>NC_057815.1:40454558-41704558 GCF_910594005.1 Cervus elaphus
TGCATTGGAGTGAGTGGCGGAAGGCATTTCTCAGCCAAGTGCCTAGATGCTTTGGACTCCACTTGCTCTGTGTAATTAGTGTCTATTTGTCTCCTTAAGTTAAACTGGTTTTTAGCAATTTAGAGCCAGGGAGCCCATGTTATTTCAGTGAAGTGATAAAAAAAAAATGGATATGTAATTGAAATCCCGTTCTACTCCTCTGGGAACCTGGGATGTTGCTTCACTCCGCTGAATGATAAAGATTCAGGACCCTGATCACAGGCGGATAAGTAGGCTGGTTGATTAGGACGAATCCCACAGGCAATTCCTAATCTACTAGTCTGTTTGTTAACTATCTGTCTTTTTAGAATATTTGGTTTGCATAATATGATAATATAATAATGCACACTCTCTTTAAAGGTGGAAATGAACCCAAATTGAGGACAAAACAGCCGCAGCTGGCATCTCTCCTCTCTGCTGCAACAGATCAATTATCAGTTAGCCACAGGTTTTTATTGAGTGCTTATTGTTTGCATGGCACTAAAGGAAGAAGGGGTGTCAAATGTCCAGTTCCTGGCCTTTAGAATCTCCAAAGGCAACAAGGCACACCCACGGGAAATTCATAAATACTATAAAAATAGTGAGCGCTTTGGTCCTAAATGTGTGAATTAAAGCAAAGGAGCGGGTGTAACAGGAAATTTGACTCTTGGCTGAAGAGCCATGGGAAACTGCAGAACCTCACAAACCCCTGGTCCTCGCTTATAAAAAGCATTGAAGTATCTGGTTCAATGTCAACCTTTGTGGTTAAATGGTGTCTATACAGACGTGCAGCACCCCTGGATCCAGGGAGTTCCAGCACATCCAGAGCCTAGCCTGGCTCCTCCCTCCCTCTGAGATGAGGCTGGAGGAAGTGGTTTGATGGGTGACTCTTCTGCCTTCTGTGTTTCTCCTGCACTTCAATAAACATATGGAGGATGGCCACCACCCCCCCGAGCTCCTATGCCAGGCCAGACTCTGTGCCGGCTGCTTTACCCGCTCTGTTCCAATGTCACTCCTGCCGCAAATACATGAACATGTTCAATAAAGAAGCTAAGTGAGAGAAACAAACATTGCATGGTCCCACTTACATGTGGACTCTAAAAGAAAATTTTAAGCTCCGAGAAATAGAGTAGAATGACTGCCCAGGGCTAAAGAGTTGGGAAAAATGGAAGAGGTTCCTAACAGTAGACAAACTCTCAACTATAAGATGCATACGGTCTGAGGATGAATGTAAATTATGGTGACTACAATTGATAACAATGGATCATATAATTGAAATTTGCTAGGAGAGCAGAACTTAAACGTTTTCACCAAAAAGAAAGAGATAAATAGGTGAGATGATGGATGTGTTAATTAACTAAATGGGGAAATCCTTTCATGATGTGTACATATATCAAATCATCACGTGGCACCCTTTAAATATCTTACAATTTTGTCAATTGTGCTTCAGTACAGCCGGGGGAAACAAGAAGAAGCTAAGGCTTGGAGTGAGGAATGGCTTGTCCAGGGTCAGCCAGCCAGCATCCTGACCTTAGAGTGCAAGCTTTTCCCACCAGCCCTATCCACGTGAGTCAGTAATCTCTCAGTTTCATCACACACCATAGTACAGAGATGCCTGGGCATCAGCTCCTAAATTCTGACTCTCAAAATCTAGGCCTGAAGAGAGGCATCTGAATTTTTAACTGACTTTCCAGTTAAAAAGGGCACAGGTGGTGTACGGGTGACACTGTACACCAAGTCTGGAACCTAGGTACTGTTATCTGGTGACATGCTGTCTGTCATCCTGTCCCTCTCTTAGCCCAAGGGCACCTCAAGGTCAGGGAGTGGGTCTGAGTCATCCCAGGGTCTCCAGCCTCAGGGCAATGCATGGCACAGTTGGAGCACCCAGGGCATTTTGTGTGGTCATGCTCAGTCACGTTGTGTGGCTCTGCTGTCTTCGTGGTTCTTCTACAAGTAGGGGTTGGCTTATCACACTCCCTGCTGGTTCCAGAGACCCAACTCACAGAGTGCCCAAGGGTGGGTGTGCGTGGCTACTTTGCAGCATGTGCATCCTGCCAGCACCTGTGTGCATGCGTGCTAAGTCACTTCAGTTGAGTCAGACTCTTTACAACACTATGAACAGTAGCCTGCCAGGCTCCTCTGTCCATGGGATTCTCCAGGAAAGAATACTGAAGTGGGTTGCCATTTCCTTCTCCAGGGGATCTTCCTGACCCAGGGATCGAACCTGCATCTCTTACATCTCTTGCCTTGGCAGGTAAATTCTTTACCACTAGTGCCACCTGGGAAGCCCTACCAGCACCAGCAGGCACCCCCAGTTACCTTCTCGGGGCTTCCTATCTACTGGATACTGTCCCCCTGCCTCTCCCTCTGTTGGGTGTTTCTGCTCAGAGAAAGCTGGCTGAAAGTCACTTGATCAGAAAAGCATAATTGGGAAGAAGGAGATGGCAGACAAACTCTATAGGACATTCTGAAACAGCACAGTGTGACCACTGGCCAATCCTTGGTGTGAAGTTGGATGCCCCCCAATCCCCGCTGCTCCCACTTGTGTGTGAAATTGCCTTGTGAGAGTCACAGAGACAGAAAAATCCGATGAGGAAAAACCCAAGAGATTCCTTTGTCACATGCCTCCAGCAGCATGTGCCCACAAGAATCAATGTCATAGGACGTTATAAGCGTTCTGCAAAATTTGAGCCAAGACAGGTTGAATAGAAACAGTTCTCCTGATTAGAGACTTATGTTCATCTGCCTGCTGATTATCTTTACAGATATTAGGCAGCATTTCTCAAACATTTTCTTGAATTTTTTCTTTCTGGAACTGTTTTTTGAAATTTTTCATATTCTGAAGGATACTTTGAAAAATGATGATCTGGAATAATGATCTTTGCTCCAACTCCTAATGTCCATTTTGCAGATTAAGAAACAGAGTAAAGAATGAAAAGGGAGTTGCCAAGACCTTGCAGCTGGTCATGCTGGATGTAGGCCTTGGTCTCAGGGATGCTGAGTTGCTTCTGCTCCCGGGATCTCACCTGAGATCACCCCATGCCCGCAGGATGGGCCTTGTATCCAAGGTCAATGTCAGCAACTTTAGACTGTAAGCTTCTGGTGAACAGCCTCTCTCTAAAACCAACCTTTAACTACACCCAAAGGTGAGCAACAAGGTGAGTGGGCAGGGAACTCAGTCCTTCACATCCTATAGCTTGACCAGCTCCACTGCAGCCCCTGTCCACAGCCCAGGGAGGAGAAACACACAGGACTCGTGGGTTTCTGGAACTCACAGGCTGAGAGGTTAAGGAATACATCGGAATCGTTCAGCTGGAGCGAGGATAGGACTTGAATCCAGGGCTCCTGACTTATTCTTCATCCACCCTTTGATGACAAGTCTGTCACTGGTGCCAGGAAGCTAACTCTCAGCTCACTATGTGGTAAGTGAGTACAGGACCTGGCCGGGGCCCCTTAATAGGCTGAGAAGCTCTTTGATACCCGGCTCAGGGCAGGGTTCACTCACCTCGCCCTCCAGGGATGGAGAGGCAGTGTGAGTGATACATTCCCCCTGGTGTGATCGTACGTGTCTAATTCCTTCTCGGGGCCTTCTTAAGCCCTTGGCCTCAATTATGTTCTATGACTAGCAAGTGACACAAATTAATTATCTGCTGAGAAAAGAAGGGCTTTCTTTTATCTATTTGAAAGTAGTCACCTTCTCATTTCAAGGATTGGCCTCATAAATTCCAAGGAAGGACAAAGAAGATGGCTGCCAGTGTGATGGGGGGAGAGAGAGCAGGAGGAGAAAAGACAGGCAGAGAGGGAGAGGGCGAAGAGGAGGGTGGGGCCGAGCATGGAAATCCGCCTGCAATTCAGGAGACCCGGCTTTGCTCCCTGGGCCGGGAAGATTCCCTGCAGAAGGGAATGGCAACCCACTCCAGTATTTTTGCCTAGAGAATCCCATGGGCAGAGGAGCCTGGCGGGCTACAGTCCCTGAGGTCACAAAGAGTCGGACAGGACAGAAGAGACTTTCACTTTCAAAGACATTATGCTAGAAGAATGTCAGTGAGGTACAAAGGAGGAGGTGCTGAAGTCTGCTAAGGGAGGATGGATATCACAGTAGGCTGTAATATTTAATCTGAGTGTTCCATCATTCAGAAAATATAAGCTCCGGAAGGAAAAGGACCATCTTTGTTTAGTTCACCATCGTGTCCCCAGTGCCTGTCACAGTGATTGGCACACAGTGGATGCTCAACAAACATCCATCTGTTGAATGGATGGACAATCCGTAGGCATTGGCCAAACAATGGGGCAGGAAAAGCCATCCAAAGAGCGGCAGTGGGAGTGAAGACAGCTGTAATGAGCAGCCATTCCCTAGGTCCAGAGCAACACATGTTGTGTTGAGGGGTGGAGAGGTAGACGCAAGGTTGGACAGGCAGCCAGGAACTGAAGTTCTGTGCTGGGGGCCCTTGATCATCATGAAATGACAGCAAATTCCTTTTACATAGAAAATCCCATTTCATCCTCACGGTCACTCTGTGAAGGATACAAGGAGGCTCAGAAGGCTTACAAGATCACAGAGCGGGAACCAGTACCTAATTTTGAACCCAAACCCTGTGATCTTTCTGTGACAGGGGCTCATCCCTCAGGGATCTGCCTGGGATGATTCACACACTTTAGTGATCTCCTTCTGGCCACTGATTATCCTCTGGGCTGGGTTCAGAGCACGGACATGTGTTTTCATGGCAAATAAAGATGACAAATATGCTAAAAAGAAAATCCATATGACCCATTCCAAAGGCAAGTAGGTGGTCATTTGCTTCATCAGACACTCTTTGCAATTCCCTGTATCTCTGTAACTGCCTTTTTTTTTTTTTTTTTTCTCAAAGGTGGGTTGTCCAAGGGTAGCTGTAGACAAGGGGATGAGAGCTTCGTGTCATTTCCTAGTCGCCCCAGGTCAAAGGGAGAAAGAGAGAGAAGCGTTGTCGGTAAGTCCACAGACAGGCCCCAAGGGTTGGTACTGACCTGGGCATGGCCCACCAGAAAGTGTGTTGAGGATAGGATGCAAAAGGCATAGAAGACACCATTTCTGGCCCCAAGAGAGCTGTATGCACGTGAGGGAAGAGACTAAGTGATGTTAGAAGAATGGATGACGTGGGAACAAACTGGTCTTCATGGATGCTTCCCGCTTGGGCAATGGGAGTCAGTGACATGGGCTGTGAGCCAGACAAATCTGGGTTTCATCCTAGACCTGCCGCTTGCTGGCCAGATGATCTCGGCTATCAGAATAATACCAAATGCACATGGGCAGCTGTACCGGTCAATGCATGATCTCATTCGAATGACAAGTACTGGGAAACAGTGTAGGACGAAGTACTTTTTGCAAATCCCATTTTCTAGATGAGGAAACTGAGGATCAGAGTGTGATTTAGCTAAAGTCACCCTGAAAACCATGATCTGAGACTTCTATACCCCAGATCCCAGGGCCTCCCACAGTGCTACACTGAGGAGGAAAAGCCAAGTTCCCCTGAGCAACACCGACAAGGCATCTTAGCAAGAATCAGACAAAAGCAGGGTATGGATCTTAGATCCCCAAGGTCTTGGGCCAAGGGGTCTGGGGAAGGAAAACTGGAGTCTCATTAACATAGAGGTGGGGACCCAGGACTTCTGGGCTGTCTTCCTAGCTTCCTCCATCCTTTGCCCACTGCCCTTTTCTCCCAGGTTGCTGCCTAATTATAGAGCTGTTGATGCAAATTATTCTAATAACGGTGCTAATTTATACACATTTACATATAATCTGCAATTCATTTCCTGTCCACATTTAGTCAAACTTCACTAATTCAGACAGAAGTGGGGAAGCCTGGTCTGAAATGAAGAGTCTAAATTATAGAATAATTCAATAGTTTCTCACAGGAGAGTCTGCTTCAAAATCAAGCATGCGAAGTAAAAAGGAGGTATTGTCAAAATTTTCTTTGCAAATCCTTAAAATCTCCAAAACACGGACTCTCAGAAACTCAAAAGCCAAAAATTAATTCCTTTTATTTCTCTTTGAATTTAAGCTATGGAAGAAAAGACAATGGGTAAATAAAAGCTCTCTTTCTTCGCTTTCTCTCTGAATTTCTATAATGGAATTCAGGAAGTTCAAGTTCAGTTATGTGATATGATTCCACCTACTAACTTAGTCTGAACTAGTAAACTTCTCTGAGTGCAACATTCTCCATCCCTCAAAATATGCAGATTGGAATTACTTAACTGAGACATGGGAAATCATAAAGTAAATTGGTCTTTGATATATGTGGGTCATATAGTTAATAAACATAATTCAGAAAGTGCAAAATGACAACTGGGTTTGTGCAGTATACCCTGAACGATGGCATTGGAAAAGAGTCTGCTTTAAAAGTAATAATAAATGCACACAATGTGTACAAAATTAATATACACACTGGCTTTGGTTGTGTAGTAGAAGCACATGTGAGTAGGAATTCTTGCTCAACTGATTTTTTGGGGGGAGCACTCTTAGGAGTGAGGAAGGCCCGAGAGGGCGGGGGCCTGGAGAAGCAGAGTAGGAAGCAGGAAGTAGCTTCAGGCTGATCTCACGGGAAGGCTCGGCTCTAGAGCACTGAACGCACCAGTCAGTCCCACCTAAAGGACACTTGGTCTCCCCGCACCAGTCAGCCACTGGCTGAGATCAGCTGTTAGGTTGGAGGGGCATTGTCGGCTCCCAAGTCAGCTGCCCAGCACTCACGGTGTGTAAAGCGTACCTGGGTAGGGCGCTAAGAACATCTTCTGTAGTCCACCTTTGCACAGCTCTGACCCCTCACTTCTCCCATTGTTGACTCCATCCAGACAGTGTCTCCAAAATCCTGAAGGGTCCCAGTTTCCTGGAAAACATTGTGAAGGAGGGTGACTAGAATGAACCACAGCCCTGATATTTGCTCCCGAGGCAACGTCACTGCTCGGTACTTCCCCCTCCACCACCCGTTTTAGATCTCACATTTTAGCACTTCCATTGGTCTAAGTAACTCATCTAGGGGTTGACCTACCTGGCACTGTCCAAACTAGGGATCTGCTACCATCACCTGATAAATGGGATATAGCAAAATTCCCCAGAGTGGAATATGCTGCCTCCAAAACCCTAAGAAGCCCACTAAGTGTTATCTGTCTTGACAATAAGACGTACAAGGAGCAATATCTTATCTTGAGGAGGGGCCACATCTAGGCTATTAATCCTCTAAAAGCATCAATGACATGGAATTCTCTAGGACCTAAATCTCCAGGGTTTCTCGACAACCCTCTGGAATGCGTGGATCTTACCAAGACACCCAAGGTATTTGTTACTTCTCATTGAGTTCAACTAACATGATGGCATTAATACCATAGACCATTCTGACATTTTATCCAATATCCAGATGGTATAGGACATTTTGGACCATATAAGAAGCAGAGAATTCACATTCCCCCTGAGACAAGAAGGTGAATATACACTGTTGTCTGTTTCATATGAATGCCAACTGCTTTTGATCATCCTTGCTTATGGATATTTAAAAAAAAAAAGAATGTATTCATCAGATCAATAGCTACATACCATTTATCCAAGGCCATGTTAACCTCCCCTAGTAAATAAGGATGACTGATAAAGCAGCTACAATTGGGACTACCTTGCAGTAATCCACTGTCATTTGTCACAATCCACTTGTGTTTTGCAGGGGCCAGACTGGTCAATTACATGGGACCATGACAAGGAACCACCACCTCAGCATCCTGTAAGTTACTTAGGGCGGCACTAATCTTTGCCATCCTCCCTGGAATGTGATATCGTTGTTGGTCTTCTAGTGGAGGGAAAGAACATTCATGGGGGGTCCTACTTGTCTTTCCCATTCAATAGTTCTTACACTATAGGTCAAGGAACCAAGGTATACCTTCTACTAACTATGTCCATTCCAATTTTATTTCAGTAACCAGAAAAGTAGGCTTCCCTGGTAGCTCAGCTGGTAAAGAATCCACCTGCAATGCAGGAGACCCCGGTTCAGTTGTTGGGTCGGGAAGATCCGCTGAAGGCGGTCATGGCAACCCACTCCAGTATTCTTGCCTGGAGAATCCCATGGACAGAGGACTCTGGCGGGCTGCAGTCCATGGGGTCACAAAGAGTCAGACATAACTGATGAGCTAAGCACAGCACAGCAACCAGAGAAATGACCACTTGGTGGATATCTTGAGACACTTGGAAGCCAAAATTTCATTTATTATCTGGCCTTCTCTAACCTCACGGAAGTGTCATAACCATGCTTTGTGTCCCCAGGTGTCGGAGTCAACTCAGACCTTGTCTTCAACAAACCTTACAAGGCTATGAGTGTTAATTTTCCCAGTGCCTGGTTATGCAAGTAAATGACTATAGGTACTTTGTGGGGTAACTTGGGTAATCAGTTACCCTGCAAAGTATACAGGTGTATACAGTTTTCTGCTATATACACTTATCATAGTGTTGCAGGCCGCTTTTTATGAGAACTTGGCCTCTCCTTTAGTCAATGAGTTTTGGGTTTGAGAACTGGTTCACTTCTGAAAGCTAGACAAGGGATCATGTTTTTCTATTAGAGAAGCTGAACTTGGCCTTATGTTCATCCATCCTTGATCTCTTTCTATTATTATCTATTAAGCAGTATACCTGCTGGCTGCCCATCTATTTTGCCTCTAGGAACACCATGATCCACGTACCATTTTCAAAAATCCCTGCAGGCCAGGCTCTTCTGATTGCCACCTCAACCTTGTTACCTGTTTCAGTAATCATGTCCACCTTGCCTCTGACAACTGGGTGCTATCATCAGGTCTCTGCTGCTCTGGAACATTCTAACTTTTAATAGGGAGCCCGGAGTGTCACAGGATCTCCACCAGTCCTAATGCTGAGCCCTCTGGGGTTGTCAGTGCCCCTTATCACCTTGGTAATCAGAGTGACATCCAGCCACCTCCCCTGCCCCCTGAAAACCACAGTTAGCTGGTGGATTTTCCAGATTATATAACAGACCCACTGTAGGATGCCTCTTTCTCTGAGCCTTTTGATCCCTCCCTATCCAGTTCAACATGGCAATTCTGGCAACTCTGTTTTGTTTAATGTGGGCTATCACTTTAGCCAAGCTTCCAAGAGCCATCTTAGCAGTGATTTAAAATAGAAACTCAGGGGCCTTGCCAGGGTTTGTGTGCTGTGTCATGGGAGAGTGCCCTGTATTGGAAAACCCTCTGTAACAGCTTTGTATTCTGGCCCCCACCCCAGTGCAGGCCCTTCTGGGTCCACTCCTGTTTCCTGCCACTATATTAAAGCCAGGTACTCCTGTGGCTCTGGATTCCTCTGACCCCTTAGCCAGGCCAAGCAATTCCCTAGTCTGGCTATGCTGAGATTTGGCCCCAATCTATGGTTCTGATGACCAGAGGGCAGAGGGGGTGGGGAAATCTGAGGAAGGCAAGCATTGTCCTTCCTTAATGCCTCACTTGAAGCCTCTATATCACCTTCAAGCAAGTCTTTTACAAGGAAGAGAAGGCCATTTGTGCAGGCCCAAATGATTCAGGGAACTCTGGGGAATCAACCTTAAGTACGTTGATACAGATATTCCCACTCCAAGAATCAAGGTCCCACAACTTCCCTATTAGGGCTCTGGTCTCAGCACAGATGACTTACCTTGGCTGATACTTGAGTCTCCTTTGAAGTTTTGCCACCCTACAATTAAGTCCTATGCCTGCCTGGCTTTTAGCTCTGTCTGCTTCTGGCTACAGGTGTAAAAATTCTCTTTAGATGCCACAACTCGGCTTTAAATTGTTTATAGATTTGAGCTTATCGTTTCCTCTCTCCAGCAAATCAGTGGAGCAAAAGTCACCCAATTCTGTAGTCTTTCTGTTGTTATTACCCTCATCCCTTCTGTTATGGATTGAATTGTGTCTCCTCAAAAGTCCGTTGAAACTCTAACCCCCGATGTGACTGTATTTAGAGATAGGGCCTTTGAAAGAAATGAATGAGATTAAATGTGGTCATAAGGATGGGGCCCTAATCCAATAGGATTGTGCCTTTTTATAAGAAGAGAAAGACACCAGAGACATGTAAGTACAGAGAAAAGGTCATGTGAAGACACCACAAGGTGGCCATCTACAAGGCAAGGAGAACAGCTTCAGGTGAAATCAAATCTGCCAACACCTTGATCTTGGATTTCCAGATCACAAAATTATGAGAGAGGAATTTCTGTTATACAAGCCACCCAGTCTGCGGCAACCCAAATAGGCTAAGAAACCTTTCAAATTCCCAAGACACTAAACCAGATAGTGCATCCATTTCCCAGTTCACCGTGTTAAAAATCTTAGCACTCTGTGCTGCAGCCTGCCAGAGATCATTAAAACTCCATCCACCACCAGCAATGGGGGCTCCATCGCAATCCAATCCTAGAATCCCATGCTTAGCATCTGCTTTTTGTTTGTTTGCTTGCATGCTTTTTCAGGATTACTCTTGATACAAAATGGCTTAGGTTGGGATCTCCAAAAAGCAGAGGCTTAGATGAGGATTTTCATTGATTTATTGAATTCACTTGCTAATGCAGGAGACCTAGGTTCAATCCCTGGGTCGGGAAGATCCCCTGGAGTAGAAAATGCAACCTACTCCAATATTCTTGCCTGGGAAATCTCATGGACAGAGGAGCCTGGAAGGCTACAGTCCATGGGGTGGCGAAAGAGTCAGACATGACTTAAAAACTAAAGAACAACAAGCTCAAGAGAGGGAAATGGAGGAAAACAAAACAGCATGTGGGGACAAAGTTAAGCAGGAATGTGCCCTTGTCTGAAAACTAGCTTCAGTCTGATCTCATCAGGAGGTCTTCAGTCAATTCTAACATAGAAATTGTCCCACTCTGAAGCAAGAGGGCTGCCCTTTTATGCTGTGCCAGTCATTCCCTGATGTCTGTCACTGGGGAAGAGAAGATGGGTGCAGAGCCTCTAAGGTGAAACAGCTCCTGTTAGACCAAGAGAAATTCTCTGCAAAGAAGTTGGTACATGTTATAAGCCAACCGTTACAGCAGCTGGGAGATGGGAGCACCAGCCAGTGAAAGTTATCTGAATGGGTACCAACATCATCAACATCTACAAAGAGATAGATGGATGGGGGTGGATAGATAGATGATAGATAGATAGAGATAAATAGGGATGGATGAATAGGTAGATGGAATGGATGGGTAGATAGAGAGATGAGGTGGATAGATAGATTGATAGATAAAGGAAGGAAGGAAAATAGAAACATAGATGATAGATTGTAGGTAAGTAGACAGGTGTGTTGGTAGGTGGTAGACAGTGTTTTGTAGGAATTAATAGAGCAAGAGAAGTCTGGAAAGACTCAAACCAACATATGTCTGCCAGATGAAAAAACACAAATGGTCTCATTGCATTCTATCCTCCCTAACATATCTCTTTGGAATCCAGGATACCAGTGCACACTGCTAATGATGACACAGATGAGGTTCTCTTGTTCCAGGTCAAGTTGCCCAGCAATCAGACCCTGAGATGGAGATTAGTGGGCAGGAAGATAATTTTGGAGCATTTATGGGATCAACTCCTGTGGGAAAGGAAAGAAGCAAGACGGGGCAGAGGGAGGAGCTGGGCTGAAAGGCAGCCGCTTTAAAGGCTGCAGTGACATCACAGGGACTTAAAACTAGAATGGCATCTCAGAGCTGAACCAAGCTGAAGTAGTGACCAGGCCTTAACATCTTTACATGGGCCAATCATCAGATGCAGGCCACCCCACAAAAAGGCCAAGACGTTGGTGAGATGACTGTCTTCAATGACAGCAATTCCTCAGGAGGGTTAACAGGTAAGAGCTGTCAGCTGACAACCCTCCAAACAGCCAGCAGAATGCCTCCTTCAGTCCTTCAGAAGGTTTGGGGTTGCACCGCACAGCATCCAGCATAATCGCCTAACCTAGTCCCGGGGAGAGGGGAGGTCTCTGTGATGAGATGGCGCATCAGCTGGACCTTGACAGAGAGTGAGAGTTAGATGGGGGGCCAGGTACCACCTTGCTCCCCTCTTTAATGCCAGATCAGGAAGCCCTCAATTAGGCCGTTTCACTCCGAAGACTTTGGGGGAAAGAAACAATTAGGAGCCATTAAGTAGGATACCTGTTCTCTCTCTTTTGTTTTCTCTTTTAAAAACAAGCTGGAAAATATGCCTTAATTAACCTGCTTTTCATTTGGAAGACAGCAGCAGAGCTTCTGAACATGTCAGGGGCTTGAAGATGAAATGGAAGAGAGCTTGTCAAACCTCTCCCTAAAAGGGCAGGAAAGCAAAATTGGGAGGTGAAAGGTTGGGTGGGCGGATTGCTCAGACTCAAGAAACTCTCCACCAGGCACTAATTGGACTGCCAAGATGCACTGGGGCAAAGAGGAGAGATGCAGAGAAACAGCTTTGCAGTCAGGGGTCAATGATGAAGCCAGAGAGAGGCACAACCAGGACCCTCCACAGAGCAAATGCCTGAGGACCAAGCAGGGTTTCCGACTGAAGCTGGAGCAGTTGATGGGGGCTGATGCCCATTGAACTCCTGATTTTAGGCTCTAGACCACATTTCTCCCCCTCGCCACCCCTGTCCTGCCTGCACCCTGCCCATCTGCAGCCTCACTGGGGGGATTGCTGGTGGGGAATAGGGGGAGGATTTCTGAGCACAGCATTTCCAAGGAGGAGGCTGAGGAGAAAGACCATGGAGGGCGGGCTCCTGGAGGATCTCCAGAGGGCAAGGGTAGGGTGATGGAAGAAGGAGAGGGATGAAGATGAACCCTGCTAGGGCCAAGCAAGGAAATTCACTCACAGCTTCAGGACAGAAGAGAAAGCTTAGTGTAGGAAATGGGGTATGTTCATGCATGCGTGTTAAATCACTTCAGTCATGTCAGACTCTTTGTGACCCTATGGACTGCAGCCCACCAGGCTCCTCTGTCCTTGGGATTCTCCAGGCAGGAATACTGGAATGGATTGCCATGCCCTTCTCCAGGGGATCTTCCCTGCCCAAGGGTCGAACCTGAGTCTCTTTTGTCTCCTGTATTGGCACCACCTGTAAAGTCCTGGGGGGTATGTGAAGGTAAAGATAGGAGCTTGTTTGCCCAGCTCCTTCTCCATTCTCTGTTCCTCTACTTCCCACTTCTCAGCAGAGCTTTATTAGCAAGTTAGGTGGGCCATGCAATGGACTCCCATCCTGATTACCCAGTTCTACTGCTCCCCACTGTTGCCCTGACCTCTACCCAGAGTGTGTCCCCAGAGGACGGAAGGTAAAGCTGCAGATCCATCAAGCCTCCCTGGTTAATTTTATTGTCATTCTCCTCCTCCCTGGTTCTTTTTTTTTTTTTTTTTTTTTTTTTTTTAAGGGAACGCTTTGGAATCCAGAGTGTATTTCCTTGATAGCTTGAACATTTTTGTAGAAAGAAGCTCTGTTCGGGAGCATGGTGTCATTCATTCATTTATGTATTCAATCATCCTCTTCTGTGTATTTACTAATTTCTTAAAGGTTATTTAAGCACCTAGAATGCCAAATATCAGGCTTCTCAGATGGTGCTGAAAATTCAGGAGATATAAGAGATGCGGGTTTAATTCTTGGGTCAGGAAGACCTGCTGGAGGAGGGTATGGCAACCCACTCCAGTATTCTTGCCTGGAGAATCCCGTGGACAGAGGAGTCTGACAGGCCACCCTCTGTAGGGTCACAAAGAATTTGACATGACTGAACTTAGCACCCTTGCACACATGACAGATATCATAGTGCTCAAAATGAACACTATGCAATTCCTACCCCTTTGAACTCATGTGTAGTGGAAAGGAGAAAGTCATAAGCCAGTATGCATGCTGTTATAGAACCATCCTGCAAAATGAATGGAGAAAGAACTTCTGCCTAGGACTAAAGTATGGGGAAGGTTTGATGGGAACTGGGGTGTTAAGGGTTAAGTGAGCACTGACCAGACATAAAAGGAGAGAGAAGGCTTTAAACGTGAACCTAATCATTTTAGATGCTATCTGACTCTGCCAGGATGCCATAACAAAACACCAAACCCTGGGGAGCTTAAACAACAGAATTTTATTTACCCAAGTTCTGGAAGCTCAAGTCTGAAATCAAAGTGCTAGAATGACCAGGTTCTTGCAAGACCTCTCTTCCTAGCTGACAGGTTGTCACCATCAACTGGGTCTGTACATGGTCTTTCCTTGGCATGGGCAGGAGGAAAATGAGAACAAACTCTCTTATAAAGGCACTAATCCCATCATGGGGCCCCACCCTCATGATCTCATCTCAACCTAATTGCATCCTAAAGGTCCCACCTCCAAATCCTGTCACACTGGGATTAGGGCTTCAGTGGGTGAATTTTGGAAGTGCACATTCAGTCCATAACAAACGTGGAAAACCAGTGAAGATTTTTAGGCAGATTTTTAGGAAGTGGTATAGTTAGATTTAAAATTTTAGAAATACCCATCTGTTAGCAGAAGGAATCATGAAATGAAAGGGCAGGAGTGAAGACAAAGAGACAAGGCAGGAGGCTGCTGAAACAGTCAAAGCAAGAGGTGATGAGGGTTTGGCAGCAAATTCCAACAGTGAACAAATAGTTGTCAAATAAGCACAGAGTGGGATTGGAGAGATTTTTGTGGCTGTCCTCAAGTTGGGTGATGGGTAAGGATGGTCATAATATTAATGTTGCAGTCAAAAAGAAATGTTCAGCTTGTGAGGGTCCCCTTTCCTTGCATTCATTGTTTGGTTATTCTCCCTCCAGGAGGTGAGGGGATTTAGGATTTGGGAGCACAAATGGCAAGACATGCTATGGTCTGGATTGCAGTCATATTAGATGACTCCTGATAAACCCCTCTCAAATTTTGGCAAGATGTGAAATGATGAGCTTGCCCATTGGGTAAGCGAATGAGAAGCAAAGTCCTCATAGGAGTCCTAGAAATAAGTCAGAGCTGACATATTCATTGCAGACTGGCAACCTCCACCCAGATACCCAGATCATACTTGATTACTTAATTTAGATGACCGTATATCCTGGTTCATGAGGAACAGTCCGATTTATACTTGTTGTTCAGTTATAGTTAGTAATATAATCCCTTTCACTCTCAAAAGTGTCCCAGTTTGGATGCTAAAATTTAAGTTTACCTTCCACATTAACTGCAGCCTTCTTTCCCACTGAGCCCAGATGCAATCTGAAAAATCCTTCTCAACTCTGCCTACTTTCTAAGCAATAGCTATCCATCAATCAATCAGGTACTGAAATCTACTTGCCACCTTCAACAAAAGAAAGGACAGAGGTCCAGTATTAGCTGGGCAATCCCGGGCATGCCACTTGTCCTCTGGGAGCCTTCGTCTCTTCATCTGACAATTGTAATAATAGCATTACCTACCCTCAGGGCTAGTGTGAGCTGCAAATGAGATAGTGCACAGCAAAGGACCACACAGACGATGGAGTCTTTATGATTATTCAAGGGCGAAACAGTTGGCATTGTGGTCTCAGAGGTCTTGGCATCTCCCTTGCTTCTGCTATAGGAGGAAACTAGGATCCTCCTTGGGAAGAAGGCTGCTCATGCCAGCAACTCTTCCTGGAGCTTAAGCCTCTCCTCCCCTAATCCTCTTCTCCTTTGGAGACAAACAACAAACCCCTCCATCACCCCCGCCCCTCAGATCAACTCCATCAAGAAGCAAGGCTTCTCTTTGTACTAGAGCAAACACATGTCTCTTATTGATGCTCCCCTGGGACCCTCTGCAGCAACACACACAGAGCTTTGAAGTTGCGAGTGTGTTTAATGCGCCAGGGTCCCGTCTCAGTTCAAGGACAGTATTTTAAGTCCCTGAGAAGATGGGAATAAAGTTTTGAATGCAGAAAGATAGATTCTTAACAGACTTAAATGATAAAACATCACAGTCCCCATCCAATTGCAGCAGCCAGCTCTGAAGAGAGACCAAAGGAAGAAACAATTGATTGGGAAGCCTGACTTCTTTCCTAGCCATGAGCCAGGTGCCTGCCCTAACTTGGCACCATCTCCTTGACTTGTGACAGGCGTGGATTAAGCTTGAGGATGTCGGCTGCTGAGGAAGGGAGACAGGGAGTTGAACCTAATTGAGATATGGAGGACAAAGACATCGTGTGGGGACATGACCCTTGAAAGATTCCTGCCTGAAGGAAGTGTCACCTAGCCAAATCAAAAATACCTAAAGTGGGGAAGTGCATTGCCTGACCTAGAGTCATCCATTAGAGCAAAGGCATCTCCCCACCCCCCATCAAATGAACTACCTTATATCAGAAACAAACTATAAACTTGACTGCTGGTGCAAAAGGAGCCCAGGCTTCAGGAGGGAAGAACAGAGCCAGCCTCCTGAGAGCTCCTACAAGATAGAGATATGAGGCAGATGACTCCTGAGATGGTGGTCCCCTCGAGAATTCTGGAAAGACCTGGCCCAGAGCCTGGGTGAAGAACAGGCTGAGCATCAGGAAACCAACTCCCTCATCTGTGCTGCAGACAGAGGGATGTAGGAGATGCCTGGGCAGGGTAGGGGCCACATCGGGAGGCCAGGGTGAGCTTGGTGGTACCCAAGATTTGGGAAGGACCAATTACTCTGAAGGAGTAAGGCCAACAGTCCATGTTCACCATCAAGGGGTAAATGGGGAGACCATTTCACAGTCTCATCAAGAAGTTCAGGTCTTATCCAACTTAACTTGGCAAAATCAGGGGTATAATCCCCCTACTTCTCTCCCAGGAGCAATCTGATGCAAGGGGGATGTTTTACATTAAGCTAAGGGCATCTTAGTCAACTTTTCTGGAAGCAAGCACAATGCTCGACATACACCAGGTCAATATTTCAGTCTCCTCCTCTCATTAGAGCAACCCGAGTTGCTTTATAAAAAATATCAGTGTCTGGGAGTCACTCCCAGTATCTCTGATTTAATTGGTCTGGGAAAGAATCTGGGAATTTTTTATAACTCTCCAGAAGATCTGAAGTAGAGTCAAGGCCATGAACCGTTGCACTAGTTCATCTGTGAACATGAACTGAATGAGTGAAAGAGCCAGTGAAGGAATGGAAGAATTGAAGGTGAATGCCGGCCCTCACTCACAATGGCGGCATCCGCTGCAGGACCGCTGGCATTGGCATGGGACAGTGGATGGGTCTGCTCAGGGGGCCAAGTTATCCATCCCAAGGCTCTTGGGTAAACTCAGCATCAAAGCAAAGGGAAGCTGACTGGTGCTGAAAGGATCTTCCCAATAAACCACTGTAGCCGGGTGTGTTATCCTCTTCCCTGCCAAATTCTATTTAGGGTACTGTTATGCGTCTCTCTCCATTTCATTTGCATAACAAACCAGGGTCATCAGAAAAGTGTTTTTATATATATTATAGAATATAGATATATCTATAATATAGAAAAGAGTTTTTAATCTCTATTTCATGAGTGAATAAAATGAAGTGCCCCCTCTCCAGAGAAGATACATATTGTCCCAGGTCACTCATTTCTCTGGTGTGGAAACAAAGACTCTGTGTTCTGGACTGGGTTCACCTGGAAGCTGAAGGTTAAACTGGGAGTCTGACCTCTTCTCCCCAACATCTATATATACTACCTTGTTCCCCAACACACAAAGGGTGGGGCAGCACAATCAGGCATCCAATTGGGCAGAAATCAAACTCAAGAGGGTCCAATTACTGCCACTGTGACTTTGTAGTGATGATGAGGATATTCAGGATCCTGAAGGTTGAGTCACAGTTTAATAAACATCTCCACCATTGTGTGGAGCCTGATTTCTGTTGAGGCCCAATGTCTTCTTGAACTAACTTGTTGAGCGATTGCAAATTTCTTTGAGCATCTCATGGAGACGGTACTCAATGCAGGTTGAGCAAGATGCAAACACAGGCGTCTTAGACGGATACCCTACCTCCTTTCCATTCTCTCCCTCCCTCCTTCCCTCCCTGTCTCTCTCCTGTGTGCACATGTACACGTCCTCCTCACAATGCCATAATGTCTATGTAAATTGGATCTTTAATATCCTTCAGATAAATGGCTTCAGAAAGAACATGGATACAATAGTCTGTCTCTGAGTTAACATGATAGGCTCTGCCTCCCAAATTGGCTCAGAGAAATTAGCAGGAAGGAAAGAAGGATCAGACGAAATAATAACCTGCTTACCTGCTCATTAATTTAATCTCCGCCCCCCCCCCCCTCTTATCGCCTTGTGGTTTCACTACCCATAAAATAACTAGATAACTTCCAAGTCCTAGATGAAAGGGAAACTAGGTCTGGAAGCTCTAAGATTAAAGGAGAATTTTTAGGATTAGTCTTTGATTTTCTCCTCTCTCTCTTTTTCCCTCTCTCTTATTTTGTTCTTTTTATCTTAGAGGTGACTGCAGAGGCATCTGCTTCTGTCCTTCTCTCTGCTGAGCTGGTCAACCCAGAGTCTCCTTTGGAAGAGCACACCAGAAACTTGGGACCTAGGATGGAAAGCGGAGGGTGGGACCACTTTCTGGGAAATTGCCCACCAAGGCTCACTGGAGTGTGTCTGTGGTTTGGGTGATGTACAAGTGCAGGAAACTTCCCTCCTCAGAGTGTAAGTGGGACCCCTTCTTGCAGATTCTTGGGTACCCTTCTCTATACCTCTCTTTCTTCATAGCTCTAGTGCTGAGGCAGGAAAGACCTCAACCCATCTAGTCTACAGAAATCTTAGGAGATTTTGATGATGTCATGATGCCTGCACCAACATGGGAGCAGGACTTCGATTAGCTACAACAGGGCTCAACATGTATGCATCAAACAAGTTTTACGTGTATCACAAGGACCCCTCCCAAGGTCAATGCCTTCCCCTTGATATGATCAGGAAAGATGAGACAGCCTGCTTCTATACTTTAGATCCCATTCAACGAGTTTGCTTTTGGATTGCTCCATTCTTTCTGAAAGCTTCTGGCAGCTCAAGTGGCAAGCCCCTGTCTGGATGTCCTGAGTAACCAGGTCTCCATTCATTACTCTGGCTCCAAGGGTATCTCTTGCATCCTCCCCAAAGTCTAGTGAGAAGAAATCAGACAAGATACATAGATACTACATTCAGTTAGTGGAAGGTGAAGTCAAAACCTTTTGAAACAGAAGACATTACTGATCGTCGTCGTCAGACTCTGCTCAGTAGGTAGAAAGCCCAGAGTGATGAAGGTAGAAATATACCAAGCAGGAGTTTGCCCTGATGCACACACAGGGTTTCATTAGAATGGCTCCTTCAATTCTACCAAAACCCTTTCATACAAGGGGTTTTGTATCTGAAACTTCCTCTTAGGTCAGACTTCTTCAAAACAACAAGAACTTCTCCACTGTAAGTGCTAAGGTTCAGCAAAGGCACAAGCACATGAAAACATTAACAGAGGCAAGATTCCAGGGAATTTTGCTCGGCTGGACTGTTCTATAAGAAATGAAACAGAAGACATTTCTCTGCTTCTTTCTGAAGCCTGTTTAGGGATCTGGATGCAAATATTTATGACGTTTTAAACTTGTGGCTAATATGACACAAGATCTAACCTGTTCTTCACTTTCAAGACCATGGACCTCACATCTGGAAGGAAAGTTACTCTAATCTAGAGCAGCAGATTTTTAATCTGCTTTATAATCTTGAAAAAATTATGAAGCTGTTTATGTAGGTTATATCTATTGATATTTACTATACTAGAAATTATTTATATGCTAGAAAAATCTTAAATGTTTACTAATACATTTAAATATACAATAATAAACCCATTACATGTGAACATAAATAATGTATTTTATTTAAAAATTTTTCCAAAACAAATTTAATGAGACCAGTGGCATTGTTTTACATTTTCATAAGTCTCTTTAATGTCTGGCAAATTCAAAATCAGCTGGATTCTCTTGTCTGCTTCTGAATATATCCTGGTATGACATATTGTTTTGTTAAAGTATATGAAGAAACTATGGCTTCACACAGATATGTAATTGGAAAAGGGAGGAATATTTTGTTAGCCTTTCTAATGATTGTGGATATCCTTGGAATTATATCAAAACTCAATAAACAGTATTTTCTTAAAAATTAGTTGCAGTTTGAGATAGAAAACTTTCCACCCTCTGTTATATTAAAATCCATTGGTCTGTCCTACACTATGAATGGAACTTCTACATCATGCATTGATCGTTTGGAAATATTGGTTCACTGAGTTATTCAAATCTTGTAAATGTCCATATATATCATTATGCAATTTTGGAAAGTCTTATTCATTAATATAGTACTTCCCTGGTGGCTCAGTCAGTAAATTGGACTGCAATGCAACAGTTCAATCCCTGGGTCAGAAAGATTCCCTGGAGACTGAAATGGCAACCTACTCCAGTATTCTTGCCTGGGAAATCCTATGGACAGAGCCTGGTGGGCTATAGTCCATGGGTTACAAGAGTTGGACCCAACTTAGCGACTAAACCACCACCACCACCATTCATTAATACCATTGTTCATCTCATCAGAAAAATTTTAAAACATTTGGAAGTTCACAATGCAAGAGCCCCTGTGATTCAGACCTCATTGGAGAATGTATGCCTACAGCATACATTCCCTAAATTCTTCCTTTTCTTCTTTAGTCTTCTGAGAAAAAGGATACTCCATAACAATGAGTATTATTGTTGTCATTCCCGGTTATTTAGCTGGTAAATAATCTGCCTGCCAATGGAGGAGACACAAGAGACATGGGTTCGATCCCTGGCTCAGGAAGATTCCCTGGAGAAGGAAATGGTAGCCCACTCCAGTATTCTTTCCTGGAAAATTCCATGGACAGAGGAGCCTGGCTGACTACAGTTCATGCAGTTACAAAGAGTTGGACATGACTGAGCACACATGCCTAATCCCTAATAACACATTCGATAGATAACATCTATCGAGAACTTGCTCCATTCTTGGCATTATACTTAGTGCTGCATGTATTAGTTGATCAAAAAGTTCATTCAGGTTTTTCTGTAACATCTTAAGGAAAATCTCAAAAAAATTTTTGGTCAACCCAATGTATTATTTCATTTCACCACCCCCTCCCCAAACCACCATGAAGTGGGTACAATTTGAGCTCATCTCAAAGATAAAGGAATTGAGTTACACATCAAATTTGCACAACTGATACATCACTTTGCCATCAAAAGTCTGTCTAGTCAAAGCTTTGGTTTTTCCACTAGTCATGTATGGATGTGAGAGTTGGACCATAAAGAAGGCTGAGCTCCAAAGAAGTGTTGCCTTGAACAGTGGTACTGGAGAACGCTCTTAAGAGTCCCTCAGACAGCAAGGAGATCAAACCGGTCAATCCTAAAGGAAATCAACTCTGAATATTCATTGGAAGGACTGATGTTGAAGCAGAAGCTTCAATACTTTGGCCACCTGATGCAAAGAGCTGACTCGTTAGAAAAGACCATGATGATGGGAAAGACTGAAGGTAGCAGGAGAAGAGGATGACAGTGGACAAGAAGGTTGGATGGCATCATCCATCATCCAAGATGACTCAATGGACATGAGTCTGAGCAAACTCCGGGAGATAATGAACGACGGGAAGCCTGGCATGCTGCAGCCCATGGGGTGGCAAACAGTCAGACACAACTGAGCGACTGAACGAACGTCAAGTCATGTGTTTATCTGTCCCCAGAGGCTGTACTGGCACCACTTAAAAGTGAATTTTCCAGTAGCTGAGTGAATTTGCTTCTCCTTTATGGTGGTATTTTGGATCCCAATCTTCTTGGCTAGTTTACCTTGCTTCCAATACCATCCCCAAACTGAAAGGTTTTGGTCAGTGCCCCTGGTTGCTCGTGAAAGATAGCTTTTTCTGTATTCCTCAAATCCAGTCTGACTCCAGAGTCTTTGGAATTCCTCTTCTCTGCTCATTGGCTCTCCAGACTTCACCTCCTTCTCTTGCAAGGCTCGCTCCATGCCGCTGCCCTCACAGCCTTTCTAAACACACATCTTTCCTTAGCTCAAATGCCCTCAGGGCTGCCCCATTTCCCACTGGATAAAGACTAAATTCTCCAGAATGTTCAAGGCACTTTGCCATTTGCCTCCAGTTGCCATCTCCAAGCTCGTTGCTTTTTCTCCCGGCCTTGTTCCCTATGCTTCAGAGGCCAGGATGGTTCCCACAGCCTCCACAACAAGGACTATGGTATTTTTTCTCTGTGTGTCTCTGGTGCCTGACACTGTTTTTGGCACACAGTTGCTGTAAAGAGCATGTTTTTGAAGAAATGAATGATGTATAGGTGCCCCTTCAATAACTCTTCCCTTATGCATCCTTGAACCCTGCTCATTGAACATTTTCTGAATGCCAACCTTCAAAAATGTTGGGTTCACTTTATCTGAGCCCCTATTTCCAGATGTTAATAGCTAGGACCCCCTAGACATTTTTATTCTTTCCAGCTTTCCTAAGAAATGGGCCACTACCCTCTCTCTCATCAAGATCAGCTTTTCATGGGCTCTTCCCTGGGCTTCAAATTTCCCTGTCCCACGAAAATTTTCAGTCCTTTATACTCAGACCGTAGAAGGCCAGATCTGTAGAATGATTATAGCTTTCAAATTCTCTGCCATTGGCTTTTCCATAGAGCTCCCTGCCAGAGATTCCCAAGCTTCCCTCTCTTCAGAGACACTTCTTTCTGAGCTACCATCATTCTGAAGGCAGTTTTAACACAGTTCACATCCCCAGCTTAACTCTACTCCAATCCCCCTGGCTCTAGCTAGGCTGGGATTGCTCCCAGGTCCACTTAGAAATTTTGTCTTAGGTTGCATGCAAGGAAGAAGCAGAGAGGTGTTACTGAAAGGAAAGACCAAGCCAAAGTAGCAGAGAAGCAGGAAGCAGGCAAATCACTTAACATCACATGTGTTTCTTTGCGGAGTCTTGCACAAGTGCCTTATCTAGAGGCACCGTGGCTAGGGCATCTCCAACCAAGAAGGTTTGCTAGAGCCCTTCAAAATCCCCTGGAATGGATGCCTGTCTATCAATCTAGCAACAGTCACCAGCGAAGACTGGTACTAGCCTGGGTGGAGATGGACAAAGATGCAAAATTCGTGCTTAAGGACTATTTTACACAAAGTGAACACATCCTACCAGATATGAGACAGTGAGTCATGCAATGGGCATGATTCTGGAAAGAGAGAGACCACTGTGAGCTTTGGTATTCCCGATAGGGAATCAGAGAAAGGGAGTGGCATGAAGGAACTTGCAGGTAGAGAGGGGGACAGTCTGGTCTAGGCCTTGAGCATGCGCCAATGATAGAAGGTCAGCGTACACAATAATCACAGCTGTCAAATTCTCTTTAGATAGATGGTCTTATCCAGTCTCACTGGCCAAGATGCAGCCTTGGAATCCCTCTCAACGCAGCCCTTGAGGATGTCACTAGCAGGCACTGTGAATTCCAGCCTGAGATTAAATTTATTTACAATCCTTGAACCCATAGCAACAAGAATAGGGGGGAAAAGAGAGAGTGTTTGTGAGTTATCCCAAGAGGGGAATAAAGGTGAGTGAGAAAGTGCATTTGGGAGGTAACAGAGTACATAAAACAGATCACTGCTTCTTTTATACCCCAAGTATTCAGTACATTTGCCAAGCAAAACATTTTAACTGTTTGCTCTAGGTAGTGGCTTGCTGTCTCACTTAAACATAAGTCCTTAGAGGGTGAAAGTATTAGTCACTCAGTCATGTCTGACTCTTTGTGACCCCATGGACTATAGCCTGCCAGGCTCCTCTGTCTGTGGAATTCTCCAGGAAAGAACACTGGAGTGGGTGAGGGTGAGGAGTGTCTTATTTTTCCTTCTCTCCATGGTATTTCATTCAACATCAGTATCAACAAACAAATATTAATAAGCATGTATTGAATGAATGAGTGAAGGAATAAATGAATTAATAGTTGATAGTCTTGAAAAAAAGTAGTGATGCCACTGAGAGAAATAGAAGATAATGGGGCCAGAGTAACAAAGAAGTTGTTTTAAAACAAAAACAGTTTTCATCTCAATATAAAGAAGAACTTTATTATAGAGACCAAGAGCTTCTAAAGATGAGCTCTGCTTCATCGAGGAGATGATGGTGAGGATACAGATAGTTATCATTGACATCATGCTCATCTCATGCAAGCCTCACTGCAGCCAGGTGATGTGGGAGTCATCCTCATTTGACAGGTGAGAGAGCCAGGTCTCAAAGAGTTCATGTAATTCACCCAAACAACAAAGCTAGGAGAGGTAGAGACAGACTTTAATACCCAGATTCTCATGATTTCTGGAATCTTGATGCATTTACTGCCTGTCAAAACAGCAAAACCCCATTCCCTGGGGACACATATTTGACCAGCTCCAAGCTCTTTATCCCATCACTCCTCACCTGGATGTGTGTACACTCTCAAACCATAATCAGCTTCTTCCCTCAGACTTCCTCTTTGGAGTTTAGCCCATCCCCAGGAAGAGAGGTCACTCTAAGCTGTTTCTAGGCTCAGATGCTGGTGTTTTCTATGAGGAAATGAGGGGGGGAGAGGGGGTTGGTTTCCTCCCAGGCAGGCCTAGACCTCCGGGCTGTCTGGAGTCACCTGCTCTCATAGTACATCCTCAGCATCTTCTCCGGGTATCTTTCCAGGTGGGCAAAGACTAGCTTTGCCCTAAGAAATGTTTAGCTCTTACCCAGCTCCTGGAAGGTAACCTCTAAGCCCTTGGAATATATGCCTGATAGGAGTGTCCTTCTTTACCGGGAGGCCTTGGGCTACTCAGCATCAGTGAGACCTCTAGGGTGGCTGGAGACTAAGGTTCATAATATCAGTTCTCTATGCATCCATGTGCAAACTAGGATGATGCCCAGTACAAGCTAGACCCAGGGGCTCAGGCAAGCTCCCCTGGGTCCCCTGACTGCCACCCAAGGTTGCTGGGGCAAATGGGAGCTGTCTGCTGACTCCCCTGGGAGAGGATATCGGGAAGCTCACACCTTGAACTCTCCTGGCCCTGCCTGTGTACTGTTCCCTGCTGCTGATTGTAATCTGTGTCCCTTTTCTGTAATAAACTGTAACTGTGAGTTTAATAGTCTTGCTGAGTTCTGGGGTTCCAGTGAATTATTGAACCCGAGTATGGTCATGGGGACCCTTGCGATGCAGTCCTCTTGGTTTCCATTGCTCCTGCCTGCTCCCTCTCATCACCTCTGCTTCAGACCTGGGCCTGACTCTCTACATGTTCTCTTCTACCTACCCCTTTGGACATCCTTGTCTCCAAGTTGGCATTGTCCAAGGACTGCATATGCAGCATCCCGACCATGCCTATGGCTCAGTCTTGCTTCTAGAGAATGCTAGCCCAGGCTGGAGCACTCACTCAACTCTTCTTTCCCCAAGGAAAGGAGGTCAGCAATACCTCACCAAAGCTGAAGAGCTGCTTGGAGACTCCCTGAAGACAATGGAGAGGAAGGGTCAAGAGATGGACCAGATGACCTTTAAGCTCCTCTCAAACCTTAACATGCTGATTGCTAGTTATGCCCATTTGGTTCATGAGCTTTCAACTAGAAGCAATAACAAGATTTTCAAGTGGAAATGTCCTCTTGAATGTCCACAGACAGAATTGGTTAGACAGATGTGGGTGAGAGAGGGAATAATCTCAGGTCTGGGCACTGCTTGGAAGGGGAGAGGCAAGCATAGAGCTCAGACTTCAGGCAAAAACATAGGAGTCCAGGAAACCAAATAATCAGGCTTCTTTTCAAAGCTCAGTTTTTGCTTTCCAGAACTTGCTAGGGAAGCCTCCCCTTTCCTCTCTGCCAACTTCTCTTCCCCACCTGGCACCAAAGGGCCTAGCCTCAAAGTCACAATTATGAAAGCTCTGCAAGGATGCTAATTGCTATATCTGACCTCCCTTCAGATAACAAGGGAATCGCTCTCCCTAATTAGCCCTGCCGCCGGTAGACCAGCAAAGCCAAATGTTTATTATGGGATGAATGCACTTACTGTAAATTTTGACATATGCTGTGGAAAGATGTTGGATAAATAAGACTTCAGAGGCATGGGTTGTTTAAATAATGAATACTCATTGCTGTGGGTGACAAGGGCGGCGGAGAGCAAGGCAAAAAAAAAAAAAGGAAAAAATCCTGGAGCAGTGCTCAGAGTCTAGGAACAGACTGCGCCGGTCAGAAGAGTAGAGGGAGGAACTCTGGAAATGAGAGCAGAAGGGCTAAGGGAGGGGAGAGAAGGTAGGCTGACATCCTAGCTTCACCAACTGGAGCCTCTATGCTCCTGCTTTCATGCGAGAAACTCCCTCAGTGCCCATCCCCACTCACCTACTCATAGTCCCTTGGAAAGGTTCTTGGGAGACAAGGACACATGTTCATAAGACAAAGACAGTGAAAGGGTCAGGAGAAAAGTGTCCCCCTCCCCCCATGGACTCTATGTGGGAAGATCCTTATCTATTGTTGATGTCTTGCTTCTTTCCAGCAAATGGGAGGGTGAGACTATGGGAGCCCAATCCTTTTCCTGGGCTTCCTGGCCTGGGCAGAAATATCAGAGGGAATTATTCTGTAACAGAAGAGAAAGGGCCAGGGCACAACTTTTGAAAGAATAACATAGTCCAAGGATACAACATAAATTGATTAGAATCAAATGTGTCACAGATAGCAGACATCTTTTGCCTGAGCCCTTGCTCAGAGGGCTCAAAAAAAACCTTGTGTGCACCAGGACCCAGAGACCCCACAGAGACTGAGCCAGACCTGCCTCTGAGTGTTTGAGTGTCTCCTGCAGAGGCATGGGTTAGCAGTAGCCTGCTGCAGGGGCAGGGACTCTGGCTGCAGCAGACTTGGGACACACAGCCTGTGGCATAAGCCCTCTTGGAGGAGGTCACCATTAACCCCACCATAGAGTCACCAAACAGACGACCCACAAACTGCAGAACAATTATACCAAATAAATTCTCATACTGTTAAGAAAGTTCTAGGACCCACAAAAGATTTCTCAACCCGCAGATCTGGCAAAGGGACTGAGAACACCCAGGGAATTTGACTTTGGAGGCCAGTGGGATTTGATTACAGAGCTTACACATGACTGTGGAAACAGATTCTTGGAAGGCACAAACAAAATCTGTGTGCACCAGGACCCAGGAGAAAAGAGCAGTGACCCCACAAGAGAATGACCAGACTTGCCTGTGAGTATCCAGGAGTCTCCAGTGGAGGTGTGAGTTGACAGTGGCCTGCTGCAAGGTCTGAGGCACTGAATACAAGAGTGCATGCACAAGTCCTTTTGAAGGAGACTGCCATTGTCTTCATTACCCTTACCATAGTTTTGTTTCAGGTCACACAACAGGGAGGGAATAGATCAAAAGAAAAATGGATTAAAGATTAACTGAGCATGGCCCCACCCACCAGAACAAGACCCAGTTTCTCCCAGAGTCAGTCTTTCCCATCAGGAAGCTTCCATAAGCCTCTTATCCTTACCAATCAGAGGGTAGACAGAATGAAAACCACAATCACAGAAAACTAATCAAACTGATCACATGGACCACAGCCTTGTCTAACTCAGCGAAACTATAAGCCATGCCATGTAGGGCCACCCAAGACAGACAGGTCATAGTGGAGATACGGACAAAATGTGGTCCCCTGGAGAAGGGAATGGTAAACCACTTCAGTATTCTTGCCTTGAGAACTCCATGAACAGTATGAAAAGGCAAAAAGATATGACACTGAAAGATGAAATCCTCAGGTCGGTAGGTGACAATATGCTGTTGGAGAAGAGTGGAGAAATAACTTCAGAAAGAATGAAGAGACAGAGCCAAAGTGAAAACAACACCCAGCTGTGGATGTGACTGGTGATGGAAGTAAAGCTCGATGTTGTAAAGAACAATATTGCATAGGAACCTGGAATGTTAGATCCATGAATTAAGGTAAAGTGGAAGTGGTCAAACAGGAGATGGCAGAGTGAACATCGACATTTTAGGGATCAGTGAATTAAAATGGACTGGAATGGGCAAATTCAATTCAGATTACTATTGTATCGACTACTGGGCAAAAATCCCTTAGCAGAAATGGAATAGCCCTCATAGTCAACAAAAGAGTATGAAATGCAGTACTGGGGTGCAATCTCAAAAGGGACAGAATGATCTCTGTTTGTTTCCCAAGGCAAACCATTCAATATCACAGTAATCCAAGTCTATGCCCCAACAACTAATGCTGAAGAAGCTGAGGTTGAATGGTTTTATAAAGGCCTTTTCATTATAGGGGACTGGAATGCAAAAGTAGGAGGTCAAGACACACTTGAAGTAACAGTCAAGTTTGGCCTTGGAGTACAAAATGAAGCAGGGCAAAGGCTAACAGAGTTTTGTCAAGAGAACACACTGGTTACAGCAAACACCCTCTTCCAACAACACAAGAGCCAACTCTACACATGGGCATCACCAGATGGTCAATAACAAAATCAGATTGATTATATTCTCTGCAGCTGAAGATGGAGAAGCCCTCTACAGTCAGCAAAAACAAGACTGGGAGCTGACTATGGCTCAGAACATAAATTCCTTATTGCAAAATTCAGACTTAAACTGAAGTAGGGAAAACCACTAGGCCATTCAGGTATGACCTAAACCAAATCCCTTATGATTATACAGTGGAAGTGACAAATAGATTTGAGGAATTAGATCTGATAGAGGGCCTGAAGAACCGTGGATGGAGGTTCGTGACATTGTAAAGGAAGTGGTGATCAAAACCATTCACCCAAAAAAGACATGCTAAAATGCAAAACAGTTGCCTGAGGAGGCCAAAGAAATAGCTGAGAAAAGAAGAGAAGAGAAAGGCAAAGGAGAAAAGGAAAGATATACCCATCTGAATGCAGAGTTCCAAAGAGTAGCAAGGAGAGATAAGAAAGCCTTCCTTAGCGATCAATGCAAAGAAATAGAGGAAAACAATAGAATGGGAAAGACTAGAGATCTCTTCTAGAAAATTAGAGATATCAAGGGAATATTTCATGCAAAGATCAGCAGAATAAAGGACAGAAAAACTATGGATCTAACAGAAGCAGAAGATATTAAGAAGAGATGGCAAAAATACACAGAAGAACTATACAAAAAAAAAAAAAAAAGATTTTTAATGACCTAGGTAACCATGATGGTGTGATCACTCACCTAGAGCCAGACAACCTGGAATGTGAAGTCAGGGCCTTAAGTAGCATCATAACAAACAAAGTTAGAGGAGGTGATGAAACTCCAGTTGAGCTATTTCAAATCCTAAAAGATGATGCTGTGAAAGTGCTATACTCAATATGTATGTCAGCAAATTTGGAAAACTCAGCAGTGGCCACAAGACTGGAAAAGGTCAGTTTTCATTCTAATCCCAAAGAAATGCAATGCCAAAGAAGGTTCAAACTACTATACCATTGCACTCATCTCACACGCTAGGAAAGTAATGTTCACAAAATTCTCCAAGCTAGGCTTCAACAGTATGTGAAACAAGAACTTCCAGATGTTCAATCTGGATTTAGAAAAGACAGAGGAACCAGACATCAAATTGCCAACATCTGTTGGATCATAGAAAAAGGAAGAGAGTTCCAGAAAAATGTCTACTTCTGCTTTATTGACTACCCAGAGGCTTTTGACTGTGTGGATCACAACAAACTCTGGAAAATTCTTCAAGAGTTTGGAATACCAAACCACCTTACCTGCCTCCTAAGAAATCTTTATGCAGGCGAAGAAGCAACAGTTAGAACCGGACATGAAACAATGGACTGGTTCCAAATTGGGAAGGGAGTACATCAAGGCTGTATATTGTCACCCTGCTTGCTTAACTTATATGCAGAGTACATCATGAGAAATGCTGGGCTGGAAGAAGTACAAGCTGGAATCAAGATTGTGGGGAGAAATATCAATAACCTCAGATATGCAGACGACACCACCTTTATGGCAGAAAGTGAAGAAGAACTAAAGAGCCTCTTGATGAGAGTGAAAGAGGAGAGTGAAAAAGTTGGCTTAAAACTCAACATTCAGAAAACTAAGATCATGGCATCGGGTCCCATCACTTCACGGCAAATAGATGGGGAAACAGTGGAAACAGTGACAGACTTTATGTTTTGGGGCTCCATAATCACTGCAGATGGTGACTGCAGCCATGAAATTAAAAGATGCTTTCTCCTTGGAAAGAAAGTTATGACCAACCTAGACAGCATATTAAAAAGCAGAGACATTACTTTGCCAACAAATGTTCGTCTTGTCAAAGCTATGGTTTTTCCAGTAGTCATGTATGGATGTGAGAGTTGGACTATAAAGAAAGCTGAGCACTGAAGAATTGATGCTTTTGAACTGTGGTGTTGGAGAAGACTCTTGAGAGTCCCTTGGACTGCAAGGAGATCAAACCAGGCCATCCTAAAGGAGATCAGTCCTGAATATTCATTGGAAGGACTGATGTTGAAGCTGAAACTCCAATACTTGGGCCACCTGATGCGAAGAGCTGACTCATTGGAAAAGATCCTGATCCTGGGAAAGATTGAAGGCAGGAGGAGAAGGGAATGACAGAGTATGAGATGGTTAGATGGCATCACTGACTCAATGGACATGAGTTTGAGTGAACTCCAGGAGTTGGAGTTCAGGGAAGCTGGGCAGGCTGCAGTCCATGGGGTTTTAAAGAGTCAGACATGACTGAGTGATTGAACTGAACTGAAGTGAAGAAGACAGACAAGTCGATTTTGATTAGACCTTGATCCTTAATTAGCAAACTAAATGATGCACCCAGAGATGCCATGACAGTTCCAAGGCACTGTCAAAAGACCAATTTCGTTGGTGGCCCAAATCCTGGAAATCTCCACCCTTTCCCAAAAATAGTTGGAATAACCCTCCCACTCATTAACATATGAAATTACCCAGCCTATAAAAACTAACCATGCCACACTCACCCTCTGCGATGGCCCATACTGTGTCTGTGGAGTGTGCCTCTCTCTGAATCTGAATAGATCCTCTTCTTACCTATCACTTTAATTCTTTCTGCAATGAGACATCAAGAACCTGAGATCCATTAGATCCTGAAACCAGGTACCATGCGTTTTGGCTGGGTTTAAGTCCTAGCCACGTGGGTTTAAGCGTTGAAGTAAGTAGTTTCAACTCTACCCAGTCAGGAATCCCAGGCCCATGATATTCTGATGCCTTTTGGAAGGGAGCATGCTGATATTAAGGGTTCCCTTTAGTTCCTGCAGGCTTAGTCCTGGGAGAGCAGACCACATACTGTGAAAGAAAGATATTCACTTCTCAATGAGAAAAGACCGCCCCCCACCCCACCATCCCAAGGGGCTTAGGTCCAGAGGGCTGATCCACTAGCAGATCTCACGTGGTTGCTAACTTCATTTCTTTCAGCTCATCAGGTTCCAACTGACCCAGTAGAGAAACATCCTCTCATCTCAGTGGATGGGGATTTTTTGGACAAATATGCATGAATTAAGAGAAAGCAGAGAGGGAATCTCAGTAACTGCATAGACAGTCAGGTCCCATAGAGACCATGTCTATTTAAGATACAGAGCCTGCTTGTCATGTCTATAACTCAGCCCCTGCAAGGGTGCTAAGTTGCTTCAGTCTTTGCAACCCTACGAACCACTGCCTGGCTCCTCTGTCCATGGGGTTCTCCAAGTAAGAATACTGGAGCAGGTTGCCATGCCCTCCTCCAAGGTATCTTCTTGACCCAGGAATCAAACCTGCATCTCTTATGGCTCCTGCATTGGCAGGTGGGTTCTTTACCACTAGCGCCACCTGGGAAACCCACACCTCAGCCCCTGGGTTGAGGGTGCAGATAGGGTGACTTGCGACCCTCCCCTCTGCTTCTCTTTCTCTTTCACTCCCAAAGAAATGACTCTCAGTATAGGCCTTAAATATGAACCTGAAAGTTCTTTAAGCAGTACTGAAAGGAGTTTTTTTTTCACCCATCAGCAGGCACTGGAGAACCACCAAGGATATGTGAATCAGGATGGACATACGGGATCAGTCTACCAGTAGTAATGAGGCAACTGAGTCAGAAAGGGTGACTCTGGTGATGCAAGTGCCCTTTAAGGAAGCTGTTACAATTGGGCTTCCCTGGTCAAATGGTCAAGAATCTGCCTGCAATGCAGGAGACTCGGGTTCAATTCCTGGGTTGGGAAGATTCCCTGGAGAAGGGAATAGCAACCCACTCCAGTATTCTTGCCTGGAAAATTCTATGGACAGAGGAACCCGGAGGACCACAGTCCATGGGGCTGCAAACAGTCGGATATGACTGAAGTGACTAACACTTTCACTTTCACAGGTGTCTAAACTTTGTTCACAAGTCAGAATAGACTATGGGCTTCCCTGGTGGCTCAGCTGGTAAAGAATTCGCCTGCAGTGCAGGAGACCTGGGTTCAATTCCTGGGTTGGGAAGATCTGCTGGAGAAGGGAAAGGCTACCCACTCCAGTATTCTGGCCAGGAGTTGCCAGGAGTTGCAAAGAGTCGGACAAAAGTGAGCGACTTTCACTTTCACTTTCTTTCTTTCAGGGGCCTAAACTTAGTCTGTTCACAAGTCAGAACAGACTAGGTTATGTTTACATGGTAAACAATTCCAAACCAAAACAAGCTACTGAAAAAGAAAGCTACAGAGAAACGGAATATTTTTATCAGTAAACAGAAGATGTCACAGTCATCTGTGATTGAAGCCCTCCAACAAGAGCCAGTGAGCCCTGAGGAAACTCAGGTTACAAAAACACAGGATTTGGCCCAGATTACTACGGTGCATGTCAAAGGAATGATTTCAGTGAGCCCAGACTCTTACATCTTCCCATATATAGGAAAGTGCTAAATTCCTTAACTTGGGATATCTGGTTTTCTTTAATTAACAGTAATCTTTTGATGTTTTGACTACCTGCCCTTTGTTGCAAAACTCCCCCTTGCCTCCTCAGAGCAGTTCTCTCAGGGTTACTTGAGTTGCTGCCTCCCAGGCTTGAAGTCCTAAAACTTCCCACTGAATAAAATATAACTCTCAACTTTCAGGCTGTGAATGTGTTTTTTTTTAAGTTGACACTGCCAACAATAAAACATTTCTTATCCATCCCACGTGGGTCAACTGGGGCCTCTATTCCACTTAGTGACTCAGGGACCCAGGCTGTGGAATTTTTGTGTCAGGGAGGAGACAGCTGGAAGGCCATTCATCATCTCTTGTACACTTCAGCTTTGAAATGACCCATGAGCTGCTCACAACTCATATTGGCCAAATCTAGCCATGCAGCTCTGAAACAGAAGAGGACCCTGTGGGGCTTCTGGGCACAGAAGTCTTTCAAATATTTGCTAATCAGGGAAGGGAGGGGATGCAGAGACAAAGGAGGAGCAGCCAAGGAAAAGTAGTGTGGCCTTGGGACAGGGTCCCCTCAAGGAATGCTCATAGCAGTGCTTTGAGCTCTTTTATAGAACGAAAAACCCCAACAAATGGAAGATGCTAGTATTCGTCTTTCCATAGGTCACAGTTTGCTAACCTGGAGAAGCTCTTCAGGAGACCACCTGCAGGTCCTACACACCCTGTCCTTATCAGCAACTCCACCCTTGAATCATTGCTATAAGACTCCTCCCAAAACCCTCCTGGGTTGGGCCAAATAGTTTTTGAGGTGTAAGCCCGCTGTGTCCTCCTTTGCCGGTCTAAGCAACAAAGCTATTCTTTTCTACTTCACCCAAAACTCTGTCTCCAAGATTGAATTTGGTACCAGCACACAGAGACCAAGGTTTCGACATCAGCTCCACCTCAGAGCAAGAACATGTGGAGGGATGTTTGGGAAGCAGCTCTATTTATGCCCCAGATTGTCTCAGAGGGGATGGCAGAAATCAGCAATCCTGAAGAGCAATCAGGGAAGGGAAGGGATGCAGAGACAAAGAAGGAACAGCCAAGGAATAATAGTGTGGCCTTGGGGCATGATCCTGATTGCCCTCAATGGATGCTCATAACAATATCTTCCCACACCTATGCAAACACAGACTCACAGAGAGGGTGTCAGGTCTGCAGAGCCCCTCCATTTATGGATGGGGCAACGGAGGCCGAGAGCAGGCTGGTGACCAGCTGAGGGTGCACAGGTGGCCCCGGCAAGGGTGTTCTGCCAGCATCTTCCCAGCTCAGCCCTGAGCCCCCAGAAAGCTCCCCCTAGGTCTCTTCTGTTTTGTTCACGGGTTCCTTCTCCCTTGTAATTTTTATTTCATTATCTTCCTCCCCTCATTCCAAGGAATTTCCAAATGTCATTCTTTCTTTAGTTTTTCACCTCCGCAGAGCCCTCCTTTTCTCTGTCAGCCTCCCTTGGGCAGGCTCTTTCGCTGTGAAGGGCTCTTTCTTCTCCTCCCACGGAGCACGCTGACCTTTTCCTCATCCGTAGGACAAAGCCTGGCCTGGTGCACTCCTAACTGGAATTGGCTCTGCAAGTCCCGGTAATTACTCCGTCCTTATTATTGAGTCTGGGAGGCCAATCTTGGCTTGGGTGACCCCTTCCCTTCCCCCACCCCCCACTTCCTAGAATCAGGCTGCAGATGGGCTGCTAACGAGGTGACCAATTAACAAACGCTTAATAACCCTAAAAGAGGTTTTTTCAGTTTTTGTTTTTTACAAACGCTTAATAACCCTAAAAGAGGTTTTTTCAGTTTTTGTTTTTTTTTTTTCCTGGCCTGATTTCCAGGCCCTTTTGTTTCTCCTTGGGAATCCATCCTCCATGACAGGACCACAATGGGACTTTTCCCAAGCCTGACCCTGGGAGAAGCTGACCCACTTGATCCACGGTCACAAGACCCCATCACTTGACTCCTTTGCTTCTGGGGGCATGAGAGCAAGGGGGGCAGGCATGGTTTCTGCCTCTCAGGAATAAGAATGAAACCACCCCACACCACTGACCACTTACTGTGTTATATAACCCTCATGAAGCCTTTCAGTCACTCATTTATTCAAACAAACATGAACTGAGAACCTCTCATGTGCCAGATGCTGTACTGAGAAGTTCTGACCTGAGACTTGGGCAAAAAAGGCTGGTACCTCCTGACTCCATGCTCTGGAGCATATTCCTGTGAATTTTCTAAGTCTCTCTCTGGTGCCTGGTACCTGCTGAGCTGCCAGTGCTGACAGGTGGGGAACCATGAGCCCTTCAAGAGCTCCATCCCTGTTTCTCCCTTCAGGAAGTCCCCAGACTCTTTACCCCACCTCCTCTCCCTCAACACACACACACACACACACACACACACACACACACACACACACACACACATGGGGTTGACCAGATGCTCTGAGGTCTCCTCCAGGAGTGTGGATTGGCAAGTAGGCCACTTGTTGTCGTTGTTCAGTCCCTCAGGCATGTCTGACTCTTTGTGAACCCATGAACACCAGGCTTCCCTGTCATTCATCATCTCCTGGAGTTTGCTTAAACTCATGTACACTGAGTTGGTGATGCCATCCAACCATCTCATCCTCTGTCGTCCCCTTCTCCTCCTGCCTTCAATCTTTCCTGGCATCAGGGTATTTTCTAATGAGTCAGCTCATTGCATCAGTTGACCAAAGAATTGGAGCTTCAGCATCAGTCCTTCCAATGACTATCAAGGGTTGATTTCCTTTAGGATTGAGTGGTTTGATCTCCTTGCTGTCTGAGGGACTCTCAAGGGTCTTCTCCAGAACCACAGTTCAAAAACATCAATTCTTTGACTCTCAGCCTTTTTAACTGTCCAGCTCTCACATCCATACATGACTACTAGCAAAACCATAGCTTTGACTAGATGGACCTTTGTCAGCAAAGTAATGTCTCTGCTTTTTAATATGCTGTCTAGGTTGGTCATAGCTTTTCTTTCAAGGAGCAAGCCTCTTTTAATTTCATGGCTGCAGTCATCATCCACAGTGATTATGGAGCCCAAGAAAAAAAGTGTGTCACTGTTTCCACTGTTTCCCCATCTATTTGTCATGAAGTGATGGGACCCGATGCCATGATCTTAGTTTTTTGAATGTTGAGTTTTAAGCCAACTTTTTCACTCTCCTCTTTCACTTTCATCAAGATGCTCTTTAATTTCTCTTTGCTTTCTACCATAGGGTGATGTCATCTGCATATCTGAGGTTATTGATATTTCTCCCTGCAATCTTGATTCCAGCTTGTGCTTCATCCAGCCCCACATTTCTCATGATGTACTCTGCATATAAGTTAAATAAGCAGGGTGACAATACAGCCTTGAGGTAGTCCTTTCCCAATTTGGAACCAGTCCATTGTTCCATGTCCAGATCTAACTGTTACTTCTTGACCTGCATACAGATTTTACAGGAGGCAGGTAAGGTGGTCTGGTATTCCCATCTCTTTAAGAATTCTCCACAGCTTGTTGTGATCTACACAAAGGCTTTAGTATCATCAATGAAGCAGAAGTAGATGTTTTTCTGGAATTTTCTAGCTTTTTCTATGATCCAACAGATGTTAGCAATTTGATCTCTGGTTCCTCTGCCTTTTCTAAATCCTGCTTGTACATCTGGAAGTTGTCAGTTCATATACTCCTGAAGTCTAGATTGAAAGATTTTGAGCATTACTTTTCTAGCTTGTGAGATGATGGCAATTGTGCAGTTGTTTGAACATTCTTTGACATTGCCCTTTTTGAGATTGGAATGAAAACTGACCTTTTCCAATCCTATGGCCACTGCTGAGTTTTCCAAATTTGCTGGCATACTGCATGCAGCACTTTAACAGCATCATTGTTTCAGTTCAGTTCAGTTCATTTCAGTCACTCAGTCATGTCCAGTGACTCTTTGTGACCCCATGGACTACAGCACACCAGGCCTCCCTGTCCAAGCATCATTGTTTAGGATTTAAATAGCTCAGCTGGAACTCCTTCACCTCCGCTAGCTTTGTTCATCGTGGTGCTACCTAATTAAGGCTCACTTGAGTTCACACTTCCCAATGTCTGGTTCTAGGTGAGTGGTCACACCATCGTGGTTATCTGGGTCATTAAGATCTTTTTTTTGTTTAGTTCTTTTGTGTATTCTTGCCACCTCTTCTTAGTGTCTTCTGCTTCTGTTAGATAAATATCCTTTCTGCCCAATAGTGCCTATCTTTCATGACATGTTCCCTTGGTTTCTCTAATTTTCTTGAAGAGATCTCTAGTCTTTCCCATTCTATTGTTTTCCTCTATTTCTTTGCATTGCTCACTGAGGAAGGCTTTCTTATCTCTCCTTGCTATTCTTTGGAACTCTGCATCCAAATGGGTATATCTTTCCTTTTCTTCTTTGTCTTTATCATCTCTTCTTTTCTTAGCTATTTGTAAGGCCTCCACAGACAACCATTTTACTGTTTAGCATTTCTTTTTTGGGTGGATGATTTTGATCACCACTCCCTATACAATGCTATGAACCTCCATCCATAGTTCTTCAGGGACTTTGCCAATCAGATCTAATCCCTTGAATCTATTTGTCACTTCCACTGTATAATCCTAAGGGATTTTATTTAGGTCATACCTGAATGGCCTAGTGGTTTTCCCTACTTTCTTCAATTTGAGTCTGAATTTTGCAATAAGGAGTTCATGATCTGAGCTACGATTAGCTTTGAGTTTTGTTCTTGCTGACTGTAAAGAGCTTCTCCATCTTTGGCTACAAACAATACAATCAATCTGATTTTGGTATTGACCATCTGGTGATGTCCATGTGTAGAGTTGGCTCTTGAGTTGTTGGAAGAGGGCGTTTGCTATGACCAGTGTGTTTTCTTGGCAATACTCTGTTAGCCTTTGTCCTGCTTCATTTTGTACTCCAAGCCAAATTTTTCTGTTATTCCAGGTGTCTCTTGACTTCCTACTTTTGCATTCCAGTCCCATATGATGAAAAGGACATCTTTTTTGGTGTTAGTTCTAGAAGGTCTTGTAGGTCTTCATAGAACTCTTCAACTTCAGCTTCTTGGCATTAGTGGTTGGGACATAGACTTGGATTACTCTGATATTGAATGGTTTGCCTTGGAAACAAACCAAGGTCATTCTGTCATTTTTTAGACTGTACCCAAGTACTGCATTTCAGACTCTTTTGTTGACTATGAGGGCTATTTCACTCCTTGTAAAGGATTCTTGCCCACAGTAGTAGATACAATGGTCATCTGAATTAAATTCACCCATTCTTGTCCATTTTAGTTCACTGATTCCTAGAATGTTGATGTTCACTCTTGCCATCTCCTGTTTGACCACCTCCAGTTTACCTTGATTCACAGACCTAACATTCCAGGTTCCTATGCAATATTGTTCTTTACAGCACCAGACTTCACTTTTACTACCAGACACATCCACAACTTGGTGTTGTTTCCGCTTTGGCTCAACCTCTTGATTCCTCCTGGAGCTGTTTCTCTGCTCTTCTCCTGTAACATATTAGACACCTACCCACCCGGGGTGTTCATCTTTCAAAGCCGCATCTGTCACCGCAGCAGTGTTGGTCATTGGATCAAGTAGGATTCTGCTTGATCCAATGACCACACGTGACTTAAATTGATCATTATACACAAAGGCCCCACCCCCAATTTCTTCCCCTGGAGTTTACATACCTAAGGGATGGCCCTGACACTAGAGAGATGGTAGGGAGAAAATCAGACACAGTCCTCACTCCCATGGCAGTCATAATCATAAACACTTATCAAATGAGGACCAGAAAGAATAAAATATTTGTGAGCCCAGGTGGTGCTAGTGGTAAAGAACCTGCCTGCCATTGCAGGAGACATAAGAGGTGTGGGTTTGATCCCTGGGTCAGGGGAATCTCTTGGAGCAGGGCAAGTATTCTTGCCTGGAGAATACCATGTACAGAGGAGCCTGGCAGGCTATAGTTCGTAGGGTTCCAAAGAGTCTGACACGACTGAGCGACTTAGCATGCATGCACGAGACTCATATAGAGACATGGTTTGTTGTATGAGGTAGGTATTACTACCAGATTCATTTTACAAATGAGGCAACTGAGGCACAAAGATGTTGAAGTCCTGCTCAAAGGCATGTTCAAGTAGAGCAAGAAGCAGATGGAGGAACTTGCTCGCCTGGGAACCCATAAGGTGTAGGTCTTCCCCCATCTACTCAGGCTGAAGGAAGAATATTCTGGCCTGAACACCAGGGGGTGGTAGTTATAAAGACAGTTGTAGTAGCAAGAGAGAAAAAACCTAGCATAAACTCATTTAAGCTCAAATAAAAGGGAATTAATTGGCTCCTAGGAGGTCCAAGAGTGTTTATCTTCAGGCATGGCTGGATCCAGATGCTCAGATGATATGATAAGATTCATTCATTCCCTTCTCTTCACTATTCCTTTTTTTTTTTTTTTAAATTGAGGTATAGCTTACACACAGTAAAGTGTACAGACCTCAAGTGTACACATCAATAAATTTTTACATACAAAATTACCACCCAAATCAAGATGTAGAATTTCCAGCCCCCTATGAGGTTCTCTTTTGCACCACTGTGATCAATAACACCTTAAGAGTAGCTTCAGTGCTAGACTTCTATCACCACAGTCTAGTCTTTCCTATCTTGCTTTTGTATAAATCAAATGGTACAGTGGGTATTCTTGAGTGGCTCACTTTACCCCATCAGGATTATAATTGCTGAATTTGTGCTTCTTGTGTGTGATAAGAGCTTGTTCTTTTCCATCACTCTGCAGTATTTTACTATATGAATATATCACAAATTATTGTTGACAAACATATAGATTGTTTCCAGTTTTGGCCACTATGAATAAAGCTGATATGAACACTTTTGTATACATCTTTTGGCAAACAAAAACACTCAATTCTGTTGGGTGTATATGCTCAGAAGGAGAGTTTCCAGAAAATGGAGCATATGTATGTTTAGTTTTAATAGACCCTTCAGAATAGGTTTCTAGAGCAGTTATCTCAATTTACACCCCCACGAGCATTTTTAAATTGGATTATGTGTCTTTTGCTTACTTGTTTGTAGGAGCTCTTTATGTATTCTGAATATTGTAATTCTTTTTCTGATATATGAGTTTCAAATATTTTGTCCCAGTCTTTGGCTTGCTTTTTTTCCTCTCTTAATAGTGTCTTTATATGAATAGAGGTTCTTAATTTTAATAAGGTCCTATTTAACATTCATTTTGATGTTTAATTTTATTTGGGGATGTGTGTGTATATCCTGTTGAAGAATATTCTGCCTCTCTCAAAGGCTTGAATATATTCTCCTTTGTTTTTCTATAGAAACTTGATTGTTTCAGCTTTCATATTTAGACCTATGATCCTTCATGCATTAATTTATTGTGAATGGCATAAGGTGGAGATCAAGGTTCATTTTTTTCCATATGATATCCAATTACCCCAGCACCATTTATTAAAAAGTACATCCTTTACCCCTCAGTGCATCGTAGGAAAGCATTTGTTGTAAACGGGGTGATTGTATATATGTTTCCACTTTACTTCACGCTTCATTAGCCACTAATGTGGTCACTCCATGTGGTATCAAAATAGTCAAGTGAGGCCCTAGTCTTACCTTAATCAATTTAGCAGCACCAGGTAAAGAGAATGCCTCTTCCTCAATCAATAATCTCAGTGTCGCACTTGAGTTTCCATACTAATCTTTGGACAGATCAGTACAGTCAATGATGATTGACCAGCATTTGGTCATATGCCCACCCCTGAAGGTGGAATGGAGGGTATGGAGAGGTGCCTGTCCAAAGCTCTCAACTGGGGTAGGAAACATGGTTCCTCTAAGGAAACTTGGGATTCTGTTAGGACGAAAAAAAAGAAAAAGTGAATGGATGCTAAGGTCAGCAAAACAAGGACAGCTTGGAAAGGCTCTGTGGCCTTTGGAAGGCCGTTTGATCTTTCAAGTTGTCATTGTCCTGATCTGACTTATTCATGGGGCTCTCCTGGGTATCAGGCACTCTGTGAAGCTCTACAAGAGGTACAGAGATGCTTGAAGATTTCCTCCACACCCCACCTCTGATGATAGGTAAGACTAAGGGAGCTTAAAGAAGGATCCAGTGTTACTGGGTCTCTTGGGTTATCCAGGGAAACCTTGGGCAGGGCTGAGCACTGTGAGGCTGCAAAGCAGAGGCAGGTCTTGAGAGCTGCACATCATGCTTCATTTCACCAGGTGTGATTTCCAATGAGACACCGCTCCACTGGGAACTAATGACACGGGGAGAGCCGAGCAGGGAAGCTGTGATTTCCAATATGCACTGGCCAGTCATTACAAGCAGGAAATGGATTTTTGCTGGGTAATCAAAGTCAAATCTCCCCCTTTCCCCACCCCAAAGTGTGACCACCAGCCCCCATCACACAAGGTGCCCTGGCTGTTCGTTGCTCTCTGAGTCCTCAGCAAACCAAAGCCGAGCCATGGTTCTTGCCATGCCCCCTCCCAGGGAGACCAGATGGCATCCTCTCTGGGATACCTGGATTCACATGGGGGAAGGGGGTGCAGGGAGGACAGAGGAATAGGAGGGGTGAGGTCATAGGAGGGAGGTCTTCACCTGGCAAGAAGTGCAGAAGAAATAAAGCAACAATGTCAGAGGTTTAATCAACCTTTGAAGACTTCACAGTGTTTGGACAGAAGTGTGTGAATAATATTCATTTGGATTGGCACCTGTGCACACCGCTGAAAGGAAAATAGCATTTTGTCGCCCTTGTGATGAGGAGCAAGCAGTCTGTGGAGACAGGCCGCGCGTCTCCTGGAAGCTGGGAAGATGGGTTGTTTTCCCCTTTGTTTCCGTCTCAGTGTGACCCTGTGACTCCTTGAAAATCCAGTGGCTCAGAGTCAATGCCTGACATTCCGTTTTCTGCTTCTAAAGACAGGGGAAGAACAAGAAAGTCCCTGGCGGGGACGTTCAGCTGATATGTGAATGGCCAGGTTTCTGATTTCAACCCCGTCGCTGGCTCGCTAAGTGGCCCTGTAATCCAGTGGAATTAGAACTCTGTGCTCAGATGCCCTGCATGCAACGTGCAGGCGACCCGTCTATCCCTCCGTACTTCTGGTTTGGGTGAGGGTCACAGTGGAAGAGGTGACCCTTGAGTCCAGAGGGTTATGTGACGGTGGCCATTCTCCTCCTGAAGGGAGCCTGAGGGCATTCCATTGCCTGTAAACTGCAAGATGGTCAGATGGTGTGTCATCAAGGGACTGAGCCTTTGACAAGCCATTCTCTCTTCCTTCTCAGTATGAGGGCAGCTCTATCTCTTCACATCCTCGTTTCTCTCACCCGGGACCATCCAATCTCAAAGGCAAAGATTCTGCACACCAACCAAGATCACTGAAAGTTGGGACTTCTCATCCGTTGGGCTCCTAGTCCTATTCCCCAGGCACAATGGACTCTGGCAAACCAGGCTGTGCCAGAGCTGCCCCAGACACCCTAATCCTGTCCCCAAGGACACTCCAACTCCTGTGCATGAGAGCCCTACTTTCCACACTTTAGAGACTCCTCCCTGCCATGGCCATGGGGCTGCCTTGGCAAGAGGTGGTGGTGATGAGAACGCCCAGGTGCTTCCACCCCCAGCCCTTGCCTGCCACCCCATCAGGTTCTCTTGGGCCCCTGAATCTCCTCCCCACTCAGCAGCACTCTCTCCTCCCTGATATCTTTCAGGCCCCTCTGTCCTATATTGAGTACCTTCTGTACCCCTCCACCTCCTTCCCTCCCCCACCCCACTCCCTTATCTTCCTTTCTCCTCCCTGCTTTTTCTCCCCTGCCCATGCCTCCCCTCATCTTATCCCTCATTCTCCTTTCTTCCTCCCAACTCTCCTCTTATTCATCTTCCAAGACAGCTCTCCCCAAGGAGCAGGCACACTGCCTACTGCCAGCCAGCTTCCCCAGTAATTCCGGCATGTCGGTCTTTCTGAACTGTTGTCATGGAGTATTTCCTTCACATGGGTCTGACAGCATACACTCAGGAGGTCACACGGCTGGTGGGAACACAGCTCCCTCCCTGCACAAAGGAGCCTCCACACCAGTCACACAGGAGGCGCGTCCCCAGCCCCTGCTTTCCTTGATAGAGCAAAGTGGGGCCACTGACATTTAGAGTAGAAAGGCCCTTGTGCGTGCGTGCTCAGCCACTTCAGGTGTATGTGACTCTGTGTGGCCCTAGGGAGCGTAGCGCGCCAGGCTATTCCGTCCATAGGATTCTCCAGGCAAGAATACTGGAGTGGGTTGTCACGCCCTCCTCCAGGGGAATCTTCCTGAACCAAAGACTGAACCAGAGCCTCTTTACCTCTCCTGAATTGGCAGGTGGGTTCTTTATCACCAGGACCACCTAGGCATCCTTGAAGGGCCCTTAGAAATCCATTTTCTGGCTCTGGAATCCATTGTGATCCCAGTCAATACCAGTAATAGAGCTTGTTTATTATTCAAAATAATATGGTGTTAGATACTAATGTACACCTAATAGATTTCATTAGGTGTACATTAATATCTAACAAGTAACAATATTTAATGTTATGTATTGTCTATATTACAGAACCATGTACCTGGTATAAATAGTAGAGACAGTATCCACAATACGGTATGTATATTACAGTATTAGATAATATCGAATATTGGGTGTTAATGTCTATATGGGACTTCTCTGGTGGCTCAGACAGTAAAGAATTTGCCTGCAATGCAGGAGACCCGCAATGCAGGAGACCCGGTTTGATTCGTGGTTTGGGAAGAACCCCTGGAGAAGGGAATGGCTACCCACTCCAGCAGTCTTGTCTGGAGAATTCCATGGACAGAGGAGCCTGGTGGGCTACAGTTCATGGGGTCTCAAAGAGTCGGACATGACTGAGCAACTAACACTTTCAATGTCTATCTAGAGAAAGAACAAAACTGAAAGAACCACAAAAACTAAACAAAAAAGAATGAGAGAGAAGAACTGCTCTGGGAGGTACTGAAAATATTTTAATCCTATTATAATTAAAATAGGCCATTATTCTTGTTCAAAGGGAGAGACAGTTCAGTGGGAAAGAATAGAGCCCCGAAATAGGCCTAAATACAAAAAATTCACTTAGCCTCTGTTAGAGGTGGCATTTCAAACCAATGCAGGGAGGGATGGACTTGAAGTTATTGGGGTTACCGTTTAACACTGTACTGTCCCATATGGGCTAGAAGAGGAAATGGCAACCCACACCAGAGCTCTGAGCTGGAAGATCCTATGGACAGAGGAGCCTAGTGGGTTATGGTCCATGGGGTCACAAAGAGCCAGACACAGCTTAGTGACTGAGCACATCCAATATGGGAACCGCTAGCCACATGTTGCTATGTGCACTGGAAATGTGGCCAGTCCAAATACAGTGGATTTTGAAGATTTGGTATGCAAAAAGAAAGACTTGGTTTGCAAAAAGCCACCAGCCACATGTTGCTGTGTGTGCTGAAAATGGGGCGAGTCCAAACTACAGAGGATTTTGAAGACTTGGTATGCAAAAAGAAATGTAAAACACCTAATTTATAATTTTTATATCCATTACATTTTGAAATTATATCCTAGATATGGTATTATAATTACTTCCATTTGCTTCTTTTTATGTATTTTAATGTGGCTAACAGAAAGTTTTAAATTACATGTGTGGCTTACATTATGCTTCTATTGGACATCACGAGTCTGACAATTTGTAAAACAAAGATTGAATCCTCATCCCCAAAATACCAAATATAAAAACCAAATCAATAAATTTAATGAAAACAAAATGGAAAGAAAATATGTGTAATTTTATTATTTTATTTTATGATCCTGGAGTTGGGAAGATCTTTGAAACCACAACAAAATCAGAAGCTATTTTTTTAAAAGATTGATAAATTTAATGTCTTTAAAAAATAAAATTGCATATACACAAAATTACATTTTGTGCCTGTATACAAAAGACAAGTTTAATAGGAAAACATTTGTAATTGATAACAGCAAAAAGTTCATGCAAGAAAGCTCTTAAAAAAGATGAATAAACCTGTAGAATTTGCAAAGCATATAAATAAGCTGTTTAAAGTTTAAAAAGTAATTAAAAATCATCAATACATATAGAAAAGAATTCAACTTCACAATTGAGGTATGAAAACAAAAATAAAACACTGTTTTTTTTTTTAGCATGTTGACAAAACTTAGAAGATTATGAGGGTAGCAAGAAACTAGCCCTCTCACTGGTAGGAGTATAAATTTGGCACCTCTTTGAAAGTCAGCTCTGACTATAACTATCAAAATGTTAAATGCTTATATCTTTGGATCCAAAAATTCTGCTTCTAAGAATTTAACTTACAAATCACTTGTATGAGAGAGCACAAATAAGTCTATAACAACATTCACTGCAATATTACAATAGCAAAAGTCAACCAACCACCAACCAACCTACATAAAACAACTTCAAGATCCATCAGTAGGGAAGAGGAAGTACATTTTGATACCGTCATGCCATGGAATACTACACAGCCATAAAAAGAATGAGGTAGGCTTATATGTGTTGATATGGAAATATCTTCAATCTGTATTAGTACATGATCAAAGAAAATTATAATTCTATGTGGAAGTTTCAAAAGATATAATTATATACAATGTGATCACATAAAACACTTCTGGAAGGATCTTTAATTCATTGCAGGTAGCTATTTCTCAATGGGTGGGAAGTATTCAAAAGTAGGAAAGGAAATTGTTTCATTTCTGTTTTTATCCCTTTGTGTTATTTGAACTCTTTTTGAAAATACCATGTTCACCCACTACTTATAATTTTCTAAAATAAAGATTTAAAAATTGTCTGGTCTAACCTATCATTTCAAAGAAGAAAATCAAGATCCAAGAGAGGAAATGTTTTTGTTATTAGCAAATTACTCTAGAATTTAGCAACTTATAAAATTATTTTCTGCTGCTTATAATTTCGCTGTTTAGGAGTCTGGAAAGGGCTTGGGGGTGAGGCAAGTCCACTCTCCTTGGCCCGCAGTCAGATGTGGGCTGGGCTAGCAGGCACCTGAAGGTTCCACTAGGCTGAATGGATGAGAGGACTCATTCTCATGGCCAGCATTCAGGGCTAACTGTCGGGAACTCAGCTGCACAGTGGCTGAAACACCCCTCCAGAGCCTCAGCCTCAGGGTAATTGAGATTCCTACATAGTGGTTAGCTTCCCCAAAAGTGAACATTCCCAGAAAATCAAGCAGAAGCTGTGTGACCTTTTCTGACCCAGTCTTAAACTTCACATAGCATCAGGGCCACCATTCTGTATTGGTCTGTTGTTTAGTTGCTAAGTCATGTTAGACTCTTTGTGACCCCATGGACTGTAGCCCACCAGGTTCCTCTGTCCATAGGATTTCCCAGGTAAGAATACTGGAGTGGGTTGCCATTTCTTTCTCCAGAGCATTTTTCCGACCCAGGGATTGAACCACGTCTCCTGCATTGGTAGGTGGATTCTTTACCACTGTGCCACCAGGGAAGCCCCTCTGTCTTGGTCTAAGCAGTTGCAAACCCACCTATTCAAGAAGGGACAACATAAAGCTTCCCCATGCCCTGACTACCATCATCACCTTCATTGGAAGGAGGGTTAAAAGAATTTTGTGGCCGTGTTTTAAAACCATTACAGAAAGTAACTTGCCCAACACAATAATAAGAATGTGATTGAGGTCAATGGAGACTAAAGGAGGAATTCTCTGGCTCCATCACTGTTCTGAGCCCATTCTGAATGTGACTTCCTGACCTTCCATACCTGCTTCCCCACCGACTCTCATGCACCAAGGACTCCCACTGCACACAGCTGAGCTCACTTTGCCCCCTTTTGTACAAATGCCTAATTGTTCTCCAGAGGTGTCCTTGGGGGCAGACACAGGAGCACAGTCATGCGACAGCCTCCTAATGTCATCTATCTATCCAGTCTAACTGAGTGAAACTGGGGGCCACGGGGGCCTCCTCTGTTGGCTCACGGTGATAGCTTAATTACTGAACCAATTCCTGTCTTGCCCTCCCCCACTCACTCTTTCCCCCTCCTCTGCTGATCTCCACTCACCCCTCTTCTCCTTCTTCTTCAAGAGCTTTGGCAGAAATTGTCAGGGAGTTGATCAGATTTATTCAATTTAGACTTAACAGACCTGGGACTCCTATTTCTCCTTCAGGTTCATAAGGTTTTTGATTCCATTTACAGGTTTATTCATTTATCAGATATTCGTTTCAATTCACTTTAAACACCAGGCTCGGGGAGATGAGTTCAAGGGAGCTGCTCATCATTTACTGCGCTGGCTCCTTTGAGAGCTGCTGGGCTGGCCCCATTTTCAAGACAGCTGTGGCATCAGGTGGGGAGTGCTTTAAAGGGACAGGAGACCTCAAGAATCCTTTGTTGGGGAAAGCTGAGACTCTAGGATTCACCCCTTTCCTAGGTGGCTTGAGGCACTCTGGGGTGGATACCCTAGGGATGTGCTTCCATTTTCTGACTTAGAGAACACCGCATTTCTAGGCTGGGAGCTTCCTCCTAGTTTCATTTTCTTGGAGCTAAAGGTGAAGGTCCCGAGAGAGACTTCTCACATCATCCCAGTAATAAAGAACTCACTAGGAGGAGGGCAAGGCAACCCACTCCAGTATTCTTGCCTGGAGAATCCCACGGACAGAGGAGCCTGGCGGGCTACAGTCCGTGGGGTCACACAGAGTGGGATGCGACCTAAGCGACTTAGCACCCATGCATGCAAAGAACTCACTCCTTCAGCCACTAGCCGCCTGCCCTCCATCACTATGCCCCTGCCCGTATCTCTGTGAAAGAATGCCGCCCTGGGCCCTTCCAGGGAGCAAACACGCCTCCAAGGGGTCAGGATGGGGCAGGACGTTTCGAGCAGCTTGACGGTCCTCCCTTATGCCTCACCCACCATCCTACTATCTGCTACCCCAGGCCCAGAAGCCCTCTCACTACCAGGAAAGCCCTTCACACATCTCATCCACATTCTCCTGCTGGGATGTAAGCCCATTTCAGTCTCCATTTGCCATTTGTCTATCATCCTCTGAAAGGAAGAAAGGAAGAAAAAAAAAAATGACCTTTTAGTTATTTAAAAGGCGTTGTTAAGACTCTTTGAGTTTTGTTACTCCCCTTCATTCTCCCAGCAAAGAACCTCCGGATCCCCGCATCTCTCACGTGGACATGTCTTCCTGCTCCCTGTCCATCTCCCACTACGAAAAGCCCACCTTTGGGATGTGGTCTGGGCCCAACCAGTCACCTGCTCCCATCTGGGCCCTAGTTCTCGGTGAGTAAGGAAAGACGGTGACACCCCAGGGCCCTGGGCCCTAGAGATGGGGACACAGGAAAGAAGGCCATCCAGCGGCAGTGGCCACACAGTGTGGCTGAGGCCACGACAGCTTTGCGCGACAGTGGGGCAACATGCCGCCCACTGTTTATAGCAGGCCGGCCACTGTTTTTAACATCTCCTGCTTAAAAACCAAGCATTCTCCCCCTTGTTTTGCTCTCCAGGACCACTCCAGTAGCCGGCCATTCCTCAGCCTAAGTCAGGCAGCCTTCCAAAGGCTTGGTGAGCCCCTGACCTACTTCCAAAAAAAAAAAAATTCCTTTCTTGCTTACTCCACCCAGAGCCAGTTCTGCCTGCTTGCTGCCAAGAACTTGCCCCTTGCTCCACAAGGACAGGAGACAGGGCCATTCTGTCACTAGGGCCTGAGCACGCAGGGGACAGGGTGGCTCCGGAGCTTCTGGGCCTGGCCCGGAGCAGCTCTCCTGAGAGCTGGGCTGCCCCCGGGCACAGGTCGGCGGGCCTGGGCACCAGAGGCCAGCGCCCCTCTCAGCAACCTGGGAAGCACCGTTAGCTTTCCTGTGGCTGCTCCAGCTGCTTGTGGGCCGACACTGTGACCTCATCGGAGAGGGGCCTGGGGCCTAAAGAGCCTCCGGATTTTTGACTAGATGACACGTACAACGAGAAAGCAGCTACATGGCTCCCCCTCCAACCTTGAACCTGCTTCACATGTCCCCAAACACACACACACACGCACACACACACACACACACACACACACACACACACACACACACACACACACACGTCTCTCCTCAGAGCAGAGACAGGCAAGAGCCCAAGCTCAAGTAACACCAACCTTCCACTACCACCTCATCTGGCCTCTGGCAGGCCCTTTAACCTCTCTTAGCTTCAGGCTTCCCAGCTAAAAGACGGAGGAAGCGTCTTCCTCCAACTTCTCAGTCTACAAAGAAAGGCTGGGCTGGAGGAAGACGTTCTTGAGTGCTTTGTAAGGCAGATACCATACTCGGCGACTGCCTCACCCACCCCAGGGCTCTGCTGGAGAAAAGGAAAGGCCTTGGAGAGGCTGTCCGTGAATGCATACGACCACTCCGTCTTGCTGACCTGTGGAAACAAGGAAGCCATCTTTTTCCTTCTTGTCCCTGAAGTAATATATATGTGAGCTCAGAAAGACGTGGAAAGTGACTGTTTCTCCGTTGAGACCACTTATTCCAGAGAGGCCAAGAAAAGAGGAAAGGAAGGCGAGATGTGACACAGGAAGAGCTCTCTGGAAAGCAACATATAAGAAGATGGAATAGGAGGGCACATGCAATTGGAATCAGGATGTACCCTCCAGATCTGCCTCTACCTGATTTCCTGACCGGAACCAAGTCAGTGAACCTCACTGGCCCTCAGTTTAAACATCTGCAAAATGGACATAATCATTTGCCATCTGATCCACGGGGGCTGGGACAGGGGATGTACTTTGAAGGCCACCTTCTGTTGTCTTTGCAAAGCCCCCCCTCACTCCCCACAGTGCCCACCAAAGCAACTTGCACCCTGTGGACAGTCAGCATGTAAGCATGTATTTATCTAGAAAGTTCTAAAATGGTTTGGAGTGCCTCATGTGTCAGTAAATGTGTACAATAAATGCATCAATTAATGGGCTAATGCATGTGAACGTGCTGTGAAAAATATTTTTTTAAAAAGGCTTTTGTCATCAGAACAGTGATGGAGGAAGGTTAAGTGAGACTTTCCAGAAGCATAAGCCCCCCTAGGAACTCTTTCCTGAGGGGCAAATTCTCTCTTAAGACGAGGTGATGGGCCAACTGATCTGTGAAGGTGACACCCATTCAGCGTTACTTTAAAAAGGGGGTTCCAATATCCAAGTTTTTAAAAACTAGCCCTGAGTCTCCTAGTGATATGCCACCAGTTTTTGTAGGGCATTCAGTCTCCAGACCCAAGCTTCTTCGTGCCATACTAAGAAAGGAGATGGATTTTTCTAGGTACCTTCCAGCATCCACTGCAGGGGGTCCTGCCACTCCCAAACATTCTTCGGGGTCACTGCCCATCACCTAGTCCTCTCAGTTCCCTGTGTGAGACGAGCCCACCCTGGTCTCCCACCGAAACCCCAAAGCCACAGCTGGGGAGGGTCTCCTCTGAGAGACTTGAGTCCCGACTCCAGGGATACAGGGCTGGGGTCTGGGGGCACCAGCGGGAGAGGGTTGGGAGGCTGCAGGCAAGGCCCACAGTGAGGGTCAGCTCCTCAGAGCTGGTGTGGTACACAGCAAGGTCGGGCAGACACTGAACCTCAGCAGGGCATCGCAAATGACTTTACAGTCATTGTTCCTCAAATTGGACCCCCCCTCGGAGCTCACACAATATGAGATGAAACAGCCTGCGGGAAGCTGCCGAGAAATGGAACAGCGGTGGGATGGGGGGGCTATTTCCCCCGCTAAGGGAAATGCTGCAGACATCACAACTTCCTTCGCCTTTGCCTCCCCCACCTCCGCTGCTGTCAACTCGGCTCCAGACATTTTTATCTGGACGGGTTCACAGTGTCTCTAGGATTGAAATGGACTACTTCCCCAGACACCTGCCCGCATAACGGGTGGGGTGAAACCAGCATTGGGGGAAGAAAGGAGGGGTTAATTACAGAGAAAGGAAAGGTTGTTGCTGCCTGAAACTATGTCTGCAGCTGTATCTACCTGGGTGTATGTCCCTGCTCATCCAAACCAGTGTTCATGGGTGTGCATTAATGCTATATATGTGAGCTTGCATATGTGCGTTACACATGTACGCAGATGTGTATGGATACAAATTGTGGGATGCGATGTGTGTGTGTGTGAGAGACAGAGAAAGACAGAGAGACAGAGAGGAGACGGAGCATCTCTCCTGGTACAGTCTGGGTTCTGTCCACAGCTCTGAGCCCCGCTATTGCAGTTCAGCCAGAGTCCAATCATTACCATCAGTTGGAGACATCATTTGGTGTCATTTGGCTTTGTAGCGCTTCTGTGCCAGTGACGAAACCCAGGAGGTGAAGTTCTTTTGGAAAAGAACAAAGGTAAGAGAGAAAACAGAAAGTGCCGGGAGCAGAGGGAAGGGGCGGCAGGCTTCTTGAGAAGAGGCAAAAATGGAATGTGTGGGAGTGATGGGAAGCAGGCAAACTGAGGCAGGTAAACTGAGACCTGAGTGGGTAGGATGAATTTATAACAAGATAGGCCTTCATCTTCCCTCAATAAAAGAGGATTTGTATCATCTTTTGAGCCATTTGAAATCCCTTTCACCTTTTCATTTTACATTTCACAAAACAGTGAACCTTTTGAAAAAGTTCTCCAGAATTTAGGACCAAGGTTGCTAGGGGCACTCTCTTAGAAGAGAGTTCTGGATTTGAATCCCATTGATTCCACTTTTAGCTTTGTTTCAGACCTGCCTCTGTGCATGGGGTTTGGAGGAGCTGAGGGTGAGGAATATGAGGGACTCCTCCTCTCTCGGCATGGGCTTCCCTGGGGGCTCAGACAGTAAAGAATCAAGTAGGAGACCCAGGTCAGGAAGTTCCCCTGGAGAAGGGAATGGCTACCCACTCCAGTATTCTTGCCTGGAGAATCCCGCAGACAGAGGAGCCTGGTGGGCTCAGTCCAGGGGTTGCGAAAAGTCGAACACCACTGAGTGACAAACACTCTTACCCTCTCTAGGTAGACCTCAAACTGAGAAGGTGTAGCAGTCTCCCCTGCGAGTTCTGGGTTTCAGGCCACTGGATTCCCTCCCAACCCTACCACCCACTGTATCCCCTTAGAGCAAGGAAGAGATGGGTGGATCCGGAGGTTGGATGGAGGACAGACAGGCAGGGATTGGTATCAATCAAAGCCCACCCACCAGATACAGAGACTGCCGTGCTCTATGATGGATCCAGGGCTAGAAATCATGTCTACATTGCTCTGACTCCAGAAATCTCTCCCATCTTTGTAAATTCCCAGCAATGGAGGCTTCATAACTGCCTCATTAACTTAGCCTTGGCTGCTAGGAATTCTCAAGTCTTACTCAATTAGCTAGCATTAGTAAAGACTCTAAGTAAGATCAGATCTTTACCTTAGTAATACCTAACATCCGCAAAACACAGGTATAAAACATGGGGTCAGTTGTGGTCGTTTATAACGTTTGCTGCTCACTTAAGTCCATTCTCAATTTCCTGTTTGCTTTCATTGAAAACAACATGGAATACAGTCCTGCATTAGAAGGAGGAAAATTCATTGAAAATAAAGCAGCTGGGATTAAATCAGAGTTGACTAAGAAGAGCTGTTGTACATAAACTGTGGCTTGCATATAATTGGTGCCCTATAAATACTGGACAGATGAATGAATAAATGTAACCCAGAAGAGGTAATCAAGAAAACACACACACACACCCCATTTAAACGCCATGGTGCTGCCTTAGTCCACCTACATCAGAACAAAAAAAGCTCTTGATAAATACATGATGGATTCCCTGCCTCAAAGCCAGACTAATAAAGACAGAATCTAGGTGATGGGGCAGGACTCATAAACGTATTTTCTAACTAGCATCACAGAAGAGACTGATGAGCCACCACGTTTGGGACTCACTGGCTTGGATGTCTTAGGTACCGTGTGAGACCAGCATAGGCACGCTGAGACCATCAGATGGCCCTGACATGGCAGCCAAAGCACTGGACCCAGAGGCAGGTAATATTGGTTCATAGGTGGCGGTCAACTGTGTGTTCACGGGTGAGGACACACAGACAATTGTTCTTCCTGCATGCGAGTATCCTCTCTACAGAGGTTGGTAACAGGACAACAAGGCTCCTTCCAGCACAAAACTCCATATTTTCATAACAAATTAGTGGGAAAAACTAAGATAAGTTCAAGGGCACATGGAGGTGACCTTGAGGCGGTGAAGAAATTCTCCCAGCCTCTCAGCCTCCGCTGCCTACATGAGGAAGGGGGTCGAGAGGTAGCAGGTGCCTGGATGCAGGTCTGCTCAGCCGCATCACTCCCACAGCCTCCGGGAAGAAAGCAGGAGGACCAAAAGCCAGATCTCAGGCGGCCCGACCCTCTGACAGTCACCTAGGTTTCCCAGAAATGGCACCAAGGGGAAGCTCTAAATCACGTGCGGATTATAGTCGTTCTGTTTGCCTTTTTCCGCAGTAGATCCGATGATTTAAATTAGGTCTCGATTCTTGTTTAAATTATAGTTTACTGTTCTGCACCCCGCTCAGAAGTGAATTACCTTAAGCAGCGGTATTAATAACATGGTTATAATTAAGCCTCATTACTGCAGGCAGTTTGCTGAAACAAATTGCTTCTTCATTATTATTATAGCACCTTTGGTAAAAAGACATTTCCCCAGAATGCGACCTTGATGCTTTATATAGTAAAAGTCGAGATATGATAGAGATGTAAGGATGAATTAGCATCCTTTGCCTTCTCTATGTGGCTCGTTAGAAGGAAAGGAACGCAAGTCAAATCCAAACAGCCTTGATGGCAATTTTAATCTGTATGAAATGGATAATGAATAGTTTTGAACTTTCTGCGACGTTTTTGTAATGGTGTTTTATTTATATGATGCTACTATTAAAACGAATAAATAAATAAAGAAATACAAGCCAAGGAGTAGAGACAGGTATAGCCAGGAAGGTCTCACCAGACAGCCAATGGCATTGAACTTGAGCTTGTCATCCTCAATTGGTTTGAGAGTTTCTGGCCCAGAGCCTGTTGCACTGGGGGAGGAAAAAAAGGGAAGGCTGGTCTGTCTATTTATTCTAATTCTGCTGCCTTACGCTGACCTCAAGGCCTGGGAAAGAAAGGAGCCTGGAAGGAATGACCTAGAAACTCAGCAAACCACGTTTGAAAGGCAGGCAACCTTCAGAGAATGTGTGGCGCCTTAGGAAAGCTGTAATGCCCACTGGGGCTCTGAGAGCTTTAGCTCCGCACGGCCCCTTCGGGGTTCCCCATGCTCCCCACCCAAGTGGTGCTGAGAAGGAAAGCAGATCTTTGAGAACTAAGGGACTCAGCAGGGTCATTTCCTGTTTCGCTTATTAATTACTCTTTCTGGTGATAATTAAGACTCTGAAACTAATTTTGTTTGGTGATTTACTCTTTTTTTTTTTCCTAATTAGATGCGGTGATTAGAATGTGTTTTGTATCGCATTAGTGCTTTCTTAGAAAGAGGCAAACAGAGGCTCGCCTCCGCGCTCAGGCATCCACACCCACGACAAGCAGTCCCCTCCGGAGCGGACAGACACTGCCCCCAAGACAGGCCAAGCCCCCACCCCGCCCATCCACCTCCCACAGACCAGGGGGCTGAGCTGAGCCTGGCTGCTTACCTCCTTTCTCTGCTGTCCGAGATCCTGACAGGATCTAATCCTTCTCTCCTGACTTTATCTCCAGCTCGAGACTCTCTAGTCCCTATAGCCAGCGGTGCCATTAAGACACTCTTTATTGGCATGCCATGTTTCTGTCACACAGACTGCCCCCCAAAGAATGTGTGGCATAATCAGTAGAATAAATCCTCCCTCTCTCTCCTCTCTCTCTCCCCCATATGCACACACACACATACTCCCATGCACACACACTCCCATGCACACACATCAGATACCCAAAGAGTGAGAGCAGCCTTCATAAACCAACTGCATATCCACAGCCCTGGGACCAACCTCTAGGTGACAAAGTGTTCCTGAGGGGCAGGCAGAGCTAACAGGACACTGTCCCACCAGAGACTGTAAAATGTAGTTGATGAGGACGTGGACTCTGGGGTCAGAGATCTGGGTCCAAACTCTAGCTCCCTGACTTACTAGCTGTGTGGTCTCGGGCAAGTTACTTAAGCATTCTGAGGGTCCTATTCTTACCCTTCCTAAGTCACCATGGTGCTGTGGGTGTAGACGGGAGAGCTACCTGGAGTGCTGGGCTAAGTGTCTGGCACACGGAAGTGCCCATCAAGTGGAAGCTATTACCATGCTTTTTACTCTTTCTCTAGGGAAGCTTAGCTTGGCTAAGCATGAGGCGATAACTCAGCCTTCAGGAGGCCTGGGGAAAGGTCGGCGGGCCAGTCAGGGGACTCTCCTTATGGCACAGAAAGCCCCCAAGAATAGCTGGACCCATCTGGAACGGGCCTCTAGGCCTCCCACTCTCAGTGGCAGGGTTGCTGAGCTCAGCGTGGCACATGAATAATGTTATTGAAAGAAAAGAGACACCTAGCTCCTCACTGCTTCTCTAGCACCTTGCCCTTTCTGGGGAGCATCCGTGGTTCACTACCGCTCACCTCCAACGAGGGTTTGCTGAGTCACCAAACACTGGGGTCTTGCTCTAAATCTGGCACTGAACTGGGCACCAGGATGCTACCAAACGACTTTTTACATCATTCTCGACCTCCACCAGCTTACAACCTCTTAAGTGTGGCTGTGTCTCCATTGAAGTTTAGAAGGAGCCAGTAATCCTCAACTGAGATCAGGGATGCCTTCACCTGGCACTTGGACTCTGGGCAGAATGTGGATGGGCAAAGAAGAGAAGACAGATGCAGGGAAGGCTGCAGCAGCCAAGGAGGATGGCATGGCAGGAGGGCTCACTCGGAGTGGCAGAGTGTGGGGTGCCTGGGGCTCCAGGTGTGTGGAGGGATGTAACAGGAGCCAAGACTTGAAAGGTGTGTTGAGCCCAGTTCTTAGATGAGTTTAGAGGCAAATCAAAGAGTTTGAACTTATTTTGCAGGCTTCTGAGACTTCCTGAAGGATCTGGGGAAGGCGACATGGCTCCGATTATGTTTCACAAAGGTTACAGGGACAGCGGTGAGAGACAGCGTGGAGCGGGGGAGGGCTGCGCAGGAGCTAGGGCAGGCCCCGCATCACAGCACAAGCCACCGAAGACAGGGACTCGTTCTGCGTCCCCCAGGGATGTCTCTCAGCTCAGCCTGTTTCCCAGGCCGATGTGGTAAGGACCCTGCCATCTGCCTGCCTTGCTATTTTCAGACTTAATACTCAGGAGGAAGCCTGACACTTTCCCTCCTGCTCTCCATTTGTGTTCTGTCTTATGTGGGCCTGTCCCAGGCTCCTCATCCTCTCCCACCTGCCCACAGTCAACCCCTCGGGTGAAGGCATCCCCCACACCCGGACACAGACTGATGGCTGTTTGGGTTCTATTGCCCTTCTGTGGCAGCTAGGCATTGGGCCCGTCCTCAGGGGGCCCACGCGTGCCCTCCCGTCCTTCTCCCCTCCTTGCCACAGCTCTGATCCCCGGCACCCCCACTATCAGGGCATTTAGACTTTGCGGCCATGGTGGCTTGCTCCTCCAGCTGGGGCCTGGGTGGCATTTGAGGCAAAAGCCATAAAGCCAAGCACTGAACTTTCACAGCCCTCAGTCTCCCGTCACTTCCATCCTCTGTAAGAGCTGAATCTCGCTGAAGGACTCCGTGTGTGCATTTAGATCAAAGGTTACTGCAGAGAAGAATCTCTGCCATTGTTAAGTAAGATACAGGCCAGCCAGGGCCCCTTGGTAACCTTTTCCTTGGGAGTTTAATGCCTCATGAACCAAACTGTGTAGAAGACTGGATGATGTTCCTGAGAGGCAGAGAAAAGCCTCTTGCAGGGAAGCACCAGGACCACCAACCTCCCTGACTGCCTGTCCCACCAGCCCCCAGGAGCACCGCCCACACCAAGGGAGAGGGAATGAAGGGAGAAGGGGAACAGACCACTACTCTGGGGTCGTTCTCTGATTTGCAGGAACCCCTGGGCCTTCCTTTCTTATTTGTGGGGCAAAGGCCAAGCTGTGTGGTTGTGGGGAAAGAAGAAGAGGAGGCGGTGATGAACTAGGCCCTCTAGTTGGCTTCCTGTGGGCAGCTCTGCCCCACGGTGAGGACTGGGAGCAGGTAGAGAATTGATAGCAACTGAAAACCCTGGCTTTCCCAACATAGCTCTAATTGCAAGCAATGGTACTGTTAAGTATACAGTGAGATGCCATTTAATATGCACCTCATTGCATTTATACATCAGAAAAGAGATCATCTGTTATAGTGAATTATACCACTCAACACACTCTTGGGGGTAGTAGTTACTTACGACTGTCTTCCTCCCTAGGCTCTGAGCTAGTAAAAATCAGGAACTGTCATATTCGTCTTTTATTCCCAGCATCCAGCGTGGTGCTGGTATACATGGTAGGCTCCTAATTAATATTTACGGTACCAATAAATAAATCAAACAGGTTTATCTGTACCATTTTTTTTTTTTTAGAAAAATAGTATAGATGAAGCTTTTTGCAGGGCAGGAATAGAGATACAGATGTAGGAGCAGACGTGTGGACACAGAGGGTGCCAGAGGGGGTGGGGTGAACTGGGAGATTGGGATTGATGTATGTGCACTGGCTTGTGAATGAGATAGATAGTGGGGACTTTCTGTGTAGCTCAGGGAGCTACGCTTGGAGGTGACCTAGAGAGGTGGGATGGTAGTGGGGTGGCAGGGAGGGGATATACGTACACACATAGCTGATTCACTTCATTATACAGCAGAAACTAACACAACATTGTAAAGCAACTGTACCACAATTAAAAAATACTAAATGAATAAATAGAAGGGCAAGGGAGAAGGAAAACAGACTAACATTTTTGTGTATCTATTCTGTACCAGGTGATAGCAGAGACATTTATTCATTCATGAATCTTACACCACCTCTGTCAACTAGATAGCATCATCTTGTTACTCTCAGGAGGATAATGAAACTCCAAGACATTTAAGACATTTGCCCAAATCATATGTGTATTTGAACCAGTAGCAATAGACTTCAAAGTCTGTTTTTGCTTTGTCTGTCCCACATAGAAATTGCAATGAATGTTTTTCTGAGTATCAGTTCCCTTTTTCAGTAAAAATACTCCATATTTTCTTTCAAGAGACACTCTTCTGAATTCTCATTCTGTATACTAGAGAGGAATCTACTCAACTCCCAGCTTTAGAGGTCTTGCGACTCAGGTGGATCCTTAGAACATGGCAGATCCAGGCCCAGTGCTTTGCTGGGGGTGCTCACCCCATCCAGCCAGAGTCAACAAAACACAATTAACCCATAGCAAGAGAATTATGCAGAGAGGGGCTATTTGTTGATACCCCACTTTTCTGGTGGCTCAGATAGTAAAGAATCTGTCTATAAAGCAGGGGTCCCGGGTCCGACCCCTGGGTCAGGAAGATCCCCTGGAGAAGGGAATGGCTACCCACTCCAGTATTTTTACCTGGAAAATTCCATGGACAGAGGAGCCTGGTGGGCTACAGTCCATGGAGTCACAAAGAGTCAAACATGACAGAGCAACTCACACACACACACACACACACACACACACACACAGTTACCTTTCTCAGCTCCTTACTGGTCCATAGAACCAAAAGTCAGGAGATTCTTTTTCCCAGACTCCCTCACCACTCTGATCTTTAAAAGTTCACCAGTGAGAGTCCTGTGTACAGGATGTAGAAGGTGAAGAGAAGAAGGAGCCATGTTTTTCTCCAGCTGCATGGAGTTCTGCAGGCTTCCAGGCATCTCAGGTGGCACAGTGGTAAAGAACCTGCCTTCCAATGCAGGAGATGTAAGAGACACTGGTTCGATCTGTTAGGTAGTTAGAATAGGGAAAAAGAGTCCAAAATGGTGGTGGCTAAAAGACCTGGAAGGGAAAGCCCGCAAAAATAGAACAAAGGAAGGTCCAAGGACCGGAGTGAGAATCTCAGGTAAAACAAACAACGCTCCAGCCTAAGCCCAATTTACACAAGGCAGGCCCAGGAACAGAGAAACACATAAAAAGAGGAGCCAAAGCCCCCTTCCCCCCTTTTTTGCCACTCCCTCTCCCCCGCGCGATGGGGCAATCTTCTCTTCACGTCTTTGGATCAACATGCCTTCACACCTCAAAGATGGATTTTCCTGCTATTATCTAAATAAATAGAGCTTTAACACTGAGCTGTAACACTGATTTATTTAAGAGCTATAACATGGTCCGTTCGAGACCTGAGAGCTATAACACGGTCTGTCCTCCGAGAGCTGTGACCCGCCAAGGGGCTTTAATGTCCGTCACTCCAGATTTTTGTTGTGACAAGACAAAGAACCGAGGAACATACACTTGCGTGACAGATCCCTGGGTTGAGACGATCCCCTGGACTAGGAAATAGCAACCCACTCCAGTAGTCTGGAAAATCCCATGGACAGAAGAGCCTGGTGGGTTACAGTCCAGGGAGTTGCAAAGAGCAACTGAGCTTTCAGGCTCCCTTTATGAATCACTCATTTGTGTGCTGACAGACTTAAGACCAGGAGAGCAGCCTCTCCGAGAGATTCCTGCATTCCAGGTCTCCTGGAGGGCAGCAGCTGTCTCCTTGACCTTTGTTCCCCTGTAGTTCCAACGGTTGTATAAACTTTATTTCCTGTATTGAATGCATTGTTCTTCTATATGCCTAAAGGAGCTTCTGGTATCCTGACCAAACTCTCAGTGACATGTGCAGGGATGCTCCCCTGCTATCACGGGTCTGCAGGTATAATGACCATTTGATCCTGGCCTTGTTGGTAGGTGTCCTGGGGAACATGAGAATAGAGCACAGATCTGAGAGATGAAGATGAAATGAGACTTTGATGACATCATCTGAGCCCCTAGCTCCAGCTCTGCCTGAAGCCAGTGCTAGCCCAGGGCTTCTCAGTGTTTAGTCTAACAAGACTCCCTTTGCAGTCACTTAAACCCATTTCCTCTCGCATTTGACCAGCTAAAGATTCAGACTGAATCACCCTTCATCCTTCTAGCACATTCCTCAGTCTTCCTCAGTAGATGCCTGCTCCAGCTTCAAGCTACCTCTTGAGTGCCTTCCTAGACCTGTGATTATTAAAATCTTCTTCAACTCCAAAGGCCCAAGTACAGCAAATCTTTATCTAGAACCCTGCAGGGGTTCTCAACACCCACCTCCTCAGCCCCCTCTTTTCCTGGTTAAGATTTCATCCTTCTAAATCAGTTTAGAACAAGAAGAGTTTATACTTGTGTGTCAGGATTTCTAAGTGGTCAGATTTTCTTTCCCTCCCTGCTAGACTATCACCCTTCCCCTTCCCCAACTCACTCCTTCTTCCTGCTCACTTCTACCCTTAAGATTTGATCATTAGATATTCCTAGTCTGTGTGTGAACATGGGACCTCTGGTCACTGGTCACCATTAAAACAAAATCTCTTGGGAGAAGCAACACAAGCTCTAGGATAGAGAGAATAGAAATTCTAGACTTCCATGCTGAAAGTTTATTGTTGTTGTTGTTTTAATGTTTCTTTGTTTTTGGCTGCACTGAGTCTTTATTGTGGTGAATAGGCTTCTCTAGTTGTGAAGGTTGGATTTGGGCAGTATTTGGGATCTCAGTTCCCCGATCAGGGATCAAACCCTTATCCCCTGCATTGGAGGGTGGATTCTTAACCACTGGACCATCAGGGAAGTCCCCATGCTAAAGGTTTGACTCCCACTGCTGTTAAGTGTCTTGGGCTAATTTCTCAGAGTCTCAGCTTCTTGGCAGTAGGGGCTTCACAATAGGGGCTGAAGACCTCTCTTCACAGGGTCTTGTGAGTATTGTGTCAGGCAACGCCTTTGCTCACTGTGATGTGGGCTTACTGTGTGCTAAATTGTAAATGCTTTCATGCATTATGTAATTTCATTCTGGCCAATCCCTATCCTTGGGTGCTAGAATTGTCTGTATATAACAAATAAGGAGACAACAGCTCCGAGAGGTTTGCTACTTTGCTAAATAGAAGCGAAGATAGTATTTGAACCCTGGTAGGCTGATACAAAGCCCATACTTCATATGGTGCCTTGGTCAAATATCAATATTTTAGTAAAATATTTTCATTTTTTAGAAGGCAAAAAATAAGTGGTCCTTGGGAACCGGAGAAGGAGACTTAGCTGGGAGAGAGGGGCTAGGAAGATAAGCTACCCCAGGGCTATCTCCTAACCCCCTCTTAACCAGCCCAATGGGCTTGTATATTCCTTTTATGATTTCCACTAAGTGAAAGCTTATTGAACAATTACTGCCCTACATTTTTGTGGGAGACATACATGAAAGTGAAAGTCACTCAGTCATGTCTGACTCTTCGCGACCCCATGGACTGTATAGCCCATGGAATTCTCCAGGCCAGAATACTGGAGTGAGTAGCCTTTCCCTTCTCCATGTGATCTTCCCAACCCAGGGATTGAACCCAGTTCTTCTGCATTGCAGGCAGATCCTTTACCAGCTGAGCCACAAGGGAAGCTCAAGAATACTGGAGTGGGTAGCCTAATCCTTTTCCAGAGGATCTTCCCAACCCAGGAATTGAACTGGGATCTCCTGCATCGCAGGCAGATTCTTTACCCACTGAGCTATCAGAAACATACATATGGCCACATAACAGAAAAGGAAGTTTAATAATATTTTTAGAAGAAGGAAATGTATCTATCATACATGTTTAATAGTTCCTAATTTATTTTTCAGTCTGTGTGTGTGTGTGAACAATCTCATAAAGTACATACAATATACATGGACCATCCTTTGCCATTTTGACCTGTTTCTGAGGGGCAGCCTCCTGAGGAGAAGGGTCACATGGGAAGGAGAAATCCTGGAGATGCTGCTGTCTTTGGGCCCCGGCAGACCAGTCTCCATGTCCTGTTTCTGGTTCAGCCTTCCCAGGGCAGGTCTGGGGCTAGCATGGGAGGATGAAGGGAAGCTGCTCCTTGCATTCATTTCTGGGCCAGCAATGGTTTCAGGCCTCTTCATTTACATTCGTAATTGACAGCTCCTTAGCAGCTCATTAGGAAAGTAGGGCTTTGTGACCAACAAAAAAGAGGAATGAATCCCTGGGGTTGGGATTTGAGAACCTGTTTAAGAATCTCTAAAAGGCAGCGAACAGATTCCCAGGGACCAGGAACACAAGGAGCTTAGCAATCATCAGTGGCAATGAACCTCAGCATTTCAGCCCTCTGCAGTGAGCCTAGAACCCGTGTCTGCACCTGCTGTGGAGGCGAGAGAAGCAGGGACAATGGACTGAGGCAGGCAGGCCAGTGCCGACACTCAGGGGTCAGCTAGTGACCACTCCCTGCCTCCCCTGGACCCAGACTGGGCTCCCAGAGCCTCATGGCATCAGCAAGCAAGGGCTGGCCCCTTAAGCTATCCGAACCCAAGTGCTGGAGAGGCATGGCAAGAGAAAACAATGCGCGCTACAACCATTTATCACGCACCACCCGTTTGTGAACTGTATGCCATATACCAGGTTGTTTTAGTCCTCACGATGGAATTCTAACAGGATAATCACCTGCATTTACTTTACAAAAAAGGAGTCTGTAGAACAAAAAAGGCTTCTTGACACATTAAAATTCACACAAGCCAGATCTTATGAGTCTGGGAATCATTTCCCCGCAGTAGTAAAGTGGACAACCCAAGGATGATGTGCCAAGAGTGAAAGAAGATGCATGGACAACAAATTCTACAGGAATTCAAGGGAGATAGAGGCCCTTCTGAACTAGGAAAGCCAGGGTAGGCTGCCACGCAGGGTGGCCCTTGAGCCAGGTCTCAAAGGCTGGAGCTGGGTTTAGAAAGACAGAAGGAGGGAGAAGAGCCATGAGGTGAGGGTGGAAGGCAAAGGATGGACCATGCAGCAGCTCCATGCAAGAAGTCTCTGCTTGTTCTGGGAGCAGATCCTGGCACACCTGTAGCACAAGATGTAGGTGTGGCCTCAAAGGAGTGCTAGGACAGAGCCTGGACAGCAGCAAATGCCAGCTTAAGGGATGAGGAACACAGCCTCTGGAAATTGGGAGCCATTAAAGATGCTTGAGGTGCTTCAGGAAGGGATAGATACAGAGTTTGGGAAAGACATGTACGCACTGCTCTATTTAAAATGAATAACCAACAAGGACCTACTATAGAGCACACGGAACTCTGCTAAATGGTATATGGCAGCCTGGATGGGAGGGGTGGTTGGGGGAGAATGGATACATGTATATCAATGAGTCCCTTGACTTTCACCTGAAATCACCACAACATTGTTAACTGGCTGTGAAAGTGAAAATGAAGGCACTCAGTCATGTCCAGCTTTTTGCAACCCCACAGACTATAGACCAGAATCCTCCATCCATGGGATTTTCCAGGCAAGAGTACTGCAGTGAGTTGCCATTTCCTTCTCCAGAGGATCTTCCTGACCTAGGGATCAAACCTGGGTCTCCCACATTGTAGGCAGATGCTTTACCATGCCCCAATAAAATATGAAAAGTTCAAAAGGAAACAAAAATATGGTGCTTCAGAAAGATGACTCTGAAAGGAGGGGAACTTCAAATCCTGGGCAGCCTGACCAGGACTGGGGCTGGGCATGAAGCTGCCCCTGGGATGTTGCAATCACTTCACTCTCCTCTCAGACTCCTGCCTGCTTAGGCATCTTTGCCTAGTGGTGCACTCTCTTCTACCTACCACCCTGAGGCAGGAGGGAAGGGGGTAGGGCACAATCATTAAAAGTATGACACAGCCATTGAGCATACACAAAAACTGGTTAAAACCAACTAAGCCCCAGATGACAGAAGATCTGACTTCCCATAGACCTTGAGCCTCATTATTTGCTCATTGTAATACATTAGCATATACTAAATGACACAACTACCAGCCCCAGGACAGTTCTGAAGCTGACCATAAAAGATCAAAATGTAGGCAATGGCCCATTTCCTGGAAATCCACACCTTTCCCCCAAATAGCTGGAATAATCTTCCCACTTATTAGCCTATAAAATTACCCAGCCCATAAAAACTAACCATCCCATATTTTGGGGCCACTCTCACCTTCTGAGATGGACCCCATTCTGCCTATGGAGTGTGTGTGTGTCTGTGTGTGTGTGTGTGTTCTGTCATGTCCAACTCTTTGTGACCCCGTAGACTGTAGCCTGCCAGGCTCCTTTGTCCAGGCTGCTCTGTCCAAGAATACTGGAGTGGGTTGCCATTTCCTCCTCTAGGGGATCTTCCTGACTCAGTGATTGAACTCCCATCTCCTCTGGCTCCTGCATTGGCAGGCAGATTCTTTACCACTGAGCCACCTAGAAAGTCAATTGGAGAGTGTCTCTCTCCAAAGAAGCCTGCTTTCAGTTTACTATGGCTCACTCTTGAATTTCTCACGTCCGATTCTTTGTGACCCCATGGACTATAGGCTCCTCTGTCCATGGAATTCTCCAGTCCAGAATGCTGGAGTGAGTAGCCGTTCCCTTCGCCAGGGGATCTTCCCAACCCAGGGATTGATCCAGGTCTCCTGCACTGCAGGAAGATTCTTTACCGTCTGAGACACCAGGGGAGCTCAAATTCTCTCTTACTTGAAGTCAAGGACCCTCACTTGGTGGCCTGTCCCTGTGACTTACCTGAGACCTGGGACATGTGCATTCTCTCATGCCCCATTCTCCTGCCACAACTCCACCCTTCCTTTCAGATATGCAGTCTCCAGCATGGCACCCAGACACACCCACCCCAGGCCAGAGTCTGGCTTCACACTCCACGTGCCCCCCCAGATGGGCTTCTCTGCCCACCCCTGATGGAGCAAGTTGCTACTCCTCTCTCCACAAACATCGCCCCCTCCCTCCAGGTCCCCTCCCTGCAGCCCTGGGCATCACCATTCCTGAAGGTGGATTTTTCTTTCTTCCTCCACCAGAATTTGTGACTCTATCCACATTTCCTGACAGATTTATTGTTTTAAGTTAGTCCATCATCTTTCATGTATATCTTCCCTCGCCGAGTGATGATTAGCCTGGTGTAAGCACATGCAGAATCTTCCCTCTTCCTTACTAAGTCTTTTCCAACACCCCCTATCACAAGCATCTTTCCTTCCTCAGAACCTCACCTGCCCTTCACATACTGAAGCTAGCTTGCACAGTATTTTTTTTTTCCTATTCATTCCTTCACTCATGTATTCAGTCAGCATGAATCTCACCATCTTGAGCAAATCACTGGACAACTCCAGACTGCAGTTGTGTCTCATGTAGGATCAGGGTGATAAGGACAAATCTTGCAGGGAATTGTATAGACATTAAGTACAAAGATGTTTGGAAACTCATCTAGCACAGACCCAGGTGTCTGGAGCCAGCAGATAAGTGCAGTGATTGTGAATTAGTGAATTCACCTAACGAGCATTCTTTGAGAATCCACGAGGCTGACAGACTCATAAACTCTCATCGTGTAACTAAGCAGGACCCTAGGACCCTCCCAGGACAGACCCTCTCCCCCATATTCTCTAGTTCCTCTCTGAAATACCTAGATAATAGTATCTGATGCACACTTCCTGAGTTGTTCTACAGATGCTAAAATCACCACCAAAAGAAAGACTTTAACTCCTTGATGATCGTGAGCACGTAGCCCCCAGACCTACTGTCACCTAAGGATTGATAATATTAACCTCTGTAACACCACCCTACTACCTCATCAACAACCAATCAGAGAATTGTGCACCAGCTCGTCATATAACCTGGGATGCTCCTCCCTCACCTAGCCTTTAAAAGTACTCTTCTGAAACACACTGGGAAGTTTAAGCTGTTTTTTGAGCACTAACTGTCCTGAATTATTTGCTCGGTTCCCTGCAATAAACATTGCACTTTGTTTTATCACAACCCCGTGTCAGTAGATTTGCTTTACTGCATGCAGGCCAGTGGACCTAAATTTGGTTCAGTGATGATCTTATCTGTTCTTCCTTTTGTTCTCTTTGCCCCCTCACTCCCTTTCTTGCCTGCTGGACTTAGCACATTTTGGGATTACAGGGTAAGCTTCAATAGACTTCAGCCAACTTCATGAAAGCGAATTTGCATTCTCAAGACAGCTCCCGGGGCACTTGATTTATGTTAGTATCAGTTGCGGCCGGGGAGGCACTGGAAGTCCTGACCCAGTTCTCCCTGTTAATGGTCAGTCCCACTCCCTGACTCATCTGTAATCACATGACAGGAAGTGGCCAAAGGCAGGTAGTGACAGATCAGCTTGCCTGGATCCCTATTAGCATTGTCAGCCTCAGTGGCCTGGAGACAACAGGAACATCCCAACCCTTCAACAAGGCAGCAGTGTTGACACTCTGGCTCTAACCAAACATCTCCACATCAGATGGCCTTACAACCAGCCCTAATCCTCCTCCTATGGTTTACACAAGTCTAGCAAGCTGAGGCCTTTCTCCTGTGTCCCCAAGAAGCTGGTTGTATCCAAGCCACTTGGGGACCTCAGCCAGAAAACTAGTTCCCGAAGCCCAGCCCAGGAATCTAAAATTAATCCTGGTGGTGGTGGTGTGTTAGGAGATGGAGAAGACTGCACAGAACAGGGATACACAACACCTGGGCTCCACGTCCCATTCTACTGATAATGAGCTGAGCAACTGTAGACAAGTTACTTCCCTTACCAGGCCTCCCTCTTTTCCTCAAGGTACAGAGTTGTACTGACTGCCTTTGATCTTTTTTCCAAGGTCAAAGATGATCTGTCCCAAGATCAACAAGACCTTCCCTCAACCAGCTTCTAGTCAAAAAGTATTCCCCCATAAATAACCTCAAGATTTCCTCTTTCAAATTCAACACTTCCTCTTGGCAGGCCTGGGTCCCCTCTGGAATCCCTAGGAAATCATTCCTTTCCTTTGTATGGAAACCATTTGTATTCCTTGGCTTATGGAACCTTCCTCCATCTTCAAGCCTGCAATATAGCATCCTCAGATCTCTCTCTGAGTATCACCCTTGTTTCCACTGTCACATTCTGACCCTCTTGCTTCCACCTTGTAAGTACATTTGTGATTACATCAATTAATTAAAAGCAACTCAGACTGGCGTACATGTTAGAATTAGTACACAAAAATATTAAACCAGTTATTATGACTGTATTTTGTATGTTGAGAAAATAAACAGAGATATGGAAGACACAAAAAAAAGGATCCCAACTGAATTTGTAGGAATAAAAACTCTAATCATGTTGTTGTTGTTTAGTCACTTAGTCATGTCTGACTCTTTCTGAGCCCATGGACTGTAGCCCACCAGGCCCCTCTGTCCATGGGATGTTGAGAAACTAAACAGAGATAAGACACACACAAAAAAATACCAACTGGACTTGTAGGAATAAAAATTACAGTAAGTAAAATAAAAAATACACCAGATATGGTTAGTGACAGATTAGACACTGCAGAAGAAAAGAATAGTGAATTTAAAGACATAGCAATATAAACAAACCAAAATAAACTTTTAAAAATAAACAGAGCATCAGTAAGCTATAGGAGAACTTCAAACACCCTAATATATATGTAATCAGAGTTTCCAAAGGAGGAGTGGTAGTAAAAAATATTTGAATATTTATAAGTAATTTTCACTATTTGATGAAAACTACAAAACCACATATTGACAGATTCAAGAAGCTCAATGAACCCCCACACAAGAGACATGAAGAAAACTATAGCATGACTCATCATAACCAAATTGTTTAAATTATTAGCAGCAGCTAGGGAAAAAAGGCAAGTTATATACAAAGAAACAAAGTTCAGGATGACAGGAGATTTCTTATTAGAACCAAGACAAGTGAGAAAATGGTAGAACAACATCATTAAAGTACTAAAAGAAAATATGGGCAACTAAGAATTCTATGCCCAGTGAAAATATCTTTCAAAAACTAAAATATTACTAGAAGGTAAACTGTGATGAGAAAAAGATATCTAAACCCTAAAGTAATCAATAAAAAAATAAATAAATTTACACCTAAAGACACAAGGGAAATAAAATGGAATTTTAAAATATATTCAATTTATTCAAAAGAAGACAGTAAAAAGGAGAAATACAGATGGGACAAATAGAAAACAAAGTGCAATATGATAGATTTAAACCTAACCATATCAATATCATCACTAAGTAGAAGATATAAAGAGTAGCCAAAGGGACATTTATGAACAGAAAAACACAAAAGCTAAAATAAAACTCAATGAACGAACTCAACAGCAGAACAGGAGAGAAAAAAAGATCTATAAACTCCAAGGTAGAACAATAGAAATGACTCAGTCTGAACAACTAAGAGAATATCAATTGAAAGAAAAGGACAAAACAAACAAAAAACAGCAGAGCCTCATGAATATGGGAGATAAAAACAAAAGACCTAGTGTCTGTGTTATCAGAGTTCCAGAAGGAAGGAAAGAGGGTGGGGCAGGAAAAGTGCTCCAAGAAATAGTGACTGAAAACTTAACAAATGTGTCAAACAATATAAATCTGTAGAGTCAAAGAGCTAAGAAAATCCTGAACATGATAAACCCAAAGAAATCTGTGATAAGACATCATAATTAAACTACTGAAAATTAAAGACAAAGAAAAGTTCCTGAAAGCAGCCAGAGGAAAATTACACATTGTTTGTTGTAGAGAAACAATTCTAATCACAGCATATTTCTCATCAGGAACTATCAAGATCAGAAGGCAGTGGCACTTTATTATTCAAGTATTGAGAGAGAATTACTATCAATTCAGAGTCCTATTGGCCAACTATATATCCCATATCTGACAAAACTATCTTTTATTTATGAAAGGAAAATAAAGATATTCTCAAAAATAAGAAAACTGTTTGTCAGAAGGCCTAACCTCAAAGAGTGGCTAAAGAAAGTCCACTAAACAGAAAGTGAATGATTTAAAAAAAATTTTTTTGGAAACATCAGGAAGAACATGGTAAGCAAAAATATGAGTAAATTCAAGAGGTTTTCTTTCTCTAAAATGTTCTAAAATATGGTTGACAGTCGAAGCAAAAATTATAACATTATCTGATTTGGTCCTAAATGTATGCAGAGGAACTATTTAAGTCAATTATCTTACAAATAGGGGAAAGTGAAAGCATGTAAAGGAGGGAAAGATTTCTATATTTCACTCAAACTTGTAAAATAATGACATCATAGTTGGTGGTTATGTGTATATAACAATTACTAAAAATGTTATAGAGACAGATACATTGAAAAACACTATTAATAAATCAAAATGAAATTCTAAAAATAAAAGAAGCTCAGGCAGCCCAGATGAAAGCAGGAAAAAGAAAACAGAGACACAAACAAACAAACAAAGAGACCAAAAATAAAACAAAATAACAGATCAATGAATGGTATAAATGGTATAAATATATAAATTAAAAGAGTGGACTAAAAGACTGACCAAACTAAGCACTGTCTACAAGAAATTCACATTCAATATAATGATTTAGGCAGGGTGAAAGTAAAAGAATAAAAAATTACGTACAATGCAAACATTAACATCTATTCAAAGCAAGAATAACTGTATTAATATCAAATAGAATAGACTTCAGAATAAGGAAAATTATCAGAGACAGCAAGAGGCACTCAGGAATGATAGAAGAATCAATCTACTGAGAAGACGTAGCAATCCTAGAAGGTTATGACCCAAACAAACAGGGCTGAAAAATAATGAAGCCAAACAGGGAGTACTCAAGGGAGAAATAGAGAAAAAAGAACACATACACAATTATAGCTGAGGATTTCAACACTCTATTCTCAGCCAATGATAGAACTACTAAATAGAGAACAGCAAGGACATTGAAGAACTTAATAACACCATCAAATAAAATGACCTAATGGACATTTATAGAACACTCCACTCAAGAAGAGTAGAATACACTTTTTTTTTCAAGTGCCCTTGGAACATATACCAAATAGACTATGTCCTAGGATATAAAACAAACCTCAGCAAAATTAAAATAACTAAAATCATACAAACTGTATCTCTAACAACAATGGAATGAAAAAAATCAATCAACATCAATAACAGAAATAGAAACCTCTCTACAGAGTTGGAAACCAAACAACACATTTCCAAATAATCCATGGATTAAAGAGGAAGTCTCAAGGGAAATCTCTAAAAAGTATATAGAACTGAGGGAAAATTAAAATACAGCAAATCAAAATTTGTAAGACACAGCTAAACCAATGCTGATAGGGAAATTTATAGCCCTATATTCATACATTCCAAGGTAATGGCAACCCACTCCAGTACTCTTAACTGGAAAATCCCATGGATGGAGGAGCCTGGTAGGCTGCAGTCCATGGGGTCGCTAAGAGTCAGACACGACTGAGCGACTTCACTTTCACTTTTCACTTTCATGCATTGGAGAAGGAAATGGCAGCCCACTCCAGCGTTCTTGCCTGGAGAATCCCAGGGATGGTGGAGCCTGGTGGGCTGCCATCTATGGAGTCTCACAGAGTCAGACACGACTGAAGTGACTTAGCAGCAGCAGCAGCATATGCATACATTAGAGAGGAGAAAAAGTCTCAAATTAATAATCTAAGTTTCCATTTAAAAAATCTAGGGAAAAAAGAGCAAATTAAACTCAAAGAAAGTAGAAAGGAGGAAATAATAAAGAGCATAAATCAATGAAATTTAAAACAGAATAATGAAACAAAGAGCCTATACTTTGAAGAGAACAATATAATTGACAAACCTCTAGCAAGACTGACAGAGAGAGAGAGAGAAGACACAAATGACACAAATACAAAGAGTGAAACAGAGGGTATCATTATATACTCTGCAGACATTGACCGTATGATAAAGGGTTACAAACATGTATTTGACAGCTTATATGAAATGGACCGATACATCAGAACAGACTATCACAAGCATAAGGAGTAACTACGGATAATCTACAAACATGTATCTGAACCTAGATAAAATGGACAAATACCTCAGAACACAGACTACCACAACTCATCTAATATAAAGTAGATCATTTGAGTAACCCATAACAGGCTTCCCAGGTGGCACTAACGGTAAACAGCCTGTCTGCCAATGCATGAGATACCTGAGACAAGGGTTCAATCCCTGGGTCGGGAAGATGCCCTGGAGAAGAGCATGGCCATTCACTCCAGTATTCTTGCCTGGAGAATCCCATGGACAGAGGAGCCCAGTGGGCTTACAGTCCACAGGGTGGCAAAGAGTCAGAAATGACTGAATCGACTTACCACAGCATGCACCATTTACACTCTCTAAACACAAAAAATCCTTAGACGTAAGCCTAACAAAACATGTACAGTGCTTATATGCTGAAAACTACATAATGCTGATAAAGGTCATCAAGACAATCTAAATAAATGGAGAGGCATTGGTATTTGTGGACTGAAAGACTCAACAAAGATAATAAAGGTGTTAATTCTTCCCAAATCAATATACAGGTTTAATGGAATTCTTATCAAAATCTCAGACAATTTTTTTGTAGATATGGACAAGATTATTTTGAAATTTCAATGGAAAGACATAGGAACTAGAATACCTAAACAATTTTGAAAAAAATAATATAGTGAGGTGAATCAGCCTACTTGATTTCAAGACATATAGTTACAGTCATCAAAGCTGTGTAGTATTGGCAGAGGAATAGAGATACAAAAATATATGAAACAGAATAGATAATCCAGAAATAGACATACACAAATATGACTAATTGATTTATGACAAAAGTGAAAAAGCAATTCAAGGGAGGAAAAATAGCCTTTTCAAAGAACAGTGCTGGAGCAACTGGACACTGATAGGGTAAAACAACCATAGCAATGACAAAATAAAGCAAAAGATAATCAACAGAAAGCCAACAGCTTCATAACTTATACATAAATCTTAAAGCTATACAAAAAGTAACTCAAAATGGAGTACAAACTTAAATGTAAAACTATGAAACATTTAGGAGAAAATAGAAGAAAATCTAGGGCTAGGCAAAAATTTTGTAGAGTTGATACCAAAGTAAGACTGAAAAAGGAAAAATTGATAAAAATAAGACTTCATTAAAATTGAAATTTTTTTCTCAGTAAAAGACCTTTAAAAAGTTTGAAAAGACAAGTTACAGAGTGGGAAAAAATATTTTGTTAACTACATATCCAGAAAATGACTATATCTAGAATATGTAAATAACCCTCAAAACTCAACTGTTAAAAAAAATCAGATTAAAAAGTGGGCAAAAGACATGGAGAGGCATTTCACTAATGAGGATATATAGATGGAAAATAGCACATAAAAAGTTATCCAACATCACTAGCCTTTAGGGAAATACAAATTTAAACTGCAGAGAAATATCACTACACATATATCAAAATGGCTAAAATTTAAAAATAGTGACAATGCCAAATGCCGGTGATGATGTGGAGAAACTGGATCACTTTCACATTCCTAAAGAGAGTGGCAATGATATAGACACACTAGAAAACTGCTTGACACTTTCTTGAATAACTAAACTTGCAACTACAATATAATGTAGTAATTGTACTCCTGGGCATTTATCCCAGAGAAATGAAGACTAATGTTCACATAAAAAGCTGTACAAAATAAGTACTAGGGATGTAATGTACAATATAATGACTATAGTTAATACTGCTGTATGATATATGGGAAAGTTGTTAAGAGAATATATCCAAAGGGTTCTTATCACAGAAGAATTTTTTTTCTTTTCATTGTATCCATATGAGATTACAGATGTTAATTAAACCTACGGAGGTAATCATTTCATAACATACGTAAATCAAACCATCATGCTGTACACTTTAAACTTATACAGCATTGTACATCAATTATTTCTCAGTAAAATTTTACCTAAATGTTTATAGCAACCTTTAACAATGGCCCAGCACTAGAAACAACCAAGATGTCCTTCAGTGCGTGAATGGTTAAACGGACTGTGGTTCATCTTATCTTGCAATACCGCTGCTGCTGCTGCTAAGTCGCTCCAGTCATGTCCGACTCTGCGCGACCCCATAGACGGCAGCCCACCAGGCTCCCCCGTCCCTGGGGTTCTCCAGGCAAGAACACTGGAGTGGGTTGCCATTTCCTTCTCCACAGCATGAAAGTGAAAAGTGAAAGTGAAGTTGCTCAGCCATGTCTGACTCTTCGCAACCCCATGGACTGCAGCCTACCAGACTCCTCCGTCCACGGGATTTTCAAGGCAAGAGGACTGGAGTGGGGTGCCATCGCCTTCTCCGCTTGCAATACTACTTAGCAATAAAAAGGAACAAATCCATTCCTGCATACAACAACCTACATGCACATCTAGAGAATTATGGTGAGTAAAAAAATCCAATCCCTCTGCCAACCATACATACTGCCTGATTCCATTCATACAATATTTTTGAAATGACAAAATTGCAGGAATGGAGAACAGACTGGTGTTGCCAAAAGTTTAGGAGGGAGTGGGGATGGGAGGGAAGATGGTATGACTATAAATGGGCAGCATGTGGGATCCTGGTAGTGATAGAAATGTTCTATACTCTGTGTCAATATACATGTCTTCATTGTGATACAATTTTTTAAGATGGGAAACTGCATGAACTCTCTCTATACCACTTACAATTGCATGTGATCTACCATTATCACAAAATAAAATGTTAATTAACTTCTATGCAAAAGTCACATAGTGTACAATTCTATTTACATGGAATATCCAGAATAAGGAAATCTGTAAGAAGTGAAAACAAAATAAATAAACAAATAAAAATTTAAAAAGAAAAAGAAGAAGAAGTGAAAACAGTTGCCCAAGGCCAAGAGAGCAGAACAGAATGTGGGTAAGTGGTAATGGGTATGAGTTTTCTTTTGGTTAATAAAATGTTCTAAAATTAGATTGTGGTGATAGTAAATCTGTAAATATGCTGAAAACTATTGAATTGTACTTTTCACATGTGTAAATTTATGTTGTTTAGCTTACATCTCAATAAAACTATAAAAAAAGAAAGAAAGAAAGCTAGAGTGGCTATATTAACGTCATACAAAGTAGATTTCATTCAAAAATGAAATAGTAGATATATTTTAAGTTATTTCATGATGGAAAAGGAGTCAATTCATCAAGACAACATAATCAAAACATTTATGTACCTAACGACAGAGTTTCAAATAATATGAAGCAAAAGCTGATAGAACTTTAAGGCAAAATGGGGCAAATCCTCAGCTACAGTCAGATATTAAAAAACTCCTTTCTTATAATGGATAGAAGAAATAGAAAATTATTAAAGAGAAGATTTGAACAGCACCATCAAAAATTGACCTAATTAACACCAGAGAACACTTCACTCAACAATGGCATAAGGCAAATTTTTTCAAGTGCACAAAGAACATTTCACAAGATGGAACGTATTCTGTACCACAAATAAATGTAAAGAGGTCAAGTTATACAAAATATGTTTCCTCAATTTTCTTGGATTAAGTTACAGAGTAATAACAGAAATATCTCTGGAAAATCCTCAAATATTTGGAAACAACACACTTTTAAATAACTTGTGAGTCAGAGAAGAAATTGTTGTTCAGTCATTAAGTTGTGTCCAATTCTTTGCAACCCCATGGATTGCAGCACACCAGGCTTCCCTGTCCTTCACTATCTCCCAGAGTTTGCTCAAAATCATGTCCATTCAGTCAGTGATACCATCCAACAATCTCATCCTCTGTCACCCCCTTCTCCTCCTGCCTTCAATCTTTCCCAACATGAGTCTTTTCCAAAGATCAGACTCTTTGCATCAGGTGGCCAAAGCATTGGAGCTTCAGCAGCAGTCCTTCCAATGATATTCAGGGTTGATTTCCTTTAGGATTGACTGGTTTGAGCTCCTTAAAATCTAAGGGACTCTCAAGAGAAGAAATAAGAAAGGAAATTAGAAAATATTTTCAAACAAGTAAATATGAATCACAACCTAATCAAAATTGGGTAAGGCCGCAAAGCAGTATTGGGCTTGTGAGATGCTGGGAGGGAGGATTTAGAACACTGAGTGCCTATATTAGAAAATAAGGAACAAGAAGTGTATCAAATCAAAGACCTAAGCTTATACCTTAAAAAACTTGAAAACAAAGAGCAAATTAAATCCAGAATAAGAAAAGTTTAGAATAGAAGGTTAGAATAGAACCTGATAAAGGTTAGAATAGAAATCAATGAAATTGAAAACAGAAGACAAAACAGAGAGATCAATGAAACCAAAGTTGCTTTTTTGAGAGTATCAATAAAATTGATAAAATTGAACATTTAGCCAGGCTGATCACTAAAAGTGGAGAGAAGACACAAATTACCAATATAAATAATAAGAGATATGGCAACTCTACAGATCACACATATATTAATGAATAATAAGTGAATATTATAAATAACTGTATGTCAATAGATCCATCTTAGAAAAAAATCAATACACTGAAAGATACAAATTACCAACTCTCTCTAAAGAATAAATAGATAACCTGAATAGATTAATATCTACTTAAAGGAACTGAATTTGAAATTAAAATTTGAAATTAAAATCTTCTGATAAATAAAACTTCAGGCCAAGAAATTTTCCTTGGAGAATGCTACCATCACTCACAATCAATAAACAAATTATCAATTGTTTTTGCATATATACTAACAATGAATATTCAAAAATAAAAATTAAGAAAGCACAGTATCATGTATAATAGTATTAAAAATATGAAATACTTAGGGATAAATGAGCAAAGGTTGTGAAAGATAAGTACACCAAAAAACATGAAATGTTGCTGGAAGAAAATTTTAAATATCTAAATAAATGGAAATATATAATGTGTTCATGAGTTGGAAGAGTCACTATTATTAAAATGTCAGTTCTATCCAAATTCATTGATAGATTCAGGGCAATCCCAATCAACATGGCAATATTGTTTTCAGTAGAAATTGACAAACTGATTTTAAAATTTCAATGGAAATTCAAAGGACCTAGAATAGCCAAAACAACTATGGAAAAGAAGCACCAAGTTGGAGGATAAGCACTATCTGATTTTTTAGTTGTAGTGACCAAGTTTGTATGGTATTGATGTAAAAACCAAAAAAAAACAAAACAAAAACCCAAAACAAAACACCTCAATATAACAGAATAGAGTACAGAAACAGACCCAAACATATAAATATATACATATATATGTATGTATATGAAGACCTACAAGACCTTTTATAACTAATACCCAAAAAAGATGCCCTTTTCATTATAGGGGACTGGAATGCAAAAGTAGGAAGTCAAGAACTACCTGGAGTAACAGGCAAATTTGGCCTTGGAGTACAGAATGAAGCAGGGCAAAGGCTAACAGAGTTTTGCCAAGAGAATGCACTGGTCATAACAAACACCCTCTTCCGACAACACAAGAGAAGACTCCACACATGGACATCACCAGATGGCCAACACCGAAATCAGATTGACTATATTCTTTGCAGTCAAAGATGGAGAACTTCTATACAGTCAGCAGAAACAAGACCAGGAGCTGACTGTGGCTCAGATCATGAACTCCTTATTGCCAAATTCAGACTGAAATTGAAGAAAGTAGGGAAAACCACTAGACCCTTCAGGTATGACCTAAATCAAATCCCTATTGATTATACAGTGGATGTAAGAAATAGATTTAAGGGACTAGATCTGATAGACACAGTGCATCATGAACTATGGATGGAGGTTCGTGACATTGTACACAAGGCAGGGATCAAGACCATCTCCAAGAAAAAAGAAATGCAAAAAAGCAAAATGGCTCTCTGAGGAGGCCTTACAAAATAGCAGTGAAAAGAAGAGAAGAGAAAAGGAAAGATATACCCATTTGAATGCAAAGTTCCAAAGAATAGCAAGGAGAGATAAGAGAGATTTCCTCAGTGATCAGTGCAAAGAAATAGAGAAAAACAATAGAATGGGAAAGACTAGAGATCTCTTTAGGAAAATTAGAGATACCAAGGGAACATTTCATGCAAAGATGGGTTCGATAAAGGACAGAAATGGTATGGACCTGACAGAAGCAAAAGATACTAAGAAGAGGTGGCAAGAAAACACAGAAAAACTGTACAAAAAAGATCTTCACGACCCAGATAATCACCATGGTGTGATCACTCACCTAGAGCCAGACATCCTGGAATGGGAAGTCGAGTGGGCCTTAGAATGCATCACTATGAACAAAGCTAGTGGATGTGATGGAATTCCAGTGGAGCTATTTCAAATCCTGAAAGAAGATGCTGTGAAAGTGCTGCACTCAGTATGCCAGCATACTTGGAAAACTCAGCAGTGGCCACAGGATTGGAAAAGGTCAGTTTTCATTCCAGTCACTAAGAAAGGCAATCCCAAAGAATGCTCGAACTACCATACAATTGCACTCATCTGACATGCTAGTAAAGTAATGCTCAAAATTCTCCAAGCCAGGCTTCAGTAATACGTGAACCGTGAAATTCCAGATGTTCAAGCTGGATTTAGAAAAGGCAGAGGAACCAGAGATCAAATTGTCAACATCCACTGGATCATTGAAAAAGCAAGAGAGTTCCAGAAAAACATCTATTTCTGCTTTATTGACTATGCCAAAGCCTTTGAGTCTGTGGATCACAATAAACTGGAAAATTCTGAAAGAGATGGGAATACCAGACCACCTGACCTGCCTCTTGAGAAACCTATATGCAGGTCAGGAAGCAACAGTTAGAACTGGATGTGGACCGACAGACTGGTTCCAAATAGGGAAAGGAGTACATCAAGGCTGTATATTGTCACCCTGCTTATTTAACATATGCAGAGTACATCATGAGAAACGCTGGGCTGAATGAAGCACAAGCTGGAATCAAGATTGCTGGGAGAAATATCAATAACCTCAGATAGTCAGATGAAACCACCCTTATGGCAGAAAGTGAAGAACTAAAGAGCCTCTTGATGAAAGTGAAAGAGGAGAGTGAAAACGTTGGCTTAAAGCTCAACATTCAGAAAACGAAGATCATGGCATCTGGTCCCATCACTTCATGGCAGATAGATGGGGAAACAGTGGAAACAGTGGCTGACTTTATTTTTTTGGCTCCAAAATCACTGCAGATGGTGACTGCAGCCATGAAATTAAAAGACGCTTACTCCTTGGAAGGAAAGTTATGACCAACCTAGATAGCATAGAAGCAGAGACATTATTTTGCCAACAAAGGTCTGTCTAGTCAAGGCTATGGTTTTTCCAGTGGTCATGTATGGATGTGAAAGTTGGACTATAAAGAAAGCTGAGTGCCAAAGAATTGATGCTTTTGAACTATGTTGTTGGAGAAGACTCTTGCGAGTCCCTAGGACTGCAAGGAGATCCAACCAGTCCATCCTAAAGGAGATCAGTCCTGGGTGTTCATTGTAAGGACTGATGTTGAAGCTGAAACTCCAATACTTTGGCCACCTGATGAGAAGAGCTGACTCATTTGAAAAGACCCTGATGCTGGGAAAGATTGAAGGCAGGAGGAGAAGGGGGCAACAGATGATGAGATGGTTGGATTTCACCACCGACTCAATGGACATGAGTTTGGGTGGACTCCGGGAGTTGGTGATGGACAGGGAGGCCTGGCGTGCTGCTGTTCATGGGGTCACAAAGAGTTGGACACTACTGAGCAACTGAACTAAACTAAACTAAACTGAACTAAACTGAACTGAATGTGTGTGTGTGTGTGTGTGTTATATATATATATACACACATATATATATATATATGGGATTCTCTAGTAGCTTAGCTGGTGAAGAATCCACCTGCAATGCAGGAGACCCTGATTGAATTCCTGGGTTAGGAAGATCCCTGGAAAAAGGATATCCTACCCACTCGAGTATTCATGGGCTTCTCTGGTGGCTCAGATAGTAAAGAATCTGTCTGCGATGTGGGGGAGCTGGGTTCAATCTCTGGGTTGGGAAGATGCCCTGGAGGAGGGCATGGCAACCCACTCTAGTAGTCTTGCCTGGAGAATCCCCATGGACAGAGGAGCCTGGCTGGCTATGGTCATGGGGTCGGACATGACTGAATGACTAAGCACAGCACAGCACAGCACATGTGTGTGTGTGTGTGTGTGTGTGTATGTGTGTGTGTGTGTGTATAAATGGAAAGTGAAAGTGGTAGTTGCTCAGTCATAGCCGACTCTTTTCGAACCTATGGATGACAGCAGGCCCCTCTGTCCCTGGACTTTTCCAGGAAAGAATACTGGCGTCAGTAGCCATTCACTTCTCCAGGAGAGCTTCCCGAGCCAGGGATCAAACCCAGGTCTCCTGCATTGCAGGCAGATTCTTTATCTTCTGAGCCACCAGGGAAGCCCATACTAATGGAAGTTGGTATCCTCTGAGTCACTAGGGAAGTCCATAGTAATGGAAGTAAGTCAGAAACAGAAAGACAAATACCGTATATCACTTATATATGGAATCTAAAATACGGCAGAAATGAACCTAACTACAAATCAGAGACAGACATAGGGAGCAGACTTGTGGTTGCCAAGGGGAAGGACATGGGGAGGGGTGGACTGGGCATTTAGGGTTAGTAGATACAAACTGTTACAAATAGAATAAACAATAGGATAGAATGGGTATAGAATGGATAAACAACAAGGTCCTACTATATAGCACAGAGAACTATATTCAATATCCTAAGGTATACTATAATGGAGAAAGGATGTTTATATGTGTATAACTGAGTCACTTTGTTCTATAGAAGAAATCAACCCAAACATGTACTGAGAACTGATTTTTGACGGATTTGTAAAGGCTGTTCAACAGAGGAAGCATAATATTTTCAACTACTAGTACTTAGAATAAATGGATACCTGCATGAAAAATAGGAATTTTGATCCATTCTTTGTACCATATATAAAAATTAACTCAAAAAGGAATATAGACCCAAATATAAAGACTAAAACTTTAAAAAGTCTAGGAAAGAACCTTTATGACCTTGGGTTCAGCAAAGATTTCTTAGATAAAACCACAAAAAAGAAAAAATTGGTAAACTGGACTTCATCAAAATTAAAAACTGCTCCTCAAAGAAACCATTAGGAGAATGAAAAGATGAACTGTAGACCCCAAGAGAAAATAACAAATCATATATTTGCTGAAGAAATTGTATCCATGGATATGCAAATAACTCCCAAATTCAGTAATAACATAACCCTATTTAAAAATGAGCAAAAGAGTTGGCTTCACTAAAGAAGATATACAGATAGGAAAGAAATATATGAAAAGATGTTCAATGTCATTAGTCATTAGGGAAATGCAAATTAAAACCACAAGGAGATACCCCTGTACCTCTATTGGAATGGCTAAAATTAAGAAGCTTACCATACCAAGTGTTGCCAAGGAAATGAGGCAACTGGGATTCTTATACACTTCTCAAGGGTGGGGGATGAGGAATATAAAATAGCACAACTAATTTGGAAAACAGCATGGCAGTTTCTCAAAAATTTAAACATCCACTTACTATACGGTCTAGTCATTTCTCTCTTATTTGTCCAAGGGAAACGAATGTATATTGCCATACCAAGGCTTTTACATAAATGTTCCCAGCAGTATGATATGGAATAACTCCAAATTGGAAAAAACCCAAATGTCCATTAACCAGTGAACAGGTAAACTGTGGTGTATTCATTTAATGGAAATACCATCAGGAAAGAAAAGGAATAAACTATTGATACATACTACAACACAGATGGATCTCAAAATAATTATGCTGAGTGAAAGAAGGCAGGCCAAAAAAGAGTGCATACTGTATGCTTCCATTTATATAATTCTAGGAAATGCAAATGAATCTATAGTGAAGGAAGATCAGTGGTTGCCTGGGGATTGGGGGTGGGGGGAGGTACAGAAGACAGAGATTATAAAAGGACACAATGAAACTTTGGGGGATGATGGATATATTCATTATCTTTAATATGCATATGTCAAAACTCATCAAATGGTACACTTTAAATATGTTCAGTTTATTGTATGTCAATTATATTTTGATAAAGCTGAAAAAGAAAAGGATCCATAAAGAAGTACAAGAGCCGTAAGGAGGATGATTGTTTTGTCTCTTCCCTTCACCTGATCCTAATTCCTCAGTCAAGGCCTGGAGATGATGGAGGGGGACAGAGAGAGTAAAGATGAAAGGATGTCTGGGCTTGGACCAGTCACAGGGCGTCTAATGGGCCCCTTCACCTCGTACCCTCCCCTGCTCTCTTCCACTCTTTGTTTCTTAAATTGAGTTTCAGAGTCGGTGGCAACCTAAGAGATGATACACAAGAGTCAGCAAATATTTGTTGAACACTGTTTTCAGGTTCTCCAGAGAAATAGAACCAAGAGTATACACACACATATACACAATGTGTGTGATATATATGGAGAGAGAGCCTGGCTGATTTTTAAGGAATTGACTCACATGATTACAGAAGCTGAGATGTCCCAAATCTGCAGTCAAGTCAACTGGAGACCCAAGAGAGGCAATGGTGTAAATTCCATTATGAAGCTGTCAGGCAAGAAAAGAGAACTCATAGGAAAGCCTTTTGGCTCAGTTCAGATCTTCATCTGATTAGATGAGGCCCACCTACATTGTTGCCGTTTTTCTGTTTAGTCACTAGGTCATGTCTGATTCTTTTGCAACCCCATAGACTGTAGCCCACCAGGCTCCTCTGTCCCTGGGATTTCCCAGGCAAGAATACTGGAGTGGGTTGTCATTTCCTTCTCCAGGGGAATCTTCCTGATCCAGGGACTGAACCCACATCTCATGCACCGGTAGGTGGTTTCTTTACTACTGAGCCACAAGGAAAACCCACCTACATTAGAGAGGACAATCTGCTCCACCCAGCCCATGATTCACATGCTCATCTCATCCAGACACATTCACAGACACACCCAGAATAATGTTTGACCAAATGCCTGGGCACCCCATGGCTCAGTCCAGTGGACACGTAAAATTAACTGTCACAGACTCCTACTGTATTTTAGATACCAGAAGCAAAGCAACAACCGAGACAAACTTTCAGTCTCTGCCCTGCTGGGGCATCCATAGAGACAGACATTCAGAACACTGTTATAATAACTCACTTTGGTCAACTGAATTCTAGGACAGCCCCCATGATCTTTCTCCCTTGGCACTATGTCTTGTATATCCTCTCCTCTTTTGAGTGTGGACAGAACTGGTGCATTGCAAAAGTGATGGGATTTCACTCCCTTGATCATATTACTTCAAATGGCAAAAGTGACGAGATTTTTTTCCAGATGTAATTAAGGTCCCAAATCAGTTGATTTTTAATTAATGAAAAGAGAGATTATCCTGAATGGGCCTGGCTTAATCTGAACCCTTAAAAGAGAAGTTGGGCCCTTCTGGAGGAGGACACTTTCCTAGCGGCCTTGAGGAACAAGCCTGTTGCGAATTGTCTACGGTGAGGGACGGCCTCTAGCGGATGACAGCCTCAGTCTTAATGCCGCAGGAACTGAATTCTGCCAACAACATGAGTGAAGTTCAAAGAGCCCCCTGAGCTCCAGATAAGAATGCTAGATGGCCAGCCCTTTGATTGGAGCTTTGGGAGACTCAAGCAGAAGACCCAGTTAAGTCATGCTGGGACTTCTGATCCGCAGGATATGGGTGTTGTTCTAGGGTACTAAAATTGCGGAAATTTGTATTGGAAAAAATAGAAAAATAACAAATGCACTCACTCCAGAAGTGTTTTAGAGAAGAGATCCCTGAGGCCCAGAAGAGCAAAGTGACTTTCCTAAGGCCACACAGCTGGCTACTGACAAAGTGGTAACCAGTTCAGTTCAGTTCAGTTCAGTCACTCAGTCATGTCCGACTCTTTGCGACCCCATGGACTGCAGCACGCCAGGTTTCACTGTCCATCACCCACTCCCAGAGCTTGCTCAGACTCATGTCCATCAAGTTGGCGATGCCATCCAACCATCTCATCAGTGGTAATAACTCGCATTTCCTAAAGATTTACACTCTGCCACTGCTGTTCTTCAGTCACTCTGTCATGTCCGATTCTTTGCAACTTCAGGGACTACAGCACGCCAGGCTTCCTTGTCCTTCACTATCTCCCTTAGTTTTCTCAAACCCCATTGAGTTTGCTCAAATGTCCACTGAATCGGTGATGTATCCAACCATCTCATCCTCTGTCGCCCCATTCTCCTCCTGCCCTCAATCGTTCCTAGCATAGCGTCCTTTCCAATGAGTCGGCTCTTTGCATCAGGTGGCCTAAGAATTGGAGCTTCAGCTTCAGCATCAGTCCTTCCAATGGATATTCAATGTTGATTTCCTTTAGGATGGACTGGTTTGATCTCCTTGCTGTCTGAGAGACTCTCAAGCGACTTCTCCAGCACATGTATACTGTGCCAAGATCTCAGGTCACCTGAGTGACAATACAGTGCTGTGCACAGAGATAACTATATATATTGGCATCCCTTTTTACAGGTGAGAATCTGAGGCTTCAAGAGGTAAGAGAACTGTCAAATGCCGTGTGGGTAAGAAAAAGAGGAGCTGGGATCTGGGCCCAGACCTTCTGGCCACAAAGTCTGGGCTCCTGACGTCTCTCCCTCCTGCTCTAAATGTGAGCTAAGGGGCAGGGTGGAACCGGTGTGGCAGTGTGGCTAAGCTCATCCCTCACTAACCGTTTATTGGACGACAGTTCCCAGAGATCATTAGTGAAGATGTGCTGAGAGCTGAACTCACATACCTGAGGGTCACGTCCCCAAGCCCTGCCTCAGGGAACAAACAGAAAACTCAACGCTCAGGAGAACATAACTGCAACATTTGTCAGGCCTCAAAACTGTAGAGCACTTGGCAGTTTACAAAGCACCTTCTCAGAGCCTCCTAATGGCCCAGGGAGGTGGGCCGGGCAGGTACAGGTTGAGAGCTGCCAGCAGCAAGCTGGAGAACCAGGTGGAATTCCCAGCAGAAAAGCACAGGCTCAAGATCAGAAACAGCCGATGTTCCTGGTTCAGTCTGAAGGCAGGAAAGGACCGATGTCCCAACTTAAAGGCCCTCAGACAGGATGATTCTCCCTCCACTCGAGGAGGGGCAACATTTTTGCCCTGGTCGGGTCTTCAGCTGATTGGGTGGAGCCCACCCACCCTAGGGAGGGACATGGCTTCACTCGGTATGTGTTCAAATGTTCATCTCATCCAGAAACACCCTCACAGACACACCCAGAGGAAGCTTTGACCAAAGGTCTGGGCACCTGTGGCCCAGTCACACTGACATGTAAAAGTAACTGTCATGTCCACTGAGGGGACTCTTTACAAAGACGTGGGCAGTGTTAAGGGAAACTGACAGGGAAAAGTGATGTACCTCAGAGCTAGAAAGAGCAGAGAGCACTGACACTCCCGGGCTGAGGGGATCTGAGAGGGAACAGTGGCCCGACCTGGATTCAGTAGCTATGGGAGAGGAACAGGAGACAGGAGGTGGGCTTTCAGAGAAGGATGCAGGTGACCCATGGCCCAGCAGGGCAGGAGTGAGGTTAGTAAGTCTCTGCTCCTCAGGCTCCTCCTGCCTCCAGTGTCTGTACTGGAGCCTCCAATCAGCCGCACAGGAGTTGAAGGGGGCCCATCAATGCAGTCCACACAGACCACCCCCCCAGGGTAGAAAAAGGTAGCACGTGTCTCCAGGGGCCAGCAGTGTGCCCACTGCAGGTGGGGATGTGAAGGCTCAGAGCAGAGAATTTCCTAAGGAACAGTTAACGGAGCCAGAACCAGACTGCTCTTTCTGACGCTGAGTCCACGAGTCGCCTCAATTCCTCTTGCAGACAGGTTTGCTCTGCTCCCTCTGGGGTGGGGCGTGGGCTTCTTTAAGACACAAAGCCTGGGTATTGAAGGGCCTGCGCCTCTGTGAATATGGTCAAGACCCCAGGCTCTGCCTCTCCTGCTCAAGGCGACTCCCTGTCGCCCCAAGATCCCCACTTGTGATGCTCACCTATGTCACAGAACTCACCTCGTATCTCCCTTAGTCCAGCCACTTACCTCCTTTCCGTTCCTCAAAGGCACCAGTATTTTTCCTGCCCCTGAGCCTTTGAACCTGTGCTTTCCTCTGCCATTAATGCACTTCCTCTCACTCTTCACCCAGTTCACTCCTTTTACTTCTGCTTTTGCGTTTCCCCCCAACCATTTAAATTCAGTTCCCCTACTGTTCTCTCTCATTGGCGCCTGCCCTTTTCCTTTTTAATCCTTATTGAGTATGTAACTATGTTTAATTGGCAGCATGTGTTTAATAATTGCCCCTCCCACTAGCTTTTAAGTTCCTGCTCCCTTGTAGCTCAGCTGGTAGAGATCTGCCTGCAATGCAGGAGACCCTGATTCAATTCCAGGGTCAGGAAGATCCAATGGAGAAGGGATAGGCTACCCACTCCAGTGTTCTTGGGCTTCCCTGGTGGCTCAGCTGGTAAAGAATCCGCCTGCAATGCGGGAGACCAGGGTTCAATCCCTGCATTGGAAGTTCCCCTGGAGAAGGGAATGGCTACCCACTCCAGCATTCTGGCCTGGAGAACTCCAAAGACTGTATATCCGTGGGGTCGCAAAGAGTCAGACACGACTGAGCAAATTTCACTTTCACTTTTCTGGGCAGGAACAGTGTTCTTTTGCCTACAACATGAACTCAATGATTCTCGCAAAGCTTGGCATATAGTAGGTGCTCAGGAAATCTGTGTCAAATGATGAAGCAGCTGGCTCTGTGATAGAGCTTGAATCTGAGATGGACAGTGATGAGAGGCACCAACCATCAGGGTGAATCCCCAGCCCCAACGGTTCTTCTGCAAAGAAGTCATTGCTTTTCAGGTGACATTTTAGGAGTAACTCTCTGCTTTATTGTAGGCTTACAAGATAACTTCCATTAAAGAACCAAACCTTTAGTTTAAGAATAATCAAGCTTTTTATCCCCTTTAGAAAATGAAAGTCTACTCAAGAGAAGTAGAATTTTTAAACTCATCAGTCATTAACACCTCAGGGTGAATGAGTTTATTGGATCCTTGAACAGAAAGCAAGAGAGGAAGGGAGACTGAGAGGATGGGGAGGAAGGCCCACCACTAAGGAAAAGAGAATGCAGAGTGAGGAGGAAAGGCCCTTGCCTGGACTCACTGCAGCCAGCCTTGAAGATCCCTGTCACCACTGGTTGAGTATAAATGATGTGGCAGATGTGTAGCTGGTGCCTTGCACACATTACTCCTAATCCCCACCAGCCCCAAGCAGGACAAAGATACTCCCCCCATTTTACCCAAAAGGCACTCAAGGTCCCATGAAGGTAAAGTTGTTGCTAGTACATTTGAGGTTCTTTCTTCATTGAGAAAGAATTCGGAGACAAAGTGATAGGTAATAAGTAGATTTATTTAGAGATACACACTCCACGGAGGATGGGCTATCTCAGAAGGAGAGAGGCCCAAAATACGGAGTGGTTAGTTTTTATGGGCTGGGTAATTTCACAGGCTAATAAGTGGGAGGATTATTCCAATTATTTGGGGGAAGAGGCAGGGATTTCTAGGAATTGGGCCACTGCCCACTTTCTGGCCTTTTATGGTAGGCCTTGGAACTGCCATGGTGCTGGTGGGTTTTTCATTCAGATGCTAATGTGTTAACAATGTGTGTATGAGGTTCAGAGTCTATTGGGAGTCAAATCTTCTGCCATCTTGGACCTAGTTGGTTCACACCCATTTTTATCAAGTTTTATGGCCATGTCATTCCTTTAAAGATTGGTGTCTGCCCGCTTCCCTCCTGTTTCAAAGTGACTTGCCCAAGACCGTACAGTAAGTAAGCAGCCGTACTGGTAGTTGAACTTTGGTCTGACTGCCTCCAAAATGTTAGGTGCTTTTTCCTCCAATGCAATGATTCCTTCCCAAAATTATGGAATAATTTATGGATGAGTCATCAACTTAACCCTCCTCATGGCAAAGGTCAGGATGGAGTCGATCAGATAGTTCCGTCGAGAGCAGGGACAGCCGCAAGCCAGAAGTCTAGCACACCTAAAACCGTCCGCATCTATAGCCGTGGTAATAGCAACAGTAGTAGCGGCCGCTCGTGAAGCACTATGGCTAGGAGCACATTAAACACTTTACACAGATCCCCTCGTGCATGCCTCACCTCAGTCCCAGGAGAGAGGGGCTTCTGTGATCCTTCTCTAAGGGAGCTGAGGTGTAATGATGTTAAGTACTTCCCCCTGGATTACAGAGCGAGTGAGCCAGGAGGCAGGCTCCAGAGTTCACGCTCGCACTCTCTCCACCCTATCTGTGGAGTCCAGCTTCTGAGCTTGCCATGGGCACACTGCTCCTTCTCTGGGTGAGGCGAGCTTCCTCGTGCCTCCCCCAAATAGCTGCCCATCACCTGGGGTGCAGGACGGCCACTGCCCCACTTCCCTGCACCACCCCCCCAGGCCATGTGGGCAAACACCCTGCCTCTCCCCAGGCAGGGGAGGCCCGATTTGCATAACTTAATTAAATTCTGCATTCTAGTTTTCGAAGGAGCAAGCCTATGAAGGATGCTGAGTGCACGGTCTTAAGGCAAATCAACGTAGATGATGAAAGAGCCTATTTCGGTTAAGCAAATTATGAGGAGGCGGGCGATGTCCTCACTCTAATAATTTCCCGTGAATTATTTATATGGAAACTGCAATTACATCGGGCAAAACAGTGTTGTGTGCATAAAGCTCACTTAATTACCCAACCACCTGTTGGGACACTGGGTTCTCCATGAGCCCATTTCTTCACCCAACAGGTCCCACTTCTGGGAGGGCAGGGGACTTGGGGGCCTGAGGCAGGCGGGGCTGGGAGGAAAACCTTGGCTGCTGGCAGAAGAGATGGAACCTGGGGTCTTGTCTCAGACTGAGCCCCATCCTGGCTCCTCTGGTCCAGCCTGGAGCTAGAAGCCCGTTCTCTCTGGGCTCTGCCCAGGCCCATCTCTGCCTCCACTTCATCCCCGAAAAGGAAACAGTGAGAAGTAAGAAAGCAGATGAGAGAAGAAGGAAGAAACCAGCCCCACACCCCTCCCAACAAACCCTTTAACCAAAGCAAACGAGACTCCTTTCATCAGGGCCTGGTTGTTTAACTGGAAATGAGGGTTGCCATGGCAACCATCCTGTCACATAGTATTTCTTACCACTTGCCAGCGGGAGAGGCGTTGATGTGTAGAGTAGAACCCTGGCTGGGTGGGGAAGGTCGGGGAGGTGGGGGTGCGTCGTTGGCGAACCATTTGTTGAAACACAAGTCACATAGGCCTGTCCCTAACCCAGGGTATTTCAAGTTCCTCTCTCCCTTTTCCAGATCATGGGTCGGGGTGTGGAGGTGAACCTCTCCTACTACTCACTCCCCCCGCCCCCGGGAGAAAAACATTGTAAATGTCAGAAATCTGATGGCACTGTCAAAAAATACATGAAATTGGGTATATAAGAAATAGCGAGACATACGTTCTTCTTTGTTCTGTGGCTGTAAAAATCATGAAATTTCTTCAAGAGAAGGTGAAAATAAAGAAGAATGATGACCACTGGCAAGGGTTGGACCGGAGGCTTGGGAGTCTATCCCAAGACTGGGGTAAGTGGCACTCCTTTCACAACAGCGTTTTAACCACTGGCCCAGGGCCCAAGCCACAGACAGAGGTCTGGTGAAGAGGTGAGCATATAAAGTGGGTCAAGGAAGCTCTAGATGTGGGATGGGGAGGAGCAATGGATGCCAAGAGCTGCCTAGTTACAAAGTTGCAGGGGACGGAGAATCCAGGCTTCTCACTCCGTCTGTCACTTAGTACTGGGTAACCTTGAGAAACTGATTAACAGAAAAAAACAGTAGCTGTGAAGTTCAAATATGATGATTGTAACACCCTGATTTATTCCACAATTAATGAGAGAAATAGTGAGTGAATTTATTCCACTTGAAAGTGAAAGTCACTCGGTCATGTCCGACTCTTTGCAACCCCATGGACTATATAGTCCATGGAATTCTCCAGGCCAGAATACTGGAGTGGGTTGCCTTTCCCTTCTCCAGGGGATCTTCCCAACCCAGGGATCGAACCCAGGTCTCCCGCATTGCAGGGGGATTCTTTACCAACTGAGCTATCAGGCTATCAGGGAGTTGGTAAAGAATCTACCTGCAATGCGGGAGACCTGGGTTCGATCTCTGGGTTGGGAAGATCCCCTGGAGAAGGGAAGTTCTTCCCACTCCAGTATTCTGGCCTGGAGAATTCCATGGACTGCATCCATGTGGTCGCAAAGAGTCAGACATGACTGAACAACTTTCACTTCACGTAACGAGTGAATACGATAACGGTTGTATTTAATAGTTCCCAACAAGGTAGCTCGCATGTGTGCTTGCTTCTGTTCAGTCACTAAGTCATGTCTGACTCTTTGAGACCTATGGACTGCAGCACACCGGGCTCTTCTGTCCCTCACTATCTCCCAGAGTTGGCCCAAGTTCATGTCCATTGAATCAGTGATGCTATCTAACCATCTCATCCTCTGTCACCCTCTTCTCCTTTTGCCTTCAGTATTTCCCAGCATCAGGGTCTTTTCCAATGAGCAGAGCATGTGTGGAGCCATGACTAAATGCCAGCTAGTATGTTGAGCTTTATACATGTTTATCATGACTCCCATTTCACAGACAAAGAAACTGAGGCTGAGAGTGTAAGTAAGTTGTTCCAGACACAAAGCTAGAAGTCACAAAGTCAGCATTCAAGCCCAGATCTTTCTGACTCAAAACTCACGCTCTTACCACTGGAAAAAAAGTTTGGAGGATCAAAATTCAAGCTGCCTGAGAGTCCAGCTGACGTCACCAATGCCATCCCTCCCCATCTGGTCTAGAACCGGCTGCTAAGCAGGGAAGAAATGGAGTGTTTTTTCTCCGTTAAAGATTTACCATGTATAAATGTATGAGAATATTAAAGGCAACAATTAACTTTATTGGAAACCTTATATTCTCCAGCCTCATTAGAGCTGCCAACAAGATCTATTATTAGTATTACTATGCAGATACTGTAATAAAAAGGGTATTTAAAGTGGATAGTTTGGCAATGAAATAAAATAGCTTTTCTCTCTCTTTCTTTTCCTTTTTAAGATATATGTGTGTATCAGAGAGGGTCTGGAGCGAGGCAAAAGCCTCATGGGATGCAAGAACTGAAGAGCCCATAAAATGTCCCTCTACAGCCATCACAGATGCTGAGAGCGGGTGGGGGCCCCCTGAAGGTCATTGGAGCCCTGTCCACCTCAGTGGGATTGCCCCCAACACCGCACGGAAGAGGATTTCTGCGGGGAAGAAGCCCCCGCTTGTTGGAAAGGTCACATGTGATTGGACCCAGTTGCCACCTTTGAGATTGTGAGTGTTTCCCCAATTCTTCATGGGAGCTTCAGCCTCTTCCATCTCGTCCTCTGATCTCAATGATGGCTTAAACTCAGAGAATGACCACAGCCCCTTCCTCCATCCTCCCCACGCCCCTGCCTTGGGTTATGGAAAGAACAGAAATAAGAGGAGCCTGCCTCCCTGCCTTCTTATTCTGGCTTGTGTCCCCTCATCAGCCTGCCCTTCTCAAGCCCCTGTCTCAATGCAGAAGGCTTCCTGGATGAGGGAAGGATTTCTCCGGGGTCTGTCCCAGAAAAAATGGAACATGGGGAGTGCTTAGGCTTTCTCATTCCTGGACTGGCTCGCTCTTGCAGCACAGAAAAATCACTGCCCTCCCTCCCAACGCCACCTACCAGTTCCCCCTCCCTGCACCAAGCCCAGGATAGATGAGCCAGGAAGGGCAGGAGACACCTGATTCCTGATTCACTAGAAGAATCCCTGGATCTGTTAAATGGAAAATTCTCCACTTAATTAAAGCCTTAGCCCTCCTGTGAGGGCCTAGCTGTGTAAGCCCTCATGCTTATGATTATTACTCCTTTTATTAATAATAGTTACCATTTTATTGTATGCTATGTGTCTACTCATTTAATCTTTGCAATCAGCCTGTAAGGCAGATAATGTTGCTATCTTCTTGTTGTGAGAAAACTGAGGTTCAGAGAGCTGATGGAACTCACCCAACCATCATCCTTGCCAATCCAGACCTTTGCAATAACCTCCTAACCAGTCTCCCAAGTTCCACTCTCGATCCCCTGCAATTTGCTCTACATGGAGCAACAAGTTATAAACCTGGGGAACAAGTCGGCCTTCCTTGTGCCCCAGGTCCTTTGCACTGGCTGTTTCCTGTCTCAGTAGAATGTTCTTGCTCCAGATTTCCTCTTCATCATCATTCAGATTTCAACTCAAAGAGGTCTTACCTGACCACTCTTCTAGGCACACACATTCTTGTCCTCTTCTACACCACTACATGCCTAGAATAGTATCTGAAACACAGCAGGTACTATTAAATACACAGTAAACATTCCTTGGGAAGATGTTAGCAAACTTGTCTAAGGCTACACGTTCTGAGTTGTAGCAGGAAGTCAAATTCAGGTCTGTCTGACCCTTAATCATGCAGCAGGTATATGTGTGGTTCAGATGTTCAGGTGAAGGACGAGTGGGCTGGGGGCTGCCCAGGACTCTCAGGGACAACTCATCAGGAGTTCAAATATAAACCCTTCACAGGACCTGGATGGCAACCCCAACAGTGAGAAGGCCAGGTAAGGACCAATCCACAACATAAGGGGAGAAGCCGCTCCCAGAAGGAAGGAGAGGGGAAGGGTCAAGTGCTAAGTCCCAGGGTGCTGAGAATTCCCTGGCAGTCCAGTGGTTAAGACACGGCACTTCCAAAGCAGGGGGCGTGGTTTCTATCCCTTGTCAGGAAACTAAGATCCCTCATGCCATGCAGCATGACCAAAATATTTTTAAGAAAAGAGTGAGTCCTGGGTGCTATAAACCATAGCCTGGAGCCCAGGGCCACCTGAGTGAGTACTGCTTGGCTGTTTGAACCCCTCTCCAGGCTCCCAGGACCCACTGATCCCCGACGTCATTCATTGACTTGTTTCTCTCTCCCACGGAGATCCCTGGACGGGGCTGTCTGGCAAACTTCAGTTGTGGGGGGACGGGGCGGGGGGTCTCAGGACCAGTTCTCATCGGCTGTGTACCTGGGGTCAGTTCAGGACTTCCCTGGTGCAACCTCTTACCCTAAAACAACAGAGGTCAGGCTACATGGGGCTTGCTCTGCTGTGCCCCAGTGCCCGTAAGATTTCCCACACTCACCTCCCAGGAGGCCTGACAGAGTTCACCTGTGCCTTCCGTCCGTGACCAGGGCAGGCTGTTCCAACTCTCGCTTTTAGTTTACACGAAAATATCTGGCATGCCGGCAATCACCCTTGAGTGCTTACTACTGAGCCCAGTCCTGAATTGCAGGGAGGTGGAAAGAATGCAGAAAACACAAGCCTCCTCCCTGGACACTGGACATCTAACCAGGAGAGAGGGCCTACCTGTACACGCGCGTGTGTGCACGCGCATGCACACAGACACACACACACACACACATACACACATTGCTTTACAGGCCAAAAGCGTGGGCCGCATCAGACCAACAGGCTCACGTCCAAATCCTGACTCAGCTACTTGCAATTTGGGTGATTATTTCAAACCGCCTAAGTCCCAAGTTTCCCACGTGCAATGAACAGTAGTGCACGCACACCCCACAGTACTGTTGTGAGAGAAGAGCAAAGCCCATCGCAAGGGCCCGGTACCTGCATGTTGTAAAGACAACAGGGGCAGCAGCTGCAGTCACAGTAGCTGTTATGGGAAACAGCCCACAGGCCACATTTTAAGAAGTACAAATTAACTAATTAATTTCACACTAAAGCAGGTCATAAACGCTAAGATGACTGTGATGGTGATACACCTTTGAATGATGTTTTAGGGGCAGACTTCTCAGAAGAGGTACATTTTGAAGCTCGGAGATGACTCAGAATATTAGAGATATTAACCCAGCAGACTTCGGAGTTGATTTCCTACCTTTGTACATCATGGCACATAGGGAAATGGTAACATTTGTTCTGCATGCTGGAGCACACAGCATCAGCTACTCCCAGCTGAAAGAGAACTGGCCAGGGTCCCAGGGGTCATCCCCACCCACCCAGGCATCTCAGGGCCAAGGGAATCCCCCTCTCAACACATGGGCTACTTATTTGAGCCCCCCACCCCCCACAGTGAGCCACAACACATCTCCTGGGAAACTCAGTTTCAGAATAAGCTCCTCCACTGACAGATGAGAAAACAGATTTGGGGAGCAAAAGTGACTTGGCTGAGGTCACACACTTGGGCCAGCACCAAGTGGAAAACTAAGGTCCCTGGACTATATTGTCTGCTCTTGAAAGATGGGAGGACATCAGCTCATGGGAGGAGGTCAGGGAGCTCACTTCAGGGCAAGGGAGTTAACCTACATTAACAGAGGAGATCTGACCCAATAAACAATGAGGATGACAGTAGTGAGGCTGAGCTTCTGTGCATCGTGGGCATGTGTGAAGCACTTTACATGCCTTTCCTCATCCGGTGATGGCACCCGGAGACAGTACTGTGATGGCCTGTGAGAGGACATGTGGTCAACCAGGTCATTACACCACAATGGATGAAAGCCTGGGGAGGTCCATCTGCAGACCTATGCCCACCACACTCACCCGGAGCAGGAAGCAGGCTGAGCCTATGGCCTTGGACCTCCACAACCAGGGCCAGAGAAGAGGGCCCCCTAGGAAGGAATGACAGACTCTGTCACTGAACTGAAGGAAGCCCTCAGTCCTCATTCTCCTCTCCTATCTCCCATCCCTGCTGCATGCATGGGAGTGACCTTTGAACCTGGCCCTGCCACCTATCCACAGGCATCTTCTACAGCCCATCTCCCAGGTAAATGGTGTGTCAGTATTGCCAACACTCCACCCATTAGTTAAAATCACCAGTCAGGACAGTTGGGGCACCAGCACATATAGGAAAGTGATTCACAGATCTACAGCTTAATCATAGCCTAAGGCCCAAGTCTGGCCTCTTCCAACAGGAGCTATCAGTCCTCTGATACACCTAGCTCTTTCCAGTTAAACTGCCTTCCCACGGCCCCTGACAGCCTCCTGTGCCAGCCTCAAGGGCCCTCCTCCTCCAGGACCTCTTTGCTTGGGCCCCCTCTTTGGTACTGAATTCAGAAGCAGCTCCCATCAGCAAAAACAATTTTGCTGAATGGAGCTTTAAATGCAGGCAGCCTTGGGACTGGTAGGCCGAGGACCGGGCCCCTGAGGACCCTGTGGGCCTTGTCGGGGTCCAAAGTTGGGGCGTGTAGGGAGAGCCGCCCCCAAGGCCTTCAGAGTCCCATTCAACTGGACTTCCATTCAGCAGAGCTCGGCACCTTGCGGAGAAAACACCCTAGGATTTGGGAGAGGAACAGTGTTTACCATCATAAAAAAGAAGCTATTTAATCTGTATTTTAAATTTTTAAATGACTCCTCCTGAGACTAATTGTCCCTCTCAGCTCCCAATCCAGCACTCAATTCCTTCATTCAAATTTCATTTCTGTCCCCTGGAGCCTGAGTCCATTGCCAGGAGTCCTCCATGTTTATTTCATTTGGGGGCTCTCTCTCCATCTCTGCAAATTTTCTTGGCTCAAAGGCAGCTCTGAATGTGGTATGTTGGGATACCACATTCAGCGTCTGGTAGGGATACTTGGCACTCAATAGGTCAGCTCTCAACCCTGATAAAGCATCTAAGGGTCTTGGAAGCTCTCAGGGCTCCCCAGTCTGAGGTCCCCATTGACCTCAGGTGGCACACGCACCTTTTGTCTCCTCTTTCTGCAGGGATCCCTTTATCGTCCTGATGTTTGGGGCAGACACTAGCTGTGAGGTGTGTGCTAAGCCTAGAGCCCCAAGTCATATCACAAACAAAGCCTCCTCCACCTTTCTTCTTCAACACTTGGTCCTGAACGGCTGCAATGGTTCTTTCGGGTGGTTTCACCACCCATCATCTTAGATAGTTTTGGCTCTTCAAAGATTGGGCTTAGTGGGAAAGAATCTGCCTGCCAATGCAGGAGATGTGGGTTTGAACCCTGGGTCAAGAAAATCCCCTGGAGAAGGGAATGGCAACCCACTCCAGTATTCTTGCCTGGAGAATGCCATGGACAGAGGAGTCTGGTGGGCTACATTTCATGGGGTCGCAAAGAGTTGGACACGACTGAGCATGCAGGCACTCATGCATACACATGCTTCAAAGATCTCTATTTTTTTCTATATTCAGTTCCCATAGCACCCCAAGCAGCATCCTGCTGTGGCCCCAAAGCCTGGGACCAGATGTTAAGGGTCTGATTCTGCCCCTACTCTCCCACAAGACCTGACAGGTCACAAACTCTGCTCCCTCCTCTGTAGAATAAGGAAGTTGGGCCAGGTCTCTGGGTTCTAATATTCTAGAGAGGCAGAGTAGGTTTTAATAATCCCATTTTACAGATGATGAAACTGAGGTTCAAATCTCAGAATCAATGTACCTGAGATTCCAGATGATTGGCTGAAAAACTAAGCTTGAAATTCCTCTCCAGAATCCTTTTCTTAAATTATTTCCATCAGATCCCATGTCACTGGTGGCTACCGCAGCAGACAGCTCAGGTACAGAACACTTCTGTGATCACAGAAAGTTCTTTGGGCAGTGCTAGTTTGGAAAATATCTTTATCTGCATTTCTCTCTCAATTAAACTGATTGCCTCAAAGGCAGAGGATCAGTATCTGTATCTTCGTTTCACCGGCACCTGGCACGGTGCATGTGTGTGCTCAGTCGTTTCAGTTGTGTCCGACTCTTTACGATTCCATGGACTGTAGCCCTGCAGGCTCCTCTGTCCATGAGATTCTCCAGGTAAGAATACTAGAGTGGGTTACCATGTCCTCCTCCAGGGCACCTTCCTGACCCAGGGATCGAACCTGGGTCTCCATGTCTCCTGCATTGCAGGTGGATTCTTTACTGCTGAGCCACCAGGGATACTTGTTATCAAAACTGCTCAAACATCCATCCAACGGATTTGTTTGCTGGCAGAAAACCTTACCACCCAACTAGGACCTGGGCTTAAAGTTCAGGCTGGGGAAGTGATGGAGAGTGGGACCTGTATAGGATAGGGAGATCCCGTCCTCAAAACGGGAGGCCAGGAGCCCTGCTGCTGGGACAGAAAGTCTCGCTAATCCATCTGTGCTCGGTGGGGACAGGTGAGGGGAGTACCTAGCACCAGTGGGAAAGGAAGTGGACGAGAAGGAGCAGACACTGCCCAGGGCTGGAGCCAACAGAGGGTGCCTACTTGCTCACCACCAAAGAGAGTTCCAGCTGGGCCGCTGCCTCCTAGGCACCAGGAGGCAATTCTGCTAATTATCAAACCCAAACTTGGGATTTGCATTTTTATGAAATGCTCATGCAGGAGGCAAATCATTTCCTTTTAAAAAAAAAAAATCAAGATGGATAGGGGGAGAAAAGGCTCATACCAGTACCTACTAATTCAATCTAATCTTGGTCATTTCAGTTTCCATAAGAAAGTGCTTTCATAAAGCTACAAAGCTAACATCCATAACTCTCCAGTTTCCCCAGACAGGATACCTCTGCATTAAGTTTCCCATTTATCTTCGGAGATGGCAAATCATCCATTTATAATGGGATCTAATAAAGCGAGCTCCCATCGCAGTCCCAGCTTGCTGGAGTGCGCCTCTGATCCAGGGACATTACTCTGGGGCCCGTGATTGCCTCAGTCTTCGTGGGGGCCCCCTGACTAGGTTTATCTGGGTGCACAGTGCCTGGGGCATCAACACACCCCACGGTTGTGGAGGCGCGCGTGTGGTAAGAGGAGGGGGTGTGGCTGTCAGAGAGGCAGGCACCCTACGCCCACCAGCCCGATCACACACATCCCCTCCTTGAGAAGCTGAGATGAAGGCCAGTAAGAAAGGCACTGAACCTGGATCAGTTCTTAAGGTAGCTAGAGCTTGCTGTAGAGATGATAATTCAGGAAGAACAGGGTGTAGCAGACCGATTCCAGAGGCTCAGTTAGGCAGGTAGGGATCAGGTTCCACTGTCATGGGGTGGATTCCTTGGGAAGCAACCTCTCGAGATTGAGTTTAGCCAGCAGGGTCCACACCAGTAGGGAAGAGAAATAGAAAGCAGAGGGAGGAACGCAGCTTTTATGCAGGCCAGCAGCAGCCGTGGCCAGCCCCACAAGGAGTCCTGGAACTCAGGATGGTCCTCTGGAGCTGCCCCCAATCCAGCAGAGATAGGCAGACCTTCTATTCCCTCATCAATCTGTCACTGGATGTGGGCCACCCACCTCGAAAGGGAGGTATCTTAGGCAGGAAGCTTTCTGCAGCTTAAACAATCTCTGATGGGGCCCAATTACTGAAGTCTGTCTGCTGATCACCTCCCCAGCAGCTAGTTCTAGTCCTTCACTGAAGGCGGATCTGGGAGGCACACTAGGGTGTCGACAACTCCTACCATCGCTCTCCCCTCTCCACCAGAAAATGTGCTTTAATCACACTACCCCTGGACCTTTGGTGCCCAGGACCTGTGGGGTAAAAGGCAATGAGCCCCACTACCTGCCTGCTCAGGCATAGGCCCTAGTTTCTCTCAGGCTAAGTGACCTAGAAAAGACGGTTCGCATCAATTCCTTGGCACTTCCCAGCTTGCTGAGTGGGCAGCACAATGGATTCTGGAGAGGGGGCGGGGCGCGGTCAAAGAAACTGTCAGGCAAACAAATGCAGGTGCTGACAGTCAGGAGTTTTCCAGTGTGCACCAAAGAGGTAAGGGAAGGGGGATGTGGGCAGGTGTCTCTAGGGTCTGCTGCACCCCCTCTTCTGTATCCCCAGTTTATGCCCATGGAGCCTCTGCTCAAACTTTTCCAGTGGCAGGGAGCTCATTAGCTAGTATGGTAGCACGCTGCATAGTCAGGCAGGTCTAGTCGCCAGAAAGTTATTTCTTAGGTTAAGCTAAAATCTGGCCATTGCCCAGGCTCGGTTCAGTACATTCCACTAGGACAGGGGCAGGGAAGTCTTTCTGTCCATTTTGTGGCTATACCCTTAGCATCTAGTAGGAACACATGGCACATGTTAAGCTCAGTAAGTATTTCTTAAATGAATGAATGCTGGCATGCATGCGGGCTTCCCCAGTGGCTCAGGAGTAGAGTCCGCCTGCAATGCAGGAACCGCAGGAGAGACTGATTGGATCTCTGCGTTTCCTGGGAAGATCCCCAGGAGGAGGAAATGACAACCCACTGCAGTATTCTTGCCTGGAAAACCCCCTGGACAGAGGAGCTTGCAGGGCTACAGTCCATGGGGTCACAAAGAGTGGGACTGGACTGAAGCAACTTAGCACGCACGGATGCATGCACGGCCCATGCCGCCAAGGAGTTCACAGCCTGTTTCTGTTTCCAACCTGCTTTCCCACGTATTACCTATGTGATCGGATTCTCATGGGCTTAAGGGCATAACCCAGTGCCTGGAACAAAACTGAGCTAAAGTGCTAGTACTCATTCACTCAAGGAGCCCGCAATGAATACCTAATGCATGTCAGAGTCTCTCTAGGTGCTCTGGGTTCTGGTCTTTGGAAGTAGAAAGTGTTAAGATGGTGGGAGAGGGCAAAAAATTACCAGCGATGAGTATGATTTTAGGGAAAGTGTCTAGATGTTTCATCAGGCACAGTGGGCAGATACACACACATTCCTACTCAAAACTCACCGTTCCCTTCAACAGAGCCAGCTCTCCCAATGCAGACCTTGAAACCTGGCCGGGAAGCAAGACCCTCAGGGAAACCCAGCTCCCTCACCCACCTTTCTGTGGGAAAAGGGACACGTCACAGCACCCCCCCCCCCCGCCCCCGCCCCTGCTGCACACCGTTCCTGCTGCCCCTCAGGTCTGGAGGATCTGGGTTCTCACCACCCCTCCCTCTGCCATTTGTATTTCCTTTGAAATGCTTCTGTGTGCAAGTGGGGAGGGGAGAGCAGATTAGCTTCCCTTCCTGAAACACTGCACTGATGCCAGGAAGAGCGAGCTGGAATCAGCAAGGCGAGTTAAGCTTTCTGCCTGGAGCCCTGGGCTTAGCGGGGCCGATTACAACAGCAGGTGATGAGCCACGTTACCGCCGCTGTGGAGCCTGTGAAAATCCTGTTACAGGGCAAAGGCGTTTTAGCTACAGCTCCAAATTTCAAAGAATGATTGAGCTGGAACGTGGCAGGCAGTAGGCAACTGGGGACCTAAGTTATTTGACTTAAACTGAGAACAAGGCCCGAGGAGGCTGCAGGGGGTAGAGAATTCCAGAGAGGGACCCAGGTGTGCCACCGTCCCCCACCATCCCCTCCCACAAAGAGCCTCTCCCCACCCCCACCGTGCCTGCACACCCTCCCTCCCACCATCCTCCCCTCCCTTCTCCAGCCCATCTTTAAGCAGAAGGAGCCTCCATCTGCCTTGAATCCTGTCTTCCTCACCAATCTGCAAGCTCCTGGAGATCAGAGTGTGAGGTTTCTTCAACCCCGCGGGGTTTAGCACAGCGCCTGGCTCATATAAATGCTCAATAAAGTTTGCCGAATGATGCATTGGTTACAGCCTCAAAGTCACTTCTTCCTTGCCTTGTTCTGCCTGATTTCTAGATCTACCCACCCCCCCTGCAACCACTACCACATACACACATACACATACTCCCACTGAGTGCTTCTGGAAACCCACATCTTTTATGCAGCCCTCCCTGGTTCCTTGGAAAAGAAGTAGTGGCTGGCTAGCAGATCCAAATCTGACTGCAAATGAGACACTTAGGCAGAGGGAAAGACTTTAAAAAACAACCCAAGAAAAGAAAGATCCTTGAGTATTTGCTTTGCCCTATTAGATGGAAAGGGCTTCCCAGGTGGCACTAGTGGTAAAGAATCCACCTGTCAATTCCAGAGATGTAAAGAGACACAGGTTCGATCCCTGGGGTCGGGAAGGACATGGCAACTCACTTCTGTATTCTTGCCTAGAGAATCCCTGAGACAGAGGAGCCCAGTGGGTTACAGTCCATAGGGTCATGCAGAGTTGGACACGACTGAAGCGACTTAGCACACATTAGATGGGAAAGAGTAAAATCACAAGATTGAGAGTCTATTCTGGAGCCTTTGAATCCAAAATCCCCCACCATACTTAACCACCTCCTCAAATTGGTCCTCATTTGCATTTAATGGGAAGAAACCTGATGGGAGAAACAAGGGGATTTAGAAAAGCCATTAGGGGTCTGGGTTCAAATCGTAGTTTTTCAAGTCTCTCAAGATTTCTGACCCTCTCTGGTAAACGACCCACCTTGTAAGTTATACTACCAAGACAGCTTATGTAAAGAATGTCTCAATGGTCAACACACAGTAGAAATTAATCAAATAATAATGGTGTCATCAATGTCAAAATCAAGATGCCCCATAATCTAGACCTGAGCATTGTCCCTCATGACTAAGGAAACCCAGTTTATAGAGGGTCCAGTGAGGTCTTTGATCTGATGTGATCTTCATGACAGCCCTAAAGTGAGTGATTATATGCCCTTTGTTGTTGTTTAGTCACTAGGTCACATCCAGCTATTTGTGACCCCAGGGATTGTAGCCCACCAGGCTCCTCTTTCCTTGGGATTTACCAGGCAAGAATACTGGAGTGGGTTGCCATTTCTTTCTCCAGGGGATTTTCCTGACCCAGGGGCTGAACTTGCGTCTCCTGCATTGGTAGTCAGATTCTTCACCACTGATCCACCAGAGGAGCCCATGCCTCTTGTACAGAGAGGAAACTGGGGCTCAGAGGAGTAACTTGTTCAGGGTTGCCTGGCTGGGAAATACAAGGCTGGAACTGGGGTCCAGGTACTGACACCAGAATGTGGAGCTGTTCCCCACAGCAGGCTACCTGCCCCCCGCCCGACCAGACAGGAACAACAAATTGTCATCAGTGTGCACATCTGTTGTCCAGCCAGACAAAAAAATGGGGCAAAGCTCTCTCTCCTCCCTCCTTCTCTACCTCCCTCCCTCTCTACCTCCCTTCCTTCTTTCCACCCTGCAGTGATTAAACATTCTCCATATGCTTAGCCCTCTAGTAATGAATATGTGAGATAAAAAAGATAGAGACGAGCTGTTCCTGCTGAAGGCAGCTTACAGTCCAGCCAACGGAAGTAATCTCAGAGTGCATGCCACATTTCCACGGGGATACAACGGCTCTCCAAGCAAAATACACGTGTGTGATCAGAGGATATGCATGTGCAGAGTAGATGAGGGAGACCCCAGAATGATGAATGGAAGCCACCAGGAGACATAGTTCCCAGGCAGGAGCTGGGCAAAGATGAAAAGAGCTGCCCTGGAAGGAGGTATTCAAGGAGTATCTGGGTGATTGACTTCAAGCCCCACCCCAGCCCCAAGATTCTCCAAATTAATGACCGTTCCTTCTAGAGTCCACTGTAAGAGAAGCAAGGGGATCCCAAGAGGTCAGCGTGCATCTTCTCCAGAGAAACTGAAGCTTCCCGGAGTAGGGAGCAGATCAAATGCTCCCCAGCTCAGCTTAACATGGCTTCAGGCTTCTCATCTCACATAAGCCATTCCCCCCCAGCTCCTCGTGCCTGGCTTCTCCAGGCCAAGATTTAGAGTACCCGTGGCAGCTGCCTCTCCCTTCAAGAGAAAACAAAGGAGAAAGCATGCAAAGACCATCTGAAAATCCCTTGTTTGCTCTCCGCTTCCGAGTCACTGCAGAACACTGGCTGGCAGTGTCCCAGACAAACACAGGAAACCGGGCTCTGCTTCTGTTCGGCCCTTTGCAATGGCTCCTATCCATGTCTCTTCCCGCAGCAAGGCCCTGCTCTCACACAACAGGAGAAGGGACAGATACCCTGAGGCACGCATGCACCCAGCGTTCCTCCACCTGTCACTGTCCTCGGTGCCACCAAAATGAAGGAAACTCCAGGCTGCCTGCTCTGGAGGATCCTTCTTGTCAGGGGAAAGCCTTTTATCCTTAGGATCCCAGAACTGGAGAAGGTAGTCCTGAGTGGTCACCTCCTCCAGCTTCCTCATTTACTGTCTACTGCAGATGACACCGCACGGCAACGTCAGACCCGTAGCAACTCCCTTTGTGGACTGACAGCTGAGCTGCCTGGGCACCTGGGCAGAACTACATCTCTATTGTGGGACTTCTGTAAACTGAGTGTTGTCTCGCATCCCTTAGGCAGTATTCTTTATGGGGCCTGCTGCTGCTGCTGCTGCTAAGTCACTTCAGTCGTGTCCGACTCTGTGCGATCCCACAGATGGCAGCCCACCAGGCTCCTCTGTCTCTGGGATTCTCTAGGCAAGAACACTGGAGTGGGTTGCCATTTCCTTCTCCAATGCATGAAAGTGAAAATTGAAAGGGAAATTGCTCAGTCATGTCCAACTCCCAGCGACCCCATGGACTGCCGCCCACCAGGCTCCTCCGTCCACACATAACATCCCAAGATGCGGCAGAAAGAGGAGGTTTTGAAACCTTCCAAAGCAGGATTCAAACCCTGACTCCTGCAGTTGGCAGCTATCTGACTCTGAGCTGGTGATATAAAGCCCCCATGCGTCAGTTTCCTTGTGGCTAAAATAGAGATGAGATTTGCCTGTGCTGAGTTTTTATGCAGCTTCAAGGATGCAAGGCATGTAAAGCCTTTGGCATTAAGTAGTAGCTCCCTGCTCCTTCCTCCTTAAGACCCCTGGTTGTGGGGGGACAGAGGTGGAAATGAGCTTTCTAACTTCCTCTCTGCAAAGATTGGTCCCAGCACATAGTTCCTATTAGCCCCAGACACCACTGCCCATGATTCAGCCAGAAGCTAAGAGGGATGAGGTTGGGAGGGGCAGGGAGACAGGCACAGGTATGGCAGTTGTGACTTCTGGCCCAGTGAGGCAAGAGGAACTGGCCACTCCACTGTAGAGAGCGGCAATCTAGTGGGAATAAGAGGCATCTTCCAGGTGGGGGTACCCAGGCCCCTTCACAGGAGCAGTCGACTGGGCTGAACACTCTGAATCCCACTGAGGGGCTGTCCCTTTCCCTTTAAGACCAGATAAGGAGGACCAAGTGAAGGAGGAATGGCAGAAAGTGTGATGATTACTTTCGTATGATCACTTGACTGGGCCATCAGGTGCCAAGACTTTTGGCCAAACATTACTCTGAATGTTTTTCTGAGGGTGTTTCTGAAGGAGATTAACATTTGAATCAATAGATTGAGTAAAGCAGATTGCCCTCCCCCACGAGGGTGGGCCTCCCTCAATCAGTTAAAGGGCTGGATAGAACAAAAAGGCTGACATTCCATGAGTACCAGACAGTATCTCCTGCCTTTGGATTAACATATTGGCTTTTTTATGCCTTTGAACTCAAACCAAAATATTGGCATTTCTTGAGTCTTGAGCCTTTGGACTGGAACTATACCATTGGTTCCGCAAGTTGTTCACTGACCCTGATTTTAGGACTTATTAGCCTCCATAATTGCATGAGCCAATTCCTTCTAATAAATCCTCTTCCATATGTGTGTGTGTGTGTGTGTAAATATATTTTTATATATGCATACACCTGGAATATGAATGTGGAAATGTATATTCACATATATATGGAAACTATAAGTGTATATGGAAATATATATACGTATACACAGTCACACACACACTTTCTATTAGTTTTGTTTCTCTGGGGAGCCCTAATATAGCAGAAATCCTACTCATCACTAGAGAAAATGTTCTAACACTCTGAGCTGCCAACCCCTGGATGTATGAAAGCAGAGCCCCATTCAGCATCCACACACTCAGTAGGAACATGAGTTTGACACTTTCCAAAGCCCCTTCTGTCTCTCAAAGTCTGTGATTTTAAGGTAGAAATGGGGAGGGCGTCAGGCAGCCATTTTTCTCCCCAGAAGTTGGCCAGGGCAGGTGCAAGTGGGATGAAAGGGACCACATGAAATCTATCTCCCCTGTGAGCTTCTCCTTTGAGCCCTCAACACCGCCTGAACCACTTAAATCACACAGTGAGTAAAGAGAGTTCTTCTCACTCCCAGTCCTGTGTTCCCCCTTCACTGTGATGCTGAGAGGGGTGTGGGGATGCTGAGGAGGGAGGCAGAGAAGCAACCCTGGAGAGACCCAGGGCTCATCAAGGGTGGGAACCGAGGTGAGAGCATGTGGTCAGCTTAAGGGGACGGGAGAGGAGCCCCAACTCCCTGACCCAGGCCCCAGCTCAGAAATTGAGGATCACAGAATCATAGCATAGCCTGGGGGCCTCCTGAGAATAGCCGAGGTCTGCCTTCTCTACCTTCAGAAGGAAATAATGGGAGAATGATAAAGGTATGAGGGCTACTTAATCTAGAAAATTCTGATCTTTGTGTACTTTAAATGCAGATTTAAAAGAAAACAGCATTTCTCTTGCTTGAAATGTTTTTGAGATAATCCTATTATGAGGACAAAGTGTGGGGAAAAGATTTTCTCCATGGCTGTGACAGCGAGTTTGGAAGGAAAGAGAATCTAATTCCCACTTCTCTCTTGTCTTACTCTACTTCTCTGATCCTTCCAAAATACCCCATCCACACATCCTCTTCAGATAGGCTCCCTCTAACTCTCTGGCTGATTCAGCCCACATATCCCGAAGGAGACTGAAAGGGCCACCAGGATGCTGTGGTTTCGCACCTTCTGCTGACCCGGAGCTGAGTCAGCCAGGGTGGCAGTGCTGAGCTGACACGTGGGGACCAGCAGCTGTGAGCAGAGCTGTGACCATGAGGGGGGCCGCTCCGCAGAGCCTGGGGCGCCCTAGGTGTCAGCCTCAGAAAAGGGAGCCGATGAGGGGGCTATACTCAACTGTTGGCCCTAGAAAACCAGGCAGACTCTGAAAAGGCAGGGGAACTTTCTTGAGGAGCCATCCGTCTTTTCTGGGATGTACTTCAGAGTGGGATAGCGAGTTGAGTGGAGTCCAAGTGTCACAGGTTGGATTGCGTCCCTTGGAACTCCTGACCCCCCAGGACCTCAGAATGTTACCTTATTTGGCAACAGAGTCTTTACATGATAAGTCGCTTCAGTCATGTCCTACTCTTTGCGGCCCTATGGACTGTAGCCCACCAGGTTCCTCAGCCATGGGATTCTGCAGGCAAGAATACTGGAGTGGGTTGCCATGCCCTCCTCCAGGGGATCTTCCCAACCCAGGGATCGAACAGCCATCTCTTAGGTCTCCTGCATTGGCAAGCGTGTTCTTTACCACTAGTGCCACCTGGGAAGCCCTCAGTAATCAAATTAAAGATAGCTTCTTAGAGTGGGGCCTAAACCCATATGCTTGGGGATTGATCTGCCTCCCCTCAAAATTCATAGATTTAAATTCCAACCTTGACTCAGACAGTAAAGTGTTCGCCTGCAATGCAGGAACCCTATGTTCAATCCCTGGGTCAGGAAGATCCCCCTGGAGAAGGGGATGGTTACCCACTCCAGTATTCTTGCCTGAAGAATCCCATGGACAGAGGAGCCTGGTGGGCTACAGTCTACAGGGTTGCAAAGAGTCAGACACGACTGAGCAACCAACACTCCAATGTGAGAGTATTTGGAGATCAGACCTGTGAGAAGGTAGCTAAGAGAAGTAAAGCAGAGGCACTCATCTGATAGAGCTGTGTCCTCATAAGAAGAGACATAGAGCTCTCTGCCTCCACCACAGCACAACGCAGTGAGCAGGAGGTATCTGCAAGCCAAGAAAAGGGTTCGCCCCAGAAACCAGATCTGCCACGTCTAGATACTGAGTTTTCCAGCCTCCAGAATTGTGAGAAAATTAATTTCTGTCATTTAAATCATAGCATCCGTGCTGTTTCATTACGGCAGCCTCACCTGAGCAACACAACTAGTGTCTTTATAAAAGGGAAATTGGGGTGGGGGGTACTTCTCTAGTGGTCCAGCAGTTAAGACTGTGCTCCCAATGCAGGTGGCTCCGGTTAAATCCTTGGTCAGGGAACTAGATCCCACATGCCACAACTAAGAGTTCGCATGCCAAAACTAAAGATCCCGCATGCCACAACTAGACCTGGAGCATCCAAATAAATAAATAAATATAAATTTTTTGTTAAAAAAAAAAAAGAAAATTTGAGCTCCAAGACACTCACAGGGTGAAGATGATACAAAGACACCCAGGAGGACCTGACCATCTACAAGCCACACAGAGACACCTGCAACAGGTCTCCCTCAGGGCTCGTGGAAGGATCCAGCCCCTGTGACACCTTGATTTTGGACTTCCAGCCTCCAGAACTCTGACACAGTACATTTTTAAAATTGTATTTACGTATTTTAATTGAAAATAGTTACTTTACCATATCGTGATGGCTTTTGCCAGGCACCAGTATGAATCGGCCACAGGTGTACGTGTGGGTCCTCCATCCTGAACCCTCCTCCCGCCTCCCTCCCCACCCCATCCCTCCAGGTTGTACAGAGCACCAGTGTCCTGGGTCACACACCAGACTCGCAGTGGTTGTCTATTTCACATATGGTAAGGTATATGTCTCAATGCTCTTCTCTCAAATCATCCCACCCTCTTCTTCTCCCACTGAGTCTGCAAGTCTGCTCTTTACATGAGGCAGGACATTTCTGTTGTTTAAGTCGCTCAGTCTGTGGTGCTTTATCACAGCAGCCGTAGCAGATGAACACACCGGGCTAGGCAGGTCACCACAGGTCTGAGGCTGGGAGGGTCAGGTCTGCCTTCCACGTGGCCCTCTGCTCTGGAACCTCCTCTCAGCCTGGAGTGGGGATTGGTTCTCAGACTCCGAGGTCCTTCTTTCCTACTGACTGTGTTCTGGACCCCAGGAGCTCCCACTTTCCATTGCATTTAGGGGATGGACTCGACACAAAACCCTGTTTTGCTTTGCAGGAAGGGATCATTTTTCATCAGGCAACAGTGATGCTCAGAGAGAAATCCATGGAGACAGAGCAGGCACAGTGCCAGAGGGAAGGGCAGTTGCCAGAGCCCAGTTCCCCGCTTGAATTCCAAGGTTCTTGGGGGAGGGCCTCTCCACCCCACTGAAGGGTAGGAGAAAGACAGGGGTACTGATCAGCAGAAGAATACACCCTCCCAAAGGCCTGGTAGGTGCCCTTCTCTATCTGGGCTACCCTGGTGTGATGTGACGCTGGGCTGGAAGGAACTGGAGGCAAAGGAAAGCGGAGGCAAAGGAAGATGCTCCACTTCAGACAGGAAAGCTGGTGGCCTGGCACCAACAGACAAGTTGTCTCCGGCCGTCTCACCAGCCGCTCCCCCAGCTCACAGGCAAGGAGTCCCTGCTACGCAGCTGCAGAGAAAGATGAGGGACGGGACACGGAAGGAATCTGGTGGGCATCCAAAGAAGGTTGGCATGAGAACAAGGGACAGAGACAGGAGTGAAACACACACATGCAAAGCGGCCTCCAAAGGCTGCAGAGACGCTTCAGAAAGCAGATCAGACTCGCTTTTCAGTCTTGTCCAGACTGCACCACCAGCCCCTCGGGGATTCTCTCATCACTGGAAATTAGCGACAGCGCGGCAGTCTGTAGCCTGGGCCATCTGCCCCTGCCAGGCTGAAACACTCCTCCAGGCAGCTCTGACTGTGGTCAGTGTAAGAGCAGGAGACAAGAGCCCCTTCCCCCGCATGAGGAGCGAAATGAAGGGGCCACAGCACACATGGATCCCCAAATCAGAGAATGAAAGCTTAAACCAGCATGTGGATGTGGGATCCCGGCAGTCAAGCCAATCTGCAAATAAGGTGCGAGGGCAACTTGACAAAAAAAGTTTGAACCCAAAGAGATTTGCCTTAAAAACAGTTGCTTCCCACAACAGGCTTTCTTAAGAGAGCTTTGAATTCTCAGTGATGAATCCAGAAGACAAACCGCCGTCTCAGCCAGCGGCGGCAGCAGCCCATGTGTTCTCAAGTCAGGCATGTCAGGTTCAGATCCGACAAGTGCACAGAAGAATTTGAAGCTTGGCGTGGTCCTTCTAAGTCATTGTAGGAGGCAGATGAACCTTGGATCAGACAGAGCTGGTTTGGACCCTAGCTCCATCTCTTCCTAGCTGGGTGGCATGGACCAGTTCGATGAATCTCTGAACTTGCTTTCGGTATTCTCAAAACAGGAGTAAGAATGTCTACCTCATGGGTTTTGGTGGGTGGGTTAAATGAGATTATATCCAGTTGGGAACACAGTAAATGCTTGATAAATATTCTTACCACCCCTACCCTTCTTCCATACCGAATACAGCAACCTCCTAGCCTGGACTCACAGGGAAAGGTTCCCAGGCTCTGTTTGAAAATATCCAGTGATGAAAACTCACCCCTTGGGCACAGAGGGCCCTTCCATTTAGACAGCTCTCATGGTCAAAATGCTATTTTGCTTATAGCACGGGAAATCAAAATCAGCCTGGCAGTGATGCCTCATTGGCCCTTATTTGGTCCTGCACCCCATCATAAATGAGACATAAAAAAGAGGAGGCAGATGCTCTTCTCCTCCTGTAATAACAGGTCCTGTCATCATCTGTACCTTATCCATTCATCCATCACTCACTCATTCACTCGTTCCTTCAAGACAGAGCAGTAGGATACAGAGACAAGAGCCTTGAGTTTACTCTGAACCAGCTGATCAATATCTCAGCATAACTCCGTCAACCCTTTCTTTTGTTTGTTTGTTTTTGTTTTTTTTGTTTCCCCTCCAGAGAAAATACAAAAGGAAGGAAAGGAAAGAACTGGCTTTGGGAATGCCTCTGGATGGGAGGTCATGTCCTTGGAGCCTCCAGGGAATCTGAGGATGGAAGCCGAGGAAGCAAGGTGATCCTAATTCCTAGTTCCCAACAGGACCTAAATCCTCCATCCAAGGCTGGAAGCCCCTCTTTACTTTGAGATGATCCAGCTCAGTCTTATTTGCAGAGCTGTCCCCGAAGCCTCCACAGGAAGTATAATCTCACCATAAAGAATTGTTATCTTCCCGGGTGGCTACTTCTCTCTCTTTAAAGAAATAGCCTGAGTTTGCAGTGAGCAAGCTTTCTACTCCCTCCCCCTCCTTTACCTGATATCATTTTGGTTCCTGATAATTACATTAGGTATAGAAAGTGACTTTATGGTGCTAATAATTATACATGCTTACAAAACAGATGGGTCTGGGGATCTGGAGGGGGAGCGTTTATGGACTCGGAAATGAGACATTTTGTTGTAGGAAATGGATAGTTATTTCCAGGTTTTATTGCTGTGTTTTGTAGGACTCTTCTTAAATCTTGTGGATAATGCTTTGCCTGAATTACCTTCGGTTTGCATTTTATAAGATTTAGCTCGTTGGTCCCGCAAGTGCTGGGAAGATGACATGATCTACCTTGAGCAGGAGGGGAAGCCAGAAACCACAGGGGACCAGTGGATGCCGCTGGGCAGAAGAAGAGTACCACACAGGGGATGGGAATTCCCAGAATACTGGAATCAGAAAGAACCTGAGAAATCATCTAGTCAAGCAGATCTCAGAGTGGGCTCCCCAGACCAGCAGTGTAATCATGGTCCGGTTTCCCTGGTGGCTCAGAGGGTAAAGAATCTGCCTGCAATACAGGAGACCTGGGTTTGATCCCTGGGTCGGGAAGATCCCCTGGAGGAGGGCAGGGCAACCCACACCGGTATTCTTGCCTGGAGAATCCCCATGGACAAGAGGAGCCTGGTGGGCTAGAGTCCATGGAGTTGCAAAGAGTTGGACACGACTGAGTGGCTAAGCACACCCAGAGCACGGAACCTCTTAGAAATGCATTTGGGGTGTCCCTGGCGGTCCAGGGGTTAAGACTTTGCCTTCCAACACAAGGGGTGCAAATTCGATTCCTGCTGGGGGACCTAAGATCCCACATGCCTCTCGGCCAAAAAAAAAAAACATAAAACAGAAGCAATTTTGTGACAAATTCAACAAAGGCTTTTACAAATAATAGTCCACATCGAAAAAAAAAAAAGAGAGAGAAAAGAAAAACTCCTAAAAAATGCAAATTCTCATGACTTCCCTAATGGTCCAGTGGTTAAGACTCGGAGGTCCCAATGCAGGGTGGGTGGATTCGATCCCTGGTTGGAGAACTAAGATCCCATATGCAGTGCAGTGCAGCCAAAAGAAAATACAAGAAATGCACATTTTCAGGCCCTACACAGAAACTCAGGGTGGTACCCAGGAATCAGTCTTTCCTCCTCAGTGCCCCTGATGATGGTTAAAGTTTAAATCACTGATCTGATTCAATCCTTTCATATTAAAAATGAGTAACTATATAAGATAAACTACAAGGACCTACTGTATAGCATGTGGAACTGTATACAATGTCTTATAATAATCTAATGGAAAAGAATCTGAAAAAGATTATATATCTGTGTGTGTGTATATATGTAGGTATAGCTGAATCACTTTGCTATATACCTGCAACTAACACAACACTGTACATCAACTATAGTTCAATCAAAAGGGGAAAAAAAGAAGTAAACAAAGCCCAGAAGGGGCTTAAGTGATTTTCCCCAAGTCCCTCAGTCAGTTAATGAAGAATCACCACGAGAACTTCTAATCCACCACACCCTCTCTAAAACACCATGTGGTCCCCTAAGTACTAGGCACATGATGTAACTGACTTGCTCTTAAATTTGGTATGTCTAGAAATCACATGGGGATCTTGTTAAAATGCATATTTGGATTCAGTAGTTCTGGGGTACCACCTGAGATTCTACATTTCTAACAAGGTCCTGGGTGATAGGATGCAGCTGGCCCAGGGGTCACACCTTGAGCAGCACAATTCTGCTGCTGGCTGTGGGATTCTGGACAAGTCAGCCGCCACTTCCCCTTTCCCCATCTGGGCAGCAGGAAGGGCTGAGAAGAGGTACTAACTCTTCATGTTCTTCTTGGGAGACAAACCTAAGAAGCAGTGACTAGGCATCCTTCTGCTCACTGCCGCTCACTCTCCCTGGAGCTTGGTCAGTGGGCCACTGCCCTGCTGGTCCTTTGCCATCTCTGCCCTGGTGACTTCTCCCCTCCGCAGTCTGCCACACCATCATCTTGGGGAGAGGCATTCTTCTCTCATTTTCTCCAAAATTTGATGTGATACACAGACCATGGGATCCAGGAAAAAATAAATTATGTCTCCCTTTCTTTCAAGGAACTCCTGGGTAAAAATCCCAGAACCTTTCTTAGTCTTTTTGGCTTCTATTTACTCATTGGCAATGGGATCCTAACTATCCCTCTGGCTGCCATAAAAGCCATTTATTTATTCACTCAACAAGCACTTTTTGAGTGCTTCTTAAGTGCAAGCACCAGCATAAACATTAGATAAATGGGCTTCATCCATTCCTTATCTTTTTCCCCCCATCATTTGTAGCTTAAACAGAATGAGTTCCCAGGCTAAAAATCCCACAAGGACCCCTTGTCGGGCACATTTACTGAATTTCTTCTCACTCCTTTTGACTCACCTCTTGTCCTGTCCAGCCAGGTAGACATGCTTCATCCTCCTAATTGCCAACACCCCCATCCCCAGCCCCCAAGCACACCTCTTTGTTAGCTGCCCACGAGCCTGGCCCTGCTGCTTTCATATCCCGTCCCTCTCAGAATTTCATTCGCTCCCCGCCAGTCCCTCTCACAGACAAACATTGATAATGAATAAATCTCTTTCAGGGAAGGGAATGGGGCTGGTGTGTCCATGGGGATGGCCCTGCAGACACAGGCAGGATGGATGGCTGGTGGGAGCAATGCCTTTGGCTCTAATTAACGTATTGTTCTCTGGGCTCTAGCAGGATTATGGATGAGCTCCACAAAGCGGCCCACTTAACCTGAGCACCCTGCTTCCAATCTATTACTTTCTCTGCTGGCTTCAGCCTAAAGTTTGGCCTGGTGCGGAGGGGCCGAGTGTGGGCAGAAAGCCAAGAGAGCTCAATTTGAGATGCTCCCTGAATGCACAGGCCCAGCTCACTTCTACCTGACGGGTCAGCCTGTTTGGAGGACTGGTCTTATCCTTCCAGACTCGTGGGAGGAGAAACTCAACCCAAAGTGCCCCAAGTCTCTGGTTTGAGGTCGCACCGATAGATGCTTGCAGATAAATCTAAAGAGGTTACCAGCTCACCAAGCTGTGGGAGCTACCCCTAAATCCCTGGCTGGTGGAAAACAGTCTGAACAACTTCAATGATGGCTCCTAAGCTAAGCCTTTCATTTGCACATCCCTGAAAGTCTTTGCTATCTTTTGATTATTTTTTTATGTATAAACTATTGTCCAAGAGCTGTTAAATGCAAGAGGACAAATTGTACAAGACTTAGTTCTCACTCTGAGGAGGCTCACAATCTGGTGAAGAAGATAAGAAACATTCTCAGAAGACCAAGGCACCAAGGGTACCTCCACACACAGCATTGTCTGAGGGCACAAATCTGATGATATAAGAGTGAAGATTAGATGGGGTGATTTAGGTGGTACTAGTCTGGGGGCTCAGAGGTTAAAGCGTCTGCCCAGAATGTGGGAGACCAGGGTTTCATCCCTGGGTTGGGAAGATCCCCTGGAGAAGGAAATGGCAACCCACTCCAGTATTCTTGCCTGGAGAATCCCATGGACGGAGGAGCCTGGTTGGCTATAGTCCACGGGGTCGCAAAGAGTCAGACATGACTGAGTGACTTCACTTTCACTTCACAGTGGTAAAGAATCCATCTGCCAATGCAGGGGATTCAAGATCAATTCCAGTATTGATCCCTGGATTGAGAAGATCCCCTGGAGGAAGAAATGGCAATCCATTTTGAAATGGCATCTCCAGTATTCTTGCCTGAATAATTGCATGGACAGAGGAACATGGCGGGCTACATACAGGCCATGGGATCACAAAGAGTTAGACACGACAGAGGAACTGAGCTCACAGAGAAGGGAGATATGAGGCAGGCTGGCCATGAAGGTCACCCAGAGAAGGAGATTCAGAGGGAGGGAAAGGTCAGAGTGGCAGAAGCATTGGAGATATTTAGGGTTGTCAAGGGTGCTCCATCTGGACCAGTAATTTCAGAACAGAGTATAAAGAAATGTGAGGGCTGATTAAGGAGTTTGGACTTTATGGCAGTCAGGAAAGCTGCTGAGTAGAAAAAAGACATGCTGAAATGTGTGTGTGACTAAGAAAGTTATTCTGACAGGGATGTGCAGGAAGGATTTGAAGAGAAACTATGCGGTGTTGTGGAAACCACTTAGGAGCCTTGACTTCCTGGAATAGTCTAGAAGGAGAGTGGTGGCTACAATCTTCAATTTGTAAGCGAGGGAGGCTGCTCGTACTAAACCCGAGACTCTACGTGAGATGCCCAAAGTAACACAGTTAACTATGGATAGGTTTCCCTATGAATGTCTTTGACTCCTAACCCACAACACTTTGCTGAAGATCATATAAGCAGAATTCAATTCCCAGTGCCCCTACTATCTCCAGGCATACATTTATCAACTAAATTAAGCTACAAAAGCCCTGGCCCTCACATTTTTCTAGATGCTTCCCAGAGCAGAAAGGCAGCAAGAACTCTGCCCATTCCTGACACCATTTGCATCTTACTTAAGCTTCATCAGGGTGTCTGCCCTGCAGGATAAAGAAGGCTGACACTCTACCCACCCAACCTCCAAGCCCCTGTCTGGTAGGAACAATAGCAGCATGGGAGGAAGATGGAAGACCAAGGCCGGAAAGCCTGAGACTCATGTTCTCACTCTCACACAACCTCACAGAAGCTGCTAAACCTCTCTGAGCTGCAGTATGCTCAGTTAGAAGATAGGGTTATACTATATACTTTATGGGGTGATGATAAGGGTTAAAGGAGATATCATGTGTAATAGGACAGATAGGAATATATTATCGTCATTATCATCATATTCTTATAAATGTAAGGACTTCTAGACCTAGAACAAGGACCAAGGAACAGGGCTCTGTTAGGAAAGCTTAATACCGCAAAGTAAATAATTAGAAGGGACAGGTACAGCACTGGATCAGGAGACCTCAGTCTAAGAACTGACTCCCCCATGGTTAGCTGTGTGATTCTGGGCATGGTGGGGACTGGCAGGGCTCACCAGTATCTCATTCTCTTCTTCCTGGATGCCCAGCTAAACTACATTCCCCAGCCTTCCTGTCATTAGATGTAACCATGGGACTGTGTTCTAGCCTATGGAGTGTGAGCAGAGGTGATGCATGCCACCTCCAGGCCTGGCCCATGAATAGCAGCCCACATGAACCTTTACTGGGTTTTCTATCCACCTGCTAAATCAAGATACTCCAAGTACCTACAGGACAACAGAGCCTGGGTCTGACAAGGAGCCTGGGATCCAGAAATATTGCATCAATGCAATACTGTAAAGCAATTATCCTTCAATTTAAAATAAATTAAAAGAAATATTGCATCAATCAGAGAATCCTTGCCAACTCTCATTGAAGAGGGGCATTTTGACAGACTCTGAGCTAATCCCCTGAGATTTGGGGGCTGTTTGTTACAGCAGCGAGCCTAACCTGACTAACACACTATTCTTATCTCTCCCAGAGAAAAGATTCAATTACTTTACTTACACCCCCATGTCCACACTTCCCCACCTCAAACACATTCATACAGAGATTTCTTATCTCTGCTGCATGGACCCAGGGCAGGTGCCAGACTGAAGTTTCTACTGACGTCATTACATCCCCAGACTGGGGGAAGCCAGGCTCCCTTGATTGGCTTTTGCAGCAAAAAAGTCACAAGATGCTGTCACCCCCTGAATGGTATGTTTATTGGAAAAGTCGATAGGGATACAGACCATCAAGTACCCCACATTTTCAGGTCAAGAAGTAGAAGCTGAGAGTGGACACGGGTGCTTGGAAAGGTCACTGGTGCCGCTCTAAAAAGTAGGCAAAGTGCATGTACATCTATCTCCATGTGTGTGTGTTTGAGAGGAATGTGTATAGGCATTCAAGTCTTGAAGGCTGTGCACACATGGGTTTGCGTGTGTTTGCAGGGTGTGTTTGAGGGTTGAGTGTGTATATAGCAGTGTGGATATGTTTGAGGTGACCACACACACACATCCATGTGTGCGTGTAGTGCATATGTGTGTATATCTGTGGGGATGTGTTTGAGGCATGTATTATACATGTGTGTTCTGAGGGGTGCACATGTGTGTTTGTTTCAGGGCTAGGTGCATATGTGCAGAATGGGTGTGTTTGCAGTGTTCACACATGTGTGTACAACTACAGAAGTGGGTGTCCCAGGGTGGGAGGTGGCAGAGGAGAAGAGGCAGAGGGACTGCCATTAGGTAAGTCCTCCCAGCCTCATAGCTCAGTTGGTAAAGAATCCACCTGCAATGCCGAAGACCCTGGTTCAATTCCTGGGTTGGGAGGATCCACTGGAGAAGGGATAGGCTACCCACTTCAGTATTCTTTGACTTCCCTTGTGGTTCACTTGGTAAAGAATCCACTTGCAATGTGGGAGACCTGGGTTCGATCCCTGGGTTGGGAAGATCCCCTGGAGAAGGGAAAGGCTATCCACTCCAGTATTCTCCTGGAGAATTCCATGGACAGTACAGTCCATGGGGTCACAAAGAGTCGGACACGACTGAGCGACTTTCACCTTCACTTTCACCCAGCCTCATTGTGCTGGAGAATGTCATTGTTAAAAACAGTCTTCATCTCCCCATCTGAAACCTTTCTCCTGAGCAATTTTTGCCCATGCCACATGGCCTGTAGTATCTCAGTTCCCTGATCAGGGATCAAACCCAGGCCACAGCAGTGAAAGCGCCAAATCCTCCCCAGTGGATCACCCTTTCCTGGACATCTCAGAAGGGAGACCTTTTTCCCTCCACACCCTGAAAGAGGCAGAATCATCTGTTGATTCATCTATTTCTTCTTGCATTTGTTAAACATTTGTTCTGCTCCTCTCTGCACCCGGGCCTGCGCTGGGCTCTGGGCTCCAGGACCCTGGGCCCCCCACCCCTGCCTGCCTCTCCTTTCCAGCCCTGATTGAGGGAACCATCTGCAAGAGACTTCTCTGAGGAACAAAGAAGGCCAGGTTCATGCAGAGTTGGGGAGGGAGGAGGCCTGCAGCCTTCTGGGAAGCGAGAGGGAGAGAGCCGAGGGTGGCAGGGCCTAGATTGGGGAGAACGGCAGGGGAGGCTCTCAATTCTCAGCCCCGCAGGGCGCCAGGGAGAAGCAGCTCCCAGCGCGGCTGGGCTGCTGGGTTAGGAACGAGCCCCTGACACAAGGGGTTCGCACAGGCGCACAAATGAAAGAAAATCAGAGAAGATGAAACCATACAAATTTCGGGTAATAGAAAGAGAGGAAAAAGATGTGCGTGTGGCCTGGGTCTCGGCTCAGAAAGGTCGATTCCAAGAAGACGCTGCCCAACTTTATATTACTTTTCAGAAAGCCAGTGAGCTGAAAAATAACTCTCACCTTTTTTTTATATATGATTATTCGTTTCTTGAGAGTTTCTTCTTCACATTGTTTTGTGCATCTCAGTGGTTCCTTTCTCCCCGGCCTGATTTCATTTGGAGATTTGGCCGGGAGCCTGGAGGGAAAGATGGTCCTTCTTCTTAAAATTGTGTTAATTTCAAATCCTCTGCAGCCCCTCTTGGGGGTGGGGGAGGGGGATGGGGTGAGGGCACATGCTCCGCTAGTTCACAGACGTATGCGTGTTGCTCATGGGCAGGCACTGTGTGCACACATATGTGTGAGGAAGCATGAGGGTTAGTGAAGGGGTACACACGTCACTTTGCACGCGTGGGGGATGTACACGGGTGTATGTGTGCCAATGCACATGGGGCCCAGAGCCCCGTCTGGGTGGGTGGGACCCATGGGGCTGGGTTATTCTCTTTCACGTGAATCTGCCGCAGCAGTGACTAGCTCCCTCACCTTTCGCCAGGCTCGTCAAGGCGCAGATGTTGTTTGAACCAAGGAAAATGTCAGCCCCCAGGAGGAGCCCGGCTGTAACTTAGAGTGAGCCCCCAGGAAGCAGGGCAGTGCATTCTGGGTGTTGCACTTCCAATCCATTTGCATTTGCTCTTTTCAGTAAGTAAGGTCTGGTGGGTGGGTGTGAAGGGAGGGGAAACTCTGCCTCAGTGCCCGCTGCCCACCCCCCTCCCCACCAGCTTCCCAGGGCTCCTGGTGAGGCTGGAACCAAAGAGAGCGACAGTGAAGGGAGAGCAGATGCCCTCCTCGAGCCCCGGCTTCTCCTCCATTCCCCTGGCTGCCTGGAAGGATTCTTCTGGCCTGAAGAGCTGACTTCTGGGTTTCAAGTGGGGACGACCTCACCGCAGAAGGCTGGGTGCTCCCGTCTTCATCCTGGTCCTAGGCAGGCGCTTCTAGAAACAGCCCCTGGGGGTTAGACTGCATACTTGCCTGGGATGGGGGCAGGGGGAGGGAGCATGGAGGAGGACTCTGAGCTTTGCTGGAGCCAGAAAAGTGAAGGAAACACATGTCCTTCCCTCCTTCATTGCCAGCAGGAGCCTTCACCAAGCCCCAGAGGTAGGGGCTCTGCGTGCTGCCTTTGCCTCCCCAGGAAGAGTCCAAGTGGCCAAGCAGAAGACACAGCACTCCTAGGGCCCCGTCACCCCTGGGGTCATGGCTCGCTAGGGCTGCCCCTCCATTTAGGGGGACGGGGAAATGTCACCTCAGAGAGATTAAGGGACTTGTCCAGGGCACACAGCCAGCAAGACAGAGAGCTGAGTCCCCTCCCACCACACAGGCACGTGGCATGCCAGGCTCACTACTGGGACCCTGGGAGGAGACAGAGCCCAAAGTGGAAAAGAAGAAATGCTTTAAGCTTGAGTTCCACCAGGTCACAAGCAGACCCGGGTCCTGCCCCAGGGAAGCCGAGTGCCCCCATGAAACGGGATCTTCTTGGGACTTGGGGTCACTGATGCCTCAGTCTCCGGAGGGCCCAGGGAGCTGCTTTCCTTGTATTTCAGTTAATACAAGGTTGCTGTCATCCAGCTACACCACGGAGAGCCAAGGGAGGCAGCGGGGTATAGTGAGAAGATTCCGTGCTGCCACGGTCAAGTCACTCAGACGATGATGCAGTTGGCTGCCTGACGCACAGGACTGGGGTGAAGTCTGATTAGACCAACAGGTGTGGAAAGACCGCCTGTGTTGCCTGGCGCATGGCAGTGTTCAGATTGGGTCCATTTCCTTTCACTTCAACCGGCCAGAGTCACTTGAAAAGCTTCCCCAGGTGTCCACAGGGGCCTCAGCTCATGGTCACCCCTCTGTTCAGCCCTTGTAGACATTAACACGCCTTCACCACCTTCACCGTGGGAAGCTGGGGTGTGGCAGCCGTGGAGATGATCCCCAGACCTGAGGTGGTTCACTTTCCCTGCCTTCCTGTGTGGAGTCTGTTAGGTTGTAGGATGGGACAAGTTCCACCCTCCCTCTCCACCTTGTTCAGGACAGGAGTAACTGACTGGCAATAGTGGAGAGGTTCTGACTTGCCCTAGAGAAGGCCTTTGACAGAGGACAGCCTAGGAACACGACCTTTTCCTTTGTACCCTGGGCCTCCGACTTGCTGAATATGAGTTTCCCCTTTGGCAGAACTCCAAACAGTCATGGATAATAATAACTAACATTTTCAAGCCCTTTGCAGTGGAAAAGCATCTTTGCAGCCTAGCAGGATGATAAGAATTGGGGGCTTGTTGGCAAAGAACCTGGGCTAGGACTTGCTGCTAGGTTCTGTGTAAAGCACATGCTATGATACCAACCCAGAAGGAAGTAGTAGGATGAAATGAGGTAACAGATGAGTTCAAGTGACCTAGTAGCCTAATTAGCCTAAAGTGAACATAATAGCTCTAGCTATGTGACCTTGTGCAAATTGCTTAAACCGTTTGTCTCTCAGTTTCCTTATCTGCAAAATGAGGCTCATAACAGGATCTACCTTGTAGGGTTAAATGAGTATTAAGTGAGGATTAATGGAGGATTAAGTGAGTTAATATTAATAACATATTTAGAGCAGTACCTGCCTCATGATGAGTGCTCAGTGAAATATAATTGTAAATCCTTATACTAAGATTATTTTGTCATCATGATTGTCTTTTGAAGTCAGGAGTAGAGTTAGTCCATTTCATAGATGAGAAAACTGAGGTCAAAAGGGCAAGAGGCTTGAACTCCAGGCTTTCTGGTTCCAAGTGAGATTTCCTTGCACTCCTCTGCCCCCAGCATCTTTGGTGGCTTTTCATCTATGGAGAGACTGTCCAGGAGGACTCTGGTCCCCCTCAGTGGCCCTTTCAGCCAGCCCAAGACAGCCTCTCCCTCCTGATGGAGCCACCACCTTCCAGAGGCTGGGAGCTTTCCCTCCAGGAGAGGGGATATCTGCCTTCTCCCTAAAGGAGCAGCCTCAGGAGAAATAGGCCATCAGGCTGGGAGAGGACTCTTGAGAGTCCCTTGAACTACAAGGAGATCAAACCAGTCAATCCTAAAGGAAATCAACCCTGAATATTCATTGAAAGAACTGATGCTGAAGCTGAAGTTCCAATACTTTGGCCACCTGATGCCAAGAACCAACTCAACTGGGAAAGATCCTGATGCTGGGAAAGATTAAGGGCAAGAGGAGAAGGGGACAACAGAGGATGAGATGGTTGGACGGCATCATCGACTCAATGGACACGAGTTTGAGCAAACTCCGGGAGACGGTGAAGGCCAGGAAAGCCTGGCATGCTGCAGTTCATGGGGTTGCAAAGAGTCAAACAGGACTTAGCAAGTGAACAACAGGTCCTGCTTTGGGTGTTCCAAAAATTCTGCCATCAGTGGTCCTCCTCTGAGTCTCCAAGGATCTCTGCAGATCTGTGTGGATCTGTGTCAGACTGTGAAGTCACAGATGTCACTATGTGTGTGTGACGGGTGGGGAGGTGGGGAGTGGGGGGCTTTCTTCCCAAACCAGCCCCCAGGCACCCAATGGTCACCAGAGCCACATCGGGGTCTAAATGACAAGAGACTTTTCAGAGGTGCCTCCTGACTAACCTGGGCCCTTTTCAGAGGCCCCTCCCCGCACATGACCCCCCCTCTCCTCCCCCAACAGGTCCCCCTCCCCCTACCCCTCCCAACAAACATGCATGCGCAAGCACACAGCCCTACTCAGAGGAAATGATCAAGTGCAGAGAACTCTCCTGTGCTACTTTTTATGGCAAATAATTGAGCCGTACCCTTGTGGTCTCAGTGAGAAGTTTCATCCATATTCATGCCTCGCATTTCCTGTGGAAACGAACATGCGACATTCCAGCACGAAGGCAGGAGCGAGAAATCTGAAGCACTGATTCAGTCTCTGCACTCCCCAGCCCGGCTCCGGGGAGAGCAGATTTAGCTGGTGTCTAACCAGCCAGGAGGCAGCGTGCTCGCAAGTACTGCTTGTCCCTCTGTGTCTGTCCCATTCTTTCTCTGGCTTCATCTCCTTCTTTCTTCTCCTCTCCTCTCCTCTTCGGACCTGTTGTCTTCTTTCCTGCCTCCCTCTCCATCCCCATCACCTTCCCTCCGTCCTCCCCCACCCCAGCCTTTCCCCTCCCCCTCGCTCCTTCCACCTGTCCCTGTCTTCAAGGCTTCCTGTCCCCTCGCTGTCAAAGTTAAATTCTGTGCTTGGAGTTTCACTTTCCTCCTCTAGTTTGATGGGGGGCTGGAGTTGAGGCGGGTGGCGCCTGGGTGCTGGGAAGCGGGTTGGGAGCATGTCTGTGAATACCAAGCATGTTAATAGGTTAAAGTAAATCTAAAGTAACATTTGAAAGCAGAGAGATGAAAGCAGATCACAGGCCAAAGATCAAACAATCTAGAGCCACTTCTAAGCCTTTTACAGCTGGAGATTATTAGCATTTGAAAGTGAAGAGCATTAGAGGGAGAGAGGGAAAAAAAAAAGTTGGAAGGAATTTTTGTTGTGGAGATAAAAACTGAAATAAATGACAGTGGAAAGGGAGAACTAGAGAGGCTGACTTATTTTAAAAACCACATTAAGACAGTGGGGGAAGGGGGGACACAGCTGGCTGTATTTTTAGCTCATCAGCCAGCTTCTGGGCTGGATGCTGAGGTACGCCGCCCTCCCTGGCCTTCCTCCCCACCTCCTTCCTCCTTTCCTGGCCTTCTAGGGGAGGAGAGGGGTTTCCAGTCCTCCTTGGCTTTCCCTTCCCTCCGGCTGTGAGACACACCTCTGTTCTGGAAGGGGAGGGTGGGGGAGTGGGACTCACACTGGGACTGAAGCCAGTCGCCCCACCCCTCAGGCACCCATCCCTGGGGGTATCCAGCCAGTCCTTATAATGCTAGAACATCAGAGTCAGTAGAACCAAGAGACCATCACCTGTGATTCTTTTTTCTCCATCCCAATAATAGTTGCTGCTGCTGCTGCTGCTAAGTCACTTCAGTCGTGTCCGACTCTGTGCGACCCCATAGTCAGCAGCCCACCAGGCTACCCCATCCCTGGGATTCTCCAGGCAAAAACACTGGAGTGGGTTGCCATTTCCTTCTCGTCTAATCCAATCAGCCTCCTGTTTTCCAGAAAAAACTGGGGATTCCCACCTCCAAGGAACTAGACCTTGCTATATAAGAGAATATATAAAACCTTCCATCTTTCATACTTTCAATTTAATCAGTATTTGTTTTCTAGGAATCTAGTTAGTTATGAACCTAGTTACGAGCTAGGCACTCTGCTAGGAATCTGAATCTTTCTATTCAGTTCAGTCTGTCAGTTGTGTCTCTCTTTGTGACCACATGGACTGCAGCACATCAGGCTTCCCTGTCCATCACCAACTTCCGGAGCTTACTCAAACTCATGTCCATCGAGTTGGTGATGCCATCCAACCATCTCATCCTTTGTCGTCCCCTTCTCCTTTTGTCTTCAATCTTTCCCAGCATCAGGGTCTTTTCATTAAATTAAATTCTGCATACTAAACAGAGAGATCCTCAGCCTTCTTCCCAACTGAGTTTTCGTAATGGTAGCAGCCAAGACATCTCTCACCTCCCATTCCTCAACCCCCAAACCAGATTGGAAGCAGGAAAATTTTCCTCTGGAAAAACTGAATGGCCTAAGGGGATAAGTGGCAAACAGAATTTGGGGCAGAAACCTCCAAAAAAACCCAGTTACTGTCCATCCACCCTACTGTGAAGTCCACCAACCCAGAGAGACTCACCCATACTCAAAGAGGGACAGCCAGGTTTTTAAAAATGATTCACACTCTCAAATATAGGCAACTATGGATCACCAGACATTCCAGGAAAGTCTCCAACATTATGACCAAATAAGCAAATAGGGAGAAAGAAGAAACTCAGAAGAAACAGACATAGGTCGTGAAATTTTAAAAAATAAAAGAAAGAAAGAAAAATAATTTAAAAGTAAGCATGGTTAATATCCCCAGATGTATGAAAGCAGATATTTTACCTAAAATAAGAGCAAATATAGATAAGTAGACAGATAAATATAAAAATATAGATTGTCAGGGGCTTCCCTGATTGTACAGTGGTTAAAAATCCACCTTCCAGTGCAGGGGATGTGGGTTTGATCACTGGTCAGGGAACTAATGAGATGGTTGGATGGCATCTTCAATTCAGTGGACATGAGTCTGAGCAAACTCCGGAGATAGTGAAGATAGGGAAGCCCGGCCTGCAGTCCATGGTGTTGCTGAGTCAGACACGACTGAGCAACTGAACATCTGTGAACTAAGCCCAGCATGACTCAGCACACCTAAGCCCGCGCACACAACTACTGCAGCTGTGCTCTCAGGAGCCCCACAGTTAGAGAGGGGCCTGCGTGCCACAGTGAAGATCCACGTGCCGCAACTAGGACCCGACACGTTAAAATACATAAACAGTGAGAGTGAACGTCGCTCAGTTGTGTCCGACTCTCTGTGACCCCAGGGACCATAGAGCCCGTGGAATTCTCCAGACCAGAATACTGGAGTGGGGAGCAGTTCCCTTCTCCAGGGCATCTTCCCAACCCAGGGATTGAACCCAGGTCTCCCACACTGCAGGAGGATTCTTTACCAGCTGAACCACCAGGGAAGCCCAGATACATAAATAAATATTTTTTAATAAAAAAAACAAAGATATAGATTGCCACATATAAAATCAAGTCATAAGGAAGAGCTCTTAGCTTTTAAAAATGATAGCAACAATTCAATAAAAGTTCTGAAACAGAAAATAGAAGAAATTTCCCCAAAAGTGGAACAGAATGAAAGAGAAATAGAGATAATGGGAGAGAAAATGAGAATATTAAACAGCCAGCTTAGGAGGTCCAGCATTTAACTGTTTGGAATTCTAGACAGATTCTGAGAAAATGGAGAGTATAATTAGCAAAGAAATACTAGAAGAAAATTTCCCAGAACTGAGTGGTTGGTTTTCAGATTGAAGGGTCATTAAAGGCGTAAGGCATATGATCATGATGTTTCAGGTAAAAGAAATAAGAGGTTCCTGAATGCTTCTAGAAAGGAAACAGCAGAGGAGCCACCATCAATGGATTGCAGGCCATCTCCTGGGGAAGAAATTAAGTTATCGATTATTTGATACACTAGCTCATTTGACAAGTAATATTGATAGATGGTCTTCCATTCTGTTGAATCATAAAGAAAACTTGTGAGAAGACCTTAGAAAAGAGGGAAAACCAAAAATGAAGAAAAGTATAAAGTTGCCCAGGAAAGGAAACCACCATCATGGAGTCCTGTTGCAGGTGTGAATGTGTTTTACTTATTGTTGTGGAAATAGAAAATATTGATTTAATTTTCAAAGTTGATATAAGTACATTATGGGGAGGCAAAGCTACGGGCAAAGACTCATGCCATAATAGGAAGTCAGTAGACAAGATCAAAAATTGTTTTGTCAAAAAACAGAGTTAAAAAAAGAGAAAGAAAAAACAGTAGCTGTCTGCCTTATGTGGGCCGCTGTTGGTATTTATTGCAAGGATGCCTAAGGGAACGCCCCAGGGGGATGGTGACGTTCTGATTTGGGGTGGCAGTTTGGTTACATAGTCCCATGCATAGCTCTGAAATCATGGACCGGTGTGCTGTAAAGTTTTCTCAAAAGGAAAAAGAAAAGAACCACAAGCAAATCCTGAACGCTAATGATATGCATGGTGAAGTGTTTAGGGATGACTAAAGTGTCCTGTTATCTACAACTTACTTGGAAATGTACTAAAAGATAAGAGGGAGTGACAGATGGACAGAAGCATGGAAAATCAGAAAGTTATTGATAGAGCAGTGTCACGAAATATTAATTGTAGAATTAGATGGTGGGCATATGAACATCTGCTGTAAATCCAATGTTTTTTATATATTAGAATTTTTTGTAATAAAATGTTATGAAAAAAAGTGGGAGTAGGAGTATGCCGCTTAGATGAAGGGATGTAAACACCAGGAGAAACAGCCTAGAGTTGAAAGTGGTTGACGTTGGAGGATGGGAAAGGATTGTGAGCAGAGCCTGCTGCCTTTCCTGTAAAACCTCTTGATGTGATTTGATCTTTAACTTTTGTCTATCTGTCACTTTGGTCAAAGAAACTAATTTCTAGAGGAAAGAAAGGACATATTTACGGGTAAGTATTTTTAAGATGAGAAGTACACAAAAGTTGCAGGGCACGCGAAAGACAAGAGCAGGGTGCTCTGACAGTAAGACAGGAGGGTGCTGGGGAGGTGGATAGTCACAAAGGCCGGGGGCAGGAGCCCAGAGAAGGTCAGTGGGCCTAGGAGTGTGTGTGGGGCGGGGGGGGGGGGGGGGGGGTGATGGGGAGGGAAGGGGGCAGAGGAAGGAGAGGAGGGGGAGGAGAGGGAGGAAGGAAAAGAAGGGGAGGGGGGCAGGGGGACAGGGAGAGGCAGGATGGGCTGCCCCCACATCTGCAGCCTCCGGTAGAAAGCCCCAGCGACCAGTCACCACCTGGACCTTGGGCAGGAGAGGGCTCATAAGCTGTTTGCTTATTGCAGTTGCTGTTCTCTTGTCTTCCACCAGTTCTTAAAATGCTCTGTGTCATGGAAATCCAGGGAGGGTTTTCAGACCTTATCTTATATTTTCAGGTTACAAAGGTTGGAGACGGGGGCAATGAGACCTTGGTTATGGTACCTGAGGGAGGGGGACCCCCAGAGGAAGCCTCCTGTCTGCACCACAGCCCTGAGGTCTCCTCGACATTTCACCTCGGAGGGTCGGCTATTTGATGTCCACTCGGGCGAATGTTGCCCCGCAAAGCTCCGCCCATGTAGTGAAGACTCATCATCCAGGGGCATTAGGCAGAGAACCCGGGAACATGGGCTCCCCTTACTCTGGAGCAAGACCGAGGTCCTTATCCCTAGCAGCACTTCACAGGTTCCCTCTCTCAACCCAGACAAGACCCTGACAGTGGGGACGGGACATCCTAATCAGAGGGAAAAGGAATTAGAAAAGAGGGGTGTGGAGTACATGGGAAAAATCTGGCTGAGTCATGCTGGAAATGCAGAATCTTCCCATCCGGAAAGCAGAGGGGACCGGGGCCCTCCTCGAGACGGAGCAGCTGGGACAAAGGCAGGGAGGCTCTCTTGCCCCCCCGGGGATGGGGCTCAGGGGTGCCTCGGTGGGCTGCAGGCTTGCTGAGAGAGCTGCCGCGGGAGCCCGGAGAGCAGGAGGTGCTCCGAGTCCGGGAGTCAGGCCTGAGAGACAGCCAGGCACCTCTGGCTGGCAGGTGCCCACCCCAGGTGACAGTGAATGGCACCAGGCAGGGACGCCCAGGGCTCTGGCACGGAGCCGGCAGCTGCCACGGCAAGGTTTTTATGCTAATGCCACTTGTCAGGCTGGCAGCACTCAGGGCAGCTGGACTTGACAGGAAAGCAGCTGGGTCCCCAGGGTTTTGTTTCCCCGGAGCCTCTCCCTGGTCCTCAGAGATGTCCAGCAAGAGCTTGGCACTGACTCCAGGAGGGGGAGGGCCGGCGGCTGCAGGGGGGAGGGGGACCACAGGGCTCCACAAGAGGAAATGCCACCTCCTCGAAATACTGCCCACTCTAAAGCAGGACCCCGACAGCTAGAATGGATGGCACAGCTGGGTTTCCCCAGTGAGGAGGGAGCAGACGATCCATTCTAGGTCGGTTAGTCTGGCCCCGGGGAGCCTGAGAGGAGGCAACTGCTATAGAAGACGGAACACAGGGCACCGGAGATAGAGACCTGGGTCCTCGTCAGGGTCCTGTCACTGTCCCTGTGGGACCTTGGTCAGGTAACGACACCTCCATGCACTTCCCCTTCCTCCTCTGTGAACTGCTGGTGAAGGACAAGGTTTAGATGCACTCGTTAATTCAGCATCTAACCACTGTACTTACTTCTTAGGTACCAAGCCCTAAGTTATATGATATAAAGATGAGTAAGTATATTCCTGACTTCAGCTCGATCGGTGTTCCTATAGGGAGGGTGAGACAGTCCTCAGATCTCATGGTCCAGGACTTGGGTACCAGGTCTCTAGGGGACCCCAGGTGAGGGTGTACCTCGTTGAACTTGAGTCCAGAATGGCCATCCTGACAGTAGACACTAGGCGCTTAACCTGGGCCTGAGGTCTATGAGATTCCTGAGAACCACCTTCAAAGCTAGTAAAGACTCATCATCAGGGGCTTTAGGCACAGAATCCTAACTGGCACGATCTGTGGGGAAAACCTGCATTCTGCCTTTTTCCATGGGAGACTAGTCGTTCAGTCATTCAGTCATGTCTGACTGTTTGCAAGCCCTTGGACTGCAGCATGACAGGCTTCCCTGTCCTTCACAGTCTCCTGGCTTTTGCTCAAACTCAGGCTCATTGAGTCGATTTCATCCAACCATCTCATCCTCTGTCACTCTCTTCTTCTCCTGCCCTCAATCTTTCCCAGCATCAGGGTCTACTCCATTGAGTCAGCTCTTCGCATCAGGTGGCCACAAGTATTGGAGCTTCAGCTTCAGCATCAGTCCTTCCAATGAATATTCAGGGTTGATTTCCTTCAGGATTGACTGCTTTGCCAGGAGCATTGGCAGTCTGAAAAAGCACTGAACTTGGAGTTTGGAGAAGGAAATGGCAAGCCACTCCTGTATTCTTACCTGGATAATTCCATGGACAGAGGAGCCTGGTGGGCTACAGTTCATAGGGTCGCAAAGAGTCGGACACGAATGAGCGACTAACACTTTCACTTTCTGGAGTCTAGAGACCAGTATCTAGTTCCAAGAAGCAATATGACTGCAGGCAAGAAGGGCTCTTCCTGTCTCTGAGTTTCCATTTTTCCAGTGGTAAAATAAACCCCATCCATCTTAAGAATTCATTGCTCTCTAAATGCAGAGCACGCTTCCTGACCCCTTCCGGGAAGTAATCCTGCCCCCAAGTCTGCCTGGCTCCTAAGGACAGAGCCAGCCAGCAAGCCACCAGCAGGTGGGACCCTCAGGAACGCTTGATGGGTACAAATGTATGCTTACTCATCACCCACCCAGCCATCTACAGCATCCTCAAGACACGTGGGGCAGTTTCCTGTAATTGTTTTATGGATGGTTCTCTCAGCATTGTGTCTGGCCATAAAATACACTCCCTTAATAATCTCCAAGGAACTGCCAGGCCTTCCAGGCTATAACTCCGAACCCCCAGCCCCTCCTGCCTGGCCTGACACCTTGTTTGGTGAATCTGATTTGATTTTGATCTTAAATCTGTTCTAACTGCCTCAGAGCAGTAGACGCAGAGAGGCGGGTGGGTGTGGGGGAGAGGAGGATGGTTGCTGAGAATTATGACTCAAGCCCATTAGGAAGGGATGACCGCTCAGCACAGCCCCTTCTAAATCACGCCCGAGGAGACTGTCGCAGAATCCAGAGGAGGCCTGCAGTTGGCAGGCAGGGAAAGTGGCCGGGAGGTGGCAAGGCTGGGGGCTGGCTTAGCCTGGCCTGGCTCCCCTCCACCCTTCAGGGCCCCAGCATTCTTCTTAGGCCTTCCAGTGACTGCTGTGTCCTAGACACTCTCTTTCTCAGCCTTATCTAACAATTTTTCCTCCCTTGTGGAATTTCAAGACGTGTGTGCGTGCTTAGTCGTATCTGACTCTTTGTGACCCTGTGGACTGTAGGCCCCAGGCTCCTCTGCCCAGGGGATTCTCCAGGCAAGAATACTGGAGTGCGTTGCCATGGCATCCTCCAGGGGATCTTCCCCACCCAGGGACTGAACCCACATCTCCTGCATTGCAGGCAGATTCTTTACTACTAAGCCACCGGGGAAGCTGGAATTCCAAGGAGTTGGTAGCAAAAGGTTGCGAGTTGTAGGGGACGAGTGTGACAAGGACCAGGACTCTAGTCCCTCCGTGAGTTTAGAGTCACTGGCTGCTCCTCTGTGACCTCACCTCCTTTTCTTCGATGAAACAGTCACTGAAGAAAGATGGCCAGTGAAAAACGCTGCTGGCTCTTCTCACCTGTTGGCTAGTGTGGGGCGCCCAGGTCACTCCCTGCTCCGAGCTCTTACTCATCCTCTCTGCCTCTCCTATAGCAGCCCCTCCTCTAGCAGACCCTTCCCTGCCCTCCTGGGGAAAAGTGATCCTTCCGGCCCCCTCTCTTTTCTCTTAGCATTTAGGCCAAAAGAAAGTTTGGTGCAGCTGACCGAGGGCCTGAACTCTGAAATCAGCCTGCCTAGATTTGAATCAAGATTCTACCATGAGTGACCTTGGATGGTGACCTCACCTCCCTGTGCCTCTGTGTCCTTCACTCTAAGTTGCGAGATAATGAGAGCGCATGTCTCCTGGGATCATTGCGAGAATTAACCATATGTAGCTCATATATGTGGTCTATAACCACATAGAGCAGAGCCCGGTACATAGTAGGAGCTTAATAAATGTTAGCTGCTGCTCTTGTCATTTATTAATATTTCCTGGGGTGGGTAGGGGGGTGGGAGTTCATGGGCCCAGGAAGTATGCCACATGTTCAATTTCCGCTAGACCGTGTCTTTCCGTGTGCTGTTCAAGGACTGCGAGGGAAAGAGAGAAGCGGGGAGGGAAGGAGGGTGGGAAGGTCATGGGATTATGAGAGACGCAAAGCCCCCAAGGCAGCTGGCCGCACGGTGCTCCCATTCTGGCTGGGCAGCCAGCACAGCCTTCACAGGGAGAACGTCCAAGTCAAGCTGCAGAAACTTAAAGACTGGATCCTGGGAGGCAGGGGCGGGGCGGGGGTGGCTCACCAGCATCAGGAGTTCTAAGAGGTAGTAACAAGAGATTAGGGAGGGTCCAGACACCCTCAGACCCCACTGCAGGGAGTGCGTGTGGTCCAAAGAACTATTAATGCAAAGGACTAGGTAGTTCCACAATTCACTGAATTTACCCTAAACTAATCTTCCCAAGCTTTGACTCATGCTTAAGATTTCCTAGGTGACTTTGGTCCCTGAGTATTAACCCATCTTTTAGTGTTAGTGTCTAGAGATTTGAAAAAGTCACAAAGTCAAGTTGTTTTTTTTTTTCCCTTAGACCAGGAAGGGCCTTAGGAACCAACTCATTTACTCGTTATCTTATAGAAAGAGAAAAGTTTGGAGCGTTGAAATGGCTTCCCTAAGTCCACTAAACTTCTCTTCAAATGTGTCCCTGTGTTTCTTGCCATTGAATCCTTATCCCCACATTGGTGGGGGGATGTGGAAATCATTCTCCCTGTCTTGGGAAATTGAAAGGAAGCATTGAGACCCAGCTGGGTGAAGTGGTTTACCCCAAAGCACACCACAGGTCAGCCACAGAACAACCTGAAACAGGGGTTCTGATCCCCTCCACCAGGCCTTTCCCTTTCCCCTCTCACCCAAACCCAACCAGCCTCACTGTCAAAAAAAAAAAAAAAAAAAGCCACCTCTGATTGTGTGCCGCTGTGACTTCCCGGAGTGGAGCTGGGCATGGAGCAGCCTGAGATGCTCCACACCTCTGGGATGGAGAGGGGCTGGAGGCCTCCCTCCCCGCCCCCCCGAGCCCCGGGCACTGGCCGAGAGGGGCTGGCCGTCCACACCACCCTTTGTCAGCTGCTCCTCTAAGCAGAACACGCCGCAGCCCAAGAAGGAGCCGCTTGTGCCAGGGAGGCTCCAGGCCTGTATCAGGAGGATTTTCATAAACACAACTGTCTGTGTCTGGGCAGCCATGTGGAAAGTTGCAATATAACCCACTGATGTCATGTGGCAGGGGAAACAAGATTTCCAGAGGAGCTGCGCTGCTCTTTCCAACCTCAGTGTAGAGCAGAATCCCAGACAGGCTTCTGAAAGAAAGGGAAGGGGAAAAAAACACCTGCAACAAATTGCAAAACAAAACCCCGATTCCAAGGTCTCGGAGGGAGAGGAGGGGAAGGGGGCTGGGGGTTGTCGGGGGCTGTAGTTGCTGGGGAGGAACAGCTGAGTGGGGCTTGGGGGCAGTGCAGGGTCACCGCCGGGCTCCCAAGGCCTTCCGGGGATGGCCTGGGCAGCCTGAACCAGGGGAGCTGTGCCATTCTGGGTGCGCTGAGGTCTCCCTACTGTCCATCACCTCAGATCCCTGGACTTCAGAAATCTCCTATCATTCCCCTCACCTCAGGCAGGATCCACTCCTCGCCTCGACAGACACTAGGTCTCCTGGTAATTGCCTTACTCGGCTATGTTACTTTCTGCTGTACAATGAAGTGAATCAGCTCAAAGTGTACACATATCTGGGCTTCCCAGGTGGCGCCAGTGGTAAAGAACCCACTTGCCAACCATGCAGGAGATGTGGGTTTGATCCCTGGGTTGGGAAGATCCCCTGGAGGAGGGCATGGCAATCCACTGCAGTATTCTTGCCTGGAGAATCCCATGGACAGAGGAGCCTGGAGGGCTGCAGTTCATGGCGTCTCAAAGAGTTGGACACAACTAAAGCGACTTCCCGTGCATGGTCCTCTTGGACCTCTCTCCCACCCCTCTGCCATCCCACCCACCTAAGTCATCACAGAGCTTGTAGCCTAGCTCTCCAGTTCTATAGATCTCCAGATTTCTGCAAGCCATTCTACACTAATCCCAGGATAGCATCTAAAGTTGAACTCAGATTCATTCTGCTGCAGTTTAAACATAATCCTAGTACTCCACTAGCCAGGAGCCCCCAGAAGAGAGAGTGGATGAGGGGAGGGGGTGTTCTCACCTTCTCTGTTAGCATTTCATGTAATGTTACCTTCTTCCTCCCCTGCCTCCACTGGCTGGCAGACCTTGGCCAGGTCATTTAACTTCTCTGGGTTGCAGTTTTCTCTTTTCTAAAATGCAGAAGCGGAGAGTATATGATATTTAAATTCCCTTGTAGCTCCAGAAGCCACCATCTGCACAGAAGGAGTCGCGGGGTAGTGCAGACTACCTGAAGGATATTTGCAGCTTTATTAACACTTCCTGGGATTTTTTTCCAATTATAAAAGTAATCATTTTAATTGCAAAAAACTTGAAAACCAAGAGTATGCATTAAAAAAAAAAAAAAACTGCCTCCCAAGACTTTTGAAAAGTGTTATTTTCATCTTTAGTCTTTGCATCTTCTTATATTAATATTTTTTAATAAAAATACTATACTATAAAAATGCTCTATAGTCTGTACTTTAATCACTTTGGAATGAATTGTAAACATTTTCTTATATTGATATTCTTCTACAACATGACATTTTCTTATATTTGTGGTTTTTCTTATGATTTCTAGTATTGAGGCAAATTGCAAATGAAGAAATACAAAGGGCCAATAAACACATGAAAACAATTTCACTTCAACAATAGTCAAAGAAAAGAAATGAGATGTTATTTTTACACATCATATTAGCATAAGTTTAAAAAAATGGCAAAACCTACTTTGTTAACTGGAGAAAGAAATGGACAGCATTTTAGACAACTGAAAGGGTGAAAATCTATCTGGATTTTTATGTATCAAAATATAAAATATGTCTGATTATTTACTTAGCAATTCTATTTCTAGGAATTTACTCTGAGAGCAATCACCCATGTGAAAAGATATAAGCAGAAGGATGTTTGCTGAAGCACTGTTTATAATAGCAAAATTTTAGTGACAACCTAAACGAAATGTCAATCAATGGGGGAATAGTTCCAATGAATGTGAAACATAGTGTTCGGTCATTAAAAATGATAGTGTAGCTTTATATGGACTGTAGCGCCCCAATCTCCTCTGTCCCTGGGATTTCCTAGGCAAGAATGCTGGAGTGGGCTGCATTTGTTTTTCCAGGGGATCTTCCCAACCCAGGGACTGAACCCACATCTCCCATATTGGCAGGAGGATTCTTTACCACTGAGCCCCGAGGGAAGCTCCAGCTTTATATGTGTTGACTAGGAACGATGTCTGACGTGTTGTGAAGCAAGAAGAAATCACATAACAGAACAGCATGCAAAGTCTGAGTCCATTTATGTAAAGTTACACACACAAATCTGTATGTGTCTTAGATAACCAAATGCCTAAAGCATTGTAGTCTTCAGAGAGGAGGGGCTTAAAGGTTGCAATCTGGTTGGAACAGGGGGATGGGCAAAGGATGAGGGTCTACTTTGAAGCCGCATTTGCTAACCAACCATCAAGCTTTTGTAGTTGTTTATTTGTTTTCTTCTTCTCAGAATGTATGTCCTTTGAGGACGGCAGGGAGAGACAGCGATGGAGATTACAAACTCTGCCATCTGCCAAGTGGTGCTGACCAAAATATTAATAGTGATTATCTCTTGGAAGTGGGATTTGGAATGTTTTAATTTCTTCTTTGAATTTTTACTATTATTCAAACATTTTACAAAAAAAAATATTTTGTAACATTTGCTGCTAGGGGAGGCTCACAAGGGCTGATTTATTTCTTTATTTTGCAGTATCTGATAGCCTGGATTTCTGTGTCCTGACTATCTAAGTCTGCAATCTGATTAACTTTCCTCTCATTCCTCGAAGAACTTCAATCATCTTTTCCAGGTATGGAGTATCCTGGTAGACACAAGCCCATGGGAACTCCATACTCAAAGTCTACCGGCATTGTACCCTAAGCCCGCAGCCCCACCACCATCAGAAGAATGCTGTTCAGATCTCTTCTGTCTGGGCTGACCATGGCCCTCCCACCTTCCTCCACCACTGTTTCTTCAGATTTACCCCTTGGATTCTGATCCCACCACTGAGCCTCATCAGACGTGGAAATCCTCACCATCAACCCTGCTCCTCACCTCAGCTCTGTGCTAACACCTGGCATCTGACCTTGTTCTGTCTTTCATCTTTGACTCTGCTTCCTCCTGGCAGGTTCAAGTTACCCTACCATGCCTCTTTTGCAATCTTATAGATTGTAGCCCACCAGGCTCCTTTGTCCATGGGATTTTCCAGGCAAGAATACTGGAGTGGTTTGCCATTTCCTTCCACAGGGGATCTTCCTGACCCAGGGATTGGACCTGCTAGTGTGAAAATGCCCCAACCTATCTGATTCAGAGTTCCAAAAACATCTACTGAGCATTCATGTGCTCAGCCTGTGGCTGGGGCTTGTGAACACAGAAACCATGAGCATAGTTCCCTACTCTTGAGGGGAGTTCAGAGGATCAGAGGTGACTAAGGGAAAGCTGCTGTGATGGTAGCTGACACTGCAGGCTTGTTACTACTTGGTACAGCTCTGTACGTTTTGTGTGTATCATCTCACTTTACCCTCAGAATAACCCTATGAAGGAAGCACTATTATTGTACCCATTTTAAGGAGGAGGAAACTGAGGCATAGAGGTAGTTTCCTCAAGGTCACAGAGAGCTAAGGAGCAGATCATGTAATCCAACTCCAGAGGCATGAGTCTTAAAAACCATGCTCTATGAAAAAAACAAGGTAGCCAGTTGCTGAGCAATAGACACTCATTAAAAGAGCTGCTGCTCTATGGAAAACAGAATTGAAGTGCCTCAGAAAACTAAAACTGGAATTACCATATGATCTAGCAATCTCACTCCTGGGCATATACATGAACAAAACTATAACTCAAAAAGATACATACACCCCAGTGTTCATAGCAGCAGTATTCACAATAACCAAGACATGGAAACAGCCTAAATGTCCATTGACAGACAAATGGATAAAGCAGACATGGTCCACATATACAATGGAATACTACTCAGCCACAGTAAAAGAACAAAGTAAAGCCATCTGCAGCAACATGGATGCAACTGGAGATCATCATACTAAGTGAAGTAAGTCAGAAAAAAAGACAAATAGCATATGAGATCACTTATACATGAAATCTAGAATACAGCTCAAAGAAACTTATCTACATAACAGAAACAGATGCACAGACATAGAGACATAGAGATTTGTGGTTGCCAAGGGGAAGGAGAGGAGGGAGAGAGATGGACTGGGGATTTGGGGTTGGGAGATGCATGCTATTACCTTTTGAATGGATAAACAGCAAGCTCCTACTGTAGCACAGGGAAGTCTATCCAATCTCCTGGAATAAACCATAAATGAAAAGAATATTTTGAAAAAGAAAGCATAGATGTGTAAAACTGAGTCACTTGCGGTACAGCAGAGATGGGCACAACACTGCAAATCAATGATATTTCACTTAAAAAAATAAAGTATATGGGAGACCTAAAAAATGGAAGGGGCTGTGGGAGTTCAGTAAAAATGAGTCGTGGATTGTTCTGCTCTCAGACTCTTGGCTGGCAGGAGACTGGCATGCGACCAGCTTCCTCTTTGCTGCTCATCTAACCAGAGGTCTGCTTTTATGTCTGCCCGGGTGTGACACCTCGCCTGTGCCTTACACTCGCTGTCTTTCTGAGTGACTGACATCTGCAGGGCTGACCTGCAGCTCTGTGTCCACCAGAACCAGGCTGGCAGGCCCGGACCTTGCTCCATGTCATTTCGGATCCAGCGGGCCAAGTGCCCCATCCCCAGGGCACAGAGACACGGATGGCCCAGAGTTCTCCCATCTGGGGTCTCAGCTTCTTCCCAGCGCTCCATGAGCCCTCCAGTGGGGGCTCCAGTGGGGGAAGGACTGATGAACGTCCCTCCATGGCCATTCTACTTGTATAAGTAGGCCACGTTTTCTGTAATGACAATGCTCCAGAAAAGTTTTGTTCAAGCAAAATATTTGTACATTGAATCCCATTTAGAATATATTAGAATAATCAGCTCCAATGCAAAATCAGACACAGTAGCACTAACCAGCATTAAGTATATACAAAGTGCCAGGTACTTCACTTGTAATATCCAGGTACTGTGCTTGTAATTCTTAGAGCACCCCAGCAAGGAGGCACTACTTTCATTATTGTTGTCGTTGTTCAGTCACCCAGTCATGTCCAACTCTTTGCAACCCTATGGACTGCACGCCTAGCACGCTAGGCCTCCCTGCCCCTCACCATCTCCCAAAGTTTACCCAAGTTTATGTCCATTTCAACAGTGATGCCACCCAGCCGTCTCATCCTCTGACGCTTTTTTCTCCTTTTGCCCTCAATCTTTTTCCGTTATTGGAGAAAGAAATGGCATCCCACTCCAGTACTCTTGCCTGGAAAATCCCATGGGCAGAGGAATCTGAGAGGCTACAGTCCATGGGGTCGCAAAGAGTTGGACACGATTGAGGGACTTCTCTTTCACTTTTTCCATTATACCCAAATGAAAAACACTAGGTCCAGAGAAGACCTTACCCAAGGTCACACAGCTAACGAGCAGCAGAGCCACCACTCTTGGTCACCACTCAGTCTAAACCATCTAAACTGAGTCTAAACTCAGCGAATTCTTAGGCAAACAGTCTCTCGGGGGTGCAAGCTTTCTAAGTTCCAAGTTGTGTTTTGTCACAAGAGGACAAACCTGACTTTCTTGCGCCCACCTTCAGCCACCAGGCTGACGTGAAATATGAGTCGTGCTGGATAGTTCTAGGGCAGACATAATAGAAATTTCTCCCCAGCACTCCCCAGAAGGGGAAGCTCTAGAGCTCCTCTATCTCCACCCTATCTTGTGTGGGCACATGTACACACACACACACACATATGCATGCATACACATGTGCACACACTTGCACTTATATATCTGTGTATCTTCCTGGTCCAGCCCATGACTGTCTCCTTTGGCCAGACAGCTGCCTGGGTACACCCAGGGCAGAGCCACTAAGGAGCCAGGGCCATCAAGAGTGAGGGAGCTGAATAAAAGCAGCTCATGCTATACCTATGATATGCAGCTTTGGTTGTAATAAACACTGCAGCTGAGTATTCCCATGGGGATTCCCTAATGGCGAAGATGGATACACTCCAGAGCAACCCCAGGGGTTTTACACGTAGCTCTGACTAAACTCCCTATAAAATCAATCCCGCCTTTTCACCACTTGTGACAGGGTGTTCTAATATTAATCCACTCTCCTTGTCAGTCAGCTTCCCCAACAAAGGCTTTAATGATCTTTAACCAGGCATAATCAACGCTACACACTCAAGCAGAGACTTCCTGGACCCAGGCAGCTCCCCCCACTCAACAACAACTGGCTGGAAGTTTCCAGGGGGACAAAGGCGATCCCCTCAGTCCCTCTGAGCCACCTTCTCTCTCCCCGCAGGATGGAGTATACAGGAGGGCAGCCCCCCATGAGGACAGGGGCGGCAGGCCAGTGGGCTCAGGCTACTCGGCGGGTGGGGGGTGCAGGCCCGGCCCCGCGGGCTCCTCCACAGGCTGCCTGCGGTCCTGAGATGCTGATTGTTCCAGGCAGCACTGACTCTGCAAGTCTGCCTCTAACACTGTCATCAAGGGCGTCTCCTCTGGACTTCTGACAGCTCCCATCTCTCTAGGGGAAGCCGGGCCTGGGTGGAGGACCCCAGCAGCTGGAGAAGGAGCACGGGAGCATGTGGTTTGGCCTCTGTTCCTGATCCCCCCACCACCCCCGACTCAGCCTGCCCAGACCTGGCATCCTCCCCTTCTTCCCCGACCCCGAGCTTTCTCCCTCCTTCTTGTCTCTTTCCTTGGACCCTCCATGCTCCTCGTGGCCCCCCAGAGGAGAGTGGCAGGAATAAAGGCAGATGGGGTGGGGGGGTGAGGGCAGACACACGGAAGCAAAGCCGGAGGCCTGGGCCCCGGGCTGAGGGACTACACCTCCTGGGTAGACCAAGAGGGTCTCCCCCCACAAAGGCCTTAGTCGTTCTATGTCTAAATCCGTCTCTGCATCTTCAAGGCTGCTCAGTGTTTATTGGAGCCACGCAGGAGCCCTGCACCGGCTCTGGGGCAGCTCTGAGGACTTGTGGCGCACAGACAGGCCTGTCAGGGAAGCAGCTGGGCAAGCTGCCTGGCAGCCTCGCCGAAACCTCCCAGCAAAGTCCCTCAGGCGACATCAGAGTCCCTCGGGCGAGTCGGAGCCTGGAGTTTGGCCTCTGACTTCAGGATACAAACTGGCCTGAGCTGCTTAATGCAGCCTCCCTCCTGTTCCAGCCCACAAGGGGCAGCCCTTCCCTGCCTGGTGGTGTATGGCTTATCCGTGGCCCTGAGGATCCCCGAGAGCTGTGTGAAGTTTGGGGGAGCAGAGAGATGCCTTCACTGTTGTCTCATTAGAATTTAGTTTACTTTGTTCACACTACCAGTATATTGGTACAATGTGTGTGTGTGTGTGCTCAGTGGCTTCAGCCGTGTCTGACTTTGCAACCCCATGGATTGTAGCCCACCAGGCTCCTCTGTTCATGGAATTCTCCAGGTACAATATATTGTACTTAACTTGAGAAAAATGGGACGATATTAAAAAGCAGAAGAGGAGGCCGTGACCTCCAGCAAGCACTGCTAACATCTGAATGCATTGCCTCCCCAAATTTTTATTTTCTTACAGTTGTTGAAATTGGGTTTGCCCTTGGACTTTGTACCAGAGACCTGCCTGTGCTGTTTTGCCTGTGGGAACCCACCTCCCGCCCCCGCCCCAGCCCTGTATTGAGGAGGGGAGCTTGTGACTCTTGCTCATGATTTATTGGGTGATCAGGGGCCCCTTCATTAACACTGTGCCTTTGAGTCCTCAATTATAAAAAAGGAGATAATAATAGCACTGCCCTCATAGGGTAGTCATAGGGATTAAATGCTTTTGTGTATGCAAAGTACTTAGAATATGTATCTAGCATAAATGTGAAATATATGTGGTAGTAGCATCACCGATAGGATTGTTATTACTACTGTTGCTATTTGCACTACCTTCCCTGTGAAGTATGGGGAGTAGGGACCAGCACCCCCTTTTCCCAGCAACTGTGGCTTCCATAGGGGAAGTCCAAGCACCCAGCTGTGTGACAGGTAGGCAGGTAGCCCGAGAGAAAGTCACTCTGGGAGGACAGAAAAGAAACCATCACTGGTCCAGGACTCTGCCTCTCCTGGGGTGACGGGGAGGGGTATGGCTACCACGCCTCATGTGAGATCTTCTCGCCTGCGCAGCTCTGTGCTGGTACCCAAGTGGCCAGCAGGGCTCCTTCCCCGCCCTCACTCAGCGCAGATTGTTAATCCAGCATCTCACGCCTCTCCAGCGAGCCCAGCCCAAGCTGTGGACTATTTCTTACCCCCACAGTCCAGTGGGCTCCTCCCATACACCAGGGCTGGCTTTCCAAAGGATGCCTGCTTTCCAGTCTTCCTATAGACCTGAAAGGCTCCTGACTTTGGCCATGAGAATATAAGAACATCCCTGGAAAGAACCCTTGCTGCTGCTGTTGGTTAGTCACTAAGTCATGTCTGACTCTTTGACATGACCCCATGGACTGTAGCCTACCAGGCTCCTCTGTCCATGGGATTCTCCAGGCAAGAATAGTGGAATGGGCTTGCCATTTCCTTCTCCAGGGCATCTTCCAGACCCAGGGATCAAGCTCATATCTCTTATTTTGCAGGCAGATTCTTTACCACTGAGATGCTAGGGAAGCCCCTCAAATAATAGCTCATGACGATGACGGTTCATATTTGTTCAGCAGTTACTGTCTGTCAGGTGACAGCTGCTCAGTCGTGTCTGACTGTTTGAGACCGCACGGCCTGCAGCCCACCAGGCTCTTCTGTCCATGGGATTCTCCAGGTAAGAGTAATGGAGTAGGTTGCCATTACCTCCTCCAGGGATTCTTTCTGACCTGGGCATTGAACCTGGGTCTCCTGCATTGCGGGCAGATTCTTTACCATTGAGCCACACTGCGTGTCAAGCCCTTGGCTACATAATTTACATGTATTATCTCATTTAATCCTCACAGAAACACATGAGCTAGGAACTATCTTTATCTCTATTTTACAGCTGAAACCTCAGCTTGGAGAGCTTGAGTCGTCTGCCCAGGATTGACGCCCAAAAGCCACCGAAGGGACTTAAGATGACTATGGAGAGACTGCTATTCATTCTGGGGAAATGCTACTATGAACTTCTAAGGTTCCTACAGCTATTCTAAGGGGAAGCCCGATGCTATTGTTAACTTGAATGAATGAAGAGATGGTTTTGATCATGTAAGGTCTATATATACATATATATACACAAATGGAACCCAGAAAGAGTAAATTACTTTGTATGGCCACATGGCTAGAAAGCCATGGAGCATGAAGCAAGACCCAAAACACCCCAACTTCATGTTCTTTCTAGCCTATCCTGTTCAGCTTTTGTCTCTTCCAGAGAGAACCTGGCCCCGGGCAGACACCAAGTCCCACACTCTGGTATTCCTTGCACTGTACCCAGCACAGCCAGTGCACACAGTAGGTGCTCACTCAATCTCTGGAAGTGAATGGATGTGAACTTTCTGCAGGAGAATCAGCAGCACACACTGAACGGTTCCCCCAGCCTTCTCCTGACAGCTGGCTGTGGGTCATTCATTTGTGAATGGAAACAGGCTTGTGCAGAAGCCATCGATACTGTGGGCCGGGGCCCAGCCTGGGGACTCAACTCTGAAAAACCGAGTATCCCTGGACCCTGTTCTTTCTCTGCCTTCTCCGCCAAGCCCATCCACTCCTTTTCCTTCTTTCCCTCCCTGTCCTCTCCCTAAAAACACAGCACATTCCTGGTCCAAGTCAGTGTCCCTGGAGAAGCAAACATTGTCTGAAAGAATCCGAGAGAGTCTGATTTTTTTTTTTTTTTATGGTGAGGATGCCTGATTTCCTCTGGGCACTGCCTAATTTCTCTCATTGCCAGGGTGGTGATGATGTCTTGCCTGTTGCCTGACAGCGGATGTCCCTACAACCCTGGACTAGAGGCAGGCGGCCTGAGCAGGACTCCTCCAGCAGAGCATGTCTGGGTGATGGTAACCATGCATTTTTTATTGAGTAAGCGAGTTAATGGGCATGTAAAACACACACAACTTGTCAGCCCGTTAGCTGCTGCCATTGCCATGGCCACTCTCCCGCCTCAGGCTCAACTAAATTGCTCATCGCCTTGCTCTTTTCTGCCCTCTCCTTCTCCTTGTTTTTTTTTTAACCCCCAAAGTCTCTCTCTCTCCCCAGCCTGTACCTCCCTCCTTCCCTGAACTGCTGAAGAATCCCATTTTTATTTATTTATTTTTAATCACTTTCAAATTGGGCAACCAGTTTGAGAGAAGACCTAACCTTGAAGGCTCGGCTTCATTGCCCCTTCCCAGACAATGCTCTGTCTTCACTTCCTGCCCAGGAAGCTGGGGTTCAAGGACAAAGGCAGCCCAGAGTGAGCTTCCACCCACGGAGGAGGCAGCTAGTCCAGAGCACTTGCCAGATGCGGGGCATGGATGCCCGCGTGGACGTGCCTCCATTTGTGCACACGTGATCAATTGCCCTCATTGCCACACCACCCCCGCTGCGGGTGCCACCCTTGGCAGCCTGGGACCTCCACCTGCCCACACCTCCAAAACCCTACCCTGCATGCACACACACTCAGCCATCCGCATCCTCATGTTCAGACCCCAATGGCTTCAAAAATTTCCAAATCCCACACGGGTGCTCCTGTGTATACACATTTTAAAGAGCCCAGAGCTGAGTGCTACAATATAGCCCCCTCTCTGCATCCCTCCCCGAGGGGCAATCTCAAGTCTGGACACAAACTTCTCTCTCTCTCACACACACGTGCACAGTCTCAACCGCACACGTCTTCAGGCGCACCCTCAGGTCCACACATGGACTCACTTCCTTCAGACACTCCATCAAAAGGCCATTATTCATGTGTATCCCCACGCATGTGCACTTTCAGAACTGATGAGAACAGCCACATTCCTATAGGTGCCCTCACAATTGTATTTCTGCACACAGTGCCCCCCGACATTTATATTCCCTACTGTTAGCTGAAGCTGCCTGCACACTTTGAACATGTCTGCACCTCTAATAGTCACATCTGCATGCTCACCCACCAGATAAACAACGTCAACAACCCATACCTGCTGTGTGCCCACCTACACACACACACGGTGGGCAGGTGGTGTCTGCGTGTATACCCCACTCCATACCCCCTGGTCTGTCTTCAAATGCTCATGTCTGTTGCATACACATATAAACCAACACTCCCACCAGCGCATATGCAAGTAGTCCTTTAATGTGTATTTCAGGTATATTTGTACACACTTCATGTACACACATACACATTAAACCCTATTCTGCCTACTTATAACTCATGCAGAGCCGGACACGACTGAGCAACTGAACTGAACTGATAACTCCTGCACATAAACTCTTAATCCCTATTTGTATGTATGTTCCATATAAACATCCCACAGTGTTCATACCATATGTACCTACAGAAGACCCCAGTTCTGCCCATGTTCATACTCCAACTCCCTGTCTGCATGCACATCTCAAGTGTATACTCCCAAATGCCCTATTTTACCCATAGTATTAGTAATGTTAGTCACTTAGTCGTGTCTGACACTTTGCAACCCCACTGTAGCTGGGCTGCACCCCACTGGACTGTAACTCACCAGGCTCCTCTGTCCACGGAATTCTCCAGGCAAGACTACTAGAGTGGGTTGCCATTTCCTTCTCCAGGGGATCTTCCTGACCCAGGGATCAACCTGGGTCTCCTGCACTGCAGGCAGATTCTTTTCCCATGCATGCAGGTATCTCCTGCAATGATTCTATATCAGCTTACATAGACCCCAGTCCAAGGACGTACACCCAAACTCGCCATTTCCTCATGCAAAGGCAGCCATGCACAGTCCCTCCTAACACCCATTAACAGCTGTATCAAAAGCTCACCATCAATTCGATTGAATTTAAACTAAACAATCAAGCCCATATCAAAATGCAGATGCAGAAGAACTGCAGTCTTTACCTTCAGGAGCTTCCTGTCTAGGAAGAGATACAGACAAGAAAGCAGCCAGTTAGTCTAGCCAAGGAAGTAAGTGAACACAGGAGCACACACTCTCAGCAGCTCCAAATTTACAGGAAAATTCTACCTGCTCATCTCAGATGCACAAACGTATGTATGTATGCTTAGTCGCTTCAGTTGTGTCTGACTCCTGTGAACTGTAGCCCACCAAGCTCCTCTGGCCATGGGATTCTCCAGGCAAGAATACTAGAGTGGGTAGCCATTCCCTTCTCCAGGGGATCTTCCTGACGCAGGGATTGAACCTGAGTCTTCTGCATTATAGGTGGGATTTGTTTTGTTTTTTGTTTTTTTTTTTTTTTTTGCCATCTGAGCCATAACAGAAACCTCAGATGCACACACAACTTAATGGACACAACTTAATTCACATTACCACATATCCCCATTCTGTGCCCAAATCCCCCAGTCTAAACATGCATGATCAGTCATTTCCATTAACTGTAGTGGCTTCACATGTTCCCAGCAGTCTCCTCCCTAGAGGTAATGTACTTCACACTGTCATTGCTGGGACTGTCCTTCTCTCGGGCTGCTGGCTGAGGACCTAGCCCAGCCGTGGCACGGCTTCTGGTGCAGGGAGGGCCCCCCGGCAGTCATGCCACTTCATTGGCCGCCTGACCTCAGATGAGCCACAGGCCTTGCCATTAACCTCTTCCTCTCTGTCCTCCACGGAGGCTGCTGTCCCCACAGTGGGCCCAGGAGCATTTTCCTGCCTACCCCTCCTGTCTGGGTGGCTGGCACCAGTAGTTCGCTGATATGATCATTTAAAAAGTGAATCCGATTCCAGTATGAATTCCTAGGACTTCAGTAAACTGAATTCCAAGAGCTTTGCCTTACGGGCCAAATCTGGCCCACTGTCTATTTTTGTATTACAAGTAAAGTTTTATTAGAATGGTCACATCCATTTGTTTAAGAATTGTCTATGAGGGCTTCCCAGATGGCTCAGTGGTAAAGAATCTGCCTGCAGTGTTGGAGATACTGGTTCGATCCCTGGGTCAGGAAGATCCCCTGGAAAAGGAAATGGTAACCCACTCCAGTATTCTTGTCTGGGAAATCTCATGGACGTCATGCCAGAGATGACTGGCAGGGCTATAGTCCATGGGGTTGCAGAGAATTGGACATAACTTGGTGACTAAACAGCAACAACAACTTGGCTGTTTTAGGGCTCTAATGACAAGAGTTCAGTAGTAACGATAAGACCGTGGCTAGTAAAATATTTACCATTTGACCCTTTATAGAAAAAGTATCAATCTGCCAATCTTGCCCATCTGATGTCAAGCATGGAGGTGGGTGCCACTCTGGTCTTCCCTGGTCGGGACAGCACAAGACACCTTAGAGGTGAATAGAGAAACCACAGAGTGAAGTGTCAGAGATGGAAAGGAAAGGAATTCAAACCACGTCTTCAACTCATCCCACAGATACTGATGGGTGCCTGCTATCTGCTGACTCTATGCTGGGCACGGGGTTACAGCAGAGAATAGAACGTGGCTCCTATCCTCCTGAAGTAAGAAGTCTACTGGGAGACGTTAAACTACAACCTACACACCAACTCCATTGTGAGAATTGTGATAAATATTGACAAGGGAAAACAGGGATCGTTGAAGCCAGGAAGAAGAAACTTAGAGGTACTTTGACAGATGAACTCAAATATGTGAAGGAAGGACAAGGAAGAGGGGCTGGACAAGCCTTCTGGATGCTCAAGGTGGGACCTGGGACGAGGACAACACAGTGAAAACAGGAAGACATGTGGGAAGAGGAGCGTTGTGTGCTCCACAATGGGCCCTGCACACAGGAGGTTGTGTGTTACATTAATATCAGTGATGGATAAGAGGGATAGAGACTCACCATGGCTTCTCAAGACAGCACCATGCTAAGCGTTCCCAGTATTCCCCCCTCCTTCCCAGCATCCTCTGTTCCCCAGTGGCAGGAGTAAGGGACAACCTCCCTTACTCCTTACTCCAGTTGCACTCACAGGGGGCTGTGAGGGTGTCCACCACTCCTCTGGTCATTACAAGTTCATACATTAAACACTATCGGCCCTAAAAGTAAGTTTCCATACCAACTAGCTTCTAGGAAGACCTTCAGAACCTCCTCCTCCCCTTCCCACACTGGACTCCAGCCTTACATCACTTGCTGTCTCCTCCCAAGATCCAGACTTTGAGGCTTCCAGCCCCTCAGGTGGGATCCACAGATTCATGCCTGAGTCCATCTCGCAGAGGGTTCCAAGGAGAATGCCAAAGTTCAGCATCATGCTTAATCCAGGACTCTTGGTGCCCACTCCTTGTTCACTCCATCCCCCCTGGCTCTGTTCCCCACTCTGAACACAGAGGACAGAGATGAGGTCAAGAGAGAAGCAAAGCTGGCAGCAAGAAGGCAGGATCAGGAAGGGGGAGAAAAAAAAAAGGAAGGAAGCAAAATGCAAGAGAAAACACAAGGGCGAATGGGGAGAGCCTTAGGAACCTTGTGTTTAAATGGTCTGATAATTAAATGAAAAGTGTTCGGTAGGGAAGCCCACCTTTCAAAGTCCCCGCTGGTGGTGGAGCATATAAAAACCTGAATAGCAAATATTTACTCAGAATTAACATGGAGCAGATCTCATCAAGCAACCTTGGGGCTGTTTCTGAAGTCTTACCTTAATGTCTTGTGTGGCATGGGGGCCCAGGCGGGCACTAGACCTGGCGTAATACGCTAAACAAATCTAATGGTGTGCTTTATTTCCCCCCACAGCAGAACTCTTAATTATGTATCTTGCAAATGCACAGAGAAAATGGATTAGCCACGGCAGCTGTTACCTGCTGGAGAGGCACCCTCCCCAGAAGCCTTTGCAAGGAGATGGTGGGCCGGCCCCACAGGCTGCACCAGGCAGCTGGCAGGGGTCTGGGGAGCACACAGGTGAGAGGCTAATGAGGATCTGAGTCTTCAGCCAGAGACTGTCTGCCCCTTGGCATCCTGATGGGAGAGGAGGGACACGAGTAAGGCTCTGAATGACAGGGGGCCAGTCCAGTCTCTTGGCTGTATGGGATTAAGCAGGCTCTTGGAAAGGCTTCTCTGCTAAGGCCATCTTTCCTTTCCCTCAACCCAGAGCTAAATGACAATTGGTGGTCGGTAGGGTGACTCACTACTGCCCCCTTAGTTCCTCCTAGTAAATTGCAGGGACCAGTGTGTCCGTTTCCTTGCCACGTATCAGGGTCTATGAGAAAAACTGGAACCCAGAACAAGTTCCATGGAGAAAAAGAAGTCAGGAAAGTTCAGATATGGCTTTAACTAGGGACCAACAGAGAAAAATAGAAGGTGATATAAGGATGCTAGGTATAAGGCAGAAACCCTTAACAGTCTGGGGACCTTGTGGCAGAGAAATATTCTGCAAACGGGCAGAACGCTGACATAAGCTGGACACCAGTTAGAGACAGAGTCCCACTGAGGCCACCTGGCCGCTGAACCCAATGGGTCAGAGATGTTAGTTTGTGTGTGTCTTTTTCTAACTTAATTTTCAGTTACAGTTGCTTTATAATGTGTGAGATTCTACTGTACAGCGAAGTGAATTGTGTGTGCGTGTGCATGAGTGCTAAGTTGCTTCAGCCGTGTCTCACTTTTTGTGACGCCATGGACTGTAGTCCAATAGGCTCCCCTGTCCATGGGATTCTCCAGGCAAGAGTACTGGAGTGGCGTGCCATTTTCCTCCTCCAGGGGATCTTTCCCACCCAGGGATCAAGCCCACATCTCTCACACCTCCTGCATTGGCAGGTGGGTTCTTTGCCACTAGCACCACCTGGGAAGCTGTACATACACGTATATGTCCTGTGCGTGTGTTTTGAAGACTCTCTGCCTTGGACATCAAGGTCTTTCTCTGTGACGGCTTTGGCACTGTAATCTTGAACAGCAGGATATCAAACAGACTAACTACAGTGGGATTTAGTCCTGCATTTGAGTCCCATTCTAACACTCATTAACAACTCTTACTTGTAACCTTTCTGGGCATAATTTCCCCATCTGGTTTATGTGAAAAACCAGCATGCTGTCTTAAACTTATCAATAACATTATCTGAATCAGAATGTGTTGGATAGCCGTTTCATCTGTAGTGGATTTCTCCTAGGGTTGAAGGAGGAGTGTTCATTGAAATCTGTGAAACTGCTTTGTGAATCGGAAAGGGCAAGAACCACATTCACTGAGCACTTACTGTGTGCCGAGCACTGCTCCCTGAGTCCTCACTGAAATCCTGAGAATGGGTCCTATTAGAGTCCTGATTATTCGGATGAGGACATTAAGGCACAGAGAGATTGCCATACATATACTCCCAAAGTTCGCACAGCTAATAAAGTGGGTGGAGCCAGGATTCAAACCCTGATGTCTTCATTCTGTCTACTCTGGAAGTATTAATCAGTGATGGCCATGTTGTAAGACAGTTCTCTAGAACTGGCTGGGCTCAGTGGAGAACAGGAGGGAGCTGGACCCTGAGCCACCACCCAGCATCACAGGAAATTGAAGACTAAGATGAAGCACTGGGGTCCGGTCACATAAGCAGCAAAATGAAGGGCATAGGACAAATTCAAGACACAGAACGAGGCTACAATGTGTGCTAGGAGTCTGGCTTGAGGAGGATAGGGCAAGAACAAGCCTTGGGAGCAAGGAAGTACTGCTTCATACGATTTCTAGACGTCACTACACAGGGTCTCTCCAGCATCTATCCCATTCCATTCAGCGAGACATGTGGGGGATAAGAGGATTGAAAGGCATGATCCCTGCCCTGTGTAGTTCAGAGTCTACCAAGGAAAGTTGACCTTACCCCAGCAATCGCAAGCATGATGAGTTTAAAATAGAAAGAGTTTTGGGTGTACATTAGCTTGAGTACTGCTAACTGCTAAAACAAATAGACCCCCAAGTGTATAAGAACAGTATGCCTCACTCAGGTGACAGGAAAAAAAATGAATGTTCCTGGTTGACAGGCTAACAGCACCTCCACCATCTCAACACGCATCCTCCAAGGCCTCCCTGGGGTCACCATCATCACAGATGGCAGAGAGAAAAAGGGCAAGAGAGAATGTATGGGATGGTTTTCATGGGCCAGGTGGGGAGGAACACAGATCACCCCCACTTACATTCTAGTGCCGGCACCTCAGCCCCTCGGCACACATAGAGCCCAGGAAAGAACAAGGTGCCCAGGAAGCCTTGGCCTTGGTGAAGAGCTAGCCGACGGCCACAGTGAGCCACAGAGGATCTCTTCCCACCCCTGCCCTCTGCTTGCAATGCTTCTTCCAACCTGACTTCCCCGCTGTCTACTCAGCAAGCTCTGAGGCTTTGTGAACAATGGCATATAATATTCAGCTGTAATATTTTCTTCTCTTCTTGTACCTATAATCCCCCTCTGTTCCCAAAAGCCCTGTGAAAAATTGTCACTCAGAACACGTCTTTACACTCGTAGTGTCTCGGGAAGGGAAGAGGACTTTGATCACGTGTGGGCGAATCTGGGCCGGCAGCAAATAATAGCAGAAAGCAAGACATCAAGAAGGGACTCCAGAACTGAGTCAGGGACAGGCATTCAGAACCACAGTAACCGGCAGAGCACGAGGGCCCCCTGAGCATCCTCAAATTACTGGGGAGAGTGACTCTTCAGAGGGCTGTGGGATGGAGACTCAGATCACTTTATTTCAAAATTAAGAAAAAGGTGAGGGGCTATTCATCAAGATCAAGAGGAAACCTGGGCAAACTAATGAACAGGACATGAAGTGTTTCACAAATGTTCTTAGATCAAAGACTAACAGACACTAGTTACTCCTATGTACCAGCTACTCCGCTTCACAACAACCAACTTAGATAAGGATTGTTGTTTAGTCGCTCAGTCGTGTCCGACTCTTTGTGACCCCATGGACTGTAGCCCAGCAGCCTCGTCTGCCCATGGGATTTTCCAGGCAAGAATACTGGAGTGGGCTGCACTTCCTTCTACAGGGTATCTTCCCAACCCAGGAGTCAAACCTGCGTCTCCTACCTTGGCAGGCAGATCCTTTACCACTGAGCCGCCAAGGAAGCCCCTAGATAGGGGTTGTTATGCCCATCTGACAGATGAGAAAATCATCTCAGAGAAAGTCTTGCCCCAAAAATAGGGGAGCTGGATTCAAATTCAGACACTTTTTTAAAAAATTTTATCTAAGTATAGTTGATTTCCAGTGTTGTGTTAATTTCTGCTATACCGCAAAATGATTCTGTTATACATATATTCTTTTTCATATTCTTTTCCATTAAGGTTCACCACAGGATATTGGATATAGTTCCCTATGCTATACATTAGGACCTTGTAGCTTATCCATTCTATATATAATAGTTTGCACCTGCTAATCCCAAAATCCCAACCCATCCCTCCCCCAGCCCACCCCCTTGACAACCACAGATCTGTTCTCTCTGCCAGACATGTGTTTAAGTGCCTCCTGCCTGAAGGGAGGAGTAGAAGAGCAAGAGGGCAGATGTTGGGAGGAGCTTGGGATGGAGGTAGGCAAGCAGGAGATGCTGTTGTAAAGAGGAAGCAAAGGCTGGACCTCTTGGAGAGATGAGGGCAGGCCAAGGAGGGCAGAGGGCCACAGGCACGTGTGGAGGGAAGGCCGGTGATGTCCGCCAGCCTCCCCGAAGGATGGAGCGAGGAGTCTCTCACCCAGACAGTGATGGCTGTTCCTCCCTGCTGGGGCAGAAGGAAGGGAGCTCTTGGCAACGCTTGACTTGCTAAGCCTCAGGGGAGAAAAACCAGGGAGCTGGTGAGAGCAGCTCCCTGAGGTGCCTCAGGCGGGACGCAGTGCTTTCCAGCAGGGAGTAAAATCAGGAGGAAGCGAATCAAGGCCAGATGGAGTTAGTGTTCCAGCAAGTGCATGTGGTTTTAGAAATGAAGGAGAAATGTGGATTGAGGCCAAATCCAGTCCTTGGGCTCCCAGCAACCTGCCGTCTCTGGGGAATCACGCAGACAGGATGTTGGGGCTGGGAAGTCTCTTAGAGATCACCGTGCCCGGCTGCTCCTCCTACAATGCTGGAAACTGACACCTGGAGATAGGAGCAGGTGAGTGAAAGGGCTGGGGTCTTGTCCCAGGTCCCCTCCACCACCGCCGCCGAGGCTGAGAAGTGGTGTGAGCGGCAGACACAGGAAGGCCCCCTCCCGCTCCCTTCCTCTGCACCAGTCCTGTGAGGCACACGGCCTAGGGGGGCTTCCCTGATGGCTCAGACAGGAAAGAATCCGCCCGCAATGCAGGAGGCGTGCGTTCGACTCCTGGGTTGGGAAGATCCCCTGGAGAAGGAAATGGCAGCCCACTCCAGTATTCTTGCCTGGAGAATCCCATGGACAGAAGAGCCTGGTGGGCTGCAGTCCGTGAGGGCACAGAGTCAGACATGACTGAGCAACTAACACACGCACTAGCTTGCAGGCACTGGTGGGCTGCTGGGGTGCAGGCGTTTTGTGCAAACTTCCCTCCATCCCTCTCCCTGCCCACTGCCTCCATAGACGGTCCCCCATCCAGGGCCTCGAGTGCTTCAGTAACCATGTGACCTTGTAAAGACACTCTGCCTCTCTCTCTAACTCAATTTCTTTACCAATAACACGACACAGAAGGACAAGAAAATCCTTAAATCCCAATGCTTTTCATGCTAAGGTTTTCAACCATTTGCCAAACCTCTCTGTGCCTTCAAGGTCTCCAATGTCAGGATAAAGGCTTAGATTGGAAGAAGTCAACCAAGATTGTCACAGGGGATGAGCAGAACCTCTCTTAACATTGGGGGAGCCCAGGGCAACAGAGGCCAACAAGCCTTAGGTCCAAATATTTAAAAGGTACAAATAAACTGTTTGATAAAACATGCTTACCCAATTACCTGAACTACGCCTTCATGGTGACAAAATCAAAAATATCAGTGGAAAGGCATGAATTTCTTATCATATGATTGAAAGTTGACCAATATCAAAGATATGATGAATTTAATTATTGCACATGTTTGAGTGCTGACAATGTTTGTATAAGTAACAGAACAAAGATAAAATAATTTAAAAACTACTGTATATTTATTCCCAAATTATTTTTCTTGCCTTTGTTTAAACAGGATCCCTAATTATGTTGTTATAATCAAGATGTTTATATAATTTGTGTTCTATTGAGATCAATGCCAGTTTAGGCATCTCTTGAGTCACTGTCATTCTTAGATCTTTTTTATTAATTTCAATTTGAAGAAACTTCTCTGCCAAGGCAGGAGAAGTTGGAATCGGCAATAAAATTCTTAAAGCTACACTTCTACATATTCAGAAATGAACAGTGAACTTTACTTATTTTTCAAACTTGATAATGCAGTCACATACAGCAAAGTATCACTTCCAAAATGTTATAAAACAGTTTATTTTCACCACTGCTTCTCATAACAATATCTAGATCCACACAGTAACATAGAGAATCTGTATCACACTGAATGCATGCTACGTCTAGACCTACATACACACAAATTTAAAAGAAATGTAAGTTGTTTAATATTGCAAAATGTTTCTGAGTTTTTACGTGCAGCTACTGCAAATACCACACTAATTAGTGAATACCTCCACGAATTTGATTTTGAACACAAAGAAAACAAGAAAATGGATGCTCAGCACTCTGGATACTTGATTATGAAAGAATCTATCGCACCGTGCTATCTGAGAGGAAGGATTTGACAAGTTAATTAATTGGTCTTATATCTCAGTACTTCCACTGCTTAAATGCCTGTTCCCCCTACCACCCACCCCAAAGCACTGTTCCCTGATGTGGGCAACAGCACGATCCACCAGTCTCGCGGGCATTTTCACACAGCTGCTTTCTGTTTCAAAAACAGAGGGCAGAGGGAGGCTCATGAGGAGGGGACGTATGTATACCTGTGGCTGATTCATGTCGCTGTATGGCAGGAACCAACGCAATACTGCAAAGCAATTATCCTCCAATTAAAAATAAATTGTTGCTGTTCAGTCACTGAGTTTGCGACCCCATGAACCGAAGCACAACAGGCTGCTCTGTCCATCACTGTCTTGGGAGTTTGCTCAAACTCATATCCACTGAGTCAGTGATGCCATCCAAACATCTCATCCTCTGCTGTCCCCTTCTCCTCTTGCCCTCAGTCTTTCCTAGCATCCGGCAAGAGACAGGGAGAAGCACTCCCCTGGGGCCTGCGCAGTGATGCTGATGAGAGTGGATGGTTAGGGTTACAGCCAGTGTGGCTCACTGGGACACACGAACAGAGGCACCCAGGCACTCTTTAATAAATTTATGAGTGCAGGTGGTGGAGGGTGGGTAAGTGGGATCTTCAAGGGGCACGGCCCAGGTAACATCCTCCCCTTGCCCAGAGAAGAGTGTTGTTGGAAACTGTGAGCTGGAGGCGATGAGGCTGGCTGGCCATCTGATGCTGCCCAGGGGCCAGAACCTCTCAAATCATTTCTGGGTTCTTTCTGAGAGCAAGTGATAGCCACCCATGCCCCACTCTCTCCTGCCCCATCACTTACCCACCGTCTCTCCAGACCCCTCAGACTCCCCCACTAGGTGCTCACACCCTCTGTGATTTTATTCTTGTGGTTGCCTCTGCCTTGCATGTCCTTCCCCATTTTCTTTGCTTCATTGGTTTATTAAATGGTGTATTAAACAGTTTATACTTGTGCTGTGTGCATAGGTGTTAAGTCCCTCAGTTGTGTCTGACTCTTTGCGACCCCAGGTACTGTAGCCCGCCAGGCTCCTCTGTCCATGGGATTCTCCAGACAAGAACACTAGAGTGGGTTGCCATTTCTTCTTCCAGGGGATCTTCCCAACCCAGGGATCAAACCTGCTTCTCTTACATCTCCTGCATTGGCAGTCAGGTTCTTTACTACTAGCGCCACCTGAGAAGCCCAGTTTATAATCAATGGAGCATAAATACAACTTTTTTTTTTTCCAAGCCATTAACTTTCATCAATTCTCTGGAATCTCTCATTAACAGATACTCTCATTTTCTGGTCACTTTCTGCGATCTGGGTCCTTTGGTGCTAGGGGCAGGGAGCAGGTGGAGGGAGGGCTGGAGCCATCATGCATGACTGGCAGCCTGACCCCATGGGGAGGGCCCTGGTCTCTAACATCTCAGCCTGGTTTCATCTCCTGCTGGTGGCTCCACCCATGTGCAGGTACCATGGTAATCTCAGATGGGTGTTGGCTTCACCACCTTGCTCGGTGCTGAAGACCATGTCAAGAAGGGGGATCCATGGTTTCTTTAGGCCCCCATGAGTGGCCTACCCACCAAGCGCCCCCTCTGGGAGGACTATCTCTTCATGTAGCAGACAGCTCCAGAGCACCTACCTCTCCTCTAGATCTGGCTCTTTCACACCCATGAGATCTGAGTTTTCTTTGGAAGCCTTTGACAGATAGAGAGAATAAGGATGGAGGAGAGACGCCCCCATTTTCTTTCCAGGCTCCCTACACCACAGCTCCTTCTGGCTTTCATCCACAGTTGTTTCAACAAGCCATCCTGTTCCTCACTTTCCATTTCCCCTACCCCAACTTCAGACATCTCCAGAAAAGAAGCAAGAAGAGAACATAAGCCAAGCTCTCCATCCTCAACTCTCTCCAAAGCATGGGGATGTCTTTCAGCCTGGGGGTAAGATGTCCATTCCTCTTCTTGCCAGCCCTCCCATCTCCAGAAACAATGCCCTGAGAGCCACCCTCACCTGGAAGGGGGAAGGGAGAGACGACACAACAGCTTACACTAAACCGGTGGTTTCCCCTTTCCTTCTCCATAGCCTGGGATGCTGGACACTAGGGTGTGATGAGGGGGTGTGACAAGACCAGAGCTGCCCCCTTCACAAGCCCTGAAGAAGCCCATGCATTGCTGTCCCTCTTTTGTGTGGTTTTCTTATCATTTCTTTGTACCTAGCTGTTGATGCCGTTGCCATATCGACTTCCTAATATGCCGGCCTGATGAAAGACCTTGAAGGTCACATAGACATCACCCTTCTGGATAGCTGACCTTAGCCCCCAAAGCTGCCAGCCTCTCCTCAGGCTCCCATAGTGCTTTGGATTAATTTTTGTCCCATTATGTTGTCCTTAACTATTTGTAGCCATTTTCCTTGGCTTGACTGTGTGGGCAGGCAATGGGCTTTGCCACTCTGTACCTGAAAGACCTGCCACTGGGTCAAGCACCGCAAAAGTCCACACTCAAAGCTTGTTGAAGGGAGGAAGGAAATTAATGAATTTAAGAAATAATGAATGAGTCAGTTATTGAGCAAAGGAAGGCAATCCTAAGTGAGTAGAATGGCTGAATGAATGAATGAGCAAACCTGATGCTCCTGCTCCCCAGCCTCCTGGGGGCTCGCAGGAAGCCCACGTGCAGAAGGCCCCTAGCTCATCAGATTCCAGGGGAGCAAGCGGCCCAGCCCACGGTAATGGAACTGTTAGCTCAGGAGGCAACAGCCTCACCGTGTAAAATCACTGTCTATTCTAGTCAAATTAACTAGGTAATACTCTGCATTAGTGTAAAATTCTCCATCAAACCATGAAGGCTGGCATTTAAAACATTCAAGGCCCAGGAAGGGGTGGAGAGGGCAGAGAAAGCAAGAGAGAATCAGTGCTTTATCTTGACGAGTAAAGTTTGAAAGATTTCCCAGCCTCTCCAAGCAGGGAGGAGGCTTCCCAGATGACACTAGTGGTAAAAGAACCCGCCTGCCAATGCAAGAGACCCAAGGGACGTGGGCTCGATCCCCAGGTCAGGAAGATGCCCTGGAGGAGGAAATGGCAACCCACTCCAGTATTCTTGCCTGGAAAATCCCCTGGACAGAGGAGCCTGGCGGGCTGCAGTCCATAGAGTCACCAAGAGTCTGACACGGAGTGAAGCCACTTAGCACAGGCCAAGCAGTCAGGAGCCCACTTGTGGTTGCTCAAAGCCCATGTCGGATGCTTCTGGCTGGGCCTCTTCTTGTAGAGTTTCCAGTCTCCTCTCAAGGTCTCTTTTCTTGGGGTCACTGCCCCTATATCGGGTCCTTCCTGTGAGGGTTCAGTTGGACAGTGTTGAGGTTGTCAGAGGGAGGAACGTGATAGACGTTCCCAGGACAAGCATGCGTGTCGTTTCCTGATGCCCTCTGACCTACAAGGAAGCCACAAATCCTTCATCCTTAGAACCCAAAGGTTCAGTCACTGTACTTTCAAGTGGTACCTAGGAGTCCCCCTCCATGCGTGCATGCTAAGTCACTTCAGTCGTATCTGACTGTTTGCAACCCCATGGACTATAGCCCGCCAGGCTACTCAGTCTATGTGATTCTCCAGGCAAGAATACCGGAGTGGGTTGCCTCACCCTCCTCTGGGGGCTTTTCCCAACCCAGGGATTGAACTCAGGTCTCTTATGTCTCCTGCATTGCAGGTTCCTTACCACTAGTGCCACCTGGGAAGCCCAGGGGTCCCCCAGCGGATCATAACCAAACTGAACAAAGACCACCCCTAGGTCTGCCTGGATAGTAAGAAGAACATAATAACATTTCTGATAATAACGTTTTTTCTGATAATAACATTTGTTGGACACCTCCCACAGCCAGATGCTAGTAGAAGGGGAAGTTTTTGTGGGGGAGGTCACTGGTCTAGATTCCAGGTAGTCTGTGAGCCTGGGAGAGGGGACTACCTTTCTGACATCCTCAGTGGCACCCAGCCGGTACTTGGTGAATGCTACAACAGACCCTTGCATTCAGAAATGAAAAGTGAAGTAACAGAGCCAGTGATACAAGGCGGCTCTTACATACACCCATCAAACTGTCAGCCCCTCATCCCAGCCCCTCGGGGCTCGGTCCTGGAGCCCCTTAGAAGGAGGAGGAGGAAAAGAGGCAGCTTCCCAGGGGATTGTTCCACGCTGAGGTAGCATACTGGCTGTTGTGCCCTGGGGAACCAGCTCCCTGCATAAATGCACAGATAGACAGATAGATCTGATTAAGCATGCAACATTCAGGGGCTTCATTTGGGAAAGACATTGATTCTAAATGGCTGTTTGCCATTGACAAGCCACAGCACCAAGGCAGACAGCTCTGGGTTATCCGGCTCGAGTCCCCCACACCTCCATCCCCTTCATGGGCCCGCACATTCACCCTGGGGCCCCTCTGCCCTAGCCCCGTACCCAAGCTGATACTGCATTCCAAGCAGCAGACTCGCTTGGCAGAGACCAGATGCCAGCACATCCCTTCCTGTCCCCTGAGGATCTCAGACCCAGCTGTAGCAGCCAGGCAGCCTTGGGACCCTGACGTCCCTACCAGCACCCCCACCCTCAGAGCCTATCGGCACGATTCCCCATCTCCTGGTCCCCTTTCCCACTCCATCCTCCCACCTTACTGCTTATGCCTGTGTAGGCAGGAGGCAAAGCCATGGGAATACATTAACATTTCCTTAATTCTATCTGCGCCTCCAAAACTCTGAGTCACAACTGGGTTGGTTTTTGTGCCTGGTGAACTGTCAGCCTCATTCAGAAATGCCATGTTCTACTTTGCTCCTGGATCAGCAAGGGGACAAGGGGTGGGACTTGTGTGGTGGAAAGTGGCACACGATTCCCTGACTGGTCCTTCACTGATGACAAGACCAGAGCAGGGCCACTTCTAAAAGAAGCCATAGAGGGTTCTACAAAGAATGCTAAGAGCAATGCCCTGCATTTGTATTGCAATTTTTTACATTTTACAAAGTGCATCCACCTTTCTATTTTGTCATTCCCACACCCATTCTGCATGTGTGAAAATTGAGGCACAACGATTTGAAATGCCCATCCCAGATATCATACGACTAGAATCAAGACTAATGCTTGTCTTCTGACTCCAAGTTCATGCTGTGCCACCTGGCCTTGCAGCTGCTGGCGAAACTCCAGCGAAGTCCCAGTTTCCCCAGAGATGGAGAGTTAAGGTTTGACCTTGAAGCAGCAGACAGGCACGGAAGACCTCAGACTTGCTTTTTCAGCCAGAAGTATTTTTGAAAGAAGTGGATCTGGATGTCTTAAGTAGAGCACACCTACCCCAGCTACCCCCATCTTCTTCATCCCCTGCCCTGTTACGCTGACCAGTTTACACATGCATCTTCCTCATCTGGCTCTAGAATTTGCCCCTCACATAAGGCTTCTGTCATCTAAGAACAGTTCTGCATTTATACAGAGAGGGGAGGACCAGTAGTGTGGGGTTCTAGGATGTTAGCGAGCCCCCTCCGCTCTGAAATAGCTCACTCGCTTTTAACACTTATTATACTCTGTGTACAAGGCAGTCTGTTAAGCACTGGGTGGATACAAAGATGAGTAAGTGTGATCCTTTCCCTCTAGCCAGGTAGTCAGTCACAGGAAAGAGATACAATAATTATATCAGATGCTTTCAAACTGTGGTGCTGGAGAAGACTCTTGAGAGTCGCTTGGACTGCAAGGAGATCCAACCAGTCCATCCTAAAGGAAATCAACCCTGAATATTCATTGGAGGGACAGATGCTGAAGCTGAAGTTCCAGTACTTTGGTCACCTGATGCAAAGAGCTGACTCATTGGAAAAGACCCTGATGCTGGGAAAGATTGAAGGCAGGAGGAGAAGGGGGTGACAGAGGATGAGATGGTTAGATGGCATCATTGCAACTCAATGAACATAAGTTCAAGAAAACTCCGCGAGATACTGGATGACGGGGAAGCCTGGTGTGCTGCAATCCATGGGGTCACAAAGAGTCAGAAATAACTGAGCGACTGAACAACACCAGCAACAATGGGTTGGTACAAAGATGCTGTAGAACCATGGCAGTCTAGGGTGTGGCGGGAGAGGGAGACGGACTGTAAAGGGGTGAGGGTGCTGAAAGGGAAGGTGAGAGGAAACTAAAGTGAAATGTAGCTTTTCCCCTGCATCCCTACTAACAGTCATCCAGAGCTTCCAACGGGCCCAACACCCTGCTCTAGTCAGTCTACCTGGAGAATCCTTGGGCTTCTGATGTCAAGATGCCAGCACAAAATGGTACCAATGAACTTATTTACAAAAGAGAAATAAAGCTGCAAGTGTAGAAAACAAACCTATGGTTACCGGGGTAGCGGGGAGAGAGAAGGGGGAGGGATAAATTAGGAGTTTGGAATTGACATAGATGCACTACTATATATAAAACAGATAACTAATAAGGACCTAATGTACAGCACAGGGAATCCTACTCAATACTCTATAATGACCTATATGGGAAGAGCTTCTAAAATAAGGTGAATTATACCATATTAATGTGTATGTGTATATATATATATATATATAATGTAATATATATGTAACTGATTCATACAGTACAATTTACTATAACATGCAACTAACACAATACTCTAAATCAACTATATTCCAATTTTTAAAAAATGTCAGTGCAAGCATTTGACCACAGTGACTGTGCTCAATGAGTGCCTGTCCTCTCTTCCTTAGCATCAGGGAAACTTGGAGCGAAGTGCCAGATGCTGCCGTGAGTCAGCCCTGCTTGAGTGCGAGGAATGTTGGGACTTTGGCAGCAAAGCCTGGTAGGAAACAGAAACCAGATTGAGCCTGAGCGTGGCCAGACAACAAAAATGTATGGTTTGGTTTGGTTCTCAGAAACTCAGGAGAGCAGGGAAAGCTCACGCCCATCATGCACCCCAACTCAGTAGGTGGAATTGCCTGCAATGGGACATTTCTAAAGGAGACCATCTCAATCCTCAGATCTGCATCAGTTGAGAGATATTTCAGAAGTAATAGATTCCATATCATTAAAAAATTGAATTTTTCAAATAAATTGAGTAAATCAGAGTGGATTCAAGGTGATTCATGAAATTATGCTCATTCATTTATTCATTGGCCATTCATTTCTCTCACAAATACTAAGCCTTGATTACATAAGCCAAGCCTTGCATCTCTCATTCTTCATTATTGCACTAAGTACTTGTAGTCTCCAATGACAAAGGGAAAGATAGACAATCACCTCTGGGAATTGTGCAGAACTTGGGCATGCCATAGAATTGTCTCATATGCGCCTGGCATCTGTATGTGTGATAGTGAAACACAGCTGAGAAACCCAGTGCTAAAAGCCATTTGGGTACTTCCTGCACCCGCCCATATTGCTCTGTGGCCACGGGCCTCTGAGGCTTGTGGCTGGGCTGCAGCCCACAGGCTGGGTGCCCTCCCTTGATGAGACTCCAGGGCCAGAAACTACTGCATAACTGATGTCAACAAACTTAAGCTTATTCAAAGCATACTCCTTCCACTGACCTCCGAACAGTCAGTAACTTCATCTCCAAAAACGTCTCATGCATACATGTCACCTCTTCACCATACTCCTTTCCAGAGCCCCGACACCAATTCCAGCTACTGTTTTTCATCCCAAAGCGGACAATGCTCTTTCCTCCTTACATGTACTATATTTTCTTCTCATCTTGAGAAGAGCTGATAAACTAATTTCCCCTGGTGTGCCCAGTAACAGCCAAGAGTGTCTTACCCAGAGTCCCTCCTGAGGAAATATCAGACTGTTAGATGCAGCCACATGGTATTTGGGAACTTTCTCAAGTTGGAAAAACTTAGGGATCCTCTAATCCCAACTGGTTTTGTAGATTTAGGAGGCTAAAGCTCAGGCAGGAAGAGGGATGTTCCCAAGGACACACAACTGGAAAAAGACTGTCCATTAGTGCTGTTCAACAAAACAGCCCTAAACTTAAGGACCTAAAAGCAACAACCACGTATTTCACTCACAATTCTATGGACTGGAAATTTAGGTGAGCTCAGCTGGGATGACTCACGCAGTCTGGGACCACTTGCAAGTCAGCGAGGTGGCTCTTTTTCTGGGTTTGACAGCCAACTGAGTGGTGCAGACAATTGGGCCATGAATCTTTCACCATCTCAGCCAGCCAGCTGGTCTGGGTGGCAGCAGGGAGGCAGGCAAGCCTTCTGAGGACTAGGCTTGGGGCTGGTACATCATCACTTCTGCCATATTCTATTGGCCCAAGTGAGTCATAGGGGAGCCCATATTTGAGGAAGATGGAAATATACCCCATCACTTGATGAGGAGAGCTAGGATGTCACACTGCAAGGGTTGGGGACACTACAGGGAGGAATAAAGGATTGTGAGCGCTTCTTACAAACTTGAGTCAAGACTGGAACCCAAGCCTGCTGAGTCCTTGCTGAAAATACATCAGCCCCTTCAGATCCCATCTGCATAACTCTTCCCTACCGTCCATGGCAGTCTCCTCCTCTACAATTCAGAAACATCCTCAATTCTAGAAGAAGGAAAAAAAAAATCCAGCATTGGACAGAAAGTCAAGCTCTTCTGTGTCCTTGAGGAGAAACCATGGGAGCACAGCTTCTATGTAACTAAACCAACACCCACCCCGATGCATCCATCACTCCCAACTCCCACCTCCTCCAGGACACAGGCCAGAGTCCCCCTCCCTCTACCCTCAGCAAAGCCTCAGATCCCAGATTTCTTTTTTTTTTTTTTTTTGCAACTCTCCCACATCACTATAAGCTCTCCACTGTTCCATCATACTGGACGGGGAGATGGCAGCCAATTTTCCAACACTGTATAAGCTAGCCCCTAGAGTCACTTTTGAACACCAACAAGGTGGTATGCCAACTTCTTTTCTGGGGGAAAACAAAAGCTATATTTTTCTCTCTTCTTCCCTTGATGGAGAGAACCAAGACCCCTTTTTGAATTCAACTTTCTCTTCTTTGGCATTAAAAAAAAAAAATTTTTTTAAACAAATCTGTCAAAATTCCCACCCTGCTTTCCTAGTTATATTTTTTAATTCAGCTGGCTCCATGTGGGGGAGTCTTCTATTAATAGGTATACCAGGAGGCTTAGCAACTCAGGCAGAAGAGTACCTAGGAGAAGGCTGCAGAGGGCTGACGCCAAACAGTGAGCAGGAATCAAACGGGGCTTAATTAGGAAAACATGACTTCCCTATTAACGCCCCTGTCCGTGTGATGCTGCCGCTAGAAAAAAAAAAATGCCAAGAAGCTTATTTGTTTTGCAATTATGGATGAAATAAAAAATTACTTGGTCTAATTGGGCCTCTTTTACTAAAAGAAGCGTGTAAAATAACCTCAGTTTCATTAGCAACTCAAAATGCACTACTCAGTGTGCTACATATGTTTAAGTGAAATGTGGAGGGTCAATTTGCTATGTAAATTTCCACAAATTTGGCTAAACTAAAACGATTAACCTAATGTGTATGCAAATTAACTTAATTGATAACGACTTTTCTCCAGGAACTTTAAAAGGGGGGAAAATATATTCCGATTCTAACAATCCTCCCAAGTGTCCCGTCACCCAATAGCGAAATGATATCTTGACAAATTAAAGAGAATATAATGAAATCAGATTAATTAATGCCAAGACCAATTAGCACATGCAAAGAAACAAATCTCACTAATAGACAAACCCAGCAATCATTTGAATGAGATTTTGAAAGCTTTCCCTATTTGTCAATTTGTGAGTGTGTGTGTGTGTGTGTGTGTGTGTGTGTGTGTGTGTGTAATTCCACCTCTGAAATGTTCCCTTTTGTTTAGGGTATAGAATGTAAGCTAGAACAGACCACATACCCTGAAAACTCCACTTGGATTAAGAAACTGAGCCTCAAAGAGATGAATTTATTTGTTCAATGTGGAATGGGCACATTGGCATCAGAGCCCCTGTCTTTCTTCTCTAGCACCCTGTCTGACAGCAACACCCTCAAATGTAAGAAAACATTCCATTGTCCCATCCCAGGAAGGCCTTGCTCTGCAGAAAAGCATTCACACCTTTATTTTCCCCAGGAGATGGTTGGCTTCCCAGGAAAGAAGGCAGGGAAAGCATTCTAGAAGGCCCCTTCAGCTCTGGGATTACCTGATCCTATAGTCTACAGTGGAATGTTTACCATATTAGAATGCAGTCTACATTAGAATATACCTATATATTTAAGAATTGAGGGGATTTTCATCTTGAGTCTCTTTTCCCTGACTCAGGCCACCTTTTTCTCACACCAAAAGCAATCATCATAACAAGCTGCAGAGCTAACCCCAGTTCCCACTGGGCTTGCCTTAAACCCCTGAGCAGTTAACAGTGAATTCTCCAGGCTGGTCATTTAGCTAGGAAAGTTTCAGCCCATCTCTCCCCCTCCCCACTTCCCCATGGTCAAGGACTCTAGGCTAACAGGCAGAGCTCTGACTTGGGTTTATTATTTTTATTTATTTTTTTCTTGTTATTCCAGATGGTTATTACTGAAAGATTGAAGTCTGAATTACTTCCAGTGGGATCCTCCGACAATGGCAGAGTGGAAGGAGAAGCAACTCAGGATGCTGCTGGCGCGCCAGGGAGCAGTTAAGCCTCTACCAAACAGCCAGAGGCGGCAGGGACAACACCAACGGCGCCCCTGGGCTCGTTCCGTGGACTCGGGCAACGGGCTGCCTCCTTTGGTCAGCTCCCAGGCTTGAGGTTCAGTTCTTGCCTGGACTTAGGCAGGGCGATGGCATGGCAAACCAGAAGATTAAGAGCAAGAGAAGAGAAACGGGCTGGGGAGTCTGTAGACACATCACAGGGCCACTGACCTTGCCCAGGCCATTTCCCCTCTCTGGCTGTCAACTTCTTCCTCTGATAAACAGGAATAGGGAAATGGATGCATAATCTCTTTTGGCTCTGACTCTAAGTACAGCACTAGGCTCAAAAAGGACATCCACCTCATAGAGCTGCTAAGAGGATTCATGACTATACCCATAAAGTGCTTAGGATTGTGCATGGGACATAGTAAGTGATCAATAAATGTTAACTTGCATTATTTTTATCCAGCCAAGCAGTCCTTCCCTCCTTGCTTGAACACTAGTGAAAAGGATTGCTACCACAGTGGTGTGCAGGTAAATACTTAACAACCACTGGAGGCTGTTAGTGGGACTCAACTTCGTCAAGTTTGCCAACTGCCTCAGTGTACATAATCCCACTATGGCTGAATGCTAGCTATCAACATTGAGTTAAACAACTCACAAGATTTCTGCAAATTTAACAGTTTGTTTTTGCACGCCAATTTCCCAGGTGGCACTAGTAATAAAGAACCCACCTGCCAATGCAGGAGACATAAGGGATGCAGGTTCGATCCCTGGGTTGCGAAGATCCCCTAGAGGAGGGCATGGCAACCCAGTTCAGTATTCTTGATGGAGAATCCCATGGACAGAGGAACCTGGCAGGCTGCCGTCCATAGAGTCGCACAGAGTCGGACACGGCTGAAGCGACTTAGCACGCATGCACGCATGAGACAGCTCCAGGGCCCTCCCTGGTGGTTCAGTGGTAAAGAATCCACCTGCCCTTCCACCTGCCAATCATAAACAATCTGATCCCTGGGTCAGGAAGATCCCTTGGAGGAGGAAATGGCAACCCACTCCAGTATTCTTATCTGGAGAATCCCATGGACAGAGGAGCCTGGCGGGCTACAGTCTATGGGGAAGCAAAGAGTCAGACACAACTCATGTGTGTGAGCGACTGAGCGCACACACACACGCATGAGACAGCTCCAGGGCACTCAGTTCAGTTCAGTTCAGTCGCTCAGTCGTGTCCGACTCTTTGCGACCCCATGAATCACAGCAGGCCAGGCCTCCCTGTCCATCACCAACTCCCAGAGTTTATCCAAACCCATGCCCATCGAGTTGGTGATGCCATCCAGCCATCTCATCCTCTGTCGTCCCCTTCTCCTCGTGCCCCCAATCCCTCCCAGCATCAGGGTCTTTTCCAATGAGTCAACTTTTCGCATGAGGTGGCCAAAGTACTGGAGTTTCAGCTTCAGCATCAGTCCTTCCAATGAACACCCAGGACTGATCTCCTTCAGGATGGACTGGTTGGATCTCCTTGCAGTCCAAGGGACTCTCAAGAGTCTTCTCCAACACCACAGTTCAAAAGCATCAACTTTTCGGTGCTCAGCTTTCTTCACAGTCCAACTCTCACATCCATACATGACCACTGGAAAAACCATAGCCTTGACCAGACGGACCTTTGTTGGCAAAGTAACATCTCTGCTTTTTAATATGCTCTCTAGGTTGGTCATAACTTTCCTTCCAAGGAGTGAGCGTCTTTGAATTTCATGGCTGCAGTCACCATCTGCAGTGATTCTGGAGCACTACTGAGATGCAATACCTCCCATCCTCTTTCTATTTAAACAATGATCTGACTGTTGCCCATCCTGCTTGTGGAGAGACTAGATGATAATTAAATAAAAGGTACTGGTAGCTATCCTCCCACACGGCCTTCTTGGGGGCTACCGCAAATTTCCTCCCCATCCACCCACTCCCACCTCCTCCCCTCAACTCTCCAAGCCGAGCAGTCTCTGTGTGTACTCTGGAAGCATAAACTTACATTATCATTAATCTAAGCCAAGCGTCATTGAGAAAGTAAATCTGCTGAAAAGAAACATTTATTCATTTTTAAATTTTGATGATGTACATATTAATCACTGTTGACAATTATCCACTCCACATCCCCTTGGATGAGTCACCTTGTCCCTATCCCCTCTGTCCTCTGCCTTTGACCCCAGCCTCAATGCTCACCGTCATAGCCTCTCTTTGGGGGATGGTTTCACCTAGATCCCAAACTTGACATTCCTCCTGCTCCCAGGAAGTTGGTTATTTACTGACTGAAAATGGAGAATTAAAAGTAGAAAAATAAAACACCTTTCCCAGCGGGGGCCATAAAAGGCTCATGAAGTCATAAAGACAATTACTGGCAGGCCTATATGGAATACCCTCTGCGAGTCATCTGTCTTCTGTTGGCAATAAAGACACGCAGCAAATTAACCATGAGGGAGGCCCGCTCACTTACCCTGTAATTAGACAGAGCTGCAAGATGCTTCCTTTCAAACTTCACGTGGGAGGGTCTGTTCCGGCTCCAGGCAGCCCTCCTCCCAGCCCAGCCAGGCCTGGGCTCCTTTGGCAGCTGCACACACAACTGGACTTGGAGCGATGGAGGCAAAGGACAAGGCAACAGCCTCCCATCAGGGGGGCCTCCCCTCAAGGCTCTGCCAGTCTATTTATGGAGGTGGGCAGAGTGCAAAGATTCAGAGAGGTGACCTTAAGCCTCTCTAAGTGGCAGAAACACCTTTCTTTCCCACCACAGCTTTCACCATGGACTCTCATGCGATGTGTATTTCAGCCACCTGAAAGGGCCTATTTCTCAAGTTCACCATCTGCCTTCTGGCCTCCAGACTTTTGAATGTCCTGTTCCCTCTGCCTGGAATGCCCCTATCCCTACAAGGTCTCATCTTCCAGACAGACAGTGTTAGTCACTCAGTCGTGTCCAACTCTTTGTGACCCCCATGGACTGTAGCCCTCTAGGTTCCTCTGTCCATGGAATTCTCCAGGCAAGAATACTGGAGTGGGTTGTCATACCTTTCTACAGGGGATCTTCCTGACCCAGGGATTGAACCTGGGGCTCCCACATGGCAGGCAGATTCTTGACCCTCTGAGCCACCAGGGTGCCCCCATCTTCCAGAGACTGAATGCAAATCATAAGTCCTCCACAAAGCCTTCCCCGACCCAATCTCTGAGTAGGTTAATGAGCTCTTCCCTCCCTGCCCACCTTTGTGCTAAACTTTTACTTTGTACTTCTCCCATCAATTATAAATCTGTGTTTTGCAATCATTTTCCTCACCCCAGACTGTGATTTGGGGGCACGGAGAAGGTTGACAAATGTCTTGAAATCCAATTTGTCATCCTACCCCCAATCCCAGCTCCCAGCCCCATGTTCTCACCCAAGTACATGCCCAACAAATATTAACTGGAAGAATAAAGTACAAAAAGAACTCCTACAAGCTGAGTCTATGATGTATTGAGAAGAAGGGGTAAGAGCAAGTTGAGACCATTGGGGGAGGGTTGGAGTTATAAGCCTGGTCCCTATGTTTGGCAGAGACAGCGTCCATTCCACACCCGGTGTTCTTGGTTCTGAGGTCCTTCCTCTCCACTCCAGACCCGGTTTTTTTGCAATCAACACCTCAATTCTGGCTCTGCATTGAAAAGAGGAAAATGAGAAGTGGTCAGGGAGCATCCTTGCATCTCAGGACAATCACCTAAGACATTCAGCTCCCAAGGGCAGAGTCTGGCATGCAGATGAGCATTGGCCCATGGGCCGTACGCTGAAAATAAATCTGCTGGAAGCAAGATGAGTTATTGGTTAAAAATAAAAGTTAAGGTGGTGCTGATGCTGTGTTTTCCTGAGTCTGGTGCATAGGCAGCCAGAACCTTCTCCCAGGATGCTGGTGAGGGGGCAAAAGGCAAAGAATCATAGGGAAGAGGAAAGAATTTGCATGCTGGTGGCTGGGCTCTTTGAGGAAAGAGGAGAGGAGAGGGGCTGGCAGAAGATCCAGGTGCCCAGGTAAGCACTTCCACCAAGGTGCCTTTGGTGGATTTCCACCATTCCACCACTTTTGCCCTTTCAAAAGGGCTATTGTGACTTAGAGAATGGACTTTCGGACGTCAGGGGGAAGGATGAGAGGAAGGGATTGTTAGCGAGTTTGGGATGGACATGTACACACTGCTATATTTAAAATCTGCTATATTGAAAATCAACAAGTTCCTTCTGTATAGCACATGGACCTCTGCTCAATGTTATGTGGCAGCCTGGATGGGAGGGGAGTTTGGGGGAGAATGGATACATGTATACGAAAAGCTGAGTCCCTTTGCCGTTCACCTGAAACCATCACAACATTGTTATCAGCTATACTACAACATGAAATAAAAAGTTCTTTTTTAAAAAAGGGCTGTTGCCAAGTCTTGCCCCAAACTTCCTGCTGAATCAGGAATCAGAAGGCCTTTCAGTCCAGCAATGAATACTTATTTATCAGGTATCCACCACATGCCAGGCGCTGCTCCAAATGCTACAAATACCAAGGTAAACAATATAGTCCCAGCCCTCACGGAGTTCTAGACCAGGCATGAGGTATGTGGGGGGGCAGTGTGGCGGATATACAAGTAACGAATGAAACTGCCTAGAATGACTGTCTGTCACTACAGCGTGTGACAGGGCCCTGTTCCAATCTGAGAGGTCAGGAAAGGTCAGCTTGAGGAGATGACATTTACATGGAGGCCAGTGGTTGGATGGCATCACCAACTCAATGGACATGAGTTTGAGCAAGCTCGAGGAGATGGTGAAGGACAGGGAAGCCTGGTGTGCTGGAGTCCATGGGGTCACAAAGAGTAGGACACAACTGAACAACTGAACAACAGCAACAATGGAAACCAATAGGTGTGGGTGGGAGCCAGTACAGAAGGCTCTGGGCCAGCAAGGACCCCCGAATGAACCAGTGTGGCCACGGTGGGTGGGAGGGAAGGCTGATGGTGGCTAAAACCCTGTGGTTATAGACCACGCTGAGGAATTGGACTGTCCAAGGGAACTGATGGGGACTGAAGTCCCACCCACTCTCCACTCCCCAAGCCTGCATCCTGGAACAGGGCTGCGTTCCCCAGGGGAGGGTGTCTTTTCCAGCTTTACGAAGACATCATCTGGGACCAAGCCTGCAGCACTGGGACCACCCTGAGGAGTGCTGGTTCAAATCCACACACATGTGCACTGGGCACTGGTGAGTGTTAGACTAGACATCTCTGAGGCCCCTCCCACACTTGCCTTCTGTAAGTCTTTGAAAGAAGGGGGCAATTGTATCACAGGGGAGGGGCCTGTGAGGGAAGAGACCTCCAACCTGAAGAGCTTCAGTGTTCTGTCTGGACCACCCAGCAGACCTCCAACGGTTTCTTCAGTGTCCAAAGCCTCGTAGAGGGGAGGGATCTGAGCGGGACACGGGCTGGGGCTGCTGCAGGAAGGGACACCTTGCCCGAGCGGCCTCTGTGGGTCGAGTCTTGCAGGCTCCGTGCTCTGGCTTCCTTCAGAGGCCAGCCCAGGGAGCAGAGTCCTTGGGGAGAAGGCATTGTTTGCACAGAGTGTCTGTCGTTGCCCGAGGCCTGCACATCCCCTGGACACAGTCTCCAGCTGGCTGGCACTCACTCACCTTCCCTGTGCTGAGAGGACGGAGGGCACTCTGTCACACGCCATCCATCAGGGTGTCGTGGGGGCACCGCAGGCCCCTCTGGCCCAGGGCTCTGCCTCCAGCCCCGGCGCCTGGGGAGGAGAGGTGGCTTCTTCCCTTTTCCTGCTCGCCGGTCTTGCAGCGGCTGCCACCTGGCTCCTTCCCCTTCCACGTCTCACGCCAGCAGCAGGTACCCAGGCTCAAACTTCTGACATCGTCCCCTCCCCCCAACCTCGCCTCGGCAGGCTGAGCATCTCAAAACCACCCCCTGGATTTGGTTGCTGGCTCTCAAGTAATAATAACTGTGTGCCTCTCTGGACTCTATCAGTGGCACGCCCTGTCCCAGGGGGACAACCAGAGCAGGGGAGGAGTCCATGAACAAACAGACATATCCTTGCCTGCCCCCAGCGTTGTTTAAAAATGATCTGACATCCTACTGTATAGCACAAGGAACTATATTCAATATCCTGGGATAAACCATATGGAATGTGCTATGCTTAGTCGCTCAGTCATGTCCGACTCTTTGTGACCCCATGGAGTAGAACTCGCCAGGCTCCTCTGTCCCTAGGATTTTCCAGGCAAAAATACTGGAGTGGGTTCCCATGCCCTCCTCCAGGGGGTCTTCCCAACCCAGGGATTGAACCCAGGTTCTGCACTGCATTGCAATCCTGCATTGCAAGTGCATTCTTTACCATCTGAGCCACCAGGGAAGCCCATGTATATATGTATAATGGAATCATTTTACTCTCCAGCAGAAACTAACACAACATTGTAAATCAACTATACTTCAATAAAATAAATCTGAAAAAAAAAAAAACTATGTTACATTTGACAACTATATAACATGCTGAGCCTCAGTTTCCTCATTTGTAAAAAGTGCAAGGGGTTATGGAGAGGAACAGATGAGAGTAACATGGAAATAACTTCATATGGTGCCTCGTGCAAAGTGAATCCTCAATAAATATTAACTATTACCACTGTGCCATGCTCAGTTGCCCAGTCATGTCCAACTCTTTGCAACCCCATGGACTGTAGCCCGCCAGGCTCCACTCCATGGGATTTCCCAGGCAACAATACTGGAATGGGTCGTCATCTCCTACTCCAGGGGATCTTCACAACCCAAGGATTGAACCTGCATCTCTTGTGCCTTCTGCATTGGCAGGCAGATTCTTTACCACTGTGCCACCTGGGAAACCCCAACTATTACCATTAGCTACTATTTATTGGGCATCTCTGGTTGCCCAGCTGTGTGCTATAGGATTTACACACATGCCATTTGTTCTGCTTCACAATTGCACCAGGTGTGTGACAGTACCCCACGTCACACAGGTGGAGACAAAAGCACAGGGAGTAGGATTTAATCTCTTTGGTGTCTGTGTGACTCCAGCACACCACTGAGCTATATTACCCATTAGGTCTAGGACCCCAAGGGCCCCATCTGCTTTCTGGGGTGGCATTTTTTCACTCAAGTTCTCTTAGCAATTCCTGAGAGAGGGCTTCAGTAAGGGGAAAAGAGACCAAGGAACCCCAGGCTTCCCAATCAATACTGAGGGCAAGAACTGTAACTTTGAAGTGTTTGGGGTGGACCTGGGATGCTAACCTTGTCTGCATCTAAACCAATGGGAGGCAAAGAGAGAGGCTGGAAATGGCAAGAAACTGGAATTCAGAGTGCAAAAGCCTAGGCTCACCATTTATTAACCATGTGACCTCGAGCCTCATAAGAAATGTCTCTGATACATGCATCCCCTTCTGTAAAATGGGCTAACACAACACTTGCCTTCTCAGAGATACTCTGAGGATGAAATGAAGCATCAACTGTGAAAGTGATCTTTTTCTACCATAAAGTGATGGTCAGTTATAAAGAACTGTCACTGAGGCACACTGGCTTAGAAGATATAAGTCAAATTGTAAGACAACTTTGGTTAAATTAACAGACAAATACTGAGCTGTATTGAAAGCACCTATTCAAATTCAAAGATGAGACCAAGGAAATGAATATACCATCTTATAGTGCTCTTTGGGGCTCACAGACCAAGCTCAGAGTAGAGGCAGGATTTCCTGGAGGAACGTTTGCACGCTGAGCTTTGGAGAGGAGAGTGAGAAGGATGCTGATGCCGAAGGAAGCTGCTCCAGCAGAATACAGATCGATCAAAGGCAGAGGTGGGGAAACCAGAAGCAGGTGGAATCCAGGGTGGCTGGACTGCTGTGTACCCACAAGAGAGCATAGGAGAGAGGCTATGAAGTGGGCACAGTTATTATCCCCATTGAACAGATGAAGAAACTGAGGCTCAAAGCAGTCATAGAATTCACACAGCAAGTGAATGTGGTTGCAGTCGGCCCGGGGTCTGGCTCCATGTTCTTAACTAAATAATCTCAGGGTGGGGCTGTGGGAAGAAAGTGAACAAGGGGCCCTGCAGATGTCTGGGCACTGTGTGGGATGAAAAGATGAAAAAAGAGTTGGGAGTTTGAAGTTATTGGGAAACTCAGGTGAATGAGCTCCTTGATAAGAACCAGTCATCCCAAGTCTGGCCAAACGTTGCTGAGGCCTTTTCTAGCCTGTGTATCTAAAGCCCCTCCCAGTGCCTGCTGGGCAGGGGTCAGGAGGGCTGATGATACTGTTACACTCCAGCCCCCAGTGCTAACAGCACCCCTGGGAGGGTCTCATGACCCTGGGCCACAAGGTTTGGTATCCAGATGCCCTCCTCACTCTAGACCTCTTAGGATGGAAGCGATCCTCAAGTTCCTGCTCTGCCTTCACTCTGCAGGTTGGAGCAGGTGGAGCCTTGTAGCATCTGTGTACTCTATCCACGATGGGCCACATTCCCTCTCCTAAGAGGATACAGCAACCTGGCCTTCTCGTTTACTGAGCACGGGAGGTGCGCAGAGGGGCATCGTGGGGAGAACTTGCGTTTTGGAGGCAGAACAACACAGACTTGATTCCTGGATGTGCAACTCACAAGCTGTGTGACCTGGAGAAAAGTCCCTTAGTCTCTGTGGGGCCCGTTTCCTAGTTTGTAACATGGGGGCAAATAATACCTACCATGCAGAATGGAGAAGCACAGAGGTTAATGAGTGCCTATCCCAAAGAGAACTCTGTAAATGCCAGGCCTCTTTGATAACCACTTTTACAGGCCAGTGTTCAAAGAACCCACTCAGTGGCATTTACTCTTGGCCCAGAGCACCAGCCCAGATAAAGACAGGTAGCTCTAGGCCCTGCCCCCAAAAGGCACAGACAAGCGGAGGGGCCTCCTGGCTACCTCAGAGGATAACTCCATCACCAGCTCCTACAGAAGCCCTTTGATGTGGATACAACCCAGGCCTGCAGCCTCATTGCTTATGAAGACACCAGTGAAAGATTTATAGAGGAGCTCCACAGGGGACACAGCTAGGGGAGGGCAAGCTGGAAAGCAAGAAAGTGCAGGTGCCTGGGGACAGAGCGTCTGAGAGGCGTGATTACAGGCCCGTCCGCGTTAACAGAGACGTGAGCAGGGCTACTGTGCACACTGGCCGGCAGGCTGCTCTCAGGAAGGGGACGGAGCAAACTCAAGGTGTGCAACCCCTTCCGCAGGTTGGCTCATTTGATCCTCAGAGATCCTGCCCTGTAGGCACGTGAGCAAACTGAGGCCAGAGAGGTTAAATAACTTGCCTGGTGCCACACAGCATCACAGACACCAGAAAGGCTGGCATTTGAGCTGGGCCATGAAACATGTGTAGGCTTTGTACAAACAGGAGGCTGGCCTGGGAGGGGACTGCCCTCTGACAGGGTCACCACATGGGCAGAGGGTGTAAAATCAGCAAAGACAGGAGGCTGACAACAAACGAGGTGTCGCTCAGGACAGGGGCCTTGCTGGGAGCACGTGTCTGGTGGGGAGCCTACACACACTAGGCATTCTTGGGCTCTAAGAAATTTGCTCACGGTCATGCATCTGGTGAGTGATAGAGATGTCAAAATCTACCTCTTTAGGCTTTTTCACTAAGCCAAGATATGACTTACTCTACCTGAAGAAACAAGATATCAATGCAATGCAAAAAATAAAAAAAGGACTAAAAATACCCAGTTTAGAGAAGAGAAGACTGAAGCATGAGATGGTAAGAATTCCCCAGAGACAGGAAGCAGGAGATGGTAAAAGTAGATGGTAGAAGTGGTCCAGGCCTGACTTCACCTCACTGCCCTCTGGCTCAGGCCCGAACTCCATACCCTGACCTTTTCAGCATATCCATACTCACCGGGCCCCACACTCACCCCAAGACCTAATTGCCACCTGTTCCCCATCACGCTCTTGCTTTAAGCGGGGTTCTCACCATCCCATGAATCTCCAAGCCCTTCCTCCAGACACTCTCCATCCTTGGCTAACCCCTCCTCCTCTTCCTTCATTTACAAAATGCCACCAATACCAACTACCTCACAAGACTGTCTCAGGATTCCATGAGATGACTCATTCTCAGAATCCACAGATATTTTTTGAGAATATTGAGCACCGAGACTTCCCTGGCGATCCAGTGGTTAAGAGTCTGTGTTCCCAATGCAGGGAGCTCAGGTTCAATCCCTGGTCAGGGAGCTAAGATCCCACATTTCATGGTCCAAAAAAAAAAGCAAAGCTGTGCTTTAAAATATATTTAAAAAAAAAAAGAATATCAAGCACCTGCTACATGCTAAGCACTAGGCTAAGCGCTGAGGACCCTAGGGGACAACACCTGAGTCCTTGCCCTGGGGTTGCTGGTGGTCTGGTGGGGAACAGACCAGTACATCATCCACTTGAGAGCACTGACACTTTGGAAATGCAGTGGTGGGATTAGGGGAGGTTTGCTGGAGAAAGTGACAGCTAAGCTGAGACTTGAAGGATCAGCAGAAGTTGGCAAAGGGCAGGAGTGTAGAAAGCAGAAGGAGCAGCATCTGCAAAGGCTTTCAGGCCATGAAGAGCGTGACATTTGGAGAAAGTGTCTGCAGCTCAGTGTGGAGTCACTGGCAGCAGGTGGCCGGGGGCGGCCAGAGATGAAGCCAAGGGTGAAGCAGGGGCTACATCCAACAGGCTTGAAGACAGCAGAATCTTTTGGGGTATCATGGACCCCTTGGAAAGCCTGGTGAAGCATTTGGACCTCTTCCCAGAATAATATCTTTAAATGCATAAAATAAAATACTTGGGATTACATAGGAAATAAATTATATTGAAGTGCAGTTAAAGAAATATTTTTTAAAAACTAATTTGTAATATAGTAATGTATGAGATTTTTATTAATGCCGTAAATAATCAGTTCTAGTGGCAAGTCTAATTACACAATTTTGAAGTAGTGCTGAAAGAAAACAATATTTCAAGATTAAGTGTAATAACTATAATATGATATAAAAATATCTGTGATTTCCATTGATGACAAAGTCACGGTACTGCCAAAATTGCTATGGATTAGATTCTATGGATGGTGCTTACATGTGTAATTAAAGGAAATGCTAACTTCAGTGAGAGTTTAGTAGAATTAAAGACTTTTTTCTTCTCATCCATGTTTGTAATCCCTTGGCTTTAAAGACTTGTTAAGGAGCATTTCCTTGACCCCTGGTTCTTGAGAAGTCCCTGCCATGGCCACAGTCACTTGTCCAGTCCTCATCTCCTGCCACCTGTCTGATAGACCCCTCCTTTCCAGCTGATCAGACTCCTTGCTGTCCCCTGAACATCCCAAGCAGACAGCTGCCTCAGGGCTTTTGCACATGCTGTCCTCTGCTTGGACTGCTGCCCCCCAAAATATGGACGTGAATCCCTTTCTCCTTTCCTTTAGGACTCCACTCAAATGTCACCTTATCAGAGAAGCCTTCCCTGGCCACCCTATGAAAACAGCAACACCTATTTGCCCCCCATACTCATATCCCCCATTCTCTGCTTTATTTTTCCCAATCATATTTACACTATCTGATGTTTGTAAGGTTTTGTTTCTTGTCTTCTTCACCCCACTAGAATGGAAGCTGCATAATAACACAGGCTCTATTTTGCTCACTGTTGTCTCCCTAGCACTTGGAGCAGTTTACACTAGGAGACTTTTAGCCCCCACTCCCTTCTACTTATCTAAATCCTTCAAAGCCCACCAAGGCCCACCAGCAACATGAAGCCCCCATTGCTACTCCAGCCTTCTCTGGATACCCACTCTCAGGGAGACAAGGTTATTGAGGATGGAAACCATGTCTTGTGGTTTCTGCATCTCCCCTACCCAACATGCCCGGGTATGGAACAGTGTTTCAAAAACACATATGCCATAAAGAAAATGTGGTGTGTGTGTGTGTGTGTGTGTGTGTGTGTGTGTAATCGAATATTACTCAGCCATAACAAGGGATGAAATTGAGTCATTTGTAGTGATGTGGGTAAACCTAGAGTCTGTCATACAGAGTGAAGTAAATCAGAAAGAGGAAAACAAATATTGTATATTAATGCATATATATGGAATCTAGGAAAATGATATTAATGAACCTATTTTGGGGGTAGGAATAGAGACGCAGACACAGAGAATGAACTTGGGGGGAACAGGAGGAAGAAGAGGGTGGAAGGAACTGAGAGAGTAGCACTGACATATACACAGTATCATGTGTAAAACAGCTAGTGGGAAGCTGCTCTACAGCACAGAGAACTCAGCCTGGTGCTCTGTGATGACCTAAACAGGAGGGATGGGGATGGGGGTGGGAGGGAGGCTCAAGAAGGGAGGATATATGTATACATATAGCTGATTCACCTTGATGTACATTAGAAACCAAACCAGCACAGCATTGTAAAGCGATTATACTCCAATAGTAACAATTAAAAAAAAAAAGAGTGCATGCACCAGCCAGCCTGGGCAGTTTCGTGAATGAATGGAGCTAGCCAGAGGAGACTGTGGAATTCCATCCACAGTGGGCTGAATGGTGGCCCCCAAAGATATATGTTCATGTTATAACCTCCAGAACCTGTGAGTGTTGCCTTATTTAGAAGAGGGGTCTCGGTAGATGTAACTAGGGTAAGGATCCTGAGAAACACAGACCATCTCTGATGATCAGTATGGGCCCTCAGTGTCAGCACAAGTGTCTTCTAAGAAAGAAGCAAAGGGAGATGGCATAGATGCTCAGAGGGGAAGGTGATGTGAGGATGGAGGCAGACAGAGGTTGGAGTGATGCAGCCGCAGGTCTAGGGATGCCAGGGCGGCCACCAGAAGCCAGAAGAGATGAGAGGTGCATTCTCCCCTCAGGCCCCCAGAGAACTGCAGGCTTGCTGGATTTTGGAGTTTGGGCTGCCAGAACTGCAGGGGAAGAGATGTCTGTTGTTTTAAGCCACCCAGGTAGTGGTAACTTACTAGAGCAATCACTGAGGAAACTAATGCCCCATCTATAGGCCTGCTATAGGGAAACACAGACTAACACCAGGTCTCCCCCCTCTCCCCGCCTTCCCCCCAAAGAACCTGAAAATTCAACCTTTAATGTGCAAGCTCCTGGTTTCTAAGTCTGTGTTTTGGTTGCGGAAACCAACTCTGGCTAACATGAGCTAACATAAATGCCGTATTAGAAGGAGTTGGATGAGCTCACAGAACTGAAAAGATGAAACAAAACCTGGAAAATGTGCGGGATCCAAGGGAGACCTGTGGTTTCCAGGCCGAGGTGACATCTTCTCAAGGCACTGATTCACGGCAGTGATTCACGACCACACCACTGGCGACCACCAGGCTCCAACCCTGAGGTCACAAGGAAAACCCCGAGCCCACTCCCTGCGGACCCAGGCAGTTAGACTCCAGAGCTGGCACCCTTCCCCACACACAAGGAGCCCATTGAGGGAAGCTCTGTAAAAGGACAAATATCTGAGAGATGGGCACTCCCAGTGGGAGCAGCTTTTAGACTTGTTGCTTGGGACCCACAAGAAGAAATGCATTTTAGATCACAGACCAGCATAAAAACATACCACATATAAATCTGAAAATATATTTACCTTACTGTGTATAATTCCTGAAGACAGCCTTCTTTCTTCTTCTTTTCACTTCTTTTCTTTTATTTCTTCTTTTCTGTCTCCTCTCTTCCATCTCATCCCACCCCATCCTATCCTCCTCATCCTGTTCTATTTTCATTCCCAGAGTGATGTTCATTTCTGAAAGGAAGAGAAAATATTTCCCATGCACTGAAATACTCAGAACAGATAACCACTTAAAAATTTACTTAGAGATAAATTTTTCCCCAAATCAAAATTTAAGAATGAGCAACTTGGGATCCCTTCTAAGCTGATTTCAAGATCAGCTAAGGGATCATAAACCACAGTTTTAAAAACACTGCACCAGAGCAACTAATTCTACTGAAAAGAAAAATCAAAATACAAACAAACTGAAACAATAAACAACCAACAGTATTGAAAGTGAAAATTGCTCAGTTATATCCGACTCTTTGTGGCCCCATGGACTGTAGAGTCCCATGGAATTCTCCAAGCCAGAATACTGCAGTGGGTAGCCTTTCCCTTCTCCAGAGGAGCTTCCCAACCCAGGGATCAAACCCAGGTCTCCTGCATTGCAGACGGATTCTTTACCAGCTGAGCCACAATGGATGCCCAAGAATACTGAAGCGAGTAGCCTATCCCTTCTCCAGGGGATCTTCCTGACCCAGGAATTGAACTGGGGTCTCCTGCATTGCAGGTGAATTCTTTGCCAACAGGGCTATCAGGGAAGCCTCAAAAGTATTGGGGACAAACAAAAAGTGGTTTTGAGCTGGACACAGTCATGGGCTGCCAGTTTATGCCCCTTTCATTAAAATCTCGATCTGTGATCAATGGATTGATTGACGCAACTGTAGCAAGAGAATGTGGGGAGAGCTCTCTTTGGTTTAGAATTTATAATGACAGCTTTAACTCTAAGCATCTAGCACAAGCCTGGCACACAATAGGTGCTCAATAAATATTAAAGTGCTATAAAGGAAAAGAATTGAATATATACACACACACACATGTATAGCCACTTTCCCAGGTGGCACAATGGTAGAGAATCCACCTGCCAGTCTGAAGGAGAAGCGAGAGACCTGGGCTTGATCCCTGGATCAGGAAGATCCCCTGGAAGAGAGCATGCCGCCCACTCCAGTATTCTTGCTTAGAGAATCCCATGCACAGAGGAGCCTGGAGGGCTACAGTCCATGGGGTTGCAAAGAGTCTGACACAACTGAGTGGCTGAGTGCACACACACACACACTCACACACACACACACACACACACATATATATAGTTCACTATGATGGACACTTCAAATTAATACAACATTGTAAATCGACTGTACTTAAATTGTTTAAAAGAAAGGGAAAAACAAAATAAATATTTAAGTGCAACTGAAAACAGATCTCAGCTCCCTTGTCATGTAGCAGGCCTGGCTGGAGTTCAGGTGTGGCCGTGGGCAGAAACGGACCCATATCTACAGGTGGCCGCAGAGCCCAGAAGCACCTCCAGGCTTGGTGCCAGCCTGTCGTTCCTTCCCAGGTTCCGTTCGTCACCATCCCCATAAACACCCAGCCAGAGGAGTGCTTTGTTTCACATCAACCAGCATCATCCTCCCCGCCCCCTCTCCTTCTCGCATCTCTCTTTTGGCAGTGCTATTTGTTAAACTGTAAAAAAAACACCTAACGAGGCTCTGTGGTTACAGGGCAGGAGGAGAGCAGGGGATGGGACAGGCAGAGAGGAAAGAAGTGCTTTTTCAACTTTGCCTCTAATGTCTTCGTTAATTGAACTCATCAGCTAAAATCATTTGTAGAAATTTCAAAAAAAAAAAAAGGAGAGACAGAGAAAAGGAACTGATCATATGCAGGAGAAATAACTCAGATGTGAAAATCCTTCAGACTGGGAGATTGCACTATTTATTCACCCAAGTGTCCTGCTGTGTCTCTGAAATGCAGTGATTTAATGAGGTGCTGCAAAGGTATTTGTTATTAAGAAATTCTGTCTCTGCTTATTCTCCTCCGTGTGATTAGGACGGAGCCGGCGGAAGCTCCTCACCGGCACGCTATTAAAGATTTAGGAGGCTGTTGCTCTCCCCCTGCTCCCCTCTTACAAGCGCCTTTTGAAATGGTTCCAAAATTAAATATTGTACAAGCCGATCAGCCTTGTTTAACGCAGATGCTGAGTGAGATTTAAAAAGAAATTAGAAAAGCATTTGTGTTAACAGATGTTCTTCCTTTTCTCTCTTGGAGCTGAGATGATTGGGGCTGGGTCCCTCCCGAGCCACGCAAGAGCCAAGAGGGATAAGCCCCAGTTTGCACAGGGGCAGAGAGGGGACACCTGGGTCCTCGATCCCTCTGTTGGTGAGGACCCAGAGGCTCTGCAGGAAGGAGAAAAGCAAGCCGCTGACCTGTCAGACTCTTCCCCAAAGCTCCTATATCCTCCCAGAGCCTCTTCCAAGGCCAGGTTCAGCAGGTGCTCGCTGGAACTCTGCGGCCATGCAAATACCATAACCCAGAGCTTCAGAAAATCAGCAAGTGGACAGATATCTCTGTCCCCGGACTCATCCAGCTATTGCCTTTGACTCTAGACACAGTCTTCTTAGAGCCTCTGACCCAGACCTTTCATCCAGGCAATACCAGCTCTGGCCAGCCCCTCAGTAGGTTAGACGCCCTGCTTCCTCAGAGTCACGCCGTTTCCTCCCTTGACGTCCAGTTAGATAGACCATACTAACTTGGTAAGCTCTGGCTGGCATCTTAAATCTCTCTTCAACAGACTTTCCGCTCTGTCCTTAGTTAAAACTAATGGGGGCCATCCCTTGAACAAGTAAAACCATCCAAGTAGATGGCAAGCCGAGGCTTCTCCAAGTGCTTACCCCTGCCCTGTAAATTGATCCCCACGCCCTCCCTCGAGGCGTGAGGAAGAGATTCAGTGACTTCAGTGATGGGGGTACTAGTAAGTGGCTGACCTGGATCTAGTGCCAGGCCCCCCAAACTTAGTCAAACATCTCGTCTGATATGCCGCAGAGATGGAGAAACAAACTGTTTCCTTGCAGATTTACATGTTTGTTTATCGTTGTTGGGGAAACACAAGGCATAGAGGCACAGTGACTTGCTCACAATCCCACAGAAGCATCAGGGACAGAATCAAGCAAGACTCTGCCTCCCAAGGTCCAACTGAGTGTTTCCCCATCGGTCAGTCCATTGCACCATCTACAAATGCTTGTTAAGTGACTGCTGCTTGCCAAGCTCTGTGCAAGGCTCTGAAGACATTTAGGGGAGGGAGTGAGGGGAGGAGCAAACCAGAGCCTCAAGAAGAAACAGACATTGAGCAAATTATTGCAGATATGGACAAAAGAATTTGCAAGGAGGATGGGGGCCATGGGACTATAAATGTGGAGAAGTAGAACCAGTCAGAACGCAACGGCTCCCAAGGAAAGACAACGAACAAACCACAGCCAAGAAACCAACTGCAGGTCTGAGGTCACCGCTATCTGTCCATTTAACCCAGGGGCGTCCTTCGCTGCATTCAACTAGCTCCCTATGGCAGGACCCTGTTCAGTCCCTCCTGCCAGCTCTCACCGCATTAGTCGTGGAGCACTGCCCCTCTTTCTCCCATCCCCTCTGGCAACAAGGATGGCAGAGTAATAATCTCCACCCCACCATAACTCACCACTTCTTCTATGAAGTCCCAGCCCCGCACACACACCCCAGAAGCAAGATGAAAGACAAGTAAAAATGAGAACCAGGCAACTTCCTAATTAACACTCTCAGAAACAGCCAGACTTCCCCCACATGCAAACGAAGATCCCCATTTAAAAACTGGGATGTGGACATCCACGTGGGGAGTGAAGGTGTCTCTGTGCTGGACTGGCAGTGCCAAGAGAGGGGGTCAGGGGACAAACGCCGTACCTCTGTGACAAACTGGGGGGGGGGGCAGGCCTGGACAAATCTCCCCACTGCTCTGGGTCCCTGTCTCCCCATCAGCAGGGGGCAGGCGGGGAAGGGCTGAGTCCAGTGCAACCTGAGGTCTGGTGGCCTCCTCCTCCTCTTGGAGGTTCTTCTGTGGAACTCAGCCTTTAACACCCCACAACTCCTCCCATCACCCAGGTCAGCGCCTCGCTCACCTCCTCCCTTAACTCTGAATGTCCCATTTTACATCTGAGTCACCCAGGGAGCCTTAAGAAGACAGATGCCTAAGAACCACTCCTAGAGATTCTGGCTCAAGACCCAGGCAGTGTCGGGTTTATTTCAGGCACTCGAATGACCAAGGATGCTGCCTAACAAGTTAACTGAAACTAGAGCTCCTCCCTGGAGGCAGAGGAGACCCTTCTAGGATTTCCTTCTTTGGGTCCTACTATCAAGTCCTCCAAATCCCAGTGACAACACCCAGGGCAGGGAGCTTTTAGCTAGTGTTATGACTCTAAGGCTCTGTCTGTGCCCTTCCTGTAATCTAGGTTACCTCTCCCCTCAATCTCTGTCTTCTTCAAAGACCCCCTCCACGGGGTCTTCCACAATCCCCCACCCCAGCCAATCAAGCTGCCCTCCATATCAACATCACTTAGTATCTGTGCAACACTTAGAGCCCAGTGTCCGGCCTTACCATTTGTTGCTGATGCATCTATAGTCCTCTCTAGATGGCAAATTCTTTGTGAGGAACTGTGTTTTATTTATCCTTTTATCCTCCTCACACCAAAGCCTTGCCTAGTGCTTTGAAACATAATAGGGGTTCAATGTCTTTAGTTGGGGAAACAATAGTAACAAATGAAATGGCTAGAGAAGCGTATTAAATATGTATATTTCAGAGAGGCAAAACAGCCTTAGTCTAAGAGTCAGAAAGGCGGGATCCTGGTTACAGCTCTGTATGTAGGTATGTACGTTAGTCACTCAGTCGTGTCCGACTCTTTGTGGTCACATGGACTATAGCCCACCAGGCTTCTCTGTCCATGGACTTCTCCAAGCAAGAATACAGGAGTGGGTTGCCACTTCCTCCTCCAGGGGATCTTCCCGACCCAGGGATTGTACCCGGGTCTCCTGCATTGCGGGCAGATTCTTTAACCTCTGAGCCACCTGTAACTTTGTCCACAAAAGCAGGTGGTTGGACTCAACTGTCGTCTCTAGGCTGTAAAGAGCCCCTAATTGCCTCCAGAGAGTCACAGAAGCAGCCCTGACTCCTCGTTACTTGAAGAAACAGCACAGAAGCAAAATTGGTATTTCATGTTTTTTCAGTCTGGGACATGATTGGGAAACCACCAGGACACATGACAGTGGAGATTCCTTCCCCTCAAAAAATATGGGTCCATACTTGACACACTCATATACATCCCGTCTTCCTTTATCCTCAACCTCTACCCTCACGTCTTACAAAATCCAGGAAGGCACCAAAGCAATGTTGTGCTTGAAGTGAACCAAAATAGACATGTACTAAAGGCACTAGGCTAAGTGGTATTATATTAAAAAGTCTCATGATGCAAACTCTTCCAGAGCTAAGTGCCCCGGCTTTATCTGGAAGAGGAAGGAGGAAAAACCACTTGTTTTTCTACCAGTCAAGATCTGCTGGTTCAGCTTCCCTCTCAGCTGGGAATTCCTAGAGCTAGAGACTAGGAAGTACAGTGATGGTCTCCAGTTTACAGACTACGCTGCTATAGTAAAGGTTGCTAGCTGCTTCCTGAGAGCCACACCCTCCTGTTTTTTCAGGAATACAGAAAGTCTTTCTGATTTTTCACTAGGCACTCAGCTAAAAGATGACATTTTGCAGCTTCCTATTTAACTAGTGTGACCATCAAGTAAATAGTAGCCAGTGAGACAGAAGTACTGTGTGACACTTCCAGAAAGTCTCCTGAAAGGGAAGGGCCACCTTCTAGCTACTGGGTGTAACGGCTGGAGCTCCAGATGCCATTTTGGACCATGAGGTAAACTTGGGAAAGAAGCCACTCAGTAACAAAGTGTCCAGTAGAGAAAGTCTTGGTCCCTAACTAACACTGTGGATCTGCCATACTTTCTTCTGACTGATTTTACATCTGATTTTCTTGCTTCTGATTTATTTTATATCAAGGAGGGAAGTCACTATTTGCAGTGCTGTCTGTTACAGCCAAACCTAATCCTAATTGATGCTGCAGACAAAGTGGGCAGAACACTGAACTGAATGGGAGGGGACAGGTTCTTGTCCTGAGTCTGCTGTTAGTCACCTTGGACCAGTCCCCAAATTTTGCAGGCCTAAGCTTAATCTGCAAAATAGATCCAGATGAGAAAGGGAATGAATTACATAGTCTCAAAGGACCATTCAATTTTCAAACCAGATACTTCTGCTAAAATTTCCAGCTGTCCCAGTGACTTAGTATTGACCAGTTGGAGAATCCAGTCAAGAGTCCCCAGTGCACAAGTGAGGGCATCTTTCATCGACGAGACACCACTAAGGCACTCAAAAAACCCAAGACCACAGACTTTGGAATTTGATAAACAACTTCAAATCCCAGTGCCACAATTTCCTAACTCTGAGACCTTGGACAAGTCATCTATCCTCATCCTTAAAATGGACAGACAATATCCAATGCTGCAGGGATGGTTAGTGGATTTGTGGGAATGTGAATGGCAACCCACTCCAGTATTCTTGCCTGGAGAATCCTACGGACAGAGGAGCCTGGTGGGCTATAGTCCATTGGTTCGCAAAAGAGTTGGACATGACCTAGTGACTAAACAACAAAAAACAACAAACATCAAACTTACCCAGGGCACCAGAGTGACACAGTTAATCTCTGTAGATTGTGCCAAAGTTAACTGGATGTCTGGGGAAGAGGCCACACCCTGGGCAAACATCCTCTGTCCTCATGGGTCACCAGCATGGGAACCCCGATCCCCACGAGGCCCATGCTGAGCCACATGAAAGGGGAAAGACAGCCAGGTCTCACTGCTCTCCATGAAGGAAAGAGGGTGGGGATCACAAGAAGAGAAAGAAAGACAAAATTGAGGAGCTGAGATTTGGGTGTGTGAGCACTTCAGCAAGAAAACAAATATCTTTATTGGCTCTGGACAGTCTGCCAATCAGCCACAAAATTACCAGCTTCTCTCTCCTCCCAGAAGGGCCTCCACGGCTGTACACAAAAGCTGCCAAAGGAACTTCGGGACCTGGAGAATAAAAGCCCCTCTCTGCCTGGTGCGGGCTGATTTGCAATGCATTGCTTCAGCATAATTTCCCAACTCTGCAGCCACACAAAGGCATTTCTGTCCCTATCTGTGAGTTTAATAATTTCTATTTCCTACACCTTGCATTCATAATGCATCCACCCAACATAGGTTTGGGCTGGGCACTGGCCTCAGGCCTTGGCCATGTCAGATGCCCTCTCCAGGGCCCCAGGGTAGAAAAGCATATATTTATTAGACAATTTAGCATCATCGGAGGATGTAGCAAAGAAGGCAGACTGCCTGACCTCCGTGAAATGTAGCTCAAATGCTGTCACCTGGCCCTTCATGGTCCTTTACTCCACTTCATTAATTTATTTATTCCATGCAGCAACTACTAATAGTAGACATTCTCCCGGACATGCTAAGACCTGGTTTCCTATCACGGATAGCACAGTACTGAGAAGGTATATATACAGGGTAGGCGTGATTTGATATAAGTGCACTTGCCCGTAGGGCTTCCCAGGTGGCACTAGTGGTAAAGAACCTGCCTGCCAACGCAGGAGACATAAGAGATGCAGGTTCGATCCCTGAGTTGGGAAGATCCGCTAGAGAAGGGCCTGGTAACCCACTCCAGTATTCTTGCCTGGAGAATCCCGTGGACAGAGGAACCTGGTGGGTACAGTCCATAGGGTCACACAGAGTCAGACACAACTGAAGCGACTTAGCACACGCACATGCTCTTGACCATAACTCTGGGAAGGTTGGCACCATGTCTGTTCAAGTTCACTCTTGATAGCTTTAGTACTTGACAATATCTGTCCATAATAAGTCCTCAATTCTATCTGATGAATATTGAGTGAAAGTGTAAATGACTATCAAGATCTGTAAGTATAATGAAAAGAGATTTTGTTTTCTAGGTCTTGCTCTGTTTGGCATGACAGGGTAGGGGTCGGGGAACAGGGGGAGGGTACCGGTCACAGGACATCTAAATGCCAGGGTCACTGTGGAGATGGCCCTGGAGGAGAGCAGAAGTGTGATTTCGCAAAAAGAGGCACAGATGAGAGAAGCCGCTCCCTGACGGGGGAAAGAGGCTGCAGAGGCAAGAAGAACATTAGGAGTTTGGGGTGGAATGGCAGGCCGGCCAGCTGAAGGAGTAGGTTGGCCCCAGCGATCTAAGGCCTCACTCAGAGGCCAAATTGGGAATGACATCAGACAAACTCAAGCTTGGGTCCCAGCTTCCTCGTATCAGCAGTGAGATATCCATCATGACCTCTCACCTCGGGCTTCCCCGGTGACTCAGCAGTAAAGAATCCATCTGCCAGTGCAGGAGACCCGGATTCAGTCCCTGATCCAGGAAGATCCCACATGTCTCAGAGCAACTAAGTTTGCGTGCCACATCTATTGAGCCTGTGCTCTAAGAGCCCAGAAACTGCAACTACTGAGTCCACAGGCCACAATGTGAAACCCATGCACCCTAGAGCCTGTGCTCGGTAAGAATAGAAGCCACCACAGTGAGAAGCCTGCTCACCACAACTAGAGAGGAGCCCTCGCTTGCTGCAACTAGAGAAAAGCCCGCACAGCAACAGAGACCCAGTGCAGCCAAAAATAATAAATAAACAAATTATGCATACACATATATGCACATACACATATATAAAGACCTCTCACCTCCATGTTCTTTTCTGGTAAGTATGATCACTGCAAATCCCTCCCTTCTATCATCACCATGAAGCTGAAAAGCAGTGGTCCTGCACATAAGGCAGGGAGCATGGCCAGTTCATGAGATTTTGGTGGAAGTCATATCTGTTTCTCACAGGGATGCTGACACTTCTGATTCAGGCAGAATCTGAGCCTCTCATGCACTCCCAAGCCCTCCTCTCCTCTCTGTTTGGGAAACACCGCAAGATCTCTGTGCCCCCTCGCCGCAGCGAGAGCTAATTTCATCAAGTAGAGTGAGAAGCACAGAGGGCATGATGGGCTGGAGCAAACTGTCTGCCGCTGACTCAGGTCAGAGAGGGGTTAGTTGAGTGGCTGATGGGGGACCATGTGTCCCCCAGATGCTTCCCGGAACAGGCGGCACCGCTATATGCTCATTCCTGCAGACAGTGAAGGAGAGCCTTCCTCTTCCTCTTGTCCTCCACCAGCCATATCATGGATGCCTTTCTGTCTGACTCTAGCTCTTTGCACCTTCCACTGCAGGATACCTATGCCAGTACTGAGTTCAGAGTAATATCAGAAGGGTTTGATTTGGAATGGATCCTTATCCCCACCCTCATTTCACAGATAAGAAGACAGGCCCAGAAAGGTAATGAGACCTGCCCAAAGTCACACTAAGTCAATAGTGGAGGGAGAGGCAACTGAGTGTACACACGCTGGCTGGCTGTTTCTGCCTATACAAGTTAGAAAACTTCCAGCTGCAAGTAATAAAATGCCTAGCCCCAAAGAGCCTAACAATGAGACTATGTATTACCTGATATAACAATGAAAGTGAAAGTGAAAGTAGCTCAGTTGTGTCTGACTCTTTGCAACCCCATGGACTATACAATCCATGGAATTCTCCAGGCCAGAATACTGGAGTGAGTAGCTAATCCCTTCTCCAGCAGATCTTCCCAACCCAGGAATCAAACCAGGGTCTCCTGCATTGCAGGTGGATTCTTTACCAGCTGAGCTACCAGGGATATAATAGTAGGTACTCTTAATTCAGTTGATCAATATCAAGAGCTGGTTCTTCCCCTCTCTCTGCTCTGCCATGCCCAGCATGTTGGCAGTTGTCCTCCTCAAGCTTATCTCCTCATGGTGATAAAGTGGCTGCAGCAGCTCTCAGCATATGCCCTCACATAATAATAACCCTCCAAAAATAGAATGCCCCTCTTTTGTGCTCAATTCAGGGTGAGAAATCCAAGAATCCCTGCAGGCTCTATTGTGTCTCCTTGGTTAGAACTGCAAGGTGAAGTGAAAGTCACTCAGTCGTGTCCGACTCTTTTCGACCCCATGGACTGTACAGTCCATGGTGATTAGACTGAGTGTAATTGCCTGGCTGCCTGTATGACTGACCCCCAGGGCCTGGGAGTAGCTAGCTTTCCCTGAGGTGCATAGGTACAAGAGACCTAGACAAAGTAAAGGTTCTGCTGGGAAAGAACAATGTGGAGGCTGAACAGAGTGCAGGCAACCAAGATCTGGCCACGTTGCCCACGTGTGATGCTAGTCTTCAGCCTACCAGGGACAGTGAGGAGACAGTTTTCCCAGGAATGCAAGAGTCTGTCAGCATTTGTTGCAGCCTAAGTCTCTGCTTTGCTGCTCTTTAAACTCATGCACAGGGCTAAGCACCCAGGACTGAATCCGTACTAGCCCTCTGAGATAAAACTACCAGCTTATCACTGAAGCCTCAATTCATTCAGCCACTTGAGAGCAGGAGCTGTACTTCTCAACTCTGCACCCCATCATTTACCCTCACACCCTGACACATAGGAGATGCTCACAAAATGTTGCTGAGCAAATGAGTAAAATCTGTAAGTCTAGGATAATTATCTCTTCTACAGGGCTGTAATTGGAATCCAGTGTAAGAACGTAGAAAAAAAAGCATTTTGTTAAAGGTACAAGAAAGTGTTACTATTTTCTTTATTCCCCTCTCCTCTCTTTCTTCTCTACTTTAGAAAAATCTGACTCTATACACAAAGTTCCCCACTGGAAAGCTTGAGGGTAGGTGAAGAGAACATGAGAAAACAAGTCCTAATCCAAGGTCTGTGTTAGTCAGCTCAGGCTCCGAAACAGAGTAGCACAGACTGGGGATCGGGGTGGGTAGAGCAACTGAAATCTACTTCTTACTGTTCTGGAGGCTGGAAGTCCAAGATCAAAATTCCGTCAGGGCTGGGTTCTGGTGAGCGCTGTCTTTCTGACTTGCAGACAGCCACCTTCTCGCTGTGACCTTGCATGGCCTTTTCTCTGTGTTCTTGTGGACACAGAGAGAGCACTGGCATCTCTTCCTCTTCTTATAAGTACACCTGTTTTATTGAATTAGGGTCCCACCCATTTGATCTCATTTAACATTAATTACGGCTAGTGTTAGTTGCTCAGTCATGTCTGACTCTTTGCGATCCCATGGACTGTAGCCCACCAGGTTTGTCTGTCCTGGAATTCTCCAGGCAAGAATATTGGCGTGGATTGCCATTCCCTTCTCCAGGGGATCTTCTCGACCTGGGTCTCCTCCATTGCAGGTGGATTCTTTACCAGCTGAGCCACCAGGGAAGCATTAACATTAGTTACCTACTTTTAAATACTGTAGGTTAAGAGGTTAGGATTCCAACATATGAAATGTGGGGATGGGACACATTTCAGTCTGCAAGTTCTGAGGAATGTTCTGGAATTGTTCCTCTGGTTTTAGGAACCAAACTTAAACATACCCTGCCCTTCATGATCTGTGTCACAGCAGAATGTCAGAGTAACTGTAGCATCTGTTCTGGTACATTCTCAGATCTCATCAGCTGATTCTGCCATTCTTAGTATCACTCTCAGACTCAGCCTGCCCACTGTCACTTCTTTCTCTGCCCAGGCCATAGGCATAAAGGTCTAATGACCCATTCGGACTCCAGTTTCTGGTTTGCTAACCCTGGTCTTCCATTAAAGCTAAAAGACCTGCACACTTGTTTGATTCTGGCATCATTCATCAGAATCGATGAGACCAATTGTTGCCAACAATTCCAAAACCACAATCACTTAACAGATTTATTTCTTACCAATCTATGTGCTCAAGGCTTTTGGGCATTGGACTCTGCTCCACACAGTCACTCAGGGACCCAGGCAGATGTAGGTTCCTCTAGGCTGTGATATCACCACCTCAGGATTTTCTAAAGAGAGAGAGGGAAAAGAAAAAAAAAACATGGATAAAAATGCACACCAACTCTTACATGCTCACAGGCCCTTTCTGGTTACACTCCACTGGCTAAAACTGGTCACATAATAGGGATTAACTCATTCATGCGAAATGGAAAGGGAAGAGATTTTGAAATATTGGTAAGCATGAATAATGTCCGTCAAATTCACTCCCTCAAGTAACCACGACTTCCCCCTAGCCAGGAAAGTCCACACATTCCCTTCTTCCCCTCGAGGGTACAGAATATATGTACTTACATATTCTCAACATATGCACCCAACAATAGGCAAAGGGTCACTCATTATTTCTGAGTTAATAATTTCAACATTTTTCTACTAAACTCCCCAGAAATGGGAAAGGATAACACTCTAGCTTTCATCTGCTCAGAAACTCACAGTCCCTCTGCCCACTCACACAGACTGCCCTGCCCTCTCCTATAGCAAGGTATTCAGGGCTGATATCATCATTAGCCCACCGCTGCTCCCAGCCACCATGCTCGCCTGTGCTGGAGAGCACTCACAAGCACCCAGGGCTTCCCCTCCCCCCAGGGCCCCAGTTCCGCCCAAAGAGAAATAATTCAAGCCAAGACATTCGACCGCGCTGCTTCCGTGCCAGGAATTTAGCGCGTGTGCTCCTTTTGCTGCCACAAGAAAAATTACAAATTGATCCACAGGACCTGACTCCCTGCTCATACTTCTCCTGGGCTGCCACTGACGCTTCTCTCTAGAAGTAATGGCTGGGCTGGTGACAGCAGGATTTAAGTCTGGGGTGGGGGGTGGAGGAGGTGCTGGGGATGGTAAGCTGAGAAGGTGAGGAGGGTGGACCGTGGGAGGAGAGGCTGGGCCTTGACAATGATGAAAACTGCTAGACGTCTTCACCTAGAGCCCCTGTGAGGAAATAAAGACAACTCCTTTGCAACTTGGTGGGCAGGATCTTTGTCTTCTGTCTCCTTAAGGAAGTGGAAGTGAAAGTCACTGAGTCGTGTCCAACTGTTTGCAACCCCATGGACTGTCCATGGAATTCTCCAGGCCAGAATACTGGAGTGGGTGGCCTTTTCCTTCTCCAGGGGATCTTCCCAACCCAGGGATCGAACCCAGGTCTCCCGAATTACAGGCAGATTCTTTACCAGCTGAGCCACAAGAGTAAGGACCAAAAATACTAACACAAGCCACCAGTTCTTGAACCTTTATTATTTGCTAAGCACTAAGTGGACAGGGAGGCCTGGCATGCTGCCATTCATGGGGTCGCAAAGAGTCGGACACGACTGAACTGAACTGAACTGAACTGAAGTGCTTCATCTCCTGTTTGACCACTTCCAATTTACCTTGATTCATGGACCTAACATTCCAGGTTCCTATGCAATATTGCTCTTTACAGCATTGGACCTTGCTTCTCTCACCAGTCACATCCACAGCTGGGTATTGTTTTTGCTTTGGCTCCACCCCTTCATTCTTTCTGGATTTATTTCTCCACTGATCTCCTGTAGCATATTGGGCACCTACTGACCTGGGGAGTTCCTCTTTCAGTATCCTATCATTTTGCCTTTTCATACTGTTCATGGGGTTCTCAGGGCAAGAACACTGAAGTGGTTTGCCATTCCCTTCTCCAGTGGACCACATTCTGTCAGACCTCCCCACCATGACCCGTAGGTCTTGGGTGGCCCCACATGGCATGGCTTAGTTTCATTGAGTTAGACAAGGCTGTGGTCCGTGTGATCAGATTGGCTAGTTTTCTGTGATTATGGTCTTAGTGTGTCTGCCCTCTGATGCCCTCTCGCAATACCTACCGTCTTACTTGGGTTTCTCTTACCTTGGGCATGAGGTATCTCTTCACGGCTGCTCCTTACCATGGATGGGGGCGCTCCTCCTGACCTTGAATGTGAAGTAGCTCCTCTCAGCCCTCCAAGTGGCCACAGGACTGGAAAAGATCAGTTTTCATTCCAATCCCAATGAAAGACAATGCAAAGAATGTTGAAACTACTGCACAATTTCACTCATCTCACACGCTAGTAAACTAATGCTCAAAATTCTCCAAGCCAGGCTTCAGCAATATGTGAACCGTGAACTTTCAGATGTTCAAGCTGGTTTTAGAAAAGGCAGAGGAACCAGAGATCAAATTGCCAACATCCACTGGATCATCGAAAAAGCAAGAGAGTTCCAAAAAAACATCTATTTCTGTTTTATTGACTATGCCAAAGCCTTTGACTGTGTGAATCACAATAAACTGTGGAAGATTCTGAAAGAGGTAGGAATACCAGACCACCTAACCTGTCTCTTGAGAAACCTATATGCAGGTCAGGAAGCAACAGTTAGAACTGGACATGGAACAACAGACTGGTTCCAAATAGGAAAAGGAGTACGTCAAGGCTGTATATTGTCACCCTGCTTATTTAACATATGCAGAGTACATCATGAGAAACGCGGGGCTGGATGAAGCACAAGCTGGAATCAAGATTGCTGGGAGAAATATCAATAACCTCAGATAGTCAGATGAAACCACCCTTATGGCAGAAAGTGATGAGGAACTAAAAAGCCTCTTGATGAAAGTGAAAGAGGAGAGTGAAAAAGTTGGCTTAAAGCTCAACATTCAGAAAACTAAGATCATGACATCTGGTCCCATCACTTCATGGGAAATAGATGGGGAAAGAGTGGAAACAGTGTCAGACTATTTTTTTGGGGCTCCAAAATCACTGCAGATGGTGACTGCAGCCATGAAATTAAAAGACACTTACTCCTTAGAAGGAAAGTTATGACCAACCTAGATAGCATATTAAAAGCAGAGACATTACTTTGCCAACAAAGGTCTGTCTAGTCAAGGCTATGGTTTTTCCAGTGGTCATGTATGGATGTGAGAGTTGGACTGTGAAGAAAGCTGAGCGCCAGAGAATCGATGCTTTTGAACCGTGGTGTTGGAGAAGACTCTTGAGAGCCCCTTGGACTGCAAGCAGATCCAACCAGTCCATCCTAAAGGAGATCAGTCCTGGGTGTTCATTGGAAGGACTGATATTGAAGCTGAAACTCCAATACTTTGGCCACCTGATGCAAAGAGATGACTCATTTGAAAAGACCCTGATGCTGGGAAAGATTGAGGGCAGGAGGAGAAGGGGATGACAGAAGATGAGACAGTTGGATGGTATCACCTACTCAATGGACATGGGTTTGGGTGGACTCCAGGAGTTGGTGATGGACAGGGAGGTCTGGCGTGCTGCAGTCCATGGGGTCGCAAAGAGTCAGACACTACTGAGCGACTGAACTGAACTGAACTGAACCTTAGTCATGCAAAGGAGGCTGGGAAATGTAGTCTTGATTCCAGGCAGCCATGTGTTCCAGACGGCTTGAGTCTGAGCAAACTCCAGGAGACAGTGAAGGACAGAGAAGCCAGGCGTGCTACAGTCCATGGGTTCACAAAGGATCAGACACGACTGAGCAACTGAACTGAACTGAACTGTACAACTCCCAAATGTTGTTGCTGCTCTTCAGTCACTCAGTCATGTCTGACCCTTTGCGAACCCATGAGCCACAGCACACCAGGCTTCCCTGTCTATCACCAACTCCTGGAGCTTGCTCAAAGTCATATCCATTGAGTTAGTGATACCATCCAACCATCTCATCCTCTGTCATCCCATTCTCCTCCTGCATTCAATCTTTTCCAGCATCAGGGTCTTTCCCAATGAGTCAGTTCTTCGTATCAGATGGCCAAAATATTGTAGTTTCAGCTTCAGCATCAGCCCTTCCAATGATTATTCAGGACTGATTTCTTTTAGGATTGATAGGTTTGATCAATCCTTTTAGGATCAATAGGTTTGATCCCTTTGCTATCCAAGGGACTCTCAAGAGTCTTCTCCAACACCACAGGTCAAAATCTCCAGCACCACAGTTCAAAACCATCAATCCTTTGGCCCTCAGGTTTCTTTATGATCCAACTCTCACATCCATACATGACTACTGGAAACACCATGGCTTTGACTATATGGACCTTTGTCGGTAATGTCTCTGCTTTTTAACATGCTGTCTAGGTTAGTCATAGCTTTTCTTCAAGGAGGAAGCAAAAAACAAGACCAGGAGCTCAGATCATGAACTTCTTACTGAAAAGTTTAGACTTAAATTGAAGAAAGTAGGGAAAACCATTAGACCATTCAGGTATGTCCTAAATCAAATCCCTTACAATTATACAGTAGAAGTGACAAATAGATTCAAGGGATTAGATCTGATAGACAGAGTGCCTGAAGAACTGTGGGCAGAGGTTTGTAACATTGTATAGGAGGCAGTGATAGAAACCATCCCCCCAAAAAAGAAATGCTAAAAGACAAAATGGTTGTCTGAGGAGGCCTTACAAATAGTTAAAAAAGAAGGGAAGCTAAAGGCAAAGGATAAAAGGAAAGATATATCCATCTGAATGCAGAGTTCCAGAGAATAACAAGGAGAGATAAGAAAGCCTTCCTCGTGATCAATGCAAAGAAATAGAGAAAAACAATAGAATGGGAAAGACTAGAGATCTCTTCAAGAAAATTAGAGATACCAAGGGAACATTTCACGCAAAGATGGGCATGGTAAAGGACAGAAATAGTATGGACCTAACAGAAGCAGAAGATAAGAAGAGGTGGCAAAAACACACAGAAGAACTGTACAAAAAAGATCTTCATGTGAAGTAATTAGCCTCCAACTAATAAAAAAATTAAAAAAAAAAAAAAACCAGGAAAAAAAAAAAAAAGATCTTCATGACTCAGATAACCATGATGGTGTGATCACTCACCTAGAGCCAGACATCCTGGAATTTAAAGTCAAGTGGGCCTTAGGAAGCATCACTACAAACAAAACTAGTGAAGGTGATGGAATGGAGGCAATGGAATTCCTGCTGAGCTATTTCAAATCGTAAAAGATGATGCTGTGAAAGTGCTGCACTCAATATGACAGCAAATTTGAAAAAATCAGCAGTGGCCACAGGGCTGGAAAAGGTCAGTTTTCATTCCAATCCCAAAGAAAGGCAATGCCAAGGAATGTTCAAACTACCACACAATTGCACTCATCTCACATGCTAGCATTTGTTGTACAAGAATGAGAGAAAAGTGACTGAGGGACCATTAGCAGCATCTGTCACATCATTCATCTCACATCAATTTCTTGAGGCAGTACTGTTATTAAATGTCTTTTAATAAGGTAACTGGCACACAAAACTTTTGCATGAAACTCCCTGATCAAAATCATTCTTATCCTTCAAGTTTTACCTTGTCAATGACTTTCCACCTCTCATTAAGTGTTTATCGCTCAGGCCACACAAGAGGGGCTGTGTAATACCCTTGAAAGCAGGGCAGTATGTTTAATTCATCTCTTTCTCCCTGATGCCTGATACCGTGCCTGGTATAAAGGGGACATTTAAGAAACATTTGTGAAACTGGATCAAATGTAACTCTTTCCTTTGCTCTGTCATGATCAACCTTATTATCAAAAAACAATTAATTCACTGTAACACACAGTTGGCACTCAATTCAAGGTAAACAGATGTGGTATCCACTGCCCAAGAATTAATCATCCAAATTTGGGAGAATTTGAAATAGAAAGAGTAACATCCACCTCTTCCCCCACCCTCTTATCTGGAGGAGAGACCCTGCTCTCCTATTGGAGGAGCCCTCGTGGGCTTTTTGACCAGGAGGACAGAAACTCCTGCCTCCCCAGGGGAGAGAAGCAAGGCTGCACCCAAGGATACGGAAATGCTGATCAGCAGCGTTTGCACACACCCCCACCCCACCCCCGGTGCTGATGAGGCTGAGCAGTTCAGGCAGAGTTCATCTCAAGCAACTCCATCATCGTCCCACTGTCAGCCCACTCTTCGCAGCATTTGCAATTTCTCTGCTCCGGGGGTCAAGTCTCCAGTGTGCCCTCCCTGAGTAATTGTGAAATTATTATGGTTGGTGATTTTAATTTAAATTGGATGGAGAAATGTCATACCGCGGTCGACTCATTTGCTATGGATTTTCACTTAACCAAATTGATTAGTCAACCAACTAGACTTAACTTGAGAGTTGTAATCATTCATTATTAGATCTCATTTTTCCCAACGCACTCAGATGATGTCAAGAAATTAAAACTGCAGCAAAAACTTCAGCAGTGTCTTCTCATCAAGGAGGTGGGGTTTGATTGAAAGTCTCTGGAGATGAAATAGGCTGTGGAAATCTGTGGGGTGCCCCCAGGGCCAAACTCCTCAGTGCTGCCCCAGAAGAATGGCCAGAAGAAATGAATTGGGAATTCACAGGGAAGGAAGTCAGGCTATCAGAAACTGGGCTTCCCTTCTTCCCCCTCCCATGTGTCAAACTTCTAGTCATCCTTCCAGAGTCATCTCAAATACTTCCTCATCTTTGAAGCCTTTCATAACTTCCCAGGTAGAGTAATTTGCCATCTTTTCCACGCCTGTATACATCTCTATTGAAAAAAAAAACAGTACATTTTCATATAATTATTGTTTAAATATATTTTCTCCTCTAAATTAAAACTCTTTTAAGGCCAGGGTAAAATTTTAGCCAATACTGTATCCTGCCTGAAAAAAAATAGGGATATAGACATGTTTAACGAAATCATTTTGCTACACCCCTAAAATATTGTAAATCAACTATACTTCAATTCTTTAAAAAATATACGGTGTGTAAAATATTGTATTCTGACTCCTATCACTGTACTAAGCACATAGCGGACCCTCAGTAAATATTCCTCTGTGGATTGAACCAGTAAATAAATATACTGCCTAAAGGACAATGCCCATATTCAAGCACAGGGAAAGATCCTTATTTAACTTATATGCAGAGTACATCATGAGAAATGCTGGGCTGGATGAAGCACAAGCTGGAATCAAGATTGTGGGGAGAAATATCAATAACCTCAGATATGCAGATGACACCACCCTTATGGCAGAAAGTGAAGAAGAACTAAAGAGCCTCTTGATGAAAATGAAACAGGAGAGTGAAAAAGCTGGCTTAAAACTCAACATTCAGAAAACTAAGATCACGGCATCTGGTCCCATCACTTCATGGCAAATAGATGGGAAACAGTGGAAACAGTGACAGACTTTATTTTTGGGGTCTCCAAAATCACTGCAGATGGTGACTGCAGCCATGAAATTAAAAGACACTTTCTCCTTGGAAGGAAAGTTATGACCAACCTAGACAGCATATTAAAAAGCAGAGACATTACTTTGCCAACAAAGGTTCGTCTAGTCAAAGCTATGGTTTTTCCAGTAGTCAGGTATGGATGTGAGAGTTGGACTATAAAGAAAGCTGAGCACCAAAAAATTTATGCTTTTGAACTGTGGTGTTGGAAAAGACTCTTGAGAGTCCCTTGGACAGCAAGGAGATCCAACAAGACCATCCTAAAGGAAATCAGTCCTGAATATTCATTGGAAGGACTGATACTAAAGCTAAAACTCCAATACTTTGGCCACCTGATGGAAAGAGATGACTCATTTGAAAAGACCCTGATGCTGGGAAAGATTGAAGGCAGGAGGAGAAGGGGACGACAGAGGATGAGATGGTTGGATGGCATCACCAACTCAATGGACATGAGTTTGAGTAAATTCCAGGAGTTGGTGATGGACAGGGAGGCCTGGCGTGCTGCAGTCCATGGGGTCACAAAAGAGTCAGACATGACTGAGCAACTGAACTGAACTCAACTGGGAAGGATCCTGTGTGGGCAAAGCAAAATTCATCACTCTGGATTCTTGCTACTGCCCATGAGTGGGAAGAAGATGGCTCAGCTGCCACAGGTAGGGTTCAAACCTAGAGACTAGAGTGGACATTGCACTGAGTATGACTCATCTGTATGCTCTGACTGCCAATAAAGCTAATGTGATCAATCAATTGCTTCAACAACACTGGAGGATACATCTAGGAAAAAAGTGATAGTTACTATGCTTCTGCCCTGAATAGTCTAGTCCTAGAACATCACTTAGCAGGACACTGCAGATTGATATCTGGAAAAAGAGGTACCATATGTTTTGGGCTGGCTTCATGGGGATATAACCCTGAGCTTGTTTTAACCCTGCCTGCTGTCACCATCTTGAGATTCTTAGTCATTCTTGAACAAAGGGCCCCCCATTTTTACTTTGCACTGGAGACCCAGGCAAAGTATGTAGCTGGTCTTCACATAGGGGAGGAAACTACAGTATATGAAAAATAGCTGAAGAACCTACAGTGTTTTGCCTGGAGGAGGGAAGCCTCTGGGAGTGTAGACATCCTAATTGTCTCCAAATGTCTAAAGACAGTCATGGAGGAGAAGAATGAGACTATTTCTATGCTGACCCAGAGGACGGACTGGGATCACAGGGCTGAGGCTCATTTAGGCTTGGACTTGGGGCTGGCAGGCAAGGGGCAGGGGCACTCTGACTTGACTAGAACTATCTAATGGCAAAAGACTCCTGGGAGATGACAAACAGTTCATGAGTTACTCAACTTGCAACTACATTTGGCATAGATCACTGCAGAGGCAAATGAAGAAGCATCAGGGTGGGGCTGGATGGAAGAATTCATTAAATCCCTCCCAGTGCTTTGATCCTATGCATCCAAGGCTAGGCAATCGCCTCTCTAAAGCAGTGTGGAGAGGAGCAGAAGGGAGTGAAAGAGAGAGAACTGCTCTCTGGGTTCAGTGGATGCAGACCATGACCCTGGACTTGGAAGAGCTGCAACCGCAGGTGAAGAGAGGAGACTTCACAAGTGACCCTCCACGAAGTCCTGGCAGCCTTCCCTCCTGTCACTGGTGGAGGAGGTTTCGCTGCCAGGGGCAGCGTTACCTGGGCAACTGGTCAGCATCCTCTCTCCCCCATTGCCAACAAACACCCTCCCTCTCCCCAAATGGATTTAATTACCCATCCCGGGTGGATCTGAGGGCTGAGAAGGTAGGAGTGACTAATGAGGAGTTAACTTCATGATCAGCCCTCCAAGTGGACCTAAGAGGCTTTGATCTAGAAAGATCCAGTGAGTCTCAACACATGAAAAATAAGTTCCAGGCCAATTGCTTCCTTCCTGGCTCCTGGAATCATTTTTCCAGCCGTGCTGTCTACATACCCCGTGGGAGCTATTCATTAATGAGGGTGAGAAATGCCTAAATTATGCCTCTGGTTCACGTCCAACTCATTCAGAAGGTAAGAAAGTGAGATAACTCACTCCTGCACCATTTCAACCATTATCATCGAGTCATTTCCCTTCAGCACAGAGAGGCCATTGACCAAGAGACCCAAACGGCACACACTCCCCCTCATTTCTGCATCTCACACCGGACCCCAGGGCCCCTCCTTTCCGTTGCTATTTTCTTTATCAATGGAAACTTTGTTTTCCTTTCTCTCTGCCCCTACCTGGACACCTGATCTTATCTGTCTTTGTCTGGTTTTGAAAGCAACCACATCCAACCCTTTCAAGGTTTTCTTCCCTGGAGAGGAGCAGTTTTACTCTCCCACTCGATGCAAGGCATTGGCAAGGCAATGGGTCCCCTGCTCCACTCCCCATCCCACCCGCCCACCACCACCTCCAACTTCAGATGGGCTCTGCAAACTGCCACCGGTTGGGGGAGAGCCATATGCAGAGAGTAAAGGGCGCCGAACAAAGGCTTTATTCAAACTCTTGCATGCTAACATCTCCAAAAAGCTTTTAACAGAGACCATCATTTCCCTCCAAGAATCAATGCATTTTAATTCATACGAAGATATTTGTCTGCTGCTCCGTTCCTTCGAGGCGTAGAGACACGTTTAACAAAACAAGTCAGCCTCGCGTGGAGACGAACGCGCCAGCTTCTCCCTGAAATTACTGGAAGTTCATTTTCAAAAGCCGTCCTGTTTTCTGGGAATCAATGCATATCAACTAAAATCAATAGCTTCTCCGTGCAGATGGGCTGAGACACCAAACTGATCTAGCGTTCCAGTGCATTTGTATCCAAATCTAGACGTTTGCAACAAGTCAATGAATTTAAGCGTCTGCCAGTGTCTTTTCACTTAAAACTAATCTGTTTGCTGATCGGACTGCACATTTCCAGAGCGTGCAGTAATATACTCTGTCTGTTTACCAGATCCAATGTACATTAGCTCAAATAAAAATATTTCCACTTAACTTAAAATCGAGTTTGTCCCAACTTCAGCGGTGCTCATGGGAATGAACTCCAGCCAGTCACCGGGCTCACCCAGCTCTCCTGGAGAACAAAGCTCCCTCTCCTCCACCTGGCACCAAGAATGTGGTCCCTCTGGGGCTGACTGGTGTATTCTGGAATAAAGTCCTTCCTGTTTCTGGGGACCATCAATTCCAGGACTAGGAGGAGCACCAAAGGACTTGCTTGGTCACCCTTTCTCCCAAACTGGAGATTTCCCCTAAGCCACTCTGCAAAAGAGGGTCCCTCTTCGGTCCCTAGAAGTCACCCGACTGTAGCTCTGCACTCACTCATTCCTGCATGGCATGATGCAAAACCAAGGACCAACAGGTTACTCCAGAACGTTGACCTCGCTGTACCCTTGAAACTAACACAACTTTGCACATCAACTATATTCTAATGTAAAATAAGAAATCAACTCAAGGAAAGGATCACGCTCTAACGAGTCACTTATTACAAGACCGAATGGAGGTTCAAAGAAGTGAAAGGATGACTGCAGTCTAGAAACCAACAGCCTTAGATGGAGGGGCTGTGGTCCATGTGCAGATGGTCAGTCAGCAGATGTTTCTGGAGCCCCACACTGTCCAGATTCCATGCTAAGCACAGGGAGACAGTGATGGACGTATCAGACAAAGCCCATTGCCTGCAAACTCCCCAGAAGAAAAATCAAGCAAATCAGTACAAGAAACCAATGATTAGTTATATGTGTGTGCAAAGCACTGCTGGGGAAAACACAGGCTGCTGGGAAGCGAAGAAGGGGATGACAGAGGATGAGATGGCTGGATGGCATCACCGACTCAATGGACATGAGTTTGAGTAGGCTCCAGGAGTTGGTGATGGACAGGGAGGCCTGGCATGCTACAGTTCATGGGGTCGCAAAGAGTCAGACACGACTGAGCGACTGAACTGAACTAGGAAGCAAACAGCAGTATCTAAACCAGTGGTGGGAGAGAGGCAGCGGGGAGTGGCCATGCCTGCTACTCTCTATACCAACACTTCATTTAACTCATTTCATCCTCACAAGTTTATAAGGAGTTACAAGCATCCCTAGTTTGCAGGTGAAGAAACCGAGGCTCACAGGTTGCTTAGCAGCCCTGTGAGAAGGCTAGGAAGTGACATTCGTCCAATGGGAGAAAATCAGCAAGTGGCAGAAGCAGGATTCAAGCCCAGGACTGTCAGAGGCTGGACCGTTCCTCCCCCACCGCCCTCCCTGCCCCTCACATGCAAAGTGATGAACAACACAAGCCACAATGTGTTCCTAGGAGCAAGCTAGACCCAGAGAGGCAGTGGGTGTCTGGATTTAGAAGAAGGGGAGAGCCCTGTGGGTTGAGGTTTGCATCAGGGAAGGCTTCCCAGAGAAGGTGACTCTGGAACCGAGTCAGAAAATTACCAAGGAAGAGAAAGGTCCCGGAAAAGAGGCACTGCTGGAGAAAATGCTAAGAGGTGGGAATAAATACTGGTTTTTCCGGGGGGAGTGGGGAATGAGGAGACCAGACCAGGCTCATATACCAATTCTGTGTAGAGGAGTCATAGGGGATGAACCTACATGGGGAGCATGAATCCAGATTCTAGGAGACCTTGAATGTGACAATCCAGGTGTGTTCCTTGATTGGATCCCAAGTTCCAAAGCTGCTGCTGGTCTTGAAGAAGCTGAGGGTCAAGAATACACATACCCAGTGTCCAGGCCAACCCCATCTAGACCTCCTTGATCCCACGGGGTCCCTCTCCCCACCCATCTCTGATACTAGCATCTCTGGGAGCGCTGCTGAGGGAGGCTGGTCCCCAGCTCTGAGAAGCCTCAAGGCATCACCATGGAGACGCTACAGGCCGCCAGCCACACAAAAGGAGCTGTGAGCTCCCAGTTCACCTGGGACTTGGAGCTAATGAGGAGGTGGCAAAAGTGTTTCATTTTCTCTCTTCTTCTTGCTCTCTCTCAAAAAGAAGAGGCAATTCACACAGGCAAACAAACCCCACCCTGCACTGGAAGGAGGCTGCTCAGTCCACTCGTCCATGGTGGCTGGCCTCCTTCTGAGAGAGGGAGGGGGAGCCCTGTATCTGAGGACTGCAGCAGGAGGTCCCTGGGAGAGAAAGATGCTGGAAGGACCAGCAGGAAACCGAGCGCTTCACCTTTTCTCCTACCTAGACAGAGGGGCAACTCAGCCATGTGTGTAAATGTAAGTTGCTATCTTCCATTTCATTGGCTTTGGGGTTCTGAAATGCAGACAATCTCTATACTTGCCTACAAGCCCGGGATCCTCTATTATTAGGGTAACTCAAGGAAATTGGATGCACTGGTATGGTTTCCACAGCACCCCCCACTCAAGAGCTGCATCTTGAATCATACATCCCACTGCACCCTCTCCCCGTTTAGCAGCCCAGGGAATCCCGCCTGTGCACAGAAGGGCAGGAGGACAAGAGACGAGAAGGGATGGCGGTGCTGAGATACCCAAAGCAGGATGGGGAAAGGAAGGCTGTTGCTTCTGAGTTGGGAAGGGAGGAGACCGGAGCGTCTCCAGCCAGGAAGCAATCTTCACACATGCATTGTCGTTTTCTTCTGCAAAGGGGTGAGAAGAGGGGAGGGGGGAAGTGGCAGCAAGAGGGGGAGCAGGCGGGAGAGGTGAGAAATCCAGCATCTTCAGACCTGCCCACACTGCTGGCTTCTCTGCTGTGTGCAGTACCTCATCTCACAGTCATTAGAGAGCCCACGGGAAGGGTGGAAGCCGGATGCCCCGAAGAGTGGGAAAATAGAGAGGAGGGATGCGCACACAGAGACGTGTGCCTGGACCTCTGGAGAGAAGGCCCCCAGCCTGAAGCCGTCCCGGCCCCCAAACTCCCAGAATCCTTAGAACACCAAATGGACCTTAGAGCAGCAAACACTCTGGTTACTCCAAAAGCCCCAGAAGTACCCAGCAAGCAGAGTCCCCATGTCTGACCCACACTGTTCCTCTCTCTTTGCCTTCCTCTGGAGCAAAAAGGGTCCCAGCTTTCCCTCCAGTCTGGCCAAGCCCCTTCCAGTTCACGAGCAGAGAGCAGTAAACTGGAATGCTGGGGAGGGGAGCAGTCCCCAGAATAGCCCTGGCAAGACAGGACAAGCACTTGCTACTGAAAGGACAGGTCAGCTCCTGACAGCCCTCTCCTCAGAGCTTGCCAAGGCTCCCAGCTCCCTCAGGGTAAAAGCTAAAGCTCCTACATAAACACCCTGAGTAATCTCACTCCTCCGACCCATAACCTTTCTGAACTCCCCACGCGCATTGCCTCTTACCTGCTCTGACGGAGTTCACAGCATCTCCTTCTCACTCTCCAAATATATAAGATGCCCTTTGGGCCTCAGGGCCTTTGCACTTGCTGTTTCCCCTGCCCAGAACATTTTCTTTCTTTCTTTTTTCAGTCAAGGGCTCTTTTTTTTTTAAAAAAATTACTTGGCTTTTAAGGGTCTTAGCTGCAGCAAGTGGGATCAAGTTCCTTGACCAGGACTGAACCCAGGCCCCCTGCACTGGGAGCAGAATCTCAATCACAGGACCACTAGGAAAGTCCTACAAAACATTTTCCTTAGATGTGTTCACATCTCACTCTCTCAGGCCTGAATTTCAACATTACTTTCTTAGTGAGTCTTCTTAGTGCCTCTCTCTAAATATCCAGTCACCCCAATACTCCCCACTCCTTTTCCCAGTTTTACGTCATCTCACCTTTTATCTGAAGCTGAAATTCCAGTATTTTGGTCATCTGATGCAAAGAGTTGACTCACTGGAAAAGTCCGTGATGCTGGGAAAGATTGAGGGCAGAAGGAGAAGAGGTCGTCAGAGGATGAGATGGCTGGATAACATCACCAATGCAATGGACATGAACTTAGGTGAACTTCGGGAGATGGTGAGGGCCAAGAGAAGCATGGCATGCTGCAGTCCATGGGGCTGCAAAGAGTTCAGCTGGGCAACTGAACAACAAGACCTTTTATCATCATCTTCCCTGGTGGCTCAGATGGTACAGAATCTGCCTGCAATGTGGGAGAGCTGGGTTCAGTTCCTGGGTCGGAAGGATCCCCTGGAGAAGGGAATGGCAACCCACTCCAGTATTCTTGCCTGAAGAAGTCCATGGACAGAGAAGCCTGGTGGACTACAGTCCATGGGGGTCACAAAGAGTCATCGGACATGACTGAGTGACTAACACTTCCACTTTAATTGCAGTACTAATTCATCTAGTTCATTGCCAGGATCCTTCACAGGAGTGCACATTCCATGAAGGCAGGAAGTTGTGACTGTTTTGTTTTCTGTTGTATCCTCAGCACCTAGAAGCATCTTGGCAGATGGTAGGTCCTCAATAACTATTCACGGAAGGAAGGAGACATCCCTATGCTGTTGGCTCCTTCCAATCCCCCGGAAGTGCCTGCAGCAATGCTTCTTCCAATACCTCTGAAGACACCCACCCTCTTGGAAAATTCCTTGTCCTTTGGACTCAGACTGAGACTACCAGGAGAAGGAAGGCAGGGAAGAACAGAATGGGGATTTCTGCCAGGTTCAGAGTGGGCAGGATATGGGCAAAAGGAGATGGTTCTGGGTGGCAAATGCCCTGATCACCATGGCCCCAGAGCAAAGTCACCATGATCTCTAGCCTCTCCAAGGACACAACACACACACACACACACACACACCCTCATTTCCTCCCCCAGTCATTGAAGTTTGAGAAAAAGATCTCCAGAGACAGAAGATGGATTGCATTCCCCGCTGTCACCATCAGGCTCTGCAGAATCTAGTATCTGCAGTCACCTCACCAAGCTGCTGAGACAGAGTACCCTTCCCTGTTAAACGGGGACCAGAAGTGCTCCTCCTCCTACCTGCTCATCACAAGTGAGGTGAGGGTCTCAGGTGTGGCCACCTTTGTAAATACCATCCTACTGAAAAGCATCCTCAGTGCTCACACAACTTTTGCTGCTTTCTACCTAGAGTTGATGAGGGTGGGGCAGGAGAGGCTGAAGAAACAAAAGCAAAAGGATGAAAATTGATGCCCCTGTCGCAGGCTGTTAGGCAAAGCACCAAACCATTCCAGCCAAGTTGATTTCCCGCTGGAGCAAAGGCCTTTTGCAAGTTTGCTTGCTGAGTCACTTCAGTCGTGTCTGACTCTTTGCAACCCCATGGGCTATAGCCTGCCAGGCTCCTCTGTCCATGGGATTCTCCAGGCAAGAATACTGGAGTGGGTAGTCACTCCCTTCTCCAGGGGATCTTCCCAACCCAGGAATCAAACCTGGGTCTCCTGCATTGCAGGCAGATTCTTTACCATCTGAGCCCCCAGGGAAGCCTATTTGCAAGTTCAGACTAACAGTGAGAATCACAGACAACCCCGTAGCTCTCAGGTACCACAGGATCCCTCCACCCCGATCTGGGCAGGTGGGACCCAGGGCAAAGCATACACTTTTCAGGCAGACCAGCCAGGTGTCCATGACACTGTAAAGGTGGTTTGGGACTGGAAGGCACTGGTCTGGAAGAGGCAGCCTGGCTGTTGCAGCTGGCATCGTGGCCCCAGCTGGGTGAGCCCATCATCATTTATAATTGAACTTATCGCGGGCCGCCCTCACTGTCGCTGTCGCTGTCGCTTGAGCCATTTGATGTCGTTGAGCCTTTGGAAAAAGGAGAGGGGTGGGAGGGAAGAGGCAAAGGCAGGAGAAACAAAAGGAGTTTCGTAACAGGACTTCAAAAAAGCCAAGTGTTTGAAAAGATCTTTGCTAAGGTTCTGACCTACTTTACATGCGGATAAGCCATCTCCTTCGCTTGCAAAGGAAAAAAAAAAAAAAAAATCCCGCACAAAGTGGTCGCAGCTCTGTTCAGAGTCTGGGCTGCATTGCAGAAAGGGGCTCTAGTGCGGTAATCAGAGGCCATTTAGGAGCCGTGATTTGGGTAATTATATAAGATTTCAACCTCTCTGGTGTAACCCTGGAACAAGGGGCTGCCAGAGAGAGACGGCTGGGGCTGAGAGAGGAGGTATCTGACAAGCACAGCTGCAGGGAGCTAACCTCTTCACTCTGGAACACCGGGTTACACCCTACCCCAGGTGCACACCTGGGCTCTGACCACACCCCTCCCAGCCAGGTAACCTTGGGTTTCCTCCCTGTGGTTACACCTCAGATCATGAGTCAGGGGGCAGCCAAGAGTGAAGGTTCCTGACCCAGCACCTGGCACATAGCAGGTGCTCAGTCATGGTGACTCTCTTCTCTGTTTCTAGAATGAGTTGGGAGGAATCATCCCATCCTGCTCACAGATTCTCGGGACCCACGAATGCCATCTGGGGCCTCCAGCACCCAGTGATTAGGACATACATATGAAGAGTCAGGCCCACCACATGAGGGGCCGGCTTGAAAGCTGGAGATGCCCAGCCTTCAGAGGGCACCAGGCCATCTGAAATCAGAGCAAAGGGGACACAGAAAGGGCAGGACAAGAGACACGGGATGTGGGGGCGGAGGAACAAGGGATGCTCCGCAGAGAACAAACAGGGACCGTGGCCATGCTCCTTTGTCCGCCAACTTGCCCCACGGCTTCAGAGCCCCACTGGTCTAGAGGGTACCATGCCCTGACCTTGGTCCCCAAAAGAGAGAAGAAAGCATGATGTGGGGGACATTCTAGGACAGCTACAGTGTTTACGAGAAATGAGATGAGCTAGGAGAGTGATCAGAGGGGAGAGAAGGAGAAACTCGGGAAGTTGGGCTGTTTGTTGTCATTAAAATAACAGATGTTATTAACGATTTTATTATATCGTCCTCACATCAGTCCTGTGAGGTTGGTACTTCTGGGGAGCAGGGCTTCCCCAGTGGCTCAGCAGTAAAGAACCTACCTGCAGTGCAAGAGATGCGGGAGACGTGGGTTTCATCCCTGGGTTGGGAAGACCCCCTGGGGAAGGAAATGGCAACCCACTCCAGTATTCTTGCCTGGAGAATCCCCATGGACAGAGGGGCCTGGCAGGCTGCAGTCCATGGAGTCACAAAGAGTCAGACACTGAGCATGCATGCATGCACGTACTGTTAGGAAGTATTATGACCCCCATTTTAGAGATGAGATGACTGAAATCCTTTAATATTTATGTATTCATTTGGCTGCTTTGGGTCTGAGCTGTGGCACTTGGGATCTTTCTTGTGGCATGTAGGATTTTTTTTTTTTTTTTTTTTAGCTGCAGCAGGCATCTAGTTCTCTGACCAGGGATCAAACCCGGGCCCCTTCACTGGGAGCGCAGAGTCTTAGCCACTGGACCACAAGGGAAGTCCTTTTTTTTTTTTTTTTTTAATTTTTTTATTAGTTGGAGGCTAATTACTTCACAACATTTCAGTGGGTTTTGTCATACATTGATATGAATCAGCCATAGATTTACACTTATTCCCCATCCCGATCCCCCCTCCCACCTCCCTCTCCACCCGATTCCTCTGGGTCTTCCCAGTGTACCAGGCCCGAGCACTTGTCTCATGCATCCCACCTGGGCTGGTGATCTGTTTCACCATAGATAGTATACATGCTGTTCTTTTGAAACATCCCACCCTCACCTTCTCCCACAGAGTTCAAAAGTCTGTTCTGTATTTCTGTGTCTCTTTTTCTGTTTTGCATATAGGGTTATCGTTACCATCTTTCTAAATTCCATATATATGTGTTAGTATGCTGTAATGTTCTTTATCTTTCTGGCCTACTTCACTCTGCATAAGGGGCTCCAGTTTCATCCATCTCATTAGGACTGGTTCAAATGAATTCTTTTTGACGGCTGAGTAATATTCCATGGTGTATATGTACCACAGCTTCCTTATCCATTCATCTGCTGATGGGCATCTAGGTTGCTTCCATGTCCTGGCTATTATAAACAGTGCTGCGATGAACATTGGGGTGCACGTGTCTCTTTCAGATCTGGTTTCCTCAGTGTGTATGCCCAGAAGTGGTATTGCTGGGTCATATGGCAGTTCTATTTCCAGTTTTTTAAGGAATCTCCACACTGTTTTCCATAGTGGCTGTACTAGTTTGCATTCCCACCAACAGTGTAAGAGGGTTCCCTTTTCTCCACACCCTCTCCAGCATTTATTGCTTGTAGACTTTTGGATAGCAGCCATCCTGACTGGTGTGTAATGGTACCTCATTGTGGTTTTGATTTGCATTTCTCTAATAATGAAGGGAAGTCCTAAGAGAAACTCTACACTGTTTAGAATCTCACAGCTAGTCTGAGAGTATGTCTGAACCAAAAGTCTGGGCTCTCAAGTTACTTGATATTGCCTCCAAAGCTTTTGTATTCATTCAATAAATATGTAATAAGCACCCGCTGTGGGTGTCAGGCTCTGATCCAGGCTCCACAGATACAGCAGTACACACAAACAAGTAAGCCTGCGACCACATAGCACCCACACAGGTCAGCGCTGTGGGTTTCGACACCACACCCCTCCTTTTCCCTGCATGAGAAGGGATACTCCAGGAACATACGCAAGGGAGGAAAATAAACTCTTTTGATCTCAATCAAATTCAAGCATCTAAGGGTAGGTCAGTGTCTATTGAAAATCTAATCATTTTGTGAATTCCAAACAAAGACAAAATTAATTGTGGATTATCCTTTGGCTTCCGGTTGCCCTCTGAACGAAGCTAGCCAGGAAGTGAGGCACCGTTGGCTCCCTGGGCCTCAGTCCTCAGGGCTTTGAGGATTTGAGTGCCCAGTGCCTCCTCCAGCTCCCTCCTCCAGCTCCCTCTTCCTCCAGGTCATTGACTGATTGGTCTGGTGGTGGGGGTGGGTATTCTTTGCCTCTCACCCCATTGCTGTTCAAATGTGGGTCATCTAATCCAAGGGCATGAGAAAAAGGCCAGAGCTCAGCCAATCTCTAGCCCTCCCAATTCAGGCAGGACTAAACTCCCAGACAAAGAATGCTCCAACATCTCAGCTCAGGGCAAATGTGCAGAGATCTCATCAGCTAAGAAATGCACATGTTTTTTGGTCTCACGTACCACTCAAGGCAGAGAAGGAAATGGCAACCCACTCCAATATTCTTGCCTAGAGAATCCTGTGGACAGAGGAGCCTGGTGGGCTGCCGTCTATGGGGCCACACAGAGTTGGACACGACCCAAGCGACTTAGCAGCAGCAGCAGCAGCACCACCACCACCACTCAAGGCATTATCACACATAATCTTTACACATTCCGCACAAAGCCATATGCCTAAGGATGTCTAATTCAGCCTTGTTATGGTAATAAAAATGAAAGCTCATATATATATATATATATATATATATATATATATATATATATATATATATATCTACAAACAAAGGAATAATGAAATGCACTGTAGTACAGCCATGCTATAGAATACTATATATCTGGCAAAAGGAATCAAGTGGAGAAATAGACACTGCCATGAAAGATGCAAACACATTCAGTAAAAAGGCAAGCCACAGGGACTTTCATTGTGGTCTAGTGGTTGAGAATCCCCTTTCCAGCGCAGGGAACCCAGGTTCAATCACTGGTTTGGGAAGTAAGATCCCACATGCCTCGGGTGAACCATGCCCGCACAGAGCAACCACTGAGCCCGCATAACCTGGAGCCCACAAGCCACGACTAGAGAAGCCCACAAGCTGCAGCAAGGGCTCCCACGTGCCACAGCCAAATAGTTTTGTTTTTAAAAAAGGCAAGCTACGGGATGGCGTGTTTGATATTTGTTGTTGTTGTTCAGTCACCCAGTCACGTCCGACTCTTTGCGACCCCATAGACTGCAGCACGCCAGGCCTCCCTGTCCATCACCATCCCCCAGAGCTTGCTCATGTCCATTGAGTCAGTGATGCCATCCAACCATCTCGTCCTCTGTTGTCCCCTTCTCCTCCTGCCTTCAGTCTTTCCCAGCATCAGGGCCTTTTCCAGTGAGTCGGCTCGTCGCATCAGGTGGCCAAAGTATTTAGTCCTATATTTTTTAAAAACCTTGTGCCTGTTGGTGGGGTACATGATTTCAAATAAGATAGTGCATATATAAAACTTTAGCACATTGTCTGGCATATAGCAAGTTCTAAATATATTTGGCTATTATTTCCAGATACAATTTTAAAGGTGGGGCATAAGGAAATATCTACACCAGGCTCCCACCCGGTGCTTGCCTCTGGGGATGGGAGTGAGATGCAGATGGTTCTGAAATGGAGCGTCTTCCATAGGCTATTCTCAACGTATTGTCTGAATGCCTCATATCGGCATGCATAATTTTTGCAACTTTCAAAACATAAAAGGGGGAGGAATGCATTGAGCTTCATTTTCCCAAATACTGTCAGAAGAGGAGTTTTCCTTGATCCCAGGTCCTTTGGTCTTTGAAAGTTCTTTCTGGCGTGCTCTCTGAGTGCCTTCTGAGCAGCTTCAGGCCATGACTTTGCTTCTACCCGCCTTTGCAGAGGAACTGAGAATGCCTCACCACGTCTCAGAGCTTCAGCCACTCAGCGCCCACCCCCGCCGGGATGCTCAGTATCACCCTGGACACTGGACCACAGGGGCCAAGTGGTGAGAGCTCTTCCCTTCCCCCAGTTCAGGCCATCAGTTTGATTGAGAAGCCTTTACTTTGTCTCCAGGTTTCCTGCCTCTGTCCTGACTCTTTTACTTTCTCTCGTCCTCACCCTTCCTTTCAACTCCGGCTTCTCTGCTTCTTCCTGATACATCCACCCTGGCTCATAAACCCACCTCTGCAGAGGAATCCATGCAGAGCCTCTTGACCACCGCTTCCTTGGTCCAGGGGCCTCTTTGCCTAACAATGGTGGAGACGGTCAGGCAGTTCCGAGAGAAGGGGATTACCTGGGTTGTAGCCCTTGACGATGAATGACCCAGTCCTGGTCACTCCAGCCCCCCGACTTCTTCACCTAGAGAGGGTTGAGAATTGGGGAGTGAGGGGAGGGAGAAAGGATGGGAAGGCAGGCAGCCTCCTGCCCACTGGGAAAAGGTCCCTGCCTGAAGGGGTGCTCCCTGCTGCCTTGGAAGCCTCTCCCACCCTTGCAGCCTTGACCCCGCCCAACTCCAAGTATCCATGAGATTCGGGGTGTTTGGGATGACACTCAGCCATTGAGCACAGTCCTCAGGAGCTCAGGGGCTTCCCAGGTGGCACAGTGGTAAAGAATCCACCTGCCAAGCAGGAGACAGGAATTCAGTCCCTGGGTCAGGAAACAGCAACCCACTCCAGTATTCTGGCCTGGAGAATTCCATGGACAGAGGAGTCTGGCAGGCTATAGGTACAGGGTCGCTGAGCGACTAACACTTTCACTTTTCACTTTCAGTCAGCGGCTCAGACCCCCAGGAGATCCAGAAATGGATAAAGCAGATGGATAAGGGATAGATAAATGGATAAATCAGTCACCCTTGGGAGCTGCCTGGAGTGAGGGAGGAGGAGAATCTTGGAAGGTGTCTGCTACGTGCACAGTCCCAGCTTCAGCCCCGGTCCACCAGGGCCCAGTGTGGGTGAGAAGACGCAAGTCCCGGCTCAGGGACATGGCAGGATCCGCTCCTAGATGATCTCCCCAGACAGGGGAGACCCGGGATCTGTGCCAGCCTGTCTCTGCCCACCCTTCCCTTTCCATTTCAGAGTCAAAGGAACAGTGGGCTTTTAGTCACTGTGAACCAAAACAGAATTTTCAACATTTCCAAAACCTTACTATCATCTTCACTGGCTCTGAGTGAGCTATTTCAGGTAAATACAATGTTCCCATTTTACAGAAGAGAAATAGACATCACAGTCGCAGCCACACAAGAGTCAACGGGGGGCCAGTGACCAATTCTCCTGACTCCCAGCCTCCTTCCATCAGACCAAGCTGGCCTGCCTTACCTGACCCCTGAAGCCAGGCCCTCCACCAGGGTTACCTGTACCGTTTTCTGAAAGCACCCAAGGGATCAAATCATAGACACCCACTAGAAAAACTTCTCCAAAGGCTTAGAATCATAGGCTACTAGAGATTTTCTGATCCTCTTATTTTACGTGTGAGGGAAGTGGGATCCAGAGAGGGGAAGTGCTTTGTCCAAGGCCACACAGCAAGGCAGAGCTAGGATTCGCCCTCCAGCTGCACCCAGGGACTCACCAGGCTCAGGGTGCGTCCGTCCTTGCCCGTCTCTCCTGGCAGAGCCTAGGCAGGGCCGGTGTTTTCTTGCATCGTGGTATATGGAAGTTTTTCAAGGGCAAGGCAACTTTGCACTTCCCTTGCTCCTCTCATGTGCATCACAGAGGCCATTAAGGATTTTCATCCAGAAGATTGTAAGCGTCTCCAGCTGCTCTTGTGATGAACCTCGCCTACCCCCACTCCAGGCAGAGCTGCCCCAGGAAAATGCCAGGAGGTGGGGACCCCCGGGAGGTATCACAGCTACTGCCCACAATCTGGGTGCCCTGGAGGTGAGATTGAAACTCAGGGTTTCTACTTCAGCCTCTGTCTCATTGGTTCATCACACATTAGCCTAAACTGAAAACTAAAAGCTTTTCTCTGCCTCCTGGGCAGAGAAAGCTCTGGAGTGGGAGTCCAGAGGCCCGGGTCCAGCCTCAGCTCTGAACCAACTTCCAAGATGCCTTGGGCAAGTCTCCTACACATTCTGGGTGTTGCAGCCCCACCTGTGCAGTGAGGACATCAGGCCAGATTGTCTCTAGCGTCCCTCCAGCTCTGCCAGGCCCAGCTCCATGGTTTAGGCAGCAGTAAAGAGTCAAGTAAAGCCATTAGGAGTAGCGAAGAGATGGGGGCTGAATAACAGTCATAATGCAATTTTCCACAAACAGGGACGATGTTCTAGGAACTCACCGGGGCTGCACACCTGTTCCTCCTTTTGATCCTCACAAGGATTTTGGAGATCCTACTAAAATCTTCTTTATTTCACAAGTGAGTCAACTGAGGCTCAGAGATTAGGTAATTGTCTGAAGCCACACAGTCTGTAATCAGCGAGGTCGGACCGCCCGACTTTTCTCCCTCCTTTCCCCCCACCACACAGCCCCCAGGGGGTGATCGCCTCGGTTCTCAGGGCCCTCTCTCCAAATCAGCTCTGGGGTTAGTGGGGCCTCTGTCTCCCTCCTCTGATGTCATCATCACAGCCCTAACCTCCCAGCACTTTCTCAACGTCAGACTCTTGTCAGACCACAAGCCCCAAATTTTGCTCCAGAGAAAATGGCTCTATCCCACCTCATTCAAGCCCTTACGGCTTCTTGCCCCGTTTACCCTCCCCTCCTTGAGGTCCCTGCCCATGACTCATCCCCAGCCCTTTTCCCAGGGACCCCACATTGCCTAATTCCTGTGACTTTAATTCCTCCCCAACTGCTTTTCTCAGCTTTGGGGCTCATGACTTTTGGGGTGGGGGTGTATCTATCCAGCCTGCTTCTTTCCTGTGTATCTTCTCAAAGTTATCTCCTGTCGGGCTGGGTGCAGGAGTGAAGGGAAGGTGCCTGGATGTTCACAGGTGAGACCACGGCAGGAAGGCAGAGGAGACACCCCAATGGGCTCCACCGCAAGAGGTTTGCAATAGCACCCGGTGCCGAGGAGAGGACCTATGGGTCACTGACGCTGCTCAAGGTGGAGGAGAGTAGGCTGGCCCCCCGGGCGTACCCAGGGAACAGAGGGGAAGGAGAATTGGAAGGAAAAAGCCAGAGGACTTGCTGATTCGTTATAACCTGGAAGACTAGAAGAGGGAGCAACAGAGGATGGCACTAAGGTTTAGGGAAAAGGGGGTGATGGGAGAGGTGTGGTGAGCCACCTAGGAATCGAGCTGTTAGGAGAAAATCTGTGTGTGTGTGTGTGTGTGTGTGGTGGGGCAGGAGAGGGTGGAGGATCTTGTTTCAAACACTGGTTTTGAAATGACAGAGGGATTTTCAAGTGGAAATGCCTATTGAGTGATTAGAAAAACAGGATCCAGAGCAGCAGGGAAGGCAAGGGGTGGGTCATATAATTACTGTGCCCTGAACTCTAAGCTGAGCATGGGGGCCCCAGGCTGCCCACTCCCCGGCCCCACCTGCCCCACCCGGAGCCTGAGTCAGCCAGCCTTGGTGGAAATTTGATGAGTGAAGCCAGGTGACCGAATCCTGAGATAGGGTCATCCTGACTCTATAGAGATGACCGCACCTGGGGGCAGCCAGGGTGTGTGGTGTCCACAGTGGCCAGCACTGCAGAGAACAAAGGGAACAAGGAAAGCCAGGAAATCCGTGGCCGGAAGAGGAGGTGAGCCTGCAGAGGATCAGACGGGCTGGTGGGGGTGGGGGGCAACTCTGGGTTTAGGGGAGAGAGAGAGAGAAAGGCAGGTAAGCTAGAAGAGGGAGTAGGGTAGGTCAAGACTGGTCCTCTGCTCCAGTCAACAGCGTGGATGCTGGGAGGGACTGGGCATGGGTCAAGGCCCTGCCTGAGGAGGTGGAGTGCGGAGGGCGTGGGCAGAGGAGCCGTGGGCCCAGCAGTGACAGCGCCAGGAGGCAGAGGCTTTCACCGAGACAGGGAGGAGTTTCGCTCTTGAAACAGGAATGTATGCACATCGGGGGAGACGGGGGGGACTAAAGATGGCCGCGCAGGCCCTGGGAGGCAGGGGTCCCAGCGGTGCCTGGAGACTCAGGTCCCCGGAGACCACAGCCTCCTCCGGCCAGAATCACAGCTTTCAGACAACGCGGCAGCTTCCTAAGGCCTCAGGCATTCAGGAACCCAGGCAGAAGCAGGAGTATGGCCAACGTTCTAGCTGTCTCTTCCGGTTCAGTGAATTCTGGTGTCCCCCCTCACATACACACACAAACAGCAGAGTCCCTTCTGCTTTCAGCAAAGGCCACGCAGCAAGTCACTCTCTGAATCGAGGAGGAGTGGCCAGCATCCCCTTGAGCAGATATTCCCCAGATGGGTAGGGACGAAGGGACCAGATCCCCCGGGGAGCTGCCTTCACTCAGACCCCCCAGAGCCTCCATCCCCTCTCCTAAAGGCACCTTCCCTTCCCTGGCCTTTTCCAAAATCAATCCCGACATCTCCTTAAATCGAAGTCAGCCACAATGAAAGGGTGGTGCGGAATTTTGTTTACCAATCCTGGCATCTAATTAAAATTAGCTGATGGTTCTTCTAGTTGGTTTTTTTGTTCTGACTATTTTTAAGCCAGAGCTGCTAGATCAGTGCAGCCACTAGTAAGCTGTCAAATCAAATTTTCAAAAGCAAATTGCTTTTATAATTAATTTAATTATTATTACGGCTCCCAGTTTTGTGTTGCGTTAATGAACACAAGCAGCTTTCACCCTCTGCTTCTCCCCCACACACTCACTTAGCACCCCCTTGCCTCCCCAGACCCACCTCCCACCTCTCCAATCCGAGTTGGGCAAATGGAAAGGCAAGAAGAAAAGCAGACACACGCGCCCAGTCCCCCTCCGCGACCACCACCCCCCGCAGCAGCTACCTCTCTGATTCACGCCCTCACCCTCAGAGTGAGTAATTAAAGTTCTGCTCCCTGTTATGGAATAAATGGTACATGTTTTAATTACCCCGAGCCTACCCAGGCGTCCTCACACCCCCGCCCAAGACTGTGAATCTGGTGGAGTGGGGGGAAGGGTGGGGGGACAGTTCCGAGAAAGAAAGAGCTTCTGTGACAGTGACAGCGGTCTGTCACCCGGGGTCTGGAATTCGCTGGGGAACCGTCAGTTACTAAGGAAACTAGGAGGAAGAGAAGAAGGGAGAGAGGCGGTTGGATCCAATTTTGGGCGACAAGTGTGAGGCGTAAAGATGTTGGACCCTCTGCGCATCCTAGGCTCAGCGGCAGTGTCTTCAGGGGTGCGCGGGGGCATAGAGGGGTCACCTGGAGGCCACAGCCTTCTCAGGAGCCCAAGGCAGGTCAAGGGGATGGAGACACAAAGGCAGGAGCAGCGATGGGCCAGGACAGTGACCAGAAGCTGTGTGTGTGTGTGTGTGTATCCACCCACAAGCACACAACCGTTCACACCCATGTTTGTACATGTCCATGTTTTTATCCTTTTCAGTCTTTTGGGTGTTTTCTTTTTGTTTTCCTCCTTCCCCAGTTTGCAACTTATCTCATTTCCATCTTTTCTCCTTTCTCTGGCAAGCACGGTTCTGCCCCCTTCTTTTCTCTTTCTCTTCTCTCTCCGTCTCTGTCTCTCTGTCTTCATCTCTGTCTTCTCTTCCCCTGCTTCTCCATCTGCCACCCTACCCTGCATCCCCCAATATCTCTTTCTCTGCTTGTCTAGTTAACCCCCCTCCCAGGCCCTCCCTCTCTGCCTCTCTCTTCCTGTCTCTGTGTCTGTCGGGCTCTGGCTCAGACGTGACCCTGTGAACTGTAAGGGCAGGAGACCTGGGGACACTGGAGCACCCCGCCTGCCCTGACTCCCCTTCCATGCCTGGCTGATTCCTCCTGCCCCAAGGAGCCACAGTACCCGGGGCTTCATTGGGTCAGCTCTCAAAATCCAGTGCTGTGGGGAGGGGGGAACTTGGCCCATACAAGTCCCCATTGTTTCTGAAGCAGAAGCAGAGACCAGGAGAGAAGGACAGGGCTCAGGGTGGGCCCCAAACCAGCCCAAACAAGGGGGAGGGGGAGCTTCAGCCAGGTGAGGGAGACAGGGTTTATTTCTGGGCTTTTGTGCTGAAGGACAGACAGGAAGCTGCACAGAATGAAGGGTGTGAGTCACCAGTGCAGTTGGGCTTGGGCCTGGCTGGTGGCCGGGCATTCTGGAAGCCACTCAGGAATCCCATGAGCATGCCAGGTCCTGAGGAGAACCCACCATTCCCCGTAAAAAGCCACTCCAGGTGAGGCTGGGCCCTCCCTCATCCTCTGATGGGCAGGGGGGACCCGTGCCCTTTCTCCAGGAAGCCGGGGCTGGAGCTCCTGCCGCCTCACTCCTGCGGCAGGGCCGGCTCCTTCTCCACCTGTCTTCTCACCTCTTCTCCGTGTGCAGCTGACCCAGGCTTGGATCCTTTCCTGTCCCCACTCCTGGTAAAGAGAGGGCCCAGGTTCCGTGTGGCCTGACCCCTGGCTCCCAGGGTCCCTCAGGGAGAGCCCAGTGCTCTGGAGGGACGGAGCCCCGCACCCCACATCCCCCAAACCCCCACATCGGCTGCTCAGAGGGGCTGGCAGGGGTGCAGGACCACTCAGGCTGCCCTTCCCGGAGCAGGAATAGCCTAAGAGGTGGGTTACCTTTCTCTGCTGAACCAAGATTTTGGGAGGCGTGGGAAGATAAGAGGTCCATTTCTGTCCCACCTACACATCTTTACACACACACACACACACACACACACACACACACACACACACACACACACACACACACACACACACACACAGAAGATAAGAGGTCCATTTCTGTCCCACCTACACATCTTTACACACACACACACACACACACACACACACACACACACACACACACACACACACACACACACACACACACACACACACACACACACACACACACACACACCCCCACTCATTCAAAGGGTGGCAACTCAGCCCTCCTTACTCTAGGGGGCGCTCTCCAGTCAGATGCCTGACAGCCGCCTGGAGGCACTTCCAGAAGACCAAGGTCCTCTCGGTGCCAGAATCTCAGCAGGAGTTCAAGGCCAAGGTGAGAGGCCTCAGCCCTGCCTCTGAAGCCACCCACAAAGGCCTCGACACCGCAGGCCGCAGGCGGATCTGGCATCCTCGGACACCCCTCGCCATTGCCAGGCAAATGCTCCAGCCAAGGCACGTGTGTAGAGCAAGCCTGCCACCTGGTGGTGAGGCTACTCAACTACAGACCGGGGCTCTGGAGGGGGCTCGGTGGGGCTGGGGCCCCTCCAGGGCTGATCCCTGAGGCAATGCTCTCATGTGCGGGCTGCATGGAGCCCTTCCCAGAACCCATCCAAAGACGCTCATGGGGGCAGAGAGCAGGGGTGGGGTATGGTGGGGCTGGGTTCAAGAGCTAAGGCAGGGGACCCAAGGGCCAGGCCTGAATGAACTCAGAGAAGAGATTTCATGTGTCTCTGCCCTGAGGAAGCAGCAGCCTGCGGCACTGGGAAGCTCAACAATCCAGGTTTCTCTCCTGGGTCTACCAGCACCCAGCTCTGAGGTCGATGGTGGGCCTTTGTTTGGAGGATCCGGCAAGACACAGCCCTGCTCTTGAGGAGCTCGTGGGCTTGAAGCAGTTCACACCGTGAGCCAGGAGCTGATAGTTTGGAGATCAGCTGCGATTAGGACAGGAAGGACCTCAGGGGTCAGCTGGCCCAACAGAGGCTGCAGGACAGGTTTTGTGAGCACCTGCCCCCACGTGCAAAATTGTCCATAATAAAATTGCATTTTATGACTTTGGTATAAAGATGAATATATTTGTACTACACAAGTGGCTCAGCAGTAAAGAATCTGCCTGTGAGGCAGGAGCCACAAGAGACCCAAGTTTGATCCCTGGGTCAGGAAGATCTCCTGGAGGAGGGCGTGGTCACCCATTCCAGTATTCCTGCCTGGAGAATCCTATAGACAGATGAAAATGGCGAGCTCCAACCCATGGGGTCGAAAAGAGTCAGAGTCAGACAAGACTGAAGCGACTTAGCACACATGCACGCACACCCTATAACATTTCCACAGCCTAAATTTTGGGGTTTTCTTTCTTCTGACTTTAGAAGAAATTAAAACCTTTCCAGATGCCTAATGGAAACATGAACCTTGAATCCAACCTCTTCATCTTGCTGATGATACAGAAGCCCAGAGGAGGACAAGGTCTGCCCGCCATCACACAGCAGGCACTGGCTGGGCTGGGGGGCCACAAGTAAGCCCTCGGAGCCAGACTAGGGTTCTCTTCATTACCCATTTAACCTCTTTCGGGAGACAGAAGAATCCCTGCTACCTACACTGCAAGCCAAGGACGAGCCCCCTCACCCAGCCCCTCCAGGCCCCTGTGGTTGCCCACCACGTGGAGAGAGCTTGGTTGGGTTCCACCCACTCCTCCCCGCCCTCCCAGCAGAAGCTTCCCCTCCCCCAGTCCTGGCCAGGCAGCCAAGTCACCACCACCACCACAGCTCTTTGGCCTGCTGTCTTATTAATTCCTAATTTCCAATTTGCAAGAAGAGAGAGCTTTAAACCTCCATCTCACCAGCCCAGCAATCACACAGATGTACCAAGTATCTCTGGACAGCCTTTAATTTATCTCCCAGCGCACGCGGGCACTGCTGAGGGACTTGATGGCACAGCTTAAACATAATAAATTACTCAAGTACCAGAGATTAGTTAGTAAAGCTCCAGGCTCCCTCCAAGCCCCTGCTGACTTGGTCGATGACACCAAAGGTTCCTTTGATGCTGCCCAGTGCAGGGGAGGGGGCCTGTGATAGGTGTCCTCTACTCTGAGCCAGCTGTCCAGTCCTCCTCAGGACCCCTGTCACCAGGCAGAAGTGGTGACGTGGCAGAGAGGCAGGGGCCCCAAGAAATGCGAGGGCAGACTCAGGCATTTCCCACTCCAGGCCTCAGTATATCAGTGGGGTCATTATCAAATGGTGGCAAGTCTGACCCTTGCTTGGGCACAGCTTGGAAGACCAGGGGTCAGAGGATGCCCAAAAATGAAGCAAGATGTCGGCTACCTTTGGAACCAGGTGAAGGGAATGGAAATGTTTTTCTTGAAGACATAAAGGGCCAGAGATAGTCTTGAAGCATTTGAAGGTCCATCCCTGCCGCTCACTCCAGGTACCTGCCAGGTGTGTCTTCACTGGGCCTCGCATCCGTACCATCTACCATCTTCTGTCCCTGACCACAGTTCTGCCTTGTCTGTATGGACCTAGTCCACCCCCTCTCTCCACCAGCATGATCTTTATATAGCCCAGCTCTAGCCACATCACTCCTCGGACTACAGTGTGTGATGCTCTTCCATTGCCTACCTAATAAAACTGGCTCCATACCAGTTTTATTGCATTGTCTTCCCCTGCTGGTCATGAACATTATCAGACTGGGAAAGATGCTCGAGGGAGAGGGTGCAGCTCACCTTCTAGGTGACATTCTCATTTATCAGGTGGTTCCACAAATTCCTACAAGAGACAAAGAAATGGGCAAAAACACTCCGAATTAGTTCCTAGACCAAGACACTGAGAAAAGGGCTTCCAGGGAGGGTGGGGGGTAGGAAAAGGCTATCTGTAAAGTGGTAAGCATTACCAGAATTCTGAGCTATCCTGGAAAACCCCTCTTCCTTAAGAATCTCTCCCATTAGCCTCAGCTCAGGCATCCCAAGCCCCAGATGATATCGAGAAAGATGAACCAAATATTTACATCTTCTTCATTTCTCCTGATACCAAAGCCAGAGCTCCTGGCTCCCAGGCCCCGCCCACCCCAGGCCCCCACTAGGGTCCCCCTTGGTCCCAAGTCAGACCTGAGAGCAGGGAGTGGGACTTCTCCCCAGTCACCTGGCACTGAGGTGCTCTTGAAGCTATTAAAAAAAAAAAAACTTGTGATCCATAGTCATCTTTGTTCCCAGGCACTAATATTACTCATTGTTATCAGCAATAAAAACCTCTTCAGTATCTCTAATTCTTTCCTTCCATAGTGCTCAAAATACTGCCTACACATGCTCTTGTTTAGGCAGAGATGGCCTCCCTCACACAATAGGTGGTGGCTGAATATGGTGCAAATTGAATCACATTGTAAACGTGCAAGGGAATCCTAACATGAATCCTTTAATAAAGAGAATAATCACCCCTTAATTTTTCATTAGTATAAACCCAGGTGTTCCTAGAATGAGTATGTTGGATGTGAACAGAACCTATACGTGTACACACACACACACACACACACACCTGAGAATGCAACCCACCATGCCCAGAATAGCCCCAGGTACAAAGCAATCTTAATATTAATACAAACCTGACAGAGATACTAAGAGTATATTTTTTATAGTGACACTGGTGAACAGGAACACCAAAGATTATATAAGACTGCTTCCCCTTAAGGAAAAAGGAAACTGAGGCCCCAATGGAGCGATGGTTTACTGCTGTCCCCCACCTCCAGAAAGAGGTGTTCCAAGCGTTTATAAAAACTTCTGCGTCCCTACAGCACAGAGAACTCTGCTATGTTATGTGGCAGCCTGGATGGGAGGGGGTTTGGGGGAGAATGGATACATGTATATGTATCGCTGAGCCCCTTCGCTGTTTGCCTGAAACTAGCGCCGCATTGTTAAACAGCTCTGTCACTGTGGCTGTCGTATCCACTCAGTCGTGTCCGACTCTTTGCAAGCCCATGGATTGTAGCCCACCAGGCTCCTCTGTCCATGGAATTCTCCACGCAAAAATACTGGAGTGGGTTGCCATTCCCTTTTTCGGAGGATCTTCAAAACCCAGGGATCAAACCCAGGTCTCCTGCTATACCCCAATACAAAATTAAAAGTTTAATAAAAAATAAAAATGAAAAAAGCATGATGATATTTAAAATTTTTAGAAAAAGCACTTCTGGGTCCCAAGAAGATGGTATATTCTAGAATTAATTTATTAATGCTATCATTATTATGGAACTAGAAAGGAAAAGACTTTTTACTCTCAGCCTGGAGCTTGGGATGAAGAGAACTCTCCCAGACTTCTCCCACCCACATCTGATTCAGATAATTCCAACATTCATCCCACAAACCTAGTGGTTGATGACCTAGATCCTCAAGCCACTGGCCACTGTTTTATGCGTGGCTCAGATGTCAGCCGAAGACTTGCCTCCCCCTCCTCCATATCAGTAAACCGGACCCCAAATCCTCAGCCTGTGGGAATCCAGAGCCTCTGGCTTACACGCGCCCCCCCACATCTGGTTAACCCCCATTCTCACTGTCTTTGGCCTGCATCCACACTGACCACCTCCATCCTGCTCTGTGCCACCCAGGGCACAAAGCTTAGGCTCTGTGGGGGGTTCACAAAAGTACACATGCACCAAGCGCTCCCCAGCTTAGGAGAGTCCTGGGAGTGCGGCTTCCAGGAGAGGGGCCCTGCGGGACAGCACAGCATGTGGGGTCTTGCTGCCTCTCTCGTCCCTCACTTCCCTGTCCTCCTGAGAAAATAGTTCATTCTTCTCCTTGGTCTGCACAAAGCAGTCTCTTTAATACTTAGGTTCCTTAGAGTCTCAGCTTCTCTCCTTTCAGAGCCTAAGAAAATAAAATACCTCAGCGACACAGCTGAGAAAGAGCTCTCAACCCAACCCAACTGTAAGCCCCATGAGGTCAAGGACTGGGTCTTGACATGGACTGTAAGTAGCCCAGAGTTCACTTTAATAAATGCCACCATTACAGCCAATTCTCATGACTCACAGTAGTCATGTTCCATGAAATCAGCTCAAACACTGAATTAGCAAATGCTAAACATTTGTCCCAAAGGGAAATATAGGGGTAGGTTTTGTGAGCCTCTGGTCACATTTTCATCAACTGATCAACATGCCACCTTTTTAAAAACGCATTTCTGTTTAAAGACACTGATTTAACATCACTGTTGATTCATTAACATTGAACTCATGACCAATGGTGCTATAACTCATGCCCGATCAGAGCTTATCTAACACGTGTTTTCTCCATAAGGCACTTCACAGCCTTCTGCGCTCGGGACACCAGACAGCACGGTAGCACTGCATGTGGGGACCATTTTGCAAGATCGCCCAAAAAAAGCACAAAAAAAAAATGTAGAAAAAGGTGGCACAAAAGAGCCCACGAGAAACACTTGTTTACAGGCTGAGAACTGAAACAAGAAGGCAAAGTGTCGCCTCGTGCGACCTCCACTGAGAATGTGCACATCAAGCAATTCCAATTTCTCACCATTCTGCACATGTCTGTGAGTACCCTAGAAAGCACCATGAGGATCCATGGGGGAGTCATGCATTTTAACAAGCAGGTGAATTTGAAAACACGGAATGCACCCATAATGAGGATAGACTGTCCCTATGTGCTGGGGAGTACTACTCAGCCACAAAAAGGAACAAACAGTGGGTGCAGGCAACTGCCTGGAGGGTTCAAAGAGGCCAGTCTCAAAGCTTCCACACCATATGGTTCCACTTATATGATACTATTGAAAAGCCAAAACTGTAGCAATAGAGAATGGATCTGTGGGTGCCAGAAGACAGAGGTGGGAGGCAAGTGTGGCTTAAATTAAAGAATAGCTCAAGGGAATTGGGGAGGGGGTGTGATGAAACTATTCTGTATCCTGATGGTAGCGGTGGTAATGCAAATATCTGCATGTATTAAAATTCATGAACTGTACATCAAGAGAAAAAAGGTCATGCTACCGTATGATAATTTAACAAATAAAATAAATATGTAAGCAAATATCATAATAAGGATAACCAGAGAGGCGCCACCGCGGCTGCCTTGCTGCAGGGAATAGGGCCTCAGGAGAAGGTGCATGTGGCCATGTGAGGCCCTTCCTTGTGGCCTTGTTGGAGGAAAGAAAGTGACCACGCGTGCCTGGGTTGTGGTCTCCTGCCCCATGCAGGTGACTCCTACAGCCTGCTAGTCACCAAGAGAGGGTTGCCAGGTCTGGAGGCTTCTCAGCCTCATTCCGTGCATGGGCTCCTCTGCGAGAGGACCCCACTCCTCCAGGGTCCCCAGGGCATTGGCTTTATATCCACATGCAGAGATTCCCCCTCAGAAGTTAGTGTTGCCCCTAGCAACCAGCTCTCTCTCCAAAATGCTTTGAATACAGACTGCCTCAGGAAGACTGCTCCTCAGAACTGATTTCTAAAAGACCTCCTATCACTATGTGAACAAAACATTTTTAAACAGAAAATTTAACAAGGTTTTAAAACAAAGATTCATCCTTTTCATCCTCTTCTGACTATGTGGTTGCTGAGTGGCTTGGGGGGGACGGGGGACTTGCTGTTCTTCCCAAAGGAAAAAAGAAGGAACGATGGTGGCAGACAGTCAAATGCTACCTGTTCTGGGAGACCGATGAGAGGTAAAATAGAGGTCGTGTGATACCTGTCCAAAATCTGGTAGTGCAGGTCTTAGCACATAGTAGGTGCTTAGTAAGTCCCAGAAAATCAAGACAAATTCCCAAGACTAAAAGAGCTGTACAGTATAATGGTTAAAACACAGACATGCCTATTGAATATCATCAATAAACATTGCTGGTACCCAGTAAAGAGCTCGCAACAAAGATGGGTTTCAGTGAATATATAAGATACGGCCCACACTTTCTGAGGTCTCCAGGTCTAGGGGAGAGAAAGATATGCATAAATAATTGCACTATCAGGCAGAGATGCTTGATGCTAGAATAAAATAAAAGAACATGCCACGGGAAAATGGATAGGAGGAGAGTATTAATCAAAGTTCTTTGGTTGCAAGTGACAGTCTCAACTTAAATGAACAGAAACAAAACAGCCAATGCATTGGTTCACATAATTTGAAAAGACCTGAGTGTATCCAGAGACTCAAATGTTGATGTTGATAGAACGATACCATGTTGATAGAAAATTCAGCTCTTCTACAATCCTTTGTCCTCTGCCTTCATGAAAGAGGTCTTAAGTTTAGAAGTGAATCTGGCTTGAATCCCAGCTCTACAATTTACTCGCCTGAGCTTTTCTGAGCTTCAGCTTCCTCATTTGTAAAGTGGGAATAATAATACCTACCTCACAGATGGTAGTTGAGGGTTAAAGGTAAACTATAACTGTAATTTTTGTTGTTGAACAAATCCTATATCCCCTTTTCAGCTCAATGATCTTATCTTCTAATCCCAAGTACCCATCCATCCATGCATCCATTTATCCATGCATCCATTCATCCATCCACTCAGTATGTATTAAACACCTGCTCTGTTCCAGGCAATATGCTATACACTGAGATTAATATGCCTACCCTGCTATTAATAAGGTAGGCTCCCCAACCTCCAGTTACTTACAGGCAAGTAAGACTGATAAGACAAATAAATATGAAACACTAAAGTGTGAGGAAGTGCATAGGATTAGTACAAACAATCCCTAACATCTGTATAGTGCTTTTCCTTCTTAAAGAACACTGCTATATTCAGTATTCCACTAAAGTCTCATAACAATCTCATGAGATATAGCATCATTCTATCTTGCTAATGAGAAAGCTGGGGCAAGTTTTCAGTGATATGACTAAAATGTTCATAGTGGGTGGGAGGCAGGAAAAAGTTCTCCTTTCTGTGATGTTATATTCGTGTGGAACATAAAAGGTTTACTGGGAGGAGAGGAAAAAAAAAAAGATTTGTTTTGACATTATTTTGAAATATAGTGACCAATAAAGAAGCCATAACCAGACATCAGAGAACTGAGGACAGAATGGGCCATATGACACAAATACCACCAGCGTGAACAAGGGGGAAAGGGCTGATGCGTGAGCACAAGCAGTTTGCCATCTGGGTAGAAATGTCTCGATCAGAACATGAGAAGTGGAATCACACCACAGTGTTCACATTTTTCTTTTCAATCTTGACAGAAATTTTGCAGGACCATAGAGCTCTAGGCACTAGTAGTAAAAAAAAAAAAAAAAACCCACCTGCCAATGCAGGAGACATAAGAGATGCGGGTTTAATCCCTGGGTCAGAAGATCCCCTGGAGGAAGACATGGCAACCCACTCCAGTGTTTTTGCCTGGAGAATCTCACAGACAGAGGAGCCTGGCAGGCTACAGTCCATAGGGTCACAAAGAGTTCAACATGACTGAAGTGACTTAGCATGCAAGCACAGAACTCAGAACTCTAATCTAATACGGACCCTGTGTCTATTGCATCTTCAGATTTCCATGCCATCTTTTAGGGACATTAGGATGATCTTTGGCTTCCATCTTCTCAGTCTCCATACTACCTTTATTGGATGCAGATACGATAAATATTTGCCCAAGGTGACACGGTGAGCAGGCCAAAATCCTGGAAGTTGAACCCAGGATTGAGATGTCAATTCTGGTGGCTAGTCGATCACGTGATGCTGCTCCCCGTACCAGATGCCAGAGGGAGAAAAGGACTCCTGAGCGTCTCGTGTGCCCCACCTGGGTCTGAACTGCCTTGAGGAATTTCCCATCATGATCTGAACCATTTCCCCTTCTTTCCTTTTCTCCCACCAGGGTGAAACTGACCCACTTCTTCAGGTCCCTTAACTCACAGGTGACATATGCCTTCCCACTGTGTTGGATCAGCAAGGGGGAGACTTGGGTGGGGACGTGGATCCCCCAAAAGTCTACCTGCTCCACCTGTAGGCAGAGTGACATCTGCTGGCCATGCCAGGGCACCCTGGCCTTGCCAGGATCAGAACACTTCCTGCCAGCAGGTGAGGCAGCCTCCACCTGGACTGAGGGTGGGGCGTGGAGGGTTGGACTAAAGCAGCACTTTGGAGTCAATCACCTGGGTTTGATCTCAGCTCTGCAGCTTCCGAGATGTATGATCTAGCAAGTCCCTTAACTATTCTAGACCTCAGTTTTCTCACCCACAAAATGGGGATGCTAAGAGTGATATTAATAATAGCATTTGTGCTACAGGATTGTTGTAAGGCACAGAAGAGTTTATCATGCAAATTTATTTCTTCAGTCTTACATGTGTGCCTGCTGGCTTAGTCATGTCTGACTCTTTGGGACTCTATGGACTGTAGCCTGCCAGGCTCCTCTGTCCATGGAATTTTCCAGGCAAGAATACTGAAGTGGGTTGCCATTTCCTACTCCAGGGGATTTCCCCCGACCCCTTATGGGTATTGAAATTCTTACCTTTGTTTTACTGCTGACAGGTGAGGGTCAGGGAGGAGCATGTGTGTGTCCCCAGACATTCCACTGGGAACTTCCAGAAATTTCCTGGGATACAAAGAGCAGGAAAGCTTTGCACAAAGTAAAATCATAGAGTCCTGTAACCGGGGGCAGCGGAAAATTTTGGTCTTTGGGCTTGCTTTTTTTTTAATCCCAGAAAAAATATAAAATAGTTGTAGAAGAAAGAGTAGATAAAGTGGAAGAATAAATGGGACATTTTCCCAGCTGGGCAAGGGGGTGCTGATTGAGTACAATCAACGCCACCAGCCCGCTAACGAGACCCAATCAGGCGGGGCGATTAGAGATATTCTTCAGGGAAATAAGCCTGACAGCTGCAGGAAAGTTTCTGCTTTTCTAGAAAAGGGGGAGTGGGAGAGACAGGCAGAGTGGTGTGGCAGGAGTGGGTAGGGGGGTGGGGCGGAAGCAAGAAGAGGGAATCAACAAAGCATCGGCACCAGCCAGTCCTTTCTTGAAGTCAAAGAAGAAAGAAGGCCAAGACAAGAGAGGAGGATAAAGGTTTTAGGGGGAATCTGCCACTGCCTCCATTTTCTCAGAGGCTGATTTTCACAGTCTTTCCAACCAACTTCCGTCCTCTTGCTGGACTAAAGAGTCCTGGGCTAAATAACCATGTGCACTGAGATGGGTGTGGCTTGAGTCCCTAGCAAAGATCACAGCTCACATCTGCAAAACCTATTACATGTTACAAAGCTCCCTCATGTACAGAATCTCATTTTGACCTCACAGAAACCTTTGAAGGAGAATTTTTTAATTAATTAGTTTATTTCTTTTTAGTTTTGGCTGCACTTGGTCTTCATTGCTGTGTGCAGGCTTTCTCTAGTTGTGGTGAGTGGGGGCTACTCTCTAGCTGTGGTGCACAGGCTTCTCATTGCACTGGCTTCTCTAGTTGCAAGGCTCTAGGGTACACAGGCTTCAACGGTTGTGGTGCATGGGCTTAGTTGCCCCAAGGCATGTGGGATCTTCCACGGCCAGGGGTCAAAACCATGTCTTTTGCATTGGCAGGTGGATGGATTGTTAACCACTGGACCACCAGGGAAGCCCCTGAAGGATGTATTTTTAATAAATTCCTCACTTGAAGGGTGACTTTAGTACAGCTCATTTTATATGTATTTATTGAGCATCTACTTTGCATGCAGTATTCCATTAGCTTGAACACAATAGTGCCTGCTTTCAGGGAGCTCTGAGTCTGGTAAGAGAGACCTATATCATTTCAATAAAGTCTGGCAGCTGTTCTTTGCAGCAGAATGACAACTAATAGATGGAGGAGGAATTGCTTATTTGAAAATCATTATTTTGCAAGTTTCAAAAGAATAATTAAAATTTTAGGCAAGAACCATTGGAATGCTAAAACCATGGAGTAAAAATTTGATGAGGACTAGGATATTGACAATCTTAAAGTATCTCCCCATAGATTACTTATTAATTACAAATGAGGAAATGATAAACTTCCAGTAGAGAAACTTGGAAGGCAGCACTTGGCAAAGTAATCAAATTAAACAAGACCAAAAACAGGACAAAGAGGCACCCTATGCCTCTTGATACAATGCACTGAAATGGATGCAACAGAATTTATGTAACACACTTGCCAGAAATGTTTAATCTGAAGTTAACCAGGAAGAAACCATCACACATATCCAAACAGGACATTCAACACACCAGCTGTCCTGCACTCTCCAAAACTGTCAAGGTCATGAAAGATAAAGAAAGGCTAAAGAACTACTGTTCCAGATTAAAGAAACAGACGTGATCTCACAACTGAATGCAATGTGTGATAATGGCTTGGGTCCTGTATCAGAAAAAGAATTCCTCTAAAGGACATTCTGAGTATAATTTGGTGACATTTGAATAGAGCTGTACAAGAGCAGAAGCCTGTTGAGAGTGGGTAGATAAGTGAGTGGCAGAATTCAACTGCCTACTTGACATCCACACAATGATGTCTAAAAGACTTCTCATCATTAGTTCTTGATTCTTCCCACCCTCAAACCTGTAACTATCATATTTTCCATGTGAGTTAGTATCACCAGCATCTACCCAGATGCTCAAGCCAAGCATCTAGAAGACATCTCTGTTTCTTTCTGCTACCTTCACAACCAATCTATCAGCAATTCCTGTTCACTGTACATTCAAAGTATACCCCACACTGACTCACCGCTTCTCACCTCTACTGCTACAACTCTGGTCCAACCCACTACCATCTTACGAGAGGACTACAACAATAACATCTTCATTTTCTCCTACAAGTCATCTTTAACACAGGGGCTAAAGAAATTTTCTTTGCTTATAAGTCAATACATGCTACCACCTTGCCTTAACCTCTCCAAAGTTCCTATTGAGCTTAGAACAAAATCCAAGAACATTCTATCTCCTCCCTGAAAGAAACTCTTATCTCCTATATTCTCCGTGCTGAGCTTTCTGAAAATCAAACCCAGAATGGTATCCTGTGAGTGGCTGAATTACTGCACAAATTGTATTTCCAACCTTGCAGGGCATCCTATGGTAAAACTAAGACATGGATTGAGAAGAAATAAGATCCTGAAAATTGGACTGGGGACATATGAGAAGTTCCCAGTGAAGTTAAGGGTCCCTACATTCTCTGAAGTCTTCCTTGTAGAAGCAATTCTTACATTTCCTCCTTACATTAAGAAAGTTTGCTGCGTTTTTGTCTGAAGAACCCACAATGATCTGTCCTAATGTAGTTGCCTTGCAAGACACTGAAGATTCTCCTTAGGACCCCTGCCAAACCTCTTTTCTTTCAATCCTATAACCAGTCAATCCTAAAGAAAATCAACCCTGAATAATCACTGAAGGACTGATGCTAAAGTTAGCTCAAAATCTTTGGCCACCTGATGTGAAGAGCTGATTCTTTGGAAAAGACCCTGATGCTGGGAGAAATTGAGGGCAGAAGGAGAAGGGGGCAACAGAGGATGAGTGGTTGGATGGTATCACCAACTCAATGGACATGAGTTTGAGCAAACTCTGGGAGATAGTGAAGGACAGGGAAGCCTGCCAAGCTGTAGTCCTTGAGGTCGCAAAGAGTTAGACACGACATAGCAACTGAACCACAGAAATCTGGGGGATATGTGTGGAAGTGAATATTATGTGTGGGAGCAAGGTGAAAGGAACATAAAGTTGGATCCGGCCACATTTATTTATTTGGGCCCACTAAGCAGAGATTCTGGATTCTCTATCAGCTTGAAGGGCCAGGAAGGGCTCTGTCAGCTTGTTTGGTTAGTTGACAGAAACATGAATGCAAACATGGCCTACATTAAATTAAGTTGAAATACCAAAACTGCCTTGGTATACAGTGGAGGAAAGTATCTAAAGACTTAAGGAGATGGGAATATTAAAGTGAATTTATTGAATTGGCAAAAAAAAAAAATCATTTGGGTTTTTTGGTAAGGTGTTACAGAAAAACCCTAATGAATTTTTTTGCCAACCCAAAATTATGTAGGACCTATTCACCCACCCCAGAAGGGTCTAAAGGACATACAACTATGAGAAATCCATTTATGAGAAAATCCCAGTGTCATTAAAGAGTTCATTAGTCACCCTTCTCTGTGGTTTGGAAATTACAATGAGAACTGGTACTGTTGAACAAGGATCTCTAAATGGAATGGATATCATGGAATACTGGGCAGCAGGGCCCAAGCAGTTATTAATTGCCAGAGTCCAGGCAGGCATGGTTACTGTGATGGACAGCAGAGTCAAAGCAGTAATCAAAATATTTCTGACTCTCAGAGACCCATGGCACTAACTAGTTGATCATGATGTCCCTAGAAGAGAAACAGATATATAGTCCATTAAATTCTTATAAGCAGATGAGTTCTAGGTCTATGAACAGAAGTCCAATATGAAAGACAGAAACATAGTCACAGCCCCTCAGTCAATCCCAGGCTTGAGTCAGTTTATAGACTTAGAATACTTTGAATAAACAGGAGCCTGGGTCCACTTTGCCTCATTGCCAAAAACCTATCCTGTTAGTCTTCCTCTCAGTCTTCTCCAAAGGGGATATATAGACATTTACCTGAGTAATTGTGCTTTGGAGAAAGAGAAATAATTGTAATAATTGTATCTTTTAGAGATTTCTAGGCATTGGCTCTAAACTGACACTAATTCCTAGAGACCCCAAATGTGTGGTCCACCAGTAGAGTAAGAGCTTATCCATGGAAGTTTAGTTCAGGTGCCTCTCATAGTGGGACTTTGAAGGCTCAGTGAGTCCTTGAACCCAGTCTGCGGTTATTTACCCATCTCTGGAATACACAACTGGAATCCAAGGTCAGTAACTGGCAAAACCCCCATATTGGTTCCCCATCCTACAGAGAGAGGGTTTTTCTAGCAGGAAATGCCTGGGGGAAGCCACAAGTACTGCCTATACCTACACAAATAGTGAACCAAATGTAACACAGCATCCCTGAAGGAAATGCCGAGATGAATGCTACCATTAAGGACTTGAACGATGCAGGTGTAGTGATTCCCACCCCATCCCCATTTAACTTACCTAAGCAAAAACAGATGGATCTTGGAGAATGACAGTGGATTATCATAAACTTAGTCAGGTGATGACTCCAATTGCAATTGCTCTTCCAGATGTGGTTTTGTTGCTTGAGAAAATTAATATATCCCCTGGTACCTGGTATATAGCTATTGAGCTGGCAAAGGCTTTTTTCTCTATACCTGTTAGTAAGGACCACCAGAAGCAATTTTCTTTCAGCTGGTGAGGCCAGTCGTATACCTTTACTGTCCCACCACAGGGGTATAAAAACTCTCCAGGAATATGTCATAATTTAGTTCACAGTGAATTTGATCACCTTTCCCTTCCATAGGACATTAAACTGTCCAATTGCATTGATAATATTAATAGACCTGATGAACAGGAAGTAGCAACTCTCCTAGACATAATGGTAAGATATTTGCAGTCAGAAGATGGGGAATAGGGACTTCCCCAGTGGTGCAGTGGATAAGAATCCTCCTGCCAATGCAGGGGACACGGGTTCAATCCCTGGTCTGGGAAGATTCCACATGCTGTGCAGCCGCTAAGCCCATGTGCCACAACTACTGAAACTGTGCTCTAGGGCCTGCGAGCCACAACTACAGAGCCTGTGCCCCTAAGGCCTGTGCTCCATAATAAGAGAAGCCACCACAGTGAGAAGCCCATGCAACGTTAATGAAGCTCCTGCTCACAGCAACTAGAGAAAGCCTGCATGTAGCAAGGAAGACCAAGCGTGTGTGTGTGTGTGTGTGTGTGTGTGTGTGTGTGTTGCTTAGTCGTGTCCGACTCTTTGCAATCCCACAGACTGCAGCCCACCAGGTCCCTCCATCCATGGGATTCTCCAGGCAACAACACTGGAGTGGGTTGCCATTTCCTTCTTCAAAAGGAACTACAGAGTAGCCAATAAATAAAATAAAAATTTCAAAAAAGAAATGAGAAATAAATCCCACAAAAATTCAGTTTTTCTACCAGTAAAATTTCTAGCGGTCCAGGACTGTGGGGTATGTCTACACATCCCTTCTGAAGCAAAGGAGAAATTGTTGCATCTGAACCCTCTACCACACATACACACACACACACACACACACACACACACACACACACAAATTGGCATAACATCTAGCAGGTCTCTTCGAATTTTGGAGCCAAAGTATCCCTCATTTGGGAATGCTTTTCTAACCCTCTAACCAAGTAACCCAAAAATCTACTAGTTTTGAGTGGATCCAGAACAAAGGAAGACTCTACCACAGATACAAGCGCTTCTGTAGATTGAGCCACATGATCCAGAAGAGCCCATGGAAGCTGAAATGTCAGTAGGGGACAGAGATGCTGTTTGAAAACTTTGATGGATATCTGTAAGAGCCTTAAGATTATGGAGCAAAGCCATGACATCTTTTAAGAATAACTACTGTCCTTTTGAGAAATCCCTTTTGGCTTTTTACTGAGCCTCAGTAAAGACTAAGCACCTAACTGTGGGCCACCAGAATAATTGTGGGTTATAATGCATGCCGCCTGAGCTGCCATGATGAACTGGGTGTTACCTGACTCACCAAGCCATACAGTTGGGTATTCCCACTAGCACTCTATTACCAAATAGAAATGGTGTATATGAGATCAGGCTCAAGCAGGTCAGAAAGTCAAAAGTAAGCTGCACGAGGTTGTGTCCCAAGTGCCCATGGCCTCTACTCCTTCTACATTAATTTCTTTCCCTGGGCCTGCATCTTGGCCACATGGGGAATATTCTATGGCCAGCTGAGAAAGAGAAAACGCAACCTAGTCTACAGATGATTTTGCATGATACACAGGCACTGCCTCAGAATAGACAGGTGTAGTATGACATGTTCTTTTCTGGAATATTCCAGAAGGACAGTAGTGAGAAGTCCTCCCAGTGGGCAGAACTTTGCACCTGATTGTTCATGTTGCCTGGAAACAGAAATGGTCAGACGTACAAGTCTACACCCAGTCTTGGGCTGTGGTCAATGATTTGGCTGGGTGGTCAGAGACCTGGAAGTAACACAACTGGAAAATTAATGACAAGGAGGTTTGGGAAATAGGTGTGTGAATAGACCTTTCTGAATGGGAGATAATGTGAAGTTATATCAGTGCTCACCAAAAGGTAACCTTGGCAGAGGACATTTTAATAATTTAGTAGATGGAATGACCTCTCCACAGATACCAGCAAGCTTCTTTCCTTATTGCTAAACAGCCCATGAACCAAGTGGTCATCATTCAGGGATGGAGGTGATGCATGCCCTCAGCAACATGGGCTTCATTCGCTGAGGCTGACAACACTACAGCCACTGCTGAGTGCCCCATCTGCCATCAGCAAAGACCAACACGAGTCTTTGATATGGCACCATTCACCAGGATAATCAGCCAGCTGCCTGTGGCAGATTAATGACATTGGGCCACTTTCACTATACAAGGTGCACCTTTTGTTCTTACTGGAACAGACCCTTACTCTGGACAAGAATTTACTTTCTCTGCCCCCAATGCTTCTAACAAAACTACCATTCATGGATTTACAAAATTCTTATTTACCATCATGGTACTGTACACAGCATTGCTTCTTATCAAGGAACTCACTTCACAGCAAATGAAGTGCAGTATTGGGGCTGCACTCATGGAATTCAGTGGTCTTACCATGTTCTGCATTGTCTTGAAGCATCTGACTCGATAGAACTGTGGAACAGTCATGGTGCCAGCTAAGTGGAAAGACTTTGTGGGGCTGGAGCAAAGGTCTCCAGAAGGCTGTATGTGTTCTAAATCAGCATCTAGTACATCGTGCTGGTCTCCCACAGTGAGGCTTCATGGATCTAGGAAGCAAAAAGCAGAAATAGGACTGGTTCTATTACCTATTACCCCTAATGACAAGACTCCACTAGGAGATGCAACAATGATTCCACTGAAATGGACCACTCAGGCACTTGGGGCTCCTCATGTCTCTGAATCAACAAGCAAAGAAGTGGGTCACCGTACTAGTGGGATGATTGATCCTAATTATTAGGAAGAACTAGGTTGCCACTACAATAATGGAGAAAGTATGTCTGGGATACAAGAAATCCTTTAGGGCTCTCTTAGTACTCCCATGTGCTGTGATTAAATTCAATGGAAAACTGCCACAACTTAGTTCAAGCAGGACTGCTAATGGCCCAGACACTTCAGGGATGAAGATTTGGGTCACCTCATGAGGCAAAGAAGTCAGACCAGCTAAAGTGCTTGTTAAGGACAAAAGGAATGTAAAATGAGTAGGAGAAGGAAGTTAACATACCACCTATGAGCATATGACCAGTTTTAGGAACAAACATTATTAACAGTCATAAGGGTTTCTTCCTTATTTTGTTATGATATATATATATCATATTTGCATAAAATGTTAATATAGATATTTAATTTTACATTTAAGTGTATTATATTTATAATAAATTGTTGTTGTTCAGTCACCAAGTCATGTCCAACTCTGCAATCCCATGGACTACAGCATGCCAGGCTTCCTTGTTCTTCACTATCTCTTAAGGCTTGCTCAAATTCATGCCCATTGAGTCAGTGATGTTATCTACATTGCATCAATACATACTACATTGCATCACTGCCTACTACATTGATTCGATTCATACTACACTGAACCTTTTCATCTTCTGCCCTCTCTTCTCCTTTTGCCTTCAATCTTTCCCAACATCAGGGTCTTTTCCAATGAATCAGTCTTCGCATCAGGTGGCCAAGTATTGGAGGTTCAGCTTCAGCAGCAGTCCTTCCAATGAATATTTAGGGTTGATTTCCTTTAGGATTGACTGGTTTGGTCTCCTTGCTGTCCAACAGACTCTCAAGAGTCTTCTCCAGCACAATTCGAAAGCATTCATTCTTCAGCATTTAGCCTTCTTTACAGTCTAGCCCTCACATCCATACATGACTAGTGGAAAACCAAAGCTTTGATTATACAGGCCAGCAAAGTGATATCTCTGCTTTTTAATATGCTATCTACATTTGTCATAGCTTTCCTTCCAAGGAGTAAGTGTCTTTTAATTTCATGGCTGCAGTCACCATCTGCAGTGACTTTGGAGCCCAAGAAAAGAAAATCTGTCACTGTCTTCTACTTTTTCCTCTTCTATTTTCCATAAAGTGATATTTTTATAATGAACTTGGGCAAACACCAGGAGATGGTGAAGGGCAGAGAGGCCTGGCATGATGCAGTCCACAGGGTCACAAAGAGTCAGACACAATAGGGTGACTGAACAACAATATATAATAGGTAATTTATATGTAATGTATATATAATTATAAACAATATATAATATATAAATTATATGTATTTATAATATCATTGTTATGATAAATATAAATAAATATGGATAAAACTACATAAATATGGCATATAATATTTTTCTTCTCTTGTTCCCTTATCTAACAACAGACGTAATAATAGTAGTTAACTTTATACCTCAGTATTTAAGATACAAGACAAAGAATGGTGAACACCATGCAAGGACTTTGAAATCTCTTCTGTGGAAAATATTGGTATGTTTTTCTTTGTTCTCAGGATAGTTCTTTCATGTTAGACAGAAGTAGGACATCATTATTGTCTTTATTTGGATACTAGGTTTAAGGAGCTATGTATGGGTACCAAGTAGGCAGGGGGTGGTCTGTGGTGATCATTTCAACATGTCAGCATGGCTAGGCTGTAGTCCCCAGTTATCTAGAAGTTGGTGTAAAGATATTTTGTGGATATGATTAAAGTCCATCATCAGTAGCCTTTAAGTAAGAAAGATTATCCTAGATAATCAGAGTAGTTTTAATTTAATCAGTTGAAAGGCTTTAAAAGCAGGTCTAAGGCTTCCCTGAGAGAAGAAGAAATTCTGCTTGTAGACAGCAGCCTTAGTTCATGGCTGAGAGTCCCAGCCTACCTTTCCTGATAGCATCCCTACGGATTCCAGACTTGCCTGGCCAGCCCCCACAATCACGTGAGCCAATTCCTTATAATAAATCTCTTGATATGTATTTCCTCTTATTCAGTTTCTCTGATTGAATCTCCACTAATACAATTAGGGGGTCATAAGATTTTATATGACATAGGACAAGTATCAACACTTAAACATCAACAGCAAAATGAATGTAATTACCAAAAGAATTTGCAAGGTCTGAAGCCATTGGGGTAGGGGAAGTAGTGAGGGGGTTGAGCAGAAGGGATCTGTGGTAATGGTTGACTGATCATGAAGAAAAAGAAAGTTCCCTATGGTACCATGCTGCTTTTATAACTTTTTTTTTAAATCAAGTGTTGGAAAGCAGAAGGCTGCCATCAGCTATCATAGTGGAAATTTCCAGGCCTTCACCCCATTTTAGACTGGGCAGACCCAAACTCACAGATGAAGTGGAGTCTATATTATATTGTGGAAATATCCTACAGTGTCATCACAAGTACATACAGTCTGTACTACACCAATCCTTCCCCAGAGTGACATGAGGCATCGGCCAGGATGATTGCACCCCAAGGAAAAGGAAATATCTCAACTGTTCAAGGACCATTAGAAGCAGGATTTGAGCTGACTCTGATACCAGGGAACTCAAAACGCCATCAAAATCTTGATTAGAGTAGAGATTTTGGGGGTGAGGTGGGGGCCAGGATGGCAGAGTAGGAAGATCATGAGCTCACCTCCTCCCCACGGGCTCACCGAAATTACAACTATTAACAGAGCACCGATTGATGAGAAAGACCTGAAGAGTAGCAGAAAAAAATCGTCTACAACTAAAGATATAAAGAAGGAACCACAACAAGCTGTGTAGAAGGGGCGGAAATGAGGTATAGTCTAGACCCATAGCCTCAGGTTAAAAATCCACAATGGGAGGATAATTATGATTGCAGAGGCTCTCCCCAGCCCAGGGGTCCTGCTGCAGGAAGATGAGCCCTCAGAACCTTTGATTTGAAGGACAGTAGGGCTTACTTTGGGGACAGCCAGGGGACTGCAGGAAAGAAAAGACTCCACTCTTAAAGTGAAGCCACTCAGTTGTGTCCGACTCATTGAGACCCCATGGACTATAGCCTACAAGACTCCTCTGTCCCTCCGACATAAATCACAGCAAGATCCTCTATGACCCACCTCCCAGAATATTGGAAATAAAAGCAAAACTAAACAAATGGGACCTAATGAAACTTAAAAGCTTTTGCACTACAAAGGAAACTATAAGCAAGGTGAAAAGACAGCCCTCAGATTGGGAGAAAATAATAGCAAATGAAGCAACAGACAAAGGATTAATCTCAAAAATATACAAGCAACTCCTGCAGCTCAATTCCAGAAAAATAAATGACCCAATCAAAAAATGGGCCAAAGAACTAAACAGACATTTCTCCAAAGAAGACAAACAGATGGCTAACAAACACATGAAAAGATGCTCAACATCACTCATTATTAGAGAAATGCAAACCAAAACCACAATGAGGTACCATTACACGCCAGTCAGGATGGCTGCTATCCAAAAGTCTACAAGCAATAAATGCTGGAGAGGGTGTGGAGAAAAGGGAACCCTCTTACACTGTTGGTGGGAATGCAAACTAGTACAGCCGCTATGGAAAACAGTGTGGAGATTTCTTAAAAAACTGGAAATAGAACTGCCATATGACCCAGCAATCTCACTTCTGGGCATACACACTGAGGAAACCAGATCTGAAAGAGACACGTGCACCCCAATGTTCATCGCAGCACTGTTTATAATAGCCAGGACATGGAAGCAACCTAGATGCCCATCAGCAGATGAATGGATAAGGAAGCTGTGGTACATATACACCATGGAATATTACTCAGCCATTAAAAAGAATTCATTTGAACCAGTCCTAATGAGATGGATGAAGCTGGAGCCCATTATACAGAGTGAAGTAAGCCAGAAAGATAAAGAACATTACAGCATACTAACACATATATATGGAATTTAGAAAGGTGATAACAATAACCCTATATGCAAAACAGAAAAAGAGACACAGAAATACAGAACAGACTTTTTGAACTTTGTGGGAGAATGTGAGGGTGGGATATTTCAAAAGAACAGCATGTATACTATCTATGGTGAAACAGATCACCAGCCCAGGTGGGATGCATGAGACAAGTGCTCGGGCCTGGTGCACTGGGAAGACCCAGAGGAATCGGGTGGAGAGGGAGGTGGGAGGGGGGATCGGGATTGGGAATACATGTAAATCCATGGCTGATTCATATCAATGTATGACAAAACCCACTGGAAAAATAAAAAATAAAAATTTAAAAAAAAAAAAGACTCCTCTGTCCATGAAATTTTCCAGGCAAGAGTACTGGAGTGGGTTTCCATTTCCTTCTCCAGGGGATCTTCCTGACCCAGGGATTGAACCTGGGTCTCCCACATTGCAGGTAGACACTTTACCAACTGAGCCACCAGGGAAAATCTCTCATGTTCTGAGACCCAGGATAGAAGCAGTAACTTGAAAGAAGTCTGGGTCAGACCCACCTGCTGATCTTGGAGAGACTCCCAAGGAGGCAGGAAGTAACTGGCTCACCCTGGGGACATAGACACCGGCTTAAGCCTTTTGGGGGGAGTTTCTTCTACTGTAAGAACACTGGTGCTGGCAAGTACCATTTTGGAATTCTCTTCCAGCTTAATATCACTAGGACTTGGCCCAACCGACCAGCCTACCAGTACCTATCAGCACTAGAACGTCTCATACCAACCAGGTGACTGGGGGGTGGGGAGCACAGCCCCACCCACCAGCAAGCAGGCTGCTTCAGAGAATCTGAATTCCCAACCACCAGTGGGCCAACACCAAATCCAGTACCCCAGGGCCCTGAAACCACAGGCCCCAGAATGCAACTTCACCTACCATTGAGCTGGCACTAGGCCCAGGACCCTTTTGACCCCTCCTCTGCCCACCACTGGGTCAACAGCAGCCCTGGGACCCCCAGGGCCTTGCAACCACCCAGCCCAGGACCCAACTCCACATATTAGAGGGCCAGCAATAGTCCCAGAACACCTGGGGATCTACAGTCAGTTGCCTCATGACCCAGCATTGTCCGTTAGTGGCCAGCAGCCTCAACACAAAACAAAGCCTGGCAACCAATCAGACCAGGAACCAGCCATGCACAGAGTAGTCAGCCCACCACAACAGAAGGGTCCACACAGCCCACATAAAGGGCAATCCTAGAGCATATAGCTAAAGTTGCCAGAGGGGAGTGCACTGCTAGGACCCATAGGACATCTCATACAGAAGCCATTTCTCCAAGATCAGGAAGTATGATCAACTTTCTAAATACCTAGAAATAAAAATAGCTAGTTAGGCAAAATGAGGTGACAGAGGAATATGTTCCAAATGAAGGAACAAGATAAACCACAAAAGAACTAAGTGGAATAAGCAACCTAACTAATAAAGAGTTCAAGAAAATGATCATAAATATGCTTAAGTAATTCAGGAGAAAAATGGATAATAGAGTGAAAAGTTTGAAATTTTTAAGAGGTTGAAATATAAATAGGAACCAAATAGAGCTGAAGAATGCAATAACTAAAATAAAAACTACACTAGAAGGAAAAAACAGTAGATTGGATGATTCAGAGGAACAGATCAACAAAACGAACTGGAAGACAAGTGGTCAAAACCACAGAAGCTGAATGGAGAAATGAACTTTAAAAATTAGGACACTATAAGATATAGTCAAGGACACCATCAGATGTACTATATTTATATTATATAAGTCCCAGAAGGAGAAAAGAGGGGGAAAGGGGAGCAGAAAACATATTTGAAGTGATAATAGCTGAAAACTTCCCTAACCTGGGAGGGGAAACAGGCATCTAGGCCTAGGAAGCACAGACAGTCCCAAACAGGATCAACTCAAAGAGAATCACATCAAGACACAATTGTAATTAAAATGACAAAAATTAAATGTAAATAGGGAATATTAAAAGCAGCAAGGGAAAAGCAACAAATTGTGCACCAAGGAGCTCTCATAATTTTACCAGCTGACTTCTCAAGAGAAGCTCTGCATGCCATAAAGAAGTGACATGATGTATTCAAAGTAATGAAAGGGGAAAACCTACAACCAAGTATATTTTATCTAGTAAGGCTTTCATTCAGATTTGGAGATCCGAAATTTTACACACAAGCATAAGCTAAAAGAATTCAGCACTGCCAAACCAATTTTACATGAAATGTTAAAGAAATTTATCTAAGTAGAAAAGGAAAGGCCACAACTAGAAATAATAAAATTATGAAAGGGAAAAAATCTCACTAAAAATGGCAAATGTACAATAAAAGTAATAAATTAGCCACATATGAAGCTAGTTGGAAGGTTAAAAGACAAAAGTAATAAAAATCATCTTTGTCCACAATAAGTAGTTAAGGGATACACAAAACAAATAAAATGTAAAATATGATGTCAAAAACAATAAACATGAGGTAGAGGGGGAGTAAATATGAAGGGCTGTTAAAATACATTCAAACTTAAGAAATTAGCAACTCAATCATATACATGTAAACTGCTACATATAAATCTCGGGGAAACCACAAACCAAAAATCTATAATACATATAAAAGGGAGAGGAATTCAAACATAATGCTAAAGACAGTCACCAAATCACAAAGGAAGAGAGCAAAATAAGAAGGAACAAAAAAGATACAAAATCAATCCACTAAAATTAACAAACTGGCAACAAGCACATACTTATCAATAATTACATGTAAATGGACTAAGTGCTCCAATCAAAAGATATAGAGGAGCTGAATGGATACAAAAACAAAACCCATATACACGCTGCTTACAAAAGACAGATCTAAAGACACACACAGTCTGAAGATGAGGGGATGGGAAAGAGTATTCCATGCAATCATTTCATGAAGTATGTAAGTCACATCATTATGCTGTACACCTGAAACTTGTAGAGTGATATGTATCAATTATATAATCAATAAAATAGGAAGAAAAAGAGTAGAGGTTTTAGAAGACAGATGATGAATGGAGTTTAGGCTCAAGTCCACCCACGGTGAGTTCATTGAGCCTATCAAGTCATTCTGTGGTTATTTTGACATCTGGCAGAACCCTTGTATTGTTTCCCTGGCCTATGGATTAAAGGTTATTCAGATGAGGGGAAGAAATCAAGTGGAAACCCATGGCTCTCACCTTTGATAAAGATAGTATATCAGAAATAGTGCTGTAACTGGCGTATTGCAGAAGTTCCCATCACTATCAAAGGTATGAGGGTGATAGTCCACATCCTATTCCTTTTCAATTGCCTATCTCAGCCCCGTGAAAACACGGCTGATCATGACAGATAATGTTGATGACTAAACTTAACCAGGTGGTAGGCCCAATTGCACCTGATGTGGCAGATATGGTATGTATCCAAGATTAGATCAATCCAGTTTGGACTAGAGGTTTTGGAGGACAAATGATGAATTAGAGTTTAGGCTCAAGTCCACCCACAGTGAATCCACTGAGCCTATCAAGTCATTCTGTGGTTATTTTGGCATCTGGCAGAACGCTTATAGCTAATGATTTGGCAAATGTATTCTTGATCCCCATCAGTAGGAAAGATGAAAAAATAGTGTGCATTTACATGATCAGGGCAGCAATACACAGACGTCATATTTCCAAAGGGTTAGGTTAACTCTTTGCTAAAGTGTAGTGCGCAAGGCCCATGTTCACCTTGACATTCCACAGGCCTTCCTGATGGTCTATATCTTAATTACACTTGGTGAGTTAAAGCAAGTATCCTAGATGTATTCTAGATGCATGCTTTCCAAAAACTCTGTGAAGAGTCATTTTTTTTTTAATTCATCACATCACACTGAATTTTATAAACTTCAGTAAAAGTGAATTACCAGGAAAACAAAATAAAATACAGACATACAAAAGAGCTTTAATTACTAGATTCAATAGACACAAAAGCACATTTCAATAAATATATAATCAGAAAAATATATAGGGAAAAAGAATTACAAAACCTGTACACATTGCAAGTGTTCATTGAACACTTTCATTGAAAATGAAAGTTCATTGAAAATGCACTTTAGATTATTAATACAAAAAATTACTGTTACCCTCAAAATTTTTGTCATTCTTCAAATGACAAATTTGCCTTATTTATAACTAAATAAAATGTAAGAGTGAATACTGATTCCCTATATTAAATATGTTTAAGCTTACTTCCTTCTTGCTTGTAAAATTATGTAAACTAGGTTGGGTTGATTATAACCCTGCTTGAAGGAATAAAACATTTCTAAAACATGTCTACCTCTGGTGGCTCAGCAGTAAAGAATCTGCCTGCAATGCAGGAGACACAAGAGACCCAGTTTTGATTCCTGGGTCAGGAAGATCCCCTGGAAAAGGAAATGGCAACCCACTCCAGTATTCTTGCCTGAGAAACCCCATAGACAGAGCAGCCTAGCAGGCTCCTATAAACCATTTCTATAATTTATTTAATTGTACCACTCACAGTAAAGGAACCAATTTTATAGAGGCTTGTGGCCAGAAATGAAAGAAGAGATTTTTAAATCATTTCAAGTAAGCTCAGGGTATTTATTTCTAAATTTTCTTCAAAATGAAACAAGTGATACTATACTTTCAAAATCACTCTTCAGTTCTTCATGATGCAACCCCAATACTCTAATCCCATAAAATTATACTTAAACTGAGATTATATTTTAATAAAAGAAATACATTTATGATTTATACACAGGGATTACAATTGACTAACTTAAAAATTATAAACCATATATACAAGTTTATGTGAGTTCAAAAACACCCACACTGGTCTAACCTGGTAAAATAAAACCACCAATCATGAACTTAGATATCACAGCAATGTCAAATTGTTATAGAATTTTCTAAAAGCAGACCTCTCAATTTCTGCATTTATCTAGTTGCATAGCGGTAATAAACAGCTCACAAACTAGCACAAGTCTACACATTTTCAGTAGCCCTACTGTAGATGGCCTAAGAAAAAAATGAGTGCAATAAATAAGAAATTCCATGAAGATTAAGGATTCTGCCTTAACCCTTATATTAAAGTTTTTAATATTAAAGTTTTTAGGATGCTGGTGGTCTGGGGCAAGTTGAGACATTTTCTCTGAGATAAATGCTATATTCTTGTATCTCATTCCTCCTACCATTTGCTTTGGTATAAGAACTTTGATCCATTATCAGGTGACTTTGAAGGCTTTCAAAAAGAACAGCCTCTGTGGCATATATAGACTATGGGTTCAGGTTGTCACGTCATTTAGACCATATAAACCAGTGGCAGAGAGAGGTATCCATAGTGTATAGGGGTATTTAGTGGAATCTTCCGCAAGCCCCACCTGGTGAGACATCTGACATGCTCTTAGCTTCCCTCATAGCTCAGTTAGTAAAGAATCTGCCTGCAATGCGGGAGACCTGGGTTCAATTCCTAGGTCAGAAGGATCCCCTGGAAAAGGAAATGGCAACCCACTCCAGTATTCTTGCCTGGAGAACCCCATGGACAGAGAAGCCTGGCAGGCTACAGTCTATGGGGTCACAAGAGTCGGACATGACTGAGTGACTAAGCACAGTGGAGACTGAATCCAGATGAAATCAAGGAACTGCGTTACCAGAGTTGCCCATTATGGCATAAGTATTATCAGAGCCACCAAGTTATAAGGTTGAGTGGGCATAACCACAATCTATCATGCAGTGCAAAGGGCACATTTCGATTGAGGCAGAACAGGTCCAGAAAATACAAGTCAGTTATACTAGGTGAGCCAGACTGCCATGTCTCTGGACTGAACGTGTGTTCACTGATTCCTCTACTCTGATTCACATGTATTACTTCATGGGGTAGAAGAGTTCTTCAACCAACCAAGGGAAAAAAATAAAAAGACCTCAGGCTGGTTTGTAAAAACTGTAGTATGATAGTACTAGCCAAAACTTGCTGCTGCATTAAAGCCCTACTCAAGAGTGACTAAAGGAAATTTTCTCAGTGGTAAATACTCCCAGTGGGCAGACAAGAAATACTATGCTTCATCGTTTTCTGTGGGTGAAGGAAAAGAAACCTGGGCTGTATATATACATGACTCCTGGGTAGCAGATGGCTTGGTTGAAAGGAGCCTGGAAGAAAAATAATTAGAGGATCTGAGACAAGAAGGTCTAGTGAAAAGATACATAAACAGATCCATGAGCATATAGGTGGGCACAAAAGATGCAGATCTTTGTATCTCCTCATGCTCAAAAGGTCATCTGCTATAGAAGCAACCCTTAACAGTCAAGTCCTGTGAAATCAGCCAACCCATCTCCTCATCCAGCCAGTGCTGATGAAATGATCTCATGAACAGAGAGTGTGTGGAGACAATGGAAATGACACAGGGTCCCCAAAGCATAGGGTCCCCAAAGCATAGGCTTCCTCTCATCACGATTGATTTACCGCATCTCAGTGATGCCTGCCTGGCATGCCAGCAACAGAGACCTGTCTGAACCCTTGATATGGCACAGTTTCTTAAGGAGATCAGACAGTTACTTGGAGCCCCTCGATCACATCAGATTCCTTGCACTCTGGAGGCGATAGAAATTTGTCTTCACCAAAATTTGTACTCTTCATATGTGTGCCTCCTGCCTATAAAATCTTCACTGGCACTACTATCCAAGGGCTCACAGTAGGCCTAACCTAACATGGTCTCCCATATAGCACTGCCTTGAATCAAAGCTCCTATTTTATGTCAAACAAGGTGCACCAATGGACAAATTACCATGATCATGGGATATACTGGTTTAACCAGGTACCGCATCACCCAGCCAATTCAATAAAGTAGTAGATTAGTCTTTAATGCTCCAGCTAAGATGCCAGTTAAGGGTCAGTATCTTATGGACTGAGATTAACATATATTATATATGTTAAAATAATGACCTATATGTGTGTGTGCTCAGTCACTAAGTCTATTCTGATTCTTTGCAACTCCATGGACTGTAGCTCACTAGGCTCCTCTATCCATGGGATTTCCCAACCAAGAATACTAGAGTGGGTTGCCATTTCTTCCTCCAGAGGATCTTCCTGACCCAGGGATGGAACCTGCATCTCCTACATGCATTGGCAGGTGGATTCTTTACCACTGAGCCACCAGGGAAGTCTAATGACCTACATAGAGTGCTGTAATAGCTAGAATTTATGGTTTGGGAATCAGGTAGAAGTCACTTTCACTATCACTTCCAGTGATCCACATACAGAATTTTTCCTTCCCGACTCCACATCATTACACTAGCTAAATTAGAGGTCTGGATTCCCAGGGGCAGAAAACCTTTGTCAGGGATCAAAGTAAGGATTCCACTGAACTGAAAGTCATGAATTTGGCCATTTTGAGTTCCCCATGTCAATGAACTAACAAGCAAAGAAAAGTGTCAGTATGATGGCAAGGAGACTTACCTTGATTATCATGAGAAGTTAGAGTTACTGCCACACAATAAGGGCAGGGAGGAGGATATTTGGTAACCAGGGTATTTGCAGGTATGTCATTTGGTGCTTTTATGCCCAGATAATGCTTAATATGCAATTAAAGAAAATCACAACCCAACAAGGGCCACCAAGGATTAAGACACCTCATGGATGAATGGTTTGGTGTCCTTACCAAGACCAGTAAGAATACTAGGAAAATCTAGAATAGTTAGTAGGAAAGGAAGATGATGAATATCAATTACAACTTTGGGACCAACTAAATAATAGCAGTCTCCTTTACTAACTGCTTGCTTTGAGTCTTTTCAGAGATTGTGACTAGCCTTTATTTTGAAGGGAACTCTGTAACTTATTGGACTTGTATCTCATCTCAGGTAAGAAAGAAGACATCTTTTTTCATTAAAATGGAGAAGGTTCAGAATGAGCAAGGCATAGAACCAATTAACATCAAGCAACTAACTGCATGTTGTTCAAGAAGAATATGTAATGGGGAGTGTGCTAAGACTTATCTAAGGTCACATGGAGAAGAAGCCAAAGAGGAAGCCTCAAACCTAGGGCTTCTCATCTTAAATATCAAACTTTTCCCTGCACCTTTCTATTTACTCCACTGAGTAAAGTCACAGAGTGTGTTTCCGGTGATGTCAAGATGTTCTCACTATGGTTGCTACCCTCAAGTACTAATTTAAACTTGTCTTTAAGCATATATTTTCAAGTAAAGAATAACACAAGGCAGCCAGAGCTAAGTGCCAAAGACATTAATTATACAGTCAGATAGTACTACAGAGACGCTGGGGGAAAAAATACCTCCCCAAAAAGAGCCAGGTAGGCAGACCTCATCTATTGAATCCAGCTTTAACAATTCCCACTTAGACGCAGAGGTTAGGGGAGGGCTTTTCTTGCCAATGCAGTGAACTTTCATTTGGGGTGGCCCTTGTGCTGACTCTTAAGCTAGGATATTTGTATGCTATATCAATAATCACATTTACTCTTCCTTAGTCCCCCTAGGGCTTGCTCAGTGGACCTAGGCACAAAGTGGCCTGGTGGTACGGATAGAGTCTACTCATGGGATTGGCCACATTCACTTTGTGTCACCAAGGCTGACTTGCTTGTCACTTATGCTGTGTCCAAACTGCCAAAATCAAAGACCAACACTGAGCCTCCTGTGTGGCAACATTTCCCAGGGAGATCAGTGGCAGTTTGAACAACTGAACCCCTTCCATCATGGAGGGCACAGAGAGCTGTCCTCACTGGGACAGACACATATTCTGGGTCTGGATTTGTCATCCTTGCTTGTAACACTTCTGCTAGCACCACCATCCGTGTGCTTCTAACATGCCTTATTCACCATCATGGTATTCCTCACAACATTGCTTCTAATCAAGGAATTCATTTCTCAGCAAAAGAAGTGTGGCAATGGACTCAAGCCCATGGAATTCATTCTTATTACATAGCTCATCAGCCAGAAACAACTGATCCTAAAGAATCTTGGAATGAGCTACTGGAGCCTCAGCTGTGGTTCCAGTTGGGAGATGACCCTCTGAAAAAAAATTGGGTCTGTCTTACAGAATACAATATGTACTTTGACTCAGTGACCAATAGATGGTGCTACATAGAAATCAGGGCTTCCCAGGTAAAGCTCAGTGGTAAAGAATTCACCTGCAATGCAGGAGACACAGGTTTGATCCCTGAGTCAGGAAGATCCCCAGAGAAGGAAATGGCAACCCACTTCAGTATTCTTGCCTGGGAAATCCCACGGACAGAGGAACCTGGCAGGCTACAGTCCATGGAGTCCCTAAAGAGTCAGACATGACTTAGTAACTAAAAAACAACAAAAACATAGAAATCTTCTGTAACTAGGATGCTAGGATGTTAGACTTGAGGACAAGAAGTGGGATTAGCTCCTCTCACTCTGACAACTAAAAACTCTCAGAATTTCTGCTTCCTGTCTCTGCAACTTTGAGCTCTGCTAGTTTGAAGTCTTGGTTTCCAAGAGAGCAACACCAATGGCTCCACTGAATTAAAATCTGAGACTCCTCCCTGGCCATTCTGAGGCCCTTGTGCCATGGAAACTCAAAGTGAAGGTCATTCAGTCGTGTCCTACACTTTGTGACCCCACAGACTATACAGTCCATGGAATTCTCCAGGCCAGGATACTGGATTGGGTAGCCTTTCCCTTCTCCAGGCAATCTTCCCAACCCAGGAAACAAACTGGGGTCTCCTGCATTGCAGGTGAATTCTTTACCAACTGAGCTATCAGAGAAGCCCATGGAAACAATGGGCAAAAAATTGGGGAAGTGGAATTACTCTAGTAGTTGGGGTGATTAACACCAAAAGGGAATTTAATGGCAGAGAAGATTGTGTCTGGAGCCTAGGGGCTTCTCAGGGATCCTTCACTACTTTTGTGTCCAAGAGTAAAGAGTAAATGCAAAGTCACAGCAACCACAAAAAGGTAGAATCCCTAAGAATTTGGAATCTTTGGGAATGAAGGTTTGGGTCACTCAAACACTCCATCAGACAGAAAACACTGACTAGATAATACCCTAGATGAGGATGATGAAAACACAAAATATATGAACAGATGGTATATGAAATAATATATATAAATATAATTCATTTATATGTAATGTATTTTTATAATTTACCCAGCCAGACATCCTGGAGTCTGAAGTCAAGTGGGCCTTAGGAAGCATCACTACAAACAAAGCTAGTGGAGGTGATGGAATCCCAGCTGAGCTATTTCAAGCCCTAAAAGATGATGCTGTTAAAGTGCTGCACTCAATATGCCAGCAGATTTAGAAAACTCAGCAGTGACCACAGGACTGGAAAAGGTCAGTTTTCATTCCAATCCCAAAGAAAGGCAATGCCAAAGAATGTTCAAACTACCGCACAATTGCACTCATCTCACTTGCTAGCAAAGTAATGCTCAAAATTCTCCAAGCGAGGCTTCAACAGAACATGAATAGAGAACCTCCAGATGTTCAAGCTGGATTTAGAAAAGGCAGAGGAACCAGAGATCAAATTGCCAACATTCGTTGGATCATAGAAAAAGCAATTCCAGAAAAACATCTACTTCTGCTTTATTAACTATGCCAAAGCCTTTGAGTGTGTGGATCACAACAAACTGTGGAAGATTCTTCAAGAGATGGGAATACCAGACCACATTACCTGCATCCTGAGAAACTGTATGCAGGTCAAGAAGCAACAGTTAGAACTGGACATAGAACAATGGACTGGTTCCAAACTGGGAAAGGAGTATGTCAAGGCTGTATACTGTCACCCTGCTTATTTAACTTATATGCAGAGTACATCATGTGAAATGCTGGGCTGGATGAAGCACAAGCTGGAATCAAGATTGCCGGGAGAAATACCAATAACCTCAGATATGCAGATGATACCACCCTTATGACAGAAAGCAAAGAGGAACTAAAGAACCTCTCGATGAAAGTGAAAGAGGAGAGTGAAAAAGCTGGCTTAAAACTCAACATTTAAAAAAAGAATATCATGGCATCTGGTCCCATCACTTCATGGGAAATAGATGAGGAAACAATGGAAACAGTGACAGACTTTATTTTCTTGGGCTCAAAAATCACTGCAGATGGTGACTGCAGTCATGAAACTAAAAGACACTTGCTCCTTGGAAGAAAAACTATCACCAACCTACACAGCATATTAAAAAGCAGAGACATTACTTTGCCAACAAAAGTCCGTCAGTCAAAGCTATGGTTTTTCCAGTAGTCAAGCATGGATGTGAGAGTTCGACCATAAAGTAGGTAAGTGTCAAAGAATTGATGCTTTTGAACTGTGGTGTTGGAGAAGAGTCTTGAGAATCCCTTGGGCTGCAAGGAAATCAAGTCAGTCAATCCTAAAGGAAACCAGTCCTGAATGTTCACTGGAAGGACTGATGCTGGAGCTGAAACTCCAGTATGTTGGCCACCTGATGCGAAGAACTGACACATTGGAAAAGACCCTGATGTTGAGAAGGATTGAAGGCAGAAGGAGAAGGGGACAACAGAGGATAAGATGGTTGGATGGCATCACTGACTTGGTAGACATGAGTTTGAGCAAGCTCTGGGAGTTGGGAAGCCTGGTGTGCTACAGTCCATGGGGTCGCAAGGAGTCAGACACAACTGAGCGGCTGAACTGATACATGCAAACATACTTTATGATCATTTATACAAATAGGGACTATGGCAGTTATGCATATTTTCTTCTTCCTGTGTATGAGTGTGTATGTGTCTATTATTTTACTTTCCATCCTCTTTCCCTTATTATGTCAAATAAGTCATAAGAGGTTAACTTTGCTAATTTACTGTTAAAAGAAGAAAATACTCAGATGATGAAACTCTCCCTTGGAAAGAGTAGTCAACACAGCTGGTAATGGCAAGTGACTGTCCCCCACAGATGGATACAATGACTATTGAAACTGCATCTCCTCATCTGGAGGATAGAATGAGAATGTGTTTGTACAAAGGATGGTTAAATCTTGTTAGGTGAAAGAACAACTCTTCTTATGGTTGTGGGAAGTTCAAATCTGTGTAGAAACGAATATCTAGATGCTGAGGACCAAAGAAATAACCTGAAATAGCCCAATTGTCCGATTTGAACCCTTTCTTACAACTCCACTTTGTGATACTGGAGCTTCTCCTGTGCACTGGCTCCCTGCCCAGTTCTGCCCATTGGAGCCATTGGAGGAAGACTGAAGGGTTACAGGAGGAACGGAGAACTTGGTCCTTCCCATTGATGCCCTGTTTGCTTCATGCTTTGGTCAGATTGGTCTACCTAGTGTTGGCTCAAGGTAGCAGTTAAATACACTTTGAAGTTTTCCCAACACAGCCTCACTGTCACCCCTTACAGAAACCAATTCTAGGCAGCTGAACAGCCCCAACTCCTTAGGATTGAGTCCCAACCCCATGGGCCCCTCTTTCAAACTCAGCCATACCAGTCCCAGACAAGTAGTTTCCTTTCCTTGGCAGTTTGACTTTCAGTTTTGCAGGTCCCCTCTCTCAAGATTCTAGGTTTCAGTAACTCCAACCTCTTCTCTTCGTTCTCCTAGTTCTATGGGTGGGGGCTGGTTCCTGCATTTGCTCCTTCCATGACACCCTAGTATTCTCTTTTCAGTGAGTGAACAATTCTTCTGAGCTAGTTACAGTCCTTTATGCTAATGCTTCTCTTTGTTTACAATTTTCAAAATACCTGGCATGGCTTTTGTCTCTTGAATAGACCCTGACTAGTACATCTCTCAAGGGGTATCTCTACAACGGCATGGCAGACTAAGATGGAAGCCTCACCGGCTTTCCTGATAGCTCAGTTGGTAAAGAATCCGCTTGCAATGCAGGAGACCCTAGTTCAATTCCTGGGTCAGGAAGATCTGCTGGAGAAGGGATGGGCTACCCACTCCAGTATTCTTGGGCTTCCCTTGTGGCTCAACTGGTAAAGAATCTGCCTGCAATGCAGGAGACCTGGGTTCGATCCCTGGGTTGGGAAGATTCCCTGGAGATGGGAAAGGCTACCCACTGCAGTATTCTAGCCTGGAGAATTCCATGGACTGTATAGTCTATGGGGTTGCAAAGAGCCGGACACAACTGAGCAACTTTCACTTTCACTTTCACCCACACTTCATGCTCTGGCAATATCAGAATTGCCTGCAGCTCCCCATTCATAACATGTTTTCTGCTTCTGGGCTCTCTCCCTATCCTAGGAATCAGGACAAGACCATCTCTTTGGACCAAAGACTAAAATTAAGATGTATACACAACACGAAGTGTTAAGTGCCTAAGAGATAAAGCAGTGTGAGACTATAAAAGACAGAAATTCCAACTAGCAGTAGGTGGGAGGGAGCCAGGAAAAGCTTCATGAAAAATAAGGCATTGGATCTGGGTTTGGAAATGTGTTGGGTTGGCCAAAAAAGTTTGTTCAGGTTTTTCCTTAAGACAGGTAATGTCTTACCAAAAAAACATGAATGAACTTTTTGGCCAAACCAATAGGTAGAATATGTACCTATTGGTAGGGAAGAAAGAAGGAAGGGTATGTAGGCAGGAAATGTGGCATAAGCAAAGGCCCAGAAATGGAAAATCTTGGAGTATGGGTGGAGAAGAGTAAACAGAATTATTGGATGGAGCATCAGGTGACCAAGGGGATCTTCACCCCTCCATCTCCTCCCCGCACAATCTTTCCTCCAGCCTCACCCTTTTTGGGAGCTCAGCTACCACTCCAACTCTTTCATCTCTTGTTACTTCCATTTCCCCATTCCTGCCCCAAGGGAGCCCTCCGTCAGAATGGAAGGATTTATGAGCAGTAACACTCCCTCACTCAGATCAATGGCCGAAGATCAATAGCTATAATGCAGAAAATTAATCCATATTCATTAGAGTTGAATCGAGCAAGTGATATTATAAAAAACTCCCTTGGAAATCTATGGAAGGGAATTAAAGAGAAAGTTGTTCTAATGTCACTACAGTCTGCCAAGTGACAGGTTTAAGAAATCAGGCAAAGGAAGCTCCTGTTAATACTCAAAGGAAGACTGAAGATCACAAAGGGGCATAGCTATATTGGGTACTTGAATGTACAGGGTATGGAGATGGAAGAGATGTTTTCCTTCACATGAAATTGGAGATCTAGGAAGTAAATGAATTCACAGGTCACCTCCAGTCCTAGAAACCTGTAACTCCTAGATTCCTCCCTGATGTGACAAGTAGTCACAGATGACCTTCAGGATTGTCAAGTTCAATCATTAACTTAGACAATAGCCTTGAGAACTTCCCTGGACGTACAGTGGATAAGAATCTGCCTACCAATGCAGGGGACACCAGCTCAATCCCTAGCCCAGGAAGATTCCACATGGGTATATGCTCAGTCATTTAGTTGTGTCCTACTATTTGCAACCCCATGAACTGTAGCCCACCAGTCTCCTCTGTCCATGGAATTTTCCAGGCAAGAATACTGGAGTGGGTTGCCATTTCCTACTCCAGGGGATCTTCCTGACCCTGGAATTGAACCCATGTCTCTTGCCTCTCCTGCACGGGCAGGCAGATTCTTTACCATTTTGCCGCCTGGGAAGCCCAGGAAGCGCAAGCTAAGCTGGTGCGCCAGAGCCTCTGAGCCCGCATGCTGCAGCCCCTGAAGCCTGTGTGCCGAGAGTCTGGGCTCCACAAAAAGAGGGGCCACCACAACAAGCAGCCCAGGCACCACAGCGAAGAGCAGGCCCTGCTCACAGCAACTAGAGAAAGCCCAAACATAGCAGTGAAGACCCAGCAAAACCAAAAAGAAATAAATAAATAATTTAAAAAGAAAATAACCTTGATTCCTAAAGACTAGGCTCCCTCCCGGTCCCCTCTCCTGTCGCAGGGGGTCTCTGGTCATTCCCACAGGCAGACCTCCCCCCCACCGCAGTCTCTACCCACCATACATCTCACAAAAGAAGAACAGGTACAGATTCACAAGAAAATCAGTCAAATGCAGCTGTGGAAAGTGGAGCAATCTCAAAAGGAAAGTACAAGCCTGGCCTGGTTTGCAGAGCTCAGGCAGAAGGACTGGTCTCCAGTTCTTACTAGCTAAGGACTGGAATTCACCTCTTACTAGCTTTTGGAAAATGACAGAATTCTTTGAGGTTCAGTTTCTTTGTCAGCAGAATAAGGACAATAATATAATAATTCCTTCCTCAGCAGGATTACTATGAAGATTAATTAACACAATGCATGGTTAAAGTGCTTTACGAACTGCAAAATGCTATTCAAAAACTTTATTATATTATCCTAAAAGACTAGAGATGTGCTTCTGAGGCAGGTATCTTGTTAATGGAATGTGTCTATGATTCCACAAGGTCCATAAATGCCCTGAAATTGTATGCCAAATTGTCTATGTATGTATGTATGTATTTGGAGGGGGAAGAGGGCCATGGCTTTTAAGAGGTTCTCAAAGAAGTTTGTGACCAACAGAGATTAAGAATTAAGAACCCCCACCCCCCTCCCAGGACTTCCCTTGTGATCCAGTGGTTAAGAATCAGCCTTCCAATGCTAGGCTCTCGGGTTTGATCCCTGGTTGAGAAACTGAAGATCCCACATGCCACGGGGCAACTAGTTAGCCTGCGAGCCACAACTACTGAGCCTGCACACCACAACTAGAGAGAAGCCAGCATGCCACAGTGAAGATCCCATAGGCCACAACTAAGACCCAACACAGCCAAATAAATAAATAAACAGAATTAAGAACTCCTAATAGAAGGAGACTGAGCAGAAGTGCCACATCTCTGTGCAGATGGGACTAGATTTTTTATGCATGACAGCAAGAAAGACCTTACCTTAGCAGGAGTCACTGGAATATGCAGCATCAAAGCTTCATCTTGGTGGTGAGCCACACAAATGGCCAGGGCGCTGGCTTGCCCTGAAGCAGGTGGAATGGTATTAACATTCTTAACAGTTCTTTCACCATCCATGGTGTCCAACTCCAAGGAGCCTCTGTTCAGCTCTTTGTAACTGAAGCCCTTTGGAGGAGATCCCCAGAGTCTGGCAGAGAGGAGCCCTTGCCTCCCTCTTACCTCCCTCTACCCTCCTTCCAATCTCAATCGTCACAGCCAGAGAAATCACAGATTCTATGACTGCCCTTCCTGAAACTCTGGTTGCTTCCTTCTCCCCTGGGCATGCTGGGAGATTCCTGGCTGGGGGTGGGAAGGAGGAGAGGAGCATCTAGATTGTATCTTACTTTATAGTGTCTCACGTTTGGAACCCAGACTCAGGTACAGGATGGTCCCATACTCTCTTCTAACTCAGGCTGTTTGAAATCTCCCTGGTGTCTCTGGCATCCTCCAGGGGAAAAATTAAACAGGGTCCCAGGTCACTGAAGGCATGACTGGCCAACTGTTGGGCCTCTGTTTTTATTGTTCACATCATTTTATTCCCCACTGACCCCACTTGAAAATCCTTGGGGCCCCTGACTGATATCTTTTCCAGTGTTTACAGAATGAGGGCATAGAAAATGACCCACCCTGGGAGGAAATAAAGAGGTTATCTTGTCCTTGCCCATAGCCCCCTTCCCTGAAAGCCTCAAAGAGCCAGGGGTGGACTATACAATCTCCCCTCCTCAGAAGACCAGACGCTTCTCCTGGTGTCTCATCTTAGTCCTGTGGATGATGCTGTGTGAAAAAAGGAAAGTGACCCCACATCCAGACTCAGTCTCTTCCTCTCCAACTGTCTGCAAGTCTCAGGGTCCATGAACTACTTTGGGTCTTTTTTCTTCCTCTGAGTTTTATTTCTTTTTTTCTAATAAACTGCCAAACACTTGGGGGATGTAGTGTGGACAGAAATGACCACAGAGCTAGAGGGAATGTTTAAGGAGTCCAACAACCATTCAACACGATTTATTGAGCATCTATCATTTTCCAGGAATGATGCAGTTCACACACAGAGATGGGCTCTGGCCAGGTGAGCTCCTCCAGAAAGCCAGCTTCCTTCCAAGGACAGGACAGCCACCCCGTAAGTCAGTTCCACAAGTTTGCCTATCTTTGTGGAATTGATTCCAGTCTGTCTAATGGGTATCATGGTGATTTGGATAAACGACCTACTCCCCTACTGGAACACAAATGCCTAAAGGGCAGAGGAGTCCAGACAAGTGTTCTTACCTTGTTTGCTGAATTAAATTAAATTCAAACAGAGTTCATGCCCTGTTTTTATCTCTTTAGGTGGTAGAAAGCAAAAGGAAATAAGAATAGAACACTGAATACACACAGTGCTCCTGAAGAATTCTCCTCTATTAAACACACACACACGCATATACCCACATACACATACGTGCATATGCATGCACACGTGCACATCACATTCAGAGGAGACTCTTGGCTCCCCGCCACTTGCTTGAAAAGCCAGGCTTCAAGAGACAATTAAATATTGATATCTTTACATCTTAGTATCTTCTTTTCAAATCCAAACAGCCCCAACAGGAGCCATCACTGGCACTTATTTAACTCCTTAAAAATAACCACGAGGGGTTTTAGCCTTTTAAAATTAAGTCGTTAAGAGCAGAGAAGACGCAACAGGCTTTAGGGTGGGAATGAGCTAACTCCCCAGAAACAAGGCTCATGGAACCCCAACTCACTCTCTTAGACTCGATCTGGGATCCAGCACTCCCGGATCTGAGGCCCCATCTCCCAGTCCACACCCCGCCCCCCACCATGGTCTGCAAAGGACAAAGTGATGCTCTCTCGCCAGCTTTCCCCAACAGGTACTTGAGTGCCCTGCAATCAGGGCTTGGCAGATTATGCAAATTGTCCATAATGATGTCCTCACTGAATAGCTTAACCCAGCGGGGGCCCTGCACAGGAGCTAGCAGGTGCTGGCTTCCAGGCCCTGAGCACTCAGCCCCAGCCCCAAGCATGGTGATGGTGCTTCTAGACCCAGCTGCCAATGGCCTTCTCACTACCCTACCTCACCACCTGCCACCAGGCTCCATCACACGCACATTCTTGCCTCTTCTCCCTCAGTCTTTCCTTAATGGTCTACCCTGTGGGAACTCCCAGGTCAGGGCTGAGAGGCAAGGGAACAGAGCACTTTCCCAGGAGTTGTTTGAATTAAGGGTAGGCAAAGGCGCTTTCATATGAGCCAAATCTTACCACCTTGAGTCACTGACATAGGTATTCCTGTCTAAGCCCCCATCTGTGGGCAGGAGTTACGTCCCTGTCCTCTCCACAAAGCCCAGTCTAAGACCTGCGACACAATAAGTATTCACTAAATGAATGTTTCTTGGGTAGAACAGAACTCCAAAATCACAGGGCTGGGAAAGCATCTTTGAAATGATTCAAGTAGTCAACAGACATATTCTGATTATGACTCATCTGCTAGGCTCTGTGTAAACACTGGCATAGGGATTTTAGCCTTGCTGCTATGAGTTCCTTGAAATTATAGGCAAATTAAATGATCACACATTTTTCTGTAGGGAGAGGGCACATGGCTTTCACCACATTCTTCATTGGGCCCTGACCCATCCTTTGAAAAATGTTAACCACTGCCTGTCCTCCCTACCCAGGTGGTGCTAGTGGTAAAGAATCTGCCTGCCATTGCAGGAGACATGAGAGACTAGGGTTCCATCCCTAGGTCGGGAAGATCCACTGGAGGAGGAAATGGCACCCTACTCCAGTCTTCTTGCTTGAAAAATCCCATGGACAGAGGAGCCTGGCGGGCTACAGTCCATGGGGTCACAAAGTGTCAAACACAACTGAGCATCTGAGTACACACTGCCTGTCCACAGGAAGGACAGCCATGAAAGCCAACATTCACAACAGGGTGATAACACCAGGATGGAGATGAGCAAAGGATGGTGTGGGGCAGAGAAGAAGGTCCAACCTGTAGAAGACACAGCCCTGAAACCAGCATCACTCCCTTCTAAAGTAAATATTACAAGTCCCATTTTGCCAGTAAGGAAAATGAGGCTCAGATAGGTTAGGCTACCTGACTAAGGTCACACTCCAAAGAACCAAAAGCCAACCGAAGTCTCTCTGACTCCAAACTCAGTTCTCTTTTGCTCCCTGCAGCTGCCTTGGCATTTGAGAGCCCAGCTTTGAGACCCCTCATGCTCTCCCAGGCATCCAGGGTGGGGTGGGCAGTGCAGAGAAATGGAACCCCTGCGATGTTTGCCTGAATTCTGATCAGCCAAGGTGCAGGCTTGGCGGCAAGGCCTCTGGGTCCCCTGTGTGCACGCCTTTGCATGCCTCAGCAGACTTTGTGGAGTCTATTTACCACATCTAAGACCAATTTCCTTCCCTTCAGTTGCTTTGAAGATAATTGAAGGTACTTGCATTGTCTGCCTGGGAATGTAAAAAGCTAGCTAAAGCCGAAATCGATGCTTCCTGCTTAATGCTGGGCCTCCGCCCGCCCGCCCTGAGCAGCCGCTCACACAGCCTTCAATGACGGCTTCTGCAGATCTTCCCGGCCAGCGACTTTGTTAATCAGAAAGGGGCTGGGGGATGTGGGGGCCCTCAGGATAATGGCAGGCAGATTGAGTTGTTAAGTCCAAATGAAATATTTAGTAGCACCATTCGCAGGATTCAGCTGGTTGGAACAGTACTTCAGCCCTGCTTGGGGAAGGGGTAGGGGAGGGTACCCAACGGGGGCTCCCCAAACTAGGGGCGCTGATTAACTTGTTCTAGCCTGCAGTGAGGGATGGGGGAGCAGCACTGGATCAAGCTGAGAAAATGCTGCAGAGACAAGGGAGAGGGGAGGAGAAGACCAGCCCCGCATGACCTCCTGGCTGACTCTGGTCCCCAGGGCAGGCTGGGACCACTCAGAAGAGCAGGTGGCCACATTCTGCCAAACCTGTACCTGCGGCCCCCAGAGAACATGAAATAGGGGGCACCCATCACCAAGGAGTTGGTTCTCAGAATCTCCATTTCTCCACATCCCTTCCAGATGCCAGCCGATCCCCTGCACTGAACCTTCGCTTATCACGGCAAGTTTAACTGGCACTTATAGGGCTGGCATCTTCCCAGGTGGCTCGGTGGTAAAGAATTTGCCTGCCGATGCAGGAAACGCAGGTTTGATCCCTGGGTCAGGAAGATCCCCTAGTGGAGGAAATGGCAACGTGCTCCAGGAGTCTTGCCTGGATAACCCCATGAACAGAGGAGTTTGGTGGGCTACAGTCCCTGGTGTGGCAAAGAGTCAGACATGACTGAGTGACTAAGCGTGCACACACACACACACATAGGGCTAGCTAAAGCTTGAGGCTGGAGAGGAGGAGATAGAAAAGATGGTGTTTTCCATGTCCTTCCTTCCTGAACTCTGTAAGAACAGAGCATTCCAGTCCTATGTGCTCTGTACCACACCATCCTGCTAAGGGCTTCCCAGGTGGTGCGAGTGGTAAAGAGACCACCTGCCAATGCAGGAGACATAAGAGATGTGGGTTTGATCCCTGTGTCAGGAAGATCCCCTGGAGGAGGGAATGCAACCCATTCTAGTATTCTTGTCTGGAGAATCCCATGGACAGAGGAGACTGGCAGGCTACAGTCCATAGGGTTGCAAAAAGTTCGAACATGGCTGAAGCTGCAACACACACACAACAAATCCTGCTAAACTCATGGAACCTTAGGAGAGACTTAGTAGATCATAAGTTCATTGAACATTTATTGAACTCCTCACCTACTATGGTCAGGTATGATATATACCATGCCATCTGCCCATCCCACATTCAATATTTTAATCCCCTCTATAGCATCCCATTCCAACTTGGCCATCCATTCAAATGACTTCATGGATGGGGAATGAGTTAGTTCCTATTGATCTTCACCCCAACCAATCTTTGCTATAAATAACCCCCTTTATTCAAACCAAAATCTGTACCACTTCAGCTTTTATTTATACCTTGGCCCTTGCTCCCCTGACCCACTCTCTAGTCTCCCAGTCTCCCACCCCCAGCATTGCCACAGTGGCGTCCTTCAGATATCTGAACCGTCTCCAGGTTCCTTCCAACCCGGCAGGAGGACCAGAATCTAATTATAATCTGAGGAAGCAGGCGGACTGTAGCAGTGCTAAGTCTTTTGGATGTCAATTTAATCTTTTCATAACTCTTCTCCCTCACGTTTATTTGATTCTTTTTTACTTAATCTCCAGGTCTAGTGCAAAGCAGCAGTCACAAAATTCCTTCATAAAAGCAGGTTACAAGATTTCTGCTCTTGTCTATGGAAGACTGGCTTGTATCAGACAATTTCTCCTGCTAATAAAAACTTTAAAAATCAAAAACAAAAAACAACTCTTTAAAAATCAACAGAGAGCTGCCAAGGCAGCCAGGACTTATGAGCCAAAATTCAAAGAAGGGAAATGAACTGAGAAGTACCCTACTTTCATGATCGCCTTCCCCTGACTCATATGCAGTAGCCCAGAGGCTGAAAGGACAAGCTGAGACTAACAAGACGAGCATAAGGTAGTAGCTAATACACAGTGAAGCCAAGCAGTACCTAGTCAGCCTCATGAGGCTGAGGAGACATAAACGGAGTTCAGAGCTACCAATCAAAGCATCCAGGAAATAAAGGTCAAGATCTGGGAGACAAGAGAAGGTAAAAGTGAGCCCCATATTTAATGGCACTTCCCCTCAAGACATTTGTCATCCACAAGCAATAGCCCAGGGAATGAAAATCCTAAGCAAAAGTGGCTGTGAGGCTAGAAAACTAAAAAGAGCTGTTAGCTCTGGGTCCTCACGGCTGAGATGCAGAATGGGGCTGAGGTTGTCAGTGTTATATGCCCTCCCTAACAGGATCTTCATCCTGATATAAAACCAAGATGTAAAAATAGTCGTGTCAAAAAAGGGTTATGGCCACATGTAGTCTATATGCTGAACTAATTGCACCCAGTGTGTGCCCAAGGCCGTTGAGAAGTTCATCATTCAAAATATAGTACAAGCCACAGTCATCAGAGACATTTCCAGAATGTCTGTAACATACATGTGCTTCCCAAGCTCTGTGAAACTACATTACCATTCATAGCAAGGCGGTCAGGAACCACTCTCACAAAGCCCAGAAAATCCAAACACCCTCACCTAATTTAGATCTAATGGTGCTGCCCTGTGATCTCTGCCAAAGCCCATGTAAGGAGTTGGGTTCTAAAGACTGAAGGAAAACTGTCCTCGAAAAAAATTAAATGGAAGTTATACTTTAAAAAAAGAGATTTTAATAATCCCATAGTCCTAGGAAGATAAAAATGAAAGGTCACAAACAAGAAGAAGACCTGGTGTACAGTCCAGGATTTCATCTGGGATCCCTGAAGTGCTAAAGTAAAAGAGTAACTATGAGGAGGGAATATACCAACCTTCAGAGAGACTGGAACCCAGCTTCAAATACAGGTGATCTTCCACTACTTTAATTGGTGAAGCAAATCTTAACTGGAAGAAGACATCACCTAGAGACGATGACTTTCATAACAATGCTTGGCATTCAATAAAAAGTGACTAGGCATTCTAAGTGGAGAAGGCAATGGCACCCCACTCCAGTACTCTTGCCTGGGAAATCCCATGAACGGAGGAGCCTGGTAGGCTGCAGTCTATGGGGTCACTACGAGTCAGACACTGAGCAACTTCACTTTCACTTTTCACTTTCATGCATTGGAGGAGGAAATGGCAACCCACTCCAGTATTCTTGCCTGGAGAATCCCAGGGACAGGGGAGCCGGGTGGGCTGCCGTCTATGGGGTCACACAGAGTCGGACATGACTGAAGCGACTTACAAGCAGCAGCAGCAGCAGGCATTCTAAGACACAGAATGAAATAACTAAGAACCAAAATAAAAATCAGATTATAGAAACAGCTTCATAGCTGAACCAAATATTAGTGTTTTCAGACACAGATTTTAATATACTATGATGAATATCTTCAAGAAAATAGATCAAAATGGGGAATTGTAACAAAAAAGAAAAGAAAAAAAGAACACCACTCTGGAATATTTAAAATAAGAACCAAAATTCAAGAACTAAAAATATGTAATGCCTAAAATCAATTATTTGGGTTTAATAAGAAATTAGACACCTCTGAAAGAAAAAAATGGGTTGGAACGGTAGGTTGAAAGACAATAACCAGGCTGACAAAAAGAGAAAATATTATTTAAAGATGGAAATGTAGAAAAGAGTATAAGACATATGGGACACGGTAAAAAGATCTAACATATGTGAAACTGAAGTACCAGGAGAAAAGGAGAAGAATTTAGCATAAACAATATTTGAAAAATAGTGGCTGTGAATTTTCTAAATTCACATTCTTTTAAACTAAAGAAAGATATTAAGCCACAGATTTTCAGAGAACCTCAAGTAGGATAAATGTGCAGGCATATCATGGCAAAAATATTGAAAACCCAACCCAGAAGAACATTTAAAGCAACCAGAGGGGGAAAAAAACCCACATTACTTTCAAATAAGTAGCAATAAAACAAAGATAATTTCTTAATAAAAATGATAAAAGTAGTAAAAGTAATTATTTCAACTTATTGTAATAAGCCAAAGATTCACATTATAATATCAGTAGTCAATAAAAAATAGAAAAAGACTATATACAGCTCACACCGGAGATGCAGGTTCAATCCCTGGGTTGGGAAGATCCCCTGGAGAAGGAAATGGTAACCCACTCCAGTATTCTTGCCTGAAAAATCCCATGGACAGGGGAGCCTGGAGGGCTACAGTCCAGGGGGTGGCAAAGAGTTGGACAGGACGCAGAGACTGAGCACACTTGCATACAACTAACACAAGAACAGAAATAATAAAGCATATTTAATTAAATCAAAGAAGAAAAATAAAGGAAGGCCAAATCATTATAAATAAGAAAATACACACTATAATGTGTTTAAGCCCAAATAGACCAGTAATTGCACAAAAGGATAAATATACTAAATTCTTCTATTGAAAACAAAACTTGTCAGACAAGTTTTTAATTTGTCAGACAAGTTTTTAGTTTGTCAGATTTTTTAATACCTATTATTTATTATTCTAAAAACAAGCAAATATAATGTTTCTGGATTGAGGCAGACTATTATTACTTAGAGTAATAACTTCATTGGTTCTCCATGCCCAATTCTTCCCCTTAAGGGTGGTATAGCAAGAACCAGATGGTTAGAACTGTACATGCAAAGTGTGTTCTGGCACAGAGGAGAAGAATTCAAAAATCATGAACCTGGGAGTTTATATAGGAACAGTCACACAGTTCCTCCCCGCTCTTCATCCTGAGAGAGGGAGAGGAATCTTATCTTTCTAAAGCAAACTATTTTCTCAGGGAAGAGAAATAACAAAGTCTCTACTCTGGAATGCAAGTATTTGGCTCTGGGGTTGATACATTTACTTACCCTTTGAATGGGAGCAGATGGCTCCATTATAACGCATAAAAGCAGCTCCAGGTTTATCACCCTTAGAATGTGAGGAGCAAATGTGACTGGAGGAAAGAGACATCTTTCTTTGCTCAGAAAGACTTAGAAAACTTTAACCATGAAGAAACATAAAAATATTCATATCGCTTTCCAACAAGTATGATGAACAAAAACAACTATATGCTGCTTATAATCAATGCATCTTAAATACAAAACCAAAGAAAGGGTAAAAGAATAGAAAAAGATACAGTATGCTAACACTAACCAAATCTGGAGCAAGAAGAAATAAAGAATTTCTTATGTTTATCTCAGTAACTGATAGAATGAGCACATAAAAATATAAAGGATATAGAAGATTTGAAATACATACTTAATAAACCTAAACTAATTAAAATTATGTTACACTAATTAAAAATACATGAAAACAGTATATTCAACATCTTTTTAGGGTAACAGATATAACTTCATATCTGAAATAACCAAAATATTGAACAAAATTTATAAAACAATGGTTCATAAGGCTTAGGGCATCAGGTGACAAAGAAGAGTGATCCCTGAGAAATGGGAAATACAGGAGGTGAATGAGCCTTATTGTTCCAGCTTACTGCCTGCAGGAAGGTTCCAGGTTGTGGTGCAGAGAGGCAACCCAAATAGAACTCAGTGCTCTCCCTGAGTTAAGAAAATAAATCCAAAATTCTAGGGACTCCTAGGTTACCAAAATTCACTCATACCACAGTTCAATAATTCCCTTATTATTTTTCAGTCTTTATTTCTATGTTTCTTTTTGGATATTTTCTACTTCATTGTCTTCAAATGTACTAATTTTTTCTTGTACAATATCTAAACTACTGTGATCCTGCCCAGTATCTTTTTCATCTAAAACATTGCATTTTTCCATCTTTAGAAATTCAAATTGGGTCTTTTTCTTTCTGTTTCCATTAATACTTATGCATCGTATAGCTAAATCTTTCCTCCAGCTTTTTGGCCCTATGTAATACAGCTATAATAACTGTTTTCATGCCCTTATCTATTAATCCTACCATTTGGATCAGATTTGATGGAATAAAAATTCTCATTATAGGTATAATTTTCTGCTTTTTATATATCTGATGATTTTTCTATTGGATGATAGCGCTAGTGGTAAAGAATCTGCCCACCAATGCAGGAGATGCAAGAGATGCAATTTTGATCCCTGGGTTGGGAAGACCCCTGGAGTAGGAAATGGTAACCCACTTCATTTTTTTTGCCTGGAAAATTCCATGGACAGAGGAACCCCACAGGCTACAGTCCATGAGGCCACAGAGTCAGAAACAGACTGGGCAACTAAGCGCAGCACAGCACAGGTGCTAAATATATTTGTGTTCCTGTAATGTCCCTTAACTTTGTTCTGGGGTACAGTCAACTTATTTGGAAGTAGATTGGCCTTTTTGAAATTTGGCTTTAGCCTTTATTATGTGGGACCAGAGAAACATTTAACCTAGGGTTAGTTTTTACAACTACTGAGGCATGACCCTTCTAGTTTCTGTCGCTCAGGCTCCATGAATTATGGTTTCTTTTCTGGATAGTGGGAATAGACAATATTCTTAGTTCAATGAATGCAAGAGATTCCATTGATTTTTTTCAGGTGTTTCTTTCCCTGGCCTCAGGTAGTTTCCTCAAATGAATTTTCTCTCTCCCTCTCTTTCTCTCTTCCCTCCTTCCTCTCCTAAAGTTAGGTTACGGTGAGTTTAAAATATATACTTTAAGCCCTTAAGATACCACTAAAATGATAAAGAGTTAGCGTTAAACCCAAGTGGTAAAATGGAATCATAACAAGTACTCAGTATAAATAATAGCAGACATCTTAGGCAAATCTAATACTACAATATATAAAAAGATAATATATCATGACCAGGAATGCAAAATTGATCTAACATTTTTAAACGAATGTTATTAATTGAATAAACAGACCAAAAAAGACAAAGCATATGTAGAAAAGCACTTGACAAAATTCAATGTCGTTCCTTATAAAAACGCTCAGAAAACTACAAATTAAAGAGAACTTCCTCAACTTGATAAAGATTATCTACTAAAACCTACAGAAAATATCACACTTAAATAGAACTTCAAGTACAGATGGTTTTTCCAGTGAATTTTAACATACATTTAAGAAATAAATCTACACAAAATTTTCCAGAGAATAGAAAAACTTTACATTTCACAACTTATGAGACCAGTATAATCTTGATACCAAAACCTGATAATAACATTATAACAAGAAAAATTTCAGATCAATCTCTCTCATGGATGTAAATGCAAAATTCTAAACAAATAATTAACATATGGAATCCAATGATATATAAAAAGAATAATATATCACAATCAGCTTGGGCTTATTCCAGGAAAGCAAAGTTTGTTGACTATTTGAAAAGTAATCAATGCAACTGATTATAATTCACCAGTTAACAGAATAAAGGAGAAAAAAAATTACATGATCTCTTCAATAAATGTAGTAAAGTCATTTAATAAAATTCAACACTCATTCATTTTTAAAATTAGAAAAAGAAAGCTTAACAAATTAACCACAGAAGAAAACTTCCTTAATTTTATAAAGGATAATTATTTTAAAAAACTTGCAACAAACACCACTCTTTTTAATGAATATTGAAAGATTTACTCCTGATATCAGGGATGAGGCAATGATGTCCACTGTCACCCTCCTATACAACATTATATCTTAGGTCCTACCCAATGTAATGAGGAAAAGGAAAAAAGTATATAATGTTTGAAAATAGTCACTTTGCAAAGGATGTGATATGTATTTGAAAATTCAAGAATTTTCAGATAAACTGATAGAATTAAAAAATTAATTCAGCCAAGTCAAGCAAGGTTACTGTTCAACATGTCAAAATTAATTGTATTTCTATATACAGCCCAAAATATTAAGAAATATTTTTTAAAGAAAGCACTTGCAAAATAATATTTGGATATAGCATCAAATACATCAAATATCTAGAAATAAACCCAACAAAAAAATGCAAAGCCTCAAGGAAAAAACCTACAAATTTTATTAAGATGAACTAAAGAAGACTTAAGTGAGTGAGGAGATATAACATATGTATGGATTGGAAGAACCAACATTGTAAGCAAAATACTGTAAAAAAAAAATCAATCCTCTTCAAAATGATATAAAATTCAATATCCTAATCAAAATCTCAGCATGTCTTTTATTTTGTAGAGATTGATAAGTTGAATAAAAAACTTACATGAAAATGTAGAGCATAAAAATAGAAAAGACAATCTTGAAGAAGAGTAACAAATTTGGAGGACATAAACTACACATATTAAGCACCAAATAAGACACGGTTGAGTTGGCATAAGATGAGCAAATGTGCAATAGAACAAAAATAGAGAATACAGTCTCATGCATGCTTCATTTCTAGCAAAGGTGGTATGACAGAATGGTGGGAAATGAACAGTCTTTTCAATAAGTGGAGCTCAACTAATTGGATATTTATATGGGGGAAACAAATGTTGATCCTTACCTCATACTATACACAAAAATCACTTCTAGACTTACTGTAAACAAAAAAGTGAAACAATAAAGCTTCTAGAATATAAGAGAACATATTAATGACCTAGAACTAGGTAAATATTTCATAAATTGGGCACAAAATATACTAACCATAAAGGACAATATTGATAATGGGACCAAGTTAAAACTTAAAGCTTCTGTGTATCAAACGATACCTTAAAAGATTGAAAAGGCAACTCACATAGTGAGAGAAGATATTTTTTTATATATATTTGAACAAAAAACTCATCCAGAATACATAAATGACATGCATGCTTAGTCGCTCAGTTATGTCCAACTCTTTGCAACCCCATAAACTGTAGCCTGCCAGACTCCTCTTTTCATGGAATTGTCCAGGCAAGAATACTGGAGTGGGTTGTCATTTCCTACTCCAGGCCACGGGGGTTCTTCCCAACCCAGGGATCAAACCCATGTCTCTTGTATCTCCTGCCTTGGCAGGCAGATTCTTTAACACTGTGCCACCTGGGAAGCCCATATGTAAATAACTCCTACAATCAATTAAGCACACACACACAGAAAATCCAATAGATAAATAGGAAAAAGATGAACAGGTATTTCACCCCCCAAAAAAGGGGATATCTGTGTGTCCAAGAGGGCATATCAAAAGGCACTAAATTTCATTAGTCATTCAGTTCAGTTCACTTGCTCAGTCATGTTTGACTCTTTGTGACCCCATGAACCGCAGCACGCCAGGCCTCCCTGTCCATCACCAAATCCCAGAGTTTACTCAAACTCATGTCCATCGAGTTGGTGATGCCATCCAGTCATCTCATCTTCTGTTATCCCCTGCACCTGCCCCCAATCCCTCCCAGCATCAGGGTCTTTACCAATGGGTCAACTCTTCGCATGAGGTGGCCAAAGTACTGGAGTTTCAGCTTCAGCATCAGTCCTTCCAATGAACACCCAGGACTGATCTCCTTCAGGATGGAATGGTTGGATCTCCTTGCAGTCCAAGGGACTCTCAACAGTCTTCTCCAACACAGTTCTAAAGCATCAATTTTTCGGCACTCAGCTTTCTTCACAGTTCAACTCTCACATCCATACATGACCACTGGAAAAACCATAGCCTTGACTAGACAGACCTTTGTTGGCAAAGTAATGTCTCCGCTTTTTAATATGCTGTCTAGGTTGGTCATAACTTTCCTTCCAAGGAGTAAGCGTCTTTTAATTTCATGGCTGCAATCACCAGCTGCACTGATTTTGGAGCCCAGAAAAATAAAGTCAGCCACTGTTTCCACTGTTTCCCCATCTTATCCCATGAAGTAATGGGACCAGATGCCATGATTTTTGTTTCCTGAATGTTGAGCTTTAGCACAACTTTTTCACTCTCCTCTTTCACTTTCATTAAGAGGCTCTTTAGTTCCTCTTCACTTTCTGCCATAAGGGTGGTATCATCTGCATATCTGAGGTTATTGATATTTCTCCCGGCAATCTTGATTCCAGCTTGTGCTTCTTCCAGCCCAGCGTTTCTCATGATGTACTCTGCATATAAATTAAATAAGCAGGGTGACAATATACAGCCTTGACATACTCCTTTTCCTATTTGGAACCAGCCTGTTGTTCCATGTCCAGTTCTAACTGTTGCTTCCTGGCCTGCATACAGGTTTCTCAAGAGGCAGGTCAGGTGGTCTGGTATTCCCATCTCTTTCAGAATTTTCCACAGTTTATTGTGATCCACACAGTCAAAGGCTTTGGCATAGTCAATAAAGCAGAAATAGATGTTTTTCTGGAACTCTCTTGCTTTTTCAACTATCCAGCGGATATTGGCAATTTGATCTCTGGTTCCTCTGCCTTGTCTAAAACCAACTTGAACTAGTGTGTGAGATGAGTACAATTGTGCAGTAGTTTGAGCATTCTTTGGGATTGCCTTTCTTAGGGATTGGAATGAAAACTGACCTTTTCCAGTCCTGTGGCCACTGCTGAGTTTTCCAAATTTGCTGGCATGTTGAGTGCAACACTTTCACAGCATCATCTTTCAGGATTTGAAATGGCTCAACTGGAATTCCATCACCTCCACTAGCTTTGTTTGTAGTGATGCTTTCTAAGGCCCACTTGACTTCATATTCCAGGATGTCTGGCTCTAGGTGAGTGATCTCATCATCGTGATTATCTGGGTCATGAAGATCTTTTTTGCACAGTTCATCTGTGTATTCTTACCACCTCTTCTTAATATCTTCTGCTTCTGTTAGGTCCATACCATTTCTGTCCTTTATTGAGCCCATCTTTGCATGAAATGTTCCCTTGGTATCTCTAATTTTCTTGAAAAGATCTCTAGTCTCTCCCATTCTGCTGTTTTCCTCTATTTCTTTGCATTGATCACTGAGGAAGGCTTTCTTATCTCTCCTGGCTGTTCTTTGGAACTCTGCATTCAAATGGGAATATCTTTCCTTTTCTCCTTTGCTTTTCGCTTCTCTTCATTTCACAGCTATTTGTAAGGCCTCCTCAGACAACCATTTTGCCTTCTTGCATGTCTTTTCCACGGGGATAGTCTTGTCCCTGTCTCCTATACAATGTCACGAACCTCCGTCCATAGTTCATCAGGCACTCTGTCTATCAGATCTAGTCCCTTAAATCTATTTCTCACTTCCACTGTATAGTCATAAGGGATTTGATTTAGGTCATACATGAATGGTCTAGTGGTTTTCTCCACTTCAATTTCAGTCTGAATTTGGCTATTAGGAGTTCATGATCTGAGCCACAGTCAGCTCCCAGTCTTGTTTTTGTTGACTGTATAGAGCTTCTCCATCTTTGGCTGCAAAGAATATAATCAATCCGATTTCAGTGTTGACCATCTGGTGATGTCCATGTGTAGAGTCTTCTCTTGTGTTGTTGGAAAAGGGTGTTTGCTATGACCAGTGCACTCTCTTGGCAAAATTCTGTTAGCCTTTGCCCTGCTTCATTCCGTACTCCAAGGCCAAATTTGCCTGTTACTCCAGGTGTTTCTTGACTTCCTACTTTTGCATTCCAGTCCCCTATAATGAAAAGGACATCTTTTTCAGGTGTTAGTTCTAAAAGTCATTAGGGAAACATAAAATAAAACCACAGTAAGTTACTACTATACACTCATCAGAATAGATTAAATTTTAAAGTATTGATAATAATTGTCAGCAAAGATAAAGAGCAAATGAAACACTCACAGACTGATGGTGCAAGTATAAGTTGGTTTACCCACAAGTCTGCTCCTAAGTACATACCTAATAGAAAAGTGTACATAAATGTATTAGAAGACATTTCTAATAACAACATACTGGATTTGGGGGTGTTGGTGGGAGTATCTATCAATAGCAAAATGTGTAAGTAAGTTGTAATATAGTCATACAGTGGAACACTATGCAACAAAGAAAATGGATGAATTAATACTACATACAATAGCATGAATGTACTTTACAAATATGATGTGGAAGAAAATTAACACAAAAAAGCATATACTGTATGATTCTATCTGTAAAAAATTCAAAAGCAAGCCACTTCTCTCTAGTGATGAAAGTCAGAATAGTATTTAGTTGTGTTTGGTATGGTTAGTGACTAAGAGAGGCATGGAGAGGTTTTGAGGCACAGGTAATTTCTTGATCTGAACATTAGTTGTTTACATGCTAGTGAAAATTCATTGAACTATACTTATAATTTATGCATTTCTCTGTACATATTTTCAGCTTCAATTTTTGTAATACTTACCAAAAAAATAAGTTTATAAACATCATCTGTAGCATGATTTTATATATGTAAACCTGTATTAAGAATATATGTTAAATATACATAACTACATATGCCAAATGCTAACAGTAATTATGTCTGGGTGTTGGTTTATGAGTAATTTTCATTTACTTCTTTATACCTTTTGATATTGTCTGAATATTTTTGATGAGAATATATTACTTTCATGAAAAACTAAAAATAATAAAGCTTTAAAATTCTAATTTTAAAATGGAAAAAAATGGCATTGTGGCTACATTTAAAGGAGAAAAGAGTTCTAATGTCTTACAAATATATAATTGAAGCATTTACATATGAAATAATAGAATGTCTAGGAGGTTGCAGGGAGAAGTGGGGAGAAAAGATATTTTTAATGGCCGTATATTGGTAATTGTTGAGGCTGAATTATTGTCCACAAAGGTTCATTATACTCTTTTTTTCTACCCACGTGGAAATAATATGTTTGAATAATAAAAGGCTGAAAAACAAACATTCTTTTATAAACATGGAATTTGTGTATGGCAGATATTACCCATAGCAAAAGCTATGCATAATCTGTATACAGGCAGAGAGGATGAATTATTAAAGATTTCCTCAAAGATTAGATGGGGTCTCAGCAGGACTCCAAAAAGAGTTTGACATGAAGACTGCTTTCATGCTACATGGAAGGTCCATCAGGTCCCACACGTTGGTTAAGAGTTCAACTCAAAGAGCTACGGCTTCAAAGGAAGGGATGCCAATCTCCCACCAGCCTAGAGAGATCCAAACCCAAAGGGCACATGGTGACTTAGAAGATAGAACACCCACGGCTGACCCTCACTCTAGGGCTTCCCTAAAAGGAGGCGAGAAGGTGACTTCTTTCATGAGAATTCAGGACCTAACAGAAACTTCAGAGAAGCTTCTTGCCCTTGCAGCTTAGGAGTAAGGTATTGAAGACAGCAATTGTGGGGGCAGGAGGGAAAAAGGAGAGAGGAAACATAAATTGCCTTAGATGGAAAGGCAGTGGCTGCTGTGAATTCTGGCCAAAGCTGGAGGTGTCTGAGTGCTGTCTGCAGTGGTAGCACAGAGATCCCTTATGGGACACTGTCTGGTGGGCCCTCGCCCTGACTTTTGTCTGCTCCTCACCTAAGCCTGATTAGCCTTGATGTGAGTGTGACCTGCCTCAATCTGTCTTTTTCACCAATCTGGCCTTGACACTCTAGGATGCTAGTCTTTTCTATAATCTCTTTTTTGTTAATGGATAAAACCACCACTAGTTGAATTTTCAGCAAATTTCAAGTACAGGTCAAAGACCTTAATTTTCTTTGGAGAAGGGTGTTCAGTAGGTGTAGTCAACACAACAGCTGAGAAATCTTACAAAAATCAGAAGAATCACACTGCTACCTAAACATGTATGTTTCACTTTGTTTTTTAATCTGAGTGCAACCTAGAACTTGAAGATTGATTAAAGACAACAAACTAAAGCATTCTCTAGAACAACGCTGTCCAATAGAAATACAATGCAAGCCACAAATATGAACCACACATGTAATCTTAAATGTTCTTGTAGCTAATTTTTAAAGGTAAGAAAATAAACATGTAAATAATATACTTTATTAAATTTAATATATTCAAAATATTTTAACATGCAATAAACATTTAAAATATTAATGAGATTTTTACATTTTTATGCTACATATTTGAAATCAAGTGTATATTTTATACTTAGGGCACCTTTCAGTTTGCATGTGTGCTCAGTCATGTCCAACTCTTTGCAACCCCATGGACTCTAGCCCATGAGGTTCCTCTGTCCATGGGATTTTTCCAGGCAAGAATACAGGAGCCAGTTGCCATTTCCTACTCCAGGGGATCTTCCAGATCCAGGGCTTGAACCTGCCTCTCCTGCACTGGTTGACAGATTCTTTACCACTGAGCCACCTGGGAAGCCCTCCTTTCAGTTTAAACTGGTTATATTTCAAGAGCTCGATAGTGACACATGGCCACTTCCTCTCTTATTAGATAAGCACAGTCCTAGAAGCCAAGCCCATCATGACCGCTGAAGACTATTGTAGATGAAGGGCTGCATTTTCAATCATAAGCTGCCCTAACACCCCCAAAGCACCAGCCATGCCCAATTCCTGGAGAACCCATTGTTCTACTCAAGCCCTAGATAAGACTGGCTTTCCTGGTGGCTCAGAGGTTTAAACGTCTGCCTGCAATGCGGGAGACCTGGGTTCGATCCCTGGTTCGGGAAGATCCCCTGGAGAAGGAAATGGCAACCCACTCCAGTACTCTTGCCTGGAGAATCCCATGGACGGAGGAGCCTGGTGGGCTACAGTCCACGGGGTCGCAAAGAGTCTGACATGACTGAGCGACTTCACTTTCACTTTCACTTAGATAAGACTGGTTCTACAAGGAGCAATAACTGACAATAATTATGAAATTGGTAAAAAAAAAAAAAAAAAAGATATGTTATCATACTTGCTATTCCAATGAAGTTAAATAATTCATATATTTGAAGTATAATCAAAGTGTAAAGGTCTCCTAATCTCTCTCAAAGGTCATTGGAAGCCCAGTGGTTCTAACCACATGACCCTCTGATGGCTGCCACCAAAGCACCCAGAAAAAAGTACAATCACATTCTTTTTTGCTGCAAAACATTCAGTGCCAATCCTGGAAAATAAAAAGAGCTAAGTGAAACACTGAAAAGATACATTTGGGAAAAAAATATAACATGATGTGAATTAACTGCAGTTTTAAAGAAAGAGGGAAGGGAAAGAATGAGGAGATGAAGAGGCACGAACTTGGAGCCACACTGTTTGCTCTGAGAGGTCTTCAGTCTCAATCCACTCCTCGATAACATGGAATAATGGCCCCTACTCCGCAGCAGCTGTAGGGGCTAAATGAGAGAAAACTCAGTGCCTAGCATGTGCCCCGCCCAGAGTAGATGGAAAAGCATGTATTTTTTAATTTTTGTAATCAACAAATATTTGTTCAACAGCCAAATAAATATACAGCAGATGCTGAAAAACCCAAGTCCACAAAGAGGTAGTATTAGTGAACATAGAACAGTGAGTACCACTGAGATCTCATCTTTTCTAACGAAAAAAAAAAAAAAAAAAAGGCTTGTACCCAGCTCTGCGGCCCAAGCCTTTGCATCTGTTACTTGTGTCCTGCTCATTTATGAAATCTCTAGGGCAACACACTGGCCTCAGGAGTATTGGCTTTTCCAATCTGTTCACCATTATTCTGATTCTGACAGACATGATACTCAAGGAGAGGGTGGGAAAGTTTCTGGAGGGCCTACCAAGCAGATGTGGGCATGTATACCAATCACCCAAAGGCATGGAATCCAAGGAAACTCAATTACAGAAGTGAAATGATGGCTATAGAGTCAGCTACCAAAAATCTTTGCGACTTACCAGATCACCACTACTTCCCTCATCTCCCAATGCTACTGCTTCGGAGGGCCCACCTCTTCCCAAGATGCACAAGGCTGAGCAAGGGACACACTGCCATGATGAGGCAGTAATTCCCAGAGAGTTCTGGTTAAGCAGCCTATCACCCACTGCATCAACAAAAGTGTAAGTCTAGAGAAAGGGAGCAGGTGGTCAGGCTATAGGTGTGTGTGTGTGTGCATTGATGCCATGAGGGCTCCACTGTTGCCTACCAATGGAGGGGCCGGTGATGGAGGTGCTGGTGATGGAGGGGCCTGGTGATGGAGGGGGCCGGTGATGGAGGGGCCTGGTGATGGAGGGGCCGGTGATGGAAGGGGCCTAGTGATGGAGGGGCCTGGTGATGAAGGGGCCTGGTGATGGAGGGGCCTGGTGATGGAGGGGGCCTGGTGATGGAAGGGGCCGGTGATGGAAGGGGCCGGTGATGGAAGGGGCTGGTGATAGAGGGGCTGGTAATACTGCTGCCTAGTAATGGTTGCTAATGTGCACAACCTTTTCTTTTGTCCTTGTCCCAGCCCACTTGGCACAGCATGAGAGCCTCATTCACTCTATTCCCTGGTCTCCTAGGATCTGGATTCTCCCTGTGCTGATCACCTGTGGTCGTCTTCCTTCACATATCTGCAGAGGGCAAGCCCCGTCCTGAGCTTCTCCAGGCCTGTCCATCTCCTCCAAGCCATGAGTCAGCACCGCCCCCAGGGTCCTTTCTCTCACACAAAATGGGTACCTGTGACCAGATCACTGATACCAGACACATCATGTAAATGAGACCTAGGAGGGGACAGTCAAGGAAGCTGATGAGAAAGTCTGGAATCAGGGGAGGCAGAACTACCTTTCATTGAGTCCTACCAGGTCTCACCACTGTGCCTGACACACAAAGCCTAATTTAGACTTCAGCCCAGCTCTGTAAGAGAAAAATCATTATCCCCATTTCACAGAAGAGAAAATTAAGCAACTCCCAGAGTGGAAGTAATTTGTCTAAAGTCATCCCTCCAGGATGGCAGAGCCAATATTAGAAACTAGGTCTCTCTGACTTCACTAATTTTTTCACTGCAAATAGTTTCTAAACTTTCTGTGAACATCTACTTGAGTCCTAGACCCTAGCAAGTGAGTGTGCACATGGTCAGATGCTCAGTCATGTCCAACTCTTTGCCACACCATGGACTGTAGCTGGCCAGTCTTCTCTGGCCATGGGATTTTTCAAGTAAGAATACTGGAGCAGGTTGCCATTTCCTCCTCCAGGGGTTCTTCCCAACCCAGGGATTGAACCCCTGTCTCCTGCAATGGCAGGCAGATTCTTTACCAATGAGCCACCTGGGAAGCCCCCAGCAATTGGAAGTACCTGAGTAATTCAATAGGCTGTGAATTGCAAGGGCAGTTCTGGTGGAATTCTCCTCTTTTGAAAAGTCACTCAGCTAAAACCCTCAAACACGGTGATTCGGTGCCCAGTGCTCTGCCTTACTCACAAGGAACATTCCTCTCCTTGAGACCTTGCCCCACTTCTGTCAAGGAGCCTTTGGGAATCCACTGGGCTCAAGAGTGCCCTGCAGGAGCCCCAGCCCAGCCCAGAAGCTAAACCATCCGTGACCCAAATCTTCTCAAAACTGAGAATTTTCTTATTGGAAGGAGCCTCCAAAGTCATTTCATCCAACTCCTCGATTGAAGCTAAGGTCTTCCTGACAGGGACCCCCTGTCTCTCATGCCCCTCCTTCCTCTTGTAGAGATTCTCCTACCTCTGCGAGATGGCGGTTGTCCTCCAGTGACCGGAACTCGCCTCCTCCCTCGGGCACCAGCATCTCCCTTGGTCAGCGCCAGCTGGAGAAACCTTTTGTGTTGGGCCCCAGGCCGTATTCCTGAGGCTTCTACACATGTTCTATTTCTGCCCTTAAGGATGTGAAAAACAGGGTGTGTCCCCTCTCACTCACGTTAGCCCTGGGGAGACAGCCGTCATGCTCCTTTGAGTCCTTGGGCCTACAGACCAGACCTCCTTGTTTCCTTCCACTATTTCTCGCGAGGCGCATTTCTCGCGAGGCGCATTTCTCGCGAGGCGCATTTCTCGCGAGACTTTTACCTTCACACCATCTCCATCATCCTGCACTGAATGCACTGCCGCTGACAGGTCTCTGATAGTGAAAATACTGTTAAAAGGGGTCGTTATTTGCCGCAGTTCTCTCATCTCCCCTCTCTGTCTCTCTCCGTTTCTCTTTCTCCCAGGTTCCTAATGAAAAAAAAAAAAAAATCCCAGGTCCTACAGCCTCATCCTCAGCAGCCCCGTGGGGCTCCAGTAGCCAATTTCCTATCACCTGCATCTTGGGCACACCTGGGGCTTCTCACTCCAGCCCCACCACTGCTTCACAGAGACTTCTGCTACTAGCCAGCGCCAGAGGAGATGGGCCCACACAAGCAGAAACTTTCATTCGCCAGGACTTGGCAGGAACTCAGAAAACCTTCACAACTCCTTGGGACTGACTGTGAGACAAACTGTCTCTTCGATCCAACTGAATAATCCAATATCCAAATAGCAGGGGACAATCCAGGGCAAACAAGGGCTTCCATACCAATTCCCCTAGAGCAGGGAGGGGCACACGATTTTTAAGGACATTCCTGAAGCTCCCTGCCACAAAACACCTCCTCTTCCTTGGGACACCATGAATGAGGGAATTGTTAAATGAAGCAGCAGAGACTTGGGCTGGATGTTGAGAAGACACCCTGGATTACAACCTGGGATGCTGAGACACGTAACAGAGTTTTCTGAGGACCCCCAGGGAGGCTGTTCCTTGCTCAGAGTTGAGGGGGCAGCGTGGCACTCCATTCCCCATGCAATTTGGGAAGGTCTCTCAGACACAGAGAGGGTATCATGAAATACAGCCTAAACCCACACATATGTATCATTCCTGTTCCCCACAGTTACACAATTAGCCTGCATAACCGCTTGAGTGGAGGGAGAGGTGCAAGAAGGAGCCAACCTCATCCCTCCTGTAACCTGGCTGTGATATCACCCCAGTTCTGGCTAACTTTGCCGAGAAGCATGCAGGGGACACCAGGAGACTCTCAGTGGGCCGGAGAAGCCCTGGAACCACTGCCTGCCCTATTTGTTTTATATGCTACCTAAGACCTGCCCCTGTCCCCAAGATCTTACAGTCAGTTAGGGGACACCTCATACCTGGCAATAGAATGTTCAGTCACACTGCAGGCAGCAGAGAGCAAGGCATATACAGTCCAGGGAGTTAATCACAATAGCAAAGGCCAGAGGCGGGATCCTGCAGAGAAAGTGGGATCTTCAAGGAGGACACAAGTGGGAGGTCTAATCAATCACTGGGCCAATACATTTGCTCCAGTAATTCCACTTATGTTGTCCTAGATCAGGCTGTAATGGCAAACACCGCCCTGGATGGGCCGCTCAGGTCCAAGCACCGCCTCCCTCACAGCCCAGCCAGCGCATCCCAGCTCCCAGCTCCGGGCTCAGTGGCCCAAAGAAACTGTGCAGTGAGGGCCAGCCCTCTTCCCTAGCTGCTCAGCCCCAGGTTTCTCTTTTACTGTACAGTTCCAAGCGCTATCTATTCATACCCCATCTAAAAGCATCAGGAAAGGCTCTGATAAGTCATTCACACAAATGGATTGCCTTTTAAAGAACAAACACATGAAACATTGAAATGATAGATTCTTGGGCATCAGAACATGGGTAGGTTCTGGTTCAGAAAGCAGGAGGAGGAGCTTCCAAGATTCCACAGTTCCACTGTAGGTGACAGCTTCCTCTGATTCCCAGGAGGCTCTTGCTGCCTCCAGGAGCTGGGAATCTCACTGAATAACAGCAATAGGAGACAGCAGTGTCCACCCCCCACCCCATCCCCATTTCCAGGGTGGTCTGTGGGCAGTGCCCACACTCAGCCATAGGTAACCCCAGGCAGACCCCATCCCTGCCACAGCACGGTTCACTGGGTAACCCTGTGAAGAGACCTGGGAAGTTCTCTTCCCCTCCCTCTCTTTGTTTTCTCACCTGTCAGACACGGGGCTTGAACTGGATGGCTCCTAAGCCCACATCCTCACAGACATTCTGGTCACCTTGGGTCTCTGGGCTGGAGCCGTAGGAAAGATCACACTCATCTTCCCCCTCACCCTCTCTCTCTGGTGACCCACCTTCATCAAGGAAAAAAGATGCAGAAGGTAGGTGCTTAAACAACCCTCTTTTTTTCCTATCCTTTTCCTTGCAGGCACGCAGGAGATGGCTGGAGGGACAAGAAACTGAGTAGGAAGAAAACCTAATAAGTCACTTAGATATTCTTTTCCTGGGCTAGGATAAAGGGGAAGGGGAAAGAAGTACCAGAAATTGAACCCAATGCCCAGTTAGGTCCTAGTTTGAACAAGCATGCAGTCCTGAGTCTACCCTAGGGCAGAACACATGGACAAGAAGAGGCCAGGATCACACTCTCCTTCTCTGCAGACTAGGCTGCACCAAAATAGTTCCCACTGAAAATTTGAGATGGCTTGGCAGGAGGGTTGGCAAAGGGGTTAAAGCTGCAGACAGGCAGCTAGACTTGTGGACCCATAGGGCCCCTTCTGGTTCTGGCATTCTGTGAGAAGTTATACCCGGCCTGGGCCATTAGAGGTCCCTGAAATGTCTGTGATGTCCACCTTGCCTGTCCCTGCTCAGAGCCTCCTGCCAGCAGAGGACCCAGTTTCCAAGGCTGGATGCCCATGCAGGTCATCGTCAGCATTGCCACCCACCCTCTTTGTATACCCCTCCAGATCCCTACTTATAAACATGGCAGAAGCAGGCAAGCTGAGGAAACAGCCGTTTCTATGCTAACTGCCCACAGGTGACCTGAGGGTTAGAAAATGAAACCATAAAACTGTTCAGAAAGCAGGGGAGCTGGAATCCCTGAGCCCTTAAGGCAGAGAAGAGCCCAGCCACCCAGGTCTAACCCGGATTTGAGTCTTGGCCTTGGACACTGAAGGCCCCCATGGCTACAGAAAGGGCCGCTGGCCCTGGAAGCCAGCCACCAGTGTGACTCCACTTAGAACACTGCTGTGCCCAAGTGTGGGGTCAGCACGTGACCCCCTTAGTACAGCCAGGACTGCACTCAGCCAACCTGCCCTTGCCCTCTTCTTTCCAACCCAACCCTGTGGGAGGAGGCAGGGATGCCCAATGGAAGAAACATGACCAGGATTCAGGAGACTGAGTTCTGGCAGCTGTGAACCTGATCGCCTAGCTCATCCCCCTCTCTGAGCCTCAGTTGCCCCGTAACAGTCTATACGACCCCAAAGCCTCTTCCAACACAGTGCCCTTCTAAAAGGAGATCTGGTAGACTCATTCACAGTGAATAGTGTGAAAGTCACTCAGTCGTGTCCAACTCTTTGTGACCCCATGGACTATACTGTCCATGGAATTCTCCAGGCTAGAATACTGGAGTAGGTAGCCTTTCCCTTCTCCAGGGGATCTTCCCAACCCAGGGATCGAACCCAGGTCTCCTGCATTGCAGGTGGATTCTTTACCAGCTGAACCACAAGGGAAGCCCAAGCATATTGCAGTGGGTATCCTATCCCTTCTCCAGCATATCTTCCCGACCCAGGAGTCAAACCAGTGTCTCCTGCATTGCAGGTGGATTCTTTACCAGCTGAGCTATCAAGGAAGCCCCATTCACAGTGAGGTGCATTGTAAATGATAATGTTTAACAATTTCCTCTCCTTACTTAGAAGAAGAACCTCTCTCAGAAGGATGAAGAGACAGCGATAGAATTTCAGATAGAAAAACAAACCAGTCAGGGCACCCTCTAGAGACAGAAAATAGGTAAAGATGTCCTGTGACAAGAAGAAAAGGTTTGGCCTCAATATCTGGCCGCATACATGCTAAGTTGCCTCAGCCATGTCCAACTCTTTGCAACTCTATGAACTGTAGCCCACCAAGCTCCTCTGTCCATGGGATTCCCCAGGCAAGAATACTGGAGTGGCTTACCATACCCTCCTCTGGGGGATCTTCCAGACCCATGGATCAAACTTGCATCTCTTTTGTCTCCCGCATTGGCAGGTGGGTTTTTTACCACTAGAGCCACCTGGGAAGCCCTGAGTTCCTCACAAACATAGGCAGAAAAAAGGAGGTGTCATTAGCCCAAGCCCATACCCTCTTGTAGGCAACTCCAGGACTGGACAAAGCAAGCACCACCAGATGCCTTCCTGCCACTCACCCAAAAACTGTTCTCTGACTATTTGGCAAAAGAGCTGGCTGCTTCTGGCCAGCACCATGCCTTTGGCAGGCGGGTGGAGAAGACATACCTGCATAGATACTAGATTATCAGAGCATCTGGTCCCATCACTTTATGGCAAATAGATGAGGAAACAGTAGAAACAGTGACAGATTTTATTTTCTTGGGCTCCAAAATCACTGCAGATGGTGAATGCAGCCATGAAATCAGAAGCTTGCTCCTTGGAAGAAAACCTATGACAAACCTGAACAGCATCTAAAAAAAGAGAGACATTACTTTGCCAACAAAGGTCCATAGAGTCAAAGCTATGGTTTTTCCAGTACTTGTTTACAGATGTGAGAGTTGGACCATAAAAAAGGCTGAGTGCTGAAGAATTGATGCTTTTGAACTGTGGTGTTGGAGGAGACTCTTGAGAGGCCCCTGGACAGCAAGATCAAACCAGTCAATCCTAAAGGAAATCAACCCTGAATATTCATTTGGAAGGATTGATGCTGAAGCAGAAGCTCTAATACTTTGGCCACCTGATGCAAAGAGTCGACTCATTGGAAAAGACCCTGATGCTGGGAAAGATTGAAGGCGGGAGTAGAAGCGGTGACAGAGGATGAGATGGTTGGATGGCATCACTGACTCAGTGAACATAAGTTTGAGCAACTGCAGGAGATGGTGAAGGACAGGGAAGTCTGGTGTGCTGCAGTCCATGGGGTCACAAAGAGTTGGACATGACTTGTGACTGAACAAGAAGAAGAACAAGGTGGCTCAGTGGTAAAGAATCTGACCGCCAATGAAGGAGATTCAAGAGAACTGAGTTCAGTCCTTGGGTCAGGAAGATCCCCTGGGGAAGGAAATGGCAACCCACTCCAGTATTCTTGCCTGGAAAATTCCATGAACACAGGAGCATGGTGGGCTACAGTCCAGGGGTTTACAGAGTGGGACACAATTGAGTGACTGAACTCACAAATACAAGGGCAATCTTACAAGATGGAAGTTTAAACAACAGTACATGCGTGCGCAACTGGCATAAGTGGGTAGAAACAAAACCTACCCATGTGCTTCAGTGATTGAGAAAAAAGAACTGCAGCTCATACAACCCAGTAACAAGCAAACAAACAGCTCAGTCCAAAAATAGGCAGAAGACCTAAATAGACACTACTCCAAACAGGACACACAGATGCCCAACAGGCAAATGAAAAGATGATCAACATTGTTAATTATTAGAGAAATGCAGGTCAAAACTCTAGTGAGGTATCACTTCACACCAGTCAGAATGACTATCATTAAAAATCTACAAATAATAAATTCTGGAGTGTGTATAGAAAAAAGAGAACCCTCCTACACTCTTAGGGGGAATGTATATTGGTGCAGCCACTATGAAGAACAGTATAGAGGTTCCTCAAAAAGCCAAAAATAGAGTTATCATATGATCCAGCAATTCCACTCCTGAGCATATATCCAGAGAAAACTCTAATTTGAAAACATATATGCACCTCAGTGTTCATAGCAGCACTATTTACAGTAGCCAACATGGAAGCAACCTAAATATCCATTGGCAGATGAAAAGATAAAGAAAATGTGGTCTGTATATGTAATAGAATACTATTCAGCCATAAGAAAGATGGAAATAAGGCCATTTGCAGCAACACGGATGAACCTAGAGATTATCATGCTATATGAAGTAAGTCAGAGAGAGACAAATGCCATATGATATCATTTGCATGTGGAATCTAAAATACAATACAAATGAACTTATTTACAAAACAGAAACAGATTATAGACGTAGAAAACAAATCTATGGTCACCAAAGTGGGAAAGATGTAGGGGAGGGATAAATTAGGAGTTTGGGATTAGTAGATATAAGCTACTGTTTATAAAATAGATAAACAACAAGGACCTACTGTGTAATACAGGCAACTATATTCAATGTCCTGTAATAAATCATAATCAAAAAGAATATATACTACATATAAATATATACATATATATTTGTTACTATTGTTTAATTACTCAGTTGTATCTGACTCTTGGCAACCCCATTGGCTGTACTCTGCCAATGGCTCCTCTGTCCATGTGATTTTCCAGGCAAGAATACGGGAGTGCATTGCCATTTCTTCTTCCAGAGGATCTTCCCAACCCAGGGATCGAACCCAAGTTTCCTACAAGTCTCCAGCATTGGCAAGCGGATTTTTTACTTTTGAGCCACTAGGGAAGCCCACATATATATCACTTTGCTCTATACCAGAAACTAACACCACATTGTAAAACAGCTATACTTCAGTTAAAAAGAAAAAAAAGAAAAGAAAAAAGAAGTACAGACTGATTACACGTGGCACACCAAGTCCTGGTCTTTTTTGCTTCTGGCTGAACCAGCTGGTGGCCCTGCCCAGCTGCTTTCCCTTCATCCTTTCCTCTTTGCTCAGGGTAATAATATTCAACCTAATGAATAGAGACCCCAAATTTCATCCATACCCATTATCTCATTTAAATTTTGTTGCATTTTACTAATGAGAATATTGAGATTCATAAAGGTTAAAAGACTTAGCCAAGATCAGACATTCAATAATTGCACTTGAACCCAGGTCCCCAGAGTCTACAACTGGAACTCTTTGCGTCTTGTAACGGCTGCTGGGCAGGGCTGGGAGGAGTGAGGCCAGCTTGTGAGTGGGCATCAGTCAACTCCCTGGCGGCAGGAGGGCAGCAGGGCCAGCTCTGATGGAAGCCTGGGAGCCCACGGCAGGACGGGAGAGTTTCCCCACAAAATGGAGCAGGCCGCCAGCATGCTCATTACCCAACCTTATTCCATTTCATAATAAATGGAGCCCCTGGAGGGCCAGGCACAATGGGGTGGGGTGAGATGGGGAGTGAAGACTATTACGGGATTTTAACCTTCGTCTTCTCTTTCCGGGCCTCTGAAACAGCTGTTCGACAAAATGGATCTGTGCAGACAATCATTTTTGCTGCATTACTTAATATACAGTTGCTCTCGGCAAGAGATATAATTGACTTGCTTAACTAATCAATCTTTCTATAAGCATAGCTGCTTTTCCTCTCCCAGTGGGGGAGGAAAGCAGGGGGAAGGCGGGGGAGGAAAAAAGAAATTGCAAGAAGCAACCTTTGGCATGAATTACAGAGCTCCAACACCCAACTGAGGTTTCAGAGCTAGGGGGTAAAAACTGCTGCCAAGTCTTTCCATCCAGTCTCCTTCTTGGTCCAATGTGATCTGTGGTTGCCTGGAGTAACGATTGCCCCACTGGAAATAGAGGCAGCAGTTCTGGAGGAAGTCAAAGGGGCTGTGGCCCAAGCCATCCAAAATTTATCTTCAGTGGTCTTTGGAGTGACTTGCTATATATTTAGAAAAAAATTTAAAAAGTGTGCCTGATGACCTGGGACTTGAAACACTCAAATGCAAGGAAGCCATGGATAAAGGCTCACTGGGGCTAAGTGTGAAAATACCCAGCCTCCCCCATACTCCACCCCCACCCCCGATCCCAGCTCAATTTCTCCATCTCTCCTCTTTTGAGATGAGATCCATCACCCAGCAAGTTCCCCTAAAGCACAGGCCCAGACCACTCTGCGCTGTCTCTAATCTCTTCTGCATCTGACTCCCCCTGCCCTCCATTCAAAAGAGGAAACTTCAACCCCTTCCTTTTCTTCTCTTCCCCTCGACCTCTCATCTCCGTCCCTCTCCACACCTACACACACACACACACACTCCCCCAAGTACTACTGAATTGGCCATTCTAAATTTGCAGGAAATGAAGTTGAAGAATGAGTCACAAAGTAGAGAGGGTAACTGAGTTAAATGTGATGACAACACCCAAGAGGCTACATGACAAAATCAAAAATACCCCCTCAGGGCTCATCCCCACCCCCTCCCAGCACTCCAATCCTGGAAAGTCTATCTCCTTCTCTAACTCAAGTATACCAAGCTAAGGGAAGTGTCCCTTGGCTGGCCTCCCACCCCTCTGCATCTAGATGGACTAATCAGATGCTGTTATTATTTGTCTATGTGTTCATCACTCCAGTGCCACAAAGTGCTTTGTGAAGCAAGGATTTTTTTTTTTACTTGACCACTATTTCTTCAATGCCTTGAACTTTACCTGAAAAATCTAGGCATTCAATGTAGGATTGATATGAAATCCTGAAGCCCAAAAGGACAATGTCTCCATTTCAAGGTCCCTGAATCGAAGATACCTCTTTCTAGAGAAGAGATCCAAGATCCGTCTTTTGTCTCATTCAATGTCTTTATCAATGGCATGGATGAAGTTTGAGAAGGGGTGATTACCTAATTTGTAGATGACAAAGTTTAGAGGAATTAATTGCATGACAGACCTAGACTTGGACACCTGACTGTCTGAGTCAGCTAGAATACAAGCCAAAACCTCACAGATGAAATTCAGGAGTGTTAAGGTTTGCATTTAGGTTCAAAGAATCAATTGCACAAGTCTAAGGTAAAGGAGCTCTGACTTGGCAGAGATCCTTGAGAAAAAGATCTGCGTTTAAGCTGACCACAAGCTCAATATGGTGCCGCAGCTGCTAGGAAGGGAAAGAAATCTTAAAAGTGCCCAATTAAAAGGGAGAAACAAAAGCCACTCGATAGTTTACCCTGATGGAACCCATCTGGCTCATTGGGCTATGTTCTTACTAGGTCATTTTAAAAGGGGCAGTGGAGAGTGATTGGATACCAAGGAGTTTAGGAGCAGTGCAAAGACTCTGGGAGAATTTTACTCAGAACAAATGACAGCTAGTTTCAAACAAGAGACAGGCTGTTCTTGCAAGAGAGAGGAGTCAAGATTTGCCTGGCAATGTAGAGGTTAAAAAAAAACTGGTTCAGAAGCCAGAGTTTCCTGGGTTCAAATTTACCTGGGCTCCGCTGTTTACCAGGTGAACGAGCTAGGGCAAGTTTCCTAACTTCTCTGAACCCAGGTATCAAATAGGTATAATGGTTCTTAACTCATTTAACCTAGAAGCTCACACACACAGATCTTAGAGAAAGGCACAAGGTCAAGTTTCCATGAACAATGGCATGTTTCTATGCTGTGACTCCACAACACAGACCAGGAGGGAAATGCAGAAGCTGGTTACCAGAGGCTTATTTCACTGGGGTGAGAACCTTTTACAACCAGGACTGCTGCCCATGTGGGATGGAAGTCCTTGTGAGATGGAGAATTTCTGGTTGTTTGACTGCTAGACAGGCTAAGTGCTGTGGATGGGACCTTCTGAACCCAGTAAAGATTCCATTTAAGGTTCCTTAAAAAAAAAAAAAAACAACTATGTATTTATTTTTTTATGAATTTGGCTGTGCTGCATCTTAGTTGCAGTATGTGGGACCTAGTTCCCTGACCAAGGATTGAACCCTGGCCCCTGGCATCAGCCACTGGACCACCAGGGAAGTCCCTAGTGTCCCTTTCAACTCTAAGACTCTTGGAGTCTCCAGGAAGTCTTCCTCCTTCCTTACCCCTTGGGGGAGCTGATCAAGTTTTTCCCTTTTATGTAAGGAGTATAAGAAATGGAGCATCAATGGGATTTCCTACTCCATAGAGGAAACTTCCAACCCTCCCTTGTCCACCAGAGAGCCCTGGATTCCCACCCCATTGAGACAGACAGTGAAGGCCTCACCCCCAGAGGCCCAGAGCACTGAGCTCCCCCAAGGAAGGAGGAGGTACCTTCCTGATGAGCCCCTGAGCCTCACAGAGCAGGCTTAGATCTTGGCCCCCAAGCCATGAGCAAGCACTAGAAAAGGCCAGGTTCCCAGCAAGACTCAGAGAGGGACTAGAAATGAGATTTAATTACTAGAGCCACCAAGCTGCCCCGGGAACAGAAGCTCTGCAGCCAGGTCCGAGGGTGACATTTGGGGAGGTCCAGGGAAAACAGTTCACTGTCCCCTTGTGCCTTGCCTCACAGAAGCTGCCAGCATTATTTCATCAAGCAGGCGGCCGTGGCCTGGCCCAGGCCCCAGTAAAAAGGCACTGGTGGGAGGTGTCGATTGAATTACTGACCCAGAAAACGGGGACAGGTGGGAGTGGTCAGCGGTCCTGGTGACTGCAGCAGAGGTTTTGTGCTAAGGAAATGCTGTCTCGGATCCCCCTCTTCTTGAGATCCTGGCTCAGAATTAATAATAACAATGACTTCACCATGTTCTGCCAGGATGAACTTGAACCAAGTACTTCCATCTCTTTGAGCCTCATTTTCCAGATCTACAAGATGAGGACCTGTGCTGGTTGACCTCAAATGCCCCTTCCTAATCAAACACAGTTTGCCAAGAAACCTCACAGTCTTGGATTATTTAACTCTCCCACTGAGGTCAGTAGGCCAAATTCTATAGTCTATACAATAGGACCTTTAAAGAGGTAAGTGACTTACCCAAGGTCACAGAACCAGGAAGCAGGAAAAGTGAGACCTATGCCCACGTCCGGTCTTCCCAGGTGGCACTAGTAGTAAAGAACCCTCCTGTCAATGCAGGAGGCATAAGAGATAGGGATTTGATCCCTGGGGCAGGAAGATTCCCTGGAGAAGGGCATGGCAACGCACTTCAGTATTCTTGCCTGGAGAATCCCATGGACAGAGGTGCCTGGTGGGCTGCAGTCCATGGGGTTGCAGAGTTGGACAAGACTGAAACAACTTAGCATGCACATGACCCCAAAAGGTGGTGCCTTTTTCTCTTTACATCTGGTTTACTCTCTGCACCACACCAGCCCCCGAAATGTGTTTCCATGTCCTATAGGGTCTCCCCTCTGGTGAAGCGATTACAGGGCTGCCCAGTGAGCTGGGTGGGGGCAAGGAAGGGGACTGAGACTCAGGGCCAGTTCATTCCAGACAGAAGCTCAAAATTGATCCTCCCGAGGAGGCCGCTTTCTGGCCCCCAGGAGGAGATTGATCAGGGTTTGATGCTGTAAACGCACATCATTGTTTTGGCACCTTAGCGCTGAGCCTTGCTCTGCAAACGGATGTGATTTTTATGGCAGTGTTTATGGAGCTGAATATTCAGATTGATTCTCTTTTCCCTTTCCCAGGGCTCTTCTGGGAAGAAACAGACAAACACCCCCAACCAAGAGCGGGAAACCGCTCCCCGCCAACCCCACCCCCCTAAGCAGACAATGGGCCTGTCTCCCCACTCCCTGTAGCCCCTTGCACAGGTCCCCAGCCTCATCAGGGCCAATTCCCAGAGCCTCAGATGCCTCTCAGTCCTTATCTGTTTACTCCCCTGAAATCTAGAAGCCTGTGATTAGGGAAACAAGACAAAACAAATACAGCAAAACAGAACAAACAGAACTAGCAGAAGAAAAGGCACCACCCTGAGCCATTTCCAGGTGGCTGGGTCATCCTGACTTCTGCCTCTCCGATCCTCTGTGGAGCGCCTGGTCGCCTGCTAATCTCCGAGCAAGTGTCCTCCCATTAAACCAACACGCCCGGTTGCCTTTCCTTTACTCACTAACATATCAGGGACAAGCTCCTTCCTTCCCTAGGAATGGAAGCCCTGCTCCAGGCCTTGCTTAAAAAGGGGCACAATTAAAGAATCTGCCTGCAATGCAGGTGACCCAAGTTCAATCCCTGGGTTGGGAAGATCCCCTGGAGAAGGAAATGGCAACCCACTCCAATATTCTTCCATGGAGAATCCCATGGACAGAGAAGCCTGGCGGGCTGCAGTCCGTGGGGTCACAGAGTCAGACATGACTCAGTGACCAGCACTTTCACGTTTCACTTCATTCTCACCCCACAGGCAGAGTCTCCCACCTGACCACCCACTATTTCTCTGTAGGAAACTGCATCCCTTCACCCACAGCAGAACCCTTCCCATCCAAAAGCACTGAATAGCCCCTGGGGCTGAGAGAGGGCCTGAAAGGTCACCCCACCCAGTGCTGCCACCAACGAGCCAGACTGGTTCATCCTTTCCCAAACCTTGATCTATGAATGTGCTCATTCCCCTTTACACACAACCAGGAAGGTTCTGGAGCCAAACACATTTTGTTAGGGTTCCCAAAGCATATTAACAATGAAAGGCACCCAAAGACCTACATTTGAAGCAAGGTCTTTTATGCCTTTTATCTCTTATGGCAAAAAAGCGAGGAGGAACTAAAGAGCCTCTTGATGAAAGTGAAAGAGGAGAGTGAAAAAGCTGGCTTAAATCTCAGCATTCAAAAAACTAAGATCATGGCATCCAGTCCCATCACTTCATGGCAAATAGATGGGGAAACAATAGAAACAATGACAGACTTTATTTTCTTGGGCTCCAAATCACTGCAGATGGTGACTGCAGCCATGAATTAAAAGACACTTGCTCCTTGGAAGAAAAGTTATCCATATAGGCTTTTATAAGAAAAAGACAGAATATTAAAATTAATTATTTAATAATTAATTATTAAGAAAAAGACAGCTTATTAAAAAGTAGAGACATTACTTTGCCAACAAAGGTCTGTATAGTCAAAGCTATGGTTTTTTCAGTAGCTGTGTATGGATGTGAGAGCTGGACCATAAAGAAAGCTGAGCGCTGAAGAATTGATGCCTTTGAACTGTGGTGTTGAAGAAGACCCTTGAGCGTCCCTTGGACTGCAAGGAGCTCAAACCAGTCAATCCTAGAAAAAAATCAGTCCTGAATATTCATTGGAAGGACTGATGCTGAAGCTGAAGCTCCAATACTTTGGCCACCTGATGTGAAGAACTGACCCATTAGAAAAGACCCTGATGCTGGGAAAGATTGAATGCAGAAGGAGAAGGGGACAACAGAGGATGAGATGCTTGGATGGCACTACTGACTCGATGGACATGAGTTTGAGCAAGCTCCGGGAGTTGGTGATGGACAGGGAAGCCTGGTGTGCTGCAGTCCAAGGAGTTGCAAAGAGTCGGACACAATTGAGCAACTGAACTGAATGGAACTCTTATGCCTTTAAACCAAAGTTCTCTAAATTTTTAAATCATGGATTCCTTTCTCCCTAGGATGGTTATTGACATCTTGGAACTAGAGTTCTGTGAAACACAATTTCTGAAACTATGGACTAGCTGGTTCTCTGGGGGCTCTGTAAGCCCTGATTGTTCAAGATTCTATAACTTAAACCTCTACAGTATCATTTAATGTGGCCCAGAACCCATCCAGCCTTTGGGTCTCTGTGATTTGCCTCTATCATCCTGTCTGAAGTGATGGAAGTTTCCTCTATTCTCAATACCTGCTGAAAAGAGACAGGGTTCAAGGGTTCAAGACACTCCCAAATCTCAACACTTTTCCATTCATCGCCCCTGCAGCAGCACAACTGCCAAGGGCTCTAAGGAACCAGGTTTCACTCCATCTCTGCAGTTTACAGCTGCGGGGCTTTGGACAAGTTACTCAAGTCCTCTGAGCCTCAGTGCAGAATTCTAAGATAGCTCCCTAGGGTCCCATGCCTGACACAAACACCCCTGAACCCCTACCTCCTCTGGAGCATGGGATCTTCTCCATGAGATCAGATCCCTAATCAGGTGACACTGAGCTCATCAAAAGGGAGGTTCTCTTAGGTGGACCTGATCTAGAATAAGGAGGTCTAGAGCTTCACTTCCATTCTTCTTTTCTTTCTTTTGGACTCTCCTTGAGTACCTTGGGATTAAGATGGACTGAATGGAACAAGCCATAACTTTGGATTTGACCACCTGAAAGTTGGTACTACCAACTTTTTCCTAGGTCTCCCAACCTCCACTCACCAGGTCGATTTTCCAACTTTTTGCAACCCCATGGACTTTAGCATGCCAGGCTTCCCTGTCCATCACCAACTCCTAGAGCTTGCTCAAACTTACATCTATCAAGTCATTGATGCCATCTTATCCTCTGTTGTCCCCCTCTCCTCCTGCCTTCAATCTTTCCCAGCATCAGGATTTTTCTAATGGGTCAGTTCTTTGCATCAGGTGGCAGAAGTATTGGAGTTTCAGCTTCAGCATCAGTCCTTCCAATGAATATTCAGGACTGATTTCCTTTAGGATGGACTGGCTTGATTTCCTTGTAATCCAAGGGACTCTCAAGAGTCTTATCCAATACCACAGTTCAGAAACATCAATTCCTCAGTGCTCAGCTTTCTTCATAGTCCAACTCTCACATCCATACATGACTACTGGAAAAACCATAGCTTTGACAAGATGGAACTTCGTCAGCAAATGATGTCTCTGCTTTTTAATATGCTGCCTAGGTTGGTCATAGCTTTTCTTCCAAGGAGCAGATGTCTTTTAATTTCATGGCTGCAGTTACCATCTTCAGTGATTTTTGAGCCCAAGAAAATAAAGTCTGTCACTGTTTCCATTGTTTCCTCATCTATTTGCCATGAAGTGATGGGACCAGATGCCATGATCTTAGTTTTTTGAATGTTGAGTTTTAAGCCAGCTTTTTCACTCTCCTCTTTCACTTTCACCAAAAGGTTCTTTAGTTCCTCTTCACTTTCTGCCATAAGGGTGGTGTCATCTGTGTATCTGAGGTTATTGATATTTCTCCTGGCGATCTTGATTACAGCGTGTGCTTCATCTAGCCTGGCATGTCACATGATGTACTCTGCATATAAGTTAAATAAGCAGGGTGACAGTATACAGCCTTGACATACTCCTTTCCCAGTTTGGAACCAGCCCACTGTTCTATGTCCAGTTCTAACTGTTGCTTCTTGACCTGCATACAGATTCTCAGGAGGCAGGTAATGTGGTCTGGTATTCCCATCTCTTGAAGAATCTTCCACAGTTTGTTGTGATCTACACACTCAAAGGCTTTGGGTAGTCAATAAAGCAGAAGTAGATGTTTTTCTGGAATTCTCTTGCTTTTTCTATGATCCAACAGATGTTGGCAATTTGATCTCTGGCTCCTATGCCTTTTCTAAATCCAGCTTGAACATCTGGAAGTTCATGGTTCACGTACTCTTGAAACCTGGCTTGGAGAATTTTGAGCATTATTTTGCTGGCGTGTGAGATAAGTGCAATTGTGCAGTAGTTTGAACATTCTTTGGCATTCCCGTTCTTTGGGATTGGAATGAAAACTGACCTTTTCCAGTCCTGTGGCCACTGCTGAGTTTTCCAAATTTGCTGGCATATTGAGTGCAGCACTTTCACAGCATCATCTTTCAGGATTTGAAATGGCTCAACTGGAATTCCATCACCTCCACTAGCTTTGTTCATAGTAATGCTTCCTAAGGCCCACTTGACTTCACATTCCAGGATGTCTGGGTTTAGGTGAGTGATCACACCATCATGGTTATCTGGGCCGTGAAGATCTTTTTTGTATAGTTCTTCTGTGTATTCTTGCCACCTCTTCTTAACCTCTTCTACTTTGGTTAGGTCCATACCATTTCTGTCCTTTATTGTGCCCATCTTTGCTGAAATGTTCCCTTGGTATCTCTAATTTTCTTGAAGAGAGCTCTAGTCTTTCCCATTCTGTTGCTTTCCTCTGTTTCTTTGCATCGATCACTGAGGAAGGCTTTGTTATCTCTCCATGCTATTCTTTGGAACTCTACATTCAAGTGGATATATCTTTCCTTTTCTCCCTTGCCTTTAACTGTCTAGGTTGGTCATAACCTTTCTTCCAGGGAGCAAGTGTCCTTTAATTTCATGGCTGCAGTCACCATCTGCAGTGATTTTGAAGCCCAAGAAAATAAAGTCTGTTACTGTTTCCACTGTTTTCCCAGCTATTTGCCATGAAGTTATGTCATTCTGTCAATTGTCATTGACAGTAGCCAATTGAGCATTCATACAATAACAAGCACTAACTCCGTACCAACCATGTGTGGGCCTAGAAATGAGACAGCATCTTTACACTCAAGGAGTTCCCAGTGTGTTTGAGTTGCAAACAGGTGGTGACATTAAGATTTCCATCAGGGTTCCAGCCTTGGATTAGAGTTCTATAAACCAATTTGGTTGTGAGCATTAAAGGAAAGATAATGACTATTTATTCTGTGGGGGGGTGGGGGGTGGGGAACCTCAGATGCTCACTCATAAGATTTTCAAGCGGTTCTGTTACCAAGTGTGTGCGTGCTAAGCGGCTTCAGTCATGTCCAGCTCTTTGTGACCCTATGGACTGTAGCCCACCAGGCTCCTCTGTCCATGGGATTCTCCAGGAAAGAATACTGGAGTGGGTTGCCATGCCCTCCTTTGGGGGATCTTCCGAAACCAAGGATCAACTACTGTCCTAGGTCTCCTGTGTTGGCAGGTGAGCTCTTTACCACTAGTGCCACCTGGGAAGCCCTCTATTACCAAGGCTATCCCCTAATTTTGAGACAGTGAGCACCCAGTTAGGGGAAGAACATACACTGAATGGCGACCAAATACCTGAATCAGGTGTAGCAGCCGTTCCATAGAGGATGATGGTTGGTGGGGTAAAAAAACATTGAGAGAAGCACTGTGTGTGAGCCTTCACCATCTCCTACCACTTCTAGTCCTGACAAAAGATAATAATAAATAGAAAGGAAAGGCTTGTATAAAAGATTCAGAAAGTCATCCTGGCAAATTCATTCAACAAGCACCAAGAGACTACCTGTGCTTGATCATCGTTCTAGATGCTAGGCATACATCAGAGGACAGATGATAATTCTCCTTTGATATGGCTTACACATTCTAGCAGAGAGAGGTAAACAAGTAATAGACAAATTTTTTTTTAATAAATCATATGTTCTTAACAGAAGGTAATGGGGACTGCAGGTGTAGGACAATTTTGCAATTTTTAAGTAAGTGGTGAGTGTGGTCTCATTGAGAAGGTGAGATTGGAACAAAGACTTGAAAGAAGTGGAAGAGTTAGGCAAGAAGATACCTAGAAAAAGAGTTCTTCAGATGAGGGAAGAACTGAAGCAAAGACCACAGGGCAGGACCTGGGGAGCAGCAAAGTGATCAGTGATGCTAAATCAGCATAAGATGCAGTGAGAGTAGCAGAATGTAAGAAAAGGGGGTGGAGTGAGGTCCTTGTATGACTTCAGCTTTCATTCTGAGAGGGATAGGGAGAGGCTCAGGGATTTGAGCAGAGGAGTGCCATGATCTTTTATAGTCTCTAAAATGATCATTCTGGTTTCCATATGAGCAATTGAGGGAAGAGTAGAATCAGGGGAAACCTGTTAAAAGGCTACTGGAGTGACTCAGGTATGAGATGAAGTTGGTTCCAGGCAGGGTGGGAGCAGTACTGGATGAGAACTGATCAGATTCCATATTATTTTCTATAAGTAAAACCAAAAGTAGAGTATTTCCTGGCAGGTTTTTTGGTCCAAACAACTGGAAGATTGGAGTCATCATCAGCTGACATTGAGAAGGTTATAGATAGAGCAGGCTTCCCAGGTGGCTCAGCTGGTAAAGAATCTGCTTGCAATATGGAAGACCTGGATTCCATCCCCAGAGTGGGAAGATCCCCTGGAGAAAGGAATGGCTACCCACTCGAGTATTCTGGCCTGGAGAATCCCATGGTCTGAATAGTCCATGGGTTTGCAAAGAGTCAGACGTGACTGAGCGACTTTCACTTTCACTTTCATAGATGGAGCAAGTGTGGAGCAGAGAGGGAGTGAGCTGTCCAGAGTTCTGCTTGGGGCATGTTGAATCTGAGAAGTCTATCAGAATTTAATCAAATGCAGGGTGGTTTCATACTTGTAATAGTTCAGAGTAAGTCTGTTGAGGCTATTGGATACATAAGTCTCAAACCCAGGAGAGAGGTCAACATTGGTATCATCAGTAAACAGTCAGTATTTCAAGTCACAGCGCAAGGTAAGATCATCAAAGAAATGAGTATATTGAGAATGGGACCTAGGAGTGAGCTCAGAATAAGCCTGACATTAACTCATTACTGACCATGGCATTTTTGCAGAAAATAATGCCTGTGGCCAGTGATTTTTATTTTGGCCAGCCAAATATTGATTCTGTTATTTCACTAACACTTTATGGGTTATTACATTCAATAGTTACACCTGACACACCTGTAAAGTCTTTTCCAGCACTGTGAGTTTCATTTTCACTCTTCACATCAGAATCAATCACTAAGGTTTCTTTTTATTGGTCTAATATTCACACTGTCTGAATCAGAACTATATTCTGAAGAACTATCATCTTCTAGACGCTAGTATATATGTCACTGAGACAATCAGAGAAAGCATCTGAATAAAATTCACTGAAAAATTCTTCACTCAAAATTTCACAATGCATCATTTTTGAAAATTTTATGGTAATAAACTTGCATTTATAATAGACACGAAGTTGGAACAAAAACCTAACAGAGTAAAATGTGAATGATAACAGCAATCATAAGTTGCATAATGAACCCTTGATCAATTTCAAGCTCTAACAATTTTGCACAGTGATGCTAATTGTATCACTCTCTAAAAACGTATTGATACATCTCTGGTCAATAACATTCGGGTAACAAAAGACATATTAATATGCCTCTGATCAATAATGTGTAGAAAACTAGGAGAAGAGATGAGAAACCAAAGGGAGTGCAGAAGCACCAGCAGTGAGATAGGAGGAAAACCCAGAGACTGTCATGTGTGGGAATTCAAAGCAGAAAGTGTGACCACCTGAATCAAAGCGTCCCTGACAATGTCCAGTCCACATCTTGCTTGACCTGTCCACTTAGCAATTAGAAGTCATTGTTGGCCTTGGTAAGAGCAGTTTCAGTGCAGTGGTGGGTGAAAGGCCTTCCTGGGTGGTACCAACTCTTCTTAGGAGTTTTGATGCAATAAGAAACAAAACATGGGCAGTAATAAAACAGAAGAGGGGTCAAGACAGGATTTTCTTAACCTTGAAGAAGAGCATGTTTACATGCAGATGCGAATGGTCTAGTTCAGAGATAAAAATGAATTAAGTGTAAAAGAGGCAAGAATTGCCTCTTGTGCTCATACAGGAGGGGAGAAGGAAAAGGCTCTCATGCACACGCAAGTATAGGAGTTGGCTTTAGCAAGGGGTATGGACTGTTCATCCATGTAACATGTGGGAAAGGCAGAGAAGGAGTGGACAGATGCTGGTAGATGGGTAGATGCCACAGTAGAAGTCTGTGGAACACCTCTCTCAATCGTTTCAATTTTCTCAACAAAGTAGGAAGCAGTCATCATCTGGGAACAAGGATGGGGGAGGTATCACATGAGAAACCTGTCATAATGATACAGTGTTACGACATAAACTTATAGAGCTTTTGCTTCACCCTGTGTACTAAGCTCTTGAAATGCATCATCTTCACAACAACCCTCAGAGGTTAGTCACTATATTAATATATCTTTTAAAGATGAAGAAATGATGCTCAGGCATTCATAGAAATGACTAGGCAAATTACTCATGGTCACCCAGCTGATAAGTGCCAGAAGATGCAAACTTTAGCCCGACTCACTGCAAAGACTTTGCTCCTAACTTGGATGGGAATGGAAGGTGGAAGTAGGGGGTGCTCTGTAGAAGAGATAGCAACACTCTCCCTTCCTCAAGGCAGTGATGGGTCCAGAGGAAAGGGCTGACTTGGCTGCTTCAAGACCCATGAACGAAGGAACTGAGTTTATCAGTGAGGTGCTCAGATGTTCCCCACACCTGCCATGCCCATTATTAGGCTCTTACTGCTTTGCACATACATTTATTAAAGACAACAAGTTCATGGTCTGCTGCTGTTGTTGTTTAGTCATTCAGTTGTGTCCAACTCTTTGAGGCCCCATGGACTGTAGCCCGCCAGGCTCCTCTGTCCATGGGATTTCCCAGGCAAGAATACTGGAGTGGGTTGCCATTTCCTTCTCCTGGGGATCTTCCTGACCCAGGGATCAAACCCATGTCTTCTGCATTGGCAGGCGGGTTCTTTATCCATTGAGCCACCAAGGAAGCCCTTCATGGTCTGTTAAAATCCATTATAATGTACCTCAGGCTTCCCTCCATCACATCAGCCATCTTCAGGACACCTGAGAAACACACACTTCTGTATCCATTTCCTATTTCTGCTGTTAACGCATTACTGCAAACTTGGTAGCTTGAAACAACACACATTTCTTATCTTATAGTTCTGGAGGTCAGAAGTCTGGAAGAGGTCTCACTAACTAAGACCAAAGTGTTGGCCAGACAGTGTTGCCCTCTGGAGACTCTAGGGAATAATCCATTTCCTTGCCTTTTCCCACTATTAGAGGCCACCCAGTAGCATTTCTTGGCTCATGGCCCCTTCCTCCATCTTTAGGGTCAGGAATATAGGCTGAGTCCTTTTCACATGGAATCACTCTGACCTCCTCTTCTGCCTCCCTCATTCACTTTTAAGTCTCCTGTAATTACTTTGGGGCCCCCTGAAGAATTCAGGCTACTCCCCTTAAGGTCAGCTGACTAACTCCATGTTCGCAGGTTCCAGGGATTAGAAGGGACTCGGGTATTATTGTGTCTCAGTTCAGTTCAGTTCAGTCACTCAGTTGTCTCCGACTCTTTGCGACCCCATGAATCACAGCACGCCAGGCCTCCCTGTCCATCACCAACTCCCAGAGTATAACCAAACTCATGCCCATCGAGTCAGTGATACCATCCAGTCATCTCATCCTCTGTTGTCCCCTTCTCCTCCTGCCCCCAATCCCTCCCAGCATCAGGGTCTTTTCCAATGAGTCAACTCTTCGCATGAGGTGGCCAAATTATTGGAGTTTCAGCTTCAGCATCAGTCCTTCCAATGAACACCCAGGACTGATCTCCTTTAGGATGGACTGGTTGGATCTCCTTGCAGTCCAAGGGACTCTCAAGAGTTTTCTCCAATACCACAGTTCAAAAGCATCAATTCTTTGGTGCTCAGCTTTCTTCACAGTCCAACTCTCACATCCATACATGACCACTGGAAAAACCATAGCCTTGACTAGACAGACCTTTGTTGGCAAAGTAATGTCTCTGCTTTTTAATATGCTGTCTAGGTTGGTCATAACTTTCCTTCCAAGGAGTAAGTGTCTTTTAATTTCATGGCTGCAGTTACCATCTGCACTGATTTTGGAGCCCAGAAAAATAAAGTCAGCCACTGTTTCCACTGTCTCCCCATCTATTTCCCATGAAGTGATGGGACCAGATGCCATGATCTTAGTTTTCTGAATGCTGAGCTTTAAGCCAACTTTTTCACTCTCCTCTTTCACTTTCATCAAGAGGCTCTTTATTTCCTCTTCACTTTCTGCCGTAAGGGTGGTGTCATCTGTGTATCTGAGGTTATTGATATTTCTCCCGGCAATCTTGATTCCAGCTTGTGCTTCCTCCAGCCCAGCGTTTCTCATGATGTACTCTGCATATAAGTTAAATAAGCAAAGTGACAATATACAGCCTTGACGTACTCCTTTTTCTATTTGGAACCAGCCTGTTGTTCCACGTCCAGTTCTAACTGCTGCTTCCTGACCTGCATACAGGTTTCTCAAGAGGCAGGTCAGGTGGTCTGGTATTCCCATCTCTTTCAGAATTCTCCACAGTTTATTGTGATCCACACAGTCAAAGGCTTTGGCATAGTCAATAAAGCAGAAATAGATGTTTTTCTGGAGCTCTCTTGCTTTTTCCATGATCCAGCAGATATTGGCAATTTGATCTCTGGTTCCTTTGCCTTTTCTAAAACCAACTTGAACATCTGGAAGTTCACGGTTCACGTATTGCTGAAGCCTGGCTTGGAGAATTTTGAGCATTACTTTACTAGCATGTGAGATGAGTGCAATTGTGCGGTAGTTCGTGCATTCTTTGGCATTGCCTTTCTTTGGGATTGGAATGAAAACAGACCTTTTCCAGTCCTGTGGCCACTGCCGAGTTTTCCAAATTTGCTGGCATATTGAGTGCAGCACTTTCACAGCATCATCTTTCAGGATCTGAAATGGCTCAACTGGAATTCCATCACCTCCACTAGCTTTGTTCATGGTGATGCTTCCTAAGGTCCACTTGACATTCCAGAAAGTCTGGCTCTAGGTGAGTGATCACACCATCGTGATTATCTGGGTCGTGAAGATCTTTTTTGTACAGTTCTTCTCTATACTCTTGCCACCTCTTCTTAATATCTTCTGCTTCTGTTAGGTCCATACCATTTCTGTCCTTTATTGAGCCCATCTTTGCTGAAATGTCCCCTTGGTATCTCTAATTTTCTTGAAGAGATCTCTAGTCTTTCCCATTCTGTTGTTTTCCTCTATTTCTTTGCATTGATTGTTGAGGAAGGCTTTCTTATCTCTCCTGGCTATTCTTTGGAACTCTGCATTCAAATGGGAATATCTTTCCTTCTCTCCTTTGCTTTTTGCCTCTCTTCTTTTCACAGTTATTTGTAAGGCCTCCTCAGACAGCCATTATGCTTTTTTGCATGTCTTTTCCATGGGGATGGTCTTGATCCCTGTCTCCTATACAATGTCACAAACCTCCGTCCACAGTTCATCAGGCACTCTGTCTTATCAGATCTAGTCCCTTAAATCTATTTCTCACTTCCACTGTGTAATCATAACGAATTTGATTTAGGTCATACCTGAATGGTCTAGTGGTTTTCCCTGCTTTCTTCAATTTAAGTCTGAATTTGGCAATGAGGAGTTCATGATCTGAGCCACAATCAGCTCCCGGTCTTGTTTTTGCTGACTGTATACAGCTTCTCCATCTTTGGCTGCAAAGAATATAATCAATCTGATTTTGGTATTGACCATCTGGTGATGTCCATGTGTAGAGTCTCCTCTTGTGTTGTTGGAAGAAGGTGTTTGCTCTGACCATTGCGTTCTCTTAGCAAAACTCTATTAGCCTTTGCCCTGCTTCATTCTGTACTCCAAGGCCAAATTTGCCTGTTACTCCAGGTGTTTCTTGACCTCCTACTTTTGCATTCCAGTCCCCTATAATTAAAAGGACATCTTATTATTGTGTCTACTACAATGGTAAATTCTGGAACACTAGCCTACAGGTCCTTATTGTCCTCATTCATTCTTTCATTTATTGATTTAGGAATCTGGGCTTTAGGAACCAGCTGTGGTCTGGGAGTCATTCTCCTGACCTCTCTATAATATTTATTTTACTAACAGATATGTTCCTTTGCCAAGAAATACCACAGAAAGTCTGAAATGAAGTTATTTTGTATCTAATCCAATACAATTTCTGTGCTCTATGGGGTTGGGGGTGGGGGTGATGTGGGAGCATTGCTCAGGAGGATGGAGGGAGTTGTTGGGGGACAGGGAGATCCCCTCCATCTCCCCAGTATGTATTTTCCACACCTTCCTTGTTCAGGATGCAATACATGTACTGAGGGAGACTTGATGGGTTATGGGGTTCTTCCTGACAAACTTTGTTAGCAGAGCTATTTAAATCATTCTAATTACTCCAGAAACACTCCATTAGGTTTCCCAGTGAGGGATGCTGCGATAAAGGACTAGGAGAAATCGAGGCGGGACTGAGAAAGGAAAAGAGCAAAACAGCGGCAGACTCATTATTTGGCTCCTGCAACCTCTTCTGCCATTTGTTTCAAATAAGGAAGCAGGAGAGGGAGCCAAGGGCAAGAGAGAAAATAAACAGATACTGTCAGGTCCTGCCATTAGAAATGCAAAATTCATTAGAAAAACATTGATTGCAAAGAATTGATTTGGTAGTGATTTGATTGTCAGGCATACAGTACATCCAAGGAAAATTTTTCATTATGATTCAGAATTCGTTAAAAAGAAGATAAGACCAGAAGGTGGTGAGCAAGGACACACGGGCCGGGCGGCCTATTGTTAAAAACTCAAGCCTGGCCCAGGGGACGGCCCCCCAAGAGGACCATGCCTATTATGTTATGGAGGAACTAGTGATTTACCTGTCACTTTTCCAGAATCTTCAGTCTGGGTACTCTACTGAGGGGCTCAGACTTGTTGGACTTGACCCCACCTCCCAGTTAAGGAAGACCCCATTCCCAGCATCCCCCTACGGTGCCCCCCTGTCTCTCCCATCCCTGCAGTGAGATTGCACAGCTGAGCCTGGCGATGTGGCACCCTGGTCCAACTTCCCAGTCCTCGGAGAACTTTGCTAAGCCTCGCTCAACGCACCCCATGCCTGGTGTTCTGAGCAACGCCCCCCACCCCCCACCTCCTTTTTTCTGACTCTTGCTCTGATGTCGCCGTCTCACAACTTTACTTCCCTGGAAAAGCCAGATACTTTCTGTTCAAGATCCTAATATATTCCTTTTGGCTTCTGGTCTTAACACCATCTTCCTCACCAATGGAATTTCTCTAGGAAAACCTTTACTTTTCTTTGTCCTACCTTTTTGACCCTTGATAGAAGCTGGGGTTCCTCAGCTGATTCTAAAGATGGCTTGCCATCCACTAGAACCACTTCGGCATCTTTTAACTTAGTTACTGAGCTCTTTGTTCTAGCCAGCTGTCTCCATCCTTGCATATTTGCTGTCATCTTCTAGCCTCCTGCCTCTGTTTCTGTTCCTACTCTCTTGTACCCAGTGTTCTTTGCTTTCTCTCTCTCTTTTACCAAATACCAACCACTAGTGTTCTCAGCCCTGCTCCTTTAATCCCCTGGACAATTGGCCAAGTGTAGGATCTTCTCCATCACTCGGCTGAGACATCATATCTCTTTACAAGGTTTCACGACCTCCTAGCCTACACTCTCTTCTGTAAAATGAGCATGATGATAGTAATGAGCCTTCCTGCCTCAGAGGAGCAAATATAATCACATACTGTGTAAGTGCTTTGCAAACTGAAAGGGCTACTTAAATGTAAATTGTTTTACTTTTCCAATTCAGGGATTCACAATATAATTTGCATTCTGAAGGCCACCCTCAATGATTAGCATTAAATATTTAAGAAATACTTTTAGCCAGTGACTCTCAACCCTAGACAAAAAACAATGGTTTCATTGGTCCAGGTTAAAACTCAAACAACGTTTGTTTGTTTGTTTTCTGCTGTGCAGGGTCTTTGTTGCTACAAAGAGGGCTTTCTCTAAGTGCCGCCAGCAGGGGCTACTCTTCCTTGCAGTGCACGGACTTATTGTTCTGGCTTCTCTCGTTGCAGAGCAAGGGCTCTAGGCTCGCAAGCTTCAGTAGCTGTGGCGCACAGGCTTTGTTGTCCCGCGGCATGTGAGATCTTCCTGGACCAATGATCAAATCCATGTCCCCTGCATTGGCAGGCAGATCCTTAACCACTGGACCACCAGGGATATCCCCAAGCAATGTATTCTTGAGAAGTTCCCCCAATAAGGGAAACTGGCTGCCAGGGTTGAAAGCCAATGGTTTGTACTTGACTTTCACATTTCGACACCTGTCACCTATCGACACCTACACCTATCCAGGAGTAAGACTCTCCTTCTCTCCTGCCCACCTTCCCCTCTCCTCTCCTTCCAAAGTAGGTCTCTGGAGAGAGATCTGTAAGAGGGACAAAGAGGCCTAGAATTTGGGAGGCGAACAAGAGACCTGGGAGGTGACTATTGCCCCCATCCAGAGTGTCACTTCCTTCTAGGGGTGCTCCCTGAGTGACAGGAAAGCTCTCCTCCTCCTTCAAAAAAGAAGCACAGCAGGGGCTTTCCCGGTGGTCCAGTGGCTAAGACTCTGTGCTCCCAATGCAGGGAGCCTGGGTTCAGTCCCTGGTCAGGGAACTAGAACCCACATGACACAGCTAAAAATCCCACATGCTGCAATGCAAAGATCCCAGGGCAGCCAAGTAAATAAGTAGATAAATATTTTTAATAAAAAAATAAAAGAAACACAGCAGCAATGAGACCCCAAACTATACCCCTGCTTCCTGTTCCCCCTGAGGCCTCACCCACCTCGTCCTAGCCCTGGATCTGCTTCCTTCTCATCTTCAAGTCTGATGCCAGTGATGACTTTACTTAGCCACCCTCATCTCAGCCCTGGCCTCTGTTCGCAGGTAACTTAATCTCTTTCAGCAAATCTAAGGCACGTCCATTGTAACCTGCAATTTCTTTTCCCTAAAAACAATGGCCTTTCATTTTTCATTTTTATAAAAATTTTAAAGATTATTTTTCCCATTTACAGTTATTACAAAATAACTGTATTGGCTGTATCCCCCATGTTGTACAATACACCCTTGAGCCTATCTTATACCCAATTGTTTGTACTTTTCACTTCTTCACCCCTATATTGCCCCCCTCCCCTAGCCCCACTGGTAACCACTAGTTTGATCTATCTGTGAGTCTGCTTCTCTTATGTTATATTCACTAGTTTGTTGTATTTTTCAGATTTCACATATAAGTGATATCATATAGTATTTGTCTTTCTCTGTCTGCCTTATTTCACTTAGCATAAAATGCACTTTGCACTTACCTATCACTAAGAAAGAAAAGCATACTGTCAAATAAACCATGATAGGTTATCCATGGTCAGAACCTTTCTGATTTCAGAGATGCTAACATGAGAACAAATGCAGGAGTGATGAGAAAAAGAGCTTCATCAACTGAATGCATGGGTCACAGATGGAGTGTTCCTGTCACTGACTGATGTTTCCCATCTGGTCTTCTGGGGCTGCCCCTCTTCAGGCCTCTGGTCTCTCACTGTGGAATTCTCACAAGGGCCTGAGGCCATGTGGGGACCTCAGACAAACTCCACTGGGCAGCCTGAGGCCCACCAAGATGAACAAACGGGGCTCATGCAGTTCAAGCAGTATTTATTGGCACATTCATACTAAGCGCCAAGGACGGAGCTCAATTCTGGGGCAGGAGGGTAATGGAGACTTGCTCCCTGACCACAAACATTTCATCTCATTACCTCTCTAGTGAGGTGTGATCTAAATAGGAGGGTAAGAGTCAAGGAAGGCTTCATGAAGGAAGTGACAAAGGGCCAGGTCCACAAGAAAAACAGAGATATTAACAAGTCAATAAGAGGGAAAATTTTTTCCAGGCAGAAGGAAAAACATGAACAAAGAATTCAGACATGAAAAGTCAAAGCATTCTGAGGAGCTGCTGTGTCCCAGGGGCGCTGCTATGAGAGGATGCTTAGACCAGGGAAGGGGTAAAGTGGAGCCTGGTTGTGATAATCCTGTGTGTGTGTTAGTCACTCTGTTGTGTCCAGTTCTTTGTGACCCCATAGACTGTAGCCCACCAAGCTCCTCTGTCCATGGAATTTTCCAGGCAAGAACACTGGAGTGAGCTGTAATTTCCTCCTCCAGGGGATCTTCCCAACCCAGGGATCAAACCCATGTCTCCCATATTGCAGGCAGATTCTTCACTGTCTGAGCCACCAGTGAAAATCCTGGGTGGCAGGCTAATGAATTAAGCCTGACCTCTCTGATGGTCCAATGGTTAAGACCTCACCTTCCAAGTTAGGAGGTGTGGGTTTGATCCCTGGTCAGAGAGCTAGGATCCCATATGCCTTGTGGCCAAAAACCCAAGACATACAAACACAGAAGCAACACTGTAACAAATTCAATAAAGATTTTTTAAATGGTCCACATCAAAAATAAATAATTAGATTTTTTTTTTTAATAAAAGATTTAAGCCTGTGGCCTTAGCAATAGGGAGTCACAGATATTTGAGCAAGAGTATGGCATGTATCTGCAGGGCAGGAGACCCGGGGTCGATCCCTGGGTCTGGAAGATCCCCTGGAGAAGGAAATGGCAACCCACTGTAGTATTCTTGCCTGGAGAGTCCTATAGACAGAGGAGTCTGGTGGGCTACAGTCCATGGGGTTGCAAGAGTCGAACACAATTTAGCAACTAAATCACCACCACTGTGGCATGTCTTCTGTGTATGCTTGCAGGATATTCATTGGCTAAGGACTTCTGCTAAAAGGGCAGGTCTCGGTGATTGTCTGACCTCCGACCTTCTCGCATTACTGTGTGGTGTCATAGGTTCTGTCCCTGCCTCTGACTCTAGCAGAACTGAAATTCCAAGGATGGCATAGATGCCATCTCAGAGGTCTCACCTTGGGGGAAATCTTCAGAGGCATTTAATGAGATCATTGGCACTGACCCAGGTTGCAGCAACAGAACCTATTCCCTTCAACTCATGAGGCTGGGGTTGGGGGAGAACTCTCATCAGGACCATTTGGGAAGAGGAAGGAGTCCTGAACTGAGAGAGGATTTGAAGAGGGAAAATCAAGGGTGAGCTCCTGGTCACTAATGTCATTTTGATCCATCCTCCAAAGGGCAAGGCCATTCGCCCCATGGGCTGACGTTACAAGGAGATCTGAATCTGTCTACAATTTTAAAGGATAATTCTCAGGCATCACAAGTAAAAGCCAGTGATCCTCCTGAAGAGTGAAATTTGCTCAAAGGACAGCCAGAATTACTGTAATGAGTACATCCATTAATTTTATTATACACTGCAGGAATAGTCGCCATGGAGACTCGGGTTTTCCCTCTGGGGCTGGGCTGCTCTGGGTAATCAAAAGGAGCCCCATTTTGTGATTTAAAGACAGTGACAATGAGGAGGAACTTGGAAGGTTTTTCTTAAGGGTCACTTCCTGAAAAAGAAGAGGTAGTGTATTAATCAAGATGATGCTAGCTGCTGTAACAAATAAACATAAAGTCTCAATGGTTTAATGAAACAGAAATTGTATTTCTTCCTCTCATGGGGAAGCACTCTGCTTCAAGGAGATATTCAAGGACCCAGACGGACATAAACTGTTCCACCATCAACATGTGGGTTCTTCCTGGTCTCCCTGGGCAGTCACTTCCAGCCAGCAAATGGGGGAAGACCAAGAGAATATATGCCTGGGAGGTCATTGTGAACAAGACCCAGAGCTGTGATATGTCAATCACTTCCATTCATATACCAAGCTCAGAACTCAGTCACGAGACCCATGTAGATACAAGGGGTGATAGAAATGTGGTCCCTGTATGCATGGGGACTTTTGCATGACAGCTCTCTACACTATAGAAGGGATACACGAATCTTTGGTGGACCACTACCCATCTGGCCCAGGACATCTGGTATAACCAGGGGAAAGACACTGGGCCAGGGGTCCAGCAATCAATGTGTGGGCCACAGTGAGTCACCTTTCTCCCTTGGCCTCAGTGTTTTCATCCCTAAAATGGGAGGGTTGGACTTTGTGGTCTCCAGCAGACTTCGACCATAATACTGAAGTTGAAACTGTCCGGTGGGAAATAAGCTGTTCCCTGAGCTCATAGCAAGTTCCACCAGTAAACTGCCCTCCCGGGCATCAAGTCACAGTGCTTTAGGAAGACTGTACCAGGCCACAGTCTCACTCTCAACCTGGCATCACACAAACTGGACCCCAGAGAGGCTGGAAATTGAGCGATCCCCACAGGAGAGGAAACATTAAAGGTTACATGATTTGAGCCTGCACAGGGGTCCAAGTGACCTTTCCTTGAGTGGAAAGATACAGGCTGCCAGTCCAGTGACCAATGAGGCAGACAGCGCCAGGAGCTGGGCTGCCCCCAGGAACCACGATTGAGCAGAAGGGCTCACGCTGCCTGAGTCACAAAGGTGAGCGTGCTGAGTGCAGGCAGGAAATGCTGGAGCTCTATGGAAACAAACGCACAATCCATCTGTTACACAAACACATGCAGCATTTACATGGCTGGATACCGAGGTCAGGTACACAACAGAAATGCAAGAAGGAGGACGTGCAAACACGGAGTGAAGTGTAAACGGATACACGGCCAGTGCATACTTGCCCAGGATAGATAAGGATGTACTGCTCTTCATGAGTGGAGAGACACACTTAGACACACAGAGGTGCATTTGTATAATATACCAGGACCCATGGTGGATACATAATGAGGTGTATGTAGATGCATACATAAGCTCACTTATACACAGAATTCACTTCAGTACATTCATAGCATTCACCTAGAAGTCCACATAGTTTCCCACATGTGGAAACACACCATACCCAGGAGCACATACACAGGAACACACAGCAGCTACCCAGGTACGCAGGTATACACACGTTTATGCATAGAGTCCACATAGACGGGCATCTCACAGCCAACCATCTAACCTCAGAGCTGCACCCAGAGAAGAGGCTGGGTTTGTCTTAGACCCTGGTGACATGTGTTGACCCTCTAGGCAAATCCTTTCCTCTTGGGCTTCAGTGGGCTACCCCGGTGACTCAGCAGTAAAGAATCTGCCTGCCAATGCAGGAGGCACAGACTCGATCCCTGGGTCAGGAAGATCCCCTGGAGGAGGAAATGGCAACCCACTCCAGTATTCTTGCCTGGAGAATCCCATGGACAGGGGAGACTGGCAGCTACAGTCCACGGGATCTCAAGAGTCAGGCACGACTTAGCCATTAAACAACAACAAACTCAGTATGATGTGGGGACTGGACTCGGTGATCTCCAAACATCAGTTCTAAACTGGCTGAGAGAGATTCATCATTCAATGAGAAGGCAGAGCCCCTCTTCACGAGGTGCTTCCAGTCTACGGAGAAGTGGGCAAGCACAGTCTGGAAATGCCTGGGAGGCACAGAGAGCTACCAGCGTATGATTAATGATGGCATCTACACAGATAGTCAAGATCTGAGGAAATACAATAAAGGTGGCGCCACGACTTCCTTTAAAGAAGACTTGGTTTCCTCCACTGAACAACACCGAGGTGAACCAGACGGCCTCCAGGACTTCCAGAGGGGGCATGCATGCCAGGGCAGCCTGAAGAGGGCAGTCTCAAGGGGGACAGAGGGCAGCAGGGGATGCTTTCTCCCAGGCCTCAGGACCACAGTGGGCAGGCACATCTTCCCGGGAGGCCCCCGGAAGGCTGAGAGCGCACACTAAGAGGCCCAGACTCAGGTGACCTGCTGTGAGCAGGAAGAAACGACCAAAGTGGTAGGTTGGAAGCCAATCACTCCACCCACACTCAGCCCACACAGCCCTCTGGCTTAAGGAACTCCATAAAGTGGCCTCTGAGCAGATCTGCACGTTCTGTCTTCCGCTGTCAAATGGCTTACGGATTCCTGCAGGATGACACTGGCCAAGATCCAGGAAAGAGGGCTACATCCTACGGGCACCTGCATCCAAACTTGCCCACACATGAAAACCAGCATGCACGCATGTGGGCGTGGGCGCTTGAGGCTCCCAGTTTGCACATGCATGCCCGACAGTGGATACCACACAAGCATGATTGTTTACAGGTAATCTCCGCCCACCTGAACCTGCTGTGTATGCACACTTGAATATGCAAATCATTGTATGTGAGGGTGTCTGTATCTCTTCTTTTCCCACTGACCCCATTCATGGTGGGCTTCCCAGGTGGCTCAGGGGTAAAGAATCCACCTATCAGTGCTGGAGATGCACATTCAATTCCTGGGTGGGGAAGATCCCCTGGAGTAGGAAATGGCAACCCACTCCAGTATTCTTGCCTGGAGAATCCCATGGACAAAGGAGCCTGGCGGGCTACAGTCCATGGGGTTGCTAAGAGTCGGACACGACTGAGCGACTAAGCACAACACCAGTACCTTGCCTGGGAAGCCCCATGGACAGGGCAGCCTGGCAGGCTACCCACGGGGTCACAGAAGTCAGACGTGACTTAGCCAGTAAACAACAACAGCCATCAACAACCATTCAGGGTACCCAGATGTATCCATCTCAAAGGGAAAACCATTTCCTGTTTTCCTGTCCTGCTCACACAACGGGAAGTTCTGCCCTCCAGGAAACAGTGGGAAGAAATCGCCCTCCTCCCTCCTGCTGCCTCCCTTTCTTGACTGAATTGGCAAGACTGGGGAGAGATCGGAACATGGCGCCTGCATCACATGGTCAGCATGGACCGCATACACCCTCCCCTCCTCAGCAGGGTAAGTTCTGCCCCAAAGCAGGGTCTGCAGCTGTCTGGGTTCTTGTCTTGTGGCTCTGGACCACCGCAACACAGGAGGGAGGGGTGGGAAGTCCATGTGGGCCTCATTTCTTTAAATCGCCTTTGCAAGCAATAGAGTTAGTATTCGCAAATCTAACATGTGGCCAATGGTTATAAGGTATAAATGGTTATAATGGTATAAAGGACCATGACAATGGGCCACACCCCAAATTCAGAAATGTGAAACCATGTGTCTTAAATAAAAAAGAGAGGAAAATACGGGAATAATATCTTGGTCACTATTAGTCTATTTTTAACTTGGTCTAGAAATCGATAGAAAGAGGGATGCAATTCATCATCACTCTCAAATCTCTGGACATTTACTCACCCTGGACACCAGGTACCTGTGTGTGGGCCACCATTCTAGCTGGCCTGTGGAGCCTGCCCATCTGTGGTTGCCGAAGTGTCCACTGATCACTGAGGCTCTGCATTGACACATTTGATTCACTGAGACTGTAACGGCTGCATGTACAGGTATTTCTATGTGGGTGTGGATGATTTCATAGCTGACTTATGTGTCAGTATTCACCGTCTTTGTGTGTGAATGCGAATCATAACCCCAGACCAGGATTCCCCACCCATCATCCCAGAAAGGTCACAGCTCTGAACCAGGAAAGATGAGAGGATGCCAGGCTGTCTTCCTCACTCCTTCGCTCTCCTTGCGCCGGCTTCTCCCTCTCCAGGAAGAGGTCACCCGGAGGCCCCTCCAGAGACAGGCCCCGCCTTGCCTGTCTGAGAACAACAGGCGCAAAGCAATCTAGCAATTAGTAATAATCGTGTCTCTCTGACAAGCCATTATTTCTCCAGGACAAAGAAGGCACTTGGGGAGGTGATGAGGGCCAGGAACAAGAAGGATGGAGAAATGGCCCCTTCGTGTCTCTGGATTGGGCGGGAGTTTGTGACTCCTCAGGGGAAAGTGGGGACCCCACACTGACTCCCCTTGATTTCCTCCCTGGTCCCCCATATCTCCCCTCCATCCTCTCCTGCCCTCTTTCTCTCTCTCTCTCTCTCTCTTCTCTTCCCCTCTTCCTTCTCCTTCTCTCCCTTGCCCCCGAGTACCCAGGCAGGCCTCACTTCCAGCCTCACAAAGGGAATGAAATGATTCAGGCACAGAGCAACCCAGGCCCAGCCCGCAGCTCAGAGAGGAGTGCAGGAATGGCTGATGGGGAGGCCAGGACTGACCAGTGTTTTGCAGGACTTAAGCAGGCGCAGAACTGCCTTAGAAAACCAGCTTAGGGAGGATATGCCTCAGCATCCAGCCACCGCTGGTCTCATGGATGTTCCCTGAAGACAGGTGGTTCTTTATTTTTAATTGTTTATTTGGCTGCATGGGGTCTTAGTTGCAGTGTGTGGGATCTTTTGTTGCTGCACGTGAGCTTCTTTCCAGTTGTGGCGAGTGGCCTCTGGAGCACACAGCTTCCGTAGATGCTTCACGTGGGCCTAGTTGCCCTGGGCATCTGGCACCTCAGTTCCCAACCAGGGATCAAGCCCATGTCCCCTGCATTGGAAATCAGATTCTTAACCATTGGACCGCCAAGGAAGTCCCCAAGACAAGTAGTTCTGCAGTCACAAAGGCTTCTGGGGTATAAGGAACTTTGACAAAGGCACACAAATGTCCAAACAACATGATCCCTTCCCTGGAGAAACCTAAACCCAGCAGGAAGGAAAGGAAATCTTCACAAATGGCTGTAATACAGAACTCCGTATAAAGGACCATGACAAAGAGGTCAGCAAGTGCTGTGAGAGATAGAGACCTTTGGCACCCAGGGAGATCGGGCAAACTTCCTGGGAGAGAAAATACAAACCGAACCATCCAGAATAGAGAAATAAAGGATTCCGAAGGGAGCAGAGGGGCAGAGGGGCACAAGGGCATCTGGCAACCAAGAAGTTATGAAGATGAGGAGGTGGACTCAATGATGGCAAATAACATCAAAACTGTCCTTGTTACTTTCTAGCATGTTCTCCCGGGTCCAGACCCACTCTGCTCATTACTGCCTGACCAAACCCAAGCCTCTTCACCTCTCCAGTGCCTGCCTCCTGGAACTGCTAAAATGCAGAGGTGATCCGATCTGCCCTCCATAACAGACAGAAGAGATAGGTCTTTGGTCCAGGTTCAGTCACAGGGCAGTCTGAGAACAGATGAGAGGATAACAAAAGGAAAGAAAAAGACACACTTTGCATCTGAATAATACAGCTTTCAAAGCACTTTGATACACACTATCTCACAATGGCAAAAAAAAAACCACACTGCAAAGATGACAACCAGACTCAGAGAGGTAGGGGGTTAGGAAAGAGTGCATAGTTGGCCTGGCTCTATTTGTGGCCATACTGCAGTGCCTGGAAAGGGACCTGTGGACCCACTTGGAGCCCATTCAAGAGGAAGCAAGAATATGCTCTAGGATTCATCTCTCCAGCTGTCCAGAAAATGGGAGGAGCCAGATGTCCAGCAAAGCCCGTGGCCAAACAGCCCTTGCACCACACCCAGACACTGTTTAACTCTAACTGGAAACCCACCCCTTGGTCAGCAAACCCTCCAAGAACTGCTGAGAACATAGCCCTGTGCACACATTTGGGAAAAAAGCCACCCCAGAGATGCTCCTCAAAACCAGCAGAGGACTCTCCCCCAAAGCAAAGCTGAGCCTTCCGTGATCTGGCCTAACCCAACCTCTCACTGCTCATCCCTGGCCATCTTTTTCTTTTGTGATACTATTCAGCCCCCACGCTCCCTGCCTCTGCGCCTTTGCTCTTTCAGTCCCTCCACTTAACACACCCCCCACGGCCTCCCTGCCCACCTTCACAAGGTCTTTCTCCTCCTCTCTTTCACATCGGAATCCACCTCTCCCTCCACCAGCACTTTCTACCTCAATAATGCACTTAACCCAGCCCTCCAGGCGGCAGGTTGATTGATGGATGTCTCTGCCTCCCTCCAGAGGGCTGTGGGCCACAGAGAACCACAGGACAGGCCTCCTTTATTTCTGCACCTCCCCAGTCCCTGCCACACACACACACACACACACACAGGAGGCACTTGGGTTAAATGTATTAACATGTTGTTTCATCCAAAGGTCACAGCAACTCTTATCAGTGCCTCTGCTAAACTTAACATAGCAGGACAGGGTCACACCAGGGTGGTCCGGGGTGAAAGTCAGGCTGCCAGAAGTTATCCTGGGCGAGACAGAGACCCAGCTGCACGAGCAACGGAGTGTGGATGAAGAAATGCGCCCAGCCACACAGGGATGCCCCACCTGGGAAACCCCCATTAGCAAGCCCCTCTCTCAATTTGGCTGAACCACACAAAGACAGACCCTGAGGACCATTCAGATCCCCCGGAAATGTCAACACTCCCTGAAAGAGGTCTCCACTGGCCCAGAAATCTCCAGGCTGCCTGCACTTGTGATAAGCACAATAAATAAAACAATGAGACCCATTTGAAGGCACTTGTGAGACAGTAGAGCTTTGAGAACTTGACTTTGATGAGTTTGAAAGGCAGAGGAAAGAAAGAAGAACAAGTTTCCTCTTGGGCCCAGGTTTGTTTATCCTGCTTCTCAGAAGCCAGAGCCTACAAGTGCAAGTATGATGGTTTTAAATGGCCGGATGTGTTTCTCCTACAGGCCCCAAGGCACTTATCTGCCCTGGGCCAGGTCCCATGTCAGCCCAGAGGAGGCACAGCCACTGGGGTGGGGGTTGGGGGGAGCAGGCCCAGAAGGGGGCAAGAGTCTAGACTTGAGCCCTCCCTTGGGAGAGCACAGAGGAAGCAGGGGAGCTCCAGTAAGGGGGAATCACAAGGTAGAGGTAGCCGAGAGATGCAGCCCGTGAGGCCCCCCAACCCCACGGGAGTGGAGGACAGAGTCGAGGACCAAGGGTCTGGAGCTCAGAGCTTGGGCCTGGATCTGCGCCTCCCTTGCCTGGTGCCAAGTCTCTTTCTCTCTGTGTACCTTATCTTCAAAAACAGAGTCCTCTCTGAGGCGCCTCTGGGGCCTGCCTTGATTCCTTGACTCCCTAACCAGGTGGCTCCACGGGGGTCTTCAGCTCCTTCCTGACCCCTCTGCTCCCCAGGTCACACCAGACTCACCGGCACCCCATTCTACAGGGGCCTTGCCCCCTCTCAGCTGTCATTACACCCCCCACCTAAAACCACCTATTCAACTGAAAAACCTGACTGTGGTACCTTGAGACATTTCCTCTCACTATGGAAACCTGGCACGTGTTCCCCTGGGGCCACAGCCGATACACACCTGTGTGCCCCACCCATCGGTAATAACACTACCAAAGGTGACTGACTATTTCTGTAGTCTTCACTGCAGGTCGGGCACTTTATGTGCCTTATCCTACTGGGTACAACGCTTTCCACGGATGAGAGAAAACCAAAGTTTAAAAAGATTAAGTAACTTGCCCTCCTGCTGCCTTTACAAAGGGCCTCATTCTCACAACAGCATCTGCCAGGTATCCCCGTTTTAGCAAACAGGAAAGAGAGGCTGGGAAAAGTGAAGCCGCTTGCCAAGATCGCAGCTAAGAAGCAGAGCAGAGTGCAAGGGAGGCACCCATGAACCCCGCATGCTGTCGCACCCCGTCCTAGGACGACCAGACACGCTCCCCTCCCCCACCGCCACCCACCATCTCTGTCACAGTAAGACCATCCCCCGCCCTGCCTCCCCCCTAGATCATTCCAGAGTACGGCCAGCCACTAATTGGCTCCGAGAAGTGATTACTTCAAAGACGTTCCCATCGGACCAAGAATTCTCTGAAAACACAAAACAGCATGCGCTGTGGCTGCTCGCAGCCTAGAGCCGCAATTTCTGCAGGCCTGTGAGCTGGGCTGGTGGGCGGGGCTGCTGAGACCGGTAGGGGCGGGGCCAGCAGGCCCTGTCCTGGCCCCGCCCCGCTTCCCCCTCGCCCATCGCCCCGGCCACACCTGACCTGGAAGCATCTGTGCTGGGAGGCACTGAGCAGTGTGGGGCCAGCCCCGTCCAACTAAGGTCGGAGAGGCGACGTGTCCTTTCAGAGTCACTCGACCAATCATTAACAGATCTGGGCTAGACCCCACCCGCCTAAGGCGCAACCCCACATCACCCTACCTGCGTGTGTGCTGTCTCTTCAGTCCTGTCGAATTCTTTGCAGCCCCATGGACTGTAGCCCGCCAGGCTCCTCTGTCCATGGGGATTCTCCATGCAAGCATAGTGGAGTGAGTTGGCATTCCTTTCTCCAGGGGATCTTTCAGACCCAGGGATCGAACCCACAACACCCTCACTTCAGTTCAGTGCAGTTGCTCAGTCGTGTCTGACTCTTTGCAACCCCATGGACTGCAGCAGGCCAGGCTTCCCTGTCCATCACCAACTCCCATAGTTTACTCAAACTCATGTCCACTGAGTCGGTGATGCCATCCAACCATCTCATCCTCTGTCGTCCCCTTCTCCTCCCTCCTTCAATCTGTCCCAGCAGAAACTGTTTCTCAGAGCACAGAACCCAACCAGGCAGGATGCCACCTGCCCACAGGTAAGGACAGGGGGAGTGCTGCTCTGCGGGGAGCAGGGGCCAGGGGGGCCAACCAGAGAAATCTGGAGATTCTGATTCCCACCTTTGAGTGATCTGTCCCTTCAACACACGTACTGACCTAACTGTTTCAGCCCCGGTGCTAGACCCCTGGGTCTACAGTGGACAGGAACTGCCCTCCAGAAGGTTACAGTAGCAGTGGTGAAAGCAGACTCTTATGAGTGCTCTCCTCTCCCCACCACCATGCCTTCTGAGCAGGAAGGATCTGTGGACAGACGTCTGGACAGCCTCTGGCCTTGCCCTTCTGTGCTGTTGAAACCAGCACCACAGCACGAAAGTTTGGGCAGAGGTCTTGACATGGGCACCTGGCCATGAGGAAGTACCCACAGTTATAACTCCGATTCCTCTCTAACTTTCAGATTCCTGGCTTCTCTTGATAAGCTCAGGAGACCTGGTAATACCTGGCCCATATTCCTTCATTCATCCATCCGTGCGCCTGGTGCCATCCCCAGTGCTGGGAATATGGAGGTGAACAGGACCATCCAAGTCCCTGCTCTTGAGAAGAACCTCTTCAAAGGGCTACAGTCAGCTGGTGCTGGTCCCTTTGTGGGGCAAGTCCACTCTAGTTCTCTGCAGCCTCCGCCATTCCCTGGACCACTCTTCCCATTGTGATCTTGCTTGGCCAAGACCAGCTGATCAGAAGGGCAGAAAGCGGAAGCAAACATGCTGACCCAACTTTAATCTGCAGTGGGAGCTGGAGTGTTTGTCATACTGTGTTCTGCATTTGTCTGAATATTTGAACTTTTTTTTTAATTGAAAAATAAGAATGAAAGTGAAGAGAGTTACTTGTGAGTGAAAATCTAGAAAGGTGAAGGAAGGGGTGAAAGAGATAAAAGCCAGCTAGGGCTGTGCTTGGGGTGGCTTTGGGAAGGTGGAGGGAGAGGGGAGAGAGAATATGGGGATGTTGCCACACTGGGTGAGAGAGTGTGAGATGGAGAGAGATGGAGGAAGGGTTTTTTTTTAAGTTTTGCTACATGTTTGGGATGAATGTCCCTTTGGCATCTTTCAAGCAACTTCGTGAACATTTAAAATTATTTTTCAATGCGTTTTTGACATCCATCTTCTGCTTGTTTTGAATGTAATGCTGCTGGTTGGGTGTTAAGAAAAGAATCAATAAAACATGGTGAAGTGAAGAGTGTGAAAGTCACTCTTTGTGACCCCATGGACCATACAGCCCATGGAACTTTCCAGGCCAGAATACTGGAGTGAGTAACCTTTCCCTTCTCCAGGGGATCTTCCCAACCCAGGGTTCGAACCCAAGTCTCCCACGTTGCAGGCGGATTCTTTACCAGCTGAGCTACCAGGGAAGCCCAAAGCTTAGTGAGTGCATGATCAGGAAGTAGGGGCTCCTGGGAGGAGCATTGCTCCCGAACTGAGAGTCAAGAACGGCCCCCAGGGAGAAGTTCTTTAAACTGTGAATGAGTAGATGCTATGGCAACACAAGAAGAAGGTAGTGAGACAAGCAAAGTCAGGGAATCTTCCAGGCAGTGGGGATAGCTCTGGGAAGACTCAGATGGCAGACTCTAAGATCTGTGTGTGGGTCGAAATGGGAGGACAGTTGACTGGGGGTAGCATTGAAAGGAGAGATAGGGTGAAGGGGTGGGCAGGAACCCTGCCAGGCCTTCTGAGCTCCGTGGTAGCTCATCGACCTTGGCTGGTGGGCAATCAGGAGCCACTGAGGTCTGTAATCAGTGACTTTAAGATATACTCCTCTGTCTGTTCTGTGGGAAATGAATTGGAATGAGGCAAAGCAGAGGTAGGCAGACCAGGAGGCTATTGGGATAAATCAGACAAGAGCCAAGGGTAGCTTAGGCTGGGTCTCTGGCAAAGAAAACAGGAAGCAGGGTTTGATTCTAAGGACATGCAGAAGATGAAGGAGAGTGATGGTCTAATTCAGCACCATGTCCCTAACAGCCAGCACACTGCCTCACACTCAGCACAAATGAAATGAATATGTATTGAATGCATGGGCAAATGAACCAAAGACATAATAAATTAACAAGCAAATCTGGTAGGTGAATATTAGCTTGCTTAAACCTCATCCCTCCGTTGCATGACGTTCAAAAAAAAAAAAAAAATGGCTACCACTTCTGAAGGCCTACTATGTTCCAGGCAATGGTACTAGGTACTGCATACACATCCTTTCTGCACAATCTCTAAGCTTCACAGAATTCTTGCATTTAGGTGTTATGATTCCCATTTTGCAGGCAGGAAATAAGAGTGAATGTAGGTTGCTCACATCCAACCGAGAAATAGGAAGCAGAGCTAAATTCTCATCCAGGGATAGTCTTTCTACACCTCACAGATCCTCAGAATGGCCCCCTCCATGAGGATTTGATGCCCAGCTCCCCCTTTTCTCTTCCCCTACTCCCTACAACTTTGTATTACAGGTGAAAGGAAACAGTTACCAAGTGAAATGGAAGGTTGGAAAACATGAACCCCAAGTTCCTGAACATTTAGTTCTCCTCTCCTTCTAGTTATCTTCATCACCACCAACAAACAGTGAGTGCTTACTGTAGACCAGCTACTGTACTAGACAATAGGGCTATGAAGGGAAATTGGATTTATTCCCTGGATGGAGGGAAATTGTCCAGTATCTGGTGGGGAAGGGCAGTGAGGAGGAATAACTGGGGTTTTGTGAGAGCATGTGCAAAGAAAGCTCAGAGAGGTAAACGTGTTGAGACCAGGGTGCAGGACCCTCAAGGGGAAAAGCTGGCAGATGAGAATGGAAAGGTGGTGGACAAGCGCCTGAATTAGGACAATAACAGCAGGGACTAGGAGAAGAGACAGCAGTAAACGGTGCCTCAGTGATGGGCCAGACAGGATGCTGAGGCTGGGTTAGGAGAATGAATGGCCGCTGCTCTCCTGGAGGTACTGAGAATCTGGGTATTTCAGCCTGAGTAGCTGCCAGCTCCTCCCCCAACCCCAGGGCAGTTGCTGAGACATTTTATTGTCCCCCAGGGTCAGTGCATCAGGAACAGAGAAGAGACTCAATCTCTGCCCCAACTCCCTCTGCAAGCACAGCTTCTGTTTCCAGACACAATGTTGTGACTGGTGCACAGTGAGGCTGATCAAGCCAAAATATAAGAATTTGGAGCCAAGAAAGATATATTGAAGGGCCAAGCAAGGAGGGGTTTCCTAGGTGGCACTAGTGGTAAAGAATCCGCCTGCCAGTGCAGGAGACACGGGAGATGCAGGTTGGATCCCTGGGTCGGGGAGATCCCCTGAGAGCATGACAACCCACTCCAGTATTCTTGCCTGGAGATCCCCACCGACATAGGGTCACAAAGAGTCAGACATGACTGAAGCGACTGAGCACGCAAGCAAGGAGAATGGGTGGCTCATTCCCCAGCCCCTCATCAAAGCATTTTTAAAGGCTACATGAGGGAGCCGGTGGCAGGGTCTGTGATCAGTTCTTGCACAATTCTCTGATGGGTGGATATTGAGATAATGGGGTTAACATTATCAATCCTTAGGCGCCAGCAGGTCTGAAGGCTACGTGCTCTTGATCATCAAGTAGCTAATTTCTTCCACTTGGTGGTGGTTTTAGCTTCTGTAAAACAACTCAGGAAGTATGCATCAGATACTGTTATCTGGGTACTTCGGAGAGGAAACTACAGCAGACGATGTGGGGGAGGGGTCTGTCCAGGGAAGGCCCCAGCGGGTCCTGCTTGGTTATACTCCTGCTTCTCATGCTGCTCTCCTTACCTGTCAAAATTCACAAATCTGATCAACCCACTTGCCCTCAAGCCAAATAACTCCGTCTTTGGCTAAATAGAGAAAAGGAGATCAAGGATTTGAAGAGACACTTATTTATCTCTTTACCAGACAGTCTAATGAATAATTTCATGTTTGCAAAAGCTCATTTTGAAATTTGAAGACAAGAGATATATTGCCAAGGCGGCTCTAATACTGCGACATTAATTTTGCACTGAAAGATTTACTCAAAAATTAGATTTTACAATTTTAATGCCTCCATTCTTTTCTTTAAATAAGCTGTGAAATACAGTTAATTAGACTTAAACCCTGGAAGCTTAGACGTTTGAGCTTTGGTGTAAGCTACAAAAGAATGCAAGCTTTTTCACTTGCAAATTAAATCTAAATTCATTACATGCCTAAACCTATACTACTTGCAGAAATCCTGCTGGGCTGAGGAGGGGTCGTCTTGAAGCTCCAGATGTGGACCCCATTCCGGCTGCAGAAAAGGGTTGTGAAAATGAAAAGAAAGGGACGGGAGGTGGAAAAGACAGAGGCCATATGACAAACTTGGGCAATGTTAGTGTATCCTTTGGAACACCAGCCTCGAGAACTGCTCCTTGGGACATGAAGTTTCCATACTTGAAAAAAATCAGGGAGATGTTGCCGCTGATGCTCCCTTCTTAGACAGTCACAAGGTTCGAGGAAGAGGAACAAACAAGCAAATAAATGAAAAGCTGTTTAATTTTGTTTCATCCAGAATTCCCAAATGTATTTGACAGTGAAGCCTTTTTATCAAAACACCTAACATTAGAGTCTTTCCACTGCTCCACAGAACAGCCTGCTTTGGGCTCCTTAGACCACCAGGACTGCTTTCTCCTCCTTAGACCTGGCCTTGGAGACCCAGCGCAAACCGTCTGCTCTCTTCCACGCTGATCTCCTCACTGGGACCTGTGAAAGCATCAGTTACACAGCCAGCTGAGAAACACAAAACTGAATTTGCAAAGGGCTGAGGAATTTAGGAGCCCAACCTAGATACCGTACTGGTATCCAGCTAGGTGATCGTGTCTTCAATACGCTGCTTAACATTAGAATCAGAGAAATAATCCAAGGTGTAAGAACACGGGCTTCCCTTGTAGTTCAGTTGGTAAAGAATCTGCCTGCAATGCAGGAGACCTGGGTTCGATTCGTGTGTCGGGAAGATCCCCTGGAGAAGGAAATGGCAAGTCAGTCCAATATTCTTGCCTGGAGAATCCCGTGGACAGAGGCACCTGGCAGGCTACAGTCCATGGGGTCACAAGAGTCAGATACCACTTAGCGGCTAAACCACCACCACCACCTCCCTGTCAGACCCCACGCTGCCTGGAGGTAAACTCATCTAGGACCCTGCCAATAGGCTCCAGATTCACTGGGCTGGGGGCTCCTGCCAGCCCCTAATACTTCCCCATCCGTAACTTCCATTTCTGAGTCAAAGGGACCTTCTTTCCAGCTACCAGCTTGTGCCTGATTCCATGGGCAAGCCCCTTTCCTTTGGCCACTGCCTCCTCACCCTCTGGGGACCATGGATCCCCCTGAGAATCTAATGAAATCAGTGGATCCTCTTCTCAGAATCGTCCAGTATTGAAAGCTTCACAAATGCCTTGAAGCCGGTCCATCAGCTCTGACCGTGACTTCTTGTTAAGAGGCATCTTGATTTGATTTAAGGTGTTAGTGAAATCTAACCAATCCTGATAGACTGCAGGGAATTTTCCAAACATCCACTGTGTGCCTTTCTTTTGTGCCCTTTGCTATTCGGGACATGACCCTTGCTATCCACTGCCTGTTACTCAACTCAGGGCATAATTCATCTTTGGAGGGTAAAAATGATAACAATAACCCACCTTGCTTTTGCAGTTTACAGAATGTGGCATTACCTTAACTTGACCTTCAAGAAAATCTGAGTCATAGGAGTTATGTTTTGCTTTTAACAAAGAGCAAGAACAGGCTCAGAAAGATTGAGTGATGAACCCGGTAACAGAGTGACAGGACAGCTTCCCTAAATCCTAGTTCTGTATCCGTATAAGCTACCCTGCTGTCTCCAAATTATAAACCCTAAACCCCACCTTTTCTTACGGTACCCATAGCTCTTGGTCACAGAGGAGAGGGGAGGCTATTTATTCTTTACATAACAAGTACAAAGACCAACAGATCATTTTGTTTACAACAGGGTTCAGAACAATGCTTTGGATTTTAAAATATTGGGTTCAATACCAGTATTGAACTTGTAGCTCCGTAACTTTGCACAAAGTACTTCAGACCTTTGGAATTAATAGCAAAGTTGAAGCCACAGAGCTACTGGTGGGACAAAATGAGATAACACACACAGAGCGCTTGGCACGTGGTACATGCTCGACAGATGTCAGACTAAAAAGGAATGTGGGCTTGGGAAGCCAAAAAAGTTCTTCCTGAGAGAGGTAGGATTTAAATTGGGCTCAGGAAGTGAGTTGTAGGTATCGGAAGGTAGAATGAGACCTGTGAAGAGGTGTCTAGGGAGGAAATTGCAAAGTGCGTTGGATGGAGGACAGGAGGGCATCATAAATAAGCTCCAGTCTTGGGCAGTCGAGGGTTTGATCCATGGGTTGGGAAGATCCCCTGGAGAAGGAAATGGCAACCCACTCCAGTATTCTTGCCTGGGAAATCCCAGGGACAGAGGAGCCTGGTGGTCTACAGTTCATGGGGTCTCAAAAGAGTTGGACATGACTTAGCAACTAAACAACAACAACAACTTGGGCAGTAAAGTTTGCATGGGGGGAGGGAGCAGAGAGTGGAAAATAAGGTCAATTGGGGCTTTAGAGCTTGGACTTCTTTTTGAAGCCAAGGAGAGTCACAGAAGGTTGTGCACTGGAGAATGATAAAGGATGATGCTTAGGCAACTGAGTGATGGCCACAAGCAGAGAGAGACTAGAGAGCAGGTAACTTGGGAGGTTATTGCAGTGGCCCGGGTGACAGAGATGTAAACCCATTGCTTATATCTTGTGTGACTCTAGCAAGCTGTGCTGCCTTGTCCTCAGTCACCAAGTCCCGCTCCCATCCTACCCTGGAGTACCCAGGTTGAATGACTGGGCCACTGCTGTGGGCCCCGTTCCAGGGTCCTCATTCTAACGGCCTTATTCGTAACACAGTTCTAGCCTTAGTCTGGGATAGTTCTTTTTATTATTATTACTTAAGTATACTTGATTTACAACATTGTTGTAAAACCTGTAGTTTCAGGTATATGGCACAATGATTCAGATAGATAGATAAATGAATAGTCAATAGATAGACTGATGATTGATAGATAGATATAGAGATCCAGATATATTCTTTTTCAGCTTCTTTTCCTTCATATGTTATTACAAAATATTGAGTGTAATTCCCTGTGCTATACAGTAGGTCTTTGTTGGTTATCTATTTTATAAATACTATTAGTGCTTCCCTGGTGGTGGTAGTGGTAAAGAACCTGCTTGCCAATTCAGGAGACGTAAGAGACCCGGGTTCGATCCCTGGGTAGGGAAGATCTAGATCCCCTGGAGAAAGAAATGGCAACTCACTCCAATATTCTTGCTTGGGAAATCCCATGGTCGGAGCAGGCTGGTGGGCTATAATCCTTGGGGTTGCAAAGAGTGGGACACAACTGAAGCGACTTAACACACACACATTATTATGTATACGTTAATCCCAAATTCCAGACATGAAAAACAACTTTTAGGACAATTCTTAACTGTTGCCTTTCTGGGAAATGGGTCTCTGTCCTCGAAACCCACCCACTCCTCAACCACTCAGTGTGTTGGAAAGAGCAGAATGACACTGGCTTTCCCTTGGTCTCAAACTCACTTGCAGGGAAGCCTGCCTCAGACAAGGGGCTGTGCTGAGTGCTGTGGAGGGTGCAGATTTGGGTCCAGCAAGTTCACAGCCTTTAGGAAGCTTGCCATCCAGTATACAGAAGTTAAGCCAAATATAAAAATGAATATGATATAAGGTCAAGTATGACTCAAAGAGCCTTTTAGAACAGCTCTGGCTGTTCTAAAAAAAATGACCCAGAAAAGCATCATAGTTCTCCATTTATTTGGCCAATATGATAGTTCCCGTCAGAGCTTTATGCCACCCATGCGTGAGGAAGCAGCTGCCATGGGAAGTAGTCAGCATCCCATCCTGACCTGGCCTGTTCCCCTTACTTCCATCTCACTGCATGCTCCGGATTCCTGCGTTGGCTCTTCTTGACTGTGAGATTATGGCTGATACTCCTTCTAGCCATCGAAGCCTATCTCTCCATTTAGGTCTTCAAATACACCCACAGTGCGATTGGAGGGAGGGAAACCTTTCAAGGAAAACAAAGGAAAAATACCAAGGACTATAAAAAGAAACATGTTTGCAGAGTTTTTTTCTGATTGCCAATTGAGCATGTAGCAAAATATTGACTTGGTAGACACAGCCCAGTGAGGACTCCCAGGCCTTGCCCCGGTCTCTTCTTGTCATTTCACCATTTGTTTTTTTTTTTTCCCTAAAGGCTTAAGAGATGCCTGGATCTCTTCTCCCGACAGTTTAGGGCTGGTCCTGCTCCCAGGTCCTGTGGGATTCTCAGTGACTTCCTGAACCTGCTTTGTCTCTGAATTGGGGTTCATTTGTCCCCACTGGGCCAGCGCTGCTGCTCTGACACCTCGGTTCCACTCAACATGGCCCGGTTTGATTGGGGTGCTACCCAGTACCCTACCCCAGCCTGGGCCTCCCTACAATAAGCTAGCAGATCTTTCTTTGCTTCCACTCAAGAATTTCCTGGGACTTCCCTGGTGGTCCAGTGGTTAAGAATTCACCTTGCAATTCAGAAAATGCAAGTTAAATCCCTGCTCAAGGAACTAAGATCCCACATGCCATAGGGCAACTAAGCCCAAGCATCACAGTTAGAGAGATCCTATGTGCCTCAACTAAGATCTGATGGAGCCAAATAAATAAATAAATATTTTTTTAAAAGTAAAAGAATCTTCTGACTTGGTCTCGAATAGCCTTCTTGCCCACCTACCCTCTCAGCTATGCATGCTTGGTTTGCGGGTCACCAGTTAAAACTTGTTTTGTTCCCAGGATAGCTTCTGCAGCCTTGTTTATCCATACCTCCCTCTCAGCCTTTACAGCTGACATCGTCTTTCCCTGGCTGAGCCATGCTGCCACCATCAAGGATCAGAAACAGGTACCATGTCCCTTTCTGCCTATAAAGGCCACTCCTCCTCTACCCCCACCATCCCGTCTTCTTGGGTGTGAAGCAGAGTCAGCCTGTCACAATTGTAGCAGCACCGTAGGCATCCTTCCTGCCTCGGCCTTATCCTCCGAGGTCTGTCTGTATTCCATGGTGCAGCAGAGAACGGAGATTTCATCAGTGTCCATTTATGCTGCTCCCTGGCTTCAGACTCACAGTGACTTCCACTATCTTCATATTAAACCCACTCCCTTGGCACCACTGACAGTGCCCTGCATAGTAAGCACATCACCTGTCTTCTGTGTACCCCCCACCCCATAGCACACCTGCCCTCTAGCCATTTGGATTAGAGGTTACCTAACGTGCCCTGCTCTTCACCATCCTTCTGCTTCCTGCCTAACTCACCCAGTACACCTGCTGCTGCTGCTGCTAAGTCGTTTCAGTTGTGTCTGACTCTGTGTGATCCCATAGGTGGCAGCCCACCATGCTCCGCCGCCCCTGGGATTCTCCATGCAAGAACACTGGAGTGGGTTGCCATTTCCTTCTCCCCCAGTACACCTCAGTTCAGTTCAGTTCAGTTCAGTCACTTAGTTGTGTCCGACTCTTTGCGACCCCATGAATTGCACCATGTCAGGCCTCCCTGTCCATCACCAACTCCTGGAGTTTACTCAAACTCATGTCCAGTACACCTAGAGAATGCCTATTCAACCTCCAGCTCAAACTTTCCCTCCTCCAGGAACTTTCATTGACCAGCTTTGATGGAGGCAGCCCCGCTATTCTCTGTGGATCCCACAGTGTTGTATTTGGACCTATATTATTACAAGATGATGCCATATTATTACAAGATGATGCCATTATTACAAGATGATGCCATTTCTGTAATTATGTACATTCTGTCTCTCGAAGATATAAATCATGGCCAAGAGCTCAGACTCAGAGTCTAACAGAGCAGAAATCAAATTCTACCTACATTTCCTGGGGTTTCTCTAGTAACTCAGATGGTAAAGAATCTGCCTGCAATGCAGGAGACCAGGATTCAATCCCTGGGTCGGGACGATCCCCTGGAGAAGGGATGGAAACCCACTCCAGTATTCTTGCCTGGAGAATTGCATGGACAGAGGAGCCTGGAGGACTACAGTCCATGAGTGAGGTACCCTCATGCAAGAAGAGACTTCATCTCGGTTTCCTCCTGTATAAAATGGTACTGATGATATGAGACCTGCCTTAGAAGGCTGTTGTGAGGATTAAATGAGTTAATGGTCTAAATCACATTGCCTGGTACACAGCGAGCAGCCATCAATGCTGGTTCGTTCTGTTTTAGACTCTGAGACCCTAAGTTCTTACCACACAGAAACAGTAACTACATTTATTTAGCAATTGTTTGTTTTACATGCATCAATCCATTTAACACTTGTACAGCTGTGTCAAGATGGTATTTTTGTTATCCCCATTTTGCAGATGGAGAAACAGAAGTAGAGAGACTACCTAACATGCCTAAGTGAACACACACAGTCAGCAGCAGATACAAACCCAGGAAGTCTAGCTCCAGAGTCTTCCACCCTAAGGACTATACCAGTGGCTCTTTAGATAGTCACTCAGCATTTATTTTTAAAGCTGAGCCAATCAGTCTGTTCAGCTTTGTATCCTTCGTGTCCATCATGGACCCAACATGTCTGAGTTCTCGTAAGTGGCTGCCGACTAATGAGGAGTGGAGATTACAAGGCCGGGAGTGAGGCCCTTCCCTAAGATCAGGTCTCCCCCTGCCCCACGTGCATTGGCGTGGCCTGACTCGGGAGCCCCAGTGCGTGTGTGTTTACCCTCCACCATAAACAAGTACAGTGAATAGAGCAGGCTTCCCACTCACCGGCTCCGGTGGCCACCGGCCCTGGGCCACCCCACACAGACCCCCCGACACCTGCAGCTGTCTCCAGAGAGGCCGAAGGGAAAGAGCCAGCCTGGGACAGGGAGAGAGAGAGCGTTTGACTCACTAGCTGCATATTCCATTCTGACATTTGAACCTGGAGGAATCCGAGTAGGGCTGGAGTAATGAATTAATCCCAGAGAAGAAGACAGGTCTGCAGCTCCTCAGCTATTAGCATCCCGCTGTGACAGGGAACCCTGCTGAGCCGACATGTGCCTTGGAGTTTGTTCCCCACCACCTGGCTCCTTTCAGAACCTCTCTGGTCTAAGCCAGCCAACCTCAGAGAGATCAGCCCATGATAGATCTTTGATATGCACATGCCAATTAAGGGACTGATTGAAGAATGAGTCATTCTCCCCAGGTTCACTAGGGCCAGGACCAACCATCCTATGATTCGGAGGTTCTAGATAGCAGTCCCTATACTCATAGAGGTCAATGTGTCTAGGCCCCTGCCTCTGGGGAGTCTGTTCCCCTTTTCCAGGGTCACAGATCAGGGTATCTCTAATCAACAGTCAAAAAGGAAAAATGGTCATCAGTTTCCCTAGATTTCTTTTCATTCATTCATTCATTTATTCATTTTCTTTTTGAACATTTTTTAAGTCTTTATTGAATTTGTTACAATATTGCTTCTGTTTTTATGTTTTGTTTTTTTGGCCCTGAGGCATATGGGATCTTAGCCCCCTGGACCAGGGATGAACCCCGCACTCTTCATTGGAAGGCCAAGTCTTAAGCACTGGATCTCAGGAAAGTCCCTCATTCAGTGACTTTCTTTCTCTTTCCTTTTCTTCTCCCTGTCTCTCCCTCACACCCACACACACCCTTCTCAAATTCACCACTCTCCCTTCCAGTCTCCCTGGACACCAGGAGGCCACAGGATGGTGCTGGCACAAATCTTCTTCAAAAGAGAAAGACAAGAGAGAAGGAACAACAGAGAGGGAGAGGGACATCAGCGCATCCCCGGCTCTCTTCTCCAGACTCGGCTGTCTCTAACCCCAGGCCACAGAATTCATCGCTCACCCTGATTCAGTGGGACAGTTATTTTATATTATTAAAATAAGAGATTATCATCACCACCGATCTCCATCTCCTTTCCAATCTCATCTGAAAAGCAGGCATTGCCTCCTGCTCCTGGACCCCTAATTCCCTCTGCCTCGGCTGTTAAATCATTTAACCTAGCAAAGTGTCGGGATATGCATTTTACATGAGAGACACGAGGCAGGATAAATCTGGGCTGGCTGCAGAGGCTGAAAAGAAATATCTGAGGTGCAGACAAGGGTCAAAGAAGCCTTGGATGGGATGCAGAGTCTGGCGGGAGGGGGTCTCCTCCCTCTTCTCTCTGGCTTAGGGGATAAGAAAGCCGAAACCTGGTCCCTCTTTGCAGAAAAGCAACAGATACAGTAACAGGGGCCAGCGTATACCATGCAACTGAGTCTCTCCTAGACTTTTAAGATGGGACATTACCACGCATAACCTTACCAGGCTCTGTGACTCAGAGCCAGGATCCAGCATCCAACTTGGTCCATTCAGTCAGACTGCAGAGTTCAGCACGGCTGGAACCATCTCAGAATGTCTGGGCTGTAAAGACCCCAAGCACAACTCCCTTCACTTACAGATGAGGATGCCAGAGTCCAGAGTGGGTGAAGACTTAGCCAAGGGTACAGGATATTAGCCATCACCAGGACTTGTACCCAGGGTTTGAGCCTAGGGATCCTGGCCCCTCATCCAACGCCTGGTCCAGTGGACTTGAGACTGGCTCTGACTCTGGCCGTGTCTGTACACTTAGCTGTTTGTAACTTATAAATGACAAACTCTAGTTACTCAGGAGCCTGGGTGAGAACACAGGGAAGGTTCATTTACTCACGAATCCATTTTATTAACTTATACTGACGGTCTGCCATGTGTTAGCCCTGGGCTGGGTGCTGCGGATACAAATGTGGACCAGGCACATCTGTGTTATCAGGGTGTTCCTGGTTAGATAACCCCGACAGGGTTAAAAGCTAAAAACAATGCCAGGTGGCCAGGTGTGTGCTCTTGGTTGAGAATACAAATTTTCCATGCGTTTTATCAGACACATAGAGATTTTGCAAACGACTGTGTAAGAGGCCTGTAAACACCTATGCATGTGCCCCTGAGTTCAAAGTTGTTACCTTGATTGCCCTAGAAAGAAGAAGCAATGCTCCCTAGGAGATCTGGCAGGTAGATAGGAGACCCAGGCCTCAAACCCAGGAGCCCCACTTCAGCTATGAGGTCAGGCTACTAAAACAGAGGGTGGGGGCAGGGTTGCCAGATTTAGCAATGAAAAATACATAAGGTCTGATTACATTTGAATTTCAGGTAAACAAAAATAAAATGATTTTGTAATATAAGTGTGTCCCAAATACTCCATGAAACAGACATATCAATACTAAAGACAGTATCCACTATTATCTAAAATTTGAATTTGACTGGGCATTCTGTGTTTTATCTGGTAGCTCTGCAGGGATGGGAGAGAAAACCACTTGGAAATTAGATACACCGTGATTCGGATGAGAGATGGTGAGAGATGCTGGGCCTGGGAGCCAGGAGAGGCTACTGGAGCCCATGAGTGTCTCCTCCGCTCCCAGGGGAGGCTGCCCCCACTCCCCCAGCCCAACGGCAGCTTGAGCGGCCTCTGCAGCTGTGCTAACGAGAAGGCTCTTCCCCAAACAACAGATTAATTGATTTAAAACTTTTAATGCCAGATGCTTGGTGGAAGCATTTTAATAATCCTCGAGTCAGAATTAATCATGTCTCCTGATCTTTGAGGAGGGCAGTTATTAAATCCTACAGAGGCAGGGGATGGGCCCAGGAGAGGAGGGGCGGGCGCTGCTTCTCCTGAGTCTTCTCTCCTACTGTGCTCTAACCTTGAGCTCTGGGGCCCCCCTGGTGGGATGGGGTGGGACCGGGAGCAGTGGCAGGCTGTGGTCTGGATCAGCCCCAGAGGGGCAGGAAGTTGGCCCACTGGGCTCAATGGGTAAGAAGTCTGCCTGCCAACACAGGAGGCACAGGAGATGGGAGTCCAATCCCTGGGTTGGGAAGATTCCCCTGGAGGAGGAAATGGCAACCCACTCCAGTATTCTTGCCTGGAGAATCCCATGGATTCTGGTGGAGTCTGGTGTCTGGTGGGCTACAGTCTGGAGGAGTCTGGTGGGCTACAATCTGTAGGGTCACAAAGAGTCAGACATGACTGAACGACTGAGCACACACATATCAAGGCCAAGGTGGACATGTGCAGGGAAGGCCTGCTCCAGAGGTTCCCCCACGACCTGGCCACAGTTAACTGCAGAGCCAGACACACTTGCTCAGGCCCAGGACAGGGCTGTCTTTCTCCCTGAATCCCTCTCCCTCCCTCCCTTCTTACTTCCAAGGAAATTTAAAAGATTCTACTTCTCTGAGTCTAGGGATGAAGAAAAGGAAACCAGGGGCTCCTCTATCCCACTTACTGCAAACTCTCTTCCTGCTTTTCGGCAACCTCTCCCCACACAAACTGCCCCTCCATGGGCTCCGACGCCCTTTCTCCTTTGCCTCTCTGCTCTCTCTGCCTGTGGGCTTGAACCTGTCCCTCCTCCATCCAGAAGCCACTTGAATTCCTCCCCTGTGTCTCCAGACTTCCACCTTCCACCCCTCTCTCCTGTCCATCCAGTTGCTGTTCCCTGCCCCTCACTTCTGCACGCTCAGTTGTGTCCGACTCCTTGCAGCCTCATGGACCGTAGCCCACCAGGCTCCTCTGCCCATGGAATTTTCCCGGCAAGAATATTGGAGTGGGTTGCCATCTCCTACTCCAAGAGGTCTTCCCAACCCAGGGATGGAACCCACATCTCCTGCAGCGCCGCCATTGGCAGGTGGATTCTTTACCACGCAGCCACCTGGGAAGCCCCTCTCTCTGCCCCTAATTTCTCTCAGTTCAGCCTTCTAAACTGACAGTATACTAAGCCCGTCCCCAACACATGTTCCAGTCTTTATAATCCCCTATTCAGTAGATTATTACTACCCTTCGTTTGCAGAGGGATAAACTGAGATTGATTATGTTACGGCCTTGTCCACAGCCACATAGCTGCATCAGCCTTGAGCCCCACTCCACCCAGAAGGCTTCTTGGCCCCCATTTTGCTCTTAGTTTCAGAGTTCTTAACATCGTAAAGGCAGAGGGACCTGATTTTGCATGTCATGATGTCAAATGCTTTGCCTATTCAAAGCTCCTAAAGGTTCAAAGCCATCTTGTGTGCTCCTGTGCAGACTGGCGGCATTTCAGCTCACCTGGAAAGACTTGTTCCGTGACAACAGGAAGCTTTAGCCTGGGGGAAGATGTGTGGGCATGGGCTTCCCTGGTGGCTCAGTAGTAAAGAATCTGCTTGCAATGCGGGAGATTTGGGTTCAGTCCTTGGGTCTGGAAGATCCCCTGGAGGAGGAAATGGCAACCCACTCCCGTGTTCTTGCCTGGAGAATCTCATGGACAGAGGAACCCGGTGGGCTACAGTCCTTGGGGTCCCAAAAGAGTCAGATAGGACTTAGCAACTGAACAACAACAATAGCAGGATGTGTGGGCACCTGGGCCTTCCACTAACTGAACCAAACAACTCCACTTCCCGTGAGAGTTATACCGTGGAGGGTAGCCTCACTCCGTCACTCCCCCCTTACCTGAATCCCTCACATGGCCCTCAGCACCATCATGTAGACCCTACGCCCTGAGCCGGCAGGGTCTTGCCAATGGTCTCCCCCACGTGTGAAGTCCAGTCCCAAACAACACAGCCTAGAGGCTGACACAGGCTGCCTCGATTAATGCTGAGCACCCTTGGGCTCCCCGGTCCCCTGCTGGCCCCCTGTCAAAGCTAAATCAATACTCCCTTTTTTCTCTGCAAGAACATCTCAGTAATCCTAATTGGTCACTATGGCAACCCCATCTGCAGCTCCTCGTGGCCTCAATGAAGAGACAGAAGGATGAGAGGGGGTGAGATGGAGGTTAAGCCTACTTATTGTATAATGCTCTGCCTTTGATATCACCTAGATCCACATGCTAAGTACCTGGAAAGAAACAAAATCCCGTGTAAATTAGAATGATACCATCCAATCCCCTGCTTATACCCTCACTAGTAGCAGCCGATAAGGCCATTGTCTGCAGCCGCTGGGCCCGACCTCCTCTGCCTGGCAGCAGATGGGGTTTCCGTGGAGGGTCACATTCATCAGAAAGGGTGGGCGGGGCGGTGAATCCTGCAGGGCAAAACGGCCCTGCCGGCCGCCGCCTGCAGCATCCCCACCCCACCTCCGCCAGGAGGGGGTCCGAGGGCAAAGGAGACAGGAAGACCACTGCCCAGAGCCGGGTCCCGAGTCTCTTCCTTGGCAGAATCTTGACCCTGCTACTCCATGGATCCTCCCCTGCTTGACTGGGGTGCCTTCAAAACCCCAATCCTGCCTCAGGCTCTGTGGTGAGGTCTCCCCATCACACACACACGTGCACACACACACATAGACACTCCTGCCTACAAATGTATCTTCCCATCCAGCCACTCTCAGAAAAAGCCTCTGCTCTCTTCACTCCTCAAGCCTCCCTCCTCCCTCTCCCTTCAGTGTCACTGCCCCACACCGGCCGAGCTTTCCCTCTGTGACCCCATGATGTCACTCTCACCAGGGTGGGGATTGGCTCTGCAGCTGCCCACATTCACCAGTGACCTCTGTCCCCCCACCTTGGCCCTCTGAACGGTCTTCTCGGAGCCAGACACCTTCCCCATCCCAGGAGAGGTGGGTTTCAGCTTTCCCTCCTGACACACGTTGGGCTGAATCTCCTCCTGCCCCATGAAACTTCCATCCCATTTCCCACCTGCTTCAACAGAAGACTCCCAGGGTCATAGTCCACCCTGGCTGGGGCCAGAGCCAAATCAATCCTGCGATAAAAGATGGGATGCATTACAGTACAGCTACTTTTCTTGGCCCAGCTGCCCCAGGTCCATTTGAGCAGAACTTTGTGATCCTATCCTGTGGACCCCAGAGAGATCTCTTTTCTGGGAGTTCCTCTGAGTTTTTCTATGATCTGTTTTGGTCCTCTCCCCCTAGGAAACCCGTGGCTGAACACTGGATTTTTTCAAATTAATTATTTGTTTTAATTGGAGGCTAATTACTTTACAATATTATAGTGGTTTTTGCCATACATTGACATGAATCAGCCATGGGTGTACATGTGTTCCCCATCCTGAACACCCCTCCCACCTCCGTCCCCATCCCACCCCTCAGGGTCATCCCAGTGGACACTGGAGTTTTCTTAATGTTAAACAGAAGGAGAGAAAGAAGTCCTGTCCATTCTGCCCTCCTTCTGTCTGCCCCCTTCATAACTTCTCCTCGCTCCGTACATGCATCTGTGATCAACCATCCATATCTGAATTCTGATCAGCACCTATGGCTCTGCCTGCCGCCTGCCAATTCACTCTGTCAACTGTCCATTGTAGGACAATTTAGGGGGCATTTTGCCACATCCCAGGCTCAGTGAGAGACACAGAGAACCCCAGAAGTTCCCATTTTCCAATCCAAAAAGGACTAGAGTGCCCACACCTGTTCATATCTAGTCTGGAGAAGATAAGGCATTTCTCTCTGTATCTGGGAATGAGAGAAAGAACAGCTGTCGTGTGTGGGGAGGAGACACAACTTTGGAATCAGATCTTATTATGGAACCTTGAACAAATTACTCACAGTCTCCGAGCCTAGGACTCATGGAGATCATAATGCCTGGCTTGGAAGGTTACAGTGAGGAATGAATGTGATACAGCCTGGAAAAAGGCTTTGTGGATGATGAAATATGGTACAAATACAAGGAGATATCATTATCATGGCAGTGATATGGGACCAGAGTTCTCTTCACCTCGGATGGGTAATCTCCCCTCATGGAGCCTGTTCTGGGACAGGAGGAATCACAAGTCCATGTCAAGCTGTGACTTCTTGCCCTTCTTGCCCTTCTCCCCCCAGGTTGCTCCAGGATAGATGATTGTTCCTAGAGAATATAAGGGGCTTCCCAGGTGGTGCTAGTGGTAAAGAACCTGCTTGCTAATGCAGGAGATGTGAGAGACACAGGTTCGATCCCTGGGTCAGGAAGATCCCGTGGAGGAGGGCATGACAACCCACTCCAGTATTCTTGCCTGGAGAATCCCATGGACAGAGGAGTCTGGCAGGATACAGTCCATAGGGTCACAAAGAGTCGGACACGACTGATGCAACTTAGCATGCAATCATGTGGGTGTAGACACGTTTCAGGCATGCCCCTCGGGCCCCAACACCTCCTGTGACACAGAGTAAGAAAGCACTCTGCTTATCCTCCTTATACCAATGAGAAAACTGAGGCCAGAGAGGTGAAGTGACTTTTCCAAGGCCATGGAACTAGCAAGCTGCCGAACTGAGACGTCTGATTCCCAAATGCAAAACCTGCACTCTCTTCCACTGCACAGCTGGCTGCCTCCTGGAAGCTGCTCCCCATGGCCCGCTCATCTGCTATTCTGGCAGGGTAAACACTTGAAGGAGGCCCTTTGCTCAGAGGGCATGTTGAGTGGAATATCAGGTCAGGGTTCATCTGCATTTTTGGCGACAGAAGGCTGCTGAGATAATAGAAGCCCCTTTGTGCTCTGTGGGCTGGATGGGAGCAAGCGGATGTCTGAAGGAGATTACAAGCAGTTATGGATATTGCTTGTCATGCTACCATCAGCAGACGCCTTTTTCAATTGACTAGTTGCTTGTATTTCCAGAATAGAGAATGCCAGATGTATTTACTGTGCCGAAAGAGAGTGCTGAAGGCCCTTGGAAAGATACCCAGCTGTTGGGTGTCAGTGGAGACCAGGGTAGTTTAACCCCTTGTGGCCAGGTGATCAGAACTCCTGGAACGCCAAGGACAAACAGACAAGACAGCCCACATCTAACAAAAGAATGGAGACTTGAAAGTCCTTTCTAAGTTGCTTGTTTGGAATTCAAATTTTACTTTCCCATGTAAACAGTGTTATGAGAACTAACATTTATTGAGTCCTGTATGCACTACATATGAGGTTCCCTGGTGGCTCAGTGGTAAAGAATCCACTTGCACGCATGTATATGTCAGACTCCAAAGCCAGTAATTCTCCATGCTGCCTGCCACAATAGGTGGCCAGGATCCTAGGCCGTCACAAAAATCTATTTAACCAGTGAAATACCCGATGTACTTGCCAACTACTTTTAGCCATTGCCCATAGCAATTTCTGTGGGACAATGATTCAGGTGCCAAACCTGACTCTGAGAACACATCTCATCACCATCACTTCACCCCCAATAATTTTGGACCACACTTCGGGCCTGCGTAAAATAAGATGCTTCTGTAGATGTGGAAGCTTCTCAGTCAGTTATTCCCTAAAGACTCTGAATTAGAGTAAAAGAGCATGTGTCTCCATGAGAATGAGGGACCCACACTCAACCTTCGCCCATGTATTCCATGTAATCCTTGCTGGGTGTGTGTTGGTAGACGAGGAGTTTGCTTATGACCTAAGACAAGTAGGTCAGCACAGTATACCAGTGCTTAAAGGGTATATTCTGAACTGATACATACATATATATATATATATATATATATGTATATATATAGATGTATATTCCTATATTGGTCCTAGAAGCATGGATCCTAGAACCATCTTTTTCTGAGCCTGAGATCCAAATGCATGGTCTAACCAGCTGAGATACAATTATGATGACAAGGGGAAGGAATATTTTAAATTGTAAGTGACCTTGAAACCCTGAGAACTCTGATTGCTGTAGGCACAGGAAAAATGCTTCTTTGCTGACTGGTGCTCAGCCAGAGGAAACAAACCATCTCTGCAGTGTAGCCTGGGTGTGCGGTGTGGCCCACCAAGGTACCAGTCCAAGAGAGGGCAGGAGGGAGAGAGGCAGAGGAGGAACCATGCCTGCCCCGCGAAGGATGATAAACTGACTGGGGAGACCCCGCTGAAGCACAGGAGACAAGCTCTAGGATCTCCCCCCTACCACAGCCAGGGAGAAAACTCTCCAGCCAGTTAATGTTAATCTGCATGTGTTCACACGTGGAGCACAGACCTCTGTCCCTTTCAGCCTTCTCTTCAAACCTCAGATAAATCCAGCTGCATCTAGGTCAGTAGTATGGGATTACTAAGTATTTGGGAGGGAAGATGGAGACTTACTTCATATGCCCTACCAAAACTTTTAAAAATGTTTTCCTAGTTCTTCTCTCTCTTTACCCCAAATCTCCTCTCTTCCTTGCCCACCCTTGGGACCGCTCCTTTCTTACTACCCATATACTTTCTCACTCCTGATCCAAGTTATGCTGGGAAAGACTGAAGGCAGAAGGAGAAGCAGGTGACAGAAGACAAGACAGTTAGATAGCATCACCAACTCAACGGACATGAACTTGAGCAAACTCCAGGAGACAATGAAAGACAGGGAAGCCTGGTGAGCTGCAGTCCGTGGGATCGCATAGTCAAACGTGACTTAGCGACTGAACAACGACAAATCCAATCTAGTTTCTAAATCTCTCACTCCTGCTACACTATGCAGAGAAATGGGACCCTTTCCCAGATCATGGCCTCAAACCTTTACCTTCAAAGATACCCCCCTTGCCCCAGCATTTGCATACTGTCCGGTCTTTAGCTAGTAGTTAACTAGTATTTTCTAGTTATCAGAATATATTCTAGGGGGAGAGGCGAGCATGTTGCAAATAACCCACTCAAAACATTTCTGTACTAACGCGTTCCATTCCAAGAGTGGGTTTGTAAGCCCAATTTGTTCGTAAGTCCAACAAAGTTAGCTTAGGTACTCAAGTAACACACTTGGCTATATAGTCCCACACTGTAATAGGTTTTTTGTAGTACTTTTCACACAAATAACACATAAAAAACAAACACAAAAAATAAAGAAAACATTTTTAATCTTACAGGACAACACCCTGAAAAGTATGGTTGTACGGTATACCAGCTGGCACACAGGGACATCTTAGAAAGTTTGCAACTTAAAAGTTTGTATGTAAGGGACTTACTGTATTCTGCTTGTGGAATTTCACCCTCCAGAATCTCACCCAGGGTTTTGCCTGAAAGTGAGTTTTCTCTCCGTAGTGCTAACCTGGGGGCTAAAAAAGCAAACCAAAAAAATTCAAAAATAATAATTCTTTTTTGACTCATCATTCAGCCAGAGAATTGGATGGTCTTGCTGTCTGCTCTGAGCCTCACTCCACTCATCTCTAAAATGGGATTATTCACAGCACTTACCACATGCAAAGCATTTAGCATCCTACCTGACACAAAGAGATCCATAAATGGTAGTATTTATTATTGTTGCTATTATTATGTTATTATCCTACTGGCTCTCCTGTATATGCACTGCCACTTCCCGGATATATTCTTTCCTCAAAAACCCAGCAAAATAGAATTTAGATAAGGGATTCCAAACTTTTCTCCCCACACTTTGCTTCAGAATGAACACAGTATTTCCAAGATTTTTTGCTTTCACAGTGAAAGAGAAGCAGCAGTTAATAAAACAACTAACTGGCTTCACTGATTGAAATTTGAGTGGAGCTAACTCCAGAATTTTTTCAGCTTTGATTTTGTCCCTTCATTGATTCATCTCCTGACTCCTCACATGGGAATAAAACCCACTCAAATGCTCCCTTTTTTACTGCTGTTCTTGAAAGCCTGTGTTCCCAAGATTCTCTGTGCTTGCCTCTCTCATAGTTCATCTCATGCTCTGCTGAGATTGCCTCTCTACAAAGATTATGTTATTCACCTTTGTATACTCAACAACTTGCAGAATGCCAGGTACATTGTTTGGATCTGAATGAAAAAATACATTAATAACCAAATAAACAAAAGAACAAAGCGAAGGTGGTGGTTTGCAGTCGTTTGCCCCAATCTTTTGCTCCTCCCTCTATCCACACACCCTTTTTCTTGTGTCTTTGCAATTCTTCCCCCTGAAGGAGTGGAGTAAATAATAATGGGCCAGTTCTAAGCCCAAGCTTTAAGAGGCCTTGCACCTCTAACATCATTATTAAAAAGCATGCCCTGCAGAGCCCATGGTACCAGGAGAAAGATGAGCGATCTGCCAGAGCTGCCACAATCCAAAGCAGAGATGCCTCAGCCACTCATCCAAATGAAGTTCTGAAGTGAAACCACCTAGCTGAGCCCATTCTAAATGAGCCACATCTCAGCTGACCTTCAGAAGCATAAGCAATAATGGTTATAGTTTTAAGCCACTGAGTCTGAGGATTAATTTGTTACATAGCTTTGTTTAGGCAACAGCTAACAATACATAGAGAAAACACACAACGAATTTAAAAAAAAAAACAAAACAGACAATCATAGCTGATGACGTTCAGCAGCTCACCTTCTGCAAGCCTTAATTCTTCTTCTGTGAAGTTTGGATAACAATTTCCGACCAAACTAGCTCACACGATCATGGTTAGTTGAAAATGATATAAGAGTAGGAGACCACAGCGGAGAATTAACAGAACAGAGAAAAAGGAGTGTTATTAGGGGCCGGTTTTCATAATTCTCTTTAATGTCCTGGTACAACCATAGTCGCTAACCCTGGGTCCTGTAAACTCAATTGAAATGAAACACCAGATGGCTAACGACGAGTATCTGGGTCCACAAAAATATTGGTAAAATTAATTCTCTTCCAAGAGGCAACTTGAGACTGCCTCTTTCAAGTTCAACTGGAAATTCAACTGAATTTCTAGATTTTTGCATTGGGAAACTCCCATTCTACCCTACCCAGTGCTTAATGCACTTTGCGATACCCCAACCAAGGTTTCCCAGCCTCCACTTAAATGCTTCAGTCAAAGGAAACTCAGCTGCAAACCACCTATTTCAACTTTGGACAGCTATGGTTACAAGAAATCTTTTCCTTATCTTCCCTAACCCCTAGACTAGGTCAATTTCCCTAGCTTCTCATAGCACTCTACTCCTTCAGAGCATATATTAAAGATTATAATTTGAAAGTTACTTGTATAATAATTTCTTCAGTGCCCATCTCCCACATGACACAGTAAACTTCTCTGCAGGGCAGAGATTATGTCTTCTTTGTTCAGTGCTGTATCTTCAGTGTCTAGCATGATAACAGTAAATTAGTAAGCATTCAATAAACATTTAGTGACTAGATATACAAACAAGTTGTTTTTAATCTTATTTAATACTCGCATGCTTGCGAGCTCAGTTGCTTCAGTCATATCTGACTCTTTGCGACCCCATGGACTGTAGCCTGCCAAGCTCCTCAGTCCACAGGCTTCTCCAGGCAAGAATACTGAAATGGGTTGCCATGCCCTACTCCAGGGAATCTTTCTGACCCAGGGATCAAACCCACGTCTCCTGTGGCTTCTGCATTGCAAGCAGATTCTTTACTGCTGAGCCATGGGGAAAGGCAATAATCTTATAGAGAACTTACTAATAAGGATTAAGTCAACAATGAAGGAATGAATGTACAGAAAACAGTATCTTCCTAAACTTCCTCCTCACTAAATAATATGAATTCTGTCTCTCAAGGGTCTAACAGAGCAAGTTTATTTCCTGGGTCATCCCCTCACATTTCATGGTAGTAGAGCTGAATCCTGGGAGATTTCTGATTAGAAGAGATAAAGGATTAAGAGTGGAATTTATAATTTATATAACAAATATTTATAATTAATAACAAATATTAAATGCCAAACATACTTATAGGTATTGGAGATACAACAGTAAGAATAATAGATCAAAAAAATTCTTCCTTTATAATTTTATGTCCTAATGGGGGGAGAGAGATAACAAACAAATAAGAAAGTAAAACATATAGCCTACCAGATGGTGATAAGTGCAATGGTGACAAATAAAGCAGAGAAGGAGAATAAGGAACCCAAGGGAAAATTGCTATTTTAAATGAGATGGTCAGGGAAGGTCTTTTGGAGAAGCTACTTGCATAATAGATCCAAAGATGGTGAGGGAGTGAACAATGCAATAAGAAGGCTTTGGGCAGAAAAGAATAGCCAATGGGAAAGGTCCTGAGTGGGGAGCTTGCCTGGCAGGACATGAAAAAAGTATGGAGGTCAATGTACCAAGGGAGAGAACAGCATGAGATGAAGTCTCGAGGGTCATGAGGAGCCTTGTAGCCATTGTAAGGACCTTGGTCCTCACTCTGAAGAAAATAAAAAACGATTGAGTGATTTCGAGCAGAGCATTGAAACATGACTCAAGTCACCTGGCTGGTAAGGTGGGTCTAGAGTGCAGACAAACAAGGGTAGATGCAGGTCACTTAGAAGGATCTGACAGTAATCTGGTTAGATGCTGACAGCCTGGCCCAGGGTGGGATTTCTCCCAGCATCTCACATTTGCATGCTGTGTGCTCAGCCACTCAGTCATGTCTGACTCTTTGCGACCCCATGGACTGTAGCCCACCAGGTTCCTCTGTCTATGAGATTTTCCTGGCAAGAATACTGGAATGAGTTGCCATTTCCTCCTCCAGGGGGACTCCCCAGATGACACAATGGTAAAGAATCTACCTGCCAATGCAGGAGATGCAGATTCGATCCCTGGGTCAGGAAGATGCCCTGGAGGAGGAAATGGCAACCCACTCCAGTATTCTTGTCTGGAGAATCCCATGGACAGAGGAGCCTGGCGGGCTACAGTTCATAGGGTTGCAAAGAGTCAGACATGATTGAGTAACTGAGCACATACAACCTTGCATTTAGATGATGCTGAATAAATCAAAGAAAGATTGGATAGATGGAGAAATAGAATATGCTCTGGTTTTGGAGTCAAAACAACTAGATTTGGGCTCAGTATTCCAGTTAAGTCTTGCCAATGTCATCTGAATAATTATCCCTAGAATCCTGTCTTCAGTCCAAGGATAAGAATTAAAGTTATTAAAGCATGTGTAAAAGTAGCCAGCCCAGCCAGATACAAGAAATCACATCTTATATGATTCCATTTACCTGAAATATCCAGAAGAGGCGAATCGATAGAAAGTAGATCAGTGGCTGAAAGGGGCATGAGAAAGGGAGTCCTGGACAGAAAAAGGACAATAGGCCAAAACTAAGGACATGTGAATAAAGTATAGACCTTAGTTAATAACAGTGTATCAATATTGGTTCATTAACTGTAACAAGTGAACAGACTAATACTGGAGGTGAATAATAGGAGAAACTGGTTATGGGGGTTATGGGAGCTCTCGGTATTATTTTCATAATTTTTTAATAAAATGGAAGTTATCTAAAATAGAAAGCTTAATTTTTAAAAAATGAGTGGCCATTCAGGCCTGGGAAATGGAAGAAAGAGTCTCAGTGGTTTACCTGCCAGGGAGCATGGGGTGTCCCATCCCATGTGCAGAAATGACCCTTCCCTGGAGGCTTGAGGGTTCAGGGAGGCGCCTGCCTTGCCCATTCTTTCATAATCCATTCTTAGAGCTGCTTCCTTTCAGTGCGAGCCCTGGGCAGTCACTGATTGCTTAAAATAATAATAATAAGATAAGAAAAGCTTGATACAGAAAATATTTCTAAATGACTTTAACTAATGTCCTCTGGGCTTCAGGGTGGGTAATCAGGGCCTCTTCTGTGTACAGGCAAATGTGATTACAGCGGGGCCTATATTGGTGGGTCTCTGAGCTCCCAGGCCCCCAGGCCACTGCCTGCCCTAACCACATTAGCAGCACTAGAGCCATCCATCAGACTAATAGGGGGCCTGGGACTGGGCCTGGCCCTCCTGCAAGCAGCTAGGCTCTGCCATCAAGAGACATCTGGCTCCTACTTCTTCCTCACCATTACCAGATCAAGGCTGTGACTATGGGATGGACCTGCCTGTCTTGCCCCTTCCTGCTGCCCATCTTGGCCACACCACTGCATCCTCAGAGCTGTCAGGCGGGGGCTGGGGAGGGGGCTCCTTGCTGCCTGCAGACAGACCAAACCTAGCTGGGGTGAGAGGCCACACTTCTAGCCACCATCTGCCTCCCACCCCCAGTTCAGCAGGCGCCCCCCTCTTCCGCCCCCGCCATCAACTCTCCCAGTCTCCCTGGCCCAAGCCTGTCAAAAATAGAACTCGCTGGCAGCAGGAGCAGAAGAGTGGAAGGGGCAGGGGGTCTTGTTTACCTAACACCGTGCTAGTTGCTACAAAGGTCAAGGCCCATCTGCCAGGCAGCGGGTGCCAGGAAACCAGCTGCCTTCATGGCACGGGCACTAAACATTAGTGAGGGGCAGGTGGACAGACCAAGTAACACACGCACACACACACTTCAGGCCTAGAACTGACTCGGTAAGCCACGTAATGCATTTGCTATATGACTCGTGGCAAATGTTGAGACCTGCGATGGCTTATTGGCTTCTTCCTGTCATTTAAAATGCCCACATGCCTCCATTCCCACTTCTTGGGCAAGCTCAGGGAACCCATTTTAATATGAGACTAAATTCAATGTAAACAAGAAACCTAATCAGCTTTTGTTTGAGGGGAAGATAACCAACCACACTCTGACTCATTTTAAATCTGAACAGAAATAATTTGGGAGCACGTTGGCTTTGGGGATAAACTTCAGTCAACAGAGAGTTGCCTTTTCAGGAGCCCATACGCCCTGATTCCCAGTTCTGCTCTTCTTCCCCCTACTGTGCTGCCTCAGTCCCCGTGGGAAGTCTGCTGAGACAGGTGAAGTTGGGCAAGAATGGAGCCTGCAGAGGGCAGGTAAGGGCGGTGTGAACCAAGAGGAGTGGGCGGTTTCCAGCCTCAGAGTCTCCAACAGAGAAACGGGTGGGATATCCCAGCCTGACCCTAAGAGGAAGAACTGGCTTTGAGGAACTTAAGGATGAATCACCAGCGTGTGTCCCCTGCCAGCCCCCACTCCCCAGGACCTCACCTAAGGGCTCAGGAAGCCAGGAAGTCGAGTGATCTCCCAGCAGGATCGCCCATTTTGGGGGTGTTTTATCTACACTTAGGAAAACTGAAGAGCCTATTGTTTAGTCGCTGAGTTGTATCTGACTCTTTTATGACCCCATGGACTGTAGCCTGCCAGGCTCCTTTGTCCATGGGATTCTCCAGGCAAGAATACTGGAGTGGGTTGCCATGACCTTCTCCAGGGGATTTTCCTGACCCAGGGATAGAACGTGAGTCTCCTGCATCTCCTGCATTGACAGGCAGATTCTTTACCACTGAGCTACCTGGTAAGCCCTGAATGCGCATAGTCCAGGCAAATAGGCCTGGTGTTGACAGCAAGAGTGGTTGCTCACCGCCCTGAAGGAAGTACTTAAAGGTGGACCAAGGCTCACCAGGGTGGACACACAGGTGGGTGCATGCTAGGAGCCCCAAGACCCACTCACATCCGGAAATATTAGCAACCTCAGGGAGAGGGAACCAGGGGCTCTGGGAAGGCTTGTGCCAGCTGTGTGACCCTAACAAGCCTCTTTCCTTCTCTGAATGTGCTTCTAATCTGTAAACTGTCAGACTTTTCCCCTGAGTGTCAACCTTCATAGTGCAGCAGAATCACTTGGAAAGCATTTTAAAAGTATATGTGCCCAAGTAAGCCCAGAGATCTGGGGTTCATTGGTGGTAGGAGGGTCACCAGTAGTTTTTAAAACTCACCACATGACTCTAAAGTTTAACCAGGCCCGAGAAACACCACTTAGCTTGTATTGGCCCAACTGGAGGGCTTATTAAAACACAGATTCCTATGCTTCCCTGGTGGTCTAGTGGTTAGAACCGCCTGCCAATGCTGGGGACACGGGCTCGATCCCTGGCCCAGGAAGACCCCACATGCCATGGGGCAACTAAGCCTGTGAACTGCTACTGTACTGAACACCCAACACCAAAGCCTGAGCCCCACAGCAAGAGAAGCCACCGCAGCGAGAAGTCCATGCACCACAACAAAGAGTAACCCCGCTCATCACCACTGGAGATAGCCCGCGCAAAGCAGCGAAGACCCAAAACCCAATACATAATAAATAAATAAATATTTAAAATAAAATAAAACAATTCCTGGGCTATTCCCTGAGAACTTACATTTCTAACAGATTCCCAGATGATACTGAGGATGCTGGCCCAGGGACCATACACTGAGAACCACTATCCTGAACCAACGCCACTCACAGTGTGGTCCCAGAGTGGCAGCAACATTATTCTCTGCAAGTTTATCAGGAACGCAAATTCAGATGCCTTATTACAAATGTTAAAAGAATATGTCCTTCTAGGATGAAGAAGGGCTTCTCTCACAGCTCAGTTGGTAAAGAATCTGCCTGCAATGCAGGAGACCTCAGTTCGATTCCTGGGTTAGGAAGATCCACTGGAGAAGGGATAGGCTACCCACTCCAGTATTCTTGGGCTTCCCTTGTGGCTCAGCTGGTAAAGAATCTGCCTTCATGAGAGACCTGGGCTCGATTCCTAGGTTGGGAAGATCCCCTGAAGTAGGGAAAGGCTACCCACTCCAGTATTTGTTGAAGAAGACTCCTGAGAGTCCCTTGGACTACAAGGAGATCAAACCAGTCAATCCTAAAGGAAATCAGTCCTGAATATTCATTGGAAGTACTGATGCTGAAGCTGAAACTCCAATACTTTGGCCACCAGATGTGAAGAACTGACTCATTAGAAAAGACCCTGATGCTGGAAAGATTGAAGGTAGGAGGAGAAGGGGATGACAGAGGATGAGATGGTTGGATAGCATCACCAACTGGATGGACATGAGTTTGAGCAAGCTCTGGGAGTTGGTGATGGACAGGGAAGCCTAGCATGCTGCAATCCATGGGGTCACAAAGAGTCGGACACAACTGAGCAACTGAACTGAACTGAACTGAGGGTGAAGAAAAGAATGGTGATGATGATGGTGTTGATAAAGGAGCTGCAGAGAGGTCAAGGAGCAGGGAGCCTGGGTGAGAGAAGAGAGCAGCTGATCTGAGCCAGCCCTGTGTTGATGTCGATGGAGTGACTGTTGCCCTTCTCAGAGGTCCCTTCTCTCCTCTTGCCTTTTCATACTGTTGTGAAAAGCTTTCATAAGAGCTTCCCCTTGCCCTCAGGTATTAAATTTGCATAAATCACTGCTCAGCCCATACCCCCATCATCAACAATTATATCCAGTCCATCACCTAGCTTGCATTACAAATAAAAAATATATATATACATATATATTTACACACACATATATATGATTGAATGACTGCCCAAAGGCCCCAGGGCAAGGCTTTAACTCACGTTTGATCCTGGTTGGTTGCTCTCTGCTGCAGCAGCAGATCCTCTCCATCAGCAAGGACTGAGTCACAGACTGAGCATGCTGTGACTGACCCCCTTCCTTGGCCTGCTGCCTGATATCTAGCAACAGCCCTTCCTCAAACCCTGAGCTTCATAAATGCTGTGAAATACTAAGAAGAGAAGGAGTACAGGTTGGTTGGGAGAACCCTGGCCTGGGAGACAAGAACCCTCAGGTTGCCTTGGGCATAACTCCAAGCTACTATGATCTTAACCCAGCCTACTCTCTCCAGATCTTAACATCACTCTCAGCAAAGTGGAAAAAGGCCTCCTTGCTGGGTTCCTTCTGATGGGCTTGCAAGCTATCTCCTGTACACCAGACTACCCTTTGTTTGAAGTCTTCCACTCCAGACACTACTGGGTTTCCTGTATTTAAAGAATATAGTGTAGACATCACTTGGAATGCCCCAAAGTTCCATTTCTTGTATCTTCATTCTGTGGAATGAAGCTTGGCCATGTGATTGATCTTGACAACATAAACATCAAAGTGAGAATAAGACCTTCTTCCAAGTGTGGTTCCATTACTTACTACATCACTCCCTTCCCATTCTAGGAACTGCCAGAAGAACCTGTTACATGTTACTTTAAATAGCCTCCTTGGTGGCAAATCTTCATCCTAAGAGGGTGGATCTGCTTGTTAGAAACAGCCCAAAGCTATCCAGAGCCAAGAATGGTGAATAGAGTGAGAGATTAAGGCTGGGAAATATCATTTTAGTCTAAAACAAGGTGTAACTATAATTAAATCGATCCGGGGGTTGGTCTGAATGGCCTCTAATGTCTCTTCCAGCTCCAATACACTGTGATTTTCTTGTATAGATAGAAAATGGATTCTGAAGGCAAATGAAAACATTCCACAGGTGTCCTTCAAAGGAATCTGTATAAAATTACTCCTCCCAAGATGACTCCTTTAAGAGGCAATTCTCCTTTAGATGCATACTTTATTTCATGGATTCAGGGGTAGTTTTATTCTCACATTCTATCTCTGAAATCAGGATACAGAAGATGTTTAGAGGAGGGTCATAGTTAAAAGGGCAGCATTTTTTCTTTCTTATTGGTACATGATTTCTATCAATGGCATCATGGATTCAGTGAAACACTGTAAATCCAGAACTATTCTGATTTTCAGTTAAAGCTGCTTTAGAATCATACTTCTTATATCTTTCTCACTTCTCAGATAGTCTTGATTCTCAACTTTGGATGCACCAAAGACCAATTAAATCAAAATCTCTGGTGACAGAAATCAGGCATTATTAGTTTTTAAAGCTCTCCAGTTGTAAAGGTCTATAACACCTTAAGATAACTACAGCTGTCTTGTAGCTCCATAGGAATCCAGGCTTACAGGGAAGCCAGGATCGTGGCTGGTCAATCAGAGAAATGGAAGGTTTTACGAATAAATAGTGTTGAGCTCCTGGGTTGAGCCATGTCTAAAGTCTTCCGTTAAACTTTGCAGTTTAGTAAGCAATAGATCTTCTGTGTTGTTTAAATTGGTTCAACTTCTATGTATGTCTTTCAACATCCATAAAATGAGGGGTGTGTTAAATGCAATTGATTGGGCTGAGAAAGGAAAGCCCTGGGCAATGAGAGTTCCACTATCCTGGGCCAGGAGGTTGGTAATCTTTGTTCTGATGTTGCAAATAGCTGATTAAATGATGAGCTTTTTTTTCTCCCCCTTAAGACTCTTACCATCTATTTGCCAAGTTGTCAGCACCCCAGAATTTGTTAGCAAAATTTCAAAATGTTATAGACTGAAAGTTGACTTTTGAAGCCTTCATAAAGGTTTACAACTAGCTCATCTGAAAATGGCTCTAGAGAAGAAAATATAGATTTGCTAAAAGAAGCCCTTTTTAGCTTGTGGTCTGCAGTATATATTCCTCAGGAGTCTGGCAATTAACAATTAGTCTTGCAGCATTGCAAAACCACACTGTCTACTTTGAGCTCAATTTCCTACAGGTTGAGGCAGGAAGTAAGAAACTATTCAGCAAAAGACAGATTAGGGCCCCAAAGAAACCTAATCCCCCAGGTGGCTCTCAAACACTCCTGCCAAGTATTTCCCCAAGGAAAGGATTTATCACTTCCCTGGCTAAAATGTAGCTGTAAGCCAGACAACTTAGAGAGACATTCTCACCCCAGTCGGAGGTTTCCAATTGCCCCAAAGTACAGAAAAGTAACGCACTGATGCCAGGGATGGTTGATCGGGGATAGAAATTTACAGAGGCTGTTCTCAAAAATAATTTCTCTCAGTTTAATAGTCCATGGTCCAAAGACATCAGAACCTGTTAGGATTGAGTTTAGTTGTCTCTATAAAAGACTGACTAGTGACTTCACCAAAATTTGTGTTTGCTTTTCCTATTATTCCTCTGAAATAAAAGATGCATCCCAGCCACAGAGCAAATGTTTGACATATGATGAATAAATGAGTGAATGAATCAGCCCCAAGGACTGCCAACAGTATACAGCAAATAACACAATGCTTTTGAATTGTGGTGCTGGAGAAGAGTCTTGAGAATCCCTTGCAAGGAGATCAAACCAGTCAATCCTAAAGGAAATCTACCCTGAATATTCATTGGAAGGTCTGTTGCTGAAGCTGAAGCTCCAGTACTTTGGCCACCTGATGTGAAGAACTGACTCATTGGAAAAAACCTTTTGCTATGAAAGATGGAAGGCAAAAGGAGAAGGGAGTGGCAGAGGATGAGATAGTTAGGATAGCATCACCGACCCAATGGACATGAATTTAAGCAAACTCAAAGAGGTAGTGGAGAACAAGGGAGTCTGGCATGCTACAGTCCATGGGCTTACAAAGAATTAGACACAACTTAGCAATTGAACAGCAACAACATAACTCAAAATGAAGCAAAGGGACAGATAATGGGAGCAGAGTTCCTCATTTTAGCTTGTGAAAAAGGAACCCAGGATGAAAGATTTGGGGCTTAATCCTATAGACCTGAGCTGGCCTCTTCTTTATCTCTCACGGGATCTCCATTTTGCCAGGTAACAAACACCAGGGTCTTCCCTGGGGGTGTGGGTCTATGTTGAAGACCAGGACAGAGTCCTATTTTCTAGGAATCTTTAATGTATTGGGTGATGGACAAGATGAATACGTCCAAAGTCATTCTCTATGGGTGATAAAAAGAAACAGGGTCATCAAATTCATATGAAAATCCAAAGGACCCAAAATAGCCAAACCAATCTTGAAAAAGAACAAAGAGGATTTACATTTACCAATTTCAAAACTTCATATGTGACTACAGTAACCAAGATGGTGTGGTACAGGCCCAAAGATAGACATATAGATTTTTGGAATAGAGCTGAGAGTCCAGAAATAAACCTCTACAGTTATGGCCAATTGACTTTGGCAAAGGTGCCAAGATAATTCAATGAGGGAAAGAGTAATTTCTTCAACAAATGGTGTTTGACCAAGTGGATATCCAGGTGTAAAAGTATAAATCTGTACCCTTAACTCACACTGTAGCACAAAAATTAAATCAAAACCCATCATAGATATAAATGTAAGAACTAAAACTATAAAACTCTTAGAAGACAGGAGTAAATCTTTCTGACCTTGAGTTAGACAATGACTTCTTAGATACGACATCAAAAGCACAAATGATAAAATACAAAAATTGGTTAGTTGGACTTCATAAAAATTAAAAACTCTTTCTTTTCAAAAGATACCAAAAGCAGTGATAAGACAAACCATAGATTGGGAGAACATTTGTAAATATATTTGCAAATCACAGGGACTTGTATCTGACAGGGACTTGTATCCCTATGTGGTAGACAGAATTGTGACCAGCCAAAGATGCCCACATCTCAAACCCTAGAATCGTGTGTATGTTACCTTACATGGCAAAGGAAGCTTTGCAGATGTGATTAAGGTTAAGGATCTTAGATGGAGAGGTTATCCTGGATTGTCCAGGTGGCCTCACTCTTAATCACATGATTCCTTAACATCAGAGACTATTTCTAGCCTGTGGTCAGAAAAAGATAGAATAATAGAAAAATGACAACAGAAATGACACGTTGCTGGCTTTGAAGATCGAGGAAGCCACCAAAACCCAAAAAATGCAGACCTCTAGAAGCCAGAAAAGACAAGAAATAGATCATCCTCTAGAGCCTGCCAACACAATGATTTTAGCTCAATGAAACCAGTGTCAAACTTTTGACCTTCAGAACTATTAAATGATAAATTTCTGTTGTTTTAAGCCACTGAATCTGTGGTAATTTTTACAGCAGCAATATAAAATTAATACCTCAGAATACACAAAAAATTACTCCAACTCAATACTAAGACTAAAAATCCAATATAAAAATGGGCAAAAGATATAAATAGACACTTCACCAAAGATACACAAATGATCAGTAAGTACAAGGAAGAATTCTCAACATCATTAGCAATTAGAGAAATGCAAATAAATATAGCCATCCCTCTGTATCCATGGAGGGTTGGTTCCAGAACCCCTGTGGATACCAAAATCCAAGGATGCCCAAGTCCTTATATAAAATGGCATAGTACAGTCATCCCTCTGTACCCACAGATAGAGGACCAGCAGAAGCACAGGGCCAACTGTACTGTGATGAGATACTGCTATGCACCCACTAGGATGGCTATACTTAGAAAGACATACAGTAACAAGTCTTGGTGAGGATGTAGAGAAACTGGAAAGCCATACGTTGCTGGTGAGAATGTAAAAGAGGGTGAAATGGATTGGCATTTTCTTAAAATGTTTAATATAGAATATATGATAAATATAAATATAGAGCATACAAATATGTGGACCAGTAATCCCACTCATCAGTATCAACCCATGAGAAATGAAGCCATATGCATGTGAGTATTGTATGTGAACATTTATGACAGTATTATTGTTATTTTTATGGAAGTATAGTTGACTTACAATGTTGAGTTAGTTTCAGGTATACAGCAAGGTGATGCAGATATATATATACATAGTCTTTTTCAAATTCTTTTCCATTCTAGGTTATTACAAGTTATTGAATATAGCTCCCTGTACTGTACAGTAAGTCCTTGTTTTTTTAATCTATTTTATATACAGGAATATAATCTTTAATCTCAAGCTCTTTATTTATCCTCCCCTTCTTCCCCTTTAGTAACACTGTTTGCTTTCTATGTCTGTGAATCTGTTTCTGTTTGATAAGTAAGTTCTTTGTATAACTTTTTTAGGTTCCACATATAAGAGATGTCATATGATATTTATCTTTCTCTGTCTGACTTCACTTAGTATGAAAATCTCTAAATTCATCCATGCTGCTGCAAATGGCATTCTTTCATTCTTTTTTATGGCTGAGTAATATCCCACTATGTATATATACCACATCTTCTTTATCCACTCATCTGTTGATGGACGCTTAGGTTGCTTCCATGTTTTTGACTATTGTAAATAGTGCTGTTATGAACACTGGGGTGCATACATCTCTTCAAATTAGAGTTTTCATCTTTCTTCCAGATATATGCCCAGGAATAAGATTGCTGAATCATATGGTAACTCTATTTTTAGTCTTTTAGGACCTCCATACTGTTCTTCATAGTACCTTCACCAGTTTACATTCCCACCAACAGGGTAGGAGGGTTCCCTTTTCTCTACACCCTTCCATTTTCCCTAATAGACAAGAAGTGGAAATAACCCAAATGATAATCAAGAGGTTAATGGATAAACAAAATAAATAAAGATAATAATAATAAATACTAAGGAAAAAGTATTAATACATGTTATAACATAGATGAACCTCAACAATGTTATGTAAATCAAAGAAACCAGTCACAAAGGGCCATATATTATATGGTTTTATTTAAATGAAATACCCAGAGTAGGCAAATCTATAACAACAGAAAGCAGATTAGTGTTTCCTAGAGCTGGGAGGATGGGGGAAGAGGATTTGGAGGTGGTGGCTAAGAGTATAGGGTTTCTTTTGTGGGGTAATTAAAATGTTCTAAAATTAGATTGTGAAGATAGTAGCACAATTCTGTAAATAGATTAAAAATCATTGAATTGTACACTCAAAACAAGTGAAGTTTATGGCATGTAAATTATGTCTCAATAAAGCTAAGGAGGAAGAGAAGAAGGAACTGAAGTCTACACTGTGGAGCTGCCAAATCCTGGAGGCAGCGGGTGGTGGGGTGGGGGGGTGGGGATTGGGAATTCACATCCATGGAGAATTACCTGTGTTCCTCGTTGTACTGATTAAATATAGAGTTTGATCTTATTTCAGGGGCCTATAGCACTGGGCAGGCTGGCCAGAACTTTCCAGTGAGAGAAAGGTATCTTTTGGTGGGAGCACTCACTGAGAGAGGAGACTGGGGAGTCAATTTGGCCAGAGGGAAGGTTGGCTACAGTATCCACAATTTCCAACCAGAAAATAAGTCATAGGCAAACACATTTAGAAGACATGAGACAAATTTTACAAAACCGGGCTGACCCAGAGGGTCCCCAGCCTCTGGGTAGAGCCATTTTACCCTCGGTCCACAGCCTGTCCCCTGAGGGCACAGGGAAGGAAGGACAGGAGTGGGCTCCAGGGAAAGGATATAGACTTGCAGCCCACGTAATGAATGGCACCAACCGAACAGGCAGGAGACTTGCAGGAATCAGCCTGCTCTAAAAGCAGGACCTGGGCTGCTGCGTTTTGAGTGCATGAAGCCCATCCTCATCCATCTATCTTCACACCTGAGAGAGAGAAGGTGCAATAACAAGCATCTTGATATATATGCGTCTACAATCCGGTTATGAGGTTATCAAGCAAGAAAGACGCCCCCAGAGAATGCATATGCTTTTTTCATGGAGGAATCGGAGAGTAAATAGCTGAAATTTATCTTGAGGGAGATAATAGAAGCACTTTTTTAAATTGTGGAAAAAACAATATTTTTCCCCAGAGCATTCAAGCCTTTCCAGGTTTTGATCATGTTTCTCATTAATGGGCCTCCATGCCAGATTCATCTTAGGTTCACCGGAAAAGAAAGGAAGTGGATCTGCTTTGGCCAATGGTTTGAATCCAAGCCAAGTATGAGGAGGGGAGAGAAGAGAAGCCCAGCCACCCCAAACCAGGCCTCCATTTTGCCCAACCTCGGGGAGTCTAAGAAGGTGGCCCAAGAGCATACACTGCCAGCGAACTCAGGGGCACTGTACATTTCTGGAAGAAGGCATGACTTCTAAGTCTGTCTGTCTGCTGGGATCTCTATATGCCATCACTGCCTTGGTGAGGGACATTGGTCTCTTTGCCTGCGTAAATGTAAATACTAAATGTATTTACTTTACTGACCTATTTGTGTAAGAACTATCTTTGCTGGCTGAAACAGTGAGATCATGAATATGGAAGATTTTATGAACCGAGAAGAACTGGTGGTGGGGGGAGCCAGGGGTGGTGGTTACAAAGGAGATGGTAGGGATAAGCATTTTATTGAATACATTAAGGCATCAAGCTCTTTCCTTTTGTTTGTTTTATAAATAAAAGCTCGCAAGGTAGACATTTCCACTTACACAGGGAGAAACTGAGGCTTAGAAACTGCACATGGCATGTCTGACCCAGTCTATAATTGGCAATGCGAGACTTGAACCCCAAGTCTGTGGGACTCCAAATCCATAGCTGGTCCTGAAGAGTGGCCATGGATGTTATTAGACTAAAAGTACCCTTGGGACCATGACAGGCACTGGACTCCTGTTTGGAGCTTCAAGCAAACCACAGTGCTGCCTGTGATGCAAAAATATCCTCCAAGTCACTAGCACCAGCAGTCCTGTTATCTCTGACTTGTCATTTAGAAATCCTCTTTGATCTCTTCTTCCTCTGTTTAGGGAGCAAGTCCCTAACTTAAAGCACTCAGATGGTCCCTTCCCCAGGAGCGGTAGGAACAGGGTGAAGGGGTGGGGGTGATTCCTGTCCCTGGCTTAGCCATCCCACCTTTTTTCAGGGGTGGCAGATGCTTGTCCAGGCTCAGCATTCAACCTCTCTGAGTCTTGATCTCCAAACTGAAAGGTTGGACCAGGTTGATGCTTTTCAAACTTAGGTCACCACAACTCTCAGTAAGAAATATACATTCTCTGACAACCCAGTTCATGTGCAGGTATTTTTCTTTTCACAAAACAAAGTTAATCCATGCTACACATGCATATGTATATGCACTCTACTATTTTTCTATTTTACTCTATTTTTTTAATCCTGGTCACAGAACATTAATTGGTTTGATTTCACTTCCCGAAGGGATCAAGACCCACAGTTTGGAAGATCCCGTTCTAGACACCCTCTAATGACCATTCCAGCTGTGACACTTGATGAATCTTTACCCAGCCTTCCCTTCCTTCAGAGGGGGGGTCCTTCTGAGCTGATGAGCTACTGTGGAGCCAGCCAGGGCTCTGCCCCTCTCCCCGTCCTTGGGAATGTTTCTCCTGCCAACCTGTTTCTTGTGTACATGTTACCTTCATGAATTCCTGAAGGTAAAAAGACTCACTCAAGGTCACAGCACTAGTAGCTGGAGCAAGGACCTGCACAACCTGATCGCATGCCCCAGCCTTTCACACCAATACCTGCCTTCTGACAAGCACCCTGTGGCCTGGCAGCACCCAGGCCTTCCAGGAAGAAGTGCTCTACCCTCGCACTTGCATGCCATCAGACTCCCTTGTGACTCCCACCAGACTCCCTTTGGAAATCACGCGACTCAGATTGAGACTTGAACCTATGGTCTTTTAACTGAGATCACACACCTGGTTCGGGACTTAATGAAGCTTGGGTTCTTGATGTCTTATCACAGAAAGAAGTCAGTGAGAGACAAAGTGGTAGGTAATAAGTGGATTTATTTAGAGATACGCACACTGCACGGAGTGTGAGCCATTTTGGAAGATGAGAGCAGCCCCAGGGTACAGGATGGTCAGCTTTTATTGTTGTTCAATTGCTAAATTGTGTCTGACTTTTTGCAACTCCATGGACTGTAGCCTGCCAGGCTCCATGGAGTTCTCCCAGCAAGAATACTAGAGTTGACTGCCATTTCCTTCTCCAGGGGACCTTCCCTGACCGGGCATCAAACCTGTGTCTCCTGCATTGGCAGGTAGATTCTTTACCAATGAGCCACCAAGGAAACTCTTTTTATAGAGATGGGTAATTTCATAGGCTAATGAGTGGAAGGAGTATTCCAGATATGATGGGGAAGGGGTGGGGATTTCCAGGAATTGGGCCACCGCCCACATTTTATCCTTTATGGTTGCCCTTGGAACTGTCATGGTGCCTGTGGGTGTGTTATGAAGAGCATATACTGAGGCTCAAGGTCTAGCAGAAGTTGACTCATCTGCCATCTTGGATCTCTTTGGTTCTAATTAGTTTATGTTCTTGGGCTATGTAATCCTTTTAAAGGCTGTGCCCTGCCCCCTTCCCTCCTGTTCCACTTTTGAATCCAGCTCTGATCCCTGGGTCGGGAAGATCCCCTGGAGAAGGAAATGGCAACCCACTCCAGTACTCTTGCCTGGAAAATTCCATGGACGAAGGAGCCTGGTAGGCTACAATCCATGGGGTCACAAAGAGTCAGACACGACTGAGCAACTTCACATCCTCAGCTTTTTGTTGCCTCTCGGCACACACTCTCCAGCCTGTCTCTGATATCTGTCAGGGTACATCTGGGTTGTGTGTGTGTGTTTAGGGATGAGGGACAGGTAAGTCAGTCCATTTTGATCCATGTTGGCCACGGGCATATTTCTGAATTAGTCCCGTGGGAGAAGACATTCTGCCTTATGCAGGTTTTAATTGGTCAAATAGAATATGTGTCATTAAAGTTGTATCTTCCAGTTCCCAAGTGGACCTTTGACTCCTCTCATCAAAAATCACCCCCATGCCATTTGTGATGTGGCCAGATTTTATTTTCTTGGAGTCCAAAATCAATGTGGACATTGACTACAGCCACAAAATTAAATGATGCTTGCTCCTTGGAAGGAAAGCTATGATAAACCTAGACAGCACATTAAAAAGCAGAGACATCACTTTGCCAACAAAGGTCCCTATAATCAAAGCTATGGTTTTTCTAGTAGTCATGTACAGATGTGAGACTTGAACTATATAGAAGGCTGAGCACCGAAGAATTGATGCTTTCAAATTGTGGTGCTTGAGAAGACTCTTGAGAGCCCCTTGGTCTCCAAAGAGATCAAACCAGTCAATCCTAAAGGAAATCAACCCTGAATAGTCACTGGAAGGACTGATGTTAAAGCTGAAGCTCCAATACTTTGGCCACCTGATGTGAAGAGTCGACTCATTGGAAAGGACTCTGATACTGGGAAAGACTGAAGGCAAAAGAGGAAGGAAGCAGCAGAGGATGAGATGATTAGATAGCATCACCAACTCAATGGACATGAGTTTGAGCAAACTCCGGGAGATGGTGAAGGACACAGAAGCCTATCATGCTGCAGTCCATGTGGTTGCAAAGAGTCAAACATGACTTAGCGACTGAACAGCAATAAGCCAGGAGTCTCACAGAGGCAGAGCTAGGGATGCTGGGAGAGGTGGAGAGATGCCATGTATGGCATCTTGGCTGTGAATACACAGGAGGCCATCATGGACATTGCCACTCCAAACTTCACATGGCAGGGATTTCCCTGATGGTCCAGTGACTAAGACTTTGCACCTCCAATGCAGTGGGCCCAGGATTGATCCTTAGTCAGGGAACTAAATCCCAGATGCTGCAAGTAAGAGTTCACAGAGAGCAACTAAAGATCCCACAAGCCACAGTGAAGATCGAAGATCCGAAGTGTCACAACCAAGACTTGGTACAGTCAAATAAATAAATAAAATACTTTTTAAAAAAGAACTTACATGGCAGACATGAGTCTCTCACCCCAGAAGGACATCTGTAAGCAAAGCTTGGCTTGAGATTTTTAATGGCTATTAATTACTGTGTATGAGAGCTTAGGTATCAAGGACAGATGGAGAATGATAGCTAGATGACAGTTGATGGCTATTAAATAATAGATAGTAGTGGTTAGATTGTAGGTAACTATAGATAGTAGAGAATAAAAAGTAGCTGATAGATTAGAGCACATAGCAGATAATAGATAGTAGCCAATAGTAGATCATAGATAACAAATGGAAGATACTGGATAATGGTTTTTAAGATAATAGAAGCTGATAGTGGATAATAGTGGATGGTTGATAAGAGTAGCTAATAATGGATAATAGGAGCTGGGGTATAATAGTAGCTAATGGTGGCTAATAGTCGGTAAGTGATAATAGTTGCTAATAGAGGGCAGTGCTAATAGCAGATAATAGTGGCTGGCTATAGATCACAGCTGATAGCTCACAGGTAGTGGCCTGAAAGATCACTAAACACTGAGCAGCGTGGAGTTCCATTTATTATCCTAAAAGGCTTTAGGACTCTCTTGGACATTCTTGGGTAAGCCTGTTCTGATGTTTCTGTAACTAAGATAGGGGTGGGGTGGTCAGAGATACTCAGCCCAGTTAGTCACAAAAACTGGTTTCCAGTTTAAGTTCCTTCATTAACCAGCTGCAGGATCTTGGACCCACCATGTAACCCCTATGATTTCTCATGTCTCAAGGAGGAGGCAATTCCTATTCCTTGTCTATCCACTGCAGAGGGCAAAATGTGGGCAAATGGTAGCTGTAAGGACACATCATCATTTCATAGTAAGATGCAGAATCAAACGGTTGGCAGAGCTGGCAAAGGCCCAGCTACAAGAGGCCAACCACTGGGCCCCGGTTTGTGGGCAGGAGGATAACAATGTTTTCCATCCTCACAGTGAGCAGGTTCACAGCCAGGGGCAAGGATGGCACATGACTGACAGGCTAACCCAACGGCAGGAGGGCCAGGGATGCCCTTCCCTGGCCTTTCACCAGTGCTAACATTCTGGACGTTCTCCTAACACTGCCCAGTAGTTTCTGTCACTTGCTGATGGCTTTCTCCATTCTACTTCAGACAAAATCCAGACACTTCATCAGGACCTACAAGGTCCTTTCTTTCCTTGTTTTTTTTTTTTTGACTGTGCTGAGTCTTCATTGCAGTGCTCAAGCTTCTCTCGTTGCACAGGCTCCAGAGCGCACAGGCTCAGTAATTCAGCCCATGGCTTAGCTACTCTGAGGCAAGTGGGATCATAGTTCCCCAGTCAGGGATCAAACCCCCACCCCTTGCACTGGAAGGTAGATTCTTAACCACTGGACCAGCAGGGGAGTCCCAGGACCTATCAGGTCCTTTTTGATCTGGTCCTTTCCTGGCCTTCTGACCTCAGTCTAGCCTTCTCCCCCATCACTCACACTAGCTCAAGGGGGTCTACTTGTTCCTCAGACAAGTCAGACTCATTCCCACAGGGCGTTTGCACTTGGTGGTCCCTCCTACTGGAAGGTTCTTCTCTCGCATCCACATCCCTGAGCTCTGAGCATGGCAGGTTCCTTCTCAACTGCTGCCCCTCAGAGAAGACTTCCCACTTGGAATCACACTCCATCACATCACCCCATTTTATTTCCGCTGTAGCACTTAATCTCCATCTCAAATTAAATCCCCATCACCTTCTTTGCTGTTGCTGTTTAGTTGCTAAGTCATGTCTGACTCTTTGCAACCCCATGGACTGTAACCCACCAGGCTCCACTGTCCATGAGATTTCCCAGGCAAGAATACTGGAGTGGAATACTGCCCTTTCCTTCTCCAGGGTATTTTCCCAATCCAGGGATTGAACCCAGGTCTCTTGCACTGCTCCCGCTTTGCAGATTGATTCTTTACTGATGAGTCACCAGGAAAGCCCATCATCTTCTTTATTTACTCGTTAAGTCACTCACTGTCTCTCTACCACATTCAAATGCAACTTTTAAAGTCAAAGCCCTAGGTATCTCTTCACTGAAATCTCCCAGCACCTAGAACAGTTCCTGGCACAAAGCAGTGTATTAATGAGTATTTATTGAATGAATCAGTGAAGGAAAAAAAGGCCATTGCAACCACAACAAGATGGCGGCTTTGGAGCCAGAGGGGCTGGGGTTCTGAGAGTGCTTCACTTTAAACTGGTGTTGAGATGTTGAACAAGTTACTTAACTCCTCCTATTATCTTCAGTTTACTCAGCTATGAACATCAAGATGATATTGACAATGTTGAACTTGATGTGAGCCCTGTGCTCCCTAAAATTGAGAAATCCTGCCACCCTTCTGTGTTTCTAGACATGACTAACCACAAAGGACCACCCTGCTCTCCTAATTCTGGGATAAGACACACTTCTATCCTTCCTCATGACTCCTGTGAAATTTGCTGATGTCTCCCTTCTTTACCTGCCCCCATAAACCCCTAGGCCCCATGTCATTGCTTTGAAACTCTCCTCGCTAATGTGCATTTTCCCCATTGCAAATAGTCTCAATGCAGTTAATTGTCCAGTGCATTCTGTCTTCCACAAAATTTCTTCCCCTTGCAGAGTTAATATGAGGATTAAATGGAATAACATGTGTGAAAGTTGTATTGCACAGCACCTTCAGCAGAATTTTCCCTCAGCGGGATTCAAATGATCTCCAGCCTTCTCTAGATTGAGGCAGAGTATTGGTCCACTCACAGGTCAGAGAAGAACTAACCACAAAGCATATTCAGTTACTCAGGACTCTAATCCTCATTATCTCTGCTCCCGTGAAAAGGACGAGAGCAAAATGCCTACCCTGTTTTATATATATTGTGTTTATATGTCTATACATATACACGTATCAACATATATCCATATATATAATTTCCAAATACATATTTTCATATGCATATACAATGATATGCATTAATATACAAATATAATATATAGTACATATTAAATATTAGGAGCCATTTGGCTCAACTATGTGCTGTGTGACAAGCACTATGTACTAATCATTATTATTCCCATTTTGAGGGTCTGAAAGAAGGTAAGGAATTTGTCCAAGATCTTACAACAAATTAATGACAAAACTGGGAACTGGACCTAGGTCTAGCTAACCCCCAAACTCGCATTTTTCTGCTACATCATCATCATCTATTACTCATTTAACATGTATCTTGAGTGCCTGCTCTGGATTTGTCATAAGTAGAATATAAAAGGGTTGTTCATCCAGGTGTTGCCCTAAGAAAGCTCCTGATCTGCTTCCAAGGCAAGACAGACTCTGGGAACCATGAGACCACACAAGACAGAGATGGCAAGGCTTGAGGGACAGGTCCCGAGAAGAGTGAGATCAGTGTGCAAGGAGGCTGGAGGCATGCCACTTTGTGCGTGTGCTCGGTAAGCAGACTGGAGGAATGAATGATTTAATTAAGGTTAAGGGGCGTGATGGCATTTAATTTGATCTGTAAATACTCACCCCAACACCTCTGGTGTTTTCATTGCCATAGAGAGGGGCATGAGGAGAATCATCCTGACCTCGGTGGACTTCTGTGTGTTTTCCACCTGCCAACACTCCCAGGAGGACTGGCTTTGCCTCCCTGGGGAGAAGACTCTCAGTTAGGGACCCCAGTCCTCTAGTGGGCAGCACTGTTCCTCCTAGTTCCCCCACGTGACCATCTCCTAAGAGCCTCCCCCACCCCGCTGAATATTTTTAAGTTATGGGAATGAAGGAACCGGCATATTCTTCAATTCCCTGCATGGCATGGTGGCCATTAACCAATTAATGGCTGGGCAGGTGCCAGCCAGTAGGGTAATTATTAGATGGTAATTACCATATCATTACAAGGTAAATATAGGGTCGGACTGTCATCCACCCCAAAGAGGGCAACTGGGAATTCATTTTATTCCTATTAAGCATAATTATTCCCCAGTCTCTGGGAACCTGTGATTTCCAATATAATTATATAGTGTTTGCCAATTCTATCCACGTGGGAAGGGGGTTCAAAAGCAGACAATGAGGGGCGGCCTGGGGAGGCATGGAGCAGGAGCTGGAAGCTCACAGCAGCATCAGGGTTTAGAAGCTAAATCAGTTGGGCATATCTGAAGACAAAGGGGTGCAGTAAAGAAAGAGAAAAAGAGATTTCATTGAGGTTTAATAGAATGCTCTTCTCTGAACTTCTAGAAAACACATTATAAAGGTCTTTATTACCCCCAATCTCCCATCAATGGGACCATTCACTCATCCTTTCCAGCCAAAGCTGATGAGGGAATATGACCAAATGTCAGAGAAGATGCACAGCCCTGAAGATAAAGAGGAATATAGAGCAGGAAACCGATTTTTTTTTTTTTTTTTGGCTGTTTCAGGTCTTGGGGTACTTGGGATCTTCATTGCCACTCGCAGGCTCAGTAGTTGTGGCGAGTGTGCTTGCCACATGGCATGTGGGATCTTAGTTCCCTGACCAGGGGTCGAACCTGCATCCTCTCCATTAGAAAGCAAATTCTTAACCACTGGGGACCAGGGAAGTCCCCAGAAACCTGTTTTGTTTTGTTCTGCTTTGGGTATTCTTTCTTTTTTTTAACATTTTTTAAAATTTATTTTTAATCGGAGGATAATTGCTTTACAATGTTCTGTTGGTTTCTGCTGTACAACATGAATCAGTCATAAGCACACACGTATCGGCCCCCTCTTGAACCTTCCTCCCACACCCCCTGCTCACCCCTCTGCGTTGTCACAGAGCACTAGGCTGAGCTCCTGTTTCACCCAGCAACTTGCCACTAGCTGTTTTACCTACGGTAATGTAGACGTTTCAATGTTACTCTCTCAACTCGCGCCACCCTCTCCTTCCCCCACAGCGTCCATAAGTCCGTTCTCTATGTCTGCATCTCTGTTCCCACCCTGCAGAGAGCTTCATCAGCACCATTTGTCTGGATTCCACATATATGGGTTAATACACTATATTTGCTTTTCTCTTTCTGACCTACTTCACTCCATATAACAGGCTCTAGGTTCATCCACCTCAATTCAACTTGACTCAGATTCATTCCAGGAAGCCTGTTTTTAAGGAGCCAGTAGAAGCAGAGCTCATGCTATCTTCATTTCTCAATTGACAGGTAGGGAAACTGAGGTTCCCTGGTTGGCTCCACAGGCTCCGCTCTCTCCTAGAAATAGAATTAAAAATCCAAAGAGCAGAAGGTTGTCTACAATGCCCAAAAGTGCAAACTGAGAACTTTTAATGCTTGACGGGAGCTGCACAGGTGTGACAATTGAGACATAAAGTTGATAAAGCATCCTAGGTCCTGCAGAGTGAGGTGCTGGAGGCCAGGGTTCCCAGGCATGGAAGATGTGAAGCTCTGACCCAGAGCAATGTGGGAGCGATCCGGAGACATCACTTTTCATGCTAATGTGGAATAAGGCCATATATCACCTTTAAAGAGAACCTGACTGTAATAAACATTTACACCAAAACTATTTCCTATAAATCAAGCAACAAATCCCTGGTCTATCTGAGACATGCTTTGTGTCTGGGAGTCTTGCTTTTAAATCAAGCGTTATAATTTGCTTCAGAAATGTTTTGCCAAAAGGTTAAAATATACATAGTCATAGCTCATCAATCTCATGGGTGGGTAGGAAAACCTTTCAGGTTTTATTAGTCAAGACTTCTCTTGATTTCCTAACTGGTTACCCTGTAGATTTCTACTGGTTATACTGCAGACTCTAGGGCTCCAGATTGGGCAGGATGGGTTGCTGGTTGAGTAGAAGAGGAGGCAGGAGATTTAACTAGATCAAAGACTTTTGAGTACCTACCAGTGATATAACAACAACAGCAACAAAGAATTATAACAGCAACAAAAATATTATGGAGTTGGCCAAAAAGTTCATTTGAGTTTTTCCAAAAGATGTTATAGAAAAAAAGTCTGAATGAACTTTTTGGCCAGCCCAATACAATGATCATTACAGTCATAAACCTATTACAAGTGAGGCATGAAGGTGGCACAAGGAATAAAGTGGAGAACAAGATGGACGGGGTCCTGCCTTCATGGAATCTATAGTTGAGCAATTTACAAGAACGTTTACATTTTGTGTCACATTGAATCTCTGCAACCCAGTAGAACTATCCCCATTGTACTGATGAGGCCACGTGAATTGCTCCACTCAGCCAGCTAGAAATGGGCAGAGCAAGGATTTCAACCGAGATCTGTCTGCTTTCAGTGCTTTTCCTAGGCACTTCCTACCCCACCCCACCCCCCAGCACTCTCTGTGTACAGAGAAGCACACACAGTCCTTAGAACACTAAAAACCCCTTCCCCTCCATTCCCAGGTGGCCCTGCAAGTGTGACGTGTTGTCTCCTGTCTACTCCACCTGCCAATAACCGCTCTTCAATTGTGTTTATTAGCTTTGTGGCACACAGTTACCGTAGCAGTAAATTTATCCTCAACAATACAGTACTCCTATGATTTTCAACTACTAATGGAATTACTATTTTTGTTTGTTTTAAAGCTATAGCCGTAAAATAGGCTCCCAACAATACTCCTGCAGTTTTTTTTTTTTAATGTCTTTAAAATTTACTGGAAGTGATAACTGTAATAACAGAATGCCTGTAAACACACAAATGGTCTTCTCGGAAAAAGAGGGGTGGGGGGCTTTGGTTTCTATCATAAAAGATGAATGGTTGGGAGCATAGAAAGAAAAGATGGAGGTGCCCTTGGAGGTTTAAAGAGGTCTGTGATGTTTGACGAGCCACCCCTTCTCCCTGCCAGGAGCATCCAAGAGGGTGATTCATAAAGAGAAAGGAAGCTGAACGGCAATTGAATATGCTAGTTCTGGCTCCTCCTTGGGAAGGTGGGTGTGAACAATGCTAGCCACACCCCGTGTAGTTTCTAGGCACTGCACCCTAGTTTTAGTCCAGAGTCTGGGGACAAATTGGAAGGCAAAGGCAGACGAGAGGAGAAACCAAGATGGTAGACCTAATCTGCAACATTCTGTAAGATTAAAGTGTTAGTTGCTCAGTAATATCTGACTCCTTGTGACTCCCATGGCATGTAGCCCTCCAGGCTCCTCTATCCATGGGATTCTCCAGGCAAAAATACTGGAGTGAGTAGCCAATTCCTTCTCCAGGGGATCTTCCCATCCCAGTGATCAAACCTGGGTCTCCTGCATAGCAGGCAGGTTCTTTACCACCTGAGCCACCAAGGAAGCCCCTCTAAGGTTAAAGGCACGTGAAATATGAGTTGTTTCAGAGAGATGTGATTCCCAAGAATCTGAATACATGGCTTTAAAATTTTGGCTGGAGAGCTCACCCACCCATGGGTTAAGTCACAGCTTTAGAAGGGCCATGCCAGGACTTCCCTCATGGCCAACGGTTAAGAATCCACTTTACAATGCAAGGGACATGGATTTGACCCCTGTTTGGGGTTGCTCTGGGATGTCAAGTTTGATCAAGCTGGGCTTGATGTTTTAAGAGTGAGCCATTGGGTCAGCTGCTCAAAAGTGAGTGATTTTGTGCTTGGTCTGCTACAGGCTTCCAAAGAAAACAAGGCCCACAATTCAAAAAGACACACGTACCCCGATGTTCACTGCAGTACTACTACAATAGCCAGGACATGGATGCAACCTAGATGTCCACTGACAGGTGAATCGATGAAGAAGACGTGGTATTTATATACAATGGAATATTACTCAGCCACAAAAAGGAATGGATTTGAGTCAGTTGTAGTGAGGTGGATGAGCCTAGAGCCAGAGTGAAGTAAGTCAGAAAGATAAAAACAAATATTGCATACTAATGAATACTTACATGGAATCTGGAAAAGCAGTACTGATGAACCTATTTACAGGGAAAGAATGGAGATGCAGATGTAGAGAACAGACTTATGGACACACTGGGCAAAGGAGAGGGTAGGACAAATTGAGAAAGCAGCATTGACTTTATCATGTGTAAAATAGATGAGTAGTGGGGAACTGCTACATAACAGAAGGATCCCCGCCTGGCGCTCTGTGATGACCTAGAGGGGTGGGATGGGAGCAGGGAGGGAGGCTCATGGGGAAGGGGATATATACATAATTATGGCTGATTTATGTTGCCATACAACAGACACCAATACAATACTGTAAAACAATTTTCCTCCGATTAAGAAATTAATAATAAAAAAAGAAAATGAGGCAAATTGGGGCCATTGGGTGCATGTCTGAATACACGGGGGTACACATTTGCATCCACTAACGAACTGATTCATGCAAGTAATAGCCAACTCTCTGCAGATCCACATGGAAAATAACCCATAGCCAAGTTTTAACCCCTCCTCCCCCTCCACCACTATTCAGCACATTTCTCAGGCTCTCTCCAGATGGTCCAAGTCCCTGCCAGGATTGCCCACCCACCTTCTGTTTCTTCAAACTCCACCCATTCCTTTAAAGCCTACTCCAAGCCTCCCCACCTTCCATGAAACCGTCTCTAAAGGCCCCAGCGTGGGAAGAAGCCCCTTCTAAACTTAGGCTGCCTGTCTCCATACAAAGTTTTCTTCATGCCCTCCCTCTCCCATCCTTGAGACTGGTTCACTTTTCATGGAATGTTAAGTTCCTTGAGGCCAAAGAAGACCCCATCACGTACTGCTTTAATGTTCCCTACACTCAACAAAAAACTTCCTTTGAATCTATATCAAAAAGAACAGTGACTTCCCTGGTGGTCAGTGATTAAGAATCTGCCTACCAATGCAGGGGACACGGTTCAATCCCTGGTCCAGGAAGACCCCACATGTCTTGAACAGCTACACCCATGTGCCACACCTACTGAGCCCATGCCCTAGAGCCGGTGCTCTGCAACAAGAGAAGCCACCGCAATGAGAAGCCTGCGCACCACAACTGGAAAGTAGTCCCCACACGCCACAACTAGAAAAAGCCAGCACACAGCCACAGAGACCCAGTGCAGCCAAAAGTAAATAAACAAATAAAAAGAACAAAGATCTCCAACAGATTCTTATAGAGAAGCAGTTGATAACAAGTCAAATTCTGGCTCTCTCTTGCTAGGTGAGCTCAGGAAATAGGTTTAGCTTCTCTGAGCCTCCATTTCCCTATGGGGACAATAAGGAAATTAAGCCCTACCTCACAGTGTTTTGAATCCAACGAAATAACGTGTGTTCAGTGTTGAAAACAAAAATGGACGTGTTATAGATACTCAAACAGGGTTTGCCTGGTGCCAACCCCCACTCCAATTTTTGTTCAGTGCATTTAACAAAACTCTTTCTATACAGGGGCTTCTCAGGTGGCACTAGTGGTAAAGAACCACCCTGAAAAAGCAGAAGACATAAGGGATGCTAGTTTGATCCCTGGGTCAGGAGATCTCCTGGAAGAGGACATGGCAACCCACTCCAGTATTCTTGCCTGGAAAATCCCATGGACAGAGGAGCCTGGTGGGCTCCCATCCACAGGGTCGCACAAATTCAGACACTACTAAAGAGACTTAGCACAAATGCGCACACGCTTCCTATATATCACTTCCAGGAGCCTCGCAACTACCCCACGAAGTAGATTCTATTATATTGCAGTTGTTCAGTCGCTCATTCATGTTGACTCTCTGTGCCCCCATGGACTGCAGCAGGCCAGGCTTCCCTGCCCTTCACTGTCTCCTGGAGTTTGCTCAGACTCACATCCATTGAGTCAATGATGCCATATTATATTAGTATTTTTGTTTCACAGATGAAGAAACTGAGGTCAGGGAAGTTTATGTAACTCTAACCCAAGGCAGCACCAGTAATGAATACTAGAAACAGCCTTCTAATTGGGCCCATTTGACTTTAAACTCCAGGCAGCCTGGCTGGGGTAGGGTACCTAGAGGTGATGCCAGTTAGGATGGGAACTCAGGTCAGTGTGCAGTGAAAACAAAGATGGAGAGACTGGTGGGGATCCAGGGGCTGTGATGGGGATCCCTGACCTGCCACCCCATGACAGGAAGGGTACAAGGCCAGAAGGACGCAGGCATGGCAGCACTCTGCATGATCGGCTTTGCCTCCATCAAGATGCCGAGGAATTCAGGTTGTGGGCAGTCACCATGGCGATGGCAGTGGAGAAGGCACCTAGCAGAGAGCTCCTCCTGACCCAGCCTTTCTTTTAGGGAAAGAGGAATAAGATTCTCCAGGTACTTCTTGATCCCCAAGCCTCAGCCCACCCCACCTCATGCCCAGAGTCCAAGCCCTCCTTGGAAGAGCATCATCACAAGACTATGGGAAGGGGGACAAAGTAAGGGAGGAAAATTCAGGAGAGCCAAGAAGGTCTCTGCTGCCCCAGTGTCTCCCCCACCATTATGAATGTCACCAGCAGATGTTCAAGGTAAGGTTTCAAGGAGGTGAGGAGGAGGCAGGGGTGGGGAAGGAAAACTCGCGTTGGTGTCAAGCATTGTGCTACACCCTTGAGGTCCATGATTTGCTTTGATTTCACAATATTCCTGATGAGGAAGGTATGAGTATCTCCACTTCTGCTCTTGTTCAGTCGCTTGGTCATGTCCAACTCTTTGCAACCCGATGGACTGCAGCATGCAGTTTCCCTGTCCTTCACCATCTCCTGAAGCTTGCTCAAACTCATGTCCATTGAGCCGGAGATGCCATCCAACCATCTCATCCTCATCCTCCACTTTACAGATAAAGAAACTGAGACTCAGAGAGGTCAAGCATAAGTCAGGGCTTAGCTCTGCCAAACTTTGAGCCCACCAGATCTGATTCAAAGTCTGTGACTTTGAAGGGTATCATGTCCATGTTTGGAGAATGGGTCTATGATGGCTCTTGCCAAAAAACCAGCCTCTGTTCACCAAGGCAGAATATAAACACAGAGTTTTAGGGGAGTAGAAAGGAGTAGCTCTATTACTTTGTCAAGCAAAAGGAGGACCACAGAAAGTTAACGCTTTCAAGACTGTGCCTCCCTTCCTGGGAAGTTGGAAGAGGTCTTATAGTTTTTGGATGGAAAATGGGGCTGAAGGTAAGGATCAAGGTTGATGCGGTCTTGCATTCTTCTTCTCCTCCTGGGGGCACTGAGATCATTAGGGCCTGGCATCAGGTGATTCCAGGACAGGTTCCTCAAGGACATCATCCCATGACATTCTTTCTGGAACAAAGAATGTTGCCAGAGGAAAGGAGTGTTAGAGAGTGTTGTGTTGAAAGGGTAAGCATCAGGTGTAGCTAGAGGGCAATCATTTTCAGAGTGCAATTAAGCCAGAAAGAGAGGGAGAACAAACATCTGTAGGTTAACTGGGTGGAGAGAACAGGGGCTGGATAAGGGCTAACATAATGGGGTGCCTCTATTAGTTTCCGCCACAGCATGGCTGGTTGAGAAGAAGGCAGAGGAAATGGAATATAATTCAGGACAGGGCAGGTGGAAGACGGGTTGCTGGGCTGGGAGTAGGGGAGTCCTAAAGCCAAAACTCGGCTAAAGAAGCCTGTCCTTAAATCTAAAGCCTCTCCTTCTCCTCTCCTCTGTCCCCTGACTCTCCCTATCATATCCCTTCCCTGGGAATATGACAGGAAGAAGGAGGATGGTGAGGGAGTTTAGAACACTGGAGCATATGCCCTGGTACCCACTTGGAGACGGCAGTTGATGGGGGTGAGGCAGGGATGGGAGGGGGAATACCCCCGCAAGCAGAGACTGTCCCTGACCCTCCTGCAGACTTGTATTAAAAAGAATCCAGGAAATAATTACAGGATGGAGAGGATTTATTAAATTGGATAAGTCCTGGCTACAGCCTTCTTTTTAGGCTTTGAGTAGTGTATGCATTTTTTTTTCATTAAGGCTGCATAATAAAATAATTGCATAATTAGTAAGGAATTTGTTTCCTCTCAAGGAAGAGTCTTTAATCCCCCTAAAGAACACCTCCCCTCCCCCAGGCTCTGCCTTTATGATGACTGAGGAAGACATAGGTGAGAAAGAAGGAGGTTACCCTTCCAGTGAACAACCCCTGGAGGTAAGAAACAAAGGTCACTCCCCACCCCTACCCTAACTCCAAACTTGAATCACTGATGGCTCAGGCTGGCAGAATTTCCTGGGGGTCATTATGTCCATCCTCCTTCTCCACCTGGACCACTCCCATGGCCCAGCTCCTGTTCCTCAAATGTGTCGTTCTCCAAAAATGTGTGGTTCTCAGAATCATCGTCAAATGCAGATCCCTGGGTTCCAGTCCTGTAAAACCCAGGAGAGTAGTAGAGTTGCAGATTTCTACATCCAGTGTCACTTAACAATTGCTATTCATATTAGAGTCTGATAACTTCCGGTCCATTTGGAACACAGGGAGCGAGGCAGGGAGTCGGGAAGAGGAGGGCTTGATGCTGATGGGAAAGAGCTTGTGGAGGATTGTGTGCCCTCCTTCCTCATTCTCTCTACACCATGACGAGTTAGGGAAAGCCTCGTTTACTGGCAAGTCTAGCTACTGTCCCTTCTCCTACTTGATCCTCACTTTTTCCATCTGTACAATGGGGGATTGTGCCAGATATTTTAAGCTCCCTTCCAACTCTGAGGTTCTTTGACTCAAAGACCTATTACCAAGCCACACCTTATGATCTGCCCTCTACTCTGATCAATTATCCCTCCCAGGTGCAGGCAGAAGTGACCCTACAATTCCAATGAAAGAAAACAAATGTCAGGACAGTTTAATCCTGGAAAGGACTCTCCTCTTCAGATTCCAAAATTAAAACTCTGGTCCCTAGTTGAACACAAACATCCCTGGGGAGGATTGAGTTGTCAAGAGCTTCTTTATTCCTCACAGCAGGTTTTACTAGGAAGAAAATGGAGAGAAAAAAATATAAGACCGCTCAGCTAAGAAGGAGGTAAGAAGATGGAGAAATGAAGTGACATCAGTGGTCTGGGAGTCCAGGGTCCTGGATTCCAGTCCTAACCCTGCAGTCCTAACTGTGTGATGATAATGTTGGACGTCACCTGAGCCTGTGAGCCTGGAAAGCAGTGAAGGCTAAGATATCCCCCATCCTTTGTGTTCCAAAACAAAGCATGCTGTAAAAACTCCCACTTCCCCATGTGACTTAGAAAAAATTCACAGATGCCCTCTTGTTTCCCTACGACAAGGCCAGACACAGACCCTCCAAATTCCCTTTCTTTGCTCCATCAATGACTATCAGAACTGCTCATTGCACTCATCAATCAGAACTAACTGCTGCTTAACCAAGCTTTGGTTCTGCCTTTAGCTTTCTGCCACACCTTGAACTTGGCCGCAGTCTTTCTGAGACAGCCCCTCCTGAGGACCCAATGGCCTCAGGGTGAGCCACTCCCTGGTCTACTGTCTGCCCACCCCACCGCCACCTCCCCCACCCCCCCAGGCGCATCCCCTGTCATCCCCCTCCCCACACCTGGTTCTTCTAGCTTGGTTGCTGTTGTTGTTGTTTAGTCACTAAGTCGTGTCTGACTCTTTGTAACCCCATGTCAGGCTTTCCTGTCCTTCACTATCTCCCAGAGTTTACTCAAATTCATGTCCATTGAATTGGTGATGCTATCTGACCATCTCATCCTCTGTTATCCCCTTCTCCTCCTACCTTTTGTGAGGCTGCGCCATGACAGGCAGCCTAGATTAGGAGTAGGCCTGGTTTTCCAGGGTAACATGATTATCAGGCCACCTGGAGCCAGCCAATCAACATGCCCCTAGCTAGAAAAAGGGAACCTATCAGGGGAAAGCTGAAAAGCCCGCAAACACCCAAGTTTGAAAAAAGCCCGTGAAGGTTTGAGCCAATAAGATTACTTTGCAAACATGTAACCAATCCGCTTAAGCCAGCTACCAACTGCTTATGCACACCCTATAAATTTGGGTAACAGCTTGGGCTCAGCGCTCTCTGACCCCGCACCACTGTGTTGGACACGGCAGTAGCCCTGACTCGAGTCAGCAATAAACTTCCCTTTTTTTGCGAGTTGCATTGTCTTGGAAGCCTTCTGTCTTCCCGCTCGGGGATTCGGACATTGGGCATAACACCTTTGATCTTCCCCAGCATCAGGGTCTTTTCCAATGAGTTGTCTCTTGGCATCAGGTGGCTGAAGTATTTGAGCTCCAGCTTCAGCATCAGTCCTTCCAATGAATATTCAGGGTTGATTTCCTTTAGGATTGACTGGTTTGATCTCCTTGCAGTCCAAGCGACTCTCAAGAGTCTTCTCCAGCACTACAATTCAAAAGCATCAGTTCTTTGTCACTTAGCCTTCTTTATGGTCCAATTCTCCCATCCATTCATGACTACTGAAAAAGCCATAGTTTTGACTACAGATCTTTGTTGGTAAAGTGATGTCTTTGCTTTCTCTCTATTAAAAGACCCCCTGTTTGCCCCCCTTTTGTGGCGCTTGCAGATCTCATGGACAGATCACCCTCCTTCTTGCAATGGCCCTCTCCCTGCCTCTCAGTCATCCTTTGGAAAGGCTCCAAACTCTCTCCCTATCAAATGTGGATCTGTTTTCATTTGACTATGATCATGGCAGGCAAGTTATTTCACTGGACTTCTGCAAAGTAAGAAAAATATATCACAAAGTTATAAAATCAAAGACATAATATACGGGGACTTCCCTGGTGGTCCAGTGGCTAAGAGTCCACACTCCCAATGCAAGGGGCCAGGGTTTAGTTCAGGGAATTATATCCTGCAAGATGCTACTAGATCCCACATGCTACAATTAAGACCCAGCACAATCAGATAAATAAATAAACAAGAAATAAGTTGTTGTTTTTTTTTAAGGGCATAATGTATGTAAAAGTACTTTTCGCCATAAGAAAAGAAAATACAGGTCAAGGGGTGCTCAAGTCCCCCACTCTGGATTCCCCTCCAAGGATGTCCTCCAGCACCCACTCCCCTTATGCTCCACCCCTGCTCAGCCCGTCTCTGCCCGTGAACCATCCCGGGTTCCTGTCCAAGTTTTCTGGGGCAGTTCAGCTCCTCAGTCTCCATCCAGAAAGCCACCCCTCCCTTCCCCAGGCACAACCATCCCTCATTCATCACTGTCACATCCCACAGAGGGCTTTTATTTAACAACCAATTTATTTCCAATTTAACTAATCTAGGGATGGGCCATCTCTCTTGCACGCAAACCAACGATGCCTGGGTTGTAAATAGACTTACAAACGGGTGTGCTGGATAATAGAAACTCTCATCACAGCTACATCAGGAGAGAAGGGCGAGGAGGGAGGAGGGGTCATGAGATGGCATGGTGATAAAATATGCAAACCCCCAAGGTAAACAACCCTGGCCACCCTCCCTCCTGGCCTCTGCACTCAGAGCCGCCTGGAATTATTTATTTATTTGTCTCACTGATCCCACGGCTCACCTTGAGCCCAGACAAACGCTTCATAAACAATGCATGAGATGCCAACTTGGGGTTGGGTGGGAGCACACAGGTGCTTAAGGAGGTGGCCAGGATGTGGCCCGAAACCAAGCTCCCCTGACCCACCATCACCCCTGCTGGCAAAGCTGCTTGTACTTCGGTGAGACAGCGGCCCCAGATGAGAGGAAACTTGCTCTTGGAATGGGACAGCTCATCAGTAGTCTACAAGGCCCAGCCTGCCCAAGGAACATGTATCGATCCACTGGACATATCTGAGGGCAGAAGGGCTTTGTTTACAAGGCCAATGAGGCTGGATCAAGGCTCGGGCTATCTCCCGGGCTGGGTGGGCTGCAGTAGGTCACCCAACAGGCCTGAGGCTGCCTCCATGCCTCGGCTCCGCTGCCCTCCTGCTCTGCCTCTCTCCAGATTCTCAGCTTGTGTGCAGACCCCTGAAGTCCCATCCAGGACTAGCCCTAGCTGGGGGAAGAGGCATTAGGCCAGGAAACTGGATCTCAGAAAGAGTGGAGCCACTTTCTAGCTTGGCAATTTGGGGTAAATTATCTCACCTCCCACGTCAGTTCCCTTCCCTGAAATGAAGGCCTTGAACCAGACCATCTCCGAGGTCTTTCCAGCTCACCCTCTAAGAGGTGGAGACACAGAGAGGGTGGCTAGGCTGTGAGAACGATTCATCCTCCACCTGGGAGACCGTCCAACGCATCTCTAAACTACACCTCCTAAGACTCTGCCTAACTGAGCACTTCCCAGAGCTACCTTGGAGGACTGAGCGAGTTTATGCTAAACAAACAGCACTTGGTCATTAGGAACATTTATATAGTGGTTGTACCACTGCGGGAATGGAGAGTCCGTCCCAGACTGGGCCTTTCAGGAGGATGTCCCCACTGAGCAGCCTCTCCAGCCCCCAGGACAGACCCCCTTGCCCATCCCAACCCTGAGTTCTTCTCTCTGCAACTGCCATAATTCCCTGCCTATATCATGCTCCCAGTGTCTCGGGAAAACCGACTGGCAGGCCTACTGATTCCATTTAAAAGGATGATGCATGTGAAAATGATTTTTAGCTGGGTGTCCAACTCAATCCTAAAGCAATTAGGAGAGGGTGTGTTTATTAGGAGAGCCAGGGGCATCTGTTTGCGAGCTGACTTCAGGATGCTGTTTGTGTGTTAGAGATACAGGGGTATGCCAGGTGGGAACCCTCTGTCTCGAGAGCAGGGAAAACCTGGGCACAACAGAGCAGGGAGAAGGCCCTTCCAGCAGAGCCACCGTTCTCTGAGAAGGGATGCTGAGGACCAAAAGGAGAAGGAAGCAGTAAGGCTTCCTTCCCCTCCCTTTACCCACATCCCACTGTTACATGGCTGGATGCCTCTAGCGGCCAGAGATATTTAATCGAATACTTTTGTTTGGATCTTGCATCCCTGGTAACCTGAAGATGTTACCATGGCAATCACTGAGTAATGCATCTCGATTATTTATGGCCTTGCAAATAGGGTGGGGAACCACTCCAGGCCCCACAGAAACAGCAGGGAGTTAGAGCCTCATTTCCTCCTTTCTCTTTTCCCCATCAGCCCCAGAGAAAGGGGAAAAAGAAGATGCCAGCTTGGTTGGTTGGAAATAGCTCAAGGCAGTTTGGCATGGCAGATCTCTACCACCACCCCGACACCATTTCCCTTTTATGGCCCTTAGAACTTTCCTGTTCCCCAGCCCTTTCATTCTGGAGTTCCCACAGCTCTTCCAGGTCACCCACTCCCCAGGGAATAGCCAAAGATGGAGGAGAGTAGTTAGGAGTATCTAGTGACTTGGGCCCCCAGTGCTAGCAGAAGCTGGGCTAAAATTCTAGTCACACCACCTATTACATCTCTGACCTCAGACACAGAACATGGCCTTCCAAAGCTTCTGGTTCTTCAAGTGTCAAATGAAGGTAGGGATGGGTCTTATACTCACACAGTTATTGAGAGGGTTAAACAAAATAATGCATAAAGCTCTTGGTACAGCACTTGGCATTTAGTAAGGGCTCAATAAATCACAGCTGTTCTATAGCCATTACAATCAACCATCCTAGCACACATGTGTTCGTGGATAGACGTTGGGGCCATCAAGAGGGCAACAAGGGCAAGAGAATAAAGCTGGGAGCTGACAGGTATTGGGGTGGGGTGGGGGAAAACAATTTTCTTCTCTTGTCTGGAAAGAGGAACAGTAGGAGTCTCAGTGGCCAAATTAAACCTGGACCCCCTCAGCCCAGGTCTCAGCAGGCCATCACTCTGCTCCTAACAACCAAATCCCTCTTCTCACAAGGTCAACCCCGTATGGGGTTGAATTGTGTCCCAACACAATCCATGTCCGCTCTGCCAACAGAACCTTATTTAAAAGTAGGGTCTCTCTTTGCTGTCTACCTGATGCCGTCACAACATTGTTAATCATGGGCTTCCCTGGTGGTTCAGTGGCAAAGAATGTGCCTGCTAATGTAGGAGACTCTGGTTCAATCCCTGGGTCAGGAAGATCCCCTGGAGAAGGAAATGGCAACCCACTCCAGTGCTCTTGCCTGGGAAATTCCATTGACAGAGGAGCCTGGTGGGCTACAGTCCATGGGGTCGCAAAGAGTCAGACACGACTTAGCAACTAAACAAAAAATACTCCAATACAAAATAAAAAGTTAAATAAAAATTAAAAAGTGGGGTCTTTGCAGGTTAGGATGAGATCATACTGGTTCATACTGACTCATTGGAAAAAACCCTGATGCTGGGAAAGATTGAGGGCAAGAGGAGAGGATGAGATGGTTGGATGGCACCACCAACTCAATGGACATGAGTATGAGCAAACTTCAAGAGACAGTGAAGGACAGGGAAGCCTGGCGTGCCGCAGTTCATGGGGTCGAAGAGAGTTGGATACCACTTAGCAACTGAACAACAACAACAATACTGGGTTAGAGGACACCCACCCTAATCCAGTGACCGGTATCCTTACGAGAAGAGGGAACTTGGGACACAGGCACACTACGTATTACACAGTGTGACAAGAGACAGAGGCTGGAGTGATGCTGGAAGGAGACTATTTATGAGATCACATCCCTGATGGTGCTGGTGGTACAGTGGTCGTGAAGAGTTATGTGTGCACGCACGTGTAACTGAGTTCATGTGTGTGTGTGTGTGTGTGTGTGTGTGTGTGTGTGTGCCCTGGAGGACTGGAGGGAGTGTCATGCTACTTATTCTGTCCCTGGCAGTGGTGGAGCTTGTGGGCAGAGGGGTGTCTGCAGCCCCCTCAGTGGAGGAAAGCTACCTGAGAAGGTCACAGAGACACCAAGGCCTGAGCAGAGCAGATAAGCAGAGTCTGCAAGATCCAGACCAGTGGCCCCCAATCTGCCGTCCTCAGACCCCTACAGGTTCCCACAGGTAGTAATGGGGCCTCAGGAGCTATTTTTAATATTTCTGTATGCCTAGCAGAAACGACACATTTACCAAAGATAAGGCTGCACAGACTGCTAACTGAGACATCATTTCTTTGCTTTTGGCTGGAATCATATCAACTCGGTGTGATAACACTGCTAATCTCACACTGATCTGAACCCCTGATTGGCAGTCATACATGGCTTTGATTAATAAAAAATGGGAAAACAAATTATTACTTGATAAATGCAGTTTGTTTGGTAGACATAAATCTTTAAAAAATACAGGGTGCATGGTACAGAGGCAGGGAGAGATGATGTGACTGTTAAGAATACAGGCTCTGGAGCCAGATGCTCAGAATCAAATCCTGGCTCAATCACCTGTCACAGCAAGTTGTCTTTGAACTCTCTAATCCTGGCTCAATCACCTGTCACAGCAAGTTGTCTTTGAACTCTCTAATCCTGGCTCAATCACCTGTCACAGCAAGTTGTCTTTGAACTCTCTAAGCCTCAGTTTCCTCGTCTACAAAATAGGAGTCATAATAATATCCATCTTCTAGGATTAGTGTGCAGATTAAATGAGATAAATATAGAGATGGCGCTTAGGTCCTTATTTGGCATGTGGCAAGTATTCATGAAATATCAGGTCTTTTTTTGTAATCACTATTACTAGTCTTACTATTAGTAGGGGACATCCCTGGTGGCTTTAGACAGTAAAGAATCTGCCTGCAATGCAAGAGCCTAGGATGGAGCCCTGGGTTGAAAAGCTCCCCTGGAACAGGAAATGGCTACCCACTCCAGTATTCTTGCCTAGAGAATTCCATGGACAGAGGAGGCAGATGGGCTACAGTCCATGGGATCGCCAAGAGTCAGACATGACTGAGTGACTAGCATTTCACTTTAACTATTAGCGGGGAGAAAAAGTTGGGAACCACTAGGCTAGGTTTTTCTTGAGATTCAAGACACATCTGTCATCAATGTTCCCACAAAAAGGGAAGAACAGGAGGAAATGGACCCTCAATTCATAGGTCAGAACTCACTCTGAGTGTAGGAAGTCTCTCGGGGACTAAGAGATTTGAAGAGGATGGGCACCCAGTTGACCTGTTCCCCATTGATAGGGAATCAGATTTTATCTGCCACCTAAGGCCTGAAATTAGGAAAGATGGAGTCTAGGCCAGGATGGACTTACTGTATTATTTTGTGTTGCTGGATAACAAATTGCCACACATTTAGTGACTTAGAAGCACACCACATTTACTACTGTCTCACAGCCTGTGGGTCCAAACTCCAGACAGGCTCAACTGAGTTCACCAGTCAGAATCTCTCAAAGCTGAAATCAAAACGTTGGCCAGCCCGTCCCCTTATCTGGAGGCTCTGGGGAAGAACTCAACTGCAAGTTTCTTCAGGTTGTTGGCCAAATTCAGCTCCTGTGGTTGTAGGACTGAGGTCTCAGCTCCCCTTCTGGCCACCAGTCAGGGCTGGTCTCCATTCCTACAGGCTGCCCACAACCCTCCTCCAGGGGCCCCTCCATCTTCAAACTGGCATACTTATAAATTCTTCTCTCAACTTTCACTTCCGCCACCAGCCAGAGAACACTCTACTTTTAAAGGAATTGCTTGATTAGATGGGGCCCACCCCAATCATCTCCCAATCTTAAGGTCAAATGTGTTATAACATAATCATAGGAGTGATAGCACGTTCACAGGTGAGGGTAAGGGTCTCTGGGGGTCTCGGCGGGTCATCCATAGAATTCTATCCACTTTACACAGGATGCCAGACAGAGGGCAGCTGGCTTAGGATAAGGCACTGTTTGCATCATGGAGGGACTGTGTATTTCTTTCCACTCAAGGGCAGCATAGCCATCATGAAGGAATATTATTAACACAGGCGAGCACCCACCATTGCCAGTTTGCTCCAACAACTGCTGGGTGCCTAGGGTTTCAGGGATCAGGGCTAGTTTGTGTTCATGTCACCCAGAACCACATGCACTGAAAGCAAGTGCACATTTGCCTCCTGACTTCATTCTCCTCCCTTTGTCTTCCCCCAGCTTGGGCTGAGCCACTCTGGTCAGCTCCCTTTCTCACCTGGAGGAGGAAGACCTTTTGTAATTCAGCCAGGTTCTTCCTCTCCTCTGCCTGCTTCTGTTCAAAACCTGATGACTCTGAGGCCATGACTCCACCTCTGTCTTAGGAGAGTACTTCTGTCCCCTTAACCTGTGGAGCGAGCCTCACATCAACCCTTAGTGGGTCCAAGACCCCCACCTTTGGCTGGTCAATCTTGTTCTAGGGCCTTTGTCCCCAGTGTGCAGCTCCATCCCACCTGGACCCCATGTGCTCAGCCAAGCAGTAGGCCTTCCACACGGGGACCTCTGACGGGTGCTCCGACCCCCCACAGCCCCCCGGGCCAGGTGTTTCCTATATAGTCAGTGTCACCTACACAGCAACCAGTCACCTCCCAGCGCCTGTTCTGCAGGTCCCCAGCACTTGGAAATGACCCGCTCCATCACACGCCACCTTACTCTCTGCATCTGTAACACAGAGGTATGGACAGTTAGACCAGCAGTCTGAATTCTGGCTAGGTAGAAAATCACCTGTGGAACTGTTGAAATACAGATTTCTGAGCCTAACTTCTGAGGGGTGATGTGAAGCTCTGGGGTGGGCCCAGGGCATCCCCCTAGGCCATTCTCGGTGACCAGTTCAGGAGCCCTGGTCCCTCCAGGTCTGACTTCCTGAGCTTCTGAAAACTTCCAGGCCACACATGAGCTAGACAGCTCCCAGCCCTCCCTCTGCAAGGCCCTTCAGCAGGGCAGAAGCCCTCTTGAGGAAGAGGCGGGGGCATTCTACAACATTTTAGGTCACTTTCAATTGGCTGTTCGATCGGGGCGACGAGAATGCCTGAGTATAGAAACATCCTCATCGGTCTCAGTATAAAAGAAAGGGTCCTGCACCATCCTTGATGGGGTAGTGTGTGTGTGCGCTTGGTCGCCCAGTCATGTCTGACTCTTTGCAACCCAGTGGACTATAGCCCACCAGGCTCCTCTGTCCATGGGCTTCTCCAGGCAAGAATACTGGAGCGGGTTGCCGTTTCCTCCTCCAGGGGATCTTCCCAACCCAGGGATGGAACCCATGTCTCCTGCACTGGCAGGCATGTTCTTTACCATCAGAGCCATCAGGGAAACCCTGATGGGGAGGGGCAGGGGCCATTCCACTGGAGCCAGCCCCCAGGACCAGCCCCCTTCCTGTTCCCAGGGTTCTGGGAAGCAGCGACTTGCCGCCAAAGTGCTCAGAGCAGCGATTGTCTCGTTCACCCGGTTGTTATGGAGAGAACCGACACACAGGCAATCAAACCCCTTAGCTCACCTGCCAGAGGAAGAGAGAGAGCGACAAGTGTAACGGGGGGAGAGAACAGATCTCCCGTGTCACTCGGCTCACATTATCCCCCGTAATGAGCTCTGCCCGACAGACAGCTGCTCACACGGCGCACACAGGTACAGCGCTCACTCGCGGCCGCGTGGTGCCAAGGAACCCAGAGAAGGCTTCTCGGCACCCCTGCAAGTCTGGGGGGCTGTGCCAGGCTCCCTGCGGGGCCTCAGCCTCCCCTCCCCGCACCCCCCATCCCAGCTCGCTGAGCGGGCAGGAAACCAAACCCTCCTCAGGCTCAGCTCCCCGTGGCAGCAGACGGCTCACCAGAACCTTCTGTCTGTGAGTTTCCATGGGGTGGGGAGGGAGGGTGATAATCAAGCTCCCTGACCTTACAGCCCCAGATGAACAATACACATACCGTGACGGGCTAAACCATCGGGCAGGACCAAGGCCTGGGTGGAGGCTGCAGGGAGGAAATGAGAGTTATGCTAGGCTCTGGAGGAGAGGCCGGAGGAAGCGACAGGTGTTAGGAGAGGTCAGAAGCGCATGGGGAAATAAAGGGACCCTGGGCCTCCCCTCTGGCTGGGGAAGGGGCAGCCCGGGGCTCCTTGACAAGCTGTTCCCCCACTTAGGACAGGTGAGGGGAGGGAGCAAGATGGACGTGGAATCAGGTCTCTAAGTTCTTGGAGACCTTGAGATTTTCTAAAAGCCTAGTTGATGGAGTCAGGAGGGGCAGGTTCCAGGCCCAGCTTCTGACCAGGACGTGGCAGTGGGCAACCCACTCAGCCTCTCTCCTCTAGTTCTTTCTAAGCCTTAACTGTGTGGGGCTGGGTATGAGCCAAGAGTGAGGAAGCAGGTGGGGAGAGGCAGGAGAGCGTCCCTCCTGCATTAATACAGGGTGGACTCAGGAGGATTTTGTGTCCCGGAGAAGAGAAACCTCAGCTCACACACAGGGTTTCCCCCAAAAGACCTCCCCAGGAGCCTGCAGGCAGCAAAATAAAACAAAACTATCAATTCTTTCTTTGTTTTTTTTTCTCCCCAGGGCATAATAACCCCATTCTCAGTTAACATTGGGCCTGCTTCCCGCCTCCCTCTCTCTCTGTTGCTGGGGGCAGCCTGAGAAGCCTAGACGTCTGAGCGATGCTCGGGAGAATGTAGGCAGGAAGGGTCGGGCGTGGAAGGGAAGCCAGCCTCCAATTCTTCCCAGCAGCGGCTCCAGATCTGCCCGCTGCCCTCTCGTCATTGGCTCCTCTCTCTCCTACAGCCAATGGGTGGGCTCCTCGGGCCAGGCTGGACCCAATGAGGCTGAGCCGCCGTCCGGCAGCCTGTCCAGCCCAACCAGTGGCAGGATGCAGGGAGGGGAGAGGGAGGGAAGGAAACAACCTGGGGAGAGCAAGAAGCCGGGGACTTGGAAGAAACCTCAGTGGCTCCTGAGCAGTAAATGAGTTGGTGTTTAAATGAGATGCAAATGACATGCAAATGAGCCTCTTGTACTTTTGAAGAGAGGCATCGCAGTTTGGCTAAGAGAATAGCAGTTAATCTCGCAGCCCACCAGAGACATCCAGAGTGACCCCCTCCTCTCCTGGGGACTCTCCACTGACTTTAGGAGCTGCCTGAGCTTCCCAAAGCGGTCCTCACCGAATTAGGGCTGCCCACCTCCTCGGTGCTGGGTGCCCCCGACACAGCATCTGCCGGTGACTCGGCTTTCTTCCTTTTTCACAAGCTAAACGGGTAAGGGGTGAAAGAGTACCCCCAGATCTAGAATTCACACCACCAGAGAAGTCCAGTGACGGTGGGACCCTGCTATCGGTGCCTCCCCCAGTCACACGTGAGGGGCCTGACCCGTGTCACACAGCAGTTTAGGGCAAAGCCACGCCTGGGATTCAGGGCCCCAAGACCCACCGACCCCCTCCTCCAGTTCACCAGCTCACCGTGTGAAGGCAGCTTCCCTTCTGAGGCCTGCGAGCTGGGGAACCGCTCATAGGAGAGAGGGCCCAGCAGCATCTGAGAGAAAAAGCGCCTGTCTCCTGTCTGGGAAACTCAGCCCGAGTCTCCTCCCAGCTCCAGGGCCCAGTTCAGAGGAAGTGGGACCACACCGCCCCAAGGATTCCACACAGTTCTGAGTCTCTCCAATCTCCATGGACCCCCACCAACAGTCCCTCCCGCTTTCCCCATCTTTGCCCAGACCGCTGACATTCCCGGCCTCGGGGCCTCCTCCACTGGGCCCCCCAGTGGTCCACACCTGGGGTGTGGGGATACCAGAGGGGAGAAAGCAGGCAAATGGCAGAGCACAGTGTCACACGTGCAGATTGGATCAGGGGCTTGAGATGTCAGAAACGACCTCCAGAGGGCAAAGGGGAGCTGGCTGAGCACCCCCGCAAAAGGCAAACAGCCTGAGGAGGAGAGCGGAGCGGGTGAGGGGTGTGGTCCACAGGCTCTCCAAACCACAGGAGGAGTCAGCCCCCCACTCACGTCCCTCAGCCCTTGGCAGGCTTCAGAGCCCACCTTCCCGCCCTCAGTGGGCCTGGCCCAGCCCTTCTCTGCAGTCAGCCCCAGTCCAGGACGCAGGGCCCCCATGTGAGCAAACCAGGGGCTGGGGGGGAGCAAGGAAGCCAACCTGACATACACTCCCTGACAGGAACCCCCGGAGTTCAGAGCCAGCCCCCTGTGCATAGTAAAAGTCTGATAAATAGACATGTTAATTGATTGGCTAATAAAGTGATTCGTGTTGGAGACAGTCAGTGACTTCTCACCCCCTCCCCAAACCTTTTCAGATTCAGGTAGAGAACCCAAACCCCAGATCACGAGGTCACAGCTGGCCAGGGACCAGATCTGACAAGACACCTGCCCTCCTACAGGGGGGCAGTGATTACCCCTGCCCCAGGAAGGGTCAAGGTGTTTCCCAGATGGCTGAGCAGGGAAAAAGTGCATGCATGCTCTAGGGACTGCAACCCCACCAGGCTCCTCTGTCCGTGGAATTTTTCTCAGGCAAGAATAGCGGAGTGTGTTGCCATTTCTTTCTCCAGGGGATCTTCCTGACAGAGATCAAACCCCCATCTCCTGCACTGGCAGGCAGATTCTTTACCATTGAGCCACCAGGGAAGCCTCTGAGCCTTAGTTCCCTCACTTATAAAAGGAAAGTGATTATTTACTTTCAGATAAACAAAATAAAATTAGGTAATAAAATGTGTGAAACGCTCTCCACAGTGTCTGGCACAAGACAGGTACTCAACAAATCTTAGTCCTTTTTTCTTTTATTTCTGCAGAAAATAATATTTGGCTTTTATTCCTGCCAAATAGTCTTTCCTTCCCATTTTCTATGTGGCAAACTCCTATTCATTCTTCAGTGCCCAGCACAGCAGCATGAAAGTCAACAAAAAGTAGTAGTTAGATGATACAGTGATAGATAAAAATCCACCTGCCATTGCAGGGGACACGGGTTTGATCCCTCGTCCAGGATGATTCGACATGCCTTAGAGCAACCAAGCCTGTGCCCCACAACTACTGGGCCAGTGCGCTGTAACTACTCAAGCCTGCGTGCCTAGAGCCCAGGCTCTGCAACAAGAAAAGTCATCACAATGAGAAGCCTGAGCGCCTCGGTGAAGAGTAGTCCCCTTTCGCTGCAACTAGAGAAAGACTGCGCACAGCAACGAAGACCCAGTGCAACCTGATATAAACATTTAAATAAATAGATTATTTTTTCAAGTAGTAGTTAAACAATTACAAACTTTTGACCCACTGTTCCTGGGTTTGAGTTCTGATTCTGCCAATTACTCTGTGACCTGAGATAAATCACTTAACTTCTCTGTCCTTCAGTTTCCTCCCCTGTCCCACGGGATTATTATGCAGATATAATGTGCATGATGTACTTAGACCAGTGTCTACTACTTAGTAGGTGCCCTGGTGGCACTAGTGGTAAAGAACCTGCCTGCCAATAGAGGAGACATAAGAGACACAGATTCGATCCCTGGGTGGGGAAGATCCCCTGGAGGAGGGCATGGCAACCCACTCCAGTATTCTTGCCTGGAGAATCTCATGGACAGAGGAGCCTAGGGGGGGTGGAGGGGGGGCGGCTACAGTCCGCAGGATCACAAAGAGTCAGACATGACTGAAGTGACTTAACACACACACGCTGTGAATTTTTTAAAATTAAATGGCCAGCTCAGATGTCATCTGAAAAATCTGATATGTTACTGATTGAAGCTGAGCTTGTGACACTTCTCTTAGCTGTAAATGATCCTAGGCGTGGGCTCCCCTCCATGTTGCCCAGGGTGACCTGTGCATCACACAGCAGAGAGTGAAGGTCAACAGATGAACTATAAACTAAGTGGAGAAACCAGGGCATGAGCTGACCTGGGGACCAGGAGTCTAGAACCAGTCCAAACCCCAGACCTAACTACCTCTCACTTCTACAAGTACATTTCTGGGGAATTAAAATCCAGACAGATTCTCCTCTCAAATGGCTTAGGCACTGTTCTTTCAGAGATGGTTTCTCAAGGTCATTGCAAACACAGGATCTAACGGCCCCTCTCTGCAGCCTTCCTCCCTGGGAGCATAGTGCCACCGAGACCCAACTCTTAGCTTCACAAATGCAAGATGTGTTCTGATCATTTTCAGGCTCCCTCCCACCCACTGCCAGCTCTCTATCCCCTGAGCCAGGCAGCAGCGTAGCCACAGTCAGGAAATCCTATCTAGCCTTGGCTTGACATTTCAACAGGCCAAGACCTGGAGATAAAAGTTGTCACTGAACAAAGTTCATTTCCCCCCACCTTCTCCTTTTCAGAGGCTTGATAGGCATCAGTGTGGGTGCCGAGATGGTCCTCTGCCTCTTGCTGCTGCTGCTGCAATTCCTGCTTTTTAGGGAGGGAGCCTTCACAATTGATGATTACAAAGAAGCAGTTTATCACCTGTGCTTTTATGATTGCCGCAACTAAGGGGAAAAAGATGTCCTTTCAGATAAGCATGTGAAGGAGTGGGGAGAAAGATTTTCAAAGCTTCCTTTGTTCTCTTGAAGAGCCATGCCATAGAGTTCTGGCAGGCAGCCCAGGAGAAAGGAGAATTTTAAAAACACAATCTGAGCTGACTTCCAAGCCGCTACACCATCCCTGTCGTCAATTAGGGATGTTACTTTACAAGGGGTATGGACCATTGTCTCATCTAGCCTACTCTCCCTAATTGGATGTGAACTTGTGATGAATTCTCCAGAGAAGGGCTCTGTGCTTAGAGGTCCTCTCCTGCCCCTTGGCACTCAAGGCCAGCTTGGACTGGGCTGGCACAGGCCTCTGGGGCATGTTGCTGGCAGGCTGATAAGAGAAGGACCTTTCTGAGACCCTTCAGTGCAAACAGAGAGCATAGACCCAGAATTCAGAGAAGGGCAGGCTGCCTGTCCATGCTGGGAACTGAACGTGGGTAGCCAGGGAAAGGATGGAAGGTCGATTCTGTGCTTCCTGCCAATTACATCCCTGCCCAGTTTCAGCCTGAGGTCCTTCCCACCCAGCCCCTAAGCCAGGTTCTGAAGATAGGCCTCATCAGGGTGCAGAGAGCTTTCAGGACCTCAGTCTTCAAAGGAATGGATTGAGCTGCTGCAGATCCAATAAATACTGTGCTCAAGAAGCCTGTATACCCTGAGTCACAGCCTCACCACCACCAATGATCAGGGAACAACCATCTTCCTTAGCAAAGTGAAAATCCAATCTGCCACAGTTTGTGATGGAGGAAACTGCTGGGGTGAAAGGGAAGTGGGATCTTGAAGTGTATGGGACCACCTAGGCCTTTGGAGAAGATGGAGCCTGGAGATCAGAGAGCCCTGGACCACCAAGCCATCTGGAGAATGGAGCCTAGAGCTCATGGACCTTGGGACCACCTAGCATCTTGAGAAAGTGAAGCCCAGGGCACAGGTGATCCCCACTTCACCTTGCAACCCCAAATGTAGGGAGGACCATTTTCTTATTCTCTATAGTATAGTGAGATCAAGGTAGAAAGGTATAGAAAACTTTCCCAAAGCTTCAGGAAGAGCAAAAGGGGAATAAACACAGAGTAACACAACACCAGATCACTGGTTCAAGACCTACTCCTGGTTCATGTTCAACATAGCTCCCTGCTGAGGTTGCTGTCCACCAAGATGGACCCTGGATTGAACCCTTGCCAGAGGCCACCTTTCTCTCAACCAGGGTCCTGGAGGTCATGTCCAAGCAAGTGAGATGGGATTTACACTACATCCCACCTTAGATCTGCCTTTTGAGTTCTAGGTTCTGTCCCAGAACCCACTAGGATAATTAAGGCAAGGAATATCCAGCAAATATCTCCAGGAGGAGACCTCAGCAGGCCTTGGCATCATGAGCATCGAGAAATGCAATCCTATAGCCTCTCCCATGAGCAAGAAACACAGAATTCAAAAGCAAAGGGCTGTTTTCCTAATCTAAGAAAGCCTAGCCCACTTGAAAACTTGGTCTTCAGCCTAGGTTTCCTGCTCATCCCTCCAGTTCTCTATGGCATTAGAGCCATGCCCTGCATGGCTCTTAACAATTCCCTGTCCTATGCACAGTTCTTGATGCAATTCCCTAGAACTCTTATTTGCCAGTTGGGTCCCTATATTGACCAGATGGATCATCCGTATCCACAATAAAACAACTATCTGACTTTCAGCACTAACTCCTGATCCCACCCTACTGCTGACCTACTCTCTGATGCCAACTTGAACAAATGTTAAAAATCATCCCACGTCTACTTAGAACTTATGAATGGAGGGTCTAGTGGCCCTTTTACCAGCAGCCAGCCATATTGCCGAGAGAGACAATAACCATCAGGGCACAAGAGATAAGAAAACGAGTCCCCCAAAAGATCTGGAAATTAACAGAACTGTTCTATATGAGGTAGGAATTTACTTGAAACTCTGAAGAGGGAAGATAAAAAAGAAAAGAAACAGAAAGAGCTGGCAAGATGACCAAAGATTGTATGTCACCCGATGAACTGAACCATCTCTTCAATCCCTGCCTTCTCTAATCTCCAACAAGTCGACAAAAACTCAGAAAATCTGGAAACCCACAAAGGAGAGGATACAGACAAGCCTGGGAGTGGAGCATCTGAAGTGTGAAATACTAAGTGAAGGAGCTCAAGAAATCACAGGGTAATATCACAGGCCACAGAATTGAGTTTCCTGCCTACTTCAGTAGATCTCTTATGTGTCAGGAGGTTTCAGTTCATACCTTAAAGTGTAAACATCACAGCTGCCATTTTATTAAGTACCTACTATGTGGCAAATTTTGCATAATTTGCTCTTTTAAGCCTATATAATCCTGTGAGGTAGGTATTATACCTATTTTAGTGATGAGGACACCGAGCTTCAAAGTGGTTAAATAAAGTCCCCAAGATCATACAACTATTTTGTCAGATCCAGTCTTTTGGGCAGCTGAGTCCAAAACCCATGCTCTTTCCACCATGATATACGGGACTCCAGAAGTGTCCTGATTCTCTTCCATCTTCGTCTCAGTTTCATCTCATTTTCCTTTAATCTGCTCCTGAAAGCCCAGCTTGGGCCTGAGGTGACATCCACTGAGTTAGACCACAACCAGTCAGCCATTTAACAAAGATTTCTTAAACTTTTGCCATTTGCCAGGAATTGTGCAGGAGATTGAGAATTCCAACACATGTATGATACAAGCAATGACCAAGTGCTGGGTGCCGTGATAGATGTGTACCTACGGTTCTATGGGACAGCGCAGGTGGAGCCCAGGTCCTGGCTTGGGGCAAGGAGTAAAGATCAGGTCATTGAAGTCCCAGCAAGTTCTTTGGCTGAAATTGTGAAATGGACCACACGCAGTCTCCCAATGTCAAACAGCTGAGCCTAGAGATCCCCTAGGGACTGTGACTTTTTTTTCCCCACTTCATTCCTTTGCCAATCAGGAATGACAGAAAACACAGATGGTCTTAACAGACCCAATCCTACCTTGAAGGAAAGGAAAAATCAAGCTAACATTTTCTGAGTATCTATGTTCCAGGTACCCCATCAGTCTACACAACTTCATTTTGCTATGAGAGTAACAGAGTGGTTGATTTAACTCAACTAGGGCATTCAGCTGGAGAAGGCAGAGCCGGGATTCCAGATCCAGCCCCTGCTACTACAAAGTCCATGAATGATCTTTACACTATGTCCAGCCTCACTGCCTCTGGGAAGAAGCTGCTGGGTGTCCACTTGAATCTACTGGTAGATTAAATGCGAGCACAGCGGGTAGCACGTGCTGTGTGGGTCTGTGCCAACCTGCCCTTGCCCAGACCCTCCCCATGTCAGAGGACACAAAATAATAAAATAAAAGGACCCAAGGGCTTGGGTCCATGCTTGTCCATGCTCTTCAGCCTCTTCTGCACCAAAGTCCCTTCCCCTGAGCTGCCATGATTCCCTACATCTCCACCTCCCCTGACCAGCTGGGAGTCCTGAGCATCAGCCTCAGGAAAATGTCAGCCAGGCCTGGCCAAACATATGCCTGTGTCATTGGCACCGCAGGGAGCTCCAGCAGTCGGGAGGCGGAAGAATCCGTGCCAGGGGTGGGGCAGATGGCTTCTCATCGGCCCGCCACAGGTCTGAGAACCCTCCAACCTACTCTTGGCTTCCTCTCTGATACAAGGGCTGCCCATGAGCCTTCATCCCCCCTGCCCATGGCAACCCACCCGGCCCTCGGTGCCCTGCCAGCCCAAAAGCTGGCAGAGACTCCGGCGGTGCGATCCCCTCTACCACCTGCCGGTTGTCACTCTTCATTGAGCATTGCTGCCCTTCCATGGGGCTGCGCTCCCAGGCTCCAGGCTTCCAATCTGCTCTCTGGGAGGCTGACAGAGGACGGGCAGGGCCAGGGGAGGCCTCCCTACCTCGCTCCAGCCAGCTCCTTGCCCAGGGCCTGGATGCTGGAACAAGAGCTAGGAACCCAGATGGTGATTGCTGCCATCTAATTATGCGTGCATATGATATTAGCCAAAAGCATTTGACGGTCTCCTGCAGGCTCAGGCAGATCAAATGGAGAGGCGCGCAGGTTCGAGGATTACTCCAGCAGGGCAAAGGCTGACAAGACTGCCTGCTGCCACTCGAGCGGCCACTGGTAGCCTGTCTCCTCCCAGCAGACTCCTCACCCTTCACCCAAGGGAAGAGGAAAATCCAGGGCCAGCAGCGGCTGGAGTCCTCCGAGGTGCCTGGCTCTTGGCCTTTCCCTAACCATGACCTGCCAGTCCCAATACTAAGGACCTTGAACTTCACCAGGAGAGAACCGAAGCATTGTTGTGTCCCCCAAGGGGCAACTATAGAGAATTCTGTTCATGTCCTGATAATCAGGAAGCAGTCTCATATTCTTTTGAGATAACCACATCTGTCTCACTGGTTGATAACCCCTTATCTAGAAGGAAACATCAGCCCATGTGGCACTTTTTTAATTTTTTATTTATTTATTTATTTTTGGCTGCACTGAGTCCTCATTGCTGCATGCAGGCTTCCTCTAGCTGCAGTGAGCCAGGGTTCCTCTCGGTTGCAGGGCACAGGCTCTAGGCATTTGGGCTCAGTAGTTGTGACTCATGGGCTTAGTTGCTCCCCAGCATGTGGAATCTTACTGTATCAGGGATCAAATCCATGTCTCCTGCATTGGTAGACAGATTCCTATCCACTATATCACCAAGGAAGTTCACATGTGGCATTTTTTGCAATTAATCAAGAACTATTATTGCCTTGGCCTGGCCCAGTTTCCTGAAGGTTAGATACTGTTTGGTTTTATCTTCTTTCTGGAACCTAAGAAATGCGCTAGTGTATACTTAGCACATGCTTTGTATACACTAGGGGCTTAAGACAAGTTTCTTGAGCTCACTTCCACAATTCCAGTCAGCTATTTTCTGGTTATCTGCTATGATGGGTACCATGCTAGACACTGGGAAACAGACATGAACAAACTGCAGCTCCTGCCCTATAAAATTCTCATCTAGCCTACTAAGATTTAATTGTGAATGATGGCAAGGGAAGAAGGATCCTCAAGAAGGAAAAAGACAGGCGGGAACTGAAGGCAAAGACTGGAGTGAATCATGGGAACAGGAAGCGTTTAGGCAAAGTAAAGAAGGACTTGCTGAGGATTGCAACATTTGCATTGCCAGTGTACATTCACTGTACCCATTGTGTATGAGGTGGGGGGTTCACGGAGGGTCTCATCTCAAGGGATGTACAAGGACGTCAAGGGAACAGGGCATGTCTGTACAAAGATAGCATTGCCTCCTGTACTTATCACTTAAGAAGCAAGAGAATGGCATGGAGAAAGACCTGTAGGCCACAGCAGTCAGACTCATCAGCTGTTGGGAGTTACCAGAGCACAGTAGAAAAGAGCCAGTCCTTGACAGCAGGATAGGGAAGGCAGGATGGAGCAGGAAGCCAGGGGTGGGCTAGATGAGATGGAAGCTGACCTAGGCAAGGATAATGACATTTGAGGCTCAGTCCAGTGAATAAGCAGGTACCGAGGGACACAGCTGTCTCTGTCTGGACCAGGGTGAGAGTTCCAAGAAGATGTAGAGGATCATGTTAAAGGACTGAGATTCAACTGAATCCTGGAACAAGAATTTGTGGGCACACAGGACAGAGCTCTAAGGCCCTGCCAGAACTAGAACTCATGCACATAACCAATGTCATCAGAACTGGCACATGGCATCGAGGTGAGGCCAGCAAAGAGGACTGCAGGCGTTCTCACTGGGTCCCTTTGAAGTAGCCCTCCTCACTCATTGATTCCCTCTGGCCTGGGCACAGGGTGAGACTTCCTTTCATAGGAAGGAACAGCACTCCAGCTGTGGGCAGGATCAGCTCAAGGTTGGGCCCAGAAAGGTCTTCCTAGAATAGGTAGGATGTGACCTGGGTTCTAAAGGATGCAGAAAGAGAGAAGGGCATTAAAGGCAGAGGCATGGAGTTAGAAAAAACACAGAGGTGGAACATTTGTTTAGCACGCTTCTGGTCCATGTTGGAAAATGTGTTCTACTGGAGTTTAATATTCAGATTAAAGAATATTGCTTATTTCACTGGGAAGGGTGGATTGTGGATAGACTGTAGGAGGGAGTGCCCTGCTCACATCATCTGTGGAAAAATTCAAGAAGAGAATAGCAAATCCTCTCATATGTTGCTGGGAACCCCAGAGCAGAGTTCTAGGTAGGAAGCAAGGAAAGAGATTGACCCGGGTTGTGTGTGTGTGTGTGTGTGTGTGTGTGTGTAGGATTAGCATGCGCATGGTCACATTTGCATTGTGCTCACTGGGTTCACTCCACACCCGGCTTTGGGTCCAGGACTCAGCTTCAGAATTAGATGTGGGATAAAGACAAGGCAACACCAGCGGCCGGTCCCCACCTTTCCCTCCAGCAGCTTTCTTCTCCCTCCCCTCCTCTTCGCTCGCTCTTCTTCCAGACAGAATTCTTCCATCTCCTCCGCCAGCAGCCTGACTGCCTTCCAGCCACAGGGAAGCTGGTGTGTCAGGCTGTGGATCACCACAGAAGGGTTGATACCTCGTGGGTAATGAAGAGAGAAAAAGCATCAGGGGTGTTTAGGGGAGATGACAGCTGATCACAGAGGCCTCCTCCTTGCCCAGATGTATTTTGTCAACTGATCACTCAGCAGACCGGAGAGGGAGCTCAGTCAAGACCCCCGGGTGCTCCGGAGAGACGGGGACTCTTTTGATCCTAGATGCGCTTAACTGTGGTCTGAGCCACACTCCTGCTGCTCCCCTGGGGGAGCGGAATGAGGAGGGGACAGACTCCCTTTGAAGCTCATCCCGGGACAGGGCAGAGCTTCCTCTCCCTGTAGAAAAATGAGAGCAGCAAGCTGTGATGTGCTCGGAAGTCAAATCCCCTTGAGAGCAGAGATGTTCTGGCCGGGGGTACTGTGGCTTTTTGCATAGTCCTGACTTTCTCACAGCTCCTTCATCCTGCGTAGACAACAACAGAGATGTGTGACCTTGAAAAGCCACCAAATCTCTCTGAACTTCAACCTCATTATCAGCAAAACAGGAATGACTCTGTATTTTCTTAACTCTGAGATACCATCGATTGTAAGACCCATCATTGTTTTATTTATCACTAAGAAAAAAATAAATGCTACCAATTAAACTGTGACATGCCATCAATTGTAAGACACATCCTGATGTCAGAGATGTTAAAGTGAGAAAAAATGTCAGTGCAAAAAGTTATGAAATAGGATAATAATAACTCTCACTGCATCGGGTTTTGGAGAGACCAAGTGAGCTGAGGAGCAGTGACTTACTTTGTAAACTCTGAAACCCTGTGACTGGGAGTGAAGAGACTGAAGATGGACCTGAGCTATGTGCCCCTGGGAGTATTTCTTGGCCTCTCAAATTGGGCGGGCTCATCCTTCATGGGTGGTCATGAGGCTTACACATAAAGCATGTCACCCAGTACCTGATCATTATTATATTCTACCCAGAATGGTTCTTTATCTGGGGAAAGGAGAGTAAAAGCACTTCCTAGGGTTGTCAAGAGGATTAAGAGATAACCTTTGTCAACTCACTCCAGTACCCTTGCCTGGAAAATCCCATGAACAGAGGAGCCTGGTAGGCTACATTCCATGGGGTCCCAAAGAGTCGGACATGACTGAGCGACTTTACTTTACTTGTCAGACTTCCCTGGTGGTCCAGTGAAGCGGTTAAGAATCCACCTGACAATGCAGGGGACACGGCTTTGCTCCCTGGTCTGGGAAGATTCCACATGCTATGGGGCAACTAAGCCCAAGTACCACAACCACTGAAGCCCGGGTGTCAGCGCCCATGGTCCGCAACAAGAGAAGCCACCGCAAGGAGAAGAGCATACATTGCAACTAAAAAGTAGCCCCCACTTACCACAACTAGAGAAAGCTTGCGTGCACCAACACAGTCAAAAATAAATAAACAAAAATTTTTTTAAAAAGAGATAATCGATTAATATATTTGGATTGTAGGTATTCAAACATACTAGTTCCTTCAAGTTCCTTTTGGGGGCTTCCTAGGTGGCTCAGAGGTAAAGAACCCACCTACCAATGCAGGAGACACAGGTTCGATCCCTGGGTTGGGAAGATCCTCTAGAGAGGGGAATGGCAACGCACTCCAGTATTGTTGTCTGGGGAATCCCATGGACAGAGGCGCCTCGAGGGCTGCAGTCCATGGGGTCACAAAGAGTTGGAAATGACTGAGCATGAAAACGGTAATTCCTTTTTAGAACTTATTCTACAGGGGAAAGTCTAGTTAGTACTTGAATGGGAGAACTTATTTATTCTGCGATTTAGTATACTTATTATGTACTTACCTCTTTTGTTCTTTATGGTGCAAGGACTGTGATTTATGCTCATTTATTAGAGGCAGGATGGAACTGTGACAATGGAATGGGTTTTAGGGTTGGACAGAAAGACCTAGGTTCAAATCCAAGCCCACCACTTATGCACCAGTGGTGTGACCTTGGCTAAATTGCTTCATTTTGTTAAGTCTCCATTTCCTCATCTAAAAGTATCATCTCTTAAAATACGCCCATGATCGTGCCTGGCTTGTTCAACATGATTAGAACTATTTGTTGAGTGTATGAATGAAGAGGCAAGAGGGAAGCTGCCTCCAAATGGACTCCCCTCCAGTTGCCCAAGTGAAACCCTTGTCACCCTTGACTCATCTGCTCTCCTGTCTCCTCATCTGATTATCACCCAGTTCTGGTTATGCTGTCTCCTTAATAGTTTAGAATCTTTCTCCCTTCTGTCTGCTGGTAAACTCTCAACCCAGGCCACCAGCCTTCCCAGGCTGCATTCCCACAAGTGTCATTAAAGCCTCTTCTGTAACAGACTCTGTTGGTTGCCTAGACAGAGTTTCTGTTCAAGCGTCCACCTCTCTCCCACATGGAGAAAGGGGAAGTCTGGATTCCTCAAAGCCAATCATGTAAATTCGTCCCCCATGTCAGTGATTCATGGGACCCACATCTGGCCATATCTTACAACAGTGTCAGAACCAGAGTTGGAACATAATCAATGTTTGTGGGAGGTCCATCCACAGCTCTGCAAATGACCGAATTTCATTCCTTTTCATGTCTGAGTGATATTTCAATAAAATAGATAACTAGTGAGAACACTGTGTAGCTCAGGCAACTCTACTCAACATTCTGTGGTGACCTAGAGGAGAAGGAAATTTTTAAAAAGAGGGGACAACTTTGGTGGCAGCTGGGGGACTTTATTCTGCCTACTTTTCTGCTTTCTGATGCCCAAAGATATACATCCATCCTACAAGCAAAACACAAATACATTCACTCCACTTTTAGTACCAAACTCTATATTGCGTGGGTGCATGCTAAGTCACTTCAGTTGTGTCCAACTCTTTGTAACCCTATGGACTGTAGCTCGCTAGACTCCTCTGTCCAAGGGACTCTCTGGACAAGAACTGGAGTGGGCTGCCATACCGTTCTCCAGAGGATCTCCCTGACCCAGGGATGGAACCTGCCTCTCTTATGTCTCCTGCTTGGCAGGTAGGTTCTTTACCACTAGCACCACCTGGGAAGCCCACAAAAGTCATACACAAGTCAGAGCTTAACCAGAGAGGCAGAACCAGTAGGAGGTATGTATATATTAAGAGATTCATTGCAAGGAATTGGCTTACAAGATTGTAGAGGATAGCTAGGCTAGTCTGAAATCAGACTATAACTCTGGGGCATGGCCTGAGGTTGCTGCCCATGGGTGGGATATCTTCCTCTCTGAGAATCCTCAGCTCTGGCTTCAGTGCCTTTCAACAGACTGAATCAAATCTGCCCAAATTATCTAGGATAACCTCCCCTACTTAAAATGACCTGATCATGAATTTTAATCACATCTACATTAGATCTCCACAGCAACACATAGATTAGTGTTTGAATAACTGGGGACGGTAGCCTAGCCAAGCTGACACGTGAAAGAGACCATCACACGGATGGAGGTAGTTTCCTAAGGTCCCTGTCCTCTGCCTCAGACTGTTCACCACTAGCCCCTCTAAACCTGGAATGGATGCTTGGTCCTGAGGATGGTCTTCTCCATGAAGTTAAATGGGCCCAGGGAACTCTAAAAGTTCATTCTTCTGCTCTGCCTCACTGTTCCCTGAGATTAGAAGTTCCTAAGGACAAAGGAAAGTTATGACCAACCTAGATAGCATATTAAAAGGCAAAGACATTACTTTGCTAGCAAAGGTCCGTCTAGTCAAGGCTATGGTTTTTCCAGTGGTTATGTATAGATGTGAGAGTTGGACTGTGAGGAAAGCTGAGGGCTGAAAAATTGATGCTTTTGAACTATGGTGTTGGAGAAGACTCTTGAGAGTCCCTTGGACTGCAAGGAGATCCAACCATCCTAAAGGAGATCAGTCCTGGGTGTTCATTGGAAGGACTGATGCTGAAGCTGAAACGTCAATCCTTTGGCCACCTCATGTGAAGAGTTGACTCATTGGAAAAGACCCTGATGCTGGGATGGATTGGGGGCAGGGGGAGAAGGGGACAACAGAGGAAGAGATGGCTGGATGGCATCACTGACTCAATGGGCATGAGTCTGAGTAAACTCCGGGAGGTGGTGATGGACAGGGAGGCCTGGCTTGCTACAATTCATTAGGTCGCAAAGAGTCGGACACGACTGACTGACTGACCTGAACTGAACTGAAGGACAAAATCAGGGTTTTGTATTTATATGTGTATCTAGCAGGACCTAAACTAATGCTCCTCGTATAGGTGACACTTGGGGAAGGCTGGTTGGAAGAATCTTGTCTTTGTTGAATAAATATTCTCCCCTGTTTCTAACCAGACAGCCCACTATGGCAGCTATGAATCTGACTGCATTTTAAGCTACTAATTCAGACAATGGTATAATACACTGTCAGGTATACCCGGGTGGCATTGGTAATAATGGAAAATCATCCTAGGAATGGCAGTGGGGTGGGTGATGCTAAAACACTCAAGCAGAGGAAGAGGCCATGGTGTCTTTGTAGTGCATTTATAAGCAGAAAAGAGCCCAGCCTGGCTGCATCAGAGACAAGTTCCAATAGTTCGTCCACCGGATGCCAAGAGCCGACTACTTGGAAAAGACCAAAAAGTGGGTGATGACCCAACCTCTGGAAATACCTGCCCCTTTCCCAAAATAGCTGGAATAATCCTCCCACTCATTAGCTGATGAAGTTACCCAGCCCATAAAAGCTAACCACACATTTTGAGGCTGCCTTTGCCATCTGCAATGGCCCATACTCTCTCTCTGTATGTGGAGGGTGTTTCTCTCTGAATAAATCCACTTCTTACCTATCACTTTGTCTCTCACCAAGTCCTGAACAAGGCTTGTAATCTCAGCTTAAAAGACCGCCAGTTCAAGTCCCAGTATGAGCTACATGGTTTCATAAGGATTCTGGAGGCTGGGGGTCTAGACATTTTCAACCTCTGTTCCCACACTGCTTAGGTGTGATTCTGGAGGACGCAAGCCTTTCTCTAGTTGGTCAGGCAGCCACGCTTTTCCTTGGGACTCCTCAAGACTGTCTGGGCTCCTGTCAACCCTGCAACCTGGGCCCAGTGGATGGCGTGTAAACCCCTTGCCAGAGACCCACTAGTTTTGGTTTACACTTGAATCAAGTTCCCTCCAATCCTCCCTCCCCGACTCCTCCCCACCCCCTGGTTGAAATCTTATCTCTTTTTGGGCTGAGAAAGAGACTGTTATTCTCCACAGTCTGGTTTATGATATAAAATCTGTGCTCTGAGCCCTCTGGCTTTGGCTTTTGATATTTAAAGCCAAGCTTTTGAAATTCAAAAATACCCTTTTTTCTCTCAAGCACCTTGCCCTTAGAATTGAAATCCGTGGCTCTCAATACCATTGCCTCTACAATAGATTTACAAAAGGCTACTTAAGAGCTCAAAAGCCAGGGAAGGGACTCTTTGTTCTCTCTGTATGGTCCCTACCCTAAGGGCAATGCAGAAAAGGCACTGCTGCCCCTGGAAAGGTGAGGTGGAGAAGAGAGGGGGTTAAAGGATTGGAAAAGCACCAGTTTAATAGCAAAATTTTACTGTGAGGCATTTATAAAATGCTGAGGTGTGTTTCCCCAAGGCTTAGCCAAGTGTGGTTTTCATGACTCATTCCAGCAAAAGTATAAGAAAAGCAAGCAATAATGCCTTTATACATATTGACACAAATCACTGACAGGTAAATTTATTGTGTTCATTTCTGAGCATTTGTTAACTTGAACTTTTTGAAGATAATCTTAGAATTTCTATAACGTGCAATTTTAAATACACAACTTATTTTATACTTGGAAGAGTACATTAAAGTATTTATAAGAATTCACACATCTATGGTCAACTAATTCTTGACAAGGGTACAAAGATACTCCAGTGAAAAAAGGGTAGTCTTTTCAACAAATGGCACCGGGACAATTGGATATCCATATTTTAAAATATTAACTTCTATTCGTACATCCACCATCTATAAAAATTAACTCCAAGTGTATTATAGTCTTAAATGTAAGACCTAAAACAATAAAACTTCTGGAAGAAATTATAAGAGTAAATCTTTGTGAACTTAAGAGTAGGCAAAAACTTCTTTGACACGACATCAAAAACACCATTAATTAAAAAATGATAATCTGAACTTCATTAAAATTAAAAATTTCTGCTCTTTAAAAGATACTGTTGATTGAAAAGACAAGCCAGGGACAGGGAGAAAATCTTAGAATATATCTTATAAAGGACTTGGATCCAGGGTGAATAAGGAGCTTTAAAAATTCAACAATAATACAAACAACACATTTTTTCCTCATGAACAAAAGATGTGAAGACATTTCACCAAAAGAGATATACATGAATGGCAAATAAGCACATGAAAAGATGTTCTCATCGTTAGTCACTGTTGTTGTTTAGTACCTAAGTCACAACTCACCCTTTGCGGACTGCAGCACGCCAGGCTTCCCTGTTCTTTCTATCCCAGAGGTCGAACCCAGGTCTCCCACATTGAAGGTGGATTCTTTACCAGCTGAGCCACAAGGGAAGCCCAAGAATACTGGAGTGGGTAGCCTATCCCTTCTTCAGTGGATTTTCCCGACCCAGGAATATTACAAGTGGATTCTTTACCAGCTGAGCTACCAGGGAAGCCCACTATCTCCCAGAGTTTGCTCAAATTCATGTCCATTGAGTTGGTGATGCTATCTAACCATCTCATCCTCTATCACTTCCTTCTCCTCCTGCTCTCAATCTTTTCCGGCATCAGGGTGTTTTCCAATGAGTTGGCTCTTGGCATCAGGTGGCCAAAGTATTGGAGCTTCAGCACCAGTCCTTCCAATGAATATTCAGGGTTGATTTCATTTAGGATTGACTGATTTGATCTCCCATTACAGGAATGTAAATTAAAACCATGATGAGATACCATTAGCAGAATGATTAACATGAGAAAGGCTGACCATGTTTAAAGTATTGGCAGGGAATTCTCATACATTGCTGTTGGGAATATAAAATGGTAGAATCACTGGGGAAAATAGTTTGACAATTTCTTTTTTTTTTTTGACAATTTCTTTAAAAGTTTATACATTTGTTGTTGTGTAGTCCCTAAATCATGTCCAACTCTTTGCTATCCCATGGACTGTAGTCCGCCAGGCTTCTTCTGTCCATGGGATTTCTCAGCCAAGAATACTGGAATGGGTTACCATTTTCTTCTCCAGGGAATCTTCCCGATCCAGGAATCAAACCCACCTCTCCTGCTTTGCAGGTGGATTCTTTATCGCTGAGTCATCAGGAAAGCTCCAAAATTTATACACAACCTACCATATGGACCAGCCATTTCTCTCTTAGGTATCTGTCCAAGAGAAATGAAAGTAGAGATCCATACGAAGACTCTCACATGAATGTTCAGAGCAGTTTATTTGTACTAGCCTCAAACTGGAAACAACCCAAATGTTCATCATCTAGGAAATGAATAAACAAAGGGTGGTCTATCCATACAATGGAATACTACTCAGTGATAAAAAGAAATGAACGATTGACACTATTGTAGCCACGCGTTCTGGGAAACAAACTCACTCAGAAGGACAATGCAGATAGTGGAGTGCAGTTTATTACATTGGCAGGGCCAAGGCAGAGTCTCCTCTTAGCCAAGGACCCCGACCAGCATTTGTGAAAATCTTTTATACCCCATGTGTACATGTCCAAACCCACCACCCCAAATTCCTTGAGACTTACATAAGCCAAGGAAGGGTAAATACAGTCCCAATAACCCTATCACTCATGTGCCATGTGCTCAGACAGTTAAACAATTAGCCAATAATCAATAAGCATGAGGTTACACTCCGACAGGTACAGAAAAATTTATGGCCTGTCTGGAGGAAGGGGCAATTAGTGTATGTGTTCTCTCAGGTGATGAGTAACCTGGATACGATCTTCAAGATTCCCCTGTCCGGAGGGAGACTTATCCTTCTGTTGTCATTTCCATAGACACTAAACACAGAGTTCAGAGTCCATCGGAGAGGTGGCCGAGCATGATCAGCATGGACAGGCCTGAGATGGCCTTACTTCCTTCCTTACTATGGATGAATCTGATGTTGCATGAAAGACACTAGACAAAAAAGAATATTTTCCGTATTTATAGAAAATTATAAAATTTCAGACTGATCTCCAGTAATAGAAAGTAGATCCATGGCTTGCCTATAGGGAGAATGGGCAAGAAGGGATAAAGAGAGAGAGATAGGGGCAGGGAGGAATGGATTACAAATGGGCATAAGGAAATCAGGGGTGTGGGTGAAGGATATGTTTATTATCCAATTATGGTGATGATTTCACAGGTAGATAGATATGTCAAAACTTACCAAATTGGACATTTTAAATATATGCAATTTCTTGCATGTCATTATACTGCAATAAAGCTGTGAAAAAAATATGTTTATAAAAAACAACGTGTGTTTCTGGGTCTGTCACTGTTAGAAGTGACAGACTTCCAACAATTAGGGACAGACTTCTAAGATAATTCAAGCATACCTTCCAAAATCTAAACTTAGTCACACTCAGCTACGTATGGATCTCAAGGACTCGCTTGTTACTCTCATTAAATGTACACAAAATAAACATTTTTATATGTGCTTTAAATAAAACTTGCCTGCCAATGCAGGAGACGCAGGTTCGATATCTCGGTGGTGAAGATCCCCTGAAAAAGGAAATGGCAACCCACCCCCGTATTCTTGTCTGGCAAATCCCATGGATGGAAAAGCCTGGCAGACTACAGTCTATGGGGTCACAGAAGAATTAGTGACTAAACAACAACAAAATAAAATAGATAACTAATTTTTAAATGTTCATAACTTGTTAATAACTGAAATAAAGCAGGATCCTGTGAGGCCCTCCCAGGTACAGATGCTTTCCATTTCCTCCATTTCTTGTTTTCAGGAAAAAGTTTTCAGCCTCCTAGACCTTCCTGAATACCAAAGTGAAGATTCACCCTGTTAGCTCACTATCAACCAATCAGAAGAAAGTCACACACCCTGCAGCCCTCATCCCAAATTTTGCCTATAAAACTTCTCCCCAAAAACCATCAGGGAGTGCAGGTTTTTTGAGCACAAGCCACCCATTCTCCTTGACTGGCCCCGTGATAAATCTTTCTCTGCTTCAGACTCCAGTGTTTCAGCTTGTTGAGCCTCCCTGTGTGTCGTGCACACAAACTTGTGTTTAATAACACCCCAGGTCACAGGGCTACATGCATAGGGCCGTTAGGGAACCACTGACCAAGATCATTCACCCTTTCCAGGCAGGATAATAACCACTTGCATGAGTTATCTCACAACAAGAGTTCCTGATAAGGAACACAGAACTGGCAAGCTACCACCAGACAGAAGAATTCAGGGGCGGGGAGGGGGCGGTGGGCAAAAGAAGGGAGGAGATGCCAGCCCATAATATGTCCTGCCAACCTCCCAGAAATCCTCACACTGGAAACAATCTTGACTGAGAGATGCACATGCCACCAAAAAGTCTTGAATTGGACCAATGTGGGCACAAGTAAGATGATTGGCCAGAGACAATCTGGAAAGCTAACCCCATTACAGTAAAACCCGAGATTCTGGACCCCTTCCCTGTGGCTCTGCATCCCGGCACCCCTTCCCAATAAAGTCTTCTGCTTTATCAGCATATGTGTCTCCTTGGACAATTCATTTCCAAGTGTTAGACAAGCGTCTACTCTCAGACCCTGGAAGAGGTCCCCCTCCCAGTAACAGAGCCACAGAAGGAGAGAGCGATAAAGGAGAAAAACTGTACTAAGAAGAGGTCAGGATGGGGAGAGGAAGGGAAGATGAGAGTGAGTTACAGAGCCCCACAGAGCCTGCTGGAATAAGAATCCTAACATGCTGAGCAGGTGTGGGTGCTTCACTTGTTATCTCAGTTCATTCGTAAAATCCTATGAGTTGGACTTACCTGGTAGTCAAGTGGTTAAGAATCCATCTGCCAATGCAGGGGACATGGGTTCAATCCCTGGTCAAGGAAGATTCCACTTGCCTCAGATAAACAAAGCCTATGTACCGCCCTACTGAGCCAGCAGCTGCATCTACTGAAGCCCATGCACCTGGAGCCTGTGCTCCACGACAGCAGAAGCCACTGCAAGGAGAAGCCTGAGCACCGCAACAAAGAGTAGCCCCCACTCACCGCAGCTAGCGAAAGGCTGCTCACAGCAACAAAGACCCAGCACAACCAGAAACAAAATTAACTAATTTTTAAAAAAGAAATCTGAGCACTGTAGACTAGTTCTTTTAAAAAAAGAATCCTATGGGTTAAGAACTACTGTTAAACTCCTTAAAAGGTGAGGGGACTGGCATCTGATAGAAAATTTTAATAACTTGCCTTAGGTTAGAAATCAAACAGCCGAGAGAGTTGCCAACTGTGTTAGTTTCCTAATATCGATTGGTGCCTGTATCAGTTTAGTGGCTTAAATCAAAACAAATTTATTCTTTCACAGTTCTAGAGGTCAGAAGTTCAAAATGAGTCTTATGAGGCTAAAATCAAGGTGGTGACTGTGTGCCTTATGGCGGTTCCAGGGGAGAATCTGGTCCTCATCACTTTGAGCTTCTCAAGGCTGCCATCATTCCTTGGTTTGTGGCTGCATCACTCTAATTTCTGCTTCCGTCATGCATGGCCTTCTCCTCCCTTTGACTCTGTCTTATGAAAACCTATCTCCTTCTTATGAGGACCATTGAGACTACGTTGAGCTCCTAAGAAAAACAAACAGCAGGCCCCCAAAAAAGTCGTTGGCACTCATGACAGCCAAAAAAAGTGAAAGTGTTAGTCGTTCAGTTGTGTCCAACTCTTTGAGACCCCGTGGGCTGTAGCCCACCGGGCTCCTCTGTCCATGGAATGCTCCAGGCAAGAATACTGGAGTGGGTTGCCATTCCTTTCTCCAGAGGATCTTCCCAACCCAGGGATCGAACCCGGATTTTCCACATTGCAGGCAGATTCTTTACCATCTGAGTCACAAGAAAGCCCATGACAGCCAACCAAGACTTAATTGCAATGTCAATTTCTCCAGGGAGGAGGCCTTTAAACAGATGACCTTTTTTCTTTAAATTTTTTTAAATTGGAGGATAATTGATCTACAATGTTGTGTTAGTTGCTGCTGTGTAACAATGTGACAATATGAAATTTCCTGATCAGCACTAGCACTAGTGAAGTAATCTGCACAATAAGACTCCTGTCATTCCCTTCACCTCAAAAAAAGATGACCTGGCCTGAAACAACTCTTTCTTTTCTCTTGATAATAGCTTCCTTGCCCCATCTTCCTTCTGTCTATAAAAAAATCTTCCATTTTATACAACTCCTCGGAATCTCTCTCTACAACTTGCTAGATGAGTTGCTACCTGATTCATGACTTGCATAACAAAGCCAATTAAACCTTCAAATTTACTCTGTTGAATTTTTTTTTTTTTTAACAGAGAGCACCTGGGTAATCTCTCCATCTCAAATGTTTGATTTAATCACAGCTGCACAGTCCCTTTTACCATGTGAGGTAAGATAGTCCCAGGTTCTGGAGATTAGGACACAGACATCTTCAGGAGCATTGTCTGTCTACCACACCATGGTTGACATGCCCCCCTCACTCAAGAGGGAAGTCCCTTGCTGACCAGTCCCCAATCCCCCTTCCCCATCCTACCTTCTCTCGCTTCCTTCCTATAGTTGGCTCTGCAGCCAGACCTCACAACCTGCAAGCCTGTGGCATTTGGGTACCACATTCAGCCCTATGATAGGTTTGTGAAAGTTTTTTAGGCTGGAATCATGTCTCATTCATCTGTGTCGCCCCTATAGCCCATAACACAGAGCCCTGCACACAGGGGGACTCTGTATTTATTCAGCACCTCAGTGGATCAATGGAGGGATGTAAGCCAGGACCCAGGTAAGTCATCCTCTGAACACATTGCTTCCAGAATTCACTGGTCATCCCAGAGCCCCCAAGCCTGGGGCCAAGGCAGTAGCCCTGCCCAGAGCAATACTGACTACCCCTGATGCCCATGGCCAGGCTCGGGGTATTTGCTCAGAGCTGCCTCAACTTGGATCTTAGGCTCAAATGAGCAGGTAACATAAATAGGGCTTTTGCTAGCTCAGTTGGTAAAGAATCCACTGGCAGTGCAGGAAACTCTGGTTTGATTCCTGGGTGGGGAAGATCCCTGTAGAAGGGGTAGTCTACCCACTCCAGTATTCTTGGATATTGTTGTGGCTCAGCTGGCAAAGAATCTGCCTGCAATGTGGGAGACCTGGGTTTGATCCCTGGGTTGGGAAGATCCCCTGGAGAAGGGAAAGGCTACCCACTCCAGTATTCTGGCCTGGAGAATTCCATGGGTTGTATAGTCCATGGGGTCACAAAGAGTTGGACATGACTGAGTGACGCTCACTTTCTTTCACTTTGGAGAATTAAAGGAAGAAAGCAAGTGCACCCCCATGGCTGAGAAAGGCAGGGCACAGAGGCACAGTTTGGGGATGTATTTTCTCTGACTGATTCAGGCTCCTGGTTAGTCTCCTTCTGCCATTTGGAGCCTGAGGAGTGCCTCTGTGGTTTGAGGCACCAGCCCCCACCCGAGGAATACGCTGGACACTTACCCAAAACGGTTCTCAAGGTCACTGGGGTCTGAACAGGCAGTGACACCACACTGTTACAGACTGAATGTTTGTCTCTATCTCCCCACCCAATTTATATGTTGAAATCCTAACCCCTCAATGTGATAGCATTTGGAGGTGGGGCCTTTTAGAGGTGATTAGGTCATGAGGGTGGAGCCCTCATGAATGGAGTTAGTGCCCTTATGAGGGAGGCCCCAGAGAGCTCCCTGACTCCTTCTGCCACATGAGAACACAGCAAGAAAACAGCCATCTATGAACCAGGAATTAAGCTCTCACCAGACACCAAATCTGCCAGCACCTTGACCTTGGACTTCTCAGCCTCTAGAACTCTGAGAAATAAATGTTTGTCGCATAAGCCACCCAGTCTAAGGTGTTTTTGTTATAGCATTCCAAACAGAGCTAACCATAACATACAGAGATAACACCTTTATTTTACCTACAAGGAACCCCAAGCTCAAGGAAGGGAAGCCCCCAAGCATTAGAACCACCACCACCAATTTCATCAAACAACATTTTTTAAAAATTTATTTATTTGTATTTCTTTCTGGCCGTGCTAGGTCTTAGCTGCTGCATGTGAGTTTTCTCCAGTTGCAGAGCACGGGAGCTACTCTAGTTGCGATGCGCAGGCTTCTCATTGCAGAACATGGGCTCTAGGTGCTTGGGCTTCAGTAGTTGAGGCACAGAGGCTCATTACTTGTGGCTCAAGGGCCCTAGAGCATGCAGGCTTCAGTGGTCGTGGCACAAGGCCTCCGTAGTTTCAGCTCTCAGGCTCTCGAGCACAGGCTCAATAGTTGTGGCACGCAGGCTTTGTTGTTCTGTGGCACGTGGGATCTTCCTGGCTCAGGGATTGAACCCATGTCTCCTGTACTGGCAAGTGGATTTTCACCTACTGCACCACCAGGCAAGTCCAGCCGACATTTATTGACACAGTGAGCAAAATCCACAGAGTTAGATACTGTTCATCTCCTCCAATGTGTGTATCCTGCACACATAGGTTCAGATAAGTGCGTACATGTCTGTGTGTGTGTCTGTGTGCTGTGGCCCCTGGGATTGGAAATAGAGACCCTGAATATTCTTCAAGGCAGCCCTGCATTTCTATTTCTTGTTGATTAAATCCATTACTTTGCTTATTTACCTCCTCTGGAGACAGAGAGATTTGAGGCCAAAGATTTACCCTTTAACTTAAACTGTAAGGCAGTGACTCTTAAACAAAAATATTCCAACAGTTCCTCCAAAGAATGTGTGAGTATTGAAACTTCCTCGTGGTCCAGTGGCTAAGACTCCAAGCTCCCAATGCAGGCGGGTCTAGGTTCAATCCCTTGTCAGGGAACTAGATCCCATGTGCCACAACTAAGACCTGGTGCAGCCAAATAAATATTTTAAAAAAGGAACTTGAGAGTATTGGGAGCCAAGGAATTGGAAATTATTCGGGCCAAGTGTTTGACACATTCCCGAATGGTGATGCTTTCTGTGCCCAAGATGAAGTAGAGAAAGAAATGGATAAGGAAGAGGGGAAAGGAAATGAGATGCTCTTAGATTACCTTCCACATCCTCCTTAGATTCTCACATGTATAATAGTATTATATAATAGTATAATAGTATTAATCTCACTCACCCTCCATTAGAACTTTAGAAAAATATACTAAAACAAATAAAAGATGGCTTTTGGCATCTCAGGAGTTCGGGGACCTGATAGAGCACAACATCTTTCTCTTGAGATGTTTGGTGGTAGCCGCAGTCCTGTGGATCTGCAACATCATTCACACAATAAATAGACCATGACCACGTGGTAGGCAACGGGAGTGCTGAACATACCTTAGGGCACCATTCTCTGTCATCATGCTGAGTCCTACATTCACTGTGACAGTTTTCCAGCAGATGGCAGTGACGTGTCTTGAGGAAAGAGCCCTGGCACCACAGAAGCTGGGGACGGTGCTACAAGACCCAGAGTGTCTGGCTTACCTACTTGACCTTGGGTTCTCTTCTTTAGAGACATGGTGCTGGGAATACAAAGCTGGTCAGAGGGCCAGACCATCCCCACCTGTGTCCCCACCTGGAGTGGCACCCCACTCCAGTATTCCTGCCTGGATAATCCCATGGACAGAGGAACCTAGCTGGCTACAGTCCGTAGGGTCAAAGAGAGTTGGACACAACGGAGCACGCATGCCCAGAAAGTAGAGCCTGTTATGTGACAATGTCCACTGTGCTAACCTCTGTTTGGGGTCTGATGAAGATAAACTGAGAAGCTAAGGGGATGGTAAGCTCCATCCTGGGCCATGACCATCCCCAGGTATGGAACGAATGTCCTTCTCACTGGTGTGTCCCCAGAGGCCAGGCTGATGCGTGACTCAGATAGAGTGCACATGACAAGTTAGTTGAGGGAATGAATGAATGAATGAAATCTTCCCAGTCACCCATGGAGTACCTGGTCTGGTGCATCCTCTCCCTTGGGTCCTCGGAGAGAGACAGCAGAAGCAATGCCCAGGGACGTCTCTGAGGGAAGGCAGAAACTACCAAAATGAACTCACCAAAAATACCTCTCACCAGGAGGCAGCCCCCTGAAAAGGGGAGCAAATCTCGTCCTTCATCACCCTGTGCTGCCCTCACTGCTATAGCTCACTCTCTCCAGCTGTCTGTCCAGCTCTCATCAGAGCCGACTCACCCAACCCATTTGCAAGTCTGAGATGTAAACACTGGCTTCCTCCTCAGAAAACCAATGTTCCAAGAGATCTTCCCAGAGCTGGCTGGAGCCCACAGCTGGCCTGGCTGGGTGTGGCACTGCCTCTCTCCTCCCATGCTGTCCCCACTCCCCACGAGAAATCCATAGCTAAGGCAGAAATAGAAATCAGGTGAAAGTCTGGGCTGGGGCCAAGAGACTCCTGCTGGGAATTGCCAAGGGCAGACTGGCCTCGGAACCGGCAGCTTGCTGGCTTTAGGGATGAAGGCTGGGGTGCCCCAGGGTCAGGCTTCAGGTGCACACGGCGCTGTCTTGCTCTGCTTGACTCCCTAACAAGTCAAAATTCAGACTGGCAAGAACCGCAAATGGGAGACTAATGACAAGAGAGGAGGAGCCCCAAGAGCCTTCCTTGTTGACCAGCATGGAGTCTGCAATTGCCCCGGGGCTGGGGTGTCTGCAGGCAACAGCAACAGGGTTTGCAGGAATTTGTGAGGCCAAAACAAATTAGGGATGGGACAAGGGGATTGGCAAGGAAGGGACAATGAGGGATTTTGGCAGCCTGGAAACCATTTCTGAGCATTTAAGGCAAAATTCTATCTTATTCCTTCTCCCCTAAGTGATAGACACACTTGGGTATAAAAGAAGGTTACAAATAATTCTTTATACTTCACACTTCAGAAAGGATTTTCACATCCATCTCCTCGTGTGATCCTATAATAAAGTGGCAAGTAAGATCATTTTATTCTACTTTACAGATGAGGAAACTGAGACCCAGGAGGTAAAACGACTTACTGAAAATAGCACAATAAATATAGATACATCAAGAGCTTTCTATTTCCCTAACACTAAGTTTTTACATAAATTCTGTGACACTCTAAGGTTAGGAAATGTGCTTGGGGGCTCACCAGCGCAGATCTGAGCATCTTTTCACCACATCTACCCCCTCTGTCCAGAAGGAGCAAATGCCACCAAGTCAGGAGTGGACCCCAGGGTCCGAGACCTGGCCCAGTGCCCTTGGCTTGGCAGACCACACAACCCAAGAGAGACCTCAGACACCTTCTCCAGAGTCTGGGGGAATCACGCAGAGCCCCCGTAACACATAAAACACCGGGGTCTGACATGAGCAGGTGTGGGCATAACATGCCAAGCTGTTAGTATCACACAGAGATCCCTGGAAATTCCAAAACCTGCACCGTTTTCCCATCCCTCCCCACTCTCTGCCTCCCAGCCCTGTGTTTTCTGGCATCCTAAGGGTGTTCACTTCCAGAGCCTCCCTTCTGGAAGCTGAGCCTGTCCTGCTGTTGGACACCCTGCTTCCCCTGTCACAGCAGGGGCAGGAGCCAGCTCTCTTGGGCATGCCGCTTAAACAGGAAAATAAATAATCCTGTTTGGAACAGTGGTGGTATTCAGAGCCCTCTGTCTGAGGACCTTTCTGCCCTTCTCTCCGTTTCTGGGTACCTTCTCGACTAAAGATGTTTTTCTGGGGAGGAAGAAGGGACAGGGGTGTGGAAATGGACTCTATCCTTCTCTTAAGAGGGTCTTTGTTGTAGTTATTTCCATCTTCTTCTGAGGACAGAGGGCCCCTGCAGAGCCGTGAGGGTTGCTCCGTGCCATGGAGACAATTGTGATATCAAAGGGAGAGGATTATGGTTCCAGTGGGGAGGGAGGAGCAGAAGCTCCAGCCGGAGCCGGCGACTGACAAGAGAAGATGACAAGTCACTTAGGCCCCAGGTTGAGAGCCGGTGGCAGAGTGTGAGATGCAGAGACAGGCCGTGTCAATTCTGAAGGATTGCCGATGTCACAGGAAACAAGGCTCTCCACAAAGAGGAGCCATCCCCCTGAAGTGAGGACACCTGGAAAGCAGCAGCTGGCGGTGGAGCTGGGGGTGGGGGCAGGGCCAACAGCAAGAGGACGTCCTGATAACAGCACTGATGGCGCTGGGGCCGGAAACAGACAAAGACGGGGGGAGGGGAGAGGCAGGTCTGGCCAAGGCAGAAGGGTGGGAATGAGGCCCCCAAAACGTGGATGTTCGGGGGTCAGAAGGTTTGGATAGACATGCATGTAGTTTGGGTTCAATAAGCAATTGCCAGAGAGGGTGGTGACCCTGGAGACGAGTCCCTGGGCTCAATCATTTGATCAAGATGAGTTGTGAGCTTGCCCTATGCCCAGTGACATACTAGACAATTTGTGTGTGTGTGTGTGTGTGTGTGTTAGTAGCTCCCTTTTCGACCCCATGGACCTTAGCCCCCCAGGCTCCTCTGTCCATGAGATTCTCCAGGCAAGAATACTAGAGTGGGTTGTCATTCTCTTCTCTAGGGGATCTTCCTGACCCAGGGTTCGAACCCAGGTCTTCTGCATTGCAGGCAGATTCTTTACTACTGAGCCACCTGTAAGCCCTAGGCAACTTGGAGGATTTAGCAAATATTAGCCATATCCCTGCCTGCCTGATTGGCAGCAAGTACTTATCGATGACACATCCGCCTGAGTGCCCAGGGCTCATGGTGAGTGGGTAGGCAGGGAATGGGTAAGGGGAGGCATTCTCAGGAGAACTGACAGCAGTAAAGAAGACAGAAGGGAGAACTGGGTGGTCCCATGGAAGAAAAAGAAAATCTACTTAATGTCCCTGGGCCTCAGTTTCCTTATCTGTACAATGGAGCACCAGGCACTGAAGGCTTCTGCATTAAAGGCTCTCTCCCACTTTTCCACCAAGATCCAGCTTCTTCTCCTCTGTGGCAGCAGGGAACAGTCCCTGATGCCCCTATCTCTCAGAACAGAAATAACTCAAGCCATGACTTATTACCAAACAGAAGAAGAAAGAAAATCATGGTGGTATCTTTAAGGCAGTGGGTAACACCTCCTAGGAGCACCCCCACCCCCACCAATATCCCACCCCATCACACCCAAAATAAATGGGGGAGACACATATTCCAAGCTCTCCCTGACACAACTAACAGATATCAGATGGGACCGTCCGCAAAGCAAATAGGAATCTAATCTATCCCCTCGTTCAGCCAAATGGAAACAGCAGGATATCCATGGCTGAGCCTCTAGCTTCTGGCGGGGCACACGGAGAAGGAAAATGGAAACAGATTACAGTCAGTCTGATATCCAAATAACAAATAGGTATCCTGGAGAGAAATTTGTTTTATTGATGTTCGGGAAGAGATCCACTGATTTCCTTGTCTGCTCTGCCTTGCCACTTTAATTGAGGAAGGTGCTAGTTAAAAGTCAAAGTAAACTAAAATGAAAGAAAATGTTTCAAGCCTCAAAGTCATCTGCTTCCAGGCACATCCAATCACACATACGCACTGCACACGCTCTATAATGAATTCTCCCAACAACCCAAAGTGTCCATTGGAACTGACCAGGGATTCAGCACAGTTCATTTTCCCAGGGGTTGACAGCTGTCTGGGCTTTGAGGCAGAAGGATTGCACAGGAAGGAATTAGCTTAGTCATGGCACTCAGGGGCTGGGGCCTGGGGATGTAGGTTTCTATAGGGAGGAGCTGAAGTTGGCCTAGGGTTCAAGCAGAAAGGGGATGTGGCCTCCCAGAGGCCAGGGAGTGCAACGGGATCTTAAAAACAACCCTCAGAAAAATCTCAGCTCTGGAGCCAAAAAATCGTAGAAGGAAAGGAAAACGAAGCAAAATCATGGCAGGAAGGCAAGTAGTTCAAAGGAAAGGAAAGAAGAAAAGGTATTTAAAAGGGGCAAAGTGACTAAAGCCCCAGTGCCACTCCAGCTCTGGATGCTTCATTATCATCAGGACCACAGTCTACCTCTGAAGATGCCAGGTAGGAGGGAGATTTTTGTGATACTATAAATATGGTTTATAGGCTTTGGTTTATCTTTATGACAGATCCAATAAATAATTTACTGGTCAGTAAAAGATCAAAGAAACTGCTAGAACTGCAGCCCAAAACATCAAAACCTCTAATGTTTATACGGAAGTGATACCGACCCTGCAAATTTACTGTTTGATGGGATAAGTTTATGGTCCTGTGCCCGGGGCCCCAAAAGCAAAAAACTTTTAAGAAAACAGAATAAACAAAACACTGGGCCAAATAGACATAGGAAGAGACATAATAAGGAGAGAGTTAGAATAAAGCACCCGACATCACCAAATCACTGTTACCATGGAAAGTTACAGTGGTCCAGTCCCACCCTGTCTCCTCAGCTTCCACAAAGAACCTCAGATGGATGTGGATACTTGCAACAGCCAACAAAATATATGTGATCAACCTTCTGAGGACTCATTGGAGACAAACCCCAGATCTGAGTGAGTGAAGAGTGAATGGTCCCAAGCTAGGGAGACTGGATATGATTGTAGTTAAGGTCTGGAAATCCCAGGAGGGGAAGGCTGGACTAAGAGACGATGTCAGACCTGCCTGAAATCCTTCTGCCTGAAAGCCCAGACACCTGTCAAGCCCCAGGATGCCAGACCTGGTTCCTGGAAGAGAAAGCCCCAAGCAAGTCCCACACCTTTCCTTCCCATCACAGCTCTGTCCTAGGGCTCAAGCTACAGGTCCAAGCTCTGTCTTCCCATCTCCTGCAGAGCAGCTGCTCTTTGGCCATCCTTTGTCTTGGATATCCTCCCAGCCATGGATCTGGGGTCAAGGTCCTGGGAGCCAGCTTGCCGTTGTTGGGACAGGTAGGGGACTTCTCTACCAGTTCAGTGGGTAAGACTCCATGCTCCCAATGCAAGTGTGTGCTGTGTTAGCCCCTCAGTCGTGTCCAACTCTTTGTGACCCTGTGGACTGTAACCCGCCAGGCTCCTCTGTCCATGGAATTCTCCAGGCAAGAGTACTGAAGTGGGTTGCCATTTCCTTCTCCAGGGGATCTTCCTGGAGATCCCCTTGCATTTCAGGCAGATTCTTTACCATCTGAGCCACCAATGCAGGTGACCCCCAATGTAGGTGGTCTGGGTTCAATCCATGGTTGGGGAATTAAGATCCCACATACTGCAACTAAGTCCACGTGCTGAGACTACTGAGCCTGGATGCCTCTAGGGTCCACATGCTGCAACTAGACAAGCCTGTGTGTGGCAACAAATACCCAGTGCAGCCAACACACATTTTTTAAAAATTTTTTTATTTTTTTAATTTATTTATTTTAATTGGAGGCTAATTAGTTTACAATATTGTAGTGGTTTTTGCCATACATTGACATGAATCAGCCATGTGTGTACATATTTTGTTTTTAAAGTCACACATAGGAGTAGGGCTGGGCTGGGGCTCTCTGAAGCACAACCTCAGGGCAAGGTCTATAGGTGGCAGGAGCCCCAGAGGCAAATGTTTGTTGAGGTTTATCCAGCATGGGCTGAAAGGGAGGGACCCAGATGCCCATGAGTATCCCAGGCTCTGGAGAGGCATTTGTGACAGTGATGAGACATGACTGGTTCATAGGATCTCACGGTACCCTGGCTTCCACTAGCTCCCAGTCTATGCTCACCTTTGGCCTGATGGATCACTTTCTGTATCATCCTGGAACAAGAAGGAGCTCCAAAGAGCAGAGAGAAGTCTCCACCCACAGAAGAGGAACAGCTGCTCTGTAAATTGTTCCAGGGCAATTCTTAACTCTTGTGAGTTAGCATGAGTCAGCCCCCTTGCGCCCAGTTACCCTGGAGTATCTTTGATCCTGTTGCCCTAGACTTTTTTAAAAAAAAATTTTATTGGAGTATAGTTGGTTTACAATGTTGTGTTAGCTTCTGCTGTCCATCAAAGTGAATCAGTTATACACACACATATATCCCCTCGTTTCTAGATTCTTTCCTCATATAGGCCATTACAGAGTATCGAGTAGACAGAGTTCCCTGTGCTATAGAGTAGGTCCTTAGTTATCTATTTTATATACAGTGTGTATATGTCAATCCGAATCTCCCAATTTATCCTTCCCCCTTGGTAACCATGTTTGTTTTATACATCTGTGATTCTATTTCTGCTTTATAAATAGGTTCATTTGTACCATTGTTTTTAGATTCTACATACAAGCAATGTCATAAAATATTTGGCTTTTTCTGTTTGACTTACGTCACTCATATGAAAATCTCTAGATCCATCCATGTTGCTGGAAATGACATTATTTCAGTCTTCTTTGTGGCCGAGTAATATTCCATTGTATACATCCGGGTGGCCAAGAGGTTCATTCTGGTTTTTCCCTAACACCTTATGGAAAAACCCAAATGAACTTTTTGGTCAACCCAGCATATACACTTCTTCATTATCCACTCCTCCGTGGACGACGTTTAGGTTGTTGCCATGTCCTAGCTCTTGTAAATAGCACTGCAATGAACACGGTGGTGCATGCCCCTAGACTTTTGCCTTAGACTTTTAACAGGACCACTATTGGCTTTTGTGGGATGAGCCTTCTTGTGTGGGATTGTCCTACTCATTGCAGGATGTTTAAATGAGCTCTGATCCAGACCCACGGATTCTTGAGAGCTAGGAGCAGCCCTTAGTCATGAAGACAACCAAAGCCCCCTTTCCCATGTGCAACAATGCCTTTCTAGTCAGGAACCATGGCTCACATAGCCAATTGGGAGACACAAACATGAGAATAGACAGATACAACAGATCAGACAGAAAAGGAGGCAGATAAACCATCCAGGGGGGCAGCCAGGACAGTTTATGATAAACCTGACATACTTCTGCAAATTGATACAATCAGCAAAAATGGCATTTGGTTCTTTTCTTTCCATAAGAGAAGTGAAGACACCTTTGAACCCAGCTGCCACCTTGAAAGAGACAATCAGCCGTTGCCCAGTCTACCAAGCTGCCTGCCAACAACCCTTTGGGGTTTGGAAATCTGATGAGATGAAACAGACAGAGCTGTCTTTCTCTTAAGTTCTCTCCCCCAGCTGTCCCCCCACCCGGCCTCACCGCCCACCTCATGGGCTATCTTATCCCTAATGGAAGCCAATTGCTGACAGATTGGTGGCAGGTTGCTCTGCTGTCTTCGTAAGTGGCTTCCCCTCACTTAGAGTAGGAGGCGGCCGCTGGCAGGGCCAGCTAGCATGTCAGGCCGTAAACGAGCTGGCCAGCGGCTCCATTCATTAGAGCCGCTCAATGCCATGCTTCAGGCCCGGACTGCAGCCCAGGCTGGGGCACATCAAAGTGGAGGTCTCTGTGCCCCCAACTCACCCCTTTCCACCTGGCAGGGGAAAGGTCCCTGGGGATGGTGCCAGCACTCCAATCCTTCCCCCACCCACTATTCACCCAGGACTCAGCCTCAGGAGAGCCCTGCTCAAGACGGGTGCTAAGGCAGGTGTGCCCTGGGGCCCCAGGAAGGACTCTTCCTTTCCATTGCAGAGAGGAGACATGGAGCTGCAGAAGGAGAAGCCATCTATCTGCACCCTGCTTCAACAGATTTGTCTTTCTGTAGCATAAACCCAGAGTGGTCTCCATACGTATCATAGGCTCCCATCCCTGCATCCCAGCACACATATCTGGTCTCAGCAATCTGCTGAAGGGTCAAGGGGCCAGAATTCCCCAAGGATGCTGAGTGGAGGCCCCAGGTGGGGTTTGGTGTGTGACTAGCACATGAGCTGTCTGGTCCGTTCCCCAGTGTCACCTAAAATTTAGAGGGAAAATTTCTCCTTTGGGACCATGGGAACACAGCTCTGCTTCCAGAGCTGGCCTCTATTCCCCTCCTCTGCTCCAAAAGAAATCAACGTTGACATTCCATGAAGCTATTGAGTGCAACAAACCAGTTCACTGACTGTCTGGAACCTTGGGGTATGAACTACATATACATATAGAACACGGAGATCCACAATTACTATCTTTACCATTGGCTGAGCACCTACCACCCGTGCGAGCATCTGAACCAAGCTCTTTATATACATTAATTTATTTGATGCTAATAACAATCCCATGCTCTCGGTATTTTTGTTCTTCTTCATTTTTAAAGCCAAGGCAACTGAGGCTCAGAGAGGTTAAATAATTTGCCGAGGGCCACACATGTGCCATGCCCTACTCCATGGAGTGCCACACACAGAACAGACACTTAATAAATATTTGACAAGCCAAAGAGTGAATTAAATACTCAATTTTGTCATCAGTGACTCAACTTTCTAACCCCACCCTGCAGCCAAACCCTGGCCAGCTAAGCTATTTGTTTATTCAGTAAAGACTTATTGAGCACTTCCTCAATTTTGTTCACTGCTGTGAGTGGGTACCAAAAAGCAGCCACTGGAAAAGTTAATGGAAACATTCAACTAATAAAAAGTTAGCAACGTTTAACATTAACTCGAATTCATTTCAAGGTTATCTGTTTCCACTTTGAGCTAATTAAATGTTAGTGAAATGGTGCAGAACTACTTGACTACAGAGTAATGTAGTGAAAAGAACTCTGGATCTGATGTCAGGGGTCTGGGGTTCCCAAACCTCACTAGCCCCCTCGGCACATGAACAGAGCAAGACACCACCTTTCCGAGCCTCTATCTGCATTTTCAACCTGAGACCGAGAAGCCTTCCCACATCACACAGTCACCATCAGGACTCAGGGGGAAAATGCACAGCAGCGAGATTTGTAAACCTGAAAGCTCCAGAAACACATGAGATGGCATTATTTTTTTTTGAAGGTTGAAAATTAGCCCATTGACAGTGTTTAAAAATGTTTCTCAAAAGCAATAATGAGCAATTTGTCCATAAGCTCATAAATTTACTTGAAACTTTCCCTGAAAACAATTTGCTCTTTCCACATGATTTGCAGAATGGCACTATAACAATGCAGCTAGACTACCATGTGAAGGATTTTTTAATTTGATGATAGCAGAGAAGGGAAACCATAATTAAAATAAGGCAGGATAGTGACTCGGGTTAGCGCCAACAACCTGATCATTGGTTTTGCATCTCATTTTCGACAGTTTTCACACTTGGTGACGATTTATAGGAAGTGGGCACCTTTCTTTCTGTCTGACTGGATGACAAGCTTCCTAAAGGCAAGAACAGTGTCTTCACTACCTTTTCATGCCCAAACCTTCTACCATATAGCACAGCTCCTCGCTGGAAGGGGACAGGGTGGGAATGTCTGTTGCACAGACCAGAATAACAAAGGAAGCATCCAACCCCCAATCAAGGGTCTCATTCAACAGGAGATGCTAAAAACTTCACGATGAGGTTTGAGTTTTTATTAAGGAATTGATCCTTCAGGGGAGAAAAAGCAAAGGAAGAAGGCTGATGTCCTTGGAGTGAGGTGGTCAGAGCAGGTTAGCTGAACCTGTCAAATCCCTACAGGCAGTTGTGATTCTAATAATAGATGATACCCACGGAGGGCTTCCCTTGTCCAACACTAGGTGCAGCTCATCTAACTCTTTTGACAACTAGGATGTGCAGTGATCAGTCCTGCTTTACAGATGAGGAAGCAAAACACAGCAAGGTCAGGAGGCCTGATCACATCCGCAAAACAATACCCACAGCTCAAGAGTGGCCTGAGTTCCCACTGGCCCTGGAGCCTTGAATTCTGGACCACTGTGTAAACTGCTGCCTCTCGATGGAGCAAGCAGAGCAAAAGTCATTTTGGTTTTCACTCCAAATGAGATCATTCTCCAACTTTCCAAAAAATGAGAGAGCCAAAGAGAACGATGACTTTTTTTTCTCATTGAGGTTAAGATCCAGATTTGTGCGTAGACTGACAGAGCAGAGCAGCATGGCCTTTGGCCAGAGGTAGCGTGGTTGTCTTTCTATGGGCTGTGACTGATCCAAGTTGGGGCCTTGCTGACTTAATTTTGCAAACTTAACAAGTGAACTAGAGACCAGGGCCAGCACTGCTGTGCAAACTGGCGAGAGGTATTCCTTGGTTGGGACTATCTCTCCCTCCCAGTCATAAACAGAGTACAACGTAGGAGTTAGGAGTTGAACCCGGGAGAACTTGGCTGGTTACCAAGTATTTTTAACAGCAGCATCCTTCAATTTCTCTCCCTTGGCTTGACCTAACCATGGAGGAGATGGATGCTTGGCAAATCTTGGAGTTTGCTAAGAAAGCCACTTTTTGTAGCCCTGGTTGGAACCATGGGAATCAGGACTCTAGTACAGTGACTAGTAAATGTGAAAATGCAACAAATGGGGCACGTGTGTGCACACACATGACCTGGCAGTCTTTTTTTTTTTTTTACTGGCTGCGCTGGGCCTTCAATGCAACACACAGGCTTAGTTGCCCCGAGACATATGGGATCTTAGTTCCTCAGTGAGGGATGGAACCCATGTCCCCTGCATTGGAAAGTGGATTCTTATCCAGTGGACCACCAGGGAAGTCCCTGGCAGTCTTAGTGCTAAGGACCTGCGGCATTGCACTTTCTGATAGACTCAATCTCAGGATGGGGGACAGGGGAGTGGAGTCTACTGCCCTCACGCTCTCTCAAACAAGGTTTTCAGGGGAAAAAAAAAATATTCCACACTGAGAATATTGAATGAATGATGAACATTAATCAATTATGAACTCCAAAAAAACCTAATTCTTGAAACATTTTGGGTCTCTAACACACTTAGCAAGTCCAAGCTAAGTCCTTTCAAACTTTTGAAAGTAAACATTGACCATTATTTAACTACAATGATGTCACAGATAAGACATTAATCTTTTAGCTCTTTTAAATCTTTTACTTCTAAATCTTTTACTGATTTATTCCTATACTCACAGGTACCAGGGATCACCTCTATCCACAGTGAGGTTGTGCCCTACTGGGAAAGAAGAGACATGTACATAAGTAATCTCAATTCAAGGCTCCGTGTGATCAGTGCCACATGTAAATAAAGAGAGGGAACATTTGTTTCTAGATGGGCAATCCCAGGAGACTTCATGGAGGAGTTACCTGGGAAAGAACTTGAAGCAGGAGCAGAATTTTTACTAAGTATATTTGGAGGGAAAGGGGGGGACAGGAGAAATATGCAAAATTGGGTTTGTGGAATGAAAAGTGGACCAGTTTAACCCCAGTATGAAGTTTATGCAGGGTGATGGGTGGGGCCTGGGATTGAGAATGAAAATGGGGACCAGACTGTGCTGAGCTGTGAATGTCAAGATAAGGCTTACAGGGTTTATTTGGGATACAATGGGGAGCCATTGAAGGTTACTGAGCAGGGAAGACAAATGATCAAATTAGTTTGTTCCCAGTCCCTGTTTTCTGAGAACATATGATATTCTCTGGCAGACACTATGTACAGCCTATACTGAAGCCAAAACTCCTCTCTGAGGCAGCAGTGAATCTGGCCATGCTCCCTGCCTGCTCTCCGTGCCCAGAAAGCTCTTGAATGCATCCCCTTTCTGGGCATGCGGCCGGGGTCAGCTTCCCTGAGCTGCTCTTTCTAACTCCTGCTTTACTGAACACATCCCATGGTTCTTACATGAGGCTCCAGATTCTTCTGCAATGACAGCAAATCTTTCTCTATGCCCGGAGAAATAAGTTAATTGATGATTGCCTTAATTACAAATTTTTCAACTACAACATTATTTTTAAATGTTGGCCTCTGCTACAGCTTGCCTTTAATAGAATCTAGCATAAGATGCTACTTGATTTAGTACAAAATTGTGTTTTTAATTAGCCTGGGCTTTGAAGTTGGGCCCATCTGAATGGGAATCCTTGGTCCACCACTTAACCAGCTCTGTGACCTTCAGCAAATCAATTGCCTTTTCTGAGCCTCAGTACACTCATCTGCAAAATGTGGGCAATTATGCCTTTCCCACCCAGTGTCAGGAGAACAAAATGCGATTAAATCCAGGTGGAGTGCTGAGCCAAGTGGCAGGGCTTGGAAGGACTCAACAAGAGCTCTGTCCCTCATTCCATTGCCCACTCCTTCCCGCTTCTCCTACTCTTGGGGGTGAGATGTGTGCTTCACGCCAAGGCTGGACTTAGCAGCATTTTCAGATGCTTCACAAAGAGGGAGGCAGTGCTGCAGGGTGGAACCAGCATGGACAGAGTGTGTGTATGCTAAGTCACTTCAGTCATGTCTGACTCTTTGCAACTGCATGGACTATAGCCCACCAAACTCCTCTGTCCATAGGATTCTCCAGGCAAGAATATTGGAGGAGGTGGCCATTTCTCCTCCAGGGGATCTTCCCGATCCAGGGATCGAACCCAGGTCTCCTGCACTGGCAGTCGGATTCTTTACCACGGCACCACCTGGCAAGGCCAAGGTATGGGGAAGAACTAGGTACAAATTCTAGCAGTTATCACTGGCAGTGTAACTTGGACAAAATGTTTGTCCTTTCCAGGTTTCATCTCCTCCCTTGAGAAATAACAGCTCTGCAGTTACTGTGAGGATTCAGTGAGCAGGTACATACAATGCCCCTCAGCCTCTTACTTAGTAGGGCTCAACTAATGTTAGCACTAGAAGCTTCTTGCAGCCAATCCTGGCAAGTTTGAGGAGTATTGGGCTCAGTGGTCTCCCCTCATAAATCCACTGTTCTTGGTTCCTCTTTCCTTTTCTTTTCTCGCTATTTTACATCCCCTGGCAATTCCATTTGCCCTAGAGGAGTATAATGAGTAATCAGGTTGTCATCCAAGACAGACCCGCGTAGTAACCCTGGCTTCATTATTCAGAAGTCCAGTGACCTGAACCAGAGGCTTTAGGTCAAATGAGAAAATGCAGGGAAAGTGCCTAGAACCGTCTTTGCTTGCGGCAGCCCTGTTGAGGGGCAGCCCTCTCAGCATGTCTGTGCCACATGTCTTGCTCCTATGGGCACCCAGTTTCATCAGCTCTGCCATCATCACCTCTTCCCAGTTCCCTGGGCTCCTGTCCAAACTCCCATTTACAAGCCCACAGCAGTATTGATTCTCTTATCTGCAACAGCAAAAACCAGGGTCCCACATATATACACAACTGGGGCAGGGGCCTCATTTCCTGGGGGAGATTGGAGGGGCCGGCAGCCAGCACAGATGAAGGCCAGTGGGCCCAGCAAAGTGGATGATTTCCTAGTCCTTCTCTGTCCATTGTGCTTAATGCAAAGCTCACAGCCACCTCCCCCGCCTTAGTCAAAGCAACTGTTACTTCTGCCAACTTGCTCTGCAGACATTAATTAACTTTCTGCCAGGCATAGCCAGAGCCCGCAGAAGTCAATGCCCCAGGAGACAGAAGGGGCCCCCAGTGGTACCTCATCTCCCCTCCATGCACCTGGGAGGGGCGACTGTTTGTCCTCTCTCCCTGCTGACCCAGGAGAGCTGGGGACTTTATCCCCAGAAATTCGGCTTCCAAGAAGGGAATTATCCTGTCTTCCTAAAAAATCAGAGACATGTCCTTGCTCCAGGAAGGATCTAAAGTATTAAAATAATCACTTCCATTTGTATTTGCTCTGCTGTTTACAACTCGCTGACCCACTATATCACCTTACCTCTGAGAGTTGGAAAGACCTTAGGAAAAAAAAGTCATCTGGCTTTTTCATTTCACTGTGAGGAAATGAGGTTGACAGGCTGTGAGACTTTCAAGGTCATCAGAACTGAATTTGGCTGAGCCCAAATGAGGTCTCAGCCCCAGGGTTCCTTCCACAGCTCCCCACGGTAGGACACAGTCACTGCTCTGGAAGCAAGCTCGGAGGCGCAGCAGACACGAAGTCTATCCACTTCTCAGTTAGCATTTACATTATATTGAGTACCTACTATGTGCCAAGCACTGTGCTAGTCACTCTCATGTATGTTATTTCATGGAATTATCTCGCCCAGTTCTGGACCCCTGCCCAGTACTAATTAGCAGATAGTAGTTGCTCAATGAGTGTGTTTTCTTGCTTGTCTTGGGAGCAGTGTTGGGAGTAGAAAGAGAATGGGTTTGCAGTCAGTCTGGGTTTGAATCTCTTCTTTGCCACTTGTCAGCTTTTTGGCCTCTACCCCTGTCAGTCTCAGTTTCCATATCTGTAAAATGGAAATAACAACTAAATTGGAGTATGGTGATGTTATTGCATGGGAAGGACTCATAATAAGTGCTCAATCAATTGTAGTCATCCCTGTCACTTACTGTGGTGTTATTGATACTGTTACCTGCCTTTAAGGATTTGATGACCTCAGAAGATGCATATATACATAACCACAAGCAAAGCAGAGTGGGGATCAGCAGTGGGCTATAAAGGTTCCAGAGATGCCCCTTTTGTCTGAGGATGATGGAAAGGTTCCTAGAGCAGGTGCCATTGTAGTTGAAGGAGCTTAACAGATGGGAAGGGCAGGCAATGATGCTGGGGAATTTAACTAGAAAGCCAGTTCCTTGCCCACCCACCCCATTTATGATACCAATTCAGGATCACTCTACAGGTGGTTCTCTGGGAGATAGCCTAAGACCACAGTTGGAGAAACTGAACTAGAAGCTTGCAAGAGTTTGTTGGGTCAGCGCTGAGATCCCAGATTTGCAGAGGACCCAGGCTACATCCTTCATAGTCACCCTAGAAGTACGGGCATGAGGCAACAGGGGGACTCACCCATCATTGGGATGAAGAAGGAAATAGCAGGGGAAGAGAAGCGGGTGATTGTAGGAGTCACCAGGGAAGCATCGCATATGGCCCGACTCTAATCTCCATTAGGCTCTGCAGCCCCACAATTCTGACTTCATCTTCCAACTAGTCCCAACCCCTTAAAAACCTTTCTAGGAGTTCCAGAGAACTAGACTCCTAAAGTTTCCAGGCTTCCTTCAGCTCTGATATTTAATTACAGTTATACTTAACACATATCAGATCTGTTCAAAGGAGGAAACAATCCTCATGATAATGCCTAATGTTTGTGATGAGTGTCACAGTTTTCAGAGCAATTTCATGCCTATTACTGTACATGATATTACATCAGCTTTCCTCCAAGTGTGATCCATAGACCACCAGCATCAACATCACTTGCGAGCATGGTGAGCATGCAGATTTATAGGTCTCTACCCAGACCTGGCATATCAATCACTGGAAAGCCAGTACCCTGAGAGCTGAACTTGTGATATGTTCTGGGGTGATTCTAAAGAAAACGATAAATTGGCAATTTATAATCTGGTCTCTGTCCCTAAGTACTGGTACAGAGCTTCAGAGATCCTTGGAATTTTCTTTTGTTACTCATAATGAGCATCTTTTGATCATCCCTGAGTTTATGCTAATTGTGAGTCCTTAGATAGTTCTAAGGGAGGGGCTGGCCATGCCAGAATGACCAAGAACAGGGTCTTCAGTCTCACGCCCTAACCTCTGGGGAGGGGAGAGGGACTGGAGACTGGAGTCCATCCCGTAGCCATTGATTTAATCAAATATGCCTACATAATAAAACTCATAAAAACCCTGGAAACAAGCTCAGTGGACCTTCCTAGTTGATGAACATATTATGTGTTGGGAAGTGACTCAACCTGATTCCATAAGAAGAGAGCGTGGAAACTCTAGCCAACGCCCCCCACGATCCCCCCGCAACCCAAGACTATTTGGAAGTTCCTGAGCTGTATTTTTTACAACAGAAGTGTAATTGTAAGCAAAGCACTTTGAGGGACTTCTAGCAAATTAATCAACCTAAAGGGAAGTTGTAGGAACACCTGAATTTATAGCCAAGTCAGACAGAAGTGCAGCTAGTATGCGGCCCCGTTTGTGGCTGGCATCTGGGGTAAGGGCAGCCTTGCTGAGGTCTTTAACTCTGAAACCTGACCTAATTCCAGGTAGTGTCAGAATTGAATTGGATTGCAGGACACTCAGCTGGTGTCAGAGAATTGTCACAACACAGGTCCTATATATAAGTCAAACCACAATCTTGTAAGTTGCAATCACTATGCCGTGTTGCAGCTGAGAAGACTGAGACACAGGGAGGATAAGTGACTCCCCCATAGGCAGGGAGCCATTCTGGAGAAAAGCAGGAACGTGAAGTTAGGTCCTTGGCCTCGGGCCATGCCTCTTCCCTCCAGGGAACAGCTGCCTCATGGCCCACCATGCTCCCAAGATGGCAGTAAAACCACAAAGCTCGGGGGCTGGAACCAGCCTTGGGTTTGGGGTGGAAGGTAGGTCACTTAATGCGGTTCAACAGAGCCAACTGCCAGGGAGGTAATGAGAAAGAGCTGAGGCTTTGAGACCTTTGGAAATTTAAATCCTACCTTTCTGACTCTGTGTGTCTCGTGTAATCCTCGAAGATTTGTAATCGTGACAGCCTTGGAAAATTACAGGTGACTTGAAGCAATTTAATGATAATAAAAATAAAATAAAAACAGTAAACAGCACTGCTGCTCCCTCTAATTTCTCAGCATCTTTATCATATAAATGCCTCCCATTCTTTTCCCCACAGACGATTAATGAATCTGCAATTGCCATACTGGATTCCGTGCTCATGTCTCCTTAATTCTCTTTCTGCTGTAGCTCCAGCACCTTCAGTGCCAGGGACGCCCCTCCCAGCTCCTATGCCAGGATGCTCATAGGGACAGCCAGACTGCAGAGGCAGCCCTCAGAGAGGCACCTGGGCCACCTCCATGGACCAGACCTTCCTCTCTTGCTCCTCACCCCAATGGCCCAGGGCTGGCTTCTCTCCAGCCAACTTTCTCCAGGAGCCCTGGTGATCTGAACAGCCACAAATTGACCTTCTCTCCGGGTGTCTCCTTGCCTCACTCCTGGTGTTAATATGCCCCTTAAAGAGCTGCAAACTCAACAAGTCTCTCTTATGCAGGTTAATTCAGAGGCAGCCAAGCTGTGATCAAATGACCTTTACTCACTTCCCTGCTAATTTTGATGGGCAGCTCCATTTCCCTTCTCGCTCCCGGTCCCCCCTTGCTCTAAATTGGAAATCTATCAATTTTCTAGGTAAATGGAAAATAAAGACACACAGGCACAAGCAACACACACTCACCCACATATACACTAACACTAACATACGCTTGTTGAGATGGGGCTAGATTGGGCTCGTTTTTTTTTGTTGTTTTTTTAAAAAAACACTGAATTTCCAGATCTTAGAAGAATGCTATAGCTAGATCCTGCTGCTGCTGCTGCTAAGTCACTTCAGTCGTGTCCGACTCTGTGCGACCCCATAGATGGCAGCCCACCAGGCTCCTCCGTCCCTGGGATTCTCCAGGCAAGAACATTGGAGTGGGTTGCCATTTCCTTCTCCAATGCATGCATGCATGCTAAGTAGCTTCAGTCATGTCTGACTCTGTGTGGCCCATAGATGGCAGCCCACCAGGCTCCTCTGTCCACAGGATTCTCCAGGCAAGAACACTGGAGTGGGTTGCCATTTCCCTCTCCTAGCTAGATCCTGAGTTGATGTCAAAAGAAAAGGTTCCAAAAGAGTATTCCTTTTCCACAATGTTATCTCTTGCTTCATCAGTGGGGTACAATAACAAGCATAAATAGGGAGAATAATAACAATAAAAAGTAACATTTAGCAAGTGCTTCCTGCTTGCCAGTCACTTCCCAAAGACTATCTCATTTTTTCAATACCTCTATGAAATGTGAACTGTTATTATCCCCATGTTATGGAAAAAAGAAATTGAGGCTTCAAAAGATAATGCAAGAAGCTTAAAAATACACATACAGAAAGAGGCAGAGTGAGCATCTGAACTTAGATGGTCTGATTCCAAGGTCAAGTTCTTGCTTTGTTAATCAGCAGTGTGACCTGGGACTATCACATAATCACATTTACCTTCAATTTCCTCATCTGCAACATGAGGATAATAAGAACAACCTCATCAGGCTCCTGGAGGGTCAATTAAGTAGGTGGCACTAGTGGTAAAGAACACACCTGTCAATGCAGGAGATTTAGGAGATGCGGGTTTAATTCCTGGGTTGGGAAGATTCCCTGGAGGAGGGCATGGCAATCCACTCCAGTATTTGTGCCTGGAGAATCCCATGGACAGAGGAGCCTGGGGGACTAAGGTCTATGGGGTTGCAAAGAGTTGGACAAGACGGAGCGACTTAGCACACACACATTCTTTAAAAGCTGCAACTCACATCAGTTCATCATTAGAATTCAATTACTGAATTCCTTGTACAAATATTTCCTGATTGCCTACTATGCGTCAGCCCTGTCCCAGGCCTGGGGATACAGCAGTGATTGAAACAGAGAATGTCCCGTCTCCAAGGACCATGCGTTCAAGTGAGGGAAACAGACTGACAAGAAACAAGTAAAATACATGCTTTATCAGATGAAGCTTAATGCTAAGGGGAAAAAAGAGTGAGGAAGGGAGGATAAGAAGTGAGGGTAGGGGACTTCCCTGGTGGTCCAGTGGTTAAGACTCCACCTCTGCTACAGGGGGCATAGGTTCAAGCCCTGGCAGGGGAACTAAGATCCCACCTGCCACACAGAACAGCCAAAAAAAAAAAATTAATAATAATAAAATAAAATACAGCATGGCCAAAATTTTTTTTAAATAATAAAATTAAAAAGTGAGGGTAATGGGGCTGCTCAGGGCTGACCACAGAGAGAAGGTGATACTTGCACAAGGTTCTCGGGGAATGAGGGGAGCAAGCAGGGCAGTTATCCAGAGAAAGGGTGTTCTGAGCAGTGGGAAGAGCAAGTGCAAAGGTCTTGAGGCAGAACCAGCAGGAGGCCAGCGTGGGTGCAGCAGGGGGGTGGAGGAGGGAGTAGCAAGGGGTGAGTCCAGAGGCATGAAGCAGGCGGTGGGTCCTGTAAGGCCTTGACGGTCGTTAGCTTTTACTCTACGTGCCATGTCAGGGGCGCAGGCAGAGGACATGGGAAGGTTTTGAGCAGCGCCACGTGAACTAAAAAGATGCACAATGTGAGAGTCACGTGTTAAGTTTTATTTGGGGCAAAAGGAGGACTGCAGCCCTGGAGACAGCACCTCAGATGGCTCTGAGAGACTGCTCCAAAGAGGCAGTGGGGGGAAGTCAATATATAAGATTCTCCTGAAGGGGGAGTTCAACGCAATCAAGTGCTTACTTTACAAAAGGTTTTCTGCTAGACACGAGGAGCTGATGTCACCATGAAGGGACTTAATGCTTTTCTAGAAATGAGGAGATACAAGGATTGGGATCGTGAAATCAATTCCTGAACATTTCTAACTATCTGAAGACCTGTTCCACCAGTTCCCCTGGAGCACAGACTGCCTCACGCCCCACCCAGAATTTCCCTCAGTGGGTGCTGAAGGTTAGTAACTGCAGCACAGCGTTCCACCTCCACAGAGGCAGATGGCAAATACTCTTGGCAAGTGCCAATTCGTCATTGACAGGCAAGTGCCAATTTGTCGTTGACAGCCATATGAAGTCTTAACATTTTTAAAGAGTTATTCTGGCTACCACAGGAGGGCAAGTGCAGAAGCAAGGAGACAGTGAGGATGCTGTTGCCTCCAATGCAGATGACAGAAGACAGCAGTTTGGACCAGGGAGGTAGCAATGGAGGTGATGATATGCATTTGGATTCTGGGTCTATTCTGAAGGCAGAACCAACCAAATATGCTGATGGATTGGATGTCAGTGGATAAGGAAGCAAGGTGTCGCTGATTATGCCAAAGTCTTGGACCTGAGCAGTAGGAAGAATGGAGTTTCCATTTAGTAAAATGGGATAAAGTAGAAGGAAGAGGTGTTATGGGCTGAACTGGGTTCCTCAAGAATGATAGGTTGAAGTCTTAACCCCCAGAATTGTGAATGCAACCTCGTTTGGAAAGAGGGTCTTTACAGATGTAGTCAAGTTAAAGTGAGGTTGTTAGGGCTGGCCCTAATCCAGTATGACTGGTATCCATATAAAATCAGGAAATTCAGACACAGATTCACACAGCAGGGAATGTCATGTGAAAACTGGAGTTATGCTGCCACAAGTCAAGGAAATACCAGAAGCCAGGAGAGAGGCCTGGGACAGTCTTTCCTGGTGCCTTCAGAGGGAGCAGGGCCCTGCCAAGCCCTGGATTCAGGACTTGGGACAACTTTCTGTTGTTTAGGCCCCGCAGTCTTGTGGCACTTAGTCACGGCAGGTTTGGAGGGTACAGTCATTTCCAGACATCCAAGTGGAGATGTTAACTAAGCAGCTGGGTGTGAGTCTGGAGTTCAGGAAGGTAACTGAACTGGACATACACATTTGCCCGTCTTATCTGCTCTGAACTTACAGCTGTGGGACCAGCTGAGGTCACTTAGGGTAGCGAGAAAAGAGGTCCAAGAATGGAACTCTAGCACGTTCCACCATTGAGAACAGGGAGTTAAAAAGCAGTTGGTGAGTAAAACAGGCAAGATGTCCTGAAAGACAAATGAAGAAAATGTTCTGGGCAGGAAAGGGTCAGATGTCAGATTGATGTCAGATGTCAGTGACAAGTCAAGTTGGATGAAGATGAAGAACTGACCATTGGATTTAGCGACTCAGAGCTCATTTGTGACCTTGACAATGGCAGTGTCAGAGGCAGGCATGCTGCTTAATTGGAATGAGTTGGAGAGAGAATGAGAGGAGAGATTGGAGGCACAGGCACAGATATCTCTTCGGAGGAATCTGCTAAACGGAGACATGGGGTCAAGAGAGGGCCTTTCTAAAGGTAAGAGAAATAACAGTCCGTTTTATGCAAAGATAAATGATGCTGCAGATTGGAGGAAACTGAGGAGATGAGGAGACCAGGAAGAATTGCAGAGAGATGTCCTTAGGAATCTGGTGGGAGTAGGACGGAGCACACACTTGCCCAGGAGAATGGGTGATGCAGCTGCAGTCACAGGAGAGAGGCAGGTGTATACATGGGCACATGTGCCCAGGTGGGTAGATGCGGTGGTGGATGTAGGAGGTAAAGTCATCAGCTGAGAGGGGAGGAGGTGCTGCAGCTTTGAGGAGGGGAAAAGGGAGAGACAGTGATGGGGGAGTGACTGGTGGGGAAACACGATAGGGTTGTCAGGCAGAACTCAGGGCATTTGGTTCATGAATGTGGAATAAAATCAGATAAGGATGCATTTTTCTCCAGCAGTGTTGAGCTGCCCATATGTAAGCTCAAAGTCAACAGAGAGTTGGGGTTCATCTGAGTTGGGGTTTTGCTCCTGGAACGCAAAGACAGGGTGAACAGAGGAGGGATGATTATGAAGGATAGGGGAATTTAAGCTGCACACGGATAAAAGGGAGGACCTGAGAAGGACATTTGGATCAAGGGACTGTGGGTTCCCAGAAGGGGAAGGATTGTTAGAGTCAGGGTACTAGAGCTTGGGAGCTAGAAGAATAAGGGGGGATCCTTATCATGTACATCCTGAATTGGTGGCAGTGGTCTGCAACAACAGAGTTTAGGGTATGGCCATGGAGGGGGTGGTAGGGGGTAGGATGGAGAACATTGGAGGAAGTCAAAGAACTAAGAGGTCAAAGTACTGGAAAGGTCATGGATACTGAAACCAGCAAGAATTTTGAGAAGGTCATATTGGAGAGAGTGACCTTGAGCCAGAAGCTGAAATCCTAAAGGGAAGAGAACAAGTCACCCAGAGTCGTTAGGCACCCACAGACACTCCTGGTGACGTATTTCAAAGCTGGGGGTGCTTAGAGACGGGACTGAGAACAGCATGCAAGCAGCAAAGACAAAGCAGGGACTGCAGAAGAGACTGAGGAAAGTGGGGGTTGCTGACTGCTGGCCGTGTGTTGTAGAGGGCAAGAGTGAAGGCTGGGAGGGGCCAGAAATTAAGTCAGAAAAAGAGAGGTGCAGTGGCTAATGGAGGGCAGGGCCTGGGGGTGACAGGGCTTCTCCTGTGATTGGCATAAAGGAGGATGAAAGGCATAGGAAGGGTCCAGAGACTAAGCCAGTGCGAAGTGGTGGGACTGGGACATGGCGAGGAGAGAAGGGCGAGCAGTGCTGGTGGGAACACTTCCTGGGAGCTCCACGCATTCTAGAATCCCCCATCACTTCTGCCAAAGGGGATGCAGAGAGGTTTATAGTTATCCTAACATAAACATTACCACTACCATTCCTACAGTATCCGTCAGCCTTCTTAGGTGTAAAGAACCCAACCCACTTTGGCTAGCTCTCACATACACACACACAAACCTTTCTATTAAAAACCTATCTATTAATGTATATTAATATTATTAGTGTACCCAGAGCTCCTAGCAACGCAGACCCAGCATCTAAGGCCATGCAGACAGGATCAGGGTGGGTGGTCTGTGAGGCCTCTATCAGCTCAGGACTAAATGCCAGACACTCTGCTGCTGCCAACCTCAGGGTCAGAGACCCAAACAAGTCTACCACTGGGCCGGCCTGAAAATCAACTGCATCCCCTGGCCACTACCACCTCCCACCTCCACTTGCTGCTTATTCTCTGGGGACCACTCTGGTTGGCCCAACCTCAGTCGTGACCCAGGCCTCAGTTTCAAGGGAGGAAGAATTACAAAGTGTTAGCCTCTCGGTCATGTCCAACTCTGCAACCCTATGGATTGTAGCCCTACAGGCTCCTCTGTCCATGGGATTCTCCAGGCAAGAGTACTGGAATCGGTTGCCATTTCCTTCTCCAAGGGATCTTCCCAACCCTGGATTGAATCCGGGTCTCCTGCATGGCAGGCAGATTATTTACTGTCTGAGCCAACAGGGAAGCCCCAAGAATTACAAAAACTTGGTGCAAATCACCCAGATCTAAGGAGGGTGTTCAGAGATTCCAGTAAACCGCCAGTGTCAAAAATTTATTAAGTGAAAGCAAAAAATAATTTTATTATCAGTTTGTTTAAGCTTTGCAAGAAAGAGCTGGGAGGATTCTAAACAGCAATGTCACCCTTCAGCTCTCAGAGGAGGTTTCTAAGCTTTCAGAGGGTTTCCCTGATGGCTCAGATGGTAAAGAATCTGCCTGCAATGCAGGAGGCCTGGGTTCAATCCCTGGGTCGGGAAGATTCCCTGGAGAAGGAAATGACAACTCACTCCAGTATTCTTGCCTGGAGAATCCCATGGACAGAGGAGCCTGGTGGGCTACAGTCCATGGGGTCACAAAAAGTCAGACACTACTGAGCAACTAACACACATGCTTTCACCAGCAGCGGAGAAGACTATTCCTATCGATTAGAGCCAAGGCCTCAATAAAACACGTGCATGTTCTCAGGTAGGACCGTGGGCCTGAGCCTTCCCAGATAAGATCAGCCCCATTTAGAGCTCACTCCACAGCAAAGCACACTCTTGACCCTGGAAAAGCAAGATGATAGTGGCTGCTATTTACTCAGCAGCCCCTGTGTGCTGGACCCTGTAATCTTCACTTAGCCTGCGTGATCTCGTTTAATCCTCAAGGTGACTCTGTGAGGAAGGGAGTGGGATTACCATATTGCGGATAAGGAAATAGAATTTTAAAGAAAATGTTAGTAACTTGCTGTGATACCACCACTGCCCCCCACCCCCAGCGGCAGCAAGACGCCTGAATGCCATTGGACAGGTCATGCACTGCACAAGTCCACAGGGTGCTACTGTATTCCACATGGACGCACCGCCTGGAGTTCCGCCGTGTGCAACCCACGTGCTCAATGTGGGGCCTCTGCTCACTCTGTTCCGAAGTCCATTTCCTCCATCTTATAGCGTCCAGTAATCAAAGTCTTTTAAGTCAGAGCCCCTTCGGGTCAGGCAAGATTTCTTCTTTGGATGAACAGAGAGTAGCACAATGCCTGGCACTTAGCAGGTGCACAATAAATGGCTGCGAGATTAAAGGCTATCAAAGACGAGCATGAATGGGCTCATCAACTCCTGAATCACTGGATCTACAGAGGCACCACTTGAAGCCTGAAATAGGTAGTTTAAAACAAATGAAAGGAAGAACTACTGCTTGGCACAGCTGGTTGTCGGCTTGTAAAACTCATTAACCCAAGAGGTGGTGTAGGCAGCAAACACTAATGGACTCCAGGTGCGTCTAGGAAAGTTCACGCCTTCTACAACCATAGTGTTCTATTAAGAAGAGTGGCCAAGGAGGGGACGAACGTTTGGCCATCCACTGTATCCCAAACACTCGGCTAGATTGAACACGCTCCAATACTAATCTCTCAGAGTTTATTTCCTTTTATGTAAAATGGAACTAATACTTACCTATGGGGGAGGGGGGCTCTTGTGATCATTAAACAATAGATGTAAAACCCCTTAGCACAGACTTGCCGCAGTGTTAATGCACAACAAATATTCACTATTATTCCTATAAATATAATAACAAATGAAATTGTGTGGACATTTCATTGGTAGGAAAGAATTTCACAAAACTTGCCTCTCATACCAAGAAACCAAGTTCAATTACTTTCTTCTATGGACACTTCAATGATCCAGACTTTAAAAAAAAAAAAAAAAAAAAAACTAACCTTTAAGCCTTTGGGATTTCATATAAGTAGAAGAACAATTTGATTTTCTTTCTCCATGGTGACTTTCAGCCAGGGCAATCTTTAACTAAAGCAGCAACATAATGACAAACTCCTGCTTAGGGCATCCCCCACCTCCTATAATTTCTACCAAGAGCTTTCAGGGGACCAATACCATGTCAGGCACCAAATACAATATTCAAATGAGACTTCTACATTTCTATGTAGAGATTTCTGGGCAGAGCTTTGTGGATATTGTTGTACACAGACAAGGTGAAAACAGATTAATAGTACTTGAAGCCAGATCACAGAGAGAATCGGCCCAAATGTTCCTGCCTAAAGCCAGCCTCCTTTCCTATAAATCTGCATGTAGTCCCTGGAGACCTGTGCACCCCTTGGTCATTCAGTTCTGTGCCATTTATTCTCTGGATCCACAAGCCCACCATGGTGCCCGGTGCAAACTAGATCTTGCCAGAAAGAGAGAGGGAGACAGACAGAGAGAGAGAGAGAGAGAGGCTGGAAAGTTGGACGGAAGAAGCAGCATGGCATAAGTGACCCTAGCATCAGTTCTAAAATAATATTGTTCCAAAATCAGCTCTCCCATTGTTTGGTTGTGTGGCCTTCTAAGTTGCTTAATCTCCCTGAACCTCTGTTTCTTTATCTGAAGGATAAGGTGGGGATAATAATACTACCGACTCTGTAGGTTTGTTACATATTAAGAGAATACACATAAAGCACTTACCTATCCATCAACCCACATTTATTGAGTTCCTGCTGTGTGCCAGATGCTGGTCCAAGTACTGGGATGGCCTCAATAAACAAAATATAAAAATTCCTACTCTGGGCTTCCCTGGTGGTACAGTGGATAAGAATCTGCCTGCCAAGGCAAGGGGCACAGGTTTGAAAGCTGGTCCAGGAAGATTCCACATGCTGCAGGGCAACTAAGCCCCTGTGCCTCAGCTACTGAGCCCCAGCTCTAGAGCCCGTACTCTGCAACAAGAGAAGCCACTGCAATGAAGAGTAGCCCCCACTCACCACAACTAAAGAAAGGCTGCAAGCAGCGACAAAGACCCCAAATAGACAAAAATAAATAAATTTTTTAAAAATTCCTGCCTTCATAGAGTTTGCATTCTAATTGGGGAATCAGGTAAAACTTAATAATTAGACAAAGGAAATCAGTCCTGCATATTCATTGGAAGGACTGATGCTGAAACTGAAGCTCCAATACTTTGGCCACCTGATGTGAAGAGCCGACTCATTGAAAAAGATCCTGATGCTGGGAAACATCGAGGGCAGGGGGAGAAGGGGACGACAGATGATGAGATGGTTGGATGACATCACTGACTCAATGGACATGAGTTTGAGCAAACTCCAGGAGATAGTAGACAGGGAAGCCTGGCATGCTGCAGTCCATGCGGTCACAAAGAGTCGGACATGACTGAGTGACTGAACAACATTCATTATATTAGAAGGCAAGTGTTTCTAAGAAAAAAGAACAAAGTAAGGGCATGGGGAAGAATTTACAATTTAAATTAAGATGGTCAGGGTAGGCCTGACAGAAATGGGAATGTTTGGACAATGACTGAAAGGAATGAGGGACTGCGCCAAGGGGGTGTGTGGAAGACAGCACTCCAGGCAGAGAAAACAGACAGTGCAAAGGCCCGGAGGTCAGAGCACACCTCTTACGTCTACAGTACAAAGAAGGTCAGTATGGAGCAGAGAGCGGGGGAGAAGAGCAGCAAGAGATGAGGTCCGAGAGGGAAGGAGGTCAGGTTCCATAGGATTTTAGGGGCCACTGTAAGGTTTTGGCTCTTTTTTATGTTTTAGTGAAATGGAGATCCCTCTGGAGCAGCAGACAGACATGGTCTGATTTATCCTTTAACAGGATCACTCTGACTGTTTTGCAGAGGACCTGACACCTAATTGGGACACAATGGTAGCTATTATGAATGCCTGGCAGGAACAGTTACCTTCTTGGATCTTAGCAAAGCTGTTTGGCTTTCTAATTGCTTATACCATCTGTTTTCATAGATTGAAGCAAAGAGATCGGCAGGGTTGAATAGAAGGAGTTGGAAGCCGGCACCGCGACTCCGCGTGGCTCTCTGTCAAAATGCTCCCAGAGCAGAAGGCCAGTGCGCATGTGTGTGGACGCGCTGACCCCCATGAGGGGAACACTTTTAAATTGCTCCTCTTTTTCTACATCTGCTAAGGGATGCTTCCTCCCTAGTTATCAGGCAGCCTCTTCTGGGCCAGAGAGATGAGCTTATTCTCCCCAAAGTTGATGGCCAGGACATTTATAAAGTCTTTCACATGAGGCTTTACCCCTTCTCCTCTTCCACCTTCTTCATCAACATCATCTTCATTATGTCCATTCTCATGATCTTCAGCAGCAGCACCATGACCACTGTTCAGTCACTGCTTATTCTACCCGTGACTGCGATAAGCACTTTATATGCCTTATCTAACTCCATCGCCTCAATGACTACATGAGACAGATACCACTGCTATCTCCATTTAACCTAGGGGGAAATCGAGGCCTGAAGAGGTGAGTTGCCCGAGGTCCCACAGCTAGTTCATGGCAGAGAAGGCCTGTGACCCAGAAGGACAGGCTCCAGAGTCCAAGCCCACAGCCATTATGCTGCCTGCCTACAACTGCTTTTTTCACTAGAGGCTACCATTCTTCTTTCAGCATATTGGAAGACGCTGTTCACTTGCTCCTCCATACGTACAGAAGAGGGAATGGCAATGTAGAGTGGAAAGGACAAACAGTCATGGAAAGACCAATCAGCGTCCCACTGCAGGGTATATGACTTCAAGCCCAGTATGTCCTCACCCAGGTGTGAGCATGTGCGGAAAATGAGATCGAGAAGGTAGATTGGGTTTGAGTATAGCCATGGATCTGGCCACAGGCAAGGCTTACACTGTCCTGGGAGAGGGAGACAGTTAAAAACACCAGCTCAAGGGCTTCCCTGGTGGTTCAGTGGTAAAGAATCTACCTGCCAAAGCGGGAGACACGGGTTTGATCGCTGGTCCAGCAAGATTCCACATGCTGCAGAGCAACTAAGCCTGGGCACCATGACTATTGAGCCCAAGTGCCTAGAGCCCATGCTCCTCAACAAGAGAAGCCACTGCAATGAGAAGTCCATGTACCACAGGGGGAGAGTAGCCTACATTCGCCACAACTAGAGAAAAGCCTGTGCAGCAACGAAGACCCAGTACAGCCAAAAATAAATAAATTTTATTTATTTAAATAAATGAGATAAGTATTAAATTTATTTTATTTAAATAAATGAGACGGGTACTACTACTATCTCCATTTAACTTAGGGGTAAAATGTATTATTTTTAATAATATAATGTAATAATTTAATAATATAATTTAAAATAAATATTTTTATTATTATTAAATTTATTTAAATAAAATATCATTTAAACAAGTAAATAAAATGACTTATTTTTAAAAAAATCACCAGCTATAGAACCAGAGCTTAGCTCTGCCCTTCAGCAGCCCAGAGACCTTCATCTCCCAGGAAAACGTCATTCCTTTCCAATCTTTGTTTTCTCATCTGTAAAATGAGGGTGATAAGAGTACTTATCTCATAAGCTTGCTATGAGGATTAAATGTGTTAAGACACAATGTAATAGGAAAACCACTAACACTTCAAATTACAAAATTTGTAGGCACTGGCTAACTTCAGATATTCAGCCCAGACATGGCCATTGACTGGCCAGCATCTTAAAGAGAATTTGCACTATGCATCAAAAGGAAAGGATCCCTTGGAAAAGCCTGGTACCAACCTTGGGAATTAAAAGGCATAGATGTGGGTGTAAAGCAAGTCCAGGATGCTGGCATTCCAAGTTCAGTTCAGTCAGTTCAGTCACTCAGTTGTGTCCGACTCTTTGCGACCCCATGAATCGCAGCACGCCAGGCCTCCCTGTCCATCACCAACTCCTGGAGATCACTCAAACTAATGTCCATCGAGTCGGTGATGCCATCTAACCATCTCATCCTCTGTCATCCCCTTCTCCTCCTACCCCCAATCCCTCCCAGCATCAGGGTCTTTTCCAATGAGTCAACTCTTCACATGAGGTGGCCAAAGGATTGGAGTTTCAGCTGCAGCATCAGTCTTTCCAATGAACAGTCAGGACTGATCTCCTTTAGGATGAACTGGTTGGATCTCCTTGCAGTCCACAGGACTCTCAAGAGTCTTCTCCAACACCACAGTTCAAAAGCATCAATTCTTCGGCGCTCAGCTTTCCTTATAGTCCAGCTTTCACATCCATACATGACTACTGGAAAACCCACAGTTTTGACTAGACGGACCTTTGTTGACAAAGTAACGTCTCTGCTTTTTAATATGCTATCTGGGTTGGTCATAACTTTCCTTCCAAAGAGTAAGCGTCTTTTAATTTCATGGCTGCAATCACCATCTGCAGTGATTTTGGAGCCCCCAAAATTAAAGTCTGACACTGCCTCCACTGTTGCCCCATCTATTTCCCATGAAGTGATGGCATCCCAAGTTAGGGGCGTGCAAATTCCCCTCAGTGCAGCCAAGCCCAGGCTTCTGCCCCTGTGTGAGCTCCTCAAGGGAAAGACCTCCTGCTCTCCTGGAATTGGAATGGGGCTGATCACTCTCCCCAACAAGCTCTGCTCAATCAGGGGAGGTGCCTACCTGTTCCGTGTGGCTGGGTCTGCGTTAGAGCCGAGTGGCCACAAAGCATCCTGCAGTCATGGGTCCTTGTTTCCTTCACACTAAGCATGAAGAGAGAGGGTAAACAGAGCCACCATTCAAGCAAGTGACCAGAAGGGACATTTTTTCCCAAAGACATACAAATGGCCAACAGGTGTATGAAGGTTTTCAACAACACAAATCAAAGCCACAATGAGATATCCTCACACCTGTCAGGATGACTCATATCAAAAAGATAATGAGTGTTGGCCAGGTTGTGAGGTAAAGGGAACCCTTGTGCGCTGTAGGTGGGATGGAAATAGGTGCAACCATTATGGAAAACAGTACGGCGGTCCCACAGAAAACTAAAAGTTGAACTACTGCATGATCCCGCAAGCCTGTTCCTGGGTCTATTTCCAAAGTAATTGAAATCAGTATCTCAAAGAAACATCTGCACACCCATATTCACTGCAGCATTATTTATAACAGCCAAAGCACAGAAACAACATAAGTGTCTGTCAGTGGCTGAATGGATAAAGATGTGAGATATATATACATACATATATTTAATATATATGCATGTATATACATACATAAAATAGAATATTAATCAGCCATATGAAAGAAAGAAATCCTGCCACTTGCAACAAAATGGCTGGAACTTGAAGGCATTATGTTAAGCAAGACAAGTCGGACAGAGGAAAACAAATACTGTGTGATATCAATTACATGTGGAATCTAAAAAAGCTGAACTTATAAAAACAGAGAGTAGAATAGTGCTGGGGGTGAGGAAATGGGGGAGATGCTGCTGAAGGGTATGCCCTACAACCAGTAGATAAATTAGTTCTGGGGATCTAATGCACAGCATAGTGACTTTAGTCTATCATACTGTATCATCAACTTCAAAGATGCTAAGAGACTAAATCTTAACAGTTCTTAACAGAAAAAGGAAATGAGAAATATGTGACTTGATAAAGATATTAGCTAATGCTATGGCAGCTATCATACTGCAAATATAAATGTATCAAAACAACACATTGTTCACCTTAATCTACACAAACATTAAATGTCGATTATATCTCAGTTTTTTTAAAAAAAAAACCCTTTTAAGGTTACCCCACTTCATGGAAGAGGCATATTGATCTCTGAAAGCAAGGACTGTGTGTATGGGGTTCTCTGCTGGCCCCCCAGCACCTAACACAGTGCCCAGCTTGTAGACATCCAATATTTGTAGAAGAGAATAACGAAATAATAGAAGAAAGGAGGAAAACCTGAATTTTTAATAAATAATACCTTTGGTTTTTTCACTCGACCAAACAACTTTTCCAACCAGAAGAGACACTGATTTCCTGGTCAGGGGAGGAATGTGGGCTATACCTGGGGGAACAGGTGTAGCCTTAGGTTCCCTATCCAGGATGACTCATCTTCCCATCACATCCCAGCTCCTTCTTCAGACAGTTCCTGCATCCTCAAGCGCTCCTCCAGAAACCCACCACTGTCAATTGCAAATACACAAAACCACATTACTGCATGCGCCTCCAACTGTTAATTAACAAATAAATCAGCCCCGTCTCACCAATTAAGAAACAATATCTGGGACTGCAAAACATGCCTGATTCCTCTCTGTGACAATAAATGTGTCATTTGTCAGAGGTCTGGAGGTGATGGCTCTTGCCTACCGCTCCCACCAGCCCCTGCATCCTTCACACAGCCATGTCTCTCTCCCTGGGACCTGACAGAAGAGCCTGGGAGGCACGCAAATTGGGGGGCCTCCCCTGCCTGGGGCTCTCGGTGTAGGACCATAACTAAAGCCCCTGACAGTGGATCCAAACTGCTGAGGGTCAAGTTCAGACAGCTCTTCCTCTAGCCCTCTAGCCCAGCATCTACTTTCCACCTCTTAGGCGAGGACAGTACCTGAGTCTGGAACAAAAGTCAAAGCAGAGGGCTTCCCTGGTGGTCCAGTGGTTAAGAATCTGCCTGCCAATGCAGGGGACACGGGTTCAATCCCTGGCCCAGGAAGATCCCACATGCCACCGGGCATCTAAGTCCGTGGGCCACAACTATTGAAGCTTGCAAATCTGGAGCCCATGCTCAACAAGAGAAGCCACTGCAATGAGAAGCTTGCATACAGCAAAGAGGTGTAGCCCCCACTGGCCGCAACCAGCCCAGGCCAAGCATAGCAATGAAGACCCAGGGCAGCCAAAAATTAATAAATATAAAGGTTTTTTTTTAAAGAGGCAAAGCAGTATTTCTCTTCTCCCATGTTTATTGAGGTGTAATAGACAAATTAAAACAGTACATATTTAAGGTGTATGACAATGTTTTATATACATATGTATCATGAAAGGTGAAATGTCTTAAACTGAGGCCCAAGGACCAGTGGCTTCAGAATCACAGGGAGCTTGTAAAAACACAGCCAGTCCTCCTGGACCAGACTCTGGGGGCGGGACCAAAATGTTGCCATGATAACCTGCTCCCCAGGAAAATCTTAACAGTTTGATGATGACTGATGCAAACCCTTTCTTTCTCCCTGTTTGGGAATTTAGAGTTTCTTTTGTTTACATTGGCAAAAATGCAGGCAAGTGTCTGGTGAGTGGTAAAGGATCAACAAAGGTCCATGGTGGAGGGGCCCACTTCAACCTTCATTACACGGTTAAGCAGACCTAGTTCCATGCTTCAGGTTGAACTATGACCCCTCAAAAAGCTATATTCAACTTCTAACTCCCAGCAGGTGCTATTTGGACCTTATTTGGTGATGTTCTTTGGAAATGAGCCTTTACAGAAGTGTTCAAGTTCAAATGAGTTTATTAGGGTGGGTCCTCATCCGCTATGACAGGTGTCCTCTCAAAAGGGGGAACTTTTGGACACAGGGACAGACCCACACAGAGGGAAGGTGATGTAAAGAGACAGGCGGAATGCCATGTGAAGGTTGCATGTTACAAAAGCCAAGGAATGTCCAGCGGTACCATAAGCTGAAAGAAGCAAGGAGGGACACTCTCTCGGGTTTCAAAAGGTGCATGGCTTTGCTGACACCTTGATTTCAAACCTCTAGTTGCCAGCACTGTGAAACAGCACATATCTGTTGTTCTAAGCCAACCAGTTTGTGGTACTCTGTTATAGCAGCCAGAGCCAACTAACAGCCCAAAGAAGGAAAATAACATGCCCAAGGTCAGACGGCTAGACAGTGGCCCAGGCAGGGCTTTAAGAGATTTCAGGGGATTTCCCCAGTGGTCCAGTGGTTAAGAATCCAGCTTGCAATGCAGGGGATGTGGGTTCAGTCTCCTGGGGAGACAGGGAACTAAGATCCCATGTCACAGAACAACAAAGCCCACTTGCTACAACCACTAAGCCCACATGAGGCAACAAAGATCTCACGTGTTGCAGCTAAGACAGGCAGCTAAGAAGGCAGCCAAATAAATGAAAAGAGGTTTCAGGTCCCCTCCTGGGCTCCATTCACTCCAGCATCCTGCCACAGAGACTAACTCTCCCCTTCTACCCCTACAAGGCCTGACCCTAAGCCCTCCAGAGAGGCAGAGCAGGTGGCATCTCCCAGGCATTCTACCAGACAGAAAACAGAGCCAGCCTGCTAGAGGGGAACATTCACCCAGTGTCCAATTCACAGATCCCAGAGTCCACTTGACCTTGCAAAGACCATCAGGCCAGGCAAGTGCCCACAGCGCAGTACACAAAGGGTTAATTATGGGTGCCATTCTGAGCTGCCCCATACTCCTATATTTCTAACCCCCTTGAAATCTGAATTGGCAGTTAGCAAACACACCAAGGACATTTCCTGGATGGGAAAGGTCCCACCATGGAGTCTTCTCAGAAGGAAATCACACGACTGGCTTATCAGGTTGCCCGAGGAAGTCGGTGGCAGAACACGGGAGTTGGCCCAGAACTCAGAAAGTTCCCCTCTTACCTTGCAGTCTCAGAGAGGCCATATCTGGGGAGACAGTGACTAGAACCAAGGAGACAATACCTGTTCATGCACAGGGAACCCCACCCTCACTTACAGACCCTTCCCCATGAGGCCGCTGGCAGAGGGTCCGAGGCCTCTGGTATGTGGTGACTCCTGCCTTTACTGCCCCCCTACCATGGTATGCAGGTTACCATATGGCCATTATAAGATTGCATCACAAATCTCTGGTCTATGAGAACTGAGTTGGATGGGACAGGAGTCTAGGATCAGGGTGAAGAATTTCATGAGGCTTAAGACTTCCGCACCAAGGGGTAAAGCAAGACTCTTCAGAGCTATGGTCCCTAAATTCTGCCCTGGCTGATGGGAGCAGGACATGGGATTTCTTAGCTCTCTAGAGAGACACTACCAGACAGAAGGCTAGAAGCCTTTAATGATCCCCTCTGACTCAGTGCCCTGTGAGCAGGGAAGCCAGCCTCCAGAAGGAGGGGAGCTCTGTAGCCAGCGCTGGGAGACCAGAAGTCCCTGAACATCGCTACTACCGCCTATGGGTCCCCATGCCTGGAGACTTGTCATGCCCAGGGTAACAGATCCATGAGGAAAGTCACCTGTGATGAGGGAGAAGAGAGAGAGAGAAGAGGGAGTGCACGCGATCAAATTAATCCTAATGACATCGATAAGAAGATTTGGAAGCACAGCCAATGACTCCATTAAAGTAATGACTCTGGGTCTCTTCTGTCATCACCTAGGGTCCTCTCCCCCTCCCTTGCCCTAGATCTCAAAGAGTGCTGGCAATGAGTGTGGTGCTGGGAGACAGGAAGGACAACTGGGATGGAGATCGATACCACAGAGAAGGGAGACTGTCTTTCTGTCCACTAATTCTTGATAATCAGTGGTCAGTCCCCTTGGTTGGCAGCAAGGGGGAGGGAAATGAATCCCATGATGACTATGGGAGCAAAAGACACAGATGGAGGAGGCTGGCCTGGAGCTTCCAGCGTACCCCTCCCTTGGCCAGGGGTCCAGCGGCACTCTGTGGTGAACACAAGCCCAGTATGCTTCATCTGCATGGACCACCATGGCAATGGTGTCCCCTGGATTTGTGCAGAGTGACAGCCTGGGTAAACATCTACATGTCTACATGGGCAGCTTCAGGAAACAGTTCAGGATAATGAGAAAGACAACCAGCCCAATTTACCCAGATCCCCTAGAAATAAGCCTACAATCTCTTTTTTTGTTTGTCTGTAATTTCTTATCTATATGAAATTCATATAACAAAATTAATCATTTTAAAGTAAACAATTGGGGAAAGCTGGAGGGGGGAAGGGATAAATTGGGAGTTTGGGAGTGACATATACACACTATATTTAAAATAGATAACCAACAAAGACCTGCTGTATAGCACAGGGAACTCTGCTCAATATTCTGTAATAACTTAAATGGGAAAAGAATTGGAAAAAGAATAGATACATGTTTATGTGTAACTGAATTACTTTGCTGTACCCCTGGAACTAACACAACATTGTTAACCAACCACACCTCAATGTAAAATAAAAATCAAGAAAATAAAAAACGCCACACACACACAAAGTAAGGCGAACAGTTTAGTACATCCACAGTGTTGGGCAACCCCTGCTGCTGCTGCTAAGTCGCTTCAGTCGTGTCCGACTCTGTGCGGCCCCATAGACGGCAGCCCACCAGGCTCCCCCGTCCCTGGGATTCTCCAGCCAAGAACACTAGAGTGGGTTGCCATTTCCTCCTCCAATGCAAGAAAGTGAAAAGTGAAAATGAAGTCGCTCAGTCGTGTCTGACTCTTAGCGACCCCGTGGACTGCAGCCTACCAGGCTCCTCCGTCCATGGGATTTTCCAGTCAAGAGTACTGGAGTGGCAACCACTACCTCTGTCCAATTCCAAAACATTTCCGTAACTCCCAAAGGAAACCCCATATACATCCTCCCTCCTCCCAATCCCTGGCACCCACTGACATGCTTTCTATCTCTATAGATTCACTCTTCCAGACATTTCATAGGAATAGGATCATATATGACTTTTGTGACTGGTTTCTTTCTTTCTTTTAATTTTTGGCCGTGCTGGGTCTTCACTGCCGTGCCCAGACTGTCTCTAGTTTCAGTGAATGGAGGCTGCTCTCTAGTTGTGGTGCATGGCCTTCTCACTGCAGTGGTTTCTCTTGTGATGGAGCACAGTCTCTAGAGCCTGCGGGCTTCGGCAGTTGTGGTACACAGGCCTAGCTGCATGCAGTATCTTCCTAGACCAGGAATCGAACCCATGTCCCCTGCACTGGCAGGCAAATTCTTAACCACTGGATGACCAGGGAAGTCCTGATTTCTTTCATTTAGCATGTTTTTGAGGTTCATCACGTTGTAGCATGCATCACAACTCGATTCCTTTTTATGGCTGAATACTATTCCATTGTATAGACATACTACCATTTGCTTATCCATTTATCTGTTGAGGAACATTTGGGCTAAACCCACAGTTCTGGTTGGACCCAGAGCTCTCAAAGCCACCTTCCATTTGAACTAGCACACCAGTCCTTGCTTCCTGGCTCTGAATCTGCCTCCCAGGTAGGCCTGTCTAGTTCCCATGCTACTCTAGCACAGCCCTCCCACTGCATGTTTGTACAGCCCGAAGTCATATGTCCTCGCCAAGGACAGTCCCTCCTCAACAGGTGTTCAAGCTGTCTTCAGCTGAGCCCTCACATTGGACCTCCAGGAAAGAGAAGAGGATGTCAGCAGAACTTCTGTCTTCAATCTGGTCTCAACTTCCCAATCCCAGTATCTTGATCAAGGAGAACTTGGACAAAATTATTATTTAGCTTAAACTATTGTATTAGTTTGAACTACTGAATTAAATGCTTGCTTCTTGGGAAAAAAGCTATGACAAACCCAGAAAGTGTATTTAAAAGCAGAGACATCACTTTGCCAACAAAGGTCCATATAATTTATGCTATGGTTTTTCCAGTAGTCATGTACGGATGTGAGAGCTGGACCACCAAGAAAGCCAAGCACCAAAGAATTGATGCTTCTGAACTGTGGTGTTGGAGGAGACTCCTGAGAGTCTTTGGACAGCAAGGAGATCAAAACAGCCAATCCTAAAGGAAATCAACCCTGAATATTCATTGGAAGGATGGATGCTGAAGCTGAAGTTCCAATACTTTGCCCACCTGATGTGAAGAGCCAACTCATTGGAAAAGACCCTGATGCTGGGAAAGAGTGAGGGCAAGAGGAGAAGCGGGTGACAGAGAATGAGATGGTTGGATGGCATCACTGACTCGATAGACACGAGTTTGAATAAAATCTGAGAAAATGAAAGACAGGGAAGCCAGGCATGCTGCAGTCCACGGGGTCGCAAAGAGTTGGACATGACTTAGCGATTAAACAACAACAACTATACTTGGTGTATTTGTTGCATCTGGGCAGATAGATAAGTGTGCATGCATTCTGATTCTCTTAACCCCACAGCGAGCCAGGCACATCCCAGAAGGCCATGCCATGGGCCAGGATTCACGTTCACCTACTACATCCTTATTGGTTACCTGCTTCATGCCAGGTACCACAACATACCCAGGGATATAGAGAGATCAGTGAGACCACAGCCTAAGGCACTCAGGGGCTGGAAAAGGATACAGATAGGTGCAGGAACAGAGTAAAACAGGGAAGACAGACCCTGAGTCCTACAGGGGCCCAGGAACGCAGAGGAGGGGAGCTGTCTTCTGGCAGAGCTGGGCAGGGCAGGGTTCTCAGAAGATGTGACATCAAGATTGAAGGAAGGTGAGTGGTGTTTGCGCAGGAGGAGAAGGGCTTCCTGAGGGCCCCACAGGAGCAAGAGTGGGAAGAGGGTGTGGTCCTCCACTCCCCTATCCCCATCCCGATGAGGAAGCCTAGGCTCAGAGCAGGTGTGATAGATGGGCTAGAAAGGCACTTGGGGCATCAGGTTAAGGCATCTGTCCTAAAGTATCTACAGGTTTGTGACCGGAGGAGGAGGGGTCAGAAGGGGCAAAGCCTGGAGGTGGGAGGCCGTGGCAGTGGCCCCCCCGGGGCCACCTGCAGTGTCTGCACAAAGCCGGCTGAGGGCAGTAATCTTGCGGAAAGGTGGGGAGCAGGCCCCGAAGGATTAACGTGGCAATTTACGCAAGACTAAAGAAAACCAGTGAGGGGCTTCCTGATTAAGAATCCGCCTTGCAATGCAGGGGACATAGATTTGACCCCTGGTCTGGGAGGATGCTGGGGGGGCAACCAAGCCCGTGCTCCATAACTACTGAGCCGCGTCCTAACGAAAGGAGTCACTGCAACCAGAAGCCCAGGCACCGCAACTAGGGAGAGCCCACATGCAGCCACAAAGACCCAGCATGGCCAAATGTATTATTATTATTTTTTTAGTTTTAAAAAAGAAAACCAGTGGGGATTTGATGAAGACTGGGAGGCTAGAACCCTCCACCCACCCCCACCATACTATCTGAATTAGCACCACACCGTCTGAGTGTGGGCTTCCCCAGTGGCTCAGCGGTAAGGAGTCCGCCGGCAGTGCAGGAGCCAAAGGAGACATGGGTTTGATCCCTGGGTTGGGAAGATCCCCTGGAGAAGGGCAACCCACTCCAGTATTCTTGCCTGGAGAATCCCCATGGACAGAAGAGCCTGGCAGGCTACAGTCCATAGGGTTGCAAAGATTCAGACATGACTGAAGTGACTTAGCAAGCACGCACATCTGAATTTAGGCTGCCATAGGAGGTGCAGAAAGAAGGGACTATGACAGGAGACCTATCAGAAGAGCATGGCAGGGTGTTCAAAAATAAACTGTTAGGGGTCTTCCCTGGCAATCCAACGGTTAGGACTCCGTACTTACACTGCATGGGGCATGGGTTCAATCCCTGGTCAGGGAACTAAGAGCTGTATGAAATGCAAAGAAGCAGAGAAAAAGAAAAAAGAAAAATCAAGTAAGTAAACTGTTGGACACCTTTAGTACACAGTTTGAAAATTATCAAAAGAACAGTTTCTCATGAAATCCAGACCTGCGAGGGAGTCCCGCCCTGTTTGACTTCCCTCTTCGTTGCCCTTCTGAGCTTGAGGAGAACCTCTCAACTCAAAACCCAGATGAGAAGGTGTCCACAGCTCCCAGCTGGTACCCCCCACACCCTCCAGGTCCCGCGCTGCCTGGTCCATCTCTTCCCAGACAGAGCAGCTGAACTGCTCGGACAGGGTCCAGTGACATCTCCACCTCCTCCCTGTGCTTCCACTTGTCAGCACCAAGCAAGAGAGATGCCAGCCTCATCCCCGGCCTGAGAGCCCATTCGGGGCGCTAGAAGATGAATTATGTTTCATTTATATCAAAGAAGCAATCTCGGAGCCCATTTGTGATCAAATTTGCTGTCAGAGAAACTTTGCTTTATCTCATTACATCTGATATCTCTTGGCTTCTTGTCCTTGAGACTATTAAAGTTTAATGTCAAATTCAAGATGAAATGAAATCTTTGCTGTATCATCTCATCAGGACCTGAACATTCCCCCTTCCATCTAAAAATTTTTGACAACTAATTACAATGGTGGCTGGGGGGCGGGGGGAGAGGGAAAGAGAAAGACCTGCTTCCCTCCCATTTGTTGAAAATACCATCATTTGAAGGGTAGCTGGTGAGCACAGGGACCACGTGGGGGTGGAGGACAAGGAGAGATGCTCCCCGCCATGCAACTCCCCTTGTGGCCCCTTCTTCCCAAACTCGCCATCTCTGGGACTAATGACGTCTGCTTTTCATCCCTGTTCAGACAAGGCATTCCTGCCCAGGGCACACATCTTGGTGGAGAAGGAAGGGCACTGGCTGGAAGGGGAGTGAGTACCCGATTCCAGGCTCCATCAGCTGCATGACCATGGGCAAGTAACCCCTTCTCCAGGTCTCACTTCCTTCAGCTGTAAAATGATGGGATGGACTTGAAGCATGTGATTCCATCTAGGGACCAAGAGCGAAAGTTCATGACTGTTAAACCGTAGCATAAGGGACTGTGGTAGAGATGAGTGCATTCCCACCAACAGGCATTCAACTCAAAAACAATTTAACAAACACCAGAAAATCATGTCTATGGGGCTTATTTATCATGACAACTCCGAGACAAGTTGGTTTCTGGGGCTTTTGATCACCTCTAACTGGGAAAAGTACCCACAGAAAATGAGCTTTGGGTGGGGAATACGCTTTCCCCAGACTAGAGCTGGTATCTTAATTAATAACACTGATTAAAATCCAGGGCTGTGCAATGCAGGGCTGTCAGAATCTCAGGAGCACACAGGTCAGAACTCCTAAAAAACAACGTGCTTTAAAAAAATAAAGGAAGGTTTACAAAAAATAATGCACTTGTAAAACAAAAATAATGAAAAAAATATGACAAAGAATATGTATAACTGAATCACTTTGCTATACGCCAGAAACTAAGACATTTTTTTCCTAACACAACATTTTAAATCAACTAAACTTCAATTAAAAATTTTATTAAATGCATTAATGTATTACAATGTATTAACAAGTTCATTTATTCAACAAACATTAAGCATCTCTGATGCACACTTCTGCTATTCTAGGTATTAGGGATTCAGCAGTTAATAAAAAAGGCAAAAATTCTTCACCTCCCAGAGCCTAGACACTGGTGGAAAGAGGACAAACAATGAATATGATAAGTAATTAATTCATTTGTACTAATTTTTGAATTCTTAAAGTGGGCAGAGTCAAGGAGTGCTGAGGCTGCTAGGAAATGAGGATGGCTCAAACCCTGGCTCCACCACTAACTAGATGTGCAATTTTGGTCAATTTGCTTCCCTCTCTGGGCCTTTATTTCCTCACCCATAAAATGGGGCCATTATGGTACCTGCCTCTAGAGTTAAGTGAGTGCATTTGTGTGACATGACCATATCTATTACATCATAATCATGCTTCTCTGGGAAAGCTGCTTGGAGAAGTTGAGGTTTGACCAGCAGGCTCCAGTCCCCAATGTCCACAGGAGTGCAGCTGGGAGTAGGCAGGGCCCACAACTCAGAAGAAGGTCCAACTGTCATCCAAATAGCTACCATGCAGGAAGAAGCCAGGCACCACCTTCATGCACCCAGCCAAACAAGGATGCTGCCTTCTCCAGAAATGATTTCCCTCACCCAACTTTCTCCTTTATTCACGCATCCTTTCCTTGGCCTAACCATCTTCAGGGGAAGTTCCTCTTGATATTCAGCCTGTATCATTTCTATAGCAACAAAATGCCAGGCTTCTCCTATTCTCTTCAGAGGAATCTGAGAAAAACTTAAAGCCCAGTCTGTATTTAAGTCTCCAAAAGTTTGAAGGCAACGTTTATTCCTTAGCCCTTTTATTCTCTGGGGGGTGGCAGGGGAGACTTAAAATCCAAAATATGTATAGATGCTTTCTTTGAAATCAGAATATCTGGGCGCAAGAGTCAACATTCATCTTTACAACAGCCCTATAATGTAGGCACCATGAGACAGGTGAGAAATTACCAGGCACTTTAAATGACTACCCAAGGCAGCCCCGCTAGTAGGCTACAGAGCAGGGACATAAACTGCATCCATTGGCTTCAAATGGAATAATCTAACCACATTGTATTGACTCATCATTAGTGAGTGACATACACCAGAACAAGGTGTGACACAAGCCAGGGAGACTGAGTCTTTTTAACAAACACTCCAGAGCTTAGGCATCCAAGTTAATGCTGTCCTTTGCAAGCTGATACTTTGGGAGTCTCTGTATTTATTCCAGCAATGTTACCACTCACTGTGTTTTGGTTTAAGTTTGGGTTTTTTCCTTTTTTTTTTTTTTTTGCTGTTTTGTATTCCTTGCTTTCATTGTTGTGAGTCTGCTCCAAGATAGTAAATCTTTAATGTTTTGAGGGTAGATTCGATTTCTGGAAAAAAATCAAACTTATTTGGAGCCAAATCTTGCCAATACAGTAGACAAGTCGTTTATATTAAATTTTAAAAAACAACTAGGTACCTGGGGCTCAATAAATATTTGTTGACTAACAATGACAACAAAATGAAAATTAAATACACGTTGTTTGAGTCTAAAGAAAAGAGACTAGTTTTATTCTTTGGCTCATAAAATTTCTCTGAGAGTAATTCCAGAAAAGAAATTCCCAAAATATTTTGAACACTGGTAGGGTCATTAGAATAAAAGCAGCATATCAAGGAGGACAAGCTTTGGTTACAGAAGCTCTAGATTTCAAATTGACAGACATTTAAGGAATCCCAAATACTTGCTGGACAAGACCTAGACTCTTCTGTGTTCTGCCCCCCAAAATCCGACGTGGGAGTGGGGTATGGTAACAACAAATGACTCTCCAGACACCAGCTGGGTGTCCTACAATTCAACTCACATCTGACACCACCTACCCAGAGACAGCATCAGAATCCACAGGTTAAGGGCTCCATCCCACAAGACTGCTCCCCCACCCCACCCCACGCACAGATGTGTGTGCGCACATGCACACACATGCGCACACACACACATTATAACACACACACACACACACACACACACACACTCCCCAGTTGAGAAGCCAGTTGAAAGTCCAGGTTGCACCTGTGCTTCTGACTGACAGGCTATAAATCAGTTTGCCACCGCCTCCTCTTTGAGTCTGATTAGTTCGCTAAAGTGGCTCACAGAGCTCAGAGTACATTTGACTTACTAGATTACCAGTTTATTATAAATGGGTACAAGTCAGGAACAGCCTGATAGAAGAGACAGATGCACAGGGCAAGCTATGGCAAAGGGCACAGAGCATCCACACCCTCTCCTGCCAAGACACTCCCCAAATTGCCACATTTTCATCAACTGGGAAGTCCAAACCCCATCCTTCTGGGTTTTTACAGAGGCTTTATTACATGGGCATGATTGATTAATTTATTGGTCATTGGCAGTTGACTCAACCTCTAGCCCCTTTTTCCCATAGGAAGTGGGGTGGAGAACTGAAAGTTCCAATCCTCTAACCACAGGTTGGTTCCTCTGGCAACCAGCCCCTATCCGAGGAGGACCTAGGGGCATTCTAAACACCATTAACATAACATAACACTATTAACATAACAAAAGACGCCTACACCACTGTTTCTAATCCATAGTTCCAACTGTGTGCCTAGTCCTATCTGACTCTGTAACTCATGGACTGTAGTCAGCCAGGCTTTTCTGTCCATGGGATTTTCCAGGTGAGAATCCTGGAGTGGGTTGCCATTTCCAACTTCAGGGAATCTCCCCAATGCAGGGATCGAATCCATGTCTCTTGAGCATCACCTGCATTAGCAGGAGGATACTTGACCACTAGAACCACCACTAGGAAATTCCTAGGGTTTTAGGAGTTCTGTGCTAGAAACAGGCATGAAGACCAAATATATATTTCTTACTACAAATCACTGTGTGTAGCTAAACAAAAACAAAAATTGTAAAATTCTTCCAATCTCTTGTGAGAAGGGGCACAGGGAGGATGCCTATAAAAAGCACTAAACATCCGTGATACAGAGCAGACCATAAGGATTGTAACTAAGATACAAAGTCAACCATAAGGACTGGGTGAGGTATCTGGGGGAGGAGTGGAGCCTTCTGACTGGACGGCCTGGGAGGAGGAAACTGCATTGAGCCGGCTTTTAAAGAAAGCTTCCCAGCCTTTTCACCCTGCGGCACAAACAGAAAATGGGATCAGCTGGCTGGCTCATTGGGACAAATGGGTAAGGCGCCCTTGGATGAGAGCACAGGCCAGGAGGGATTCCAGTGGCCCCAGCCCCATCTGGCTGCAATGCAGGGTTAAGGGGAATTAGCATCTCACTACACACCACTTGGGAAGCCCTGCCTTGGAGGAAGAGCAACCTCAGCAGGTGGGTGGGAGAAGGAAAACTGCAAGTTCACAGGCACAGGGCAGACAGGTCTAAGTGTCCGGCGTATTCTGACAACATGCTAATATCCTGTTTGGTAGGAACCCAAGGGGCAATCAGGGAGCTGTGACTGAGAAGGCAGGCTGAGGCCAGGGATGTGGGAGTCTTGAGCAGCATGTTACAGCATAAGGAATTGATTCCACAGTCAACTAAGTGCCTTTCAGAGTTACCCATATGGAGCTGAACCGTGTGTTTGGGTGGGTGGGGGGGAATCCTCACATTTCTAATGGTTTACTTAAAAACAGTCATAAATAATACAACTTTAAACAAACAGACATATCCCCAAAGCTAGGTTTCAGGCCTCTCTCCTGCTTCGAGCTTAGCAGGGTGCCCTCCTTTTAGAAAAAGGCCCAGGTGATTCAGAAATAAGATGAAAACCTCCAATCCCCAATGTTTTTTTTTAAATGCTGTGAAGCTAAAAAGTAAACACCAATGTTTCCTCGGGAGCTCAGGGCCCCCAGGAACTAAAAGCAGGCTTGCTCCTTCATGTATTTTTCTGTTCATCCCATTAAAAGTCTGAGTTGCCATTGCTGTTGTCCACCCCAACTGAAATGAGAAAAAAATACACACACGACTTGTGAGCAACCAAACACCCGGCCGTGTTGGAGATGGCAGAGAATGGAAACGCGGCGTGGAGAGTCCTTCAAGATGGCTGCCGGTGTTGCTATGGAAATTTAATTCCCCGCTAGAAGCAAATCATTCAAAAGGCCAAGAATGGCCATGTTAGGTCAAGAACGAACATGAACTGGGGGAAAAGATTGCTTTTCGAGAGAACCAGATAATTAATTTAGCAGAGGAGCCACCCTACGAAGAGAAAATTACAGATACCTCATGTGAGGGATCTTTATTCTGTTGAAAGTTCAGTTTTTGAAAAAGCGCCTACAAGGGATGTGGTGCAGAGGAGTGTTCTCCATTTCAGTAGAGCAGTGTACATGGCAGCCAGAGGGATGGAGGTGAGGGGTCAGGAGAGACTTCCCCGGCAGAAGAGCTGTTAAGACACTAATCCGCGTTCCTGAGGAGAGTCAAGAATCTGTTTCTCTAGGAATTCTAAAGAAAAGTGAAATTAGGTACATGTCCCAGGTGGTGCAGGTTAATGCCTGCCAACGTTTTTCAGTTTGAAACCTTTGGAAGAGTCTGAACACCATTTGCTTCGGTCTAACTCAAGGTTAGAGACCCATGGTCTCCCCCCTGCCCCCCAATCTCATAGGTGTGTGCACATAAAACTAGTGTAAGCCACATAAGCTGACCCACGAATAGATGTGAAACAGGAGGGAAGGGGGCAGGGCACAAACTTAAAGAATGACCTGGCCATAGCACATGACAAAAACCAGTTAAAATCAAGATAGTGAAAGATTCAACTTCTGACAGACCTTGAGCCTCATCATACACTCATAATACATGAGCATGCTAAATGACACGTCTACCCATGACAGTTCCAAGGCCCACCATAAAAGGCCAGTAAGTGGGTGGTAGCCCAACTCCTGGAAATCCCCATCCCTTCCCCAAAATAATTAGAATAACACTTCCACTCATTAGCCTATAAAAACTAGCCACATCATATTTCCAGGCTCTCTCTCATTCACTTTCTGAGATGGCCCACACTCTGTCTGTGGAGTGTTTCTCTCCAAATAAACCCACTTCTTACCTATCACTTCATCTCCAAATTCTTTCCCAACAAAGCAAGAACTTACATTCACCGGGAACAGATGTCGAGGCCTAAACAATCAATCCACAGACCATGTATGGAAGCCATCCTCAGACCCAGGCGCTCTCTTCTGCTGTTCTCCTCTGTGTTTGCTCTCACCTCTGCTCATCACTCTCCAGCCCACTGTCCAAAACTTTATTAAGGAAACCGACGGTTCAATCTGCAAATATTAATTGGATTGGGTTTGAGGCACTGTGTTTGGTTCCGTGGGTAACAATGAAGAGGTAACGACTGTATTCTTGCCTTCAGAGAATTTGTCTGAGGGCTTCCCTGGTGGCTCAGAGGGTAAAGAATCCACCTGCCTATGCAGGAGGACACAGGTTTGACCTTTGATCCAGGAAGATCCCACATGCTGCAGTAAGCCCGTGCGCCCCAACTACTGCGCCCTCATGCCGCAAGTTCTGAAGCCCACATGCCCTAAAGCCTGTGCTCCAAAGCAAGAGAAGCCATGGCAGTGAGAAGCCTGTGCACCACAGCCAGAGGACAGCCCTGCTTGCAGCAACTGGAAAAAAGCCTGTGAAGCAACGAAGACCCAGCACAGACAAAAAAAAAATTAAATTAAAAAAAAAAAAAACTTATCTGAAAAGAAGCTGGAATGTGAACATACAAAAACATAACATGTCAGTTTGAGAGGGTAGCTGAGAAAATGTAAGCACATCAAGCGTTCTGTTGAAGGAGAGCTTCTTCCTTGCTGGGCTGGCCAGAGAAGGCAGGAAGAGCCTTCAGCTGTGGTTAGAAAATAACATGAATTTTACCATAGTAACCATTTTTCAGTGTACAGTTCAGTAGTAAGTTTTTTTTTTTACTTTAGTGTGCAACAGACCCCTGGAACAATTCATCTCACAAAACTATAAAACTCTATATGCATTAATAACTGTATATGCAGATAATTCAGATTAATAACTCTATATGCAAAAATAACTTTTTTCCCTCACCTCCAAGCCACTGGCCACCACCATTCTACTTTGTTTCTAAGAATTTAACTATGTTAGATACCTCACATAACTGGAATTATACAGTATTTGTCTTCTTGTGACTAGCTTATGTCACTTTATAAAATGTTAGTAAAGTTCATCCATGTTATATCATGTATCAGAATTTTCCTTTTTAAGGCTGAATAAAATTTAATTGTAGGTTTATAACACATTTTGCTGATCTAGTCTTCCATCTGTTGCAGGAAGGGGGACCCCTTCAGGAGCCTAAGAATGGGCTCTTGTCTAACACTTGGGAATGAACTGTCTGATGAGACACGCATGCTGACAAAGCAAGAGATTTTACTGGGAAGGGGCACCCAGGTAGAGAGCAGCAGGGTAAGGGAGTCAAGGAGAAGTGCTCTGCCACACGGCTTGACTTCTTGGGTTTTACAATGATGGGGTTATTAGTCTCTGGGTTGCCTCCAGCCAATCATTCTGACTTGGAGATCCCTCTGGGTGGTGCACGCATCACTGAGATGTTTTTCAGTGAGTAGGATTTTGGGAGGTTGGTAGGACACGTGGACTGGCATCTCTTCTCTCCTTTTGATCTTTCCTGGATTTTCTGGTTGGCAGTAGCTTGTCAATAGTTCCACATTCCATACCAGGTCCTCCTGTTTGAGATAACTCATGCAAGTGGTTACCATCCAGTCTGACTGAGGTGGTCAGCTAGTGGTGCCCCTAAACCAGCAGTGGATATGAGTTGCTTCCCTCATGGACACTGTGAACAATCCTGCTATGAATGTGGGTGTGCCAATATGTCTTTGAGATCCAACTTTCAATTCTTTTAAATGTATACCCAGAAGTGGAAAAGCAGAGTTGCTGGATCATATGGTAGTTTTATGTTAACTTATTTTGGGAAATCACCATAGTATTTTTCAGTGACTGGACTGCTGTAAAATCTAAAAGTACACGAGGGTTCCAATTTCTGTACGTACACCTCAACACTTTTCTGTTTTTGACAGTGGCTATCTGCGTGTGAGGTAATATCTCATTGGGCTTCTGTGTGTATTTCTCTGATGATTAGTTATGTTGAGCATCTTTTCATGTGCTTGCCGGCCATCTGTATATCATCAATGCAAGTCCTTTTCCCACACCTCTGCAGCAAACCCTCAAACACTCACAGGCAGGTCTGGCTCAGTCTCCTGTGGGGTCACAGCTTCTGTCCCCTGGGTCCTGGTATGCACAAGCTTTTGTTTGTGCCCCCCAAGTGTCTCTGGTGGATATGGGTTTTGATTTTAATATGATTGCACCCCTCCTGCCACCTCGTTGTGACTTCTCCTTTGTCCTTGGACATGGTATCTTTTTTTGGTGGGTTTCAACATCCTCTTGTCAATGGTTGTTCAGCAACTAGTTGCCATTTTGATGTTCTCGCAGGAGAAGATGAGCTCACAGCCTTCTACCCCGCCATCTTGAATCAGGGTTTGGGGTTATGCGTGGGTGGTGGTTATTAAAGGAAGAACATCTTGAGCAGAGTGTGAAGAGGAAAAATAGTCCAGACAGGTAGAAGGGAGACAGGCTTTGCCAATTCAGGATGCATTACAGAAGGAGAGTCAGTGGGCTGCGCTAAGTTAGATGGACAATGCGTGTGGGCAGGGTCTCCAAACCAAGATCCTGTAACCCTTTGTTCAGCATTTGGAGAGACGGCGGGCCCCAGATGCACACCCTACTTAGCTCAACTGAAGTTCTGCAGTTAAACAAGACTGGCTCCCTTGTTACCACCATCTCTCAGGCACATGACGGGGCGGAAAGGACTCCAGGCTCCATCCTCACGCCAAGTGACTGCGGGTGTGGCCCTTTCCATTTCTAGCCTTATTTTGAGCTTCCAAGTGACTGGCACCTCGGCCCACTCCCTGCCCCCCACTTGCCTGCTGTGTCCGAGGCAAGAGCCCAGGCAGAAAGAAAGCTGATGCTGGGAAGGGATCTCAGGTGAGGTTACAGGATCAGCCTGGCACACTCTGGTGACAACCGAGGGACACTGCAGGTTGCACACTGCCCTGCCTCTCGGGCCACCCCTCCAGCCAATGGATTTCAAGGTCCTCTGTCCTCACTGGGAATGGGGGAGAAGCTGGATCTGTCAGTGCTGAGATCCCCACCACCACCCTCCCGGGGTTCCCAAACACCTGGCTACACTTTCTGTGTAGCATTTGCTGCATGGGGAAATGCTCCCCACACACTATGATGAAGCAGGCGACAAAAAGAAAAGTATTACTGCATGAGATTCCCATTGAAAGACAGAGATAAAGAGCAGAGAGAAAGGGAAGGCCTGCGAGGTGACACACCTCCCATATTAATAGTGCCTGCTTCCGGCTAGTGGAATATGGATGAATTTTTTTCCTTTGTGCTTTGCTGTATTTTCCAAATTTTTGACCATGAATATGTATTCCTTTTGTAATCAGAGGAAAGGACAGCACATGGTAATTTTTAAAAGCCTTTGTTGGGCTTCATGCCCACTTGGGCTTGGTGCTGTTACAGATTCTACACAAAACTGTCAAGTCCTTGACCCCTACTCGGGCTTCCCAGGTGGTGCAGTGGTAAAGAACCCGCCTGCCAATGTGGGAGGCATAAGAGATCGATCCCTGGGTCAGGAAGATCCCCTGGAGGAGGGCATGGCAACCCACTCCAGTATTCTTGCCTGGAGAATCCCATGAACAGAAAAGGCTGGAGGGCTACAGTCCATGGACTCTCAAAGAGTCAGACACGACTGAGCGACTAACACATTTCTGACCACCCTGCCCCGAGGTCCTCAATCCAGTCTGCCCAAGAGGCCAAAGACATTCGTGGAGAGCCACAAAACAGCCCTTGACACCAGACCAGTCAGGGAAGAGAAGGTTGACCCAGGCACAGGACAAAACATGATGGATCCATAAAGGGAGGTAGGCTTCTCTGGGAACTGGGGTCACCTTCACTCAGATCAACCCAGAGTGCCTTCCTGGAGGAAGGGACAACGAGAAGGGCTCTTTCAGAAGCTAGAAAGAGATGGCCTTGCAAATGAGACCGAAGAAAACCAGGGATGCCCGGATCTCCACTGCTCAGGAGAAATCACCACACTTTCAAGGACCAGCTCTTTCTGGATGGAAATGGGCTCGGTAAGGAAACTGGAATGAGCTCAGCCAGACGGAGAGGAGACTGAAAGACAGTATCTTGATTTGAATCACTGGTGCAAAAACACGGCAAGTCTCTGGATTCTAATACCAGCCATTTCCCTTCCTCCCCCATGGGTCCTAAAGATAGCCCAGAGTGAGAAAGGAACCCGGGAGACAGCACCAGACAGGGTGGAAATAAAAGTTCTCCCTCCGTGCTCTGCCTTAGAATATAAGGCTGGGCTGTGGCCTGCTTTCTTGTCTGAGATACGAAAGCTATAACTCCTATCCTTGGTGTTTGCAGAGCACCGAACCACCCCCAGAGCTTTGGCACAATACCTCTTGCGAAACGGGAGGAGAAACTGAGGCTCAGAGGAACAGATGACACGTGTGATGCAGCCCAGGGCTCCAGACTCTGGAATCAGCCTTCCCACCTCTCCACCCATCAACAGGAAGGGCTCTCCTGTGATCTGGGAGCTGCTGAGAGACCAGACCCCCTCTCAGCCTGCTCTCCCCACAGAGCACCAGCGCCTCCACGTTGCCCATCTTGTCACGTCAAGCTTGGCCACAGCCATTCCTTATCATCGGAAAGACATCATTCCCGGGGTCGCAAGCAGGAAATCCGTGGCGAGGGTCCTGTTGTCCACAATCCCTGAAGGACAACGACCAGCCCCCACAAGCCTCCAGGGCCTCAGCTTGCACCGGCCGCCTTTGTTAACTTTAGAATAGGGCGCCCGCTCCTGGCGGATGAGTTAGAACACAAGGCTCTTCTGGTGCCCACGCCTCCCACCCAGGGGCCTGTGGATTTCAGCTCCTGTTCAGCGCAGAGAAGGGGGCGACCACTGTGCAGGGCAAGCTAGGGACCACACCCTGAGGACCTAAACGCCTACCCTCCCTCCCCCCGACACCCTCTCCCCAGGCGAGAGCGCCGACCCGGTTTTCTCTCAAGCTTCCCACTCGGTGATCAGGAAGGCTTCTCATCCCGCACCCGCCCCTTGCCAATGGTCTGCATTGGATTTCTAACTCCCTCCGTGGAGCTGATGAGATCTCATTCCCAGGAGGAACCCAGCACTTTCCTCATCTGCCCACCCCCCAACCCCCACCCCCCTTGGAGAGCTCCTTTATGCTCTATTTTTAGTTTCTTGATTGCAAGTGAGAAGCTGGAATCAGAGTATGCCAGGAAACTGCGGCAGAAACCAACCCAGGAAAAAAATGGTCAGCGACGTGGGGAGGGCGAGGCGCTCCGTGGGAAGGGAGAGGTGGAGTTAGGGGAGTAGGATGCCAAACTTCCCGGGGTGGGAAGCAGGTCGGTGGTGGGTGTAGTATCCACCCACCTCTAGGCCAGCACAGCAAAGTAGCTTCGGTAAAGTCACAGGGCTAGATGGACCCCTAGAGGCCACCGAGGGTAGCCCCCTTTCCAGAGCTGGACACTGAGTCACACAGTCGGGTATGACAGAACCGAGAGAAACTCCCTGATTCCGGAGGCTTCCTGCTCTGGCTCTGTGCGAGGAGATCCGGGCTTGATGCTTCGGAGGTTTAGCACCCTTATTTCGAGGTTCATTCTTCAGGCAGGTGCCATCAGCAAACCACCCAGCCAGGTCCGGAGGAAACGGGCCCGCCCGGGCCAGATCCATCCCGCCGCCGACCGGGCCACCCTGAAGCAGACTAGGGCTCCTTTCCCTTCCCTCAGGAGTCAGCGGCGGTCCTCGGCCTCCACCAGATGCCCCATCTCCTCCCGGAGAACAGACAGAAAGGATGCTGGGGGCCAGAGCACTTCCCCCGATGTGCCGCCGCACTCCCTAAATGAATGAACTGGCAGTTCCAAACTGCGGCGCAATTGGCAGTTATTGCTGGCAGTTTATCAGTATTAACTGATTAGGCCTGGGGATGATGGATCCCCTGTCTCGCTCTGCCTGCCGCCCCGCGGCCCGCGCTCCACCCTCCTCCATCCCTGGCAGCCCTGAGCTACCCAGCTCCTCGGAGACCCTCCTTGCGGTAGCGGCCGCCCAGCCGCCCGCCCCAGCCCCTCACTCACCCGCTCCCAATCCCGACTCTCCCTCCCCCAAAAGGAGACACATTTAAATAAATAAAACAAAATTCAAATGAGAATACTAAATCTCCCCGGCGTTTAATTGATGATCATTATGCTTGGGAACCTAAACTCTTTTAATTTCACTGCGGTGCAGGGAGATGAATTATAGAATTACAGTCGCCAATTATCAATCAGCCTTTGCTCTGAGTCTCCTGGCTACCCAGACTGCTCGCCCTCCCTCTCACAGGCCAGTGGGCGAAGAGGTGGGATCATAGCACTGGAAACAGGAGTCCGGCCTAGGGAGGTGGGCTGAACTCCAAGCATGGGGGTTCCCTGGGTGTCTGTCTGTCTGTCTCTGCCATCACCCCATTTCTAGCATACCACCTTTCCACTTAATTTTGTTGTTGTTGAAGCAACAGAGAAAAAAGAAAACCTTTTTCATTTAGAGCTTGGTGTTTAATTCATTTTGTTCAGGGTATGATGTGCTTGTAGCTTCTGTTTCCACGATGGGCAGGGTTCCAACAGCACCTTCTGCCCCAACCCCAGCAGCTGCTCAGCCGGGGCCCACCCTGCAAGGATTTAAAGACTCGCAGGCAGACTTGAGAGCACTGCCCACTGCGGGCTGCCCGAGCCTGGCTTCCACCACTTGGGATGACTCCGTTGCCCCCTCCTTCCTGTCCTCCTTCACAGTGAAAATAATAATAATAATCTGAATAATAATTTCCACCAAAGCTGTGAATGATTTGCATTTGTATAGAGCTCTGCAATTTACAAAGTGCTTTCATGTGCATTATCTCATTTGATCCTCCCAATAATCCTGAGAGAGGTCCAGAGAGCAGGTATTTTTGTTATTCAAACGTTTATTCATTCGTTTGACTAACATTTATTGAGTTTCTACTTTGTGCCAGTCCCTCGGGACACAAAGGCAAGAAAAAAAAAATAAGAGGAGAGGACTTCTTCCCCTAAAATTTCAGTCTACCAGGGGAAACTTCTAAGTGAACAGAAAAGGAAAAGGCCAAGAAGATGACGAATTCAGCTTCTTGGGGGGAGGAACCAGGGTTCAGAGAGGCAAGAATTGATGTTTTTGAATTGTGGTGCTGGAGAAGCCCCTTGAGAGTCCCTTGGACAGCAAGGAGGTCAAACCAGTCAATCCTAAAGGAAATCAACCCTGAATATTCATTGGAAGGACTGATGCTGAAGCTGAAGCTCCAATACTTTGGCCACCAGATGCGAAGAGCCAGCTCATTGGAAAAGACCTTGATGCTGGGAAAGATTGAAGGCAAAAGAAGAAGGGGATGACAGAGGATGAGATGGTTGGATAGCATCACTGATTCAGTGCATGTGAATCTGAGCAAACTCTGCGAGCTAGTGAAGGATAGGAAAGTTTGGTGTACTACAGTCCATGGGGTCACAAAAAGTCAGATAGGACTTAGCGACTGAACAACGGCAACAAAGCAACCTACAGTTAGTTAAGTGACAAACTTGCTGCATTGGGCTCTAAGTATGTGCTCCCCTACCCCTCACCAGTCACCCCTGACAACACACACATTATTATAGTGTCATCATTGTCTTTTTCTGATCTTTTTTTTTTTTAAGTGCCCATATGAATTCATTTCTAGCCCTGGATCCAAAAAAATTGTCCTCATTAGATAAACAGCTACAGATCAGGAAAAAATATGGGAACCTTTGACACCCAGTCTCTCAAGGGCTTCCCTTGTGGCTCATGGTAAAGAATCTGCCTGCAATGCAAAAGACCTGGGTTCGATCCCTGGGTTGGGAAGATCCTCTGTAGAAGGAAAAAGCTACCCACTCCAGGATTCTGGCCTGGAGAATTCCATGGACTACAGTCCATGGGGTCGCAAAGAGTCAGACACGACTGAGCGACTTTCACTTTCGCTTTCACTCTCAAGGCCAAGTATCCTGCTACCCCATAAAGAGAGAGGCCTGGGTCCTGTCCTCACTGGGTACGTGGCACCTGGGGCTCCTTCCTATGGGATATTCTATTTTAGCTTCTGGTCAAATTTTCACGATTGATCAGTTGGTTGGTTGACTAGTGGGTTGTTTATCATAACCTGTTGTGTTCCAAAAAGAATTTGAGGTGGACCATGGCAGTGTGTTCACTCATACAGGGGTCAAAGGAACAAGCTTGGCCTGTCCACTAGTCACTTCTGTATTCATCTAATGGTCCCATCCCCAGCTTTAGTCCAAGGATGGAGGTCAAGGGCTGACTCTGATCCATGGATGCCTAACCACCCCAGACCCACTGACTGCAGGATCTCAGGGAAGTGGAATTAATCTTGGCCAGGTAGCTTAGCTCAGATTCCCCCTGCAAAGAGGCTGGGTCCTCAGATTCCCAGAGGCAAGGGAAACAGAGCAAGGGGACTCTCTCAGCAGAGCCAGACCACACTTCTTACCTCTCAGCTGAGCTAAACATATCTAAGAGGAGGTCCTGCAGGGATCATAGGCTGGATCAGAATGCACCAGTTTGCTTGGCCAAAGCCAGGACAGCTCTATTCTGTCACCAGCTGGCTTCCCTGGGCTCTGGGCCACTGGCCTCCAGCCATGGGCCAGGCACCCAGCCACACCAGGGAGCCAGCAGTGTTGGCATGGAGCAGTCCTGTAACATTCTCATAGGCCTTGGAAGGCTGAGATGGAACCCGGACACTGTGAAAATTATGTCTCCATCCTTAGGTAGGGAGGGCATCCCAGCCTCTCCCTGGTCCTAAGGACTTCCTTCTTCCCAACCACATTCCACTCCCATCTTCATGCTGCAGAAAACGGGAAGTTTGCCTTTCAGCTACTGCATCCTTTGGGCCTCCCATCCCCGTTACACACCCTAGCTTTTTTATACCTGTGTCTCCAGGTCCTGCCTCTTGAGCTCTATTCCAACCCTCCCTCCACTCCATCTGCCTTGCAAACATCTCTGCAGCTTTCAATACTGCAAATACGTCCTCCTCTGGGAAGGTTTCCTGGCTACACCCTCATCACCACTAAACCAGAATTCGCCCTCCTCCTCCAAGCATCCTAAATTTTGCACAGACTGCAGTCTGCCCCCAAATCACAGGCTGTAACTGCTCCCACCCTGAGCTCTGAGCACCTTCAAGGTAAGGCTGGCTTCTGTCATTACTGTGTCCTTGTGCCTTGCCCATATCAGAGCTTCAACTAACATTATAGAACTGAATTTAAACTTTGTCATAAGCTGAAGCTCCAATACTTTGACCACCAATACTTTTTCCCACCTTATGCTGGGAAAGATTAAAAGCAAAAGGAGAAGGAGATAGAAGAGAATGCGATGATTGGATAGCATCACCAACTCAATGGACGTGAATTTGAGCAAACTCCAGGAGATAGTGGAGGACAAGGGAGCCTGGCATGCTGCAGTCCATTGGGGTCGCAAAAAGTTGAACACAACTTAGCGACTGAACAACAACAACCCAATTCTTCCCAGTTTTAGCACTGGAACGTCTATATCCTGGGAAACTCAGCGGTCCCTGGCAAACCAAGTGGTCAGTGGCCCCGCTCTGTGTCTCCTCACTGAGAGCGGAGGGTTGCAGTCTGCTACTGATGTGAGACCTGTTTGCAAGGCTGGGCTATCCAGTCCATACTGTCTGCAAGGGAGGGTGAAAAAGCTCAGCTGTAAGGCCTCCCCGCTTGGTCTCCACCATCCAGGCACAAGAATCCACAGAGTTCCAGATGGAGCCATATGATTTGGACTGTGTAGAACTGGACCACCTTGGAGATCATCTCAACTGAGGATAAACACAGTCGCCCACCTGAGGTGGCTCCAGAAGATTGAGAGACACCAAGGGGGATAGAAGGGACCCTGGACTGGGAGTCCCAGGATGTCCTAGGCCTTCTCATCTTCTCATCATCTGCCACAGGCCACCCTGCTGAGTCCACACCTTTGACCCTGAACACAGAACGTGCCAGTTGGACGTTTTCCGCTGCCTCCTACCCAAGCAAGGAGAAGGAGACCACCACTTACTGAGTCCCAGGATCAGGGGCATAGCTTTACACCCACTATTTATTTAATCCCAACAAGCCTGGGTCATTTTTCAGAAGAGAAAACTGAGGCTTGGAGAAGTCAAAGAATCTCCAAGCTCACCCATGATTGAAGTGCTGGGTTTCAAACCCAGGTCTCTGGCTCCAAAGCCCAAGTCCTTTCTACTCCACCACCAAGCCCCTGGTCAATGTGGTCCAGGTTCCCCCAAATCTAGCTTTGTTTTGCATCTCAAGGTAGCAGATGTCCAGGGCTCCACTGCTGCAAAGTCAGGTGCTCACTGTTAGGGAGAAGAACGGAGATCCTGAGTGGTGCATGGCCAAGGGCATCCAGCCTAGGAAAGATGGGAGTTTGAGCTGAGTCAAGGGTGCCATCGTCCTCAGCACGCCTCTGGATCTCAGGCAGAAAAAAGGCAGGTAGCTGTTTAACAATTAAATCTTCTTGTTCTAAATGACACATAGAAATGAAAAAATATCCCATGCTCTTGGATTTTCCAGAGAAGACTCTAATTCAAAAAGATACACACAGCCCAGTGTTCATGGCAATGCTGTTTACAATAGCCAAGACATGGAAGCAAAGGTGAGTGGAAAAAGATGATGTGGTACATATATATATATATGTATATATAATGGAATATTACTCGGCCATGAAAAAGAATGAAATCTTGCCATTCGCAGCAACATGGATGGACCTAGAGATTATCGTACTAAATGAAGTAAGTCAGAGAAAGACAAATATCATATGATACCATTTATATTGTGGAATCTAAAAAATTATATAAATGAACATATCTATTGTACAAAATAGAAATAGACTCACAGAGGGGAAAGGGTGGGAAGGGTAAATTAGGAACTTGGTATTAATAGATCCCCTGGGAAAGGAACTGGCAACCCATTCCAGTATTCTTGCCTGGAGAAGTCCAAGGACAGAGGAGCCCGGGCAGGCCCCAGTCCATGGGGTCACAAAGAGTCAGACACAACTGAGTGACTAACACACACACACACATTAATAGATGCACACTGCTATATATAAAACAAACAAGGATTTACTGTATAGTACAGGGAACTATATTCAATATCTTATAATAAGCCCCAATGGAAAAGAAATATATATATGCATTTCCCATGACTTGGCTGTACACCTGAAAAAAATAGAACAGAATGCCATCCAAAGAAATATTGCTGGGGAGGAAAGCGTTAAAGAAGGAAGCAAGGGCTTCCCTGGCGGCTCAGTGGTGACGAATCCTCCAGCCAATGCAGGAGACACAGGTGCCGTCCCTGATCTGGGAAGATCCCACATGCCTCGGAGCAACGAAGCCCAGGCCTGCATCACAACTGCTGGGCCTGCGCTGTAGAGTCCAGGCCCGCAACTACTGAGCCCAAGCACCCTAGACCCACAAGAGAAGCCACCGCAATGAGAAGCGGGCATGCCGCAACTAGAGCCCGAACTCTCCACAGCCAGAGAAAAGCCCGAGCAAAGCAGCAAAGACCGAGCGCAGCCAAAAATAAATGAATTTATTAAAGAAGGAGACAAAGGAGGAGTGGAACAGCCTTCACAGAGGGTTGGATGGAGACAGGAGGGGCAGGAAGGTCATGGGTGTCCAGGAGGCGAACCACCAACTGCCTACTGATTTCTTCCACCCCACACCCCTTCAACAGTCACCCTGGACACAGCAGGTCTGCAGGTGAATTAGACACAGTCTCTGCCCTGAGGATGCCCCCACCCACTCAGAAGAAGCCAGGACCCACCCTCATCCCTGGACCTCTATTCTTTCTACAGCTAACTCTGTAAGCAGCACATGATGAATATTTCCTCCTAGCTAAGCCTGTAGAACACCCTCACCCCGGCTCCCCTCCTGGTCCCCGCAGATGGTCAGAGGCTTCTGCCATCACAGAAGATCGCTGCCTGGACCCTCCCCTGCCCCCACCCCTGTAGCCCAGTGGGTCCACTGCCTGAATTCCCCACCCACCCACCCCAGTTTCCGGTGAATACTGCGGTGGTGGGGGCTCAGCAAGGACAGGGGAGTGGAGAGCTGTGGGCTCTTCTTCAGCTCTGAGTCAGCTTCAAAAGTGACAAATGAGCTCATTAACCCCAGGATCCCCCAGGCCGGACCCCACCCCCATCTGGCCCAACCCTCCCCTTCTCAACCCTTCCTTCTGGCCCCACCCCACATCTTCCTTGAGGCCTCCAATAGCTGCCTTTACCAAATGTAAACTGTAGTTTCTCTTCTAATTATAAAAATAACAGCTGACGACCACGTGCCAGGGGCCCCTCCTTCCCTCCCGAGCTAACAGTCCCATTAGGACAGATCCTGTGATTTTTCAATGCCCTCCGTATATTCCATGAAACAGCCGCCAAAGTGCGCTGCGTCTTGCCCTCCCTCCCTCTCTCTTTTTCAGGGCGATGGTTTTGTGAAAGCTAAGGGGAAAAATAAAGCCTTTTACTAAAATGTCACTCTGGGAAAAAAGGGGGGGAAATTTTCTAATAGGCCATCGAAGGCTTGCTTTTTTTTTTTAAGTGTGATAAATTTGGCCTGTCTTAAAAAGACAGTTCAGTGTTGCTTATCAACCGTGATTTGACCAGATAGCCGTTTCAAAAAACAGACACTGGTCTTCTCATAATAAATGAAAGCAATAAAACCAAGAGCTGGTCCAGAACTATAATTAAGAATCGGGAACTGAAAGCAGTGGGTGTGTCCATGGAGGGCAGAGTCCAGACTTAGGGCCAACTGGAGGGAGTGGGCCCCGCAGCTGGGGGTCCTGGGGGCCAACATCCAGTAGGAAAGGGAGGTTTCTTCCCCTCCTAGCTGTCCCCACCTTCCCCTTCTTTTTCTCCTCTCACTGGGGAGGCTTCCTTCATAGACAGATGGGCGCAGGGGTGGGAAGGATGGCCAAGGAGGGGGCATATCATCCACCCCCAAAGCCAAAGCAAACGCCTATTTGAAATTCATCCAGAAATCCCTCCTCCTTGCTCTGTCTGTGCACAATAAACATCCTAGACTCGGCTACTCCTAAAGAGCTGTCTGTTTAACACAATCTCCATCTCAAGCGGCTGTTTTGCATTTCCTTTTGGCTTTATTAAAACTGATTTTCTATTTGCACTATAAAAACGGATCTGATTAAATTTCCATTTTTCCCCAAAGAAAAGACTCTCCTCTCTCTCTCTCTCTCCTCCCCCCCTCCCTCTCTCTCTCTCCTCTCTCTCTCCTCTGTCTCTCCTTGCCTCCTTCTCTTTTCTCCTTCCACTCTCTCCCTCCTTTTTCCTTTCTCCAGACAAGTCATTGTTGATTATTTTTCCTCCTCATCCCTCTCTTACCACTCCCCCGACTGGGTGCCCATCACGGTTTCCATGGGGATGGCCATGGATGGTGCTCCCTGGGAAGGGAAAGGAGGGAGATCTCGCCTTGGACTCTAGAAGGGGAGGGGTCATCTGTGACTCCAGGCGTTTCCCAGGCACCCCTTGGGAAGGGTCTCATACTCAGGGAGGCCCATGTGGCCGGATGACATCAAGGGCTGCCCAGCCACCGACTCTGCAGGCCAGGGTTCTAACAAAGCCAAGGTCGTGGGCTCAATACTTCCTTAGCCATGTAGCCTCTTCATTGCGTTCAGGGCCCCCAAGGCAAACCCATCACCTTGGCCAAACTGTGCGTGACTAAGGCCATTGGAGGATGAGCCCAAAAGGTGCAGAAAAGGTTATGTGAGTCCACTGCCCTCAGGAGAAGGGACCACAGCTCCTTCTTTGCCTTTCACATTTTTGCTTCTCTCTCTGTCCTGACAGGGGAACCCATCATCTTTCCCACTTCTGAATAATGACAATGAAAGCTGTCACTTGTTACAGACTCACTCTGGTGCACATGTAGTCAGCGCAGGACACACCCCATCCTGGTCACTGGTATACCCACTCCCTGAGGGAGATGCCAGCTCAGAGAGCTTGAGCAATTCACTCGTGGGGAGAGGCAAACCCGGGCACACCTCTCTCAGCCCGTGTTTGAACCACTCCACGGCGCTATTTCATGAAAAGAGGGGACCCTGCTAAAGATAAACCCAGAGCACCCAGGAGCTTGGCAGAGCAGAGCTCGGGAAGCAGGGTCTCTGACTAGAGGGTGGGCTGATGCCGAGTTCAGCTCTGTGTTCCTAAGGGCTGCCCCCTGACACACAGTTCCCCGGTTCACTGCCATTTCCCTGCATGTGTGTGCGCGCTAATTTGCTGCAGTCACGTCCAACTCTTTGCGACCCCCTGGACTGTAGACCACCAAGCTCCTCTGTCCTTGGGATTCCCCAGGCAAGAGTACTGGAATAGGCTGCCATGCCCTCCTTCAAGGGATCTTTCTGACCCAGGGATTGAACCCACATTTCTTAACGTCTCCTGCATTGTCAGGAGTGTTCTTTACCACTAGCGCAACTGGGGAAGCCCCACCATTTCCCTGCATCCACACCCCTAAAACTCCAGCCAAATCTCCTCTGGGTGGGGCAGCTGAAGCAGGCTGGCATTTTTTTTTTTTTAAGACTTTCATAAATATTCAGGGAAAACAAAAAGTCAATAAAGACAGCAAATATAAACGACAGACACCAGCTGATTTCCCCTTGCACCTCAGTGCCTGGATCATGAGTAATTAATTGTTGAAAGAATGAATGAAGAGCCTGCTTGCTTACTGGACAAAATCAAAAGAGGAATAGGCGAAGCCAGCTCCACACAGCTGGAGCTGTTCCCTCCGTGCTGGATTCTAGTCTGAGAGGTCACCTGGCTTGCTCAGACAGGTGCAACAGCAGGTGGAGAATTCTCACCTGTCAGGTGAGACACACTTCATTTCCCCACATTGGAGCTGCCCACTATAATATCTTATCTGTGCATTCACCAAGCGTGTATGCATGTGTGCTAAGTCGCTTCTGTTGTGTCCGACTCTTTGAGACCCCATGGACTGGTAGCCTGACAGTCTCCTCTGCCCATGGGATTCTCCAGGCAAAAATACTGGAGTGGGTTGCCATGCCTTCCTCCAGAAGATCTTCCTGACTCAGGGATCGAACCTGCGTCTCTTACATCTTCTGCATTGGCAGGCAGGTTCTTTACCACTAGGGCCACCTGGGAAGCCCTCATTCACCATTTACCATGCCAATAAGAAGAGCTTGTGTGAATTTGTAACAATTCATCCTTGGTTACTTCCCTCAGATCCAGATCTACCTAGTTCCCGCATACCAGCCTCAGAGCCCATCTCCGCCCCTCGGCTCAGTCAGGCCCCCAGCATCTCCTCTCTTTCAACCACCACTGGCTGCACACAGACTTCACACCAGGCCCAGGGAGTCACTGGCATGACTGGCAAAGGCCCTGCCCTGCAATCCAGCAGAAGAGGCAAGTTATGCTCGAGATAATTATGATACGTGGGAGCTGCAGAGAAGAGTCACAGTCATTAGAGAAAAGTGCTGTGGACACTCAGCCGGGAAGAGACTGCCTGGTGGGAGGGAGGGGAGGAAAGCCTTCACAGGGGGAAGAAGCCTGTGGCTCCCTGATCTTGAAGAATAGTTATGATCTTGACATTTAGAAACATAGAGAAGGCTCTTCCAAGCAGAAGGTCCACCTGAGTGACCCACAGATGCTGGAGAGCTGTGAGCGATGCTGTCTGCCTGCAGGCAGAGCATGCGAAGCAAAGCAGGATGGCAGGAGAGAAGCCAAGGGCGGGCTGGAGCCAGAACGTGGACAGTTCCACCGCCACGGCACCCAGGGTGCTCCTGAGAGCTTACCACCTTCCTCCTCCATCTCACCAGCGCAGATCCTCCATGCCTGCAGCGTGTAGCTGAAAGCCTGCCTCTTCCAGGAAGCCTTCGCTGGTCTCTCCAGAAAGGCTCTCTCTGCTGAATGCCTCTGCCCTTCTGGTCACTGCCACTCACTGGACATTTCAGCCTTCGGATACACCAGCCTGGCAGAACCACCCAGTTACCAACACTGCCAGCTCACACTCTCCCTGTGTATTGCATATATGTTGTTCCCTCTGAAGCACCCCACCACCACCACCAACCACCCAGCTTCTACCTGCTGACTGCTGCCTGCTCATCCTCAGGGTCAGCTCGGCCAGTCCCTTCTCCAGGAAGCCTTCCTTGCCCTCAGCCCCTCAGCCCTGCCCCCAGAGCATCCATGCTTCCTGCCTCCATTGCCCACCCATGTTTCTCCTCCATCAGAGCATGGGCTCCTTGAGAGCAGGGGCTGTCTCTTTAATCTCCTCATGCACTACAGTCAGCACAGCATTGGGCATCTGTGGGGTCTTCCATAAATATCCTTTAAATGCATGGACAAATGAATGCACGAATCCTGCCTCGTGAATGAATATCCTGCATGGGTGTTTCAGTTGCTACTTAACTCCCTGTAGATTTTCCCTCCAGACTGCAAGTTCCCTAAGGGTAGGGCCCTATGTTCAAACTCTCAGCATTCAGTACAGTACTATGCTTACATGTGTTTCCCACATTTTTGACACACAAACAAAAAAGCTAGATCATATGGTTTGACCGAAACCCCTGCTTGAAGACTTGGGAAGCTTCCCAGGAGAAGCAAAGCACTGTGTCTATATCTGTGGACAAAGCAGCCCAGTCAGGGACCTGTGGCAAAGAGAACCTAAGCCCACCAGAACCTAAGCCCCACGAGGGCACGGAGGCACGTGGGCTTTGTTCACTGCTGATTCCTGCACCTGGCAGATAATAACTGCTCAATACACTTGCTGAAAGAAATATGACCATGCACAGAAAAGTACCGTGAAAACTGTAAGCACCATATAAAGGTTTCTTCTGATTACTGCCTGGACATATGAAACAAAAGAGAGAAGAATGCATTAAAAAGAAAGAATGCTGGGGTCTCGGGGGGAAGCAGTGATCTGTGAGAGAAGATGTTGAATGTGGTTTGAGACGTTTTATGGTGACAGAAGACATTTAAGGAGAGATGTCCTACAGGCTGCTGGATTTATGAGACTAGAGTTCTGGTAAGAGGTCAAGGCTGGAAATGAAAATTTGAGCATCTTGGAAAAAGAGAGAATAGCTGCAAAATGAGCTCATGTAGGAAGTAAATCTAGCAGCAGGACTAGGCAGCATCAGGAGGGGCCTGAGGGGACAGTCCTAAGGATGTGGGAGGAAGGGAAATGATGGAGACAGAGAAGGCACAGCCAGGAAGGGGAGAAGCAACCAGAGGACACTATGGATAAAGGAAAAGGAGGAGCAAAATCCTACTCACCTTGGGAGATTTGGGGGCTCCTTTCTGACAGCTTTCCTCTCTGCCTCTTCTTGGAACAGTGCACTCATGTCCTGTTCCAACTTCTGTCTTGGTCCTGGCCAGATTGCCCCTCCCACCACACATCCACTCACCTTTCCCTCTCTTCCTCTCTACAATCAGACCATCAGTAGTGGGACTGCAGAGTATCATGGGCCCCTAGCCTATCACAGGTTTAAAAAAAAAAGGATTCACAAAGCATCACATCCTTTGCTCTCATGCAACAAAGGAAGCACAGACAGGGAAAGCAACCTCCTGGAAGTCACACAGCTAGGAGGTAGAGAGCAGGACTAGGTGTCAGGCTACTGCTCCTGGGTCCCTCCCACAGTGCATCCTACAGAGAAGCAGAGACCCAGAGGAGAACATCACTTGCCCATGATTCAGGGCAGAGACCTGGCCAGGCTTGGACCAGAATCCAGAGACTGAATTTCCTGTCCACACTTCCCACTCCACCACCTGGACAGAAGCAATCTGCCTGCTGGTCTCCCAGGTCTTCAGGCCAGCCTTGGTACCCACAGTGCTTCTCAGAGCAAGCAGACATTACCTTGCAAGTTGACACTGTGGGGCAAAGATCTAGGGCTCAAATCCAGGCTGTTCCCTTCACGGGCAGCCCCTTCTGTTCAGAAAGCTGAAGACCAGTCACCTTTGAGGGCAAGGCACTTCTGCTCCCCGAGCAGTGACTATTAACCTCCTTTCATCCATACCTAAAATCTGAGCCATTCTAAAGACACAATTACACAGCCTTTACCATCCAGGCAGCCTGTGCTACTAGCTGTTTAGAAACCCCTGGCCCTCCTTGTCCTGAAGCTGCCAATTTCCTCATCAGTATTTTATTTGTCTGTTTTGCTCATTTTTAAGCTGGTGGCAATTGCTATTTAAATTGTTTTGTAAAGTGTCTTTGCATTTACAATGCCGGCTGTCAGCAGCCCCACAATAGGAAATGAGATTTGGCATCAAAGGCAAAGACGCTACTAAAATACATTTTAATAAATATGTAAATCAATTAATCAATCACCCATCCAGGGAAGGAGCTTCAGGAACACAGACAGGCTGGCTGAGAGAGAGGAGCTGGAGAGAGTGCGGGGTCCAAGCAGGTAGAGGATGCTCTGTGGGCATTGAAACCAGAGGTTATAAGCACTTGATTATGGGTCCTGGGGCCCTGGCCCAGCTTCCCACCTCCCGCTCCTCCTAAAGAAGCCCACCCCCACCAAAGTCTTGCCACAGCAGCTCCAACCAGGAAAGCGGACAGAGTCCCATCAAGGTAAAGACTGAAGTCAAATCCTGGCCTGAGGCTGAGAAACCAGCCTTCTGGCTGAAACTCCCACCTCCCCCATTATTTTCTCCACTGATGCTGTTTCCCAGAAAACTCAGAAATTAGAAAGTGCCTGCAAGGTTTATGTCTGAAAGTTGGACCAGCCTGGAGGATTAGCATCAGGAAACGTCAGGAAGAAATGACCAGCTGTTCCTCTTTCCTTGAGACAGCACCAAAGGAAAGGAGCTTAAGCTGTGACAGGCAGCTGGAGTCCGTGGGGAGAGGGAGGGCTGCTATCCACTGGGAGAGGGTCCTGACCAGGGAAAGTAAATACGACTCAGGAGACAGTATTGAGGGGACAGAGAAGAGGTCTACCAGTGAAGCGCTTTCAAAACAGGAGCCCAAATACACAGGGTAGCTGATGAGCAAGGTAGGACTGTCTGGTGGCAAGGGGTTGGCCATAGGGTCACAATCCTTTGTTTGTACCAAGGTATGTTATAAGTAACATCGTTGTTACTGTTGTTTAGTCACTAAGTCATGTCCGACGCTTTGTGACCCCCTGAACTGTAGCCCACCAGGCTCCTCTGTCCATGGGATTTCCCATGAATACTGGGCAAGAATACTGGAGTGAGTTGCTACTTCCTTCTCCAGGGGATCTTCCAGACCCAGGTATCAAACCCACATCTCCTGCATTGGCAGGTGGATTCTTCACCTACTGAGCCACCAAGGAAGCCCTATAAGTTTCTGGCCAACAAAAGCTGAGCTTGATCTGGCACATATCTCCAAGCCTTGGAGACCCTAAGACAGACCATGCAGAGTCTCTTCCAGCCCATGGCCTGTGGTGTGCCAACGAGGGTGCACCCTCACTCAGCTTCAGTGTGACCTTGGGAAAGTCACTCGTCCCCTCTGAACCTCTGTCTGCTAATCTTGGGGACTGAGCAAAATAAACTCAAAAATTCGATGACTCTCTTTCCCCATCATTGCAGAGATGGAACCAATATCTTTACATTATAGCCGCCAGCCCTTGTGGTCATCAGCAAAGGTTGGCCTGACCCTGACAGGGAAGGAACTGACCATCTGGAGCCTGAAGACCAGGGTGGGCCTGTCAGAGGGGTCTAAATGCCTCCCACAAGAAACCAGGATGTGGGAAGACTGATGCACACCCACAGAGAAAGCCAAAGGACCAACCATCACCTTCCCTCCCCCCTTCTCAGCACTCCCTCCCCACCCCATCCCCTCAGCCCCCCTGGAAGAGCTAAACCCTCTGATTGAAGACCTGCCTGATGCCCCAATTACCTCATTTTTTAAACTGCTGCCACCTGGAGCAGGGGGCAAATGTTCCCATTAGGGCTAAATGCATGCACACATGTCCACCCTGGATGCCTACAGACACATGGGTGGTGTTTCAGTGAGCACATGAATGCATGACTTCAGGTATATCTGCATGTACTGCTGTGTGCCTAGAAATGTGCAGACCTCTTGCTTAGCGTGCTCACAGTCAGGCCCTACGTATGTTACATACATGTTACATGCATGTACACAAATAATGTTTCAGCAAGTCTGTGTGCCTGAATGGTGCCTAAGCAGACATGCTTTGAAACACACCAGTGGTCCATACATCCTGTGTGCCAGGCAGGGGCTGGTGGTCATTGTGGCCAGAGATCTTGCTCTTCTTGCTCTCTTCCCTGGGAGCGTCTATTTCCCAGTGTTGCCCAAGACCAGTGCCCATTGGGCTGCCTCTCTCCCCAACCAGGTCCATCAAGCTGTATCTGCATCTTCCAAACCCCACTGAAGCAGAGCCTTGAAGATGGCAGGTCTGAGCACGGATCTGGGGGCTCATTCGGCCAGGGGCCAGCTCTCTGCTCAATTGCCCTGACCCTCTACGTGGGACCAGGCACAAGAATCAGAGGAGCATTTGTGCAAGGAATCCCTCTAAGCTCTCTAGAAAAATCCAGGAACTGTCCTTAGAGAGCGGCCAGGTGGCATCACCCTGAGCCCCGACTGCTACCTCTGCCGTGCCAACCTCACACAATGGTTAGGATGAACTAGCTCAGAAGCAAACTTGGCACCTTCTGTGTTACCCTTCTGTGGTTTCCCATTCCCGTCTCCACGTGGCTTTGCATGACTCAAACGCCCCAATGTGATGTGTGTCTGCCTCCCTCTCCAGACTCCCCTGTGGCACCTCCTGCTTTACCCTCTACACACCAGCAGCCCCTGCAACATGTCCCAAGACTTCACACCTCATGCCCTTGCTCCTGTTGTGCTCCTCTGCCCACGTGGGACCCCCTCCAACCTCCCTCCAACCTCTAATTGGCCAACTTCTGCTCAGTCTTAAAGACAGGTCTCCAGGAATCCCTCTCTCCCCTACCAGGTCCTTTCCAGTGTTCTCATAAACCTGGCAGAGCTCTGACGTCGTTCTGTACTCTTCTATTACCTGCTTACGGATCTTCCTCCCCTACTGGACTGTAAAGCTCCCACAGCCAGGCACAACATTCTAATCATTGTGGAGAAGCAGACAGGAATGTCCATGGAATGACCTGATGGCTCTCTCGAGCTGGCCTTTCATAACAAGCTGGTTGGGGTGGGTGGCTCCCCAGGATCTCCAGAAGCTCGAACTCTAGGCAGTTGGCAGGCCCGGCTCTGGGATGCATCCTTCAAACAGCTAGCACCCCAGGCTTAGATGGTTTTGCAAAGTTGCTCACCAAGTTCTCCCTCTAAAACAATGGAACAACTTCAGTGCATGGCATTCCTCTCCTAGAGCTAACCTGTGATGCATCCGAGATGTCCAGCCCAAGCATGTAATAAACATGTCTTTTTATTCTGATGCTTTGACATCCAATTATTTATTATTGTCTTGCTAACAGTAGAGGGATTTCCTCCTCCCAGGGCTGGTTAACTCCTAGAAATAGTCACCACGCACTGGTGTAAATCTTTCACATGCGGATGAACCAATCCAGAGACCATGCCCCAACCACCTCCTTTATTGGGTTCCCACAGGGCTCTTGCACCCTCTGTCTACCAGTCACCCCCAAGGCCAGATACCACACAACTAAGGAAAACCCCTATGCCCAGGAGCTCACTGAAACTATTTAAACTAGCAATGCTCAGCCTGCTTACCCCGCCTTGTCCATCCTTTCCCTTGAAAACCACGGTTTCCGCATCACTCTTACCCAGCTTCTCCATCACTCTCTCCGCCTCTTGACTGATCCTGGAGCTTCCCCTTGTGGCAGTGTGACATGGCACTCCCCCTCTTCTTGGGAACTGCAACAAACTGTCTTCTCAATGACAGTCATCTCCTGATCTGTTAGCCTCATCACACCTGAATAATAATAAAAGCAACATTTAAGACAAGGCATACCTCTCCATGGGATTCTGAGAGACTGGAGGTCACATGGGTCCTATATATGTTAACCCTCTGCCCACAGTACAATAGTAGCTGAGATCTGCCCATGACTTTCACTCAAAATCCATCTTTGTATCCCAAGGTACAAAGCAGGATGGCTGGTACCTGAAATGAATAATGAGCTGGGAGCATCCTCACGGTACAGTAAGTTGAGGGGTCGGTACTGACATTCTGAACATAGCACCTTCCTCACCTCACTTCAGACTAGTCTGTAAAATGCTAAGTAGGTCCATGGATGCCAGCCCTGGGACAGCCACACACAGAGCACCCCCCACCCCCACCACAGGACCGGAGCCCTCTGACCTCAGTCCAGAGCTCGCTCTGTATTTCCAGCTGCCTCTCTGAGGATCAGGAGCTTGAGAGAGAGATGAGGGAAGGGAAAGGTGATGAAGTCACTCCATGACCATCAGACCAATGCCATCCAACAACATGGATTGACTGTTATCCTGGATGAAAGATACAAAAGTCCTCATCCTCTGTGCTCATGTGTGGGTCCATCTGGGACAATGTCTTCTATTTCTGTTCCCCTAGCACCTAGCACACAGTGGGTACTCTGTAATGTTTATGAATGAAAATATATGTGTTCTGAAGTCATTCTATGCAGACACATACATCATATTTTCCCAAATATACTGTAAGCATCTCAAGGGCATGAGTATATCGTATGTTCCTCTATGTTTTTGGTATGCTCCTCTCATCCATCCCTCACCCCCCGCTCGGTGCTGGCTGGGCACTCAGAGGACCAAACCAGTCACACCTGATGACTGCATGACTGTCCAGCTTACTGATCACCCCACAGCCCCAAACAGGCTGTCCGCCTTGCTCCCTGCGGTTCCATCATCCCCACCCTGAGGGCGACACCATCTCTGGGGAGACTTCTGAAGCACCAACTTTATTAAGATTGATTTGGCCTGCCCGCAATTCTGACAGGTCCAAAAGCAAACACGGCAGGGCCATGGGGGAGATTTGGTCATAATTACCATCTTTAATTACTGCTAAAACATCAATTGCTCTTGTTCAATTAGCAGCGCGGTTTCAGGCATGGCAAACTTTGCAACAGAAAATAAGCTGAAAATTGATTTCTGAACACTTAATGCAGATCTGAAATTGCTAACCTGATAAGGTTGTCATAGAAGAGCCAGCGTGGCCAAGGAGGAACTTTGCCGGGCTGTAATTGCCTTGGTAGGAAGATTAATAACTTGTATACTCACATCTTGTTCATCAAGTAGGAGGCACTCGTGGGTGGGGGAGGGGTCCCGGAGCGGAGGGTGGGTGTGAGGCAGGAGGCAGAGGGAGGGTGTTAACAAGGACAAGGGCAATTAGGCAGGAGAGAGCGGCAGCCTGCACCCAACGGTCCGTGAACGAGGACATGGCCCTCTGGGACGGGCCGCGGGAGGGGCCGGCTGTCTGGGATGGCTGCCAGGACACGCAGACCTCTGCAAGGCAGGCAGCCACTGTCGCAGGCAGGTGGGGAGAGGTTGCCTAGGCCCTGGCCACCTCTACTTTCTCTCCGAGCCTTGGCTGAGGATCTTATGGTCAACCCCAACTCCCTCCTTAAAATTTCAGCTGGCCTCTGGACAAGCTTTCTCTGTTCGGGACTTCTTGCAGGGGAAAGAGTTGATGGACAGGAGGAGATGCTCGGGCTGCTGTCCCCCACCCCCCGCCCCCGCTCACACCATCTCTCATTTGATGGTCTTCCTGCCATGGGGTCGAGTGGATTTCTGGGTGCATGTCACAGAACGGTGGGTGGGGAGCATTTTATGAGCTACCAGGGGCTCCACAGAGTGTGCAATTCCTATTATTATTATTCTCCTTTGGGCTTAAGGCTGATGTAGGGGCACAGGTCAAAAATCTGAACAGCGGTGGAAGAGACCCCTCTGTCTCTGAGGGAAATGAGGACAAGATTACCCCCATTACCTTACTAAACTAACATCTACTAAGCACCAGTATGTGCCAGGAACCAGGCAAAGCACTAGATAGAAAGATGGATCGATGAATCAGTAGATTCATAGATGGATAGACAGATGTAGCTAGAAAGATGAAAGATAGCTTATTGGCATTTAATCCTTTCAATACCACTAGAGGGTATTTTATTCCCATTTGATGAATGAGAAAAGTAGAACGTGACAAGATTAAGTAACTTACTCCAAAGGCATTACTGAGTGGTAGAACTGGGATTCAAACCCATACCTCTTTGGAGAAAGAGACACTACTCCTTATCTCTACTCTCTGCCCCTGAAGCATCCTTTAACCTGTTTGGTTCTGTCACTAGACTATGCTGAGCCCCAGGGCAGACATGGCTACAAAGCAGAACTGTCCTTGTCCCAAGTCACCTAAGCCATAGAAATAGAGACAGACTCTCATTCAAAGAGCTGCGCTGTGCATACAGCCAAGAAACACACCTCAGCTGCAAGCCCCGGGCAGCCCATCAGAATCTCTCAGGACACGTCCTTGCTAAGGCCGGGCTTAGTTGAAGCCAGGCCCCTCTCTTTTATTTTCTATCTTCTCCCTCTCTTTTATTTTCTGCAGGCCCCTGACCTCTGTAGATCCAAAAGTCAACCCAATTCAACAAAAGTTTATTGTGGGCCATCTTGTTGGGCCTGAACCCAAAGAAAGAAGAGTAAGACCTTCCAAACACTTACTCTCCAATAGAGGGACAATCATATTGATGTGAGTCGTGTAGAACAAATGAATAAGGTGCTGAGTGCATGCAAGAGGGAGCAGTCAGAAAAAGCTGCCCGGGGAGGTGATGTATAAGCCAGCTTCGCAGCTGGCCACACACGAGTTAGCCAGGCAGACAAGAGAGCCAGAGGATCCTCCAGTGAGGGACATGGAGATGTGCAGGGGCATGGCCTATTAGGGGAAGCAGGATCTGTTTGATATCTCTGGAGCCTAAAAGTCTAAGGCTGGGTTTAGTGTATCAGGGAGAGAAGAGGCAAAGAGGGGGTCAGGAGCCAGATGATGAAAAGGTGGCAGACCATGCTGGACTTTATCTTGCAAGTACTGAAAAGAAAGAGAACAACTCTGTATTGCAGAAAGCTCTCTCCAGCTGGAGGGGAAGGGGGTATGTTAGTTTGCTAGGGTTTCCAGAGCCTGGTGCGCTATAATCCGTGGGATCGCAAAGAATCAGACACGACTAAGCACAGTCTAGCTAGCCATACAAACTATCACAGACTGGGTGTCTTCAACAGCAAAAATGTATTTTCTCACCATTCTGGAAGTCCAAGGCATGTGATCAAAGTGTTGGCAGGAGTGGTTTCTTCTGAGGCCTCTCTCCTTGACTTGTAGATGGCTTGCCTGCTCCCTGTGTCTTCACAGGGTCTGTGTCCTAAGCTCCTCTTCTTATAAAGACATCAGTGATACTGGATTAGGGCCCACTCATATGACCTCATTTTAACTTAATTGGGTCTTTAACGATCCTACCTCCAAATAAGGTCACATTCTGAGGTACAGGAGGTTAGGATGTCACATGTGAACCTTGCAGGGACACAATTTGGCTCATAACAGAGAGACAGCAGGTATCAAGGCTGGAGAAAAAGAGACCAACAAGAGGCCGTTGCTGCAATCTGGGCAAGGAGGTGGAGGCCTGAATCAGCGATGACCATAGCCACCCTCTCAGGAAGGGGGCTGTGTGGAGAACTGGTATAGAGAGAGAATAAACAGGACATGTGAATAACTGGACGGAAGGACTTCTTTAAAGTTGTAGATGCTAAAAGATCAGAGGCCACCTGCCCTAGCAAAGGCCCTCTAAAATGTTGCTTTTCAGGACTCCTTGAGACAATGTGATGAGCAAATCCACAAAGTTAACACCTGTGCAGTGTAAATCATTGATGCTGAGAAAATCCTCCATGTTGATTAGACAGGTGGTCACGCATCATGGAAAGGACACCAGACCAGAAGTCAGAGGCCTGGGTTTTGCGGCCCCTTCTCTGTAACATTACGAAAGTCATTCTCTTTGGGCCGCAGTTTTCTTTTCTATAAAAGGAGAGGGTTGAACTAAACTGTCTTTAGGTACCTTTCATCTCTGACACCTTGTAATTCTGTGATTGCATGATAAGTAGAGTGGGAACAAGAGTAGTATGAGTAAAGAGAGGCCAGGAGGAGTCTGGGGTCAAGTGAGGGAGAAGAAAGTCCCTTATTCATCACACTGATCACCCTGCAGGGACAGTTTGCATAGGCTCAGGTTGGAAGCCACATCCCATCAGTGCCACCCTCACCTGGCAAGAGTGTTTCAATTACTAGTCACTAAAGAGAAAATATTTATTGTAAAATGCAAAAACCTGTACAACAAACCAATTCATCTTATAAATCTTAGCTACTTCAACAATGATCCTAAAAGTTCCCCCTGCACTGATGCCAAGCCCTGTATCTCTCCCCTGCTCCGGTTCATCCCTTAACTTCCTGGTTTGGGCTGGTGGTACCATCTTCGATCACCCTCCATTTTACTTTACTGATTAGCACCTTAATTCTGTGGCTCTGATTTAGCAGAGGATCTTGCCTCCATCCCTCCTGTCTTCCCTTCCCATTCCATCTCAGTCTTAGAATTTTCCAACCTCGCACCTGTTGTAGTTTTTTCTTCTTGGTTTCAAGGACTTGCACCCTCATGTTGAGGGGTGAAAGCCCCCGAACTGGACTTTTCCTCCAGCTTCACTTTGTTTAGTGCTTCCTTGCATATTTCTACTCCTAAACCACACCCTTCCAGGTCCCTGCCAACTGCTGACTCAATGGGTGCCACCCAGGTCCTGATCCAGTAAGAGTTGCTGCTCCCAGGGGAGCTCTCAGGACAGGGAGGAGATGGGAGTGAGAGGCTTGAGGCCCAAGAGTACCCTGTGAGTATCCAGCATCAGCCTTCCCATCTATTCCCCATGAGGTGTGCAGAGCCAGGTCCAGAATCTCTGGATTCTCCTCCGAGTCTCTGCTGGGCAAAATCTTAGACTTAAACCTTGGCTCAGTCAACCAGGAGCCCTAGAACTGCCTAATTGCCCTCAGCCTTATCACCCAGGACCAGAGACATCTTCTGCCGATCTTTGCATCAATTTGTAAGCATTCCCCTAGTCCTGTACTGGTGCTCTCAGAAGCCTCTCCTGTAGGCCCACTACTCAGATTGAACCTCCCGAATATCAACATTGCCCAGAGCAGATATAAATTCGTTGTGACCACCTGGACTTAGTGATTTAGACTCTACCTATTCGCAAACCCTGCGGAGAATAACCCCTTCTATCTTGGTTACCTTTCTTCCTCTTTTCAGTGTGGTGTGTGTGTGTTCTTGCTAAGTCGCTTCAGTCATGTCCAACTGTTTGCAGTCCTATGGACAGTAGCCCACCAGGTTCCTCTGTCCATGAGATCCTCCAGTCAAGAATACTGGTGTGGGTTTCCATGCCCTCCTCCAGGGGATCTTCCCAACCAAGGGATCAAACCCATGTCTCCTGTGGCTCCTGCATTGCAGGTGGATTCTTTACTGCTGACCCACCAGGGAGGCCCTTCAGTGTCTTAAGGGTCTAGCACCTCTTCTTGAAACCCTTATTTTTGTCACATCATTTTCTCCAGTTTCCAGTGACTCCCTATAGCCTTCAATTCAAGTCCAAATTGCTCAGCACTGAATTTGAGACCTTCCCTAGCTTGCCATGCCCCCGACATATTCAACCTCATCCTGTACTACTCCTCAACTTGTTTTATTCCATCCAGGTTTCGTTTGAAGGCTCCACCCCAAACTTTCCAAACTCAGTTCTAATCCCAAGTCCCTGCCAGGGCTATGCTTGCCCACAGAAACCCTCATGCTCATAGCCCCGCTAGGAAGACAGTCCAAGAGTGCATATCTTCTACTGCGTTATTGAAGACCCCTGGTCCACAGCTATTTGACCAGTGAAAGGAACTTGACCAAGGGTTTTCCCAGGATCTCTGAGAACAAAAACTATCCAAATAATGACTATGATTATTAATTGGACCAATCAAATTGGCTCAAAAAATCTGAACAGGAAAACAGAGAGAGCATGAGTCAACTGGTAGCAAAAGTGAAAAAAAAAAAAAAAGGACATGTGGAAATAGGTATTGAGGCAAAAGGGTTATTAGTGTGCTTTGAGTAAGAAGAAATTAAGAGTAAATAGAAACTATAAACTAACAAACCACAAAAAATAAAGAAATAGTATGTGGAATTTCCGGTTGGTGTTTCTCCCTCTACAAGGCAAATAGTTCTCTGGAAAATCACCTAAATGCAAGAAGGAGAATAATTAAAAAAAACCCTATCTTTGACAAAGCTAGCAAAGATTGATAAACTCAGACACAACACGTAACTAGGGTGCGGAAAGACACAAAGAGAAAGCAGCCATGGCACAGAGGTCAGGTATCGCTGGCCAAACTCAGCTCTCCAAGGTAAGTGCTACACCCCAGGAGCAACAAAATATCACTCTTTATTAGGAATAATAAGCGTAGGTATGTGGGCTGGGAGGGGGAGCTTTCCTGAATATACTTTGGCATGAAATAAAACAGCAAAGGTGGGGCCAATGATGAATCATACAGAAAAGTCATGTTTGCAGAAAGCAGTCTCTCTGTGAGGCGAAATAGAGGAGAGACGTGCCATGTTACGAGCATATACACAGCTGTCACTACCAACTGACTAGAGAGAAATAAAGCTTAAAAGATCTTACACGCACGTCCCCATAGGAACATTTCTTGCAGCCTAGTTCATGGCCATTCACTCCAGAAGCTCACGCAAACAACTGGTCCAAGAAGTCACTTCATTCAGAGGTGAATTAATAATCAAAAAGGAACTACCAAGCAATTTATACAATGAAGACACTACAGTGCACAAAGGGGAGAAAGAGAAAGGAAAAATAAATAGAAGATAAAAGCCAGTCACCACAAAAATATTGCCATGGAGAAAATGAACAAATACATTATCATGAAAAACTTCTAAACTTTATGAAGCAATTAACTCTTTCAATCAAAAGCACAAAGAAGAGATACAAATACTCAGGAAAAAATGTGGTAAGACATGCAAAGGATATAAGTCATGAGAGGATAAGTGGAAGAACATGTAAAACCAACCACAGACACTGCTGAAAGCATGGGAAGTGTATCAAGGAAAGGATTGTAAAGCATGAGACAAAACTGGAAAAGTAATCAGAGGTTTTAAAAACAAGATGAGAGAGAAAATGGCAGGTATGAAAGATGAATATTCATACAATTCATGTTTCTACAAAGAGAACAGGTATGTAAAGATATGATTTATAGGAACTTTCCAAAATAAAGAAGAACTAAAAAATAAATGAAGCAGCAATAAAACCAGAAAGTATACAACATAAAACATGATTTAAAAGAAAAAGAAAACTAAGAACAAATACGTTTATCATATTAATTTATGTGAATGGGATCATTTTATCTACTAAAATATATTTTCAGAATGAATCACAACATAAGGCCCAAATTTAATCTATAGATTAAAACACTGTGTCCCAGAAAAATATTTGCAAATGATGATCGAATCTAGTAAAGATTCTGAACTTCAAAGACAAAGAATCCTTCAAAACACTGGACTTAAAAGTCAAGATGCCCTAAAGAAGGAGAAAAAAAAATCAAGGTGACCTCAGATATCACTACAACATTATCAATACAAAGACACAAAGAGTGTAGTATAAGATGATATATCTAGGTAAACCATCAGTTAAGTATAAAGGCAACGTTGAGGAACATTCAAGAACATAAGAACATAAGTCTCATGAGTCTGAAGAATCTACAAGAGGATAATTTTCAAGCCAATCAGAAGATGAGTGAAAGATCATTCAGCAGAACTGGGCGACGCTTGAACCATGTGCCTAAGACTAAGACCAACACTACAGCAACATGGAAGTGTGTTTACAGAACCAAATGCAAAGGTTATAAACTCTAATAATGTAGACATTTTATAACTAACAAAATCTGGCTCAAGGAAGGGAACAGAAGGTAAAAAACAGTGCAAGTATGTTGACAACATTTTTGTTTATAGCTATTTGTCAAGGATATCACTTAAAGCTAATAAAGTGACAGACATACATGAATATTTAAAAATATAAAAGGGAAACACGGAGAAAAACAGTAATAATATAATCAACTAAAATACAGTGGTGGGGTAAGGGGTTTGGATTTAGTGGAAATGTAGCAATTTTGTCATTCGTAGAGAAAGTAGTTAATAGATACTAAGGAAAAATATATATGTGTGTGTAAAAGGAACTACCGGGGGCAAAATAAAAGCCTTTCAAATTATTAGAAGAAATATACACATAAAAACCAAGCAAATGAAACAGAATATGGAGTAAAAGATTGAAAAAATAAATGAGGCGGCAATAAAACCAGGAAGTATATAACATAAAACATGATTTAAAAGAAAACTAAGAACAAATATGTCTGTCATATTAATTTATGTGAATGGGATCATTTTAGCTACTGAAATATATTTACTCTCAGAATGAATCACAAAATAAGGCTCAAATTTCTCATATATTTTCAAATAAAATATTAAGGTTAGACTTAGGTTGAAAACAAAAGAATGGGCAAAAACAGAATATGCAGCACAAACATAAAGAAAGGAAGAAGCACAATTTAGTAGCTGGTAAGATTTAAATTGGAGGCAGGGAGTAGGATGCAGAGGCATATTTAACCAGAAAAAAGGAAATGGTATAACAATAAAAAGACCTTCTAGAACTAACACCCAAAAAAGATGTCCTTTTCATTATAGGGGACTGGAATGCAAAAGTAGGAAGTCAAGAACTACCTGGAGTAACAGGCAAATTTGGCCTTGGTGTACAGAATGAAGCAGGGCAAAGGCTAACAGAGTTTTGCCAAGAGAATGCACTGGTCATAGCAAACACTCTCTCCCAACAACACAAGAGAAGATCTACACATGGACATCACCAGTTGGTCAATACTGAAATCAGACTGATTATATTCTTTGCAGCCAAAGATGGAGAAGTTTTATACAGTCAGCAAAAGCAAGACCGGGAGCTGACTGTGGCACAGACCATGAACTCCTTATTGCCAAATTCAGACTTAAATCGAAGAAAGTAGGGAAAACCACTAGACCATCCAGGTATGACCTAAATCAAATCCCTTACGACTATAAAGTGGAAGTGACAAATAGATTCAAGGGATCAGATCTGATAGACAGAGTGTCTGAAGAATTATGGACGGAGGTTCGTGACATTGTACATGAGACAGGGATCAAGACCATCCCCAAGGAAAAGAAATGCAAAAAGGCAAAATGGTTGTCTGAGGAGGCCTTCCAAATAGCTGTGGCAAGAAGAGAAGTGAAAAGCAAAGGAGAAAAGGAAAGATATTCCCATTTGAATGCAGAGTTTCAAAGAATAGCAAGGAGAGATAAGAAAGCCTTCATCAGCGATCAGTGCAAAGAAATAGAGGAAAACAACAGAATGGGAAAGTCTAGAGATCTCCTCAAGAAAATTAGAGATACCAAGGGAACATTTCATGCAAAGATGGGCTCAATAAAGGACAGACATTGTATGGACCTAACAGAAGCAGAAGATATTAAGAAGAGGTGGCAAGTATATACAGAAGAACTATATTAAAAAGATCTTCACAACCCAGATAATCACAGTGGTGTGATCAGCAACCTAGAGCCAGACATCCTGGAATGTGAAGTCAAGTGGGCCTTAGGAAGCATCACTAAGAACAAAGCTTGTGGAGGTGATAGAATTCCAGTTGAGCTCTCTCAAATCCTAAAAGATGATGCTGTGAAAGCGTTGCACTCAATATGCCAGCAAATTTGGAAGACTCAGCAGTGGCCACAGGATTGGAAAAGGTCAGTTTTCATTCCAATCCCAAAGAAAGGCAATGCCAAAGAATGCTCAAACTACTGCACAATTGTACTCATCTCACATGCTAGTAAAGTAATGCTCAAAATTCTCCAAGTCAGGCTTCAACAGTACATGAACCATGAACTTCCAGATGTTCAAGCTGGTGTTAGAAAAGGCAGAGAAACCAGAGGTCAAATTGCTAACATCCGTTGGATCATCAAAAAAGCAAGAGAGTTCCAGAAAAACATCTACTTCTGCTTTATTGACTATGCTGAAGCCTTTGACAGTGGGGACCACAACAAACTGTGGAAAATTCTGAAAGAGATGGGAATACCAGACCACCTGACCTGCCTCTTGAGAAATCTGTGTGCAGATCAGGAAGCTAAGTTAGAACTGGACATGGAACAACAGACTAGTTCCAAAGAGGAAAAGGAGTATGTCAAGGCTGTATATTGTCACCCTGCTTATTTAACTTCTATGCAGAATACATCATGAGAAATGCTGGGCTGGATGAAGCACAAGCTGGAATCAAGATTGCCAGGAGAAATATCAATAACCTCAGATATGCAGATGATACCACCCTTATGGCAGAAAGTGAAGAAGAACTAAAAAGCCTCTTGATGAAAGTGAAAGAAGAGAGTGAAAAAGTTGGCTTAAAGCTCAACATTAAGAAAACTAAGATCATGGCATCTGGTCCCATCACTTCATGGGAAATAGATGGGGAAACAATGGAAACAATGACAGACTTTATATTGCGGGGCTCCAAAATCACTGCAGATGGTGACTGCAGCGATGAAATTAAAAGACGCTTGCTCCTTGGAAGAAAAGTTATGACCAAGTTAGACAGCATATTAAAAAGCAGAGACATTACTTTGCCAACAAAGATCCTTCTAGTCAAAGCTATGGTTTTTCCAGTAGTCATGTATGGATGTGAGAGTTGGACTATAAAGAAACCTGAGAACCGAAGAATTGATGCTTTTGAACTGTGGTGTTGGAGAAGACTCTTGAGAGTCCCTTGGACTGACTGCAAGGAGATCCAATCAGTCCATCCTAAAGGAAATCAGTCCTGAATATTCATTGGAAGGACTGATGCTGAAGCTGAAACTCCAATACTTTGGCCACCTGATGCGAAGAGCTGACTCATTGGAAAAGACCCTGATGGGGGGAAAGATTGAAGGCAGGAGAAGCGATGACAGAGGATCAGATGGTTGGATGGCATCACTGAATCAATGGACATGAGTTTGAGTAAACTCCGTGAGTTGGTGATGGACAGGGAGGCCTGGCGTCCTGCGGTTCATGGGGTCGCAAACAGTCGGACACGACTAAGCGACTGAACTGACATTTTACATAAGATGAAACAGAAGCATAATAATAGAGACTATAGTTGACACCCAGCCCATGACGGAGGAAGTAAACAAAAAAAATAATAATTAAGGATATAAAGGAGAAATCAATCAAATTAATAATGTAATTCTAATTCATATCCTGAAAATAATACTTTAATATTTTTAAATAAGAAAATTTTTTAAGCTGAAAATTTTATGTTACAAACACTACCTCAATAGACTCTTCCCTGAAAGAGAAAATAATCAAACAATGTTCTGGAATTATAATGTAATAAAATTAGAATTTGGAAATAAAATCCTTATTACTCAGAAATTTTCATTTTTTCTCTCAAACAGTACTTGGAACAAAGAGGAAATCAAAGTTGAAACTGGAAAATATCTTTAAATAATCCTAATAAAAATACTATATGTCAGTTCTTGTTCAGTCACTAAGTCATGTCTGACACTTTGCAATCCCATGGACTGCAGTACGCCAGGCTTCCCTGTCCTTCACATCTCCCAGAGTTTTTTCAAACTCATGTCCATTGAGTCGGTGATGCTATCTTATCCTCTGTTCCTCCCTTCTCCTCTTGCCCTCAATCTTTCCCATCATCAAGGTCTTTTTATATGTCAGAACATGTGCTCAAAGAATGTTCATATTCTTTAAAAATAAAATTAATAAGCTACCAACTAAAGAAGTTACAAAAAAAAAATAACGTCAAGGAAAGCAGAAAGAAGACATTAGTTATATGAAAGCAGAATACAATGAATTAAAGAGTTGGAGTAATATATATTATATCCAGGAGCTGATTTTATTTGGGAAGAAAAAAGCTAATAAAAGAGACAAACCATTAGCTAACACTATCAAGTCAAAGGGAGAAAATAGAAATATCCAAAATAAATAATTGCAATGGGAAGAAAATAGAAACTGATAAAATTTAAAACATAATATGACACTGTTTTGCTCACTGTTATAATTTGAATACGTGGATAACAGGATAAACTTACAGGAAAATATAAATTGCCAAAACTAACCGTAGTGAATTTAGACAATCTAATGGACCAACTGCAATAGAAAACTAAAGACAACTGTCAAAAGAGCACCAAGTCCAGATTGTGTCACAGAAGAATTGTCACAGAGCTTTAAGAAACAGGTAATTCTGATGCTTTGTAGATTTCTTTAGAGTATACAAAAAGAAAAAAACCTTTCAATTACTCTTTATGTTGCTGAAACTCAGCCTCTGTCCACTGGTGCTGAACAGAAATATGGAAACAGAGTTTTGGGTGAAGTTGAAATGACTAGATTCATTGCCTTGTCAGGCAAAGGGCGCCACAGTGGGCTAGTGTCCTCAAGACTGTGTCCCACGCTGGGGAGGGCAGTGAGGAGTCGTATAGTGTTCAAGGAGCAGGGCATGATCAGCTTGAGGACATTCTTCTGGTCGGTGGGTGGTGAGGTAATTGAGAGTCAGCATCATCAAACTGGTTCCAAGTGGTCTGGGTTCTCTGTGCTTGTGGGCAACATGCAATTAACTTCTTCCACCTGGTGGGGTTTTAGTATCTGCAAAACTGTTCAAAGGACATGGCTCAGAATATTATTGATAGTCCTTAAGAAAGAACTAAAGGTCCTTGAGTTTAATGACTAAAGTATCATTATCTTGTCTTGCTTGCCTGCTTTCCTTTCTGCATTTTTTAATTTCTCCGATTAAATTTATTTTTTGTAATTTTTTATTTTTATTTATTTATTTATTGTGGCTGTGCCAGGCCTTCATTGCTGCTCAGCTTTTTCTCTAGTTGCAGCGAGCAGGAGCTAGTCTGAACTTGGGGTGCACAGCTTTCTCACTGTGGTGGCCTCTCTCGTTGCGGAGCACAGGCTAGAGCATGTGGGCCTCTGTAGCTGCTGTGTGTGGGCTCAGTAGCTGTGACTCCCAGGATCCAGAGCACAGGCTCAACAGTCGTGGTACATAGGCTCCACGGCATGTGGAATCTTCCCAGACCAGGGATCGAACCTGTGTTCTGCATTGGCAGGCGGATTCTTTACTACTGAGCCACCAGAGAAGCCCCTGAATTTATTCTTTGAAGTTTTTTACCGACAAAAAGCAGGTGGAGAACATAGGTGGGGGTCTGTTTTGGGAAGGCTTCATAGGGTCCTGCTCAATTATATTTATGAAAGTAGTATAACAGTGACATCAAAACCTGACAAGTAGCACATAAAGAAACCATAGCCATGTCACTTTGAATATCACAACAAAAACTTTATTAGAAAACAGAAATCAGCAGCACATTAAGGAAAGTAATAATCAAGTAGAGTTTACTCCAGGAATTCAAGAATGACTGATTATCAAAATGTCATTTTGTACTTCAGTATATTAGTAGATCAAAAGAAAAAAATCACATAGATCATTTCATAGAAGCTGAAAAGACATTTGAGAAGCTCATATCCATGCTTTATTTTTGTAAAGTGTCTTATAAAATAATAATGGGATGGATACTTCCTTAATATGATAAAAGATATACTTGGGCAAAAACCACATGTTTTTGCAAAAGATAAAAGATATGCTTGGGCAAAAACACTACATGTTTAGTGTAGAAGCACTGCAAGCATTCTCATTAAAGTCGAGAACATGACAATACATATAATATAACCACCATTACTTTGCGATGTTCCAACAGTGTGAGAATTGGAAAGGAGATGGCAAAATTAGCATCATTTTCAGTTAATGTGGTTATTTACTTGGAAAACTCACGATAATGAAAAAAAACGTTACAAATGATAATAAAGTTGACTAAGTTGGCTGGTTATACAATCAACATACCAAAACATATTATTCAAACAATAGCCAGTTAGAAGATATAATGGAAGAAAAAAATCCATTTATAATAGCCATGGAAGATCAGACACAGAGAATAAAACCAAGAAATGTAGACAAACTAAGAAGAAAAAACCTTGAAAACAGCATGAAGCACCAATAGAAGACTGGCATGTGATGACTCAATGTCAAAAATATGAAAATTTTTCTTATGCTAATGTAAAGATTCAATATAATGTTGTCCCTAAATATTGGGGACAACAAATACTGTCCCCAAATATTTGCTTTTTAGATTTTGTATGTTTATATTTGCTTGGGTGTTTGTGGGGGTAACTTACAAGATGATTCTGAAATGAATAATAACCTGTAGAAATAAATAAGCAAGAACCACTAGAAAAAGTATTTTTTCAAGAAGGGTAATGAGTGGTAGAAGCAGAACCAGCATTACCAGATATTAAAGCACATAATGAAATGACGAAGCTGTAATAGTTAAAACACTGTAGGACATGTTGTGAACAGATGGACAAATGAATGGGACAAAAGAGACCTTCCTCTTGGGACAAAATGGGACAAAAGAGATGTCTTTGACACCCCTTCCAAGGGTAGAAGATAGAAATTTAAAATAAATGGCATTTAGCCAACTGGGTAGCCATTTGAGAAAGAAAAAAACCAAGTTGGATCTTCGGATCCCCGTCTCACGCCTTATACCAAAAATAACTCAAGAAGAATCAAATATTTACATTTTTATAAAATAAAACCATAATATTCTAGAAAAAGGGAGAATTTTACAAATATACTCTTGGAATAAGGTGGCCTTTTCTAAATATAACCCAGAAGCCAGAGCCCAATATGAAAAAGTTGTCTCATTTGACCACATACAAATCAAATTTACCTGGTTTGGGTCTGATGGAGTGGGAAACAGTTTAAACAAAGCCAGACAACAAATGACAAACTGGAGAAAGAAATTTTAAACCATATCATAAATAATTAATTTTCTGGAAGGAAGAAGAATATCTATAAATCAATGAGAAATTGGGCAAAGGATACAAACAGAAAGTCCTCTAAAAGGAGATGCTTCTCAAACACAGAAGAGATGGTGGCCCTCATCTTTAATAAGAGAAACGTTAACATCACAACACCACTGTTCACCTAACAGATGATCAAAGGCCAAAAAGTTCTAAATCTCTGTGTAGGAAAGAGTATAGAAACACAGTTTTGTTTGTTTGTTTTGCTGGTAGAAGTATAATTCAGTATCACCTCTATGGTGTTGTACTTATTAGCCAGATGTTTGGCCTTGGGCTAGGGTCTTACCCTGAGTCTCTTAGCATGCTCTCTTAGAATCATTTTCAAAATTAAAAGGACCCGTACATGGAAATGATCACAGTGCTCAATACAGTAATACTGCTATACTCACAGCTTGGTCAACCACCACCTCTACCTTTGTTGACCCAAAGAGATTGTTCTGTCCACAGCCAAGGTTGTCCAGAGCCTCTGTTCTCTGGGGAAGGGGCTTGCTTCCTCTGGAGGCCAGAGGGAACTGATGTATCCCAGAGATCCAACCCTGCCCGAGGAGGAGCAGAGGCCTAGCTCCGACAGGGGAGCCCAGGATTTACCTCCGGAGTAACCCTCAGCCTAGTCCAGCAGCCACACGCAATGGGCAGACACAAAAAAAATGGGTGTGGTGCAGCCCCTGGACTGTACTTTGAGGCTGCTAATGTCTGCTAGCTGGGCCAGATCCCCAGCTGCTTGGTTCCAGTCCTACCCCTATCCCCATCAGCCAGTGGTTGATTGGACTCTCTGGCCTCAAGGTAGGAGTATGCATGGAAGCTCCACTGGGTGCCATGGTAACCATCTGCTGGAGGCCAGTCTCCCCATGTACCTCCTGACCACTCCCAGCACACATTCAACTTCCCAGGTGATGCCAATGGCAAAGAACCCACCTGACATTAAAAAGTTGTAAAATCATGTGACAATACCCAATAGATCATAAAAGAGGAGTTATCAGCTTATGTCTTCCCCATGAATAATTCAGAACTGATGTTTAATTTTTATCATGTTTGTATGCCCTATGAATGTATTTCCTTTGCAGAATGTAAAAGAAAGGTGATAATAATTAGTTTCTATAATTATGCTGGCTGTAAATGATGCTCAATATAATATTTTATGCAATTAAAGGCTTATGGGACATATTACCACTTTTTTACTTGTATTGGTAATAAGGAATGTTTGCACCTCCACTACTGTATTGCTTCAGGATGTGAGCTATCTGACATTTTCTGCTATTATATTAAGTGCCACAATTTTAATAAAGCAAATGTACATATGAAAAAAACTGAACCTGTCTGCCAATGCAGGAGACGTAAGAGGCACAGATTTGACATTTGACCCCTGGGTCAGGAAGATCCCTGGAGGAGGAAATGGCAACCTACTCCACTGTTCTTTTTTTTTTTTTTAACTTTAAAAAAAAAAGTATTAATCTATTTTAAATGGATAATAATTATTTTACACTATTGTGATTTTTTTTGCCATATATCAACATGAATCAGCCACCCATTTATAATAAAAACTTTCTAGAAAGTAGGCATAGAAGGAACATACCTCAACATATTAAAAGCCATATATGACAAACCCATGACAAACATTATCCTCAGTGTAAAAATTTGAAAGCATTTCCTCTAAAATCAGGAACAAGACAAGGGAACCCACTCTCACCACTACTATTCAACATAGCTTTGGAGGTCCTAGGCACAGCAATCAGAGAAGAAAAAGAAACAAAAGGAATCCAGATTGAAAAAGAAGAAGTAAAACTCTCACTGTTTGCAGATGACATGATCCTCTACGGAGAAAATCCTAAAGATGCCACCAGAAAATTACTAGAGCTAATCAATGAATATAGTAAAGTTTCAGGATATAAAATTAATACACTGAAATCCCTTGCATTCCTATAAACTCCAGTATTCTTGCTTGAAGAATCCTATGGACAGAGGAGCCCAGAGTCGGACACGACTGAAGTGACTTAGCTCAGCACGCAGCACACACTCAGTTCTTCTTAGGGATAGGTAAGCTGGTATCTACCTGAATTTAAGAGCCTGCTGAATCCAGGACACAGCTAACCAGAAAAAGGAGGTCTGGGTCCAGCCGTGGCTCAACTCACTACATTTATGAGCAGGTTGCTTCCCCTCTCTGAGCCCATTTCCTCACCATAAAATAAAGAAGTAGGACTAGCAACTTCTGTGGCAACTTCCAGCCATGACATTCCAGGGCTCTAGGATTTCCCCCTAGAGCTAGACCTGGAGATGAGCAAGGCTGCTCTTTCTGGTAAGTTCTCCAGGGGAAGAAAAGGGATGGGTGGCCAGAGAACTAACCCTGCAAGTTTGGATGAGGGATGGGCCCTGGTCTCCGCAAGAATCTCCATCTGGGAGAAGACCTTCATCCATTCTCCATGGGGTGTTCCATGGAAATTTTAACTGAGGCAATATGATAACAATCAATGCCAATGGATCAGTAGAAATGGCAGAGTAGATGTTCAAAAACCAGGGAGAAGGCTCTTCATTCCTCAAAGAGGCTGCAAAGGGTAGAACATGTGGGCCTGGGGAGAGCAGTCTGAGAAGGAAGAACTGCTGTTAAGCGTTCACCCCTTCCCCGGGCAGGAGCAGTCGACAGGGGGCCCCAACCAGAGGGACTCCCAAAAGAGCTTGATAAGGGTGCCCTGTGGCTTGTGGGGTCCAGGGGATTGGTTTTAGCTATGCCAGGATATGAAGGAGCCTGAGAGCCAGGCCCAGGAGTTGCTTTGGTGGCAGGGGAAGAACTGCTCCTGGGGTGGGAAGGTCTGCACCCCTGGGAATTGTCAGGGACAAATAATTCTTCTGCGTTTCCCTAATCACAAGTAGCTCCTGCGAGAGCTATTTTGGAGCCATTTTGTGTTCTACACAAGGGGTACCTGGGTGGACAGCAGAACTCCAATATTAAGTAGACGTCCCCCGGATAAAGGGGGCACTCTAGGGAGGGGCTGAAAGCTGGAAGATGGCCCGTGTAAGGGCGCTGCCGTCAGAGAGGAGCCTTTCAGGGTCCACAAGAGAATGAGTCTGCTTCAAATATCTGCCCGGCCCAGAGAGCTTGGGGTCATTGTGCCAGGCAGGGTTTCCTCAGGTGAGTGGAGCTGCTCTGAGTTAAGATGGAAAAGGGACTTGTTAGAGGATTTAGACATCACACAATTGTGTTAGCTGATGAAGGGGTCTGTGGAAAGATGAAGGGTCTGATATCGGACCTGAGGTCGCTATAGGTCATGAAGCAAAGGAGGGTGAAGGCAGACCAGAACCTGCACCTGCCTCTCTCCACCTCCAACCTTGACAAGCTGCAGAAGGTGCTGGAGCCCTCGTTTACGGAGCTGCAGACACGCCTGGCCCAGGACTCAGAGAAGCTGAGCCAGAGACCCATGGAAGCTGCAGCCTGGCCCCAGTGCGGCCGCTGGTAGATCGTTGACAACTCGCGGGAGCTACGTGGCCCCTGGGTCCCTGCACAGCCCTCCCAGCACAACGGCTGCTGCTTCCCTTCCACCTTCCAAATCTTGCCCAAATTCCTCTTGTGGCCAAGCTTAATCCTGACTCACTTGAGGAAGGAATTTCTGAGAAAATGAGACCTAGCTGAGCTACATTGACATAGTACAAAACCAGCACAGCCATTTTCTGATGGCATCATAGCCCGTAAGATCTCTGGTCCTCAACCTCCTTCCCTGAACTCCAGCAGCTCAGGGGTCAGCAGCTGGCAGTGGGGACACAGCTGGAGAAGGAAAGGAGGCTGAACCCATCTTTTGCTCCAGGACAGGTGGCAGGATCCGCCTCCCTCAATATTCAACTAGAAGTCAAGTGTTAGTCATCGAATCAACCTAAACCATAAAGCATCTGGCAATTAACCTACTTAAAAATTCAAGAGGGCTTCGCTGGTGACTAAAGTGGTAAAGAATCCACCTGCAATGTAGGAGACCCAGCTTTCATCCCCAGGATGGGAAGATCCCCCGGAAAAGGGAATGGCAACCCACCCCAGTATTCTTGACTAGAGAATTCCATGGACAGACTATAGGGTGGCAAAAATCAAGGGACGTTTACAAAGAAAAAACATTAAATGAATAAGGGGTAAAACAGAAGGCCTAAATAAATGGAGAAAACTATCCCCAAGTCAAACTATAAACTCAGTGTAATCCTAAACAAAATTCCAACAAGACTGTTAAAAATTAGTTTTTAGCTTATTATCAGTGAAGTTCAATATCTTTTCTATATACTACTTTGTTATTTTATTTCCTCCTTAGGGAACTGCCTATTTCTATGATTGCCATCTTTCTGAAAGTTGCCTCCTAGAAGTGACACATGTCACTTAGGCTCACATTTCATTGTCCAAACCTGGTCATATAGGCACATTGAACTCCAGGTGGACAGGGAAATGCAATTCTGCCACTTTCCTGAAAGAAGAGAACTTTACTATTTATAAACAGAACTAATGACTATAACAATCATTTTTTAAAAAAGAAAGTTGGAACACTGGCACAGGAGCTAGCAAATCAGTGCAGCAGAAGAGCAAACCCAGAAATATATAAAAGTTACAAATTGTTATCATGTGATACCACTTATACGTGGAATCCTTAAAATGATACAAATGGACTTCTTTACAAACCAGAAACCAACTCATAGACATGGAAAACAAACTTATTTTTACCAAAGGGGGAAGGGGTGTAGGGATAAATTACAAGTTTAGGGTTAACAGATACACACTGCTATATATAAAATAGCAAAACAACAAGGACCTACCTATAGCACAGGGAACAATATTCAGTATCTTATAATAACCTAGAATAGAAAAGAATCTGAAAAAGAATACACATATACACATATATCTGCACCCGTGTGACTGAACCACTTTGCCGTACACCTGAAACATTGTCAATCAACTATACTTCAATTTTAAAAGTTTTTTCAAAAAAGTTACAAATATTTTCCTGTCAAGTTTATAAGGAATGTCTTTAAGTTTGTTGACTGTCCTTAAATCCTGCTTATAGTGTGTGTTTAGGAGTTTTATGTTTCTGTGTACTATAGTTAAGCCTGTCAGTTTGTGTGTACATGACTTCTTCAACTAGTTTTAAGGTTAAAAGCAAAAATCAGATATTTATTCTATTTTTCTATGATTTGCTTTTTATAGTTAGCTTCTTTTTCATTGAGGTATAATTGACATGTAAATTATGTTAGTTTCAGGTATATAACATATTGATTTAATATTCACATATATTGCTAAATGGTTATCAAAAGAAGTCTAGTTAACATTGATCACCAGACATACTTGTAAAATTTTTTTCTTATTATGAGAATTTTTAAGATTTACTCTCTTAGCAAATGTCAAATATGCAATACAGGATTATTAACTATATCTCCATGCTGTTCCATCCCCATGATATGTTTATTTTATAACTGGAATTTCATACCTTTTGACCTTCTTCACTCATCTTGCTCCCCCAACCCCCTACAGTTAACTTCTTTGAAAAGTGAAAGTGTTAGTCACTCAGTCATGTCCAACTCTTTGTGACCACATAGACTGGGGCAGGCTCCTGTCCATGGAATTCTCCAGGCCAGAATACTAGAGTGGGTAGCCATTCCCTTCTCTAGGGGATCTTCCCAACTCAGGGATCGAACCCAGGTCTCCTGCATGGCAGGCAGACTCTTTACCATCTGAGCCACCAGGGAAGAATTTCTTTATCCATATGAAACTTATTCTGCTTGTATAACATACGTATCTGAATGTTTGTCTGTCTTCCTCTCCCCACCTCCAACAGCTATCTAATTTTTCCCAGCATCTCTTATTTGTAATGAAGTGGATCATTTTGTATTAGCGTAACAGCTGGCTTCAGAATTCCTCTTAGGAAACAACTGTCAGCATTCCGAAGATTCTCTTGATAAATGGAGAATAAACAGTAAACCCCCTTAAGGCCCAGATGACAGTGGCACCAAAATTTTGGATAAGGCCACTCTGAATGAGGTTCACATAAATGAGAGGGTGAGAGTGAAAAACAGGAAGGGAAGATGGTGAAAAAATAAGCCAGAAAGATGGGAAGAGGTTAGAATGAGTCAGGGGTCAGTGAAGTATGTTGGAAACGAGGTACCCACCCTTTAGAAGGTGGTGCTTGTTGTGAAAACTAGATCTCTGTCATTTCAGCAGCATAAACCCCTCCCTCTCTTGTCAGACTACTGTTCAAAATTTCTTGTATGGGTGGATTTTTCCAGCTGGAATTTCTTAGAAGATTGACAAACAAATTATAAAATGGAAGACCCAAAAGCCACAGAGAACTAGGTAAAATTTAAAAGAGGAACAGAAAGCCGGGACATGCTCTATCATCTTTTGGAAATGGCATAGCCGTGGTCATTGTTTTTGTCAGGACAGGCTAGATTTTGCTGCAGAGACAAAAACCTCCAAGTGCCATCATTTAAAACAACCAAACCTGCCCCTCACTCACACTGCATGTCCATCGGGGGTTGCCTGGGAGATCTGGGCTGACAGCACTTACCTGGCCAAAGCATTGCAGGTTGTCATGGCAGGGGGAAGGGAACACAGTGAATTACACACTGGCTCTGAACGCTGCCTCCCAGAAGTGACATGTGTCACTTATGCTCACATTTCATTGTCCAAATCTACTCATAGGGCCACACTTAACTTCAGGTGGACAGGGAAACGCAATGCTACCATTTTCCTGAAAGAGAAAAGAACTTCGCTATTTGTGAACAGACCTAATGACTACAGTATGCTGTAGCACTGGCAGAAGAAGCAACAAACCGGGGAAACCAGAGAACCTAGAAAAAATACATATGTTATGTGCTTGTGTGTGTATTAGACTGGGCACATGATGTGGTGAGATCAGAAGGCACCGGGAAAAAAGGTGGTTTGCTTCTTGGCAGTGCTGGGAAGACCGGCTTACCATTTAAGTGAAAAACAACTTAAAATATCTCCTTCTACTATATAAAAACTTGAACTCCAGAGGGTTGGGACCCTAATATGTGATCTGTAAAACTACACAACTAATGGAAAAATATAAAAAGAATATCTTTGTGACCTTGGTGTGGGAAGATTTCTTTAATAAGACCCCAAAAGACTCAAACCATAAGGCAAAAGAGAAATGATGCATTTGACTAGAATAAAATTGAGCCTTTCTCTTCACTGACAGGACAGATAGGCAGAGTTAACAGTAAGATGACCAGCCAGGAGACAATACTGCAACAACAAAATAGAGAATAGGAACTGCCCTGGTGGCTCAGAGGTAAAGAACCCCCCTGCCAGTGAAAGACACTGGTTCAGTCTCTGATCCAGAAAGATCGCATACGCCGTGAAACAACTAAGGCCAGGCACAACTGTTAAGCTCTAGAGCCTGGAAGCCTCAACTGCTGAAGCCCTCACACCCCAGAGCCTGTGCTCCACAACAAAGAGAAGCCGCCGCAATGAGAAGCCCAAGCACCAGAACTAGAGAAAGCCTGTGCTGCAACAGGGACCCAGCATGGCCAGAAGTAAATAAATAAATTTCAAAAAAGTAAAATAGAGAATATATATATATATGTGTGTATATATATATATATATATATATATATATATATATATATAGCTAGTATATATCATATATATTTGAATTCCTTCAAATCAACAAGAAAAAAAAAGGAGAAAACTGGAAAAAGACCAAAACCTATGCCTAGGCAATTTACATAAGATAAAATCTGCGGAGTCCTCTCCTGTAACAAGTACATGAAGAAACGTACATCTGCACAGTAATCAGAGAAGTGCAAAAACCAGTGAAGTCCCCCATAAACCCATCAGCCTGGCAACAGTTAGAAAGCCAGATAACATCAAGTGTTGGGAAAGAGGTGGAGAGACAGGAGCCCACAGGCGCTGCAGGTGGGAGGCTTCACCGATGGAGCTGATCTCAGGAGCCAGCTGGCAGTTCTAAGTGAAATTGAACATGCTCAGCAAGCCCTCCCCTGGGTATGTACCCCTGACACCCATTCGAGGACATGCTTGCAATTGCTCATCACAGCAAGGAATTGAGGCAACCTGGGTGTTCCTCACTAGGGAATCAAAAACACTTATTGGGTTTTTTAGTGTGAAAAACTATGTACCACTCAGAACAGTGAGACAGGTGTATACACAGAAGCAAGAATTAATATGAAAAAAAGAAGTGAATGAAACAGACCAATACATAGATAGATAGATAGATGTGTGTGTGGGGGGGGGGGGGTTGTGTGTGTGTGTGTGTTGGAATCCGTGTACAAATATATACATGTATATATGTATTTTTGTTGTTGTTCAGTCACTAAGTCATGTCTGACTTTGACCTCGTGGACTGCAGCACACCAGGCTTCCCTGTCCTTCACTATCTCCTGGAGTTTGCTCAAATTCATGTCCACTGAGTCAGTGATGCTATCTAACATATGGTATCTATTGGAGATAGGGAGTAAGGATGGGGTGAGATGGAAAGAAATTATGAAACAAAACAAAATAGGGGCCTTTCACAGATGAATGATGACAATTGGCACATACTGCAGGATCTGATTAACTCAATTCCACGCATCTGCCAGCTGATAAATAGAAGGAAAAAGAAACCAACCACTCAGAATCCCTGGGCTGCTGGAGAGTGGCACTTCCTCTCCTGTTGATTGCTTACAGCATCTTCTCACACTTCAACCTTCAGGTTTCTGGACTTGGCCCCCAGAGACGGAGGTTCAGTAGACCTGAGGTGGGGTTACAGAATGGGGTTCATTTGCCTGACAAACAGCAAGTAAAACACAGAGACCCAGAGGCCGGCAGCAGAGAAACGGTCTACTCACTGGGTAGCCAAGTGAAGAGGCGGGAGAACAAACCTCAGTTCTGCCACCCGAAGGTGAGGGGCTTGTGGTATTTATGGGATAATGAAGCAGAGTGGTGTTAGGTTGAAGAAAGGGGATTGGAGTTGGGGGAAAGGTGAGGTAATTGGGGTTCTGTGCCAGTGCATGAGTTACATGCTTTTTCTTGGGAAAGGCATTCAAAAATGGAGGCGCTTAACATATATGAGGATGGAATTTTCAGCCCTCTGACATCAAAAGGTCATTCATGGAACACCTGTGTAAGCCCAGTTTTACAGGTGGTGGTCCCAACCAGTCCTAGCCAGTTTTAACTGGACAGGAACTAACCCCAAGTCTTTGGAAAGCAACTGATGTATAGTGGCCAATACATCAGAGGCGTTATCTAACTGGGTGGTTAAGGAGTCAAAAAGTAATCAAGATGAGCCTGATCAGTGAAGGCAGGTTACAATGGAGGAGTTTTAAACAACCTGCTCCCTAACCTGCTGTTCTGTAGAACAAGCTCAAGAACTTCTGTTAGTCACCAGCTTCGATTTACCCTGTGGGGCATGGTTTCAGGATGGGTTTTTAAAGCCGATGGGGCATGGTTTCAGCGGGGCCTGAGAGTTTGCATTCCTCGCCAACTCCAAGGCAATACTGATGCTACTGCCTAAAGAAAAATACCTGAGCAGCAAGTCAAGATAACCACAGGCCTCTGCAGCATCCGAACTTCTCTCCGGCCCCTTCCCCTCACCTAAATCTGGGCTCGCTACTAGATTATAAGCTCCACGAGGGCAGGGTCCCTCCTTCCTGGGCCCCTTTCCCCCACTCCCTGAACCCAGCTCAGCATCAGAGCCTAGGTCAAGGCCTGGCATGTGGCAGAGACTCCACAAGTGTTTGATGGTGCTAGGCTGGGCATTTAAAGTTTTTGAGCAAGAAAGTGACTGATAAGAATTAAGGAGTCAGGACAGAAACATCACCAGCAAGGGGGACAGAGTGGCTCAGGGTGGGGGTACAGTAAGTTTAACGGGAGGAGGGTCTCGACCAGGGAGGCTGGCATGGAAGGGGAGGCTGCTGTCTGCGGCCACATCATCAACTGCCTAGTCAGCAGGGTCACTCCCATCTCTCCCTCTGCCACCCCCACCTCCCCTTCCAGCTCAATTCAGAAAGAGGACAGCAAGGGCAAGATCAGCAATCGCCCCATGGACTAGCCCAAAACCATGAGAGATGGGCACGTGGGGGGAATCTGGTCTGGAATTCACCTCTGTCCTACAAGTCCAGAGTGGATTAACCACACAGGGATGAACAGCAAGTTGGCTGGAGGTAAGGCCATGTGTTGCCTCGCATGCAAAGGCTCAGGGCAGGACCATGTCTGGGGATGGGGGAGCATCAGCTGACATTTGTCTCAACGGCTCTTTCTGCCCCTCCATCACTTTTCCTCTTCTTTTGGTGCCTGGCCCTTGTGCTTCTGCTTGGAGAAGACCACTGAGGTGGGGCCTGTTCTAAGGCCAAGCCACCAGGTCCACTTTGATCTCAGCCCCCATACCTCTGCTGTGAAACGTGAAATGCCTTAAGATACATTGAAATGCTGTGATTTATTCTGTTCCCCTTTCCTGGAGTAGGGGCAAATCAGTTATTCTAATGGTGCAGCAGTACACACAGAGGGAAGGGTCTAGGGACTGACGTGTTGCCTACCTGACCTGTTCCTCCGGCTTTGCGAACCCAACCTGGTCAATTCAGTGGGACCCTCTCCCAGCAGCATGGATTGCTGCAGGCTGGACAGAGAGGAGATGCCACATCTAGACACTGCTCAGATTTTTCCAGCTGTCATCCAGGACCCAGGCAATGGGAAAAGACATCCTTAATTATGCCTGAGAACCTGGGGAGGGGGTGCCTGGACCTGGCAGGGGAAAGGGTCTGCGGTCCATCAGACGGTCTATCTCTGGGGCTGCAGGCTCCCACACCCCCAGACTGAGAGAATGCCAAGCGCCCCAACTCTGGGGAGCCCCATTCCCAACCCCAGACTGACCTCTCCTGGCCAGATCCCCGAAAAGCAGTTTGAAAGAGAGGGTGACAAGTCAGCGAGGGCTCGTTTTTTCACTGCCTAACGCCCGAAAAGAGGGGAGAGAGGCGACCAAGAGGATGTCAGAAGAAGCAAGTTGGCTCTCCCACCCTCCAGCCTCCTGCCTCTCCCCCAGACTCCAGCTGTCGGCCTAAAATCACAAAGCCTTTTCCCTCAAAACCCAAAGGAAAAAAAGAGAGAGAGAGAGAGGAAAGCACAGGGAAGGGAAGCGGCAGTAGTGAATTTCAAAAGGAGGCTAATTTGTGCAGCGCCGGACAGCCATATTTGCATAATGAAATGTGCAGAGGATGTTTGGCTCATGTATTTTTTAGAAGGTTTAACTTTAATTTTATTTAGCCTAAGAAGGGCATGTCACTCAAACTCCGCTGGTCATTTATAAAAATATTTCAATTGTGTTTCCAAGGAGCTGTCTTTCTGGCCTAAGTGGCTGGTGCCGGAGGTTGTGAATGCTAATGCAGAGGTCGGGGATCGCAGGGGAGGGCAAGCGAGGGAGAGAAAAACAGGAGGGGCAGAGACACCAGGAAAGAGACACCACCGAAGACGCAGAGAAGAAAGGACAGGCAGGAAAACAAAGCAAGAAAGAGAGAGAGTATGGCATGGGACAAGGCCCCCTGGACTCAAAGAAGCAGGTCAGGTGATCATCTAGGGCGGGTGTGGGGCGAAGCATCCCTAGTGAACAACACCTCACTCGGGCAGGTGGCCCCAGCTCTCCCAGCCCATGGGGTTTGGATTTTGAGTATCGCTACTCTAATCGCCAGCATATACCATTTCCTAGAAAAGCACTCTAAGACCAAGCTGTCTTCCTTTCAACTCCGGAGGTCCTGCACTGGAAGCATTTTCTCCTTCTGAACTGGAGTGATGGAGCCTGACTGTGGGTTGTTTGCCTTGAAGGTGGGCGTGGGAGGGCAGGGCTGAGTTCAGTTGTGTAACTTCTCTCCTCCTGCCATTACAGCAACAATTACCATCCTCCTCCCCTCCTGAGTTTCCACCACAAACACCCCAGCCTCCTAAATAAAACACTCTTCGATTTTCAAACCACATGTTACAGCATCGGCACACAGAATAGATGAGAAGTGGGAGAAACGAGACCGTACCTGCAGAATCTTTCTCCTTCCCTGGCTGGCCTGAAACCTATTCAGAGAAACCTCAGACTCAAGCCAATTTGGGTCTCTGATATACTGATATAGAAACTGAGAGCGACCAGAGGGGAAAACTCCACCCAAGAGGCATCCAGGATCCCCCCTCCCCAACCTGCACCCCCAACCCCATAACACCCCCTACCCAACTCCCCACTCCCATCCCCCATTAGAGCTCTCCCCGCCCACCCCCGACACCTCACTGCCTCTGTCCTTCCCTGCCTAGCCCACCACTGGGTTTCTTCTGCACACTCTCTTGGTGCCAAAGGCCAGAGAAGAGATTTCCAGTCACTTGCTCCACAAAATTCCACCCCAGCAAAGCTGTTTAGATCTCCTTAAACAGTTCTCTTTAATGGTTGCCTCATATTGAATGTTCAGCTCTCCACTTGATCTGTGGACAAAATCTGGGGACCAGGGATTCTGTGTCTGGGGACATCTCCAAAGGTGCCAGTCTAGGAGTTCACAATACCTGATCCAAAACATGGAGTAGAGGGTCTAGACATTCCCCCCGCCCCAGAAGTGCCCCAATCCCTCCTGCAAAAAAAAAAAAAAAAAAAAACAATGACACAGCCAAGGTACTCCAGAGCTGGCAGCCCAACTCTCAGAGTCCATGGACTTGGTGGGGTTGGGGGTGGGTACAGGTTGTGGAAAATATCTCGTATGGACTTGGTAGAAGGTACAGAGTGTAGAAAGAGTTCATATGGACTTGGCGGGTACAGGGTGGGAAAAATAGCTCATATGTGACATGAGATGGCACCCGGAGGTGGACAGGGGACTTGGAGTTGGGTCATCTGGATTCAAGTTTGCTCGAATGAATGACTGAACAAGTCCCTTAACCTCTCTGATCCTCCAGTTCTTCATCTTAAAAAGGACGATCTACTTCTCAGATGATCAGGAGGTTGGACTTCCTGCCTTCTAGTACACGTGGCCCTGGTGGTAGGAGGCGTGGAGGGGCTGTCCGCCAGACACCCCCCTGGAGAGACCACAAGTGCAAAGCCACCAAGCCCGGGCAGGTTAGGAGACAGGAACAGAGAGCTGAGAGCAGACCCGGCTCCTGCCCTTGGAGGAGGCCTCACGCGGTCACTGTGACTGATTTCCCATTATTTTGTTGGCCCTTGTTGTCAACAAAAGAGCTTTGACAAAGACTAGAGAATCAGAGACGGCTGGAAGCAGAGCGGTAGAAACGATCAAAGGCAATACTCCATCACACTCTCATTTCCAAGACAAGCAGTCTACAGCCCAGAAAGGGGACTGAATAGCCCTGGGTCCCTGAGCTGGTCATGCAGAGCCCAGACCTGAACCCACTTCTCCAGGTCCTTAGAGTGCTCACCCTTTCCAAAGACAAGACTAACAGCTTCTGGGAGGTGAAACTCCCCAGGCCCCAACACACACTCTCTCTCTCTCTCACACACACACACACACACACACACACACACACACCCAGAAAACAGCATCCAGCACACCAGTTCCTGATGTGCAAGGGAAGGGGCAGCAGAGACCAGTCTGGGGTGGGAGAGGAGCTCGGGGAGGGGCCGGCGCTGGCCACCGCAGCCCCTCGGGAGGCGCGGGCATCTGGCCAGCCAGGCCTGGCAGCCCAAGCACACTAATCCTGCTGTCAGCCAGGCCGGGCGCCGGATTAGGAAATGTCACGTTTCAAAGGAAATTATTTCCATTTTCTCCCCAGGACAGGAAAAGGCAGAAAGACAAGCAAACTCCCAGTGTCGCGTGGTGGGAGACAGGCCAGCACGTGGGCCGTCAACAGGCACGTCCCGTCCCTCCCGCTCCTCCAGCCCCCACTCCCCCACCGATGCCTGACTGAGACTGAGCTCATCCGGCCAAGGACAAATGCATTTCACAGCTTATCAAGGGAGGAAGGGGCATGTCATGGGCGCATCAACCTTGACCCACCCCTGGTCCCTGCTCTCCCTGCCGGGTCTCAGCCACAGCTCCACACTGGAGCCCCCACTCAGCTGGCTCCCTGGTCCCTGTCTCCTGGGATCAGCAAGTCTGAGACAAACGTTGCCCTTGACGTTCCATGCAGGCGCCGGAACCTCTGCCCCTGTGAGGCCTGAGACCCCCGCCTCTGGTCTGGGACTCCCCACTCTGCAGGCAAGAAAACTCCAGAACCAGAAAATGAAATCATACATTTCTCCCTCTCTAGATTTCTCTATTATTTCTCTGCTTCTCTACCTCCCCACCCCTCCCCCACCCCCATCTCATCCGAGACAATAATAAACACTTCTCATTCTCACTGCCACTGAAAATTATGGGGCTTCTTAATTACAAAAGTAATGTCACAATATTAGCAGTTAATTAATTCTAATCTGGCCCAGAAGAGAGGAGGTCGGGCAGACAATCGCCTCACAGCCTCAGGAGCTGAGGACCACCCCGAAGGGTATTGTGATTGAAATATATTTGTATGGAGTTATTAGATACTATCTGCAATCAATCCATTACCATAAACTTAAGCTTCTACGTTCTTTCATATTAAATGAATTTTCATATCACATTTCCCAATAAGTACTGCCTCAAGTCAACCCTTATTTATCTAATAATGCCATGCAAATATTTTATTATATTTCAATGAAAAGTGTCGAAAACCATTACCTTGTGCTGCCTTTGGGGTGGGGAGGGAGCAGTGCTGAGTGGGAGGGGGGGAGATTTCCCTCTCTGTCTGCTCAGAGAAAGGCAGCCCCCTCCCACCCATTCCTCAGCCCCGCCCTGCTTCAGGGAAGAAAGTCTGCAAGCAAAGTGTTTCTGAGCCCCAGACAAACTGAGGACCTACAGGGAAAAACACAAGCCCCGCAAGTAGAAAAGTGGGGACCCCTCCTCAACTCTAAGAACACCTTGCCCCACCCCTCCGTCATGGACCAAGATCAAGGCTAGCTCCGTGGACAGATGGCCCATGAAGTCACAAAGAGCCCCACCCTCAGAGGGTCCTGCGCTTTATTTAATGGCCTGAAATTCCATGGACAGAGGAGCCTGGCAGGTTACAGTCCATGGGATCACAGAGTTGGGCACAACTTAGCCACTAAACAACAAGAACAACAAACAACAATCTCCGTTTGGAAATTCTTAATCATTTCTTGAACAACACATGTTCATTTGCACAGAGGGATCCCACAAACAATATAGCTAGGCCTGTCCACAGTACACTTCAATTCCACTTCTCCACATGCTGCACACTCTAGAGAGTTTCCCTACAGTCCAGCAGCCAAACCTTTCCACCCTTCTGGATAGGAACATGCTCCCAGAGAGCTCTCCATGGTCCTGAGGCCCCGCGTCCAGCAAGTAGAGAATGCAGACTGCATCCCCACTGCTGGACCCCAGAGTTGGGATGACTCCCTGACATTGCACGGTTGGTGACACATTCACAAGGCCATCCTGGGTGTGGGGACTGGTGGACCAGGTCACAACCCTAACAGTGTCCAGGTCCAGCTCTGCATGGTGTCTCCCAGGATCCAGCCTCTGTCCCACATCCATCTGTGGCTGCTCCGTTGTGGCTGAGTTAGGGGTGAGTCTGTTCCCACTGTCCCTGCTGTTCACGCCTAACTAATCTTGGAAGGACCAGCCTCTTGGTGTTGGCAAGGCAGGACCCAGCTCCCCAGGACAGCAGAGAGGTGAGAAGTTTGGCTGGGGCGTGAGAAGGTTGCCTGGCCAGCCACAGAGTTCTCAAAGATTAAACTTCCCTCTTTCCAGGCCCATTCCTGTTCAGGCTTCCAGCCTTCTTCTCTCACTCCCAATGTACACATTCATTCAGTCTCTGCGAAGCCATTTAACAGATGAGGAAACTGAGGCCACACACTGAGGCACCAGAAACTCAAGGTTCTAACTAGGATCCATCTGACTCCACCTGGTGCTCTGCCTCTCACATGGGCATTTGCATTGCTAAAGTGCCTGCTCAAAAAATAAAACCTGGACTCTGAAATCAGGAAAGGCCTTCATTCATTCATTCATCCGAACAATATTAACTCTGCATGGACAGAGTGCCAGGTACAGTTCTGGTCACAAAACAACCAGACGTGAGTCTATGCTTCCAGACTAATGTTCTGGCCTTTGAGCACAGCCCTCCAGGTGATCTGGAAGTTGCCCTGGGCCCAGCTCTGAGTCCAGAGCGGCCACCCCTCAGCATCTCAGCTCTCAAATCAAGAGCCACAGGAAGAGGAGCCAGGGCCTGTGGCCTGCCCACCTCCCGATCAGACCCCTGCCCTCTAGGGCATGGCCTGGCCCCTAAGTGGCTGACCTGAGATCTGAGGAGAGTCAGAGCCTCTGGTCAGGGGAGAGGAACTCCAGACACTGAGATAGAAGAGAGGTTTCGTGATGGAGAATCTTCCCAGAAGGCCCTAAATCATGCCCTGTAGGAAACCACTCACTGGTTAGGTTAGTTTGCATCCAAGCCTCATGGGTGCGTGGGGGCGGGGGGCTGGCGGGAGCAGAGAAACAGACACCCATCACTCAGTCCTAAGCTCCCTGAAGGCAGAGATGCCAGCTCCTGTTACTCAGGCACCTCCACCAGGCCACATTCAGGGGATCAAAGGCTCTCAGTGCAGCAGGGGGAGTGACCACTGGACAATCTGCCAGCCTGCCTGACAGGGCGCAGACCAGCCCCAGCCCCCCAGGAGGACAGGGCTCCTCCTCCCCATGTTCCATTCCCTGCCCCTCCTCCCTCCTTCCTCTCATCATTCATGGTGACAGATTGACAGAAGTGCCCCCACCAGATAAAACTGCCTCTGGGCACAAGTACAAAACATAAAACATTTAGGGAAAATGATCCAAGAACAGTTGGCACCACTAGTAAACTGCTTTAAACACTCAACTCTAAGCAACCAGTTTAAAACTTTGGCTCCACTAAGTTCTGGCATCAGCCTGGCCTGCTCTGCAGGGTCCCCCATCCTCAGTCCCTGGGGCCCTCCTGATCACAGCTGCCTTCCCCCAGTCTTCCCCACTGACCCCCACCAACCTGACCCTCCCTCCTGAGACTGAGCAGTAGCCTCTCTTCCCCCACAGGCACATCCCAGGAAGTCCCAACACTGGAGGGCGCAAAAGTGGGGAAATTCCCTTTTTCGGAATCCTTTCTCACCAAAGCCTCAGCATACACATCCTGCTATAGGGTTGAGGACTGAACATGCTGCCCAGGATTCATTTTTTGACCACTGCACTAATTCCATATAGACTGGCACAAAGCCTTGCCTCTCTGATCATTCTGCCCATGTGCATAATATTTATGATCCACAAGGAAGTTCCACGTCTCACTACAGCATACGTGGTGGGTTTGTAGCTCCATTCTTGAGATGCAGGAAAGGTCTAGAAGCAACTGCCCAGGCTATAGAGTTGGCAGATGCTGGAGCTGGGACAGGGGCCAGGTCTCTTTTCAAAGCCTTCCCGCCATTTTTCTCTTCCTGACTTACTTCACTCTGTATGACAGACTCTAGGTCCAGTCACATCTCTACAAATAATCCAATGTTTCCTTTTTATGGCTAAGTAATACTCCATTGTATATATGTATCATATCTTCTTTATCCATTCATCTGGTTTTGGATATTTAGGTTGCTTCCATATCCAGGCTACTGTAAATAGTGCTGCAATGGACACTGGGATACATATGTCCTTTTGAATTATGGTTTTCTCAGCATACATGCAAATGTCATATATTAATGCATATATGTGGAATCTAGAAAAATGGGATAAGTGAACCTACCTATTTGGAGGGCAGGACTAGAGATGCAGACATAGAAAGAGGACATGTAGACACAGAGGGGGAAGGGGAGGCGGGATGAATTGGGAGATTGGGACTGACATATATACACTACTGTGTGTAAAATAGACAGCTAGTGGGAACCTGCTATAAAGCACAAGGAATTCACCTGGGTGCTCCGTGATGGCCTAGAGAGGTAGGATGGTGGGGGTGTGGGGACCAAAAGGGAGAGGATATATGTATGGTCTAGTCGCTCAGTCATGTCCGACACTTTGCGACCCCATAGACTGTAGCCCGTCAGGCGCCTCTGTCCATGGGATTCCCCTGGCAAGAATCCTGGCGTGGGTTGCCATTTCCCTCTCCAGGGGATCTTCCCACCCCAGGATATATGTATACATACAGCTGATTCACGGGCTTCCCTGGTGACTCAGCAGTAAAGAATCTGCCTGCAATGCTGGAGATGCAGGTTCGATCCCTGGGTCAGGAAGATCCCCTGGAGGAGGGCATGGCAACCCACTCCAGCATTCTTGCCTGGAGAATCCCATGGGCAGAGGGGCTGGAGAGCTGCGGTCCACAGGGCTGCAGAGACTTGGACATGAGTGAGTGACTGAGCACGCACGCACATGGCTGATTCACTTCACTGTACAGCGAAAATTAACACATTATAAAGCAATCATCCTTCAGTTAAAAAAAAAAGGAAGCCTTCCTTCCATATGGATCGGCCTCTCCATCCTCACTCGGTGGCTTGTTTAGGTTCAGAGGTGTTCTCCGTGGGACTCTGAGCCCAGCTTCAGGGAGGACAGGCGTGGCTCCAAGGAGAAGCAGCTCTGGGAGCCTGGCAGGCTCAGAGGGGGGCCTCCCATGGGGACCGGGCTCTCCTGCTCCCCATCACCTCAGGCTGCGGCCTCCTCCCAGGGGACCGAGGCTGGGGTCTGCTCCCAGGCCAGAACTGAGTCCAGGCTGCCCCTATCCCCGCTGTGGTGCTCACAGCTGGTGCTCTCTGTCCCACTGAGACCCAGCCCCGGGCCCCTGGGAGCGCTGCCCTCCTGCCTGTGTCTGACCAATCAGGGCTGTCTAAAGTGGCCCTCACCCACGTCCCTAGCAGAGCTCAGGGACCCTCCTCACACTTGCAAAACCCCTAGCACTTCCCATGACTCTGACCTCACATCACTCTGACCCCCACAGTATGAGGGTGGCATGAATGACACCACTCAACAAACAAGAAAACCAAGGGCTTGGCAAGTTAGAGGCGTCGTCATGGCTTACCAGTAGCTAAGAAATGGCTGAAACAGGGACTTCCCTGGTGGTCCAGTGGTTAAGACTTTGCCTTCCAATGCAGGGAGCGTGGGTTCGACCCCTGGTTGGGGAACTAAGATCCCACCTGTTGCACGGTGCAGACAAAATAAGAAACAGCTGAAACATAACCTGAATCCAGGTTCTCTGACCCCAAGTTCACTCCTGCTTCCACCATCACTGGTGCTGTCAAACAAGTGCCAGGGAGCCGTCTCTTGATAGTGATGGTCTCATTGACTGCCAGACTCTCGAGCCCTTCTTTGTCACTAGATGACCTTGTCTTCTGTGGTCCTGCTGGACTCTGGAGCAATTAAGGCATCACCTCCCTCCTTGCCTTACTCACTCTTTGACTCAACATACGTATACTGAACACCTACACTACCAGGCACGATGTGACATGCCAGGAATACAAATGATGACCAACACACAACTTCTTCCAAGAAGGCGCTTCATGGTTGGAGAGGGGAATAGTGAGTAAAGCAGCTGTGAATCACATTGTGGACTTCCCTGGTGGTCTGGTGGCTGACAATCTGCCTGCCAACTCGGGAGACATGGGTTCAATCCCTGGTCTGGGAAGATTCCACATGCCACAGGGGAACTGAACCTCTATGCCACAACTACTGAGCTAGCACTCTAAAACCCATGACCCATAACTACAGAGCCTGCATGCTGCAACTATTGAAAACCATGGACCCTAGAGCCTGTGCTCCACAACAAGACAAGTCACTGCAATGAGAAGCCCACAACAACTAGAGAATAGCCCCCATTCACTGCAACTAGAGGAAGTCTGTATGCAGCAATGAAGACCCAGAGCAGCCATAAATAAATAGATGAATGAATAAAGTGACATTATTCTGGTTTCCATAACAAAGCAAGCATAGGGTACTCTGGAATAGCTGGGCTGGTCTCAGAAGATGAAAGTCTTCTTGAGAAAGGGGACATCTAAGACATTATCTGAACCAGGTAAAGAGGTTTGCCAGGCAAAGAGGGGGAGTCAGGGCACTCTAGGCAGAGAAAACAGCATGGCACACTTGGGACAGCAAGTATTTCATCCTGATGTAGACAGACCAGGATGGAGGCAAACCAGGAGAGAGGAGCCCAGAGAAACAGCAGAGGCCGTGTCCTACAAAGGCTGGTGCCTGGGAGCCTGAGGGCAAAGGGGATCTACTAAAGGGTTTGGAGCAATGGAGTGGTGAGAACTCTCTGGTCCTAACAGAGATAAGGATTACAGGGGGCAAAACTGGAAACCAGAAAATGAGTTTGGGAGTTAAGGTAGTAATATAGGAAGAAGTAGAAGTGGAGTGACAGGGAAGCATTTAAAAGAGACTGCAGAGGTAACTTTGGCAGAAGTTGGCATCTTTAGAAGGTAGAAAGCAAAAGAAGTCACAGCTGACATCAGGGTTTCTGGCCCAGGCAGCCAGGGACAGGGTGTCTAGAGCCTAGTGCACTGCCAGGCATATAGCAGGCACTCCATAAACATGTGTGAAATGAATGACTGCCCCAAGGGGAAGGAATACAGCAGGAAGAGTAGGCTCATCAGGGGCAGGGTAGGCGACGAGTTGAGTTTTCTCCAAAAACAAAGAGCAGCACAGAGGAGGATACACAGGCGGGCTAGGCAGAGGAGGTAAGATGCCAGAGTCATCCGCTGAGAGATCACAACTGAACCACAGGGTTGGGTTCCAGCACCCAGAAGGAGCTGTGGTACAAAAGTGAAGGAGGCAGAGAACAGAATATTAAGGAATATCCAAAAGGTATTTGATAAGCGAAGGGAGAGGAAGAGGAGTTTACAGCGGAGACCACAAAGAAGCAGTCAGAGAGGTAGGAAGAAGACTAAAGAAAAATGGCACGGTGAAATCCAGGAAAAGAGAGCATTTCCAGGGATAGTCAACTGATGACCTAATGACCTGGAGAAGGCAAGGCCTGCCATCGTATCAGTGCCAATGCAGGTCACAGGTGACCTCAGCAGAGTGGTGGGGTGAAAGTCCAGTGACACCAATGGAGCGAATGAGATGAAAATAGGACATTATGACAATGTTTCAGGGAGTCTGACCATAAAGGAGAGAAAAGAGCTGGGGCAATGACCAGAGAGGTGTGTGAAATCAAAGAGGGGTATGGGGGAACTCCCTGGTGGCTCAGCAGTAAAGAATCCACCTGCAGTGCAAGAGACGCAGGAGACTTGGGTTCAATCCCTGAGTTGGGAAGCACAGATACAGGATTTCAGAAGGGGCAGAGTTCTGAACAATAAGGGCCCCATGCCATTGTGGGAGTTGCTGCTGAAAGTAGAGAGAAGATAAAGACCAAAATACATGTGAAGAGATGTGCAGGGAGCCCAGGATTCTGGATGAGTCTCCCACGTGGATGACATTCCCAGGACCTCAGGAGGCCTTGGCAGGAGGCTTAAGATGGAGATAGATGCCATGTGTTCAGTGAACGAGGGAGATTTACCTTTTCTGATAAGCAGTTGGGATTTGGAGGTTTGTCGTTGCTGCAGCATAACCATTCTTAGGTGGTAACCAAGGGTGGCAAGTGAGAAGAGGAAGGACTACCCCAACCCCCACTCCACTGCTGCATGGATGCGTGACTTCCCCCAGAGATGGTTCGTTTGAGAAGGCTTGGAGCCTGAACAGCTCTGACCTCCCTGCCTCCCCAAACAAAGCCTAGAGGCACACCTCTGTGCCCACAGCAAGCTGGGAACTGGAGAGAGAGGAAGCGTGGAGGGATAGAGGTTTGCAAGTAATGACATTTTCACTCTTTGGGGCTCTGGCCTCTCGGGCACTGTTGCTGCCGCCCTCCGGGGTCCCCAACCTGCCCCCATGCCTTCTCTCTGTCATCTTCCCTCGCATCATCTCTGTCTTCTCCACTCCCACTCTCTGGCACTCTCTATTCTCTGGCTTCCCCTGCTCCTCCTGCTTCACTCCATGTGCCCTCCCCTCTCTCTCCTCTCTCAGTCTCTAACTCAGCCTCTGCCTCTCTGCCCCCCCCCCTTCTTTCCTCTCTCCTCTCAAATCCAATCAACAAGTATTTATTGAGTCTGAGCCCTCCATTCTCTCTCTCCTCTTTCCTGACTCCGTCTCCTCTTGACCTCAACTCCCCACTGTCCCTGATGCCCAGTGGTCAGTTCCACTCAGCCCGGAGCCAGCCCGCATGAGGCTGTCAGGGGCTGGACCCAGGGGATGGGGGACTAAGTGCATCCCTCACACATAAACTGAAAACCAAGCCAGAGTCCCCCCTGTCCCTCAGCTCCTCCTCCCTCCAGGCAGCCCGGGGAGCATACATTATTTAGAGAAATTATTTAGCATTCTGCTTCTGTCATTCCTTGCCATGGCGCCAGGCCCTGAGATGTGATAAAAATATCAACGTTAAATCGACTCTGACAACTGCTGGTTACTGGCAGTGTCACTAGAGCCTGGAGCCGGGGGCAGAGCCGACAGCTCCTGCAAGACCCGGAGCACCAGCGGCGCCAGAAGCCACTCCTGGAAGAATCTCCAGGCCCCCTGTCTGGGACGAGCTCTGAGACAGGCAGCCCCCAGGGACAGGCTCCTGCCCGCACACCACGCCACAGACAACCCACCCCCCAATCAACTGACTTTGCTCAAACTCCTCACCTTGGAAAGTGTCTATTTCACCATCAGTAGAAAAGTTCTGATAAAAAACAAACAAGAGAGTCAAGCCACTATGTGAGCAATGGGTCACATGGTGTCTTTTTAAACTTTTTCATCAGTTCTGGCAGATAGAAATTTCATCCCCAGAGTACAGATTTTAACACCAAAGCTCAGAGATGGTGAGTAACCTTCCTGAGGACACACAGCTAACAAGCATGGAGCCTGAGTTAGAACCTGAGTCTGTCTGACTCAAGCGAATTCTGGGAGAGAGTGGGGACAGGTAAGTCTGGCATGCTGCAATCCATGGGGTCGCAAAGAATCGGACACAACTTAATGATTGAACAACAATTAGGCTATTGATTGAGGCTGTGAATATACTCTGAAGGCCAACAAAGGATGGATCCTTCTCCCTAGGCTTTGAGCATCAGCTTAGGATGAACTAACTCAACCCATCTGGTAGGGGGGAGGAACATGACCTCCCTTGAGGATGTCAGATAACTCTCATCTTAGGACCCTCCCTACTCTTTACCCTGCATCACCACGTGGGCTAAGCAAGGCTCCATTGGGCAGCTGTGAAGGAGGAGAGAGAGTGTGGAACTGCAGGGAGTGAAGGGCAGGGCACCAGAGTGAGCCGAAGGTAGAAAGGACAGAATAAGAGACCTGGAACCAAAGGCAGGGAGAGCTCTGCCCCCATAGGATGCTCCCATGACCGCCCTCGCTCTTCTCGAAGAGTGAGGTGCGTCTCCCTCTTCTTGAAGCAGAAGACAGTGTCTCCTCCTTCTTTTGAACCAGCCAAAGGCTGAGCACAGAAAGACCATGCAGAAAATGCTTGCTAGTCGGGTTTTCTTCACAAAGAGCACAGAGCAGACATGGTAACAGCTTCTACCCATCATCTCCAGGGCCATGGAGGATGGTCCTGGGGTGTGGTCTCACCTCGTCCTTGTGAAAAGGACTGAGGGGCTCCAGGCAACAGAAAGTCAGCATTGAGAAGGGGGTTCCAGTCAAGTGAATGGACATGGGCTGCTTTCATGGAGACAGGTTCAAAATGAAAGAGGCCATAGCCTTGTTTGTCTCTGCAGAGTAAGACCCCCACCCCTACCCCCACCAGCCCCCGCCCAGGAACAAGGCTTAGTGCTAAGTGCTCTAGAGAGATTCAGACAGAGAAGGATGACCAGGATGCAGACAGACCACAAATGATGGCACAGGAGACGCAGTGAAGGAGCTGGGCATGTTAAGCCAATAGAGGACTTACAAGGACAAGCTATCCAATATTTAAACAGCTGTTACAGAATGGACTTGACCGTTTGGCCCATAAAGTGTGAAATTCAGACTGTTGTTGGAAATCGCAGGGCTTAGGCGGTGGGGGCAGAGGCGGGATGATATAGGCCCCACGTGAGGACCCAGAAGTGATGGCTTTGAATCTTATCACATAGCAGTGCTTCCTGACCTTGTTCACAGTGTGGCTCACACAGAAACTGACCACATCTGTGCCACTCACCATGGGAAAAGGAAAGGAGGAGGCTGCCCAAAGCCACAGGTGACCAGTGATGGGATGGGGACCACCCACATGCGAGCCCTATGGCTGAGGAGAATTCACAAAATGCGCCCAGTGGGAGCACATCGGAGACACTCTGCTGCGGGGTAGTCAGCTTCTGATCATTGGAGGTGTGCAAGGAAAGGCTAGACAAGGCTTGCAGGGGAAAGGCTGCTGCAGAAGGGATTTCGTTATTAGAAAGCAAGGAAGTCCCTTTCAACTCAGAGCTTCCAAGATTCTAGGACTCCTGGGAGGACCCACGGTGGGAGGCATGGATGCTCCATGCACATGCCCAGATCAGGGTCCTCCTTCCACCCCTCACAGAGCAGAGGGTTTCTACATCAGCCAGCCCCTCACTATGATGACCAGCGTCAACCCACTGGTGTGCAGTAGGAGACGCAGGTGACCCTGGGTTTCAACTATCCCATCAGTCCTCTCCAGATGGACTAATGAAAACCCCCAAATTGAGTTCAATTGAGCAGAAGAAAGGAGGATGGATCCCATTCATTATCTCTAGGCAGACCCTCATGCATCATCCCATACACTGAGCCGGGCCACTGCAGACAGACAATAGCAGTTAGCGATTCCGGACTTGGATGTTGTCAAAATAAAGATCTGTGCTCTGTTCACAAAGTGTGAGATGACGAGATGGCTCTAGGTCTCCTTGGCAAGACTCCCAGCTCATGCAGTGGGAGGGCACAGGCTGCAGAGCCAGACAGACCTGGGCTTCTCCACTTGCTGGCTGTGTGACCTTGAGCCAGTTACTTGGCCTCTCTGAGCCTCTACCTCCTCAGCTGTAAGGCAGGTTGGATAAGGCCCACTTCATGGGCTTGTTAAAGGATTTCATGAGCTATTCTGTAGCATTGCCAGGGACACTTTATGTGACCTTGGGAAAGTCATTGTTCACGAAGGCCCAGCACCTCCTGTAAAATAAGGAGTTTGTCCATAGATCACTAAGGTTCCTCAGGCCCTAAGGGTTTTCACTGTATGATTTGGGAACTCACAGCCAAGAAAAGCCACCAGTACCTGCAACCTGACCATTCTCCCTCCCTCAACTCCAAATTCACTCCCTCAGGATGAGGGTCCCCAGGTCATCGCCTCCCACTCCTCCCCCTCAATCAGACCCAAACATCAAGTCTGCAAATGTGCATCCATCTTACAAGACCCTGACATCACTAGCTTTCGACTCATGAAGCACTTCAGTGTCCCCAGGTGCCCTCCCCTTCTGTTCCCATAAAAGACTGCCCACCCTTTGGAAGATAGAAAATCACTAATTGTTTCCCTCCCTACTCCAGTATTGATTAGGAGAGTACAGGGTTATTGGTGTTGCATTGACAGCCAGTTGACTCTGTTGCCTGGGGTAGATGGTTTTTAACAAGACAGAGAGAAAGAGAAAGAGTGTTGGGTCATGGAGTCAGAGGCCAGGATGGACAGGGGAGGGACAGGCTGGGTGACTGGGTGAGCTGGGTGTATAGTTCTGCATTTCTGGGACAGGGGCTCAGGGGTCACGCCTGCCCACCTCCATGTCAGCCCAGCCAGTGTTGGAGGGGAGGCCTGTGGATTCACACATCTCTTTGAGCTGATGCTTTCAGCTCGCCGCATACCTCTGCTCTGGGTCTTATCCATTCCCTCCCCTGATCCCAGCTGCACCCTTTTCCACCCTGCCATGTGACCCCAATGTCCCACCTCCATGAACTGCATCACCAAACCTCCTGGCTCTCTGGCTTCCATTTGAGCTCATCAGAAGAAATTCTGGCGAGGGACTAAAGGGTGGCAGGAAAGGGGTTATTTATCCCTGGCTCCCTCCCCCACAGGCTCTACCTAATGCCATGACTCCTACGGCTGCAGCTGCCTCTTAGGCCTGGATGGTAATATCGTGCCTGCTGCCATTGCTATGCCCTGGAGTACTTTAAATCTGCCTGTGTTCTGTCAATAGCCCCTGCATTAGACCCCTTCTTTAGTTACCCCTTTGAAGCAGGGACCAGGACTTGGCCTGCTCCGTGGTCCAGACCCTGGTGGCTCAGACAGTAAAGACCCAACCTGCAATGCAGGAGACCCAGGTTCGATCCCTGGGTCAGGAAGATCCCCTGGAGGAATGGTTTCCCATTCCAGTATTCTTGCCTGGAGAATTTCACAGACAGGGCAACCTGGCGGGTTACAGTCTGTGGGGTTGCAAAGAGTCGGACACGACTGAGCCACTAATATTTTCATGTTTTCACTGAAGCAGGGACCAGGAAGTGGCCTGCTCCACGGTCCGACCAATCAGAGACCCTGTCCTCAGCCCTGAGCTGCTGTGAGGCTGCTGTGACAAGACCACAGTGTGGAGTGCACTATATAGGTGCTTTACAGAGGACAGCTGGTATCCTCATGTTTAAGAGGTCAGTGTGCACACATCCCTGCTTACGTCACAGAGTCAAGGTTCTTTTGTCTGGTCCCTTTCTCCAACCAAAATCGTACCCCCCAATCCACCCATTCTTTCTCCCATTCAGTATATCTTTAGTGATCTCAATCTATGTTCCAGGCACAGTACTAGGTACTGAAATATAAAAATAAATTAGACACAGTTCCTGCCCCAGGGAACTCACAGTCTGGTGGGAATTGGACACTCATAGAATTAGGGATGTAGAGTCTTGGAGGTGCTATGCGAAGGGTCATTGCAGGCACAGGCACATCATCCATTCTTCTTTGAGACCTGGAAATCAGATGGGAGGATGTTTCTTTAAGCTCCAAAGACAGCTAATTACAACAGACAGACAACACTAAGTTGTGCAGTCTAGGGCGTGGATATAAAGTTTTGGGAAGGTTTCCTAGTGCTACTAACAATACATATTAAATAAGTTTAAAAAAACACCCAAAATGATTTAAAAAATTGAATTTAATTGAATGTTGTTATGTAGATTCCGCATTTGAATATAACCATATTATAAATCATACTCCAAAAACTTCAGAATCTACATACAACATGTCATCAAGAGAATTCATTTCTGGCAGTTAAAGTTGTAGGAAGGTCATTCTCACATTCAACACACATTTATCAGGAACCCACCACGGACCAAGCACTGTGTTGGACACTGAGATCCCAAGATGAGCTGAAGATCACCCCTGCCCTCTGTACTCACAAGGCAGAGAGAGCAGACATGGAAACAGGTAGTGACGGTACAGTGGGCCAGCCCAGCAAAGGCAGTGTGCTAGGACACAGCACGGGACAGGGAGAGGGGTCAATAGACAGGGTGACCACGGAGATGGGTCACAACCCGTTGGAGAAGGGATGCAGGCATTCTAAGCAGAGGGAACAACATATGAAAAGATGCAGAGATGTGAACAGGCATGGTGTGGTCCAAGAGCAGCAAGTTATTCCTGGGCTGAAGCACAGAGTAAGGCACCCTGGCAGGAGGGAAGGCCACAAAGGTGCGTTGGGGCCATATCGTGAAGGATTTTGACTGCCAGGCTAGAGAGTGTAGAAGTTGGTCAGTAGCAAGTGCCAAGACAACAAGTCTTTAAACAAGAACATGATAAATTAGAGCTGCGTTTTCAAAAGATACATGGGGAAAACAAAGACCATGGGTCCTGGAAGCAGTGAGGGCCACGGAATACTCCTTCCACCAGGGTGGAGTCAGACAGATGCCCTTCTAATGGGAATTCCCATGAGTCAAACCCCATAGGAAGTAGGGCCACAATTTCAAGGGTCCTGGTTGGAAATCACCCCTTTCCATTTCCATTAATAGTATGCGCCAGGTAGGACTGATAGGCAAATGAGCCCTCAATGGGAAGGGTTTCTAGGTCTTGCAATAACTTGACTGGCGCGAGGCCTGATCCTCCCATATGGAATGGACAGTGGTGGAGGAGCCAGTGGTGGCCCTCAGGGAAAGGAGCCAGGGACCAAGATAAGCATGCAAATCTCCAAATTGGTTTTGTTTTTGGGAAAGGTCAGGTCCAGAAGCTCATGAGACACAAAACAGGTACAAAGTTCTTGTAAAACTTAACTTGTGCCTGTGTGCATGCTCAGTCACTTTAGTCATGTCCGACTTTTTGCAACCCTACGGACTGTAGCCCACCAGGCTCCTCTGTCCATGGGATTCTCCAGGTACTGGAGTGGGTTGCCATGCCTTCCTCCAGCAGACACACTGATAAATTCAGGTCTCAAGAATCAAGGTAGTTTTCCAGTGATAGTGGAATGCAGAGGCTACTGCATTCCACTAAGTCTCTTAGTGGAGAGACTTAGTAACTAAGTCTCTTCCCAAAATCTTGGACAAAATAGTCAAAAACAAAGATAACCATTTGGGGGCTCTGAAAATCAACCAAAGGCAAAATAACAAATTGAGAAGGCTTTGCTAACCAAAAACTAAACTGCGGGTAAGAAAAATGGGAGTCTGGAAAGTTCTGCCTGAGACCGCCCCCATTTCCACACCCAGTTGTGGTTCTTCTTGGGCAGGGCTGACCATAAAAGACAACAACCTTCACCACAGGAGAGGGCTGATTTGACTTGCAGAGAAGGTGAGGAGTCCATGTCCAGGATTTGGCAGTAAAATGCTTGCTCAGTGTAAAAACAAATGGGCGAGATCTGCAGCTCTGCTAGGCTGCCATCCCAGCCGGGGCAAGCAGCAGACCAGCACGCCTGCCAGAAACTTAACAGGAAGCCCCTACAAGTTAGAGATCCATGGCAGGGCTGGAAGAGCATCCTTGTCTTGTATCCTTGGAGGCTGCATACTTTCAGGGAAGACCAGGATGGCCTCAGAAAGTAAAAAGCAAGCAAGACCTGAAAACTGCCTGGACTTGGATTATACACCTCCTCCCCAAAATCTGCACGCAGAGGTGGGAGATACACCTCACACAGAGGGGAGATCTGGCTCACGGTGTTTGTATATACCTCTGACTGATAACTGGCTGACCACTAAGCTATGCAGGCCTGGAGAAAATCCTCAGGAAGCCAGGCTAAAAATAAAAAGAATTTTTTTAAAAATTGAGTAGAGAGAGCAGTAGTATGTACCACTGGGGAGACAAATTCCCTAGATTAAGTCCAAATAATTTACTTTAAAAAACCTAGCAACAACAACCCTCAAGAGTGAAAAATCAGAATCTACAGTTTGTACAACATATTATCTAAAATGTCCAGTTTTCAATAAAAAATACAACATGGAAAGAAACATTCATAATCAGAAAAGAAAAAAGAAGAGAGAATAGAAAGCAACTCTGAGCAGGCAAAGATATTGGATTTGGTAGATGAAGACTTCAAAACAACTATTATAAATGTGTTTAAAAAATTCAAAGAAGCCATGTTTAAAAAATTAAAGGAATGCATATTGACAATGACTTAACAAACGGGGCATCTCCATGAAGAAACAGGAACTATGAAAAAAGAGCCTAGTAGAAATTGTAGAATTAAAAAACATAGTAACAGAAATAAAAAAACTCACCACACGGGCTCAAGAGATTTGAGACGTTAGAAGAAAGAATCAGAGAACTTGAAGATAAATCAATAGAAATTATCCAATCTGAAGAATGAAGAGAAAAATTATTGAAGAAGAATGAGCAGAGCTTCAGAGGCCTGTGAGATGAGATGAACTGTACCAGTGTATGTATAATGGGAGGCCCAGAGGAGGGAAGGCAAAGAAAGAGGCAGAAAAAATACCAGAAGGATCAAGAGTGGTTCCAATTCTGAAGTCCCCCTCACCACTCTGCTTTGGATGTGGGAGGTCCGAGGACACTGGGGAGTGATCAGAGGCCCCATAAGCCTCAACTCTGAGCTGCCTCTCGGGGAGGGGCAGTTGTCCCAGCAGTGTACTGGGAACCGTGCTCTGGGGCACATCCGGCCCCTGGCTGTCAGCCGAAGTCCGTCAGCGGTTCCACAGCCACAGTCTCACCAGGCAGAAAAGGCTCCGAGAGGTGAACCACCTGCCCAGCCCACAAAGCTGGGACTAGAGCTGCCACTGCACTAGGGCACGCTCACACCCTCGTGGCCTGTGGACTCGTCACGGGGAAGGACAGGTGTCTGCCCTGAGGGGGGTCTGGGGCTCAGGAAGGGGCGGGGACAGGGTGAGCACAGAGATGTCTGGAGCTTTCAGGACCCTCTCCTCTTGTCACTGCGAGGTGGGCCTCTTGCCAGGTGTTGATTGATTCACAGCAGGGGAGGGGGGGTGGGGGGGTGGAGGGCGCAGCTGGGCGGGATTCCCAAGACCTACAGGCTCCTTCCTGAACTTGGCCAGAAGTCAAGCTGGGTGGGCCTGGCCTTTAGAGGGTCAGCATCATTCCCTGAGTTCCTCCCTCTCAGCTCCACTCATGTTCCCTTTCATCCTCCCAACTCTCCTGAAACGAGGCCAGATGAGCAGACAGTTTGAAGCCATGCATCTGATGAGCCAGGATTTGTGTCCTCTGCACCGACTCCAAAGCCCTGCTCTCCTGATCTTGCCCCAAAGAGTCGCCCCCAACTCCTCTCCTGAGGGGCTGGGACCAGCAGGGCACATGCTCCATGTGCAAAGCTCAGCTCTGAGAAGAGGGGAAATCTCTCCATCACAAAACGAGCTCCCAAGTCAGCCTGGAGACCCTCGCCCACTCCAGTCCCTTTGCTCATCCTGAATCCCTCAACTGGGGCCAAAAGCCAAGGAAGGAGGTGTAACTGCCCTTGGAGGCAGAGCCATTCAGAGTCAAATAGTGACCATTCAAGTGCCCCCCCCACAGCCTGCTCTGGCCGGTCCTCATCCTGCCCCCGGGCCCTGTGAACAAGGGCTCAGGCCACATGCCCAGCACTCCAGGGTGCCACTGCGGCGGCTCTTTCAGCTCCACGTCCCCAGAGTGGAGCTCATGGAAGGCACTTGGGGATTGACCATGGAACCACAATTACTGGCCTCCTTTGGTGTCTTCTTTTATGTGAATTAGAATGTCTGATGTTTAGACTTTACTCATTCTTGAAAGAAAGGAGAAACCATTTTTCCCTGGTGGCTCAGACGGTGAAGAATGTACCTGCAGTGTAGGAGACCCAGGTTCAATCCCTGGGTCAGGAAGATCCCCTGGAGAAGGAAATGGCAACCCACTCCAGTATTCTTGCCTGCAGAATCCCATGGACAGAGGAGCCTGGCTCCAAGCTACAGCCCATGGGGTCACAAAGGGTGGGACAAGACTGAGCGACAATCACTTTCACTTTCTTCACTTTCCTGTCTACCTTACTGGCGTGGTAGTATGAGTGAGGGAAAAGATATAATAAGGAAAAATATCAATAATATTCATTCCCATTAATAATTAATGTCAATAATATTGATGAATAGTAATAAGATCATTATTATTGGTAGCAAGGATAAATAGTCATATTACGAATAACAAAGGTGACAGAAGAAGGAAGGGCAGGCCAGTAGGGGAGAGAAAGGGGTGAAACCTCAGGACTCACTGAGGACAAAGGTTGGGAAGGGGACTTCCCTGGTGGTCCAGTAGTTAAGAATGCACCTGATGTGGGTTCGATCCCTGATCCAAGAAGATCCAGTGCTCCGCAACAAGAGAGGCCGCTGCAATGAGAAGCCCATGTACCATGACACAGAGTAGCCTTCACACACCACAACTAGAGAAAGCCTATGAGTAGCAACGAAGACCCAGCACAGCCAAAAATAAATAATACTTTATTAAAAAAAAAAAAGGTTGGGAAGGACCTGAAGATGATGAGAGTTGGGGTTTGAGAGGTGGAAGGAGGCATGAGCAGAGCCTGGGTGGGTGCCAGGCACCCAGGTGGGACATACGGGCTGGAGGGGAGAGGGCTGGAGGAAGGTGGGACCAGCAGGAGGCTACAAACCAAGGGCAGGGGCTTGCCGGGTTTGGTGCCCCAGCAGCTGGGAAATCAGCAGTGAGTCCACAGGCCCAGCCTGTCGCCGGCACGCTCCAAATTAAATAACTGCAACTCCCCTTTTATTTCCTCTCTGACAGCAACTTATTGCAAAGGCAGCCGCTTCTGACATTCTAATATTCAGAGTCACATCCTGTGGGATAAACCCATCGCTGTTGTCTAAGCCAATGATTTGTACCGGGAGAGGACGGGCCGCCAGGGAGCGGGAGGGGCTGGGAGAAGCTGGCCGGGGCTGCTGCTGGCGAGGGGGACGGATGGCCAGACCAGCCCAGGTCCTCCTGCAACAGGCCTCTGGCCTTGGAGAAGCTGGGGCCATCTCAGCACCCCTCCCCTACCCACCAGCTCACTCAGAATGTTTGGGGGCACTCAATACAAGCCTGTCTCTGTCAGGCATGTAGATCCCACAGTAAGGAAGCTCACACCCCCCATGCCAGTACGGGCAGCAGTTACCCGAGTACACGGCGGAGCCCAGAGGTTAGAGACAGGCGCTTTGGAGACACATAGGACTGGCTTCACATCCTTACTCTGTGCCTCACAAGCACAACCTCAGGAAATTTTCCAAGCATCAGTCTCCACATTTATCATCAAAATGAGAATAGCAGTGAGGTTCATCTGTACCATTTTTCTACACTGTAAAATATACATTACCACATGATATTTTTCTCTTTCTGACTTATCTCACCCTATTTGACAGACTTTAGGTCCATCTACATCTCTACAAATGACCTGATTTCATTTCCTTTTTATGGCTCAGTAATATTCCACTGTAGACATTCCACCTAGACAACATATTAAAAAGCAGAGATATTACTTTGCCAACAAAGGTCCATCTAGTCAAAGCTATGGTCTTTCTAGTACTCATGTATGAATGTGAGAGTTGGACCGTAAAGAAAGCTGAGTGCTGAAGAATTGATGCTTTTCCACTATGGGGTTGGAGAAGACCCTTGAGAGTCCCTTGGACTGCAAGGAAATCAAACCAGTTAATCCTAAAGGAAATCAGCCCTGAATATTCTTTGGAAGGAGTGATGCTGAAACTGAAGCTCCAATACTTTGGCCACCTGGAGCAAAGAACTGACTCATTGGGAAAGAATATGATGCTGGGAAAGATTGAGGGCAGGAGGAGAAGGGGATGACAGAGGATGAGATGGTTGGAGGGCATCACCGTCTCAATGGACATGAGTTTGAGCAAGCTCTGGGAGTTGATGATGGACAGGGAGGCCTGGTGTGCTGCAGTCTGTGGGGTTAGGTTCATCTGCGCCATTTTTCTATGCTGCATACATATATATATATACGTATATATATACACATTAACATATGTATATACATGATAGAGCAACTCATTACATAATGTCTGACTCTTTGCAGCACAGCAAAAAAACATAACTTTGACTAGACTCTAGACTGACCTTTGTTGGCAAAGTAATGTCTCTGCTTTTTAATATGCTGTCTAGGTTGGTCATAGCTTTTCTCCCAAGAAACAAGCGTCTTTTAATTTCATGGCTGCAATCACCATCTGCAGTGGTTTTGGAGCCCCCCAGAATAAAGTCTGTCACTGTTTCCATCGTTTCCCCTTCTATTTGCCTTAAAGTGATGGGACTGAACTGAATATTCCACTGTATATATGTATCACATTTTCTTTATCCATTCCTTCCTCTGTATTTGCGGGGCAGGAATAGAGGTGTAGACATAGAGAATGGAAGTGTGGACACCATCGGGGAAGGGGAGGGTGGGGTGAATTGGGAGAGCAGCACTGACATGCATACGCCGCTGCTGCTGCTGCTAAGTCGCTTCAGTCGTGTCCGACTCTGTGCGACCCCATAGACGGCAGCCCACCAGGCTCCTCCGTCCCTGGGATTCTCCAGGCAAGAACGCTGGAGTGGGCTGCCATTTCCTTCTCCAATGCATGAAAGTGAAAAGTGAAAGAGAAGTCGCTCAGTCGTGTCCGACTCTTCGTGACCCGTGGACTGCAGCCTACCAGGCTCCTCTGTCCATGGGATTTTCCAGGCAAGAGTACTGGAGTGGAGTGCCATTGCCTTACCATGTGTAAAATAGACAGCTAGTGGGAAGCTGGGGTACAGCCCAGGGACTTCAGCTCGGGGCTCTGTGATGACCTAGAGGGGTGGGATGGGGGGGTGGGGGAGGTCCCACAGGGAAGGGATATATGTACACATATAACTGATTCACTTCACTGTATGGCAGAAACTAACACAACATTGGAAAGCAATCATACTCCAATTTCAGAAAGGAAAATGCAAAGAACTAAAAAAATAAAAAGTGGGAAGAGCAGTGTGACCTACCTGATCAAGAAAAAAGGCAGTAAGGCCTGACTGACCCCAATGCAGAGCAAGTGCTTACAGTGGCTGTGAAAATGACTCCTCAATGCAGTGCTGCTAAGTGTGGGCGCCCCGCAGAGTGCTGTGGCAATGTTGGGGAGCACCTGCTTCTACTTCAGACAGTCCTGGGCAGCTAAGACCCCCCACAGTCCACACATTCCCTTGCCTGGCTTCAGACGCATGTGGGACTCCCCAGGCAGCTTTGTGTATAATGGGATGATTCGTGAATTTTCTATGCACACTCCAGCCGAGAACCAGATAGAAAAGCTCAGGCAGGAGAGAAGCAGATGAGACAGCAGACCTCACTAATGTGGGCGGGTCACTTCCAGGGAAATAGGAACAAGAAAGACTGGGTGACACCATTCACCAGGCTGGTCTTAAACAGGCAGAATAAGGCGGAAGGCTCCAAGCTGGGAACAGAGAAAGGGTCCTCCCGACAACTGCGGGCTTCCAGCCTGTAGCTGGTCTAGCCCAAGGGGGTTTCAGCAGGGAGAGGTGGGCTCCTTTACAGGACCAGCAGCAGAAAAACCCTGGAGATGGGGCTGGGGGCAGAGCCAAGCCAAGAGCCTGGGGAAGATGGAGCAGTGGGGAGGGCAGAGAGACCTTGGGGCTTGTGGGAGATGTGAACGGACACAGATTTGGGTCAAGTCTTCCCAATTAGGGACTTCCCTGATAGCTCAGTTGGTAAAGAATCTGCCTGCAATGTGGGAGACCCCGGTTCAATTCCTGGGTCAGGGAAGATCCCCTGGAGAAGGGATAGGCTACCCACTCCAGTATTCTTGGGCTTCCCCTGAGGCTCAGCTGGTAAAGAATCAGCCTGCAATGCTGGGTCTGGGTTTGATCCCTGGGTTGGGAAGATCCTCTGAAGAAGGGAAAGGCTGCCCACTCCAGTATTCTGGCCTGGAGAATTCCATGAACTACAGTTCATGGGGTTGCAGTTCATGGGGTTGCAGCAAGTCAGACACGACTGAGAGACTTTCACTTTCACTTTTTCCCAATTAGCCTTGAAAGGGAAAAAAAAAGATTCTCCAAGGCCTGAAAGGAAGAACCAAACCAAGGAAAAGAGAAGCTCTGCGCATACCCTGAAGAGTTGCTGAGGACCCCTCTGGCCTTTAAAATGCAGGGAATATGGTAATCTAATAAACATGGCAACAAAGCATTTGTCACCAAGCTAATTTTATTAGAACAGATCTCAAATGGCTAATTTCCTCTTACTAATGAGCAAATTAGTTGAATCTCTGATCTGCTTTTAAGGCACTTATACTAATAAAACATGAACGACAGCGAAATTTGCTGTGAGATGTGGTTGAAGGGAATCTCCAAGAATGGAGGGTTGTTCTAACACGGCTTTACCCCCAGGTGCCTCTGGTCTACACAGGTGGGTTTAGAGCCCGGCCCCACCCGAGGGAGGCAGGCGGCAGCCGGAAGCATAGCCCAGGGCTCAGCCCCGGGAGGAGAGGCGGAGGCAGCGGGGCCTGGCCTGGCAGCATCGTGCACGAGGTTTCTGCAGAACCCCCGGGAGCGCGGGGCAAGATAGCTTCAGCGTTTCTGCACGCTCCCTTGAGGAGGGGTCTGCCCCCTGCCTCCCCCATCCCTGCCCCCATGTGTACTGAAGAACTTTCTAAGACATTTCCAGCCCAGCAGTGATCCAGGCTGGCTCTCTGAAACCCTTGCTGCCAGACTGTCTTTTCCAGCCCTTATTCCTTCAGGCTGAGTCTGGGGAGCTGCTGCCTCGTGTAGGCCACGCAGGAAGTATGAGGAGAGCCTTGAGGTGACAGAGACAGCAGGGGGTGGGAAGTCCCAGGTCACACACATGGGCCCCCACGTCACTGAACGGCAGCCTCTAGAGAAGAGAGCATCCCATCACCAGCATTGATCGAGTGTCTGGCAGGGATGCAATTGCGGAGAGCCCTGCATCCCTCTGGGGACGGCTGAGCGAGCCACCATTGTCCAGCACCTGCCAGACATCATGGGGACCACAGCCACCCTCCTGGCTTATGCGGCTCTTCTCCCAAGGCCCAGAAAAAGCCTCCGTCCTTCAGCTCTCATCTCAGGAAGGGCTCCCAGGACCCAGCCTACACCCAGCCCCACAGGTAGCTTTTCTTGGGAGAGGGGGTTCAGGGTGGGGGAACGATCAGGATGGCACCAGGAGGTGAGATTGTGACCGACTGGAGGTGTGTGAGTCACAGCTCTGACCTGCTGCAGAAGCCGCAGCCACAGACCTCATGAGGGCTCCTGGTGTCTCTCCACGAGCAGCCTTCCCCCACCCCCCAAATCTGTCCATGCCCCTCCCCTGCCCGCACCGTCCCCGGGGCCACTTCTCTGAAGTGCTCTGGCCTCATTCATTATTCAGCCACTTCCTCAGTTCAGAAGCCCAGGGGCCAGAGAGTTGACAGTCTGTGTGCTCTTTCATCTCCCAGGTTGCACGGGGAATGCAGAAATGCCGGGCTGGCGTCCAGGCTCTCCAGGCGTCCAGGTCTGGGGGAGCCCTCATGCTTTATGTCCTGGGACCCACCCCTCACAGGGCCAACCCCTGGGATGACCCCACAGGGCTTTTACCCCCATCCTGGGGAGCCACAACAGGATCCCCCACCCCATCCCTGCCTCTAAGAGCAGAGCTGGGACTTGACCCCAGCCTGTGAGTCTGAGCGCCAGCTCTTTACAAGTTGCGAGCAGCGAGACTTGCCTGTTCTGTAAATAGCACATGATTCACCTGAGAACATGTTTGGGGCTGAAGGCAACATAAAAGCCTCAGCAAACACCTAAGGAGACAGAGAGAAACCCCTCCTGTCATGATGCCAAGATACACGCTAAGTCAAATCCTCCAGGAGGACTCGCTCCTGAGGTTGTACCCAACCCCTGCTTGGTGGGCTGTGGGGGATGGAGCGCGGAGGCCTCTCTCACGGTACCACTTACCTGTGATGTGACGTGGGAGGGTGACATTGCTCTGCTCCCCGCCTCAGACTGCAGGTTCTGACCTAGTCACTCAAGTTCCCCTCCCAAGACGCACGGCCCAGTGGCTTAACCTTCTGTTACTTGAATAAACCAAGAGTTGGGGGAAGAGGGGACTTCCCTGGTGGTCCAGTGGTTAAGACATCAAGCTCCCAATGAAGGAGACACGGGTTCAATCCCTGGTCAGGGAACTAAGATCCTACATACTAAATGACGCAGCTTAAAAAATTTTAAAAAAAAAAGAAAAGAGTTGGGGAAAGAGGAGAGCTATAGGGTCACATTGTGCTAAAATATGCGCAGTCACTTTAGCCATGTCCAGCTCTTTGCGACTGCATGAACTGTAGCCCACCAGGCTCCTCGGTCCCTGGGATTTTCCCAGCAAGAATTCTGGAGTGGGTTGCCATGTACCCACTCCAAGGGATCATCTTCCTGACCCAGGGATCAAACCTGAGTCTCCTGCACTACAGCGGATTCTTTACCACTGAGCTACCGGGGGCTTCCCCATAGGGTCACACTGCCTGGTCTTAAATATTTCTTATCTCTTTGCTCTCCTGGACCCATCTCCCCCACAGCTTTCACCCTCCCCCAAGTCAAAACTGGAATCTCCTCTACACACCTGCAGCTACCCGAACCTAGAGTTAGATTCCTAGGCCAGGCTGAAGGAGACAGCAGATCTGGATTCCCACCGACAAGGGGAGGGTTAACAGGAAAGCACCCCCCCCCCCCCACGACACACACACACACACATTGCCGCCGATGGAGGAAGGCAGCGAGGGAGCTGGCACCGTCAGGGATGGTTTCCATCTCTGTTGCCCCTGCGCCTAGTACTGCAGGATCAAGCCAGGAGCCCGGCAGTGAAATGAATCTTGGTTGCCCCCTCCACAAAGTCCTATTTGAGAAACAACCAAAGGGAACATCAAGGGAGAAGTCTCCAGCGAGGCCACCAAAGGCAGAGTGGAAAGGAAGCAAGATGCCAGGGACAGTGGTCTCCACGGGTTTCAAAATCTGAGGATGGCCATTTGGCACCCAGGAAACCAAAGAACCGGTGAGAAGATGAGACCAGCTGTCAAAGTAATGACTTTTCATTGACTCCCACAACCCACGTGGCTTTTTAAATGTATTTTTAATTGAAGGATAATTACAATATTGTGTTGGTTCCTACATTAATATGGCTCAGCCATAGGTATAGATATGTCCCCCTTCCCTCTGGAGCCTCCCCCCCCCCCACCCCATCCCACCACAGAGCCCTGGTTTGAGTTCCCTGAGTCACATAGCAGATCCCCACTGCCTATCTATGTTACACACGGTAATGTATATGTTTCCATGCTACTCTCTCCAGTCGTCCCACCCTCCCCTTCTTCCTCATGTCCTAGGCCTACACTCCTTCCCTGTGCTTTCTGCCGTGGTTCCCATGGAAGGTACCAGCCTTCATGTAGAAGATGGGGTGAGAGTTCTAGACTGGCCAGAAGAGATAAGGCCAGCCTGTCCAAGACTCTGTGGAGGTCCTGGCCTTGGAACGCTAGAGATCTAGATCCTTCTAAGGAGCAGGGGCTGGAAATCCTCACCGGGGCCTTCCCAGCAACTCCAGCCTCCAAGCTCCAGAAAAACCAGAGCTTAATAACATGCTGCAGGGACTTCCCTGGCAAGTCCAGTGGCTAAGGATTCACTTTCTAAGGCAGGGCATGTGGGTTTGATCCCTGGTTGAGGAGCTAAGATCCTACATGCCACGGGGCAACCAAGCTGGCGCCCCACAACTAGGGAAAAGCCTGAAAGCCACAGCGGAGATCCCATCTGCTGCAGCTAAGACGTGACACAGCCAAATAAATAAATACATATAAAAACAATAAATAAATAATATTCGGCAAGCACTGTGCCTTCACCAGCTCACCTGACGACGATGGAGCGGGCATTGCTGGGAGCTGGGCCACCTGAGCTACAGCCTCCATTATGCACCAAGAGCATGGTCTCACCCCAGGCTCCTGTAGCTGCATGATGAGAGAAGCTGACTTTAATTCCTGTGGTCCCCTCCCACTCTCCTACGCTCACACCCTGAGTGTCCCGGACTGTCTGAAGTCCCAGCCTGCTGGGTGGTTTGAGAACCAAACGCAGTGTGGCTGTGGAGGTGGAGGATGGCTGGGGAACAGAAAGGATGACCTTAGGAGCCCCACTAGGAAGGAGAGGACAGACTTGCCGGGGTGCAGCCTCCAATGGGACATCTAAGAGCCCTGGATGGCTGAGCCAGGCTTCTCCCAAGGGCCTGAGGCCACCCGCACTATCAGCTTTGTAGCTGTCTCCATTTGAGTTGGAAATGGTGGGCTTTTTGTAGTTTTGACTTTAAGATCTTCAGACCCCTCCCTCTGCTCTTTTCCTTATGAAAGTTTCCCTCACCCAGCGTATGTAATATCCAAAAATCAATTGCTTATTTTCCTGTCTGTTTAGAAATGAAAGTGGGATAAGAGGGGGAGCCTGCAAGCCGGGAGACAGCCCCAGGCTGAGCCAGAGGCACTGGAAGACAGAAGGCCCAAGCAGCTGGCTTCTAAGCTGGGTTGTGAAGGAGCGGAGTGCTTGGGGGTCTCTGAGGGCCTCGGGGTTGGAAAAGGCCCCAGAGCTGAGCTCTCAGTTGACAGGGCCACCCACTTGCCTCCCTGCATATCCCCCACTCCCAAACAGGGCCTGGAGCACCAAACTCTCTTGAGGCCACAGCTGAACCAGTAGCATGGGGCTAGACCAGCTGGTTCTGGCAAAGTGCGTGCGTGCGCAGTCGCTCAGTCGTGTCTGACTCTTTGCGATCCTGTGGACTGTAGCCCACCAAGCACCTCTGTCCATCAGATTCTCCAGGAGTGGATTGCCATGCCCTCCTCCAAGGGATCTTCTTGAACTCACGTGCATCTCTTATGTCTCCTGCATTGGCAAGCGGGTTCTTTACCACTAGGGCTACCTGGGAAACCCAGTTCCAGCAACAGTTGGTCTTTAAAAGAAAGCAAATCAAACTTGTATGTAGGCTGCCCATACACCCTCAAACCAGCTCACCAGGAAGGCTTTGTCCCAAGAAATCTCTATGACTGAGTATGGTTGGGTCTAGAGAGCCAAGAAGGGAGACTTCCAGAAAGTTCTAGAGAGAAGTAAATAAAAGAGCTCTGGAAAAACTGCAGGGACAGTTAAAAGATCAATGGTTGGCAGAGGTCAGGAGGAAGGGAGGGGTGTATAGAGAGGGCACAGGGGATTTTTAGGACACTGAAGCTATTCTATATGATGCTGACATACATTTGCCAAAACCCAGAGAAGGTTCAAAGCCAAGGGTGAACCTTACTGTAAACTGTGAACTTTAGTTAATAATAATAATGTATCTATATTGGTTCATCAATTCTAACAAATGGCCCACACTAATGCATTATGCTAATAATACAGGTAACTGGGTGAGAAGGAAGTATATGGGAACTGTCTGTACTTTCAACTCAACTTTCCTGTAAATCTAAAACCACTCTAAACAATGAAGTCTGTTAATTAATAATAATAATAATAATCCGCAAATCTGGAAATGACCCAATTGTCTATTATCAGGTGGCTAACTAATGGCACATGCATACCATGTAACACTGCCCACACAGAAAAGGACTGAACTGTCCCCTCCCCCTGGGGACCCACACATAGCCCTGGGTTCTAGGGCAGGGCCACTAACATGCCACTAACATGCTGTGTGGCCCTAGTAGGCAAGTCACTAGAAGTTTCTGGGTCTCCTTGAGGCCCCATGCAAACCTTCTCACTCCCACCCCGCTCCCAGCCTCACTCAACACGAGATGAAGGATGAGATGAAGCTACATTTGACCCCAAGAAGGAATAAGCTCTCCACAGCGCCTGGCTGCTTGGCAGCCCTGATGACTTCGCCCTCTAAGCCGAGTACCCGGGTTTTAAACTCGAGCCCGGCTCAGCCAGCAGCCCGCTCAGCAGGACCACGGGCCTGGCGTCAGCAGTAGCAGCGCGTGCCCCTCCCCGCAACCCCAAGGCATCAGCCGCTCTGGAATCCCGGCTCACCTCTCCCTCCCACCCCAGCTCTCCCCCTGCTCTCCTGACTTGTCCATACATCACCAAGAATGCAATACCCTTTAAAAAAACCATTTTGCTCTGAACTAACAGAGTCAGGCCTCATTGTTCCCAATATCACCAAGCAATTTCTGAGCTAGAGGAGTGTTGAATTGGAGCAGGAAGATGGGCAATTGGGCAAGGTCAGCTGATGGGGTGCTGAGTGGGGGTCGAGAGCCCCAGGGAGGTGGGAGGAGGGGCTCAACTTGGAAGGTGGAAGAAGGACACTGGGGTCTCCGGAGGTGGAGGCAGAAATGACACCCTCATATTTTCCATCTCTGCCCTTCCAACCCCACGCACTTTGCTCAACTACGGGTTCACCTGGAAGGTAACTTCTTCACCAACTGACAAAATCTCCTTTAAATTATGCCCACCCGCCCTACAGCTCGACTCTCCTTGCTGCAAGGCTTTATAGCAGAAATCCAGCCAAAGAACCGTCTGAGCAACTCCAGATCGTGGAAACGCTGTCCGGCCCTGCCTGCTCAAGGACAACAAGCATCCTTCTGGGAACGTTCCCAGGGTCCCTCCTCTAACCCTCCTCTAATGCCTATCCTGACATTTGGCTCTTGCACAAATTCAGTGTCTCCCACATCCATTTAGTTCCTAGATCACATGCTACAAACACAGCATGAAGCTGCGTATGTTAACAACCTAATGCTATTACAAACTACACTTATGAACAGGGACCATATTTATCTTTATATCTTCAGTCCCAAATATGGTTCCAGATACACAGTAGGGTCTAAATAAATGTAAAATGAACAGAATACTCTGGAGGTTGTACAACTCTGGGCACAGAGTTGATTGAATGCCATCAATTATCTAAAGAGACATCCAAAAACTCACAAGGGGGAAGAAATCCATTTCCCACATCACAGAGCAGCGCTGTCCAGCAGGACTCTCTGCAATGCTGGGGATGCTCTATGTCAGAGCTGCCCCACTGCCTAGCTACCAACTACCCGGGGCTACTGAGCACTTGAAGTGTGGCAAGTGTGACCAAGGAACTGGATTTTACATTTTAAATAATTCTAATTTAAATAGCCACAAGCTGGATAGTATGATCCTAGAAAAAGGTGTCTCTGGGAATGGGCTCACAAATGAAATGAATGTGAAAGCTCCTATTAAGAGCTTGGTGCCCCGGCATGGTGTGTAACACAGAGCGTGGTCTAGGGTTCGAATCCCCGTTCTCAGGTTTCTAGTTGGTTATTTAACTCTCTGCACTGCTGTTCCTTGTCAGAATAACAAGAGAGACATTTACCATATAGGATTCCTATGAGGGTCAAGTAAGTTACTACATCTAAACAGTATCTTGAATATTATGAGTACTCCACAAATATGAACGGTTACTACTACTGGCATTAAAAATGCTTGTTGAAGATACACCTCCTGGGACTTCCTGGTAGTCCAGTGGCTGAGACTCCATGTTCCCAATGCAAGGGGCTCAGGTTAGACCCCTGGTCAGGAAACTAGATCCACACGCTGCAGCGAGGAGTTCGCATGACACAACTAAAGATCCTCCTGCATACTGCCACGGAGATCGAAGATCCAGCATACCGCAACTAAGATCCAGAGCAGCCAAATAAATAAATATTTTTTAAAAGATACACACTACTTACACACTATATATAATAGATAAACAACAAGGACCTACTGTATAGCACAGGGAACTATATTTAATATCTTGTCATAACCTATAGTGGGAAAGAATCTGAAAAAGAATAGATATAAATATATAAGTGTATATCACTTTGCTATAAACCTGAAACTAACACAACATTGTAAACCTACTTCAGTCTTTAAAAAGTGTGTTGGTCTGAATGTGCATCTAGCAGAGAATATTTGCTGACATTTATCGATCACTTACCAAGTGTCGAGCACTGTGCTAAGAACTTGACAATTGGTATGAATGTCAACACACTAAAGGTGAGAAACAGAAGCTAAAGGAGGTCAAGTGAGGGTCCAGATTCCAACGGACAGTATGGCTGATTCCACAATCCCTCCTCAACCAGTTTCCTCATCTACAGACTGAGTCTTAGACTAGTATCTGTATCACAACTTCAGCAGGTGGATACACAGGATAATGCAAATGGCCTGTGCTTAGTATAAAGAATGGTCCCCAGCGAGGGGCAGCTTGACCCCCAGTGTATGGAGATGTCTGCAGTTGTCACACCTGGGGGCATTGGGGGGTGGGGTGTTGTTACTGGTATCTAGTGGGTAGAGGCCAGGGATGCTGCTAAAATTCCTACAGTGTGTGGGACAGCGCCCACAACGAAGAGTTCTCTGACCCAAAATGTCAGTAGTGCCAAAGATGAGAAACACTGAGCCAGAGCCTCATAGTGTTCAAGACAGTGCTGCCAAGGAGTTGAGAGAAGGCAACTGCATCTGCAGATTTCAGAAGATGCACTTTTTGTTCGGATCCTGGAACAGCGGTGCTGTAGCAGGGTGGTGGGTTATGGAAAATGGCTTCGTTCTTCAACTCACAGACACTGGCCACACGACAGAGCAATGTGCCTGGCACCATGGGGGCTTGTGCTTAAAAAACAAGATCCCCACTCTCCAGATACCTATGATGAAGTTTTAGCAATGCAAGGTAAGGAAACAGAGGAGGAGGAACCAGGGAGCTGTCATCCAAGACTACCCGGACAGGGGTCGGGGGTGAAGCTGTTACTGAAAGGAGTGTGCGGGGTCGGCTGCCACTCCATCCCATGCCCTCATTTCCCCAGTGAGGAGCACAGAGGACAGAGAAAGGGTCCTGAACCACAGACAACACGGACCAAAAGTGTGCAGTTCCTGAAGAGGCCAATCACCCCCCATACCCCAGTTTTTTTGTATATACAAAGTATGAATGATACATTCTGCCCCTCCATTTGACTGCAAGCTGCCCAATCTCCAACCAGGTGAGCATGGCCAGCAAACGCCATCATCGACATCAGTACCCTTTACTGAGTGTTTACCAGGTGTCATATATTGCACTGAGAGAAAAATCTCAGTTAACCTCACAACAACCCAATTTTACAGATGAAATAACTGAGTCCGACCCCCAGACTACCAGACTTTAGAGCAACAACCTTAATGCTATATTTAATCTTTATGCTATACTTCCTCTCTTGGCATCAGACTGGAGTCTATCCAACCATGGGCCCATATCATGCTCTGCCCCGCCACACAACACACACTGGACCACCAGCCCTGGCTGTGCCCTGACCCACTGCAGGAACTGTAAGGGTCTCCAGGTCCCAACATACCTCCTGGCATCCAGGATTGACATGGGAGCTTGGCACCTTCGGACCATGGATAAAAGCCAAAGTCACGGCTTCTCCCCACTGGGCACAGGACTTGTGCGTGGCACTCAAAATCCAACCCACAGAGATAAGAGGTAATGAAACAATAACAGTGTGTGGCAGTTTAAGTGCTGGAATTAACAAAACCCTGTGGGGGTTTGGCGCTCTCAACTTATGTGCTTAGAGATCAGGAGACGGAGAGAGAGCAGAGAGGGTTTCATCAAACCCACACGCCTGCCCTGGAACTTGAAGGAAGGGGAGGAATTCTCTTGACAGAGAAAAAGTGGGGGGAAAGGCATTCTCAGCAGAGGGACTGGTGTGAACAAAGGCAGACGTGGGCAAGGCAGCAAAAGTGTACAGAGGAGGATTCCAGTTGGGAGGGAACAAGACAGGACGCTCTTGTGATGTAGACAAATGAAGAGGGGCTAGACAGTGGGCATCCCAGAGCATCCTCTAGAGGGGGGCGGGTTAGTGTGAGTGATGCTTCAAAAGGGATTTGCGAGTGAATTATTTATGGTGGTAACAAACAAGCATTCATTTAGCTTATATCCCACATTATACAAACATGGCATTGCGCTGTGCAAGTTAAGGCCCTAATGCCACTCTAAATTAAATTCATCAGTGTCTTAATTAAGATCTATATTTAGTTCTTAATTAAAGGGGAGAGAAAAATCCGCAATGTTGCATAGCAGAGATTTGAAATGGAGATAAATCGTCTTTCCGTCAGTATACTGGGCACATGCCCACCTACTCTCAAGACTCAGCCCCCTACTGGGGGTTGTAAACCTTTAATCCTTCCTTCTTTCCCTCCTTCCTTTCTTCCTCTTCCAGTTCTTTCTTCTTTTATCTCTTCTACATCTAATTATTGAGCACCTACTACATGTCAGTCACTGAGCTTTGATTGTAAGGCATAGTAGGGAATAAACTAGAGACAGTCTTCGCCCTCATGAACTTGCATTCCAGAGAAGAATGCCAATGGATACATACATGTCCCAGCTTTGAAACCTGCCTGGGTCTCCATTGCTCTCCAGGCTTTTAACCAGGAGAATCCTGGTGTTCAGACACCCTAGGTGATGCCATGACTGACGCCTTCATCCTATCAGCCAGAGAGAGCCTGAAGAGTGGCCATGTGGGTCCTCCTGTCCCCTGTCCCCACCATGCTGGCCAAGCACCAACATGGACCAGTGGCAGGGCAGACCTTCAGTACTGAATTCTGCTCTCCCATTTCCTCTAGCAAAGGATGATGACTTGTCAGAAGGATGAGGAAGGGGTCATGAGCCTCCCTTCAACCCTAAGATTCTAAGATTCCCTACACGAAGTGGGGCACTGGCCCCTAGGAGTGGCCTCGCTGGACAGGGTTTATGAAGGAAGATCACAGAACATTACAGCCACACAAACCCGTGCACCTTGGCGATCTGAGTTCCTGGGAGGTCAAGAGACTTGTCTAAGGAAACAGAGAGTTAGCCAAGGGCAAGCGCTAGAATTCACATCTGCTTTGAGCCAAGGACAGTATCCAAGGGGACATAAGAGCGGATAAGGTAGGGTTCCTGCCCTCAGCACATCCGATGAGGATGGGGGGAGCTAGTGTAAATTGGAAGGAGGAGACTCGAAGTTGGAGGGGCAGCCATGTGGATCAGCAATCAAATTCACCCATCCTCATCCCCCAGAAAAGGGCGGCCCGGGCCGTCCCAGGACACAGTGCAGGTCTGCTGGGGAAGGGGGATCGGATCAGATCACGATAGCACAATGTCAGGATGCCAGGACAGGGGCTTCCCGCGCTGGCTGAACCCACTGGAAGCATGAGGACAGGCTTTCGCCAGGGCAAGAGGCTCCCGGGCTGTGCTAAATATGTCAGAGTGGGTTAGAGAAAAGAATGGGGGCACAGGGGCATCCCAGTCGGGGAAACAGACTGCACAAAGATACGGAATCAAGGAAGCGGGGAGAGCTAAGCAAACCTCAGCGATTTTTGTGTGGCGGGAGGGGATGGGACGGGCGAGGTGGAAAGTGTTGGCTGGAGCTGGCCTGGAGAAGGCCTTGAACGCCGGCATTTCACTCCTCGGTTCAGCCTTAGGGCAGCCTCGGAAGGACTGCGCACGGCTCACTCTTCACCGCTCACTCTCAGAGCAGAGATACCAGGAGAAGGGCGGTCCCTCGGCAGAGTCCGGCCCGGGTCCCGCTCGGGCGAGCCCCACAGCTCTCTGCGCCTCCAGAGCACAAAATCGACAGGCAAGCACTCCGCTTCACAGCACAGCCTAGCGCTGTCGCGGAGAAAGGTGGCGGTGGATTACGTTAAAGGGAGCGACTTGCTACCCGGGAAACGGCGCTAAAACCCAGGGACTCGTTGGCGGGTGCATCGGATCCAGGGAGCGTCGAGGGCGGGTGCCAAACGCGCCGGGAAAGTGAACTTGGCACAATCGGCGCATCAAAGCGGCGCAGCTGTGGCTCGCGGAGCCCGCGCAGCTTTCTTCTCTCAGCTCTCCTCTCCCCGATTAATCAGCGGCTACAGCGCGGCGCTTTGATCCCCGAAATCAAACCCTCCGTCTGATGGGTGACTTGATGTTATGCTAATCCGAGCTGATTGAGCTGAGATAATTACACTTCATCCAGGTTTCCTGGGAGTTCCGAATAAATATTGATGCACATCTGTCCCCGGCTCAGGTGTAGCGGGGAGCTTTGCGCTGGCAACAGTTTCGGCCGGCCGGGGAGCGCGCGCACTGCCGCCAGCCGCCAGCAGTCGCCAGCCTCCGCCGGCTTTCTCCGCTGCGCGTGGATGCTGCGAGCCAGGCGGGATTCCCAGAATCTCGCTGCACCCCGCCCGCTAGGTGCCGGGGAGCGGGGACGAAGATCTGGCCTTTTGCGGTTCGGGGCCTGGTTTGAGTTTCAGCGCCTCCGTGTAGGCTGTGTGGTCTTGGACGTGTCACTTAACCTCGCTGATCCCCGGAGCCTACGCATTTCTCTGGATTGCCAGGGAGACTAAATGAGATGCTTGCGAAGAGGCTGCCTTGTGCCAAATTAGACTTGGCCTGTCTGCAGGGCCCTGCTCACCGAGAGCCCGGAGGCGCTGGGAGGAGGCATCCCAACCTGGGTATCCGCCCCGACAATCCTCGCGCGCCAAGGCTGCGAGATCCAGACTATAGAAATGAATAATAAAGCAAGCGTTTCGGTGGCGCCGCTCCTCCCCGCGGGCTAATTAGGTCGTGTTTGTAAAGCACTTCGAAGACAAAACGCGCCCCAAGTGTTAATTATCGTTAGCCTCTTCCCAACACGCTTCCTGAGCAGCGCGGGGAGCCGGGAGAGACCCCTTCGCAGGTTGCTCTGCAGGAGCAGGCTGAGCAGGAACCAAGACCCCGATCGCGGGAACCACCGCCGTGCGCAGCCCCCACTCCTCTGAGCTTTAATCCCTTTCCCAGGCCCTCCAGAGATCTGGACGCAAGAATAAAGACGGGAGGGTGGGGAGTGGAGGGGATCAGGCCTGGTTGGGGGATGGGAAAGCTTCGGCTCCCCTCTATGGGGGTGGCTTGGGAGTCAGAAGCGGCGCTGAAGACGGGCCAGGCAGAAGCTAGGGACATGGCAGGAGGGATGCGCGGAGCTAATACAAGCTTCCTCTGAGAACTTCTGCAGGGAGGAGCAGCGCTAGGTCCACTGGACGGCCCCCGCCCCCCAACCCCGACCTGGAGATCTATCACTAGGTCAGTGGGTCAGTGGGTGAGGAGGTGTGACGCCAATCAAGAGCTCTGGGGGTGGGGGTGGGGGTGGGGGGCGGGTATGACAGTGCTGCCTTATCCATTAGTCACAGGGGGCACAGCCCATTACACTTTTAGGGGCCCGAGGAAATGTTTTAATTTCTTTTAAAATCAGAAGAGAACAAACGAACTTTCAGATAGGATAAAATGGTCTAACACATAATATCAATTTTTTTCATCTTTATACCAATACAGTTGTAAAATAGAATGGTTTTTTATTTCTTTTTAATGAAGGAAGAGACCCATGAAAGCAAGAGTGCCAGGGGTCACAAAAGTTGGAGCGCAACCTGGGCAGGAGGGTAAAGGATGTGAGGAGGGAAGGTGGTGACAGGACCCGGAGCCTAAGATGCTCCCACTGGGAGATATGACTCCCGGATCAGCCAGAGCCTGCAGTGGACCTGGCTCCTCACTGGCAGCGCCCAGGGCCCTGTGGAAGCAGACGGCCTCTGACTCAGCCCTAGAGTTACCATGGTGATCATGACTGACACTGGGGCAATGCTCCCTAAAGAGATGGAGCCCCACAGGCTGGGCCCTGCCAGGAATTAGCTGGCTGGGCTCAAAATGGGAAAAGGGAAGAGGACCTGCCTCCTGTGCCTTTGGATAGAAGTAAATAAATGTAAATGAGACCCGGGTGAGTGCATTTATTTTATAGCCAGTATTTGGGCCCTTTTTGATCCCGAGTTGGGAATCTTCATTCTTGTCCAGAGTGAAGAGGAAGAGAAGAAACAACAGGAGATGGACCACTCTGGCCAAGGCGCACTCTTCTCCTCTTGTCCTACCTCCCTGCCATTCAGATGTGCTACAAGGTCCCAGACTTTGTGTGTGGTGAGCAAACAGCCCCACCTGTAGTCAGAGGCCACGTTCACTAATCCAGAAATTAAAGCGCCCGGAGAAAACAGACTAATCAAATTATACATTCCTGAGAACCATTTATAAGCCGGGTACATTCTTTAATCTTAATTAGAAATCTGAGCGGCTCCCACCGTCTCTGTAATCAACATTTAAACAGGGCTGACCCCCATGGCGCTAACCTTGAGAGCCACACACAGGTAGGTAAGGAGAGCTGGGGGCTGCTCCTGCCCGCTCGCTGGAGAACGGGTATTTATGGGGCTGCAGGCAAGGTCGAATCACTTGGCTGCCCCCACAACACCCCATGTCCGCCCCCCAAGGACACACATACACAGAGTCTCAACCCAGTTCACCCCCAATCACCCCCACCCTGAATCAAGACCAGGTTAAATCCCTCACCTGTCAATTACAATACCTTTCTAATTGACCTATACACTGGGCTCCAAGCCGATGATCTTTCTACAAAGCACACTTGACCATGGGAATTCCTTCAAAACTCCTCTGAGATTTCTTGCAGTCTTCCGAACACAATACACACCTCTCCCTCCCAAACATAGGCTTTGTGATCTAGCCCTTCCCTACCTCTCTATCCCCATGATACTGAAGGGGTTCAAAGCATACCACCCCAAAACATGCAACTCTTCCATAAGGATTATTTTACGCTGAAGGCAATTTTTAAAAAGCAGACACAGATTTCCCTGGTGATCCACTGGTTGGGAGTCTGCCTGTGAACTCAGGAGACACAGGTTCAATCCCTGGTCTGGGAGGATTCCACATGCCGTGGAACAATTAAGCCCATGTGTCACAAACCCTGAAGCCCACAGGCTCCAGAGCCCAGGAGGCGCAAGTACTGAGCCCACATGTACCCTAGACCCTGTGCTCCGCAAAAAGAGAAGCCACCACAATGAGAAGCCCACACATAGCAGCTAGAGGGTAGTACGTACTCGCCACAACTAGAGAAGACCTGCACACAGCAATGAAGACCCAGCACAGCCAAAAATAAATAAACAAATAAGTAAAAAGATTTAAAAACCAGACACAAGGTAAACTCTCTGGCCTCCCCTTCTCTACCAGGAAAAGCAGGATGATTCTTAATCACTGGAGACAACTCTAGACTCTTATCAGCCCAGAGATGACACTTGAGGAATCTACATAAAAAATCTTGCTAACACAACCTTCATCTTCTATTAGTTTCCTCCATCTATTTACCTTCCCACAGTTTCTGCCTTCAAAGGGCTAAACCCTTGTTTCTTTGTCTTATCACTTATCTACAAATTTATTGTCCCCTGTCAAGATACTATATAAGTCCAAGTTCTAACCACTCCCTTTGAGTTACTCATCACTGAGTTCTCCTACATGTGGGCATGATGAAAACATTAATAAGCTGTCTTTTTTCTCCTTAATCTGTCTTCTGTCAGTCTAATTTCCAGGGTCCCAGGCAATGAACCCAAGACAGACAGAGGAAAAGAGAGTTGTTTTTCTTTTCCTACAATACTGAACTACCACCATTCTCTGTGTATACCAGGCACTTTAACTTTCTGAGCTTTTACAAATATTGTGCATCCCACTAAGAATATTTTCCTCCAGTTGTAACAATCTAGTTAGCTCCTACTTAGCCTTTAAAATCTTGCAAAGAAAACATGTATCCACACAAAGGCTTGCACAGGAAGGGTCACAGTAGCATGATTCATAATAGCCCCAAACTGGAAACAATCCAAGTGTCCATCAACCAGATACTGTATAAATGAAATGTGGTATATCCATCCAATGAAATACAATTCAGCAATCAGAAGAAACAAACTACTGTCATATGTAACAAGAGTGAGCCTCAACAACATCACGCTAAGTGAAAGAAGCCAGACATACAAGACTGTGTATTGCATGGCTCTATTTACCTGAAATTTCCAAGATCCTGGATCATCTTCACTACCATTAGTCTGAATCCTTTTTCAGGAAGGTTGCTTATCTCCATTTCATTTCATCTTTTTTTCTGGGATTTTATTTTGTTCCTTCATCTAGGACACAATCCTCTGCTTTTTCATTTTGTTTAACTGTCTGCGATTTTGGTTTCCATTCTGAAGGTTGTAGGACTGTAGTTCTTCTTCCTTCTGTGGTCTGCCCTCTTGCCTGAAATTTCCAGAAAAGGCAAACCCATAGAGGCAGAGAGCAGACTGGTGCCTGCCTTGTCCCGAGGAAAGGAGTAGTCATAGACAGTGTACAGGGACCCTGGGGCTGGTGGAAGTGCTCTAAATGGACTTGTAGAGAGAGTTTCACAACTCTTAAACTTGCAAAAATCACTGAGCTGCACACTTATAATGGAGGAGGCTCTATGGTACAAATAAAATTAACAGCAAAGCTGTTCATCAGTCAAGCTAACTGATGGATGGATGCAGAGATGCATGGGTAGGTTTGCAATGACACAAGTATAATACATGGTGAGAGTAGGGTCTAGGGGGTTGGTGGAGTGTTCACTGAATATTCTTTCAGCTTCTCTGTACGCTTAAATCTTCCATGATACAGTGTTGGGGGTGAGGAGGCCTTGCTGAGGCCTCACTTTTCTAAAGCCTCTCTCCTTTGTCTCTCTTCACTCCACACACCCACCTTGGAAAGAATTCATCACTCACTCTCATTACTAATCTTGTTTCCCTTATGAGGTTCTATCCTTGTAAAATTGATCTCCGCCCTGCCCAGGGTCACTGGAGGAATTTGCAAAGATGAAGCCAGAGGATTTCACTGCTTTAGAGATCAGAATATAACAAAACCTGTACTGGGGTGGGGAGTTGTTTTGTTTTGTTTTAGTGGTTTAGCAAAATTTGCTTTACCTTTTCATTTCTGGGGCAGATGCTCATTTATATAACAAGGCAGCACCTCTTGAGAGGAAAGAGATCAGTGAACAGCTAAATGTCTACTCCCCAAGATGAGGCAATCAGGAAGATCTGTGGCTGGACTCATAGCCTGCAAAATCTAGGTCCCTAACACAGAATTATCTTAGGATTATCATAAACAGGTGTCCACATGAGTAACCTAGGCCCAAATCAAGGACACAGAAGTGCCCAGGAGAGGGCTAGTTTGGGCAAATTATGTAAGTGGTGCAGAACTTCCCTGAGATCCTTGGGCAGTTTCCACTTCTGGTAACAATGGCAGAGTGTATGAGCTTAATCCATAAGTATGACGGTTTGAAGACTAAGTCTGGGGCCACACTATTTTCTGGCAGGGCCTGAGGAGTGGAGGACAGGAGCTTGTGGGTTCTGCAGGGCACCGTCAGCTGTGAGAAGTCACAGCAAGCCACAGCAGTGCTGGCCCTTTGGGATGCAGCTCTCTGCACCTGGCAATGGAAAGAGGACAATCCTATTTACACTGAGTATATCACCAGGATTACTGTACAGTTCAAGGGGCTTGGGGGGACCTCAAGACAGAGGTCTCAGACTAATTGCTAATCAGGAAAGTATACTCTTGGGCAACTAGATTTTAAATTGTGCCCCAAGTTTATGCAGTGGTTCACATCAGTTGCAACAGTACAGACCCCATGCCTGTTTCCTCATGTATCTCTCCAACTGCAGAGTAAGGCCTGTGAAGACAGGGATGGCATGTCATTGATCTCTACATTCTCAGCAGAGGTCTTGGCACATGGCAGATGCCAGTCTGGAAGCCAGGAGTCCCAATCTGTGGGCCCTGCTCAGATACCTGCCCACTGCATGGCATCAAGCAAGTTCCTAGAGTCTGGATTGTCTCCATCCTGTGTCAACCATGCCAAGAAGGGAGGAGGGACAGCATGCTTGTGAAGGATCTGACATCTCAGAATGCCACCACATCTCCCAAGCAGTCAAATTTGAAACTCGAGAGGCCCTCATGACACCTTACTCTCCCATGTTCTTCCATCTAATCAGTAACCAAGCTTTTCAGCTCAGCTCAGTCCAGTTGCTCAGTCGTGTCCAACTCTTTGCAACCCCATGGACCGCAGCACACCAGGTCTCCCCATCCATCACCAACTCCCGGAGCTTGCTCAAACTCTTGTCCATCAGGTCGGTGATACCATCCAACCATCTCATCCTCTGTCATCCCCTTCTCCTCCTGCCTACAATCATTCCCAGAATCAGGGTCTTTTCCAATGAGTCAGGTCTTCACATCAGGTGGCCAAAGTATTGGAGTTTCAGTTTCAGCATCAGTCCTTCCAATGAATATGCAGGACTGATTTCCTTTAGGATTGACTGGTTTGAGCTCCTTGCAGTGCAAGGGACTCTCAAGAGTCTTCTCCAACACCACAGTTCAAAAGCATCAATTCTTCAGCACTCAGCTTTCTTTATAGTCCAACTCTCACATCCATACACGACTACTGGAAAAACCATAGCTTTGACTAGATGGACTTGTCGGCAAAGTAATGTCTCTGCTTTTTAATATATATGCTGTCTAGGTTGGTCATAACTTTCTTTCTAAGGAGCTAGCATACTTTAATTTCATGTCTTCAGTCACCCTCTGCAGTGATTTTGGAGACCAAGAAAATAAAGTCTCTCACTGTTTCCATTGTTTTTCCATCTACTGGCCATGAAGTGATGGGACCAGATGCCATGATCTTTGTTTTTTGAATGTTGAGTTTTAAGACAGATTTTTCAGTCTCCTCTTTCACTTTCATCCAGAGGCTCCTTAGTTCTTCTTCATTTTCTGCCATAAGGGTAGTGTCATCTTCATATCTGAGGTTATTGATATTTCTCCCAGCAATCTTGATTCTAGCTTGTGCTTCATCCAGTCCAGCATTTCACATGATGTACTCTGCATGTAAGTTAAATAAGCAGGGTGGCAATATACAGCCTTGACATACTCCTTCCCAGTTTGGGACCAGTCTGTTTTTCCATGTCTGGTTCTAACTGTTGCTTCTTGACCTGCCTACAGGTTTCTCAGGAGGCAGGTAAGGTGGTCTGGTATTCTCATCTCTTTCAGAATTTTCCACAGTTTGTTGTGGTCCACACTGTCAAAGGCGTTGGTGTAATCAATAAAGCAAAAGTAGATGTTTTTCTGGAACTCTTGCTTTTTCTATGATCCAGTGGATGTTGGCAATTTGGTCTCTGGTTCCTCTGCCTTTTCTAAATCCAGCTTGAACATCTGGAAGTTCACAGTTCATGTACTATTGAAGCCTTGTTTGGAGAATTTTGAGCATTACTTTGCCAGTGTGTGAGATGAGTGCAATTGTGCGGTAGTTTGAACATTCTTTGGCATTGCCTTTCTTTGGGATTGGAATGAAAACTGACCTTTTCCAGTCCTGTGACCACTGTTGAGTTTTCTAAATTTGCTGGCATATTGAGTGCAGCATCATCTTTTAGAATTTGAAATCCTAAAAATCCTAAAATTTCAAAAATTTTAAATTTAAAAAATCCTATAAAGCCAAGCTTTTAAACTCTCACAATTCTGATATTTGTCATGTCTTGACATAAATATTAATGATTCCCCATCTATCTGTCAATAAAGCTCAAATTCCCCAGCTTGGCATCCAAGGCCCTCTGTGGTCTTCCCTAGCCTCTCCTTTCAGCTTTGATCACTAGCACTCTTCTCTGGGTACCTCCCCAACTTTGTTCCTGCCACCTTCTTCTCCTGAGTGGCTTCTCTCCCCTGAATCAGTTTGTCCATCCTTTGCTGACTGTTTCAAATATCAGTTCCTTCAATGTGAACACAAAGAGCCAGCAGCTTTAGCGCTGAAAGACTACATTGGAAAATCAGCTTGAATCTGCATCCATGGATGGGCTCTTAATACTTTTGCTTGAGGATGAACTTGAAAAGATCCAAACCTAGATCTTTTCCCTTTGCCCCACTGAGGAAGGGAGGAATGCAGGCTCCCTGCAGACAGGGCAACTCTGACAGCAGAGAGAGGGAGGGTGCCCAAACCTGTCCTCCCATCTCATCAACTTACTGGGAGAGAAGGAGTGATTGTGAGCACAGAGGGAAGAAGAGAAGCTACTCTTATCACTTCTGCTGAAAGAGTCACAGTTCCCACACTGCAGGCTGGTAAAATGCTGAGTGAGGGAGAAAGCAATTCCTCCCACGCTGCCATATGCTCGTTCCAGGGCAGTGAGCCAGAGCTGGAAGATACGTCAGTCTGTATGGAACTGGGTCCGCGAACAGCTCCCTTGTGAGGGGCACATTCATCCATTCTTTGCATGTCATAAACAACAGCTTCATCTACATGCAAGCTTGGCCACCCTGTGCTATTTCTGTAAAGGTTCTAACTATGACTCAGATCTTTCCCACTCATTCTCTCCCATATTCAAGTTTCCAGAAGATGGCTAGTACAAGTGATTCTAGAGCTGGCTGATTTCCAGTATCTGGTCCTGAATCAGCAGCCAAGACCCAAGGGTCTGGCCTCACATGATGGTGCAGGACAAGAGCCAAGATGCTTCTGCATCTCTGCCCTGACCTCTTCTGCCCTTCAAAAAAAAATTAATAACCTTCCAAGAAATTAGGTGTCCTCTGAAGCTACTCTTTTTTTTTTTTAATTTTCCAGCTAGTAATTTCATTTTTAAAAAATTTTAGGCCTTTTCTTTCTAGTGCTCTCACCTGAGAAGTTGGGTTCTTTGCCTGGATCATTCTTCCTTTCCAAATTGCAACTGCAGTCTCAATGTGGGTGTCCAAGGCCCTGTGACTTTCTGGGGCTGTTTTGTGGCTCATGCCGACTCTACCTCCATTCCTTCACCAAGTCCAGCATTTAGGTAGTCATGGTGGAACCAGAAGCTCAGCCAAATGATGTTAATCTGCAGTGTGGAGGGGCACTGCCCGCTAGGGCCAAACCCCCCAAAGATAGCTCCCTAACTGTTACTGTTAACTGTGATCTTATCAGCTGGAAGCAGAGGAAGGTCAACCCATTATCAGAAAAAAATCCTATACACAGAAATAACCTAAATGTCCATCAATAGACAAATGGAAAAAGAAGATATGGTACACATACTCAGTGTAATACTACTCAGCCACAGAAAATGAAACAATGCCATTTGTAGCGACAGTGATGGACCTAGAGATTATTATACTAAGTGAAGTAAGTCAGAAAGAGAAAGACAAATACCATACGACATCACTTATATGTAAAATCTAAAATATGACACAAATGAACATATGTATGAAACAGAAACAGACTCACAGACATAGAGATCAGACTTGTGGTTGCCAAGGGGAGAGGGTTGGGGAGATGGATGGATTGGGTGTTTGGGATTAGCAGATGCAAACTATTATATGCAGAATGGATAAACAAAAAGGTCCTACTGTATAGCACAGGGAACTATACTCAAAATCCTGTTCAGTTCAGTCCCAGAGCCGTGTCCAACTCTTTGTGACCTCATGGACAGCAGCATGCCAGGTTTCCCTATCCATCACCAACTCCCAGAGCTTGCTCAAACTCATGTCCATCTAGTCGGTTAGTCGGTGATGCCATCCAACCATCTCATCTTCTGTCAGCCCCTTCTCCTCCTGCCTTTAATCTTTCCCAGCATTAGGGTATTTTCCGAGGAGTCAGTTCTTCACATCAGGTGGCCAAAGTATTGGAGTTTCAGCTTCAATCTTTCCAATGAATATTCAGGACTGATTTTCTTTAGGATTGACTGGTTTCATCTCCTTGCAGTCCAAGGGACTCTCAAGTCTTCTCCAACACCACAGTTCAAAAGCATTAGTTCTTCAGCGCTCAACTTTCTTTCTAGTCCAACTCTCACATCCATACACGACTATTGGAAAAACCATAGCTTTGACTAGACAGACCTTTGTTGGCAAAGTAATGTCTCTGCTTTTTAATATGCTGTCTAGGTTGGTCATAGCATTTCTTCCAAGGAGCAAGCGTCTTTTAATTTCATGGCTGCCATCTCCATCTGCAGTGATTTTGGAGACCAAAAAAATAAAGTCTGTCACTGTTTCCACTGTTTCCCCATCGATTTGCCATGAAGTGATGGGATCAGATGCCATGATCTTAGCTTTTTTTTTTTTTGATCTTAGCTTTTTTTAACGTTGAGTCTTAAGTCAGCTTTTTCACTCTGCTCTTTCACTTTCATCAAGAGGCTAGTTGATGAAAGAACTAAGTCGAGGCTTAGTTCTTCACTTTCTGCCATAAGGGTAGTGTCATCTGTGTATCTGAGGTTATTGATATTTCTCCAGGCAATCTTGATTCCAGCTTGTGCTTCATCCAGCCCAGCATTTTGCATGATGTACTCTGCACAGAAGTTAAATAAGCAGGGTGCCAATATACAGCCTTCACATACTCCTTTCCCAATTTAGAACCAATCTGTTGTTTCAGGTCTGGTTCTAACTGTTGTTTCTTAACCTCCATACAGATTTCTCAGGAGACAGGTAAGGTGGCCTGGTATCCCCATCTGTTGAAGAATTTTCCAGTTTGCTGTGATGCACACAGTCAAAGGCTTTGGCACAGTCAACAGAGCAGAGGTAGACATTTCTCTTGCTGGAAAATCCCATGGACGGAGGAGCCTGGTAGGCTGCAGTCCATGGGATCGCACAGAGTCAGACACGACTGAGTGACTTCATTTTCACTTTTCCCTTTCATGCATTGGAGAAGGAAATGGCAACCCACTCCAGTGTTCTTGCTTGGAGAATCCCAGGGACGGGGGAGCCTGGTGGGCTGCAGTTCATGTGGTCGCACAGAGTCGGACACGACTGAGGCAACTTAGCAGCTGGAACTCTCTTGCTTTTTCTATGATCCAACGGATGTTGGCAATTTGATCTCTGGTTCCTCTGTCTTTTCTAAATCCAGCTTGAACATCTGGAAGTGCACGGTTCAGGTACTGTTGAAGCTTGGCTTGGAGAATTTTGAGCATTACTTTGATAGCGCATGAGATGAGGAGAAAAGGAAAGCTATACCCATTTGAATGCAGAGTTCCAGAGAATAGCAAGGAGAGATAAGAAAGCCTTCCTCAGTGATCAATGCAAAGAAATAGAGGAAAACAATAGAATGGGAGAGACTAGAGATCTCTTCAAGAAAATTAGAGATACCAAGGGAACATTTCATGCAAAGATGGGTACAATAAAGGACAGAAATGGTATGGCCCTAAGAGAAGCAGAAGATATTAAGAAGAGGAGACAAGAATACACAGAACCACACAAAAAAGATCTTTATGACCCAGATAACCACGACGGTATGATCATTCACCTAGAGTCAGAAATCCTGGAATGCGAAGTCAAGTGGGCCTTAGGAAGCATCACAATGAACAAAGCTAGTGAAGGTGATGGAATTCCAGTTGAGCTATTTCAAATCCTAAAAGATGATGCTGTGAAAGTGCTGCACTCAATATGCCAGCAAATTTGGAAAACTCAGCAGTGGCCACAGGATTGGAAAAGGTCAGTTTTCATTCCAATGTCAAAGAAGGGCAATGACAAAGAATGTTCAATGTCCTGTGATAAACCATAATGGAAAAGAATATGAAAAGAATGTATAAAAATATATAACGGAATCATTTTGCTATATAGTAGAAATTAACACAACATTGTAAATCAACTATACTTGAATAAAATAGATTTTTTAAAAAAGAAAGAAACCCAGAAGACCCACTCCCCAGCACCACTCAAGGGAGGGGGGGGGGGCAAGTCCTTCTGATCGAGGTCCCCTCCCTCCCAAAAAGAAAGAAACCTTCTCACCAGACAAGCAAGCACATGGGCTAGAGGCGAGCATAAGGCAGTTTTCTCCTTTGCTCTGTGCCAAGTCCCACTTGACTAACATCTGGGGTTCTGTCCTTCTGCTGCCCTTCCCCTCTCAGGCTTCAGGCCTCTCTTCTTCCCTCTCAGAGCCCAGCTGCCTCTTCCTCTGGCCTCTGGCTCAGAAACTCAGGTAATAGGTTCCATCCAGTTTTCCCCTAGATGGAAATCAAAAGGGGCTCCAGGTTCTGCAAGGCTTACATGTAGGATGAAGAAACCAGCCCTCCCAGAAATAATACCCAGAAGAGAAATCTCTAGCTCCACAGGTCTTAACCTTCACTATGAATCAAAACCACCTGGGTAGCTTTTCCAGAACAAAAATGCCTGGGTGGCCTAGGGTGAGGTCCAGGCACCACCTTCTGTCTCCAGGTAATTTTGAAGGGCAACCAGGGTTGAGAACCACTGTCCTGATATTGATCATCATTCATGGTGTAACTGCATAATGCAACTGAAATACATGACTATTGCTAACAGAGTCTCTGCCATTTTCCCCTCTCTAGCCAAAGTCCTCTTCTTCTGCTGGATATAGTCCAGGTACCCAGGATGGAGACAGGTCTCCATCCCAGGAAAGGATCCAGATCATCATCAAACGACCTTCCATTTCATGCAGCTATACTAACCTGGGGCTAGAGGACAAGAGTTGATGGGTTGGTTCTTTCCAGATCTCAATGACAGAAAGTAACACAAGGCAGAGTACAATAAGAAGTAAGAAAGAGATCACCACTGCTAGCACCTCCTCTTACCTCTCGGCCTCTTAGAGCCTGGTCAAAGACACACACTGATCTGGGGGTTTCAGCCCAGCAAAAGGGCTGCCCCTCTGCTGGAATTGGAAGATGGAAGAGGGAAAAGGAAGTAGTTTAGAGCCTGAACAAAAGGCTGAGGAGGCAGGCCTAGAAGGCTAGATTCTCGCTCTTCAGAACTCTTCCAGGCCCCCAGGGGAACTCTGGATAGCCCCCTGGGCCCCAGGACCTCAGGGTTCTCCCATAAAGGGTTCTCAAGCCAGCAACCCTGCCAGGGGCCCCTGTGTCCTGGGAGAGAAGACAATGTAAGGCTGGCTTCCTTGGGATCAGCTCAGGCATCCTCCTCCATCCTTTCCATTTACTTCCTTGGTTCTCAGCATCATAAATCTGGCCCAGGCTCCTGCAAATACAGTTTCTTCTCGGTTATTTGCTGACAGACTCTGCTCCTGGGCTGCAGCAAGAAGGAGATCAGTGTGGTGCAGGAGGGATCATAGTGTGTGAGATGAGTGTGTGTCTATCTAGGGACCAAAGTTAAATACAGATGCTCAGGTTGTATTCCTTGGTGTACTGATGCTCTTGGGCTGCTTTTCTCTGTGGCACTTTTTGTTCTATTCCCCCAGTTTCCTCTCCCCTCATGGGGAGGCAGTTGTGATTAGCTCCATTCTACAGATGGAGACTCCAGGAGGCAAGGTCATTCTCCCAGCTAATGGCAGGGCTAGGATGATAATCTGAGCTTCCCGACTCCCATCCCCACACCCTCCTTCATCTTTTCCCTAGAATACTCTATTGGGCTAAAGTGGTAGACACCAACATGCAGTCCAGAAGGGTGTTTTCCCAGGGCCATATCTCCCCATGCCCAACCCCACCCCCACCCCACCCCCATTCTAACTCAAGGACCTGCCAGACAAAGTCCTCCACCAAAAAACCTGGTCAAGAGACACAAGTCTTGGGTCTCTTTGCAAGAAGGCAGTCAGTGGCTGACCCTGTTCTTTACCTGCCCCACCAGTGGGAACAGTCACTGTGGCTTCTACAAACATCTAGTCAGTCTTAAGGAAGTTGCTCAAGGGTCGCCTCCTCTGGGAAGCCCTCCAGGCCTTCAAGCACCTTCCTCTCTGCTCCCTCTGCCCTGGATTTCTGCTTCTCAACATTTTGTGATTTTTTTTTCTCCAGTTATTTTTTTACAGATTGACCTCCTCTACCAGACTGTGAGCTCATCAGATAGGATACTGCCTTACTCACCCTGATGTTCACTGCAAGATAGGCCAGAAATATCTCCAAACCCAAAGCTCAGATTGGAGGTCCTGGCAGCCCTCTTAGAACACTTGCCCTGGATCTGCCATGCTATCTCCCTGGAAAGCTCAGGATATGGACGTTTCCTAATGGGGAGGGTGACCCAGGTCTACCCTGAAGCCCTTCTCCATCACTAACGATCCCATCCAAAGCAGACATCCCCAGGTTGAGCCTGTTGGATCTCAGGGTTAAAGGACAACATAAGGCAGGAAAGTGTCACCCCCAGGGCCAACCAGAGGGCCACCTCCCATCACAGATCAGGTAACTGCTCAGTTCAAGGTGAAATCAGGGTAGAGGACCCCGATGGGCAGTGTTATGATGATGGGGTACCATGCATGGTCAGAGGCGCACGAAGAATCAACTTTTGCATATATGTCTACCCAGAGCCTCCCTCTTCTCCTCCTCCCCCATAAGGTCAAGGGCAGGCTCTGTTTCTAGGTGAAGGTAGGGACTCAGCTATTGCCAGAGTGGCCTGTGTATAAAAGATGCTGGACCTTTGCATGCTGAATAAATGCATGATGAATGAATGAAACCTCCACCCTCACCGAGATCCAGGCTGAGGGCCTCAGCAGGGAAAGGAGGTTCAACCGTGGGATCCAACCCTGAGGATGCCCTGCCTGGGCTGAGAACAAGAGCACCAAGCGGCTTATTGGGAAATCAATAAGGAGGCGGGCCCCATCTGGGTGGCTGACGCGCTGTATACAGGCCTTGTGCAAACACAATCATCTCCTCCGTTATTAATGGGCCTGCTCGCTGCCTCTTCATTAGTGCTCAAATATCAACAGAAAACCGTTTACTTACCATGGGCTCCTGCTCGCGCCGAGCAAATTTGGATAGGGCTAGTCAAACAGGGAGCTTGTTGTTGGGCTAATGACAGAGCCCAGTGTAAAGTTTAGCAGCAGCAGGGGCAGGCAGAGAAGGCACTGGCCCACGCGTGCCCCTGGGGGCCCCCACAGGAGCCAGCTTGGGGAGCAGAGCGGGGCCGGGGAGAAGTGTGAGCCACACAGCCGTGGCCCCACATGAGAACTCTCCTGAGCCCCTCACACCATGCAGTCAGTTATGATTTCCTGGGATTGTCACCTTGATCCTGGAAACCAGACTTGGCAGGGATTGCAAGGCACCACGGAGCAGTGGCAGAGGGCATGGGCTTTACAGAGAGACGGCAAAGCACAAATTTCAGCCCTGGTTAATAGCGTGGCTAGTGTGTGGCTGTGTGTGTACGCATGCTCAGTCGTGTTCGACTCTTTGCAACCCCATGGACTGCAGCCCGCCAGGCTCCTCTGTCCATGGGATTCTCCAGGCAAGAATACTGGAGTGGATTGCCATTTCCTTCTCCAGGGGCTCTTCCTGACCCAGGGATGGAACCACACCTGCACTGGCAGGCAGATTCTTAACCACTGAACCACCCGGGTGTGGCTAGAAGTGAGTTATTCTCCTGGGCCTCAGTTTCCTCATCTGTAGAATGGGAAATGTGACAGTGTTTTTCTCCCAGAGTTGCCATGAAGATTGTGATACGGTGCCCAGCCCAGTGCTCAAGCCCCAGCATCCCATTTTGAAGATGAGAAAACTGGGACTTGAATGAATTTGAGACTTACCCAACGTCGTGTGCGTAGGAAGTAGCAAAACTAGCCTGGAGACCACAAGTTTCTGAACTCAGGTTCAGGGAACTGCCCCCAGGCATCTCCCCCAAGCTCTCTGCTGTCGACATGCACCCGGAGCCCAACCCCAAGACTTCATTCCACCTTGGGTAGCCTGAACTGTCCTGAGTGCTCAGCGTGGACCAATCTAAGCTCATCTTCCTGAAGAGCCCTGTTCCCTGTTCTTGCCCCCATTCTCTGTCTTCCTGCTGGAGTGTTGACTGAGAATGGGGGGTCTCTGGGACTCACCTTTCATTCTGACTCAGCCCTGGCCTCTCAGCAAGTGTTGTCTCTTCCCAGAATCTCCCCTCAACAGTCCACCTGGTTCCTAGGAGGGAGGAGCCTTGCAAGCATCCTGAGTGGTCTGAGTCCCGAGTCCCTCTGCCCAGTGGCCCAAGCTCGGGAGAGGTGTCCCAAGCACATGCTTAAGGTCACAGACACCCATTTAATGTCTCCCCCGGGGGCATCAGAGACTCTCAAGCTCAACCCAGGAGTCACCAGAAAGGATTAACCTCTGATGGCTGCAAAATCATGGTGGGGAGAGGGGAGTGGGCAGGGAGCAGAAGAGTCTATTCTTAGAGCTGCACTCTTTCCCCCTTCCCGCTGGATCTTGCATCACATGCCTGCTCACACAGCTGCCGAGCATCTGTTGGGCACCAGGGCACCCCCATGCTAAGCCTTACCCCTGTCTGTGATAAGTTTGGGCTTGTTCTGGGGGTACGCAAGCAAACATGCCCTGTGCTCAGAGCTATGAGGCCCCCAGGAAGAGCTCAGGGGGCAGGGACAAAGTGGGGACTTGGTTCTCCCTAGGGAATTGAAGACAACTTCCTAGAGCTCAAAGGATGAGAATGAGTTTCCAGTCAAGGAGAGAATAACACCTTTCCCTCCACCTGGTCACAACAGCAGCAGTGCTGATGAGAGGCACGACAGAGAAGACAGCTGTGAGGCTAGGGGAGTAAAACGGGACCAGTCCTCAAGGACCCTCGGATCCCACTTGGGTGGCAACTCGTAGGTGTGCGAAGCTAACCGCGTTCACTCGGGCTTGATTTCAATGCTGTCCATGACAAGGAACTCATCCTCTCACCTGCCAATTTGCTCTGAGTCAGTGTTTTTGCACTGAAGCAATACCCACTCCCACCAAGACCTAAATCAGCCCCTGGGCAGTGCAAGGAAGCAAGTCCTCATTCGTTCTACAGAGCAGCACCTGAGCGCCTGCTGCATACTGGTGCTGGGTACAGAGAGGTGAAGAAGAAAGGCCAGCCCTGCTCTCAAGGAGCTGCATTCCGCAGGGGACAAAAGGAGACCATCCTCATGAACAGACACACAGCAGGATAATTTCCATCAGAGAGAACACTGGAAAAGTAAGGAAGTGTGTGTTGCAGTGGAGAATGCTTGTCGAGCGGACGAGGGAGCGATTTTGGCTTTTGTGGTCATAAAAGGTCCCTGTGAAGAGGAGAAATCTGAATGTGAGGTGCAAGGCAGTGAAAGACTGCTGGGTTTGGAGGCTTGTCAGCTGGGCGTGGGTGGTACCCAGGATGGAGACGGGAAGACAGTGGGCAGGTAGGGATGAGCAGAAGGGTGAGTCAGTTACCACCCTCACCTCAGACAGACCACCTGTCAATCCATCCACACACACCTGGGCGCTGATGGGTGCCTGCCTGCACACACACGTGCACACGCTCCCATGCACACCTGCTCACTTCTTTGTGCCCACACACACGGACCCAAGTGTGGGTCTCTGTCTCTACAGTAAGGAACACACTTGCAGGGCACGTGTGCAGCCCAGGGCTGGCCATCATCACAGAAACCAGGCGGCTCAGATGCACAGAACACAGACACGCACGTTTGTCCTCTTGCGTGTCCTCATGCACACCCCTAAGTCCTCGCCACACTCACCAGTTCATCTGCTTTTTTAACCTCAGCTAATGTGAATGTCCACCCCAGGGTGACTGGACTGGGTTTCTCCTCCAGAGGGAAAGAAATCCTGTTGCCTGAGTCATTTGAATCTGTCGCAATGAAAGGTCTCCTGACCAGAAAGAACAAGAAAATGTCACTGGCTGATGGGAACAATTTTAATGCAAAATGCCACCTTCTAATGATTGCACCTCTTGCCTCGGCTGCCAGCAGAAAGACACTCAGCTCTTTCCCAAGGGCCAGGCTCTGATCAAACAGTTTTGTACTTCCCTCTGCCTCCCCTCTCCCCAGAACTGTGCATGTCTCCGGCCAATCCTGGCTCCTCCCAGCACCAGCCCAGGCCTCCACCCGGAGAAGGCAGAAGGATGCCCCCTGGAAGGCCTGTCATGGGCCCTCTGTCACTCCCCCACCTTCAGATCCCTAGGCAGGGACAAGGGGCTTCGGGTCCATCTACTTTGACCCAGGACCTAGGATGAGGGGCTCTCCTTAGGGCTCTCTCAGTCCCCCCACCTCCCCTGACACCACAGTCCCCTCTGGGCAGAACCTCCTCTCTGTTTCCTCTCCAGACTCTAAGCTGCACTTAGAGAGGGGGGCTGCTTCCCATCTTGTCCACTACTGTGTCCTCAGAACCGAGCCCAGGTCTGGCACACGTCATAGGTGTTCCATGATATTTACTAAATGGGTGAAGAATAATGGAATGAAGGAACAAAGGAACCCCGCTCCTCTTACGCAGGGCAAGGGCGAACACGTCCGCTTTTTCCCAGACTGCCCTGATCCAGCGGGCCCACGGGGTGCACTCAGTCACCCCCTCTTCCTAAACCAGCCCAGGTGGTCCCTCCCACCCTTAAACACGCTCAGAGCCCTCCCCCTCCCCTCAACTCAGCAGGGAGCTTCATCATTTCCCCCGGTCCCCCGTAGCCCCACCTCACCTCTCATCACAGCAACTCCACTCCACAAACATTCACACTTCTCATTCTTGTTCTCTACCCAGAATGCTCTTCTTCAATGCTCTTCTTCACCCTGAGAAATCCTGTTGATCCTTCAATCCTCAGTCTAAGGATACCTCCCATGGCATGCAGCGTTCTAAAATGTGCCCCTTTGATATTTCAATCGCACCCCAACCTAGGTGTTGCTATAAGGAATTTTGCAGAGGTAGTTCAAGTCCCAAATCAGTGACCTTAAAATACAGAGATTACTCAGGTGGCCTAATCTAATCATTAAGCCCTGTAAAAGCAGAGCTTCTTCCCACTCGTCCCAGGAGGGAAGTCAGAGAGATCGGAGGCATGAATAGTTGGCTTGACAGCGAGAGAAGGCTCATGGACTGGACCAGAGAGCAGCCCCTGGGAGCTGAAAGTGACCACCAGCCAATCGCCAGCAAGGAGGTGGGGGCCTTAGCCCTACAGCTGCCAACAACCTGAATGAGCTGAGAAGCGGGATTTTTTCCTAAAGTCTCAGATGAGAACTCAGCCCAGCCAGCACCATGAGTTCAGCCTTGTGGATACTCTGAGCCAAGTTGGGCTTCTGACCTCCAGATCTGGGGAATCATGAATAGGCAGGCGGGGGAGGTGCGAGCTTTCCATCATTTCTTTTAACTGTGGTAAAATACACATAAAATACACCATCTTAGCCACTTGTTGACGTACAGTTCAGTGGTGTTAAGCACATTTACATTGCTGTGTTGCCAATTTCCAGAGTGCTTTCCATCTTGCAAATAAAAGCTCTGCACCCATTAAACAGTAATTCCTGGTTCCCCTCCTGGCAGTCCCTGGTAACCACCTTTCCCCTTTCTGTCTCTATGAATTCATTTGTGCTGTTTTAGAGGACTCAGCGAGTGTGATTTATCTTGCAGCCAGAGAAGAGCAGTCCACCTCCTCTCTGAAGGCATGCTGATCTCTTTGATGACGCCCATGACTGTCTCCTCCAGGCTCCCCAGCTATGCAGACACTAGCAGGGGCAGCATCCGTGTCCATGTCCTGGTGGGGAAAGAGAACTTGGAAGTCCCCTTGAGAGTGGGGCCGAGAATGTATTCATCATTGGTTCCCCATGGTGCCCATTACCACGTGTGTGCTTAGCCACTCAGTCGTGTCCAGCTCTTGTGGACAGTAGCCCACCAGGCACCTCTGTCCATGGGATTTCCCAGGCAAGAATATTGGAGCAGGTTGTCACTTCCTTCTCCAGGGGATCTTTCTGACCCAGGGATCAAACCCACATCTCTTGTATTGGCAGGTGGATTCTTTACCACTGCACCCACCACAGTGCCCATTACCACAATAGCTAATAAAAAAGACAGCTACCATTTTCCTATTTGTTAGCCATCTATTGTGTTTAGTAACAAGCTAAAAAACACCAAAAAAACACCAAGGTGGTAGTATTCATAATGAAAATAATAATCACTGTAATTTACAGCATGCTAGGTAAAATGTTTTATATATATATATATATATATATATATATTCTCATTTAATTCTTACTGTGTTATAATGTCAAATTTATTATTATCCCATTTTAGAGATGATGGGAAAGACTCAGAGAGATTAAAAATAACAGTAATAACTTGCCCAAGATGACACATAGCAAAACTAAGTAGTAACCAGCAGGTTGCGCTTCATGGAATTATACCTGTTGGGACTAAGAGAACAAGGCCGTGTGGATGGGTCTTGTGGAGTGTGATCAGAGATGCTCAGGGCTGGAAGAGACCTTGGACTTCATCTCTGGAGGCTGGGCAAGACCCAGTGAGAATGTCAGAGGACACAGCAGGGCGAAATCAGGGTCAGATGCTGAAGCTGGGCCTGAAATGGGCAACACCTATGGGATCTTCCCAGGATAGAACCACAAGCTTCCCCATCCTCTGCCTGCCTCTAGTCTGCAGAAAAATTTTAGTCAAAGAATAAGTTTAATCAGAGAAGTAGGGAAATGCAGAAGCAAATGAAAGCAGTCAAACAAGACCAAATAATAATAGTTTAGTCATTAAGCAAAGTCAAGGACCTTTAGTTCCTCCTCAAGGACTAGAGATAACATTCTGAGTCATAGCCTTTGAGCTGTTTTGTAGATATTGAAACTCCTACTGGGTGAAAGAAGTTTAACTACAAGATGACCGACTGTAGCCATGACATACACTGCCACAATTCCAAGAACTGGCCTCAAAAAATGGGAACAAACTGACCTTGAACTGAAGATTGTGTGCATGTGCTAAGTCTCTCAGTCATGTCCAACTCTTTACAACCCCAAGGACTGTAGCCTGCCAGGCTCCTCTGTCCACTGGATTCTCCAAGCAAGAATACTAGAGTGGGTTGCTGCCGGGCCAGCCGGAAGATTTCAGCGAGCAACACGACGCGTTCCTTTAGGCTAAGAAATAAGGAGACAGAACAGATGGGGTCGAGAGGATCGCTGCAGTCAACGATGATTCTTTATTTCTCAGGGTTACATATATACTAAACCAAGAAGAGAGGCATCCGAAAGAAAATTCTTCCCCATGTACATCATCTTTAAGATAACAGTCACCAGAGCTCTCTCATGGCGCCAAAGGCATCCTACTTATCTTAAGGGCAGTCGTGCAAAGCCATCTATCTGCACCTTGTGTGCATTCAAGGCTCACTAATGGTCTGTTAGGAGTTAACTTGGATAGTAAATTTCAGAGGGGTGGCGGGACAGAGAGCTATGTCTGCGAACAGACCCTTGATAATCAATCAAGGCAGCTCCCAGAGTCAGCTCTTTCAAGCCGCTCCCCGCAGGTTGCCATGCCCTCTTCCAGGGAATCTTCTTGACCCGGGGATTGAACCCATTTCTCTTGCATCTCCTGCATTGGCAGGCAGGTTCTTTAGCACTAGCACCACCTTGGAAGCCCCGAAATGAAGATGAACTGTACTTAAAACAATCAAAATGATGTTGCTCAGACCACTGCATGACTAACTTCAAAATGATTGTTGGACCTGATTTGCCACTCTGCATGTAGCAATCCCCGCCCCCCATATATACACCCCTGAAACTCCCCTTTAAAAGCTCTTGCCCCCTGATCAATAGAAGGGTGATTGGCCTTTGGACACAAGTCTGCCTTCTCCCCCAGTTGCCAGCTTCCAAAGTAAAGCAAACTTTCTTTTCTACCAACACTTGTCTCTCTAATGTTGACTTTCAAGTGGTGAGCAGCTGGACCCGAGTTCAGTAACAAGACCTGTAGTTTCAAACCAGGTGGAGGAAGATGGAGGGAAACTGAGAGGCAGGCCATCCAACCTCCAATCCTCTTCTTCAATCAGAGTAACTCCTTTTTAAACTACCTCATATGTTAGGATTTCCCAAGTGACACTAGCTGTAAAGAATCCGCCTGCCAGTGCAGAGGACATAAGAGACTTGTTTTGATCCCGGGGTCAGGAAGAGCCCCTGGAGTAGGAAATGGCAACCCACTCCAGTATTCTTGCCTGGAGAATCCCATGGACAGAGGAGCCTGGCGAGCTCCAGTCAATGGGGTTACAAAGAGTCAGACACGACTGAGCGATTGAGCACATCAACCAAATGTTAGAGTTCCAAAGAAGGCTCCAAAACAGCTTCCACTGCTAAAAACAGCCTGAAAACCACTAAGCTGTTCAAAACCTTTTTACTATGAAGATACTATACTTAATTATCAAGGTTCAGATTGGTGAAGTCTCTTGCCTAAGCTTATAGCCTTTGTGCGATCAAACCAAGACTAGACCACAAGTCTTCTCTCACATCACCTTGTGAGTCACCAGGAAGACCCTGCAGCAGACAACCAATTTTCCTAAATTCCATGGGGTTCTGCCACTGGACTTGAAGCTGTCCTTAGCCCAAAAGACTGATAAGCCAAAAGGACCCCATGCAAAGAACGAGAAGTGGCCTGGGAGTGAGCGCGTGAGGTGCCAGCCTCAACTCTGCCCCCATCCACTGGTGTGACCTAATGCAACTCACTTTTCTTCCTTGGACCTCAGTTTCCCCTTCTGTGAAATGAGGGTGTAGGCTGGGTATTCCTATAATTTTTCCAGCATCGACGTTACATGAGGCTGTGGTTCTGTGGTCACAGGAAGGCCAGCAAGGAAGAAACTCAGTCCTGCGGCAGTGACTCAGCACTCTCTTCCAGCTCTCTCCATTGCCACCCCGCCCCCACTAGGAAACGAGGAGAGACATTAAAATACAAAGCAGCCTCAGACAGGGATGTGGAGCGAAAGTACACAGACCCAGGCTGGAGGTGTCAGCACCAAAGGAAGTAATTTAATAAGGGCCCGCTTGGAAATTATATCACCCCAAATAATATAATAAACCCTAATTTACTCACATTTATCTCCCAGAGTTTTTTGGGGGAAGCATAATCTTGCCTGCTCTACAGTGATGGATTAGCGCAAGGGAAACTCCACTGGGAAATAAAAAAAAATACATCTTGTAGTTTTTGACGCATTATTATTCAGTGTTATCTCATATGCCTCATTCCAGGCCCATTACTCATGTTCACTTTTTCCCTTCTGTTTTTTTTTCCCCCCTCCCTTCCTTGAAAATCGGGGCCAGAGGCATGGCTGTCAGCCCATGCCATCACTCAGCCATTCGTTTGAGCATCCCAACAGGGATCCCTGGGTTGGGTAAAGAGTGGTAGGAGAAAGCAGGGGCGACCTTCCGGAAGATTCTCCAGGGGATGAAGGACATTACTGGTGGTCTGTGGTGACATGCTGCCTCATCTTTGCCCCCTTCTAGCCTGGAATCAGAGCTGCAACCACAGTTCTCCATGAGCCCAGCTGACCCCAGCAGTCTGAATGGACACTAAAGCCCTCTCATCTCCAGCTGACCACCAGGGCTGGCCTCGGATGGTTCTCTCTGAGCTCACTAAGGGATAGGAAGCTGCCTCAAGCAAGTGAGGGGATCTTATCAAAAAGATACAGAGGGAGCCACAAGGGCAGGAAGCAGGGCCAGGCCTTGTAAGGAAATTAACCAGGGTCAAGAAGCAGGGATGTGGACCTTCTGTCGTTCCCCATTCTCTTTGCTGTAGCTTCACATTCATATTCTCTCTGTCTCTCTCTGCCTCTGTGAATCTATTTCTAGTGTTACTCTCTAGAAACCGGCTTTCTTTGTATATGATTTTAACTGGTCCACCCAGGTTCCTGGTTCTCCATCATCTCCGTGTCCATCCAACCATCCTTCCCCATCTCCATTCAACTAACTGGGTCCTGGCTCTCCATTTGCAGGAAACAGCCTCTGGGTGGCCCGGCTTGGGTCAGGAATCCAGCCTGCTGCAGGCAGCTATGGAGGCAGAGAGAGGGGAGGGGTGGGGGAAAGGGAATATGGTAGTTTCATGGCAGTCAGGTCCAAGGTTTCGGCCAGCAGTTCTATAAGAAGGAGATGCACACCAGTGGGCATACTAAGAGGTGACGGCTCCCACTTAATCTTTCTAAGGCTCACTTTCCTTACCTATAAAATGGAGCTGGTAATAGAAGGGAAGAGGTAATATTGATAGAAGGAAAAGAATATTGTAAGGGGAATTGTGCTGTGCAGTTTGCCTCACTCCGGTCTTCCCAGTATGTGCTGGAAGGCTCTTCCCTTTCTGCCCTCCGAGAAGAAGCAGATAGCCCTCTTTTCTCCTAAGCAAGTCCAGGCTGGGCTTCCCAGGTGGCGCAGTGGTAAAGAATCCACCTGCCAGTACAGGAGATGTAGGAGACGTGCGTTCAATCTCTGGGTCAGGAAGATCCCCTGGAGCAGGAAATGGCAACCCACTCCAGTATTCTTGCCTGGGAAACCCCATGGACAGAGGAGTCTGTGGGGCTGCAAAGAGTCGGACATGACTGAGCCCGCGGGCAGGGAGAAGTCCAGGCTACGGAGGGAGCAACAGGAGCCACCGTGTGGCTAGTGCTGCTTCTGTGGGCACCTGAAGGCAGCAGTGCGCAAACCTGCTGTCCCTGGAGAAGGAAGGAAAACAGGAAGGCCCACAGCACCCTGGGAGATGCCATGCATAATTGCTAATAAGCAGGCGTGACCAAGTCTTAACAATAATTAAAGTTACCAACTGAGAACTTGTCCATTTCGGGGTCTAATGGTTTTTCAGCACATTAAACATTAAAGGAGTAATCACCTCACACACACCGGTGCCTACGCAGCCGTCCTGTGTCTCGCCTGCTGACGGCAGAAATGGCAGGCAGAGCCCCAAGCAGAACCTGTAGCACCTGAAGGTGCCTCTTCACCTACCCTGGGGTTCCAGGAAAAAAACCCCATGAGACCACCACCCCCTGCAAGCCCTGGGCGCTGCCTGCGAGAGCTGGTCTCAGCTTGGATGGGACATCTCCATGTGGTCCTCTGAGGTCTGAAAGAAGTCAAGCCCCCAGGTCAGGAAAGACCCTCCAAAGTCCCCTTGCCACACCTCTCCTCCACTGGCACCACTCCCAGGAAAGACGCTCCACTGACCATCCCCACCATCCGCCTGGCAGACCTCACCCCTTGTGGAACAGGACAGGGCCTCCTGGACACGCAGATAGAGTCCTCTGCAACTCTGTGCACTGTGTTAGGTTCTCATGTGTTTCCTCTTATTTCATACAATTTGTGGGGTAGATTTTGTTATTCCCATCTTGCAGCTGAGAAAATGTTGGCTCAGGGAAGCTGATGAATTTGCCCAAGGTCAAACCCGAGTGTAACTTCTCCAAGGTCTGTGCTCTTTAGAGAAATTCCCCCAAATGCAATGGCCAGACTCCCACTGGGCTGACTCTTCATGCGCCCTGAGAAGTTCTTCTGGGCCACCGGGGTGAGGATGCTGGAACTATTTATTGGCTTCATCTGAGGTGCAGTAGAAGAGACTCTAGACATGTAATTAAAAGAATTTGGTCCCCCAAGTCCCAGTTGTGCTCCTATTAACACAACAACCTTGGGCAAGTTGTTTAACCCTACTCATACCTCAGTTTTCTCATCTGAGAAATGGAAAGGATATTTTCTGCCTCATAGGATTTTTAGGCGGGATCAAAAGAGGAGCCTGGCATGCTGCAGTCCATGGGGTCGAAAGAGTGGGACACGACAATAACAGCAAAGGAGATAGTACATAAGACCTAGAAGGCTGAAAATCATCACCATTCTTGGCCTTCAGACACCATCCTGTAAGGACCAGACAATAACAAGTATGTAGATAAAAGTGCAAATAGGCCCGCCCTCCATACATTTCTGTGCATGTATATATATATGTGTGTTCCTCAGTTCTGCTGTCTCCCAGCATGTGTGTGTACAGCTCTTGCCTTTTACAGATTTCCCAGGAATGGGGAATTCAGTGACCAAGATTTCCATCCCACCCTGGCTCCATCACAGCTTCCAGCCAGAGGCAAAATTCCTCCTCACCCACACCTGACCTCGCACGCTGCTCCTCAGTTGCCACCAGGACCCTTTCTCCAGCAGACTCCCAGCCCACCCTCCCTGGGCAGTGGGTCTCCAGACCTTTCCTGTTTCCCTTCTAAGATGCACCTAACTATGGTACTCTCCTAACTAATATATTTGCATGTTACAGGGTCTTTTAAGCTTCTCCCAGACTCTCAAAGGCAATATAGCTTTGGGAAAATGGGGACAAAAAGGCCCGGAATCCCTCAGAAACACTTTTTTTTTGGCTCGCTACATGGCATGTGGGATCTTAGTTCTCTGACCAGGGATTGAACCCAAGCCATAACAGTGAAAGTGCCGAATCTTAACCACTAGACCACCAGGGAATTCCCAGAAACACATTTCTTAATCCCCTCTGCTTCAGCAGATCTGTACCCAAACACCATAGTCACAGACCAGCCCAGTAGTCTGTGAGCTGATTCACTGGTACCCCAAATTATATCATCTTAGAAATGATAGTGTCCACGCCACAGTTCCAGGGTTTTGGAAAGGTCCTGCCCATGGCCCTGGATTACATCAGCAGATATCTGAGTTCTGGACCCTGACTGGGCCCTTGGCCCTGTCCAAGGTGCTGGTATTTTTCTTGGTTGCTACAGACCCTTTGTGGGAAACTAATGCCCCTTTGGACAAGAAGACCTATTACCATAAAGTTGTTTCAGACAGTGGATTGAGGTGGGAAAGCCACAATCACATTTCCTTGTTAGTTCCGGTATTTCCCTCTGTGAAATGGGGGCAAGAATGATGACTCACAAGAGCACTGTGAGAACTGTATCTGATAACATATTGAAGCACACAGTAGACATTCCTTTCTTTTGGAAGAAAACTGACCTATATCAACCCCGTAGAAATCTATCTCTCAACTCTCTGTGGGAGCAATTTGACCTCTTCTGTGAAGCTTTTCCTGGCACCTGTCCCATCATCAGGAAATTAATCAATAGCTTTCCCCGGGGATTCCCACAGTGCTATGCACATGCCTCCCCCCACCCCCAGTGCTGACTCACTCTGCTGCATTGTATTTATCCATGTGCTCTTCTGCTCACCTGCCTTCCCCTCTGAACTGCAAGGTCCTCAAGGGTGGGGACCGTGCCTTACTACTCGGCACGCCCCTGCTGCTAGGTACATGAACACGTGAGTGCAGCCATACAGAGGGCAGTGCTCTTTCTTTGTGGAGAATTTCTCATCCATGGCCCCTATATGTCCCACTCAGCTTGCACTGCCCCTGCCTGCCCTAGCCTCTCTGGGCTGAGCCCACTCATCTCCCACCCTTGGAGCCTCAGCCTACCCCACTCACTCGCACTGAATTTCTCCAAGGCCATTTCTTCCATCATAAGGTGCAACTGATAATAACCTTGGATAAAACCTCTTAGAGTGCTTGGGGATTTAATTTTCAGTTCATAAATGGTATCCAGCATGGCACAGTGGTAAAGAATCTGCCTGCCAATGCAGGAGATGCAAGAGATGTGGGTTCAACTCCCAAGTCAGGAAGATCCCCTGGAGTAGGAAATGGCAACCCACTCCAGTCTTCTTGCCTGGAGAATCCCATGGACAGAGGAGCCTGGCAGGTTATAGTCCATGGGGTTGCAAAGAGTCGGACACAACTGACCACACACACTATATAAACACTAGGTGTCACCCCTCCCTTTTCACTCTCTGTGTTTTCCCTTCATCCTGTTCATCTCCTAATGCCTGGAAGGAACCCCCACTCCTTTGCCCTGGACATTATGCTTTCCCTATATCCGGATAGGCTGGATCCTCCTGGAAAAATTCTTGATCAGGACTCTGCCACCATCCCCTCCACTTTCCCTGAAAATGGGGCAGAATCTCTTGAGGAGTGCCTAGACGTACACTGACTTCTGTGCAGGGAGTGGCATGTCAAAGCTAGCTCCAGGGCAGCCCGAGCCTCTTGGTCACTGGGAGGCAGAGGAGCTGAAATTGCCTAGCATCACATCCCCTGACTTTCTCAGCAAGCTGCATTCTCAGCCAGGCAGTACCCCGCTCCAGCCTCACCCACTCTGCCTCAGCTGCTTTCTGCCACTGCCATGGCCACTCCTGACCAAGAAAACCATTAACAGGTCCACCCTAGGTCTGAACAGCCTCATCTCTCTCCCAGTCTCTGGCCTCATGCCTTCCTCCCCCTCTTTCTCTCCCCCTTTCCTCCACCTGTCCCTCCTTCTTATGCAAAATCCCAGTCTTGCTCTTAATGCAGAAATGGAATTATCTACCAGAATTTAAAAGGACAAAGGTAGAGAGAGCCAAATGGCAGCAGGCTTTCCTCTCCTTCCCTTTGATAAATTCCCTGCCTGATCCAGCAGTCTTTCAATTAGGTGGATTAAACTGTAACGGAGAGCTCTGGGGGATGGGGAGGAGCTGCCTGAAGGAGGCTGTAAGTTCTATCAGAGCGAGCTGATGGCTCCAAGGGGGCTACCCCGCCCCCCAGGAGGCTGGACAACTTCCTTCAGTGTCAGCATCTCATGCACCTCTTATTACCACCCAGCAATTTACAGCCTGCAACCTCTTTATCATTCTCATTACCTCATTTGCTCTTAACAGGACACTCTGAAGTATCTATCATAATCCCTATTTTATCAATAATAAAGCAGACTTAGAAAGGAGTTGACCAGAAGTCACAATACAGAGCTTAATCCTAGGAAGTCAGGGTGCTCCCCATTGCTCCCTGCCTTTTCCAGGCTCATAGTTACCCCATCACATGGGCCACAAAGTCCCCAGGGAGCTGGGAGGGCAGAGAGTTTAGAGCGGAGGCATCCTTGGACATGCATAACTGAAAGTTTGGGCAGGTGACTCCATGAGACTTGAGAAAACAAGTAGAATTCAAAGGTAACAAAACCCTGGACTCCACAGAGAAAGCATCCTTGGTTTTCCAGGCTCCAGTACTAGGGTGAGGCTATAGCCGGCTGAAGGATGATACATGGGGTAAAGCTGAAGTAGGTGATGTTGCTATGGAGAAGGGCTTTTCCATGAGCTCCACCTAGGTCTTTTCTGATAAGACTTCTGCACGGAAAATGATCGGTTGGAAGCAGATGATTGGCACAGATGAGAAAACAAGTCATTACCCAGGTGAAGCGAGGTAACTGGGAAGTGACTTACCCAAGGTCAAACAACAGAACTATCAAAGGTCTTGGAATAGGATCTAGGTCTCCCAGCATCCAGTCCTGAATCCTTCCCACAGCATCTTATATTGGGTCAAACTGATGAGCTCTGGGGGGAGTGACTTAGCCAGGACCTAGGAGAAACTCTGGAAGATTGAGAAAACTTAGAAATGTAGATATTATTTAGTTAAGATCTTTTAAGTATTCTCTATTATATAAAATGAAATATCTTCCAAAATTGCAGGGACAGTTTGCACTTAATTAACTTATATGCAGAGTACGTCATGTGAAAAGCCAGGCTGGATGAATCGCAAGCTGGAATCAAGATTGCCAGGATCACTATCAACAACCTCAGATATGCAGGTGATACCACCCTAATAGCAGACAGCAAAGGGGAACTAAAGGACCTCCTGATGAAGGTGAAAGAGGAGAGTGAAAAAGCTGGCTTAAAACTCAACATTCAGAAAACTAATATCATGGCATCTGATCCCATCACTTCATGGCAAATAGATGGGGAAAAAATGGAAACAGTGGGAGACTTTATTTTCTTGGGCTCCAAAATCACTGTTGATGGTGACTGCAGCCATGAAATTAAAAGATGCTTCCTCTTTGGAAGAAAAGCTATGACATACCTTTGTTGTCAGTCGATAGTCATGAACAACTCTTTGTGACCCCACGGACTGTAGCACTCCCGGCCTCCCTGTCCCTCCCTATATCCCAGAGTTGGCCCAAATTCATTTCCATTGAAATGGTGATGCCATCCAACAATCTCATCTTCTGTCATCCTCTTCTCCTTCTGCCTTCAATCTTTCCCAGCATCAGAGTCTTTACCAATGAGTTGACTGCTCCCATCAGGTGGCCAAAGTGTCAAACCTAGACAGCTTATTAAAAAGCAGAGATATCACTTTGCCAACAAAGGCCTATATTGTCAAAGCTATGGTGTTTCCAGTAGTCATGTACAGATATGAGAGTTGAATCACAAAGAAGGCTGAGTGCCAAAGAATTGATGCTTTCCAACTGTGGTGCTGGAGAAGACTCTTGAGAATCCCTTGGACTGCAAAGAGACCAAACCAGTCAATTCTAAGGAAATCAATCCTGAACATTCATTGGATGAACTGATGCTAAAGCTGAAGCTCCAATACTTTGGCCACCTGATGCAAAGAGCTGATTCATTGGAAAAGACACAGATGCTGGGAAAGACTGAAGGCAGGAGGAGAAGGGGGTGACAGAGAATGACGCTGGATGGCATCATCAAATCAATGGACATGAGTTTGAGCAAACTCTGGGAGATAGTGAAGGACAGGGAAGCCTGGAATGCTATAGTTCACAGGGTTGCTAAGAGTCAGACATGACTTAGTGACTGAACAACAACAAACATTGCATGCAGGGTGCTTTATAACAGATATTATGGGAGATACGGAACAAGAAAAAGACATTGTCCAGTCCTCACCAAGTATACTCTATAGATGCACACTTAGTCAATCCATAAGCATTCACTGACACCCCACTAGGGATGTTAAGAAGATCAGTATGGATAGGATCCCTGTCTTCTGGGTGTTTATATTCTGGTGGATAATCATAGCTTACTGGGGCTTCCCTTCCCCGGTGCTCAGCAGTAAAGAATCCAGCCACCAATGCAGGAGATGCGGGCTCAATCTCTGGGTCAGAAAGATACTCTGCAGAAGGGAATGGCTACCCACTCCAGTATTCTTGCCTGGAGAATCGATGGAGAGAGGAGTCTGGCGGGCTACAGTCCATGAGGCTGCAAAGAGTTGGACAAGACTAAGCAACTGAGCAAGAACAATCACAGCTTAATAAGCATTTACTACATGCTGGGAACTCTGCTGAGTGCTTTACCTATAGCATCTTAAATAATTTGCACAAGAGATCTGTCAATGCTCATTTTACAGATAATGAAATTTGAGATCCAGAAAACTGAAGAAACATGCTGGAGCACAGTTACTAGTGAACTTAAACAACCTGGGGTTTGAAGCCCGGCAGTTTATCTTCAGTGATTGTACTTTTACTTGCTTTACTACTGTGTTTTATTAGTGTGAAAAAGCTCCAAGGAATGTATATCCTCCCAAACACAGCCATGCAAACCACTTGGGCCCTAGGCTGACGATGTTCCTGGTCATTGGTCCCCGGGGGCCTAATGAACATCATCACATCATCACTATAATTCCTAAGCCTATCATGTTCACCTTTAGATTCAGCCCTCTGCAGCCCCTTTATCCCGGTAATGTTTTAATTGAGACTTCACTTAGGTAGAACTCATTGCCGCAAGCATGAGGGATTCCAAACCCCCCCCACGTCCAAGGCCAAGGTTGGCCCAAGTCAGCCCTCTCGCCCTGGCTCTTCTGACTATAGCCACGGAGTGACAGAAAGCTGCAAGCAGTCCTGGGGTGGGGAGGTGGGGAGGGGGAGCGGTGTCCTTCCAGAAAGACAAATGGCCTTGTATTTTGTAGAGACGGCCCTGACGCTCAGTGGCCTTTGGCTTGGTGAGTGAGCACGGCACACAAATAGGTCAGTGCTGTCAGGAGGGAGGGTGGGGTGGCGAGTAAGTGGGGGGCCCAGGTAGGGAGAGGTGAACCTTGTCACTTCAGAGGAGCGAGCCTATGACAGTAGATTAGCAGATCTAACGAGCAGCCCAGCTACCCCCATCAACCCTGACACCTCTGTTTCTGCAGGCAGCAGCACCTGTCTGTCTGTCAGGCCAGGCCCTAGCCCAACTCGTCCCCCTCCCCGGATACCAGTGCCAAGGAAGCAGCCGTGTGACAGTGAGATGGAGGGCCAAATCGGGGGCTGAGCCAGCCCCCCACCTCAGAAGGGCACTTCTGCACAGTTGCCTGGGCCGTGGGCATGGCAGAGGCCAGAGATGGGGGGTGGGGGTCCTTTGATAAGCCAACACTTACCAAGGACCTACTATGTGCAGGCCCTGGGCCAGTCTGTTTCAGGGATTTGAGAATGAACAAGACTCAGTCCAGTCCTATTAGGGCTCCAGTATAGTCAAAAGGCGGACGGACTCTGATAGCTACAATCTACCATGGGAGTACAAGAGAGAGCCACCGCTCCAAGTTTAGAGACATGGGGAAGGCTTCATGGAGGAAGCAACTCTGAGATGAGCTTGGATAGTGGGTAGGATTTTGATAGGCAGGAAAACACCAGAACCAAGGAAGAGAAGCAGGAAAGCATGGGATGTCTGGGGGTCCTAGGAAATCCACTTGGTTAAACCATAGAACACAGGAGATACAACTAGAAAGGTACATAGGAATCCAGTGATGGAAGGTCTTGTATGCCAGGGGAAGTAATGTTTATTTTTACAAGATAAAAGTATTTGATTTGGGTAATGACTTGGTGAGAACTGGGGGGAAGGACCAGATGCAGCCAGAAGGTTGCAAGAGAGAGGTTTATTGGAGTAAGAGCCACTGGGCTTTACTACTCCCCAGTAAGGGAGCAGAAAACAGAAAGAGCAGTGTATCACCTAGGATTAGCTATGGCCAAATACAACAGAAACCCAAGATAAAGTGCTTGTCCCTAAAAGAAGTCTAGAGGAAGCCAGTCCAGGGTAGACATGCAGCTCTAGATAACTATGGACCCAGGCTCCTTCTCTTTCTGTTCTAACATCCTAGCATACAGTGTTCATTCCTAAGGTTACTTCATGAACCTGAATAGCTGCTGAATCTTCTCCCATCGTTTCTACTAAATTTTAGGCAACAGGAAGAGGGAAACAGAGAAGGCAAAACTCTCCCCCTGAGCCAGTTCCCTTTAAAGAACCCTCACACTTTCTCTTACATCACTTCCTCTTACTCTCATTGACCAGAATTTAGGCACACGGCCAATACTAGCTGGAAAGAAAAAAGGGAGTCTTTTGGATGGAGCCACTGTGCCTTGAATACATTTATGATCTGTCCCTAGGGAAAAAGGACAGATGGCTATTGGAGGCCAAGCAGTAGCCTCTAGCACAGGAATCAGCAATACCTCTGAGACTGTCAGAGCAGGGACCTGGGAGGAAGATGAGCCCAGGGGCAAAACAGGGGAAAGAAGTAGTTTTGGAGTGAAGCTAGAGCCTGGTTTTGATAGTAGAAAAAAGATAGTTGCTTCAGAGTCTCTGCTCTATCCTAGCAGCCAGGGTCTCCTACGGGGCTCCCCACCATTCTTGGGGTCAAGCCTTGGAGATAACCCTCAGCTACAGAGGATGAGTGGAGAAGAATGGGTGGAAATGAGGCCTTGAGAGGACCAGAATCCCTTGTCCAGACCTGACAGGGGAAAAGCGTAGGCTCTGCATCATCACATGGGGGTTGGCATGTGGACAGGCTGATAGCACATGTCTAGAGCTACCCAACTGCAGGAGGAAACCAGGTAAAAGGGACTCAGAGCTAAGGCACAGACGGAGGTAAATACAGGATGGGAGGCTGCCTCCAGGAAGCCTGTCCTACAGGGGCCTGCCACAGAGGGTGCTCCCCTGCCTAGCACATCTGTCCCAGTGAGCTTGGGACAGACAAATTCCCCTGTCCCAGGACACCAGGCCGGCCTTCGAGGGCCTGATTCTGGACTGAGTCACACCCCATGTGACATCCCTGTGGAAGAGTCGGGACATGGGGAAGGGGAGGCCTGGATAGCTGTCTTCAGTTTGCTCTCCCCTCCCTCACTCAGGCAATGGACTTGGGGCCACAGGCTGAATGCCTTCTAGCACGTGTGTGTCCTTTATATACAAATGAATGCGAGTATCACCCCTTCTTCCATCCCCATTAGGATCAGCTATTTCTTTTTCCAAATGCACTCTCACCTTGAAACATTTCTGTTCACCCCAACATAAATGTATGTCTTACAACAGAAATCTCTGGGTTTCCCCAAATGTCTAACATAGGGATGGGAAACAGATTTCAAGTCATCTTCCAGTGCCAATAGCTCCTTAGTCACTATCTGAGATGCTGTGTTGACAAGGCTTCTGAGGACTCTTCTTGACTCAGTAGGGAAATGTGCTGTAATCTAGTTTGATGTCTGCCATGGGAAAGCAAGACAGGATAGTGCAGCAGACTCCAGCTAACTACCATCCCTGATGTAGCGCATAACAGGTACTTAATAAGTGTTTAGTCAATTAATGCATGGGCTCCAGTGGGTCAAAGTAAGGGTCATCCTTTCTTTCTGTAACTGCCTCCCCCAACCTGGGTCTGGAGTGACCTTGTACTGTTTCGTCCCAAACCACAGTCAGGTGTCCAGGCAGAGTGACCTCTAGAAGGAATTTTTTTTGACTATCAAGTGCAGGGTTCTTGATGGGCAACTTTTGTCTCTCTGAGAGACTTTCTTCCTGAATCTAGGGCTCGATACCTTGGCCCAGAAATCCACGTCAGTCTAGGGGCATTCTGAGGCCAGAAATGGTTGTTACAGGAAGGGACAGCCAGGCCTCTATTCCCTGAGACTCTAAGTGGATTCAGGCAACTCTCAGAAGCCCAAATCTTGAGGGTTCAAGAGGTAACTTCAACTAAGGTGGCCCAATTCTCATGCCCAGATCCAGCCAGCAGGACTATTAGAAGAGGTCATCAGGTTTTCCCCCAAACCTCCCCTAGCAGACACCAGACGGACCTCTCTGCTGGCAGGTTCTGTTCCCCGGCCTCACAGACCTGCTCAGCACCCCTGGTTCCAAGCACCCCACCCTCCCTTCCCCTGTCCAGGCAGAGCGCAGCCTCACGCTCCACCGGGCAGGCTGGTGCGTTCTGCCTCAACTCTCCTGAGCCCTCCGACGTTAGCCAGCTAACGAGAACGGATCTGACAGAGCAGGATTACCCACTCGGAGGGAGCCGACTGATTGTGTTTACTCCCAAACCTGGCCCTATTTAGTGGTCTGTGTGCATCATTAATCTTCTTCCACAATCCGTTCCCCATCTGCTCCCACTTTTTAATGAACTGCCACTTGTCGCACTCAATAAAATCAGCACTTTGCGAGAATTTCAGCAACGATGGACGGACAGGGGAAGGCAGGAGGCAACCAGCAACAGGCGATGAGGCAGAGGGAGGGAAAGAGGCGGCGATAGAGACATCCCCGCGGGCTCGGAAACAGCGTCCGATCTGCATGGGCAAATGAATCACAGTGCGCCTGGTGCTCTGGGCAGCCTTGCCCCCAAGCAAGGCTCTAATAACCACATCAGACCAGGGCACTGGCAATTCTTACACCACACCCTGTCAGGCTGGGTTTGATCCGAGCCAGCCTGCTTTACACAATTATTCTCCTGGTCGTGAATGGCATAGGAGGCATGGGGATGGACTTTTCCAGACGGGGCTGCCAGCTCTGAGGATTCATCCGATACCAGGCTATTACCTCCTGATTACCTGACTTGGCAGTCGACCCACTCTGAGCTGTGAATCAACAGCAGGAAGGGCGCGTGGGGAAGCTTAGGCTGCAAATTGCACTTTTCAATCACGTGTCAGAAGTGTAATGAGCACTGCATCCAGGGGCTCCGAGGATGGGGAAGAGTGGACGGGGAGCATGAAGATGGGTGTCCCTGCTCTACTTGGGAATCTCAGGGCTGGAGAAGTCACACCGGGGTCATCTAGTTTGAGGTTCAAGAAGAAAACAGGGCTAAAGAGGTGCTTCCCAGGTGGCACTGGTGGTAAAGAACCTGCCTGCCAATGCAGGAGACATAAGAGACGCGAGTTCGATCCCTGGGTTTGGAAGACTTCCCTGGAGGAGGGCATGGCAGCCCACTCCAGTGTTCTTGCCTGGAGTATTCCATGGGCAGAGGAGCCTAGTGGGCTACAGTCCACGGGGTCGCAAAGAACTGGACACAACTGGAGCAACTTAACACACAAAAAGGTGAAGGAACTTGCCCAAGGTCACTGCCTCCGTCCCCGGGGGTGGCTCTAACAAGCTACCAAAAACAGGTGCCTGAGAAACAACAGACATTTGTTTCTCACAGCTCTAGAGGCTTGGAAGTCCAAAATCAAGGTCCCAGCAGATTTGGTGTCTGGTGAGGGCCCACTTCTTGGCTCATAGATGGTCATTTTTCCCCGTGCCCCTGAGTGGCTGAAGGAGCAAGGGAGTTCTCTGGGGCCTCTTTCATAAGGGCACTATTCCCTTCATGACCTAGTCACCAGCCCCCAGAGGCTCTAATACCATCATCCTGCAATATCATCACATCTGTTGTTGTTGCTCAGTCATGTCTGACTCTTTGCAACCCCATGGACTACAGCATGCCAGGCTTCTTTGTCCTCCACTATCTCCCAGAATTTGCTCAAATTCATGTCCGTTGAGTCAGCAATGCTATCTAACTATCTCATTCTCTGCCACCCTCTTCTCTTTCTGCTTTCAGTCTTTCCAGCAACGGGGTCTTTTCCAATGAGTCAGCTCTTTGAATCAGGTGGCCAAATTATTGGAGCTTCAGCTTCAGCCTCAGTCCTTCCAACGAATATTCAGGGTTGATTTCTTTTAAGATTGACTGGTCTGATCTCCTTGCAGTCTCCATCACATTGGGCATTAGTATTTAACATGCTGGGCGTTTAGAATCAGGGAGTGACCTAAAGAGTCAGTCTATAGCGGGGACAAAGTGGCAGTCAGCATGTGGACCGTTTGGGGAGGGTTGGATCCCAGGGCTGACTCTCTCTCACATGGGGAGTAAGGCCTAGGAGTCAGACTCTGCCTTCTTGGGGACCCTTTCCTTCAAGATAAGAAGCTCTAATACCCTCTTCCTAAAGGCTCTGTCCCAAATAGTTTCTGGATATTTGCCAAGCAGGGCAGAAAGTATTGGGATCTAGAAGCAGTCTTGGCCTCACTGGCCCAGGTGTCTAAGAAGCCTGGGCCTCATGCGCCCACCAAGTCAATGGCTGCCCCCACCCTCTCAGTCTGGGCCATGGAGCTCCTGCCTCAGAGTCTGGTCAGTCAGTGGATCTGTGCACAAGTGTGAACACCTATCATACCACGAGCTACTGACAAACAGGCCAGATGTACAGTCTGCCCGAAGCTCAAGGGGCTTTGGGCTTGCAGTTCAATGGGTTTCCAATCCAGTACTTGGGTCCCCCACCAGGACCCTGGTGATCCCCTTCCTGACAAATAGGATTCTGCTCCTGGGGCCTGCCAACACTGCGTGTCTCTGCACCCCGCGCCCCACCACCACCACCGCCACTGCACTGCCAGCTCCATCAGGCAGAGTCGTGAAGTGTCCTGTTCATGCATTATCCTCAGCATCCCAAACAGTGCCTGCCAGGTGCCCAAATAAATATTTATTGAGGAAGCAGATGACCAAGGGCTTCCCTGGTGGCTCAGTAGTTAAGAGTAAGCCGATTGCCACAACTGATGAAGAGTTCACATAGCAATGAAGACCAGCACAGCCAAAAATATATTAAGTTTAAAAAAAAAAAGCAGATGGTCAAATAGATGGATGAAATGAAGGCCCAGAACCACCTTACTTTGCATGTCATCTGCCTTTGGGGTCTTAGAGGCTTCTTCCTCCTCTCTCATCTCGTTGGTCTCTCTAAGGTTGCTCCCATAGCCCTCTCAGTATTGAGCTGGGAAGGGCTGGAGCTTGGGGGTCCAGCCCTGAAGCTACATCCTTCTCCTGAGCCCAGCCTACTCCTGGACCACTTTCTCCCGTGCCTCACCCACCAGCGCTCCCTGGGTCCCCATCGCTCAAGGTGGAGTCACCAGGAGTGTGAAAGGAAGATGACCCTACTCAAGGTGTTCGCTCTGGGCCCCAGAGTCACCCTAGCCTGGCTGACACTGCACAGCCCTGTTTCTGCTTCAGCCGCCCTCCCTCTTCAGCACAGACGCTCTGGGCTCAGAAATAGTGTGCCTACCCCCAGATTTTGCCCACATCTGTGAAAGGTAGTACCACTTGAGACAGAGAGTCCCTTGAAAGTCACAACTGAGAGGGAACAGAAAGGAAAGAGTGCCAACTTCCCATTTGCAGAAATGTAGGGAAGGACCAGGGACCAATGGCTCCCTGGTCCTTCCCCAGCCCTGGGGACATCAGAGAAGCAAAAGGGAGAAACAAAGGCAAGAAAGAAATAGTGACCATGAGACAGATGGAGAGTGCCCCACGGTGCCCTGGGAAGGAGATGCCAGCTCACCCCATCATCACCATGGGGCAGAAAAACCTCAGAGCAAGCCCAGGATGGGCCATCAGGAGAGTTACATCCAGGTGGACATTGAGAGCCCCCCCAACCACACACACACACAAATACACACAACCACACACACCCATACACACACACCCGTACACACACACCCATACACACACACCATAAAGACCAGGATTAAAACTTAAGGCAGTTCCCTGGGGGTCAGGGTCACCTAACAGAGAAGGGGATGTTGGTGGTTCCATAAACAGTGATCAGACATGGGCTACACTAACAGGGTTCTGCACATTGATGTTCACTTATCCATCCTCCCGCCACCCCAACACACCCTAAAGTTACCTGAAGCAGCACCAGGTGAGGGTGAGATTCATCTGCTCCCTGCTCAGTATGTGTAATAGCCAAGATGACTGACACCTCTGGAGAATATCAGTTCACAAAGGAAAATGATAAAGTATCTGAGGAAGGCAACCCTTTTTTATTGAAAAAAAAAAAAAAAGATAAGAAAGTAGAGCAGACAAAAATTGAATTAAAAGAATAAACAGAACAAGAATTTAAAATAACTTTATAATAATGATTCTCTAAGAGATACGGGAAGGCACTGGTGAATGAAGCAGGGACACACAGCTTCTACAAAGAGGCAATTGAAAATTCCAGTAGGATAAACATCATGGTTGAAATAAAGAAGTCAGTAGATGAGCTGAACAGCAGAACAGATTCAGCTAAAGAACTAGAAGATTAGATCAATGCTAAATAGCACCATAAAGGGATAAAGAGTTATAAAATATAAAAGAAAAGCAAAGATAAACGAAACACAGAAGTAAAAATGTCAATATGTATTTAATAGGAATCCTCCAAAGAAAGAAAAATGAACAGAGGGGAGAAATATTTCCAAGGAATAATGATTGAGAACTCATAATTAAAGGAAGTTGAAACACCTCAGATTGAAAAGGCTTATATAGTGCCTCATACAGGATGACTCTGGGGGTGGGGGAGGGGGAACTCTAGACATTCTCTTGAGTAACTTAAGATCAAAAGTAATAGGTAAAAGTTTTAAACCTTCCAAGAGAAAAGAGCAGATAAACTCAGTTCATATGAACAAGAAGCAAATCAATGTCAGAATTCTCAACAGTGATCCTAAATACAAAAGAAAAAAGAGCAATACAGTAATATATTTCAGTGTGCAGGGAAAAAAAACCTTTAAACATATAATTTCATATCCAACTAACTCCTATTTAAAAATAAGATCAAAATTAAGGATAGTAACAGACAGGTGAGATCTCAGACTATTCTCTTTAGAAACTCTTGGAGAGGGTCAGTCAGTCAGTTCAGTCGCTCAGTCATATCCAACTTTTAGCGAGGCCATGGACTGCAGCACGCGAGGCTTCCCTGTCCATCATCAACTCCTGCAGTTTGCTCAAACTCGTCCATCGAGCTGGTGATGCCATTCTACCATCTCATCCTCTGCCATCCCCTTCTCCTCTCCTCCTGCCTTCAATCTTTCCCAGCATCAGGGTCTTTTTGCAGGAGGATTCTTTACTACTGTGCCACCTGGGAAACCAGAGTGCAACCATCACAAGCTAGAAGTAAAATTTTAAGCAAATCTAACATGGTAAGACAAGCTTCCCAGATAGCACTAATGGTAAGGAATCCACATGCCAATGCAGGAGACATAAGAGACACAGGTTCAATCCCTGGATCAGGAAGATTCCCTGGAGGAGGACATGGCAACCCACTTCAGTATTCTTGCTTGGAGAATCCCAGGGACAGAGGAGACTGATGGACTACAGTCCGAAGGGCTGCAAAGCATCAAACACGACTGAAGCAGCTTAGCACGCACGCACGCAACATGGTGAGACAAGGTGAGAATCATCACTAAAGTGAGAGATAGCTGTTAGGAACTATATTCAGGGGAAGAGAAAAATATGAATATACTTCAGAACATAAGGGGAAAAAGGTCATCAGAAGTCTTAAAAGGGGACTTCCCTGGTAGCACAGTGGTAAAGAATCAGCCTTCAATGCAGGGGATGCAGGTTTGATCCCTGGTCCAGGAAGATTCCATGGGGTCCGAGAAGATTTCACATGCCACGGAGCAACTAAGCCCTCATGCTGCAACTAAGACCCAATGCAAATTTTAAAGATAAATAAAGAAGTCTTAAAAGGGCAACCAACAGAAAAATTAAAAATAGAATGAATTACTTCTGACCACTCAGCTTTTACAAGGTTATGCTACAGTAACAGGTAACTCCATCTCAGTGACTTGCAACAATAATGGTTTATTTCTCATTCAGGTGTTGGCAGCAGGCCAGCTACTGCAGGTGTGTTTGATATATCTCCCCATTCCAGAACCTGGCTGAAGGAACAAGCCTTATCTCAGCCTCAAGGCAGAGAAAAACGTGCAGTAAGGGAACCACATGATGATACTTAATACTTCTGCTCAGAAATCATGGTCAGATCTTTCTGACTCATATTCCATTTGTCAAGTAAATCTCAAGCCATGCTTGATGTTAACAGAATAGGAAAGTATAGTCAACTCATAGAGAAAGGCAGCAAGTCACAGCACAAAAGGCAGGAATGTATAATCTTCCTGAGGGGAGGATGGTCATATCTTTGAAACCAGGAAAAGAAAATTCACTCTAATTCATATAAGGCATAAAATGGGAAAGGGGCTAGAGAATTACATAAGACAGCAGAAAGGAGTACTAAAATAAATAGAAATTGTAACAAAGACAGGGGGCTTCCCTGGTGGCTCAGTGGTAAAGAATCTACCTGCCAGTGCAGGAGACACAGGTTCAGTGATTCCTGGTTTGGGAAGATCCCACATGATGTGGAGCAACTAAGCCAGTCTGCCACAACTGTTAAGCCTGTCCTCTACAGCCCATGTGAAGAAGGAAAGGGCAACCCACTCCAGTGTTCTTGCCCAGAGCATCCTGTGGACAGAGGAGCCTGGTGGGCTGCCGTCTACGGGGTTGCACAGAGTCAGACACGACTGAAGCGACTCAGCAGCAGCAGCAGAGCTACAGCCCTTGAACCACAGCTACTGAAGCCCATGCGCCCAAGAGCCCCTGCTCCTCAACCAGAGAAGCCACTGCAATGAGAAGCCCATGCACATCAACAAAGAGTAGCCCTGCCCCTCCTCACCACCCACGTGCAACAACAAAGACCCAGTGCAGCCAAAAATAAATACATACCTTTTTTTAAAAAAGAAGTGGTAACATTCAACTTTAAAAAAAAAAAACAAACAAAGATATGGAATCACATATGTGTTGAATTTTCTTGAAAAAGCAAAAGCCAGTAATAAATTTTCTATAAGAGATATGTTTAAAAACAAAATTTAGTTCCCCAGCCTGGATAAGATAGTGCAGATCCATTTTACTGCTCTTCCCCAACTCAGAGCTATAAACCCTGGAAATCATGCCAGAAGCAAAGGTGCTGAAAGGCTGAGTTTACATAGGACCCTGAGACTCATAATATAACAATATATAAAATGTCCAGGAAACAATTTAAAAGTCAACCATCATACCAAGAATCAAGAAAAATCATAGTTTGAATTTTAAAAGGCAATCAACTATGCCAACACTGAGATGAATCAGATGTTGGAACTGACAACATATTTCTAAAGAACTATCATAAAATGCTTCAATAATCAATTAGAAATTCTCTTGAAATAAATGAAAACAATAGACAATCTTAGCAAAGATTAAAGTTATTTTCTGAAAGAACCAAAGGACATTATAGAGTTTTAAAATAACAGAAATATTTTTAAAGAAAACCTCAGTGGATGAGCTCAGTGAAAGAGTAAAGATGATCGAGGATAAAATCAGTGAACTTGAGCACAGATTAATAGATTTCACACAACTGAAACAATGGAGAGAAAATACAAAAAAAAAAAAAATGAGCAGAGCCTCCAGGATGTGGGGAATAATTACAAAAGATCCAACATTCAAATCATCAGAGCCCCGATATAAAAGAAGAGAGTGCAGCTGAAAGATTATTTAAAGAAATATGGCTGAAAACTCTTCAAACATGGCCAAGGAAACAAACCTACAGATTCAAGAAGCTGAGCAAACAGAATAAACTCAAAGAAATTCAGGCCAAGAAGCATCATAATTAAACTTCTGAAAACCAAAGACAAATCAAATTTTTGAAAGCAGTCAGAGAAATGACACATGACCTATCGGGGAACACCAATTCAAATCCATCAAATCACAGTGGATTTTTCATCTGAAATCATGGAGGTCAGAAGGATGTGGCACAACATTTTTCAAGTTTTCAAAAAAATGAACTACCAACTACAAATTCCATGTCCTGTGAAAATACTCCTTTAGGAATGAAGAGAAAATAAAGATATTCTCAGACAAAGAAAAACAAAAAGAATGCCTTGCTACCAGAGCTGAGCTATGCTTAGAGATTGACGAAAGAAATTTTTTCAAACAGAAAGGAAATTATTTTAAAAGAAGAAGAATCCTGGAGCATCAGGCAGGAAGAACAAAAAATAATGGTGCATACAATACTATCTTATTCCTCATACTTGATGACTGAAACAAAAATTGTAACATCACCTGATCCTCAAGCTCCTGAAATTTGGAGAATTCATGCAAACACTTCAAAAATAATTCAGTTCAGTCAATTCAGTGGCTCAGTCATGTCCAACGCTTTGCGACCCCATGAATCGCAGCACACCAGGCCTCCCTGTCCATCACCAACTCCCGGAGTTTACTCAAACTCATGCCCATCGAGTCGGTGATGCCATCCAGCCATCTCATCCTTTGTCGTCCCCTTCTCCTCCTGCCCTCAATCCCTTCCAGTGTCAGGGTCTTTTCCAATGAGTCAACTCTTTGCATGAGGTGGCCAAAGTGTTGGAGTTTCAGCTTCAGTATCAGTCCTTCCAATGAACACCCAGGACTGATCTCCTTTAGGATGGACTGGTTGGATCTCCTTGTAGTCCAAGGGACTCTCAAGAGTCTTCTCCAACACTACAGTTCAAAAGCATCAATTTTTTGGCACTCAGCCTTCTTCACAGTCCAACTCTCACATCCATACATGACCACTGGAAAAACCATAGCCTTGACTAGACGGACCTTGGTTGGCAAAGTAACATCTCTGCTTGTTAATATGCTATCTAGGTTGGTCATACCTTCCTTCCAAGGAGTGAGCGTCTTTTAATTTCATGGCTGCAGTCACCATCTGCAGTGATTCTGGAGCCCAAAAAAAGTCAAGTCTGACACTGTTTCCACTGTTTCCCCATCTATCTGCCATGAAGTGATGGGACCAGATGCCATGATCTTAGTTTTCTGAATGTTGAGCTTTAAGCCAGCTTTTTCACTCTCCTCTTTCACTTTCAAGAGGCTCTTTAGTTCTTCACTTTTTGCCATGAGAGTGGTGTCATCTGCATATCTGAGGTTATTGATATTTCTCCTGGCAATCTTGATTCCAGCTTGTGCTTCTTCCAGCCCAGCGTTTCTCATGATGCACTCTGCATATAAGTTAAATAAGCAGGGTGACAATATAGAGCCTTGACGTACTCCTTTTCCTATTTGGAACCAGTCTGTTGGTCCATGTCCAGTTCTAACTGTTGCTTCCTGACCTGCATATAATTAACACCACTTTTACACAGCTCTACTAAAAACAGAAAAGGAGGAAATTTTCCCCAATTCTACAAGGCCAGTTTTGGTAACAAAACTAGACAAAGAAAGTACAAAAAACAAAAAGGATAACTACAGATCAGTATCTCTCACAACTAGGAAAAATCCTCAATAAAATGGCAAACTGAATCCAACAACATATAAAAAGAATTATACATATGACTGAGTGGGATTTATTCTAGGTTTGCAAGGCTAGTTCAGTATTCAAAAATCAATGTAGTCCACTATCAGTGAGCACACAGAAGCAGAAATTTAAAAGCACAATACCATTTACTCCAAAGAATGAAATATTTAGGCATAAGTTTAACAAAATATATGTAGAACCTGTATCCTGAAATATACAAAGTGCTGATGAAATACATTAAAGAAGATCTAAATAACTGAAGAGCCATACAGGTTCACAGATTGGGAAGACTCAACATAGTAAAGATGTTAATGCTCCTGAAATTGATCTATAGGTTGAATGCAATTCTTATCAACACATTTTTTTGTAAACAAAGAAACAGTAAGATGAGAGAGAGAGAGATTAATTATAAGGAATCAGCTCACATGATTATGGAGGCTGATAAGTCCCAAGATCCACAGCTGAGAGGGAAGCTGAGAGGGGGACCTCCTTGGTAGTCCAGTGGCTAAGACGCCACACTCCCAATGCAGGGACCCAGGTTTGATGACTGGTCAGGGACCTAGATCCCCCATGCTTTTCCCCAACTTTGGTTTTCAGATGTTTAATTATGATGTTTCTTGTATAGTTCCTGTTTGAGTACAGGCCTGAAGACAGGGGAAGACTGAGGTTTCAGCTTGAACACTGTCAGGCAGAGAGAGAACAAATTCTCCCTTACTCAATCTCAGTTCTATTCAAGACTTCAGTGCTTTGGATGAGGCCAACCTGCTTTAGGGGAGGGCAATCTGCTTTACTCATTCTAGGGATTCAAATGTTAACCTAATCTGGAATATCCACACACCCTCACAGACACACCCAGAATAACAGTTAATCAAATATCTGGGCAGGGTGACATATTAAAAAAAAGACAAAAATAAAATTTAAAAATTAACCATCACAGTAGACAAGCTTATTCTAAAATTTATAGTTGGGCCTCTGTATGCACAGATGTGGAGCCCACAGACATGGGGAGCTGACTGTACGACACCAGTTGATATAACAGAGGAGCATCTGAGGATTTGGTATCTGCTGCAGGGGTGGGGGGTGGGGGGAGGGCAGAACCAATGTCCTGTAGATAATGAGGGATAACTGTATGTGAAAGGGCATAGGCTCTTGAATTGCTAAAACAATTTTAACAAAGAGGAATAAAGTGAGAGAAATCACTCTTCCTGATATTAAAAATTACTTTATAGCCATAGCAATCAGGACAATGTGGTATTGACAAAGAGATAAACACATAGATCAATGGAACACAAGAGAGAACCCAGAAATAGATCTACACAAATACACTTAACCGATTTTTGACAAAAATACAAAAGCAATTCAATGGAAGAAGAATAATGTTCTCAACAAATGATGCTGGAACAATTGGATTTCCATAAGCAAAAAAATGAACTCTGACCTAATCTGACAGCTTATAAAAAATTAACTGAAAATGGATCACAAATTTAAGTGTATAGTTGTAAAACTATAAAATTTTTATTTAAAAAAAAGTAGAAAAATCTCCTGGTTCTAGAGCTGGATAATGTGTTCTTAGATTTGATACCAAGCAAGATTTATAAAGGAAAAACCTGATATATTAAATTTCATAGATGTTAAAAACTTTTGTTCCATGAAAGTCTATATGACAAGACACACAATGGAAAGAATATTTGCAAACCACATCACAATAAAAGAATAGCATCTAGAAAATATAAAGAAAATACACATATACAATTAGAAACAACTAATGTTGGAGAACTTGGATGCCCATAAGCAAATATATAATTAGAAAATGAGCAAACTACATGAACAAACACTTCACCAAAGAGGACAAACAGATGGTAAATAGGCACAGGAAAAGATGTTTAACATCATTAACCATCAAACAAATGCAAATTAAAACCACAATGAGATGTCGCTGTATACCTCTCATTATGACGAAAATAAAAAACAGGAACACCACCAAATGCTGGGAAAGATGTGGAAAAACTGGGTCACTCATACATTGCTGATGAGCATGTAAAATGGTACCGCCACTCTGGAAAATAGTTTCTTGTAAAACTAAACAAGCAATTACCACAGAGCAAAGCAATTCCACTCTTGGTCTCAGAGGGGGAAAAAAAAAAATGTATGTTTGCCAAAAAAAAAAAAAAAATTGTACACAAATAACAGCTTAGTTTGTAATACCCAAACAATGGACATTTCAGATGTCCTTCAACAGATGAAGGACAAACTGCAATGCAGACATACCATGGAACACTATACTTAGCACTATACTTAACACTATACTTAAAAACAATGAACTATTGGGACTTCCCTGGGGGTCCAATGGTTAAGACTCCCCACTTCCACTGCAGGGGGCACAGGTTCAATCCCTGGTTGGGGAACTAAGATCCCACATGCCACATGGTCTGGTCAAAAAACAAATTAGAATATCAGTATATCATTAAAAAAAAAAAAAGAATGAACTATTGATACAGACAACAACTTGGATAAATCTGAGAATTATGCCAAGTGAGAAAAGTCAACCTCAAAATTTTATGTGTTACATGATTCCATTTAAATAACATCTCCTTCAACAACAAATTAGTGGTTGCCAGGGATTAGGAACAGTTGGGGAGGGAAGGTGGAGGTGGATGTGACCACGAAAGGACAATAAGGATCCTTGTGGTAACAGAACTGCTCAGCATCTTGGCTGTGGTGGTGGATACACAAACCAACAGATGTGATAAACTGTAAAGAACTAAATGTGCACACACAAAGATTTAACCATCCACACACAAATGAGTACAAGTGAAAGTGAGAACGTCTGAATAAGGAATAAGATTGACGGATTGTATCAATGTCAATATCTTGGTTGTGAAATTATACTACGGTTTTATATAACATTACCATTAGGGGAAACTGGTTAAAGTGTACACTGAATGGATCTCCCCATATCTCATATAATGTATGTGAATCAACAATTATCTCAAAAATTTTAATTAAAAAACCAAAATCTATAGAAAAGTTGAAAAATAAAGATATGATATGGCAGAAATGGAAGACTACCAATTATATTCATTCTTCCCCTCTTCTATATAATACAATTTCAACTGGACACATGGGCTTCCAGGAACAGACTACATTTCCCAACTTCTTTTGAAACTAAGAGTGGCCTGTAACTAAATTCCAATCTTGGGATGTAAGCAGTAATAATGTATTCAACTTCCAGAAAGTATTCTTTTTCCTTTTTCCAGGAAGTATTCTTAAAGAAAGGGTGGCACTTCCCTGGTAGTATAGTGGCTAAGATTCCATGTTCCCAATGCAGGGGACCCAGGACCCATCCCTAGTCAGGGAACTAGATCCCACACTGCAACAAAGATCAAAGATCTTGTGTGCCATAACTAAGACCCAGCACAGCCTAAATAAATAAATAAACAGAAATTAAAAGAAAAAAAAAAAACAAAAAACGAAAGCAGGCATGCCCTTCTCCTTCCCCTTCTTACTAAATCATGCGCAAAAAGGACATAACCTAGGAAGGACTATGTCCTTGCGGAAAGACCCTGGGGCCCTAAGGACTTTATGTAGTTGCCATAACTGGTCTCATCTGCCTATGTTTAATTAAAAAGAAATAAACTTCTATCGTGTTTAAGCAGTACCAGCCTAGGCTTCTTCTGGCTTTTATGAAATAAATCTCTACTTTTTGGGGACACTGGTATTTTAGGCTTTCTCTGACTACAGTTGAATCTGAACCTAATTAATACAAATAAAAGATATTCCATAGAGAAATAAATCACAGGTTTATTTTAAGACCAGGTAGAATTCCAGGCCAAAAAGAAAACTGCAAGAGACAAAGAAGGAAGTTAGAAACTATAAAAGAACAATCAGTTCAGTTCAGTAGCCTAGTTGTGTCCGACTCTCTGTGACCCCACGGATGGAAGCACGCCGGGCTTCCCTGTCTATCACCAACTCCCGGAACTTGCTCAAACTCATGTCCATTGAGTTGGTGATGTCATCCAATCATCTCATTCCCTGTCATCCCCTTCTCCTCCGGCCTTCAATCTTTCCCATCATCAGGGTCTTTTCTAGTGAGTCAGTGGCCAAAGTATTAGAGTTTCAGCTTCAGCATCAGTCCTTCCAACGGATATTCAGGACTAATTTCCTTTAGGATTGACTAGTTGGATCTCCTTGCAGTCCAAGGGACTCTCAAGAGTCTTCTCCAACACTACAGTTCAAAAGCATCAATTCTTCAGCACTCAGCTTTCTTTATAGTCCAACTCTCACATCCATACATGACTAACGGAAAAATCATAGCTTTGACAAGATGGACCTTTGTTGGCAGAGTAATGTCTCTGCTTTTTAATATGCTGTCTAGGTTGGCCATAGCTTTTCTTCCAAGGAGCAAGCATCTTTTAATTTCATGGCTGCAGTCACCATCTGCAGTGATTTTGGAGCCCAAAAAAATAAAGTCTCTCACTGTTTCCATTGTTTCCCCATCTATTTGTCGTGAAGTGATGGGACCGGATGCCATGATCTTAGTTTTCTGAATGTTGAGTTTTAAGCCTACTTTTTCACTCTCTTCTTTCACTTTCATCAAGAGGCTCTTTAGTTCTTCTCCACTTTCTGCTAAGGGTGGTGTCATCTGCGTATCTGATGCTACTGATATTTCTCCCGCAATCTTGATTCCGGCTTGTACTTCATCCAGCCTGGCATTTTGAATGATGTACTCTGCATATAAGTTAAATTAGCAGGGTGACAACATATAGCCTTGACGTACTCCTTTCCTGATTTGGAACCAGTCTGTTGTTCCACATCCAGTTCTAACTTGCTTCTTGACCTGCATACAGATTTCTCGGACGGTAAGGTGGTCTAGTATTCCCATCTCTTTCAGAATTTTTCAGTTTGTTGTGATCCACATAGTCAAAGGCATTGGTGTAGTCAATAAAGCAGAAGTAGATGTTTTTCTGGAATTCTCTTGCTTTTTCTATGATCCAATAGATGTTGGCGATTTGATCTCTGGTTCCTCTGCCTTCTCCAAATCCAGCTTGAACATATGGAAGTTCACGGTTCATGTACTATTGAAGCCTCACTTGGAGAATTTTGAGCATTACTTTGCTAGTGTGTGAGATGAGTGCAATTGTGTGGTAGTTTGAACATTCATTGGCATTGCCCTTCTTTGGGATTGGAATGAACACTGACCTTTTCCAGTCTTGTGGTCACTGCTGAGTTTTCCAAATTTGCTGGTATATTGAGTGCAGCACTTTAACAGCATCATCTTTCAGGATTTGAAATAGCAATAGCTCAACTGGAACTCCATCAATAGATCAGGACAATAAAGATCATGAATATAGGTGTGTTTAATAATACTGTCTCAAAGGCTATAAAGCAACAGCTGACAAGTACTATGGGAAAATGAGACACATCAGAAACTGCAGTTAAGGAATCTAACATAGTCCTCTCAGAAACCAACAGATCAAGAAGACAAAAATGACAAGATAGACTTGAATAATAGAACTGATCACTTTGAACTGAGATATAATGAACTTTACACCCAAAACATGAGGGATGTATATTATTTTTTAGCCTCATGTGTGGTGCTGTGCCTAGTCACTCAGTCATGTCCGACTCTTTGTGAACCCATGGACTGGAGCCCACCAGGTTCCTCTGTTTGTAGGAGTCTCCAGGCAAGAATACTGGAGTGGGTTGCCAAGCCCTCCTCCAGGGGATCTTCCCAACCCAGGGATCAAACCCACGTTTCCCGCATTGTAGGCAGATTCTTAACCATCTGAGTCACGAGTGAAGCCCTTAGCTCACATGGGACACTCCAAAAAATACACCTCAAGCTAGGCTACAAAGGATGATGATTCAGCCATTTCCGAAGACCATAATAAAAATAGGAATCAATACAAAAGACAGGCTTTTATTAATCTCAAAAGTATAGAAACTGAAAAAGCAAGCTACTTAATAACACTTTATATTAAACAGGAAATAATAGGGGAAATTACAAAATACTTAGAACTGAGTGACAATAAAAACACTACATGTCAAAATTTGTAAGACTAAAGAAAGACTTTAGGAAAATTAATGGCTTTAACTATATTTGCCAGAAAACAACAAAGATGGAAATAATGAGCTAAGTAACTCAGGAATTTAGAAAAAAAATGATTACAGAGTAAACTCAAAGAAGAAAACTATGAAAGAAAAAAAGGGATAGAAATCAATAAAAATGACTTAAGTTAAAATGTCACCTTATTGCAACTCCTAATGAATTAACTGATCTAGCCATTTATCATCAATGGCTCCTGAAACCAATAAAAGAGAGTCAACCAGACACTGTCATTATGTTCCTCTTAAAGGAAGAACACAACCCACTTACAAGGCAGTCATGTAAAAAAAATGTGTGTATATATAGATATCAATATGGATAGACAGGTTAAATGTAGATATAGATAGATTTAGATATACATGTATAGACAGATAGGTCACATTTGATCGACTCTCTAGATCTAGCTGCAAATTTGATGGAAATTTCATGAAGGCTCACCTCTAAATTCAGTGAAAGTTCAATCAAAATTCCAGCAATTTTTTAGAAAGCTGATAAATTGATTCCAAAATTAATATGCAGAAAAATCAAGGTTCAAAGTCCACAAATAGCTAAATCAATTTTTTGAAAGAGCAAAGCATGGTGATTTGCTGTATCAGATATTAGTACATAATATAGAGCTATATAATTTTTAAAACGTTTGCTTATAACTCAAGAACAGACATAAATCAAATAGAGAAGAAGAGAAAATGCTTACATAGATATAGGAACTTGATATATGATCAAGATAACATCATAAATAAGTAGGAAAAGGATGACTTATTTAGTTGATAGTTTGCCCAGAAAAGCCTCTCTCTCATACCATATAGAAAGGTGAATTCCAAGAAGATTAAAGACCTGAAATTGAAAGGCAAAATAATCAGTAATATAGAATAAAAACAAGTAAAACTCTTCTTGTGATCTTTGTCAGGGATGAAACTTCATCATCAAAACCCAAATAGCAAAAACCATAAGGAACTGATTGACTTGACTATAACTAACAAAGATTTATACTAATTGAAAGGATGCTACATTCATTTTGAAGGGCTGCCATAACAGAATACCACAACTAAGCAGCTTAAAACAGACATTTATTGTCTCATCATTCTAGAGGCAAGAAGTCTGAAGGCAAGGTGTCAAGCAGGCTTTTTCCCTCTGAAACTTTTAGGGGAGAATCTTCCCATGCTTCTCCTCGTTTCTGGTTTTTGCCAGCATTCCTTGGCATTCTTTGATTTGTAGGTGATCACTCCAATCTCTGCCTTTATCACCACGAGGCCATCTTCTCCCTGTGTGTCTCTGTTTTAGTATGGTATTTTCCTCTTCTTATAAGACAGAAGTCATATAGGATTTATAATCACAAGATTTGATTTCCAAATAAGGTCACATTCACAGATACTAGGGGTTATGACTTCAACACGTCTTTCTGGGGAATACTATTCAACCCACTACAGTCTACCCTATACCCTCCACCCCAAATTTACATCCAACCTACATGCAAAATACATTCACCCCATCCTAACAGTCACAAGTCTTAACTCATTCCAGCAATAATTCTAAGTCTAAAACCTTATCTAAACATTATCAACTCACCAAGTTCCAAATCTCATCATCTAAATCAGGTATAGATGAGATTCTGGGTATGATCCATTTGGGGACAAAATTCCTCTCCATCTGTGGACCTGTGAAACTAGAAAACAAGTTATCTGCTCCCAAAACACAATAATGGGACAGACATAGAATAAACATTCCCATTCTAAAAGGGAGGAATTTAAAAGAATAGAATGAAGTAGGAAATGACAACCCTTCCAGTACTCTTGACTGGAAAAGTCCATGGACAGAGAAGCCTGGTCAGCTACAGTCCTTGTGGGTCTCAAAGAGTTGGATACAACTAAGTACATACATACAAAGAAATAAAAAGGTCACCATTCTCAAACAAGTCTGAATCCCAGAAGAACAAATTCAAGGTCTGAAATTAATTCTCTGTGGCTTGATGCTCTGTCCTCTGGGCCTGTAATGATAGCTGTTGCCTCTTTGGTCTCTGCCTTTGTATCTGTGAATCTGTGATCTCAAAGTCACTCATCTTTTTCTTCAAGAGTAGCACGTTTGTGGTTGAATAGCTCTATCACCTACCTTCCTTTCTATATTAACAGAATCCCAGAAGTCTGACAGTTTTCTTTGTTTGATCTAGTCTTTGTCCCTTTCAGTGCAAGCTGACAGTGTTTCCACTGGTATAAATTTTCACAAACCTTGTGTGTCTCCTGTGTATGTCAAAGACATCTATGCCATTAGACACAACTGTTCCCCACAGATACTTTCCACATAACCCTGCCTCTATTTCTGGCTTCTGCTGAGATCTGGTTTGACCCATTAGTCATCTACCTAACTCTTTTCAGCAAAATGCTGTCCAAGGCACACCCTTGGTGCCCTCTGCAAAGTGTGCTTACTCAACGTTGAATTTTCTAATTTTGACAATCAGGAGGAGCCAAGAAACTCCCAAACCATCAAGCTCTGGTTCCTTTATTTTGAACAACTTCTTTCTCAATTTATCTCTTTCCTCTTGGAACTTGCTATCAGCCGTAAAGAGAAACCAGGCCACACCCTCCACACTTTGCCTGGAAATCTAAATACCTAAGTTGAGTCCTGATTTTTACCCAACAACAGGACATAAATCAGCCAAATTTTTTACTACTTTATAATAAGAATTGCTCTTTTTCTAATTTCCAATAACATGTTCCTCGTTTTCTTCTCAGGCCTCACCAGAAACACCTTTAATGTTCCTATTCCATGCACCATTCTATTCATGATGATGATTGTGCTCTCTAAAACGATAGAAGCTTTCTCAACTGCTCTCTTCTATCTGAGCCCTCACTAGAATAGCCTTTAACATTCATATTTCTGCCAACAATCTCTTCAATTTAATAGTGGATTTCTCTATAATGAACCCCAACTTCTTCCAGCCTCTGCCCATTACCTAATTCAAAAGCCACTTCCACATCTTTAGACTTTTGTTAAAGCAAATACCTCACTACCCGGTTCCAAAATCTGGACTAGTTCCCTAAGGCTGTCATAAAATAGTTAAATAAACTAGGTAACTTAAAACAACATAAGTTTATCCTCTCACAGTTCTGGAGACTAGAAGTCTGAAGTCAAAATGTCAGCAGGACCACGCTATCTATGAAGGCTGTAGAAAATAATCCTTCTTTGTTCCTTTCAGTTTCTGAGGGCCCCAGACATTCCCTGGCATGTGGCAGCATAACTCCCATCTCTATCTCTGTCTTTACGGGGTTTTCTTTTACATGTCTTTCTGTGTCCTCTCCTCTTCTTATAAGGACACCAGTCATTAGATTTCATCTTAAGATCCTTAACTAGTTACATCTGCGCAAAGACCCTATTTCCAAATAAGGTCACATTCGGAGGTTCCAGGTGACATGACTTCTTGGAAGACACTATTCAACCTACTGCAGATGCTGTGGACAAATTTAATAAGCAAGTGACTACTGATAGAAAATATTTTAAAGTCTAAAATCATTAAAGATTACTATCTCTAACACGTAAGAAGACTGTGAATCAACAAAATAGAAAACCCTATATAGAAAGAGGCAAAGGATACGAGAAGGCAATCCACAGAAACTCAATGAAGCAGAAACTCAAATGAATAAAACTTTTATAAAGAGCTATTAGATCTCACTAATAATAGGAGAAATTAAAACAAGCAAATTCTACTTTATGCCCATAATTTGGGGTAGAAAAATCAAGCATGGTAATAGGAAGTATTGACAAGAATTGGAGGAATGGGACGCTACGTAATTTATATTGACTTTCAATCTTGCTCAGGGTAAGACCCACAAAGCCTTCCATTTCCTGATCCAACTACTTCTCCAGCCTCATCTCCATCTTCTGTCTCCCCATCTCTGCTGCGGCCCACCAGCCTCCATGCTGCTTCAAGTGTGCCAAGTACATTTCACCCCGAGGGCCTTGGCACTTGTTTCACACGCCTAGAATATACTTACCCATTCATGGCATGACTCCTCTTTTCCTTGAAGTTTATGTTCAAATGTCACTTTTGACGGGGAGGCTTCCTTGACCACTCTGGTAACAGGTCAGAGGCTCCCTCTTTGCCTGATGGATTTCTCTCCATCACAGTTCCAACTCTCTGACACTCTTTATGTTTTGCTTGTTTGTCTGTTTATTGTCCATCTCACTTTACTAGAATGTTCATTCTGCTTTGCTCACTGCTGCATCCCAAGTCTAGAACAGCACCTGGCATATTATAGGTGCTCAATAAATGTGTTGAAGGAATGATGAACAATTAATATTTATTGAGTGATTACTGTGTTTCAAATGCTTTCATTTAATCCTTTCAACAGCTATATAAGTTAGTCATTATTACTTCCATTTTACTGACTTGGAGACTGAGGTTTAGAGGGTTTAGGCAACCTATGAGAGGTCAAAGAGCTAGCAAATGATTGGGCTGGGACTTGAGCCCAGCCTGGTTGATTCTAAAACCCAAGCTCTTAAACACGTCACTATACTTCTGTCAGTCACCCACAGGATTCATAATTCTCACATGGTGGCCATGAATGTCCATGGCTCAGGTCTCCTGCTGTGGGAAACAGGGCTGCCATTCCTCTAGATCTAAAACCACACTCATGCCGAGGCCCTGCCTCCCCCAGACCGCTCCCAGGCAAAGCCAAGCACAGCTGACGGGCTCTTCTCTTGGTAGCTTTGGCTGGAAACTCTCCATCAGCCTAGCCAACACCTTTTTAGAGCTTTGCTGGGTCTCAGATTCTTCCTATCCAATCCTCCATCCTCCCCCATCTCCTTTCCCACAGTCACACTGCCTACTCCTGCTCTCTCCTCTTTGTCCTTCACAAAGTATCCCCCAGCAAATCTCTTGCACCCCAAATCCCACCTTGGCTTTCACTCCTTGGAGGTCCCAACCAAACATAATCTTGGGGACAATCAGGAGTCAGCCAGCATAGTACCTACCATAGCTGGACATACACCCTCCCTCAATGACCCAGCAATTCCTTTCCCATGTATATATATATATATATATATATATATATATACACACAAAAGAAATGTATAAGGTTTTTCGAGAAACTGCCAGAAGTGACTGCAGATAAATTTGCAGAGGCTGGAGAGTTTAGAGTGTCTGTGCTAGCTGCTACTTTCAGTGTGAAAAATGCCAGGTCTGGCGACCACTAGCCCTACCTGCCCCATCTGAGTCACAAGAGAAGCCACTGCGCCTGCCCAGAAACCAAGAAAGCACATGATGAGAGCATCATTGAGGAAGAATAGCACTGTGAACAATTAACTGAGGCCCACAAGGAGTGCATGAGAGCCCTGGGATTTAAGATATGAAATGCTGGGACTTCCTTGGTGGTCCAGTGGTTCAGAATTCACCTTTCAATGCAGAGGACATGAGTTCAATCCCCCATCAGGGAACTAAGATCCCGCATGCCGCATGACAACTAAGCCTGCGAGCCACAACTCGAGAGCCCACATCTCCTGGAGCCCAAGCACCACACAGAGAGCCTGCGCACAGCAATGAAAGGTCCTGTGTGCCACAGCTGAGACGCGATACAGCCAAGTAAACAAATGTTTCTTTTTAAAAAAAGATGTGAAATGGTGGTCTGCTCTGGAAATGTATAATTCTTGAAAAATGAAGAAGACTCAATATTTGGGGGTTCTTTGATCAACACTGATAAATGAAAAAGTATTTATAATGTATTTTTTAAAAAAAGGAAAATATCCCTGGTCAAAAAAAAAAAGAAAGAAATGCACACATATTGTCACCAAAAGACATGCACAATAATGTTCACAGCGGCTCTATTCATAATAGCTCAAAACTGGAAACTACCCAAATGCTTATCAACAGTCAGATGGGTAGATAAATCATGGTATATTCACACAATATGACATTATACAGCAAGGAGAATGGATAATCTACAATTACTCACAACATGGATGGCTCTCACAAACAGAAGACTGAGTAAAGGAGGCCAATGCAAAAGAGTGCAAATCATGAGGTTCCATTTATATAAAGTACGAAACCAAGCAAAACTAATGCATGGTGTTAGAAGTCTGGACACTGCCTACCTTTGGGGGCTGGGTGAGGTGAAGACTAGGAAAGTAACAGGGATTTCTGGGGTGCTGGGGATGTTTTGCTTCTTGACCTGGATAGTAGTTAAGTGCCTTGATTCATTTTTTTGGTTTTTTTTTTTTTTTTGAGAATTCCCCACTTACAGTATGTGTGTTTTTCTCTATGTACATTATACTGCATTTTAAAAATATTAATGAAAAATAGAAGATAGGGCCAGTGTTGAACAGTCACCAGAAAGACAAAATCACAAGCCTACTGATAACCTCTAACCCTATTCCCTGTTCCTGTCAGGGTTCCACCACTCTTAGGGTCACTTCCAGACTCAAAAACGCCCCTTTCTCTTATTCTTGATGGCCAGTCTGCCCCCAAGTCCTGCTGCTTATTTCTTCACAACATCTGTCGACTTTGACCTGGTTTTTTGTGTGTTCCTGCTGTTACCGCTCCATCGGATGCCAAGGCTCAGCAGAAGTTAGCTTCTAACTAGTCTCCCAGCCAGGGAAGGGACTAGGTGAGGCCAGTAAGGTGCCCAGGGGGCAAAATTTAAGGAGGCACCATTCAGAGGGTGCTGCAAGCATGCAATTGACAGCAGAAAGTGATGTTTCTTTAAATTCTCCACCCAGGCACCTGGCTCACCTCCCACTAGCCCCTGCTCTGTCATGCTGGATTAATCTTATTTTCATGTCCCGTCCCTGCCCAAAGATTTGCCATTGTTGCATCCTCATACTAAATTAAGGATGACCCTGGGCAGGTCATACCATCTCCCTTAGCCTCAGTTTCTTTATACATACAGTGAGGAGCCTGGATCAAGAGATAGCAAATAGATTTCCTTATTGAGTACCAAATCAAATTGTTGTAACAGCCATCTGGAGCATTTGATTCAGAAAAATTCTGAGGACAAGTACAGATTCACGGAAGAAAGGTCATGTGATCAAGTCCTGATATGCGTGAGAAAGAGTACAGTCTTGAAGGGAACTTCTCCAGTGGTCCAGAGGTTAAGAATTCCCCTTCCAATGCAGGGGATGTGGCTTCGATCCCTGGTCAGGGAACTAAGATCCCACATGCCACAGGACAACTGAGCCTACACGTCACAACTAGAGAGTTTGTGCATCACAACTACTGAGCCTGCACTCTAGCACCCATGCTCTGCAAGAATAAAAGCCCGCAAGCACAGCAACAAAAAGCCCACGTGTTGCAACAAAGACCCAGGGAGCCAAAAAAAAAAAGACTACAGCTGTGATACACGCATCAGGTGCTTGCCTTAAGTAACTAAGAACAAAGGTTTTATCCTGGCATTCTAGACCCTCCATAATCTAGTCTCATCAGACAATGGTCTTATTTCCTAGAGAATCAAGTCTAAAATGTTCAGCCTAGTTTCAAAATACAGTCAAGAGAAGCGCCCGGGGCAGCAGCACTGCGCTGAGTTGCCACATCACTCTCAGGTCCACTCGGGCAGAGCTCCCATTGGTCAATCCTTGGGCTCCCGCTGGGCTCATCTCCATTTCCAGAACCTAATTCCGAAATATTGTTCTGAACTCCCTCCAGAGAGCTGATTTATGCCCTGGTTAAGGGAAAAGGAACCCAAAATATTGTGCCCATTTGTCTGAGCCATGGATGGTTAAACAGGGTCATCTCTCACCTGCTGGCCAGCCTGGTCCTCTCGGCTCCTCCAGTAGCTGGATTTGATAGCTCAGCTCAGAAGACAAAGCCCAGCCCACGAGCCCAGGGAAATGTCAACCCAGGGCCTCTAGAAGGTGCTCCCCCCTGCCCAGGACTTGCTTATGGAGTTTTCTGAATTCAGAGTGCATGTGCACACACACACAAGCCCAAAGCGCATGACTCACTGAATGGGGAAATCTCCCTAGTCCTAATTTTCTTTTTTTTTCCCTCTCTTTCCACTCAAAATGGAGACGGCTGGGCTCTGCCTGGGCTGGCACACCCAGCACTCTTGTCAGAGAGAACCCAGCTCCCTCCAACCCCTCATCTCTCCTGAGTGGACACCAACATGCACCTACCCAGGAGGCAGATATACATACAGACATGTAATTCAGAGAGATCTGTGCTCTGCTTAGGCCAAACACCAGGAAAATGCAAAACAGAAGTGATTAATTCTCCACAGTGAAGTCTGGATGGCTTCTCAGAGGAGGTGACTGAGGTGGGTCTTACAGGATAAGTAATAGCTGGCCTGGAAGAGCAGAAAGGGAAGGGAAAGCTTGTGCCAAAGATGTAAGTAGAAATGACGTCAACATATTACCTAGCACCTATTGTAGCTCAAAACCCCAGGACAGGGATCTCTAGTCCAGGACCTCATTTCACCTGCTTAGGCATGAAGGGCAGAAATCTTTGCTCTGCCTTCACCAATCAGGGAACATTTCCAATTGTTCTGGAGCTCCCTATGGTCCACTGTCAGACCCTCTCAGGGACATTCCTAACATCCCTGTTCAGGGCAGACCCATGCAGCACAGCACAGTGGGTGAAACAGTAGGGATATAAGACTTCTAGAGGTTGGAGGTCCCAGAGGAGAATGAGCATCTCTGCACCCCTTTCCCCTGGCCATGCCCAGCAAGTGGTCCTGTCCTGTCTGTTTCCTGCTGAGCTCATCACTGTCCATCCATTCATGGGCCATTCCTTTCTGCTCCTTGGTTGAGACCAAGGGATGGGACATGTGATGGAGGAAACAATGGGAAGGAAAGAGTGATCCCCTCCTGAGGCCATGCGACTGGTGGGTAGGGACCCATGGCCCTCCCAATGAGTGAACTGAATAACCTGATTCTCAGGAAGAGATTTCAGTGGAGTCAGCTAGAAGGAGGAGAACTTGGAAACTGCGGAAGCAGTATCTGAGCAGAGAGGGCAAGAGGGACAGCGGGGAGGGATGAGGGAAGGGGAGAGGCAGAAAACACCTTTACCATCATGCAAGACTTCCAGCTGCTGGCTCTCCACCCCCAGCACACTACTACAGGCACCCCTCAAAGCCCTCCTCCCCCATGGAGCCTTCCCAGAGTACCCCAGCCAGAAGTGCCAGAAGCACAGCCAAGGTTGAGGACCACTCCCTCCAGACAGGTATCTTAGGAAGCAGGACCCTGCAGTGGAATTAACAAGGGCTCAGGAGGCTCAATCTGGGTTTCATTTGCAGTTTCACCTCAACTGGATGGGTGACCTTGGGCAGCATACTCATCATGAACAAGGACGACCTTTGCACCTGCCAGATAACAAGTGACCGTGATATGTACATCTTTCAACATTGAGAGGATTACATAAGATATTCATAAGGCCCCAGAACTCAGTAGATGCTTAATACTTGATACATGTATTTCTCTTGTAATATGCTTCATTTCCAAGCACACACCTCACCTCCTCATCTAAATGGCAAGCTCCAGGAGGGCAGTTTTATAAAACACACACACACACACACAGTGCCAACACAATGCCTGGCACACAGACGGCTCAATATATGCCTTTCAGAAATAACAACTTTCAGAGCAAGAGGGAGGGAAAGGAAGCAAGGAGGCAGAAACTTGAGAAGAGAGCTTTGCTCCCTGCAAGGCTGGGCGAGGCTGAGTCCCATCCTTCTCATCTAGTTGTAAAGCGCCTGTGTTCATTATTTTAACAGTTATTCGTGATCAAACGATTTGGTGTTAATGTGGATCTAATGTATAAATCCATACGGGTCCCACAGTCATTTAGCATTAATTAAACGAGGCCATTATAAGGCTGGGATTCCGCTGGGTTTATTGCGCTTAGCAATTAATGGCAGGAACCACTTGGCCACTCCGCTTTCCGTCTGCGTTTGCCTGTCCCCTTTACCTCCAGAGGGCGGGGCTGGAGCAGTCACAGCTGCCCTGGGATGGAGAGCGGGGCACAGGAGGCCCCTGGCTGGGGTGCAGAAAGATGACTGACAGGTGGGAGTTCACTAGAGGCCCAGCCTTGCCTTGAGAAGCTGACATTTCATTAAGAAGAAATAAGGGCTGCATTGGCAGAGCACTGGCCTGGGAGTCTGGAGAACGGGGTTTCAGTCCTGCTCTAATGCTGCTGACTGGCTGCGCAACCTTGTACAAGGAACTTTCCCTCTCTGTTCTGCATCAGTTAATTCAGGAGCCTGCACAAGCCAAGCTCATTCCCTCTGCCTGGAACGTATCTCCTTCTGCTTTTCCCTGGCTGCTTCATTCCACCATCCAGGTCTCAGCTCACATATCTGCTTACCCAAGAAGCCTCCCCACCACCTATTCCCAACCACCCCATTAATCTGCAGCATGTTTTCTCTGCTTTACTTCCTTCATGGGACCTGTACATGCATACTCAATCTCTTCAGTCGTGTCCGACCCTTTGTGACCCCGTGGACTGTAGCCCATCAGGCTCCTCTGTCCCTGGGGATTCTCCAGGCAAGAATACTGGAGTGGGTTGCCATGCCCTCCTCCAGGGGATCTTCCTGACCCAGGGATCGAACTTGTATCTCTTGCCTCTCCTGCATTGACGGTGGGGTGGGGGGGGTAGTTCTTTACCTCTAGCGCCACCCAGGAAGCCCTCATGGGACCTATAACTATCTAAATTACCTCAGGGGACTTCCCTGGTGGTCCAGGGGCTAAGATGCCTTGCTCCCAGTGCACGGGGCCCAGGTTCGATCCCTGGTAAGGGAACTAGATCCCACATGCCATAACTAAAGGGTTCACATGCTACAGCTAAAGATCCCACATGCCACAATGAAGACTAAAAACCTGCATGCTGCAACTAAGATCCGATGCAGCCAAATAAAGATAAATATTTTTTATACATTGTCTCAGCATTTGTACTCATTTTTTTGCTTGTATATTATGTCTGTCTCCTCCCACTATAAGTTCCACAAACCTAGGACTTCATTGGTCTTATTTATCACTCTAACACCAATTCCCCGAACGGAACCTATTCTGTACATGGCACATGTGTCTGGCACATGGCAGGGGCTCAGAAAATAATCTGTCCATTGAATGAATAGTTAGGTGACCACTCGGTGCCCTCCGAGATGGGCACTCAATGGTCCTTGACATCTGGGCCCAGGAAGCAAGGGCAGACTGGGGGGCAAATAGAGAAGGATTAGGCAGGTGGCAGAAGGGTGGTTGGGATAAGTCCTAAGGGGCTGAGCAAAGCCGGCCTGGAGGGGAGGAAAAGACGGGTGTTGCCTTCAGCAGAAGTGAGACAGGATCCATGATGGTGGAGAGCGCCGAGTCTCAGCAGCTGCTACCCTTTGGGCTTCCAGCCAAGACCATTTGGTGAAACTATTTATTCATAATCACAATATAAGAATCCTCTGTGGACTGGGACAGTTTCTCTTCAAGGCACCACCATGCATATCACTTCACATTATTCTCCTGCCATTCTCTTATTTTCTGTTGCTTAGAATACTTACAAAATTAAAAACATTAGTTATCGATTTGCATGTCCTAAGTCACTTCAGTCATGTCCAACTATTTGTGACCCATGGACTGTAGCCCACCAGGCTCCTCTGTCCATGGGATTTTCCAGGCAAGAATACTAGTGTGGGTTGCCATGCCCTCCTCCAGGGGATCTTCCTGACCCAGGGATTGAACCCGCGTCTCCTGCATCTCCTGCATTGGCAGGCGGGTTGTTTACCACTAGCGCCACCTGGGAAGCACTTCGCAATTTCCAGAAGACCCCTTCCTACAAAAGAATTCAGTACGTTTCCCATTTTGTGGAGGAGAAGATTCAGGGAGATGAAGTAACTTGTTCAAAGTCGCTCAGGGAATAACAGGTAGCGTGAAAAACTCAAATTCAAAACTCAAAAATTGTCTACAACCCAACAGCCTGTTTTCCAGATGAGGAAACTGAGGCAGAGGGTATCTGGTGAGATTACGACCACCCTCACATACGCCCAGGGAGACTAAGCTATTTGGAGGGTCAGGTGAGGCCTGATGAGAACGGGGGAAGGGAACAATCTCCTTTCAGACTGTAGCATGGAGATGGAGATTAGCCCAAATGAAATATTTCATTATTCTAGTTCAGGGAGAGAGCATCAGAGAATCATGGTCTTACAGATTCCAAGAATTTTTAAGCTGAAAAGGATGATGGAGATGTCTCTTATCTCTTTATACTAAGATCAGATATAGGGCTCAGTTCCCTGTTCTAAGCTCTTTGACTTATCATTTCTGAAATGAAAAACGTGAGACCATGCACAAAGTGGGCCGGTGAATATCTGATGCAGGGTCGAGTACCGAAGGGAGACGAGTAAGGCAGATCAGGGCTAACACGTCAAATAGCCACCTCCACTCAGCCTCAGTGTTAGGGTCCAATAGGGAGTGGCGGGGACTGTGGTGGAGAACATAAGCCTGTCTGAGGTGGGCATTCCTGTAGCCAATCATTGCTATATAGGCATGCAGGCCCAGTGTTACCAATTCTTTTTTTTTTTTTTTTAAGAAATGCCAGAAATAAAGATCTTTACAAGGAAGAATTTTATGCGCAACATAGCCCAAAAATTAAAAAAAAAAAAGTCTAGAATTTTAAATGTTGGCGTGTAAATGTAAAGCACTGTGTAGGCCAGACAAAATATGTCTAACATCAAGTTCCATCCACTGACACTTGTAGTTAAGGGGATAAATCAACCCTGTTGAGCCCCTTCATTGTACAGAGGGGACAACCCCAAGACTTAAACCATGGTCCTGAGATCACAAGCAATTAGGGGTAAAGCTTAGATGCCACGCCTCCAGATTTCTAATACAGTTCTTAAACTGTGGACTCAGGGAGCAGACATCTGAGAATCCAGAGGGTTTAGAGACACATGACTATGTGGTTTGATGTCCTGAATCTACACATTTCCATCTGGCCCAGTCCCTGGTCCAGAAGCCAAGTCCAATCTCCCACCTGACCTGGAAGGCCTTGTCCACAGAAGATGGGCAAAGGTTGGAGGCAGCACCTCCTGGTCGTCTTCCACCCTACACCTTGGGAGGGCCCCCCAGCCTCTTCACAATGCCCCATCCTCAGGCCACTTAGGATGCAGCACTGTGGCACAAGCCAGCTGTCACTTAGGCACTTAAAGGCAGAACCGTGGAAAAACCAAACCACTGTTATTACACTTAATAACCAGTTTCCACATCATCAACTCATTGGAGTCTGAGAGGCGCTGTTAGGGTGTCAGCTCCCTCAGCCTCACAAGTCAGCACTAGTGGGGGACACGGGCGGGCTGGGCACCAGCCTCTGGGAGTTATTCTGTCCCCCTCCTGCCCATGCACACAGAGGACACGCACCCAAGGGCAGCCTGAGATTCCGTCCTGCCCTCTCCCTCCACCCACAGTGCTCAGAAGCTTCACAGCTATACCAACAGCACCCGGGGTTTTGGAACAAGGCCAGAACCCCAGAGAAGGGGCCTCTGGACCCCGACCAGGAACTGAACAGGAAGGAGCTAGGCTTGGCACACTGGGGCCCGGGGTCCAGAGGAAGTGTGTCCAAGACTGGGCCTCCTTGGGTAGGATCATGACTCTGCTGTGCGGCCTTGATTGAGTTACTTCATCTTTCTGAGCTCCCGCTGCCCCATGTGTATAAGGTGGTGCCTCAGAGTTTTCTCGTAAGGGATCACTGAAATGTATGCACAGTGACCAGGATGATGTCCATACTCAGTAAACGGCAGGTGGCTTAGATGGCAAAGAATCTGCCTTCAGTGCAGAAGACCCAGGTTTGATCCCTGGGCTGGGGAGATCCCCTGGAGAATGGAATGGCAACCCACTCCAGTATTCTTGCCTGGAAAATTCCATGGACAGAGAAGCCTGGAGGACCACAGTCCAAGGGGTCGCATAGAGTCAGATACAACTGAGCAAACTTTACTACAACTGCCTGCTACAACTACTACAACAACTATGATTGAGCAGAAAGATGTAGAGTTTGGGTGTCCTGAACCAGGGGGAAAAGGACAAGCACAAGGATTAATTAGAAATAAGACCACTAAGAAATGTTTCTAAACAAAAAATTATGTTTCGGAATTTCTAATATACTAAGGAGAGGAGGTCTTTTAGAGCTGCGCTTAAAACAGCTAGCAATAATAAAACCCGACATTCTTCTCACTGCCTCCTTTCAAAGAGCAGAGAATTCCTAGAGGTTAATTTACTTACCTAAGGTAATCCAACAAGCAAGTTGTAGAACTGGGCTTGGAGGCCAGGCAGTAAGACTGGAACTGAGATTTTAGCCATCCTTGCCCGCCCTCCTCCCCTCTCCCCTCCCAGTCCTGGTATCTACAGGGAAGACCTGTTGGGACGTGGGGTTGGCAGAGAGAGAGGATGGCAGGTGGGCAAGGCTACAGTTATCCGGGGACTTGAGGTCCTAACCCCAGACTGTTCTGCACTGAAACGGTAAATGACCCCGGAGGTTTAGCGAACAATTCTGATAGAGGCCAGGGCAGAGGCCTCCAGAATGCAATGATCCTCCTGTCGCTCTGGGTCGAGGCCACATGAGCCACACCTTCCGTGAGGCCTAGCCAAAGCAGTGGTCCCCAGTGGGAGCCCTGGATGGCAAAGGACCAGGCCCCTTCCCAGACCCTGGCCCGCGCACACACCCTGCTGGACGGGCCCCTCCCACAGCCCGGCTGTAGCGCTGGCCTGAGGCGGTGTAGTGCTGCCATCTTTTGGCCACATGCTGCACTGCAGCCCCACTTGCCCTATGGGGTGAACCCAGCCAGAGCCGCAGCCCCCAAGGGCACAGGCCGCCAGCCTGTCTTGCACACCTGGAAGGGGTCCTCCTCTGTGAGCCCTGGTAGGACGGCTTCTCAGCCTCAGCCATGGCCCGAGGCTCCAAACCAGCCCAGGCAGCCACAACGGGGCCCTCTGCCCTAGGAGAGGGGCCAGGTACCCAGGCCCCAAGGGGCCCAGGGCTCCCTGAGGTTGCCCCCTGCCCGATCCAATGCCTGGGCTTGTGCTGGGAAAGGCTGAGAGGGAGAGAGATCATCTCTGGAGACCTGAGGGGGAGGGAGGGGTTCACGGCAGCGTCTGTGAGGTGCCCAGAGAGCCAGGAGCCCTTACCTCTAGAGAAGGGATTGTGGGTAATTAATGAGTATGCTTTTGTTAGTTTGCTTCCCTATTTATTTGTTGGGCTGTGTTTATTTCTTTTTCTTCTTTATGCTTAACTGGAATTTTACATTTTTCTACAATGCCCAAATAAGCCTCTAGAAATAATGTGGTATGTTTATAAACTCACATGTGTTAGTCACTCAGTAGTGTCTGACTCTGCGACCCCATGGACTGTAGACTGCCAGGCTCCTCTGTCCATGGATTTCCCAGGCAAGAATACTGGCGTGGTTAGCCATGTCATTCTCCAGGGGATCTTCCCAACCCAGGGACTGAACCCTGGTCTCCTGCAGGTGGGTTCTTTACCATCTGAGCCACCAGGGAAGCCCGTTTATAAACTTACCTGAAGATAAATCGGCTTTTAAGTAAAGACACAACAATTCTAAAGCAAAAAGCAACCTTTTTCCAAACCCCTTTCACAGATAAGAAGAATGAGCTCAGAAATGGTGACTTGCCTGAGGTCACACCACCAGTCAGTGGAGGGTCAGAATCGGAACTTCTCTCTCAGGACAGGCTCCTTCTTCTTTTGAGAGTGGGCTGTGGCTTGCCTGACCCCTCCAGTCATGCCGTGACCCCCTATTAGTCCTACAGCACCCATTTTTCTGTTTACTGTCTGTTCATCTCATGTAAGCTTTGTGAGGACAGAGACCTCACTTGCGTTGCTCACTAAGGTATTCCCAGCGTCGTTTGAGTGAGTGAATGGAGTTAATCAGGGAAGGCTTCTAAGAGGAGGTGAGTTATACAACCATTTTTGCAAAGGCAATGGTAAGAGATCAACAGAGAAGATGGGAAGCATCCCAGGAGGTGGAGGATGGCTAGAGCTGGCACACAGTAACTGTGCACTCCCAAGTTCTGGTGGGGGAGGAGGAAACTGTAGAATGGCATGGACTGTCCTCCCATACACACAGGCGGGCTAGGGATGTTTTTGCTCATTCTGGGAATCTGGGACAGAAGTTGGAAAGAGCTCCTCTCTGGAACCAAGAAGGACTCACTAAGAACTGAAGCCTCAGGGGCAGCCCCGCTCGGGGCCTGAATGGGTCTGGCTGAGCCTGGTTGACGGCACTGGATGGGGTCTGACCAGGTCTGAGCAACTGGGCCTGGCTGAGTTAGCAGCTTCCTCCTCACTCCTGTGTTCAGGAGCACCTAGCACCATCATCTCAGTCTCATCTCTCAGGGCTCTAGCTTACAGCAGGGGTCCCCAACCTCCGGCATCCAATGCCTGATGATCTGAGGTGGGGTTGATGTAATAATAATAAAAATAAAGGGCACAATAAATGTAACGCACTTGAATCATTCTGAAATCATCCCCCCTACCCCACCCTACCCCTCAGTCCACGGGAAAATTGTCTGCCACAAAACCAGTAACTGGTGCCAAAAAGGTTGGGGACCGCTGATTCAGAGACACATGGGAGAAAAGACCAGAAATGCTGAAGCTAAGGGGAAAACATGAAAGGGTCCAAATTTATGCAAGGTCTTGTTTTTAGGGCCCTTTATAATATCACTATTAGTTTAGGAACATAGATGCATTAAGACGTAACAATCATGTTGAAATATAGAAGCCATTTACTGTGTTTTAGTACGGATATGAAAGTCTGAGAGAAAAATGGAAAATTTTCAACAGAAGGAAATGGACATTCCTAAGGGAGAAAAAATTATTCTCTTAATTCTTCTGGAAAAGTCCCTCAGCGGGTTCTATTCTGGAAGAAAGAAGCTTCACTTCCCCCCTGGAATGTCACATGACACCTATAAACAAGGAGGCAGGGGCCATGCAAGTCCCTGCTCAGGAGACACAGGTCTCTGAGCCAGGCTCATCCTGTGCACCCCCTGACATGACAAAGGGACACCTCCAGGCTACAGGCACTGCAGCCAACCTCAGCCGAGGGGCAGCATCACCGAGCACAGGGAAGGTGGGCCGCTGGGCCTCGCCTTCACCGAGGTGCGGGTAAGGGCTCCTGCGGCTGTGGGTTCCTGCCCACGCCCCTCCCCTTCTCGCCTGGTCAACTCTGGTCTTCCACTTTACACATCCTCCCGCAAAGCCCTGTAACACCAAAATCTGAAGAGATGGGGTGCTGGGAAGGGCCCCTCCAGGGGTGGGAGCAGGGGTAACTCTTTTTCTGTTTCTGATTCAAAACCGGAATTCAGAGGAGGGTACAAAGGCCCAATGATAGAAAGAGACTCAAAGATACCCAGAGATGGAAAGTGAGAGGGAGAAAAGGAAAGATGGAGAGAGAGAAAAAAAAAAAAAAAAAGAAGTAGGGAAAAACGGAGAGAGAGGATGAGACAGATACAGGAGAGAAGCTTACAAAGCAGGAGCTACAAGGAAGCTTCTTGCGGGAGGCGGCGGCGGCGGGGCCAGAGAAGGAGACAAAGGGATGAACCAACAATGCAAGGACCAGAGAGAAGGAAGCCCGCACCATCTCTCCAGGAGGCCCCAGCCCCTCTTCCACCCTCCCCACAGGCACAGCAAGAAACGGGAGGCGGGAAGAGGAAGCACAGCCGGGCAAAGTCGCTGGGTAACCTTGGAGACGAGAGCCAGGGAGCCAGGCGCAGGGTGGGGCGCCGCAACAGGAGGGAGGCAGGAAGACCCGCAACAGGTCCGGGCCGCCGCGGAGGGGTGGGGCGGGGCGCAGAGGCTGGGGAGGGGCGCTGGGATGAGCTGGGGGAGGGGGCGCAGAAGCTCCGGAACGACCCACGGAGGCCTGAGGAGTGGAACAAAGAGAAATTTTACTGAGAACCAATTTAGGGAAGAAAGCGCAAGGAGTTTTGGGAGCTGCGGTAGTAGGAATGGAAAAAACAGGGTGGAGATGAGGCCAGAAGAAGCCAGAGCAGATGGCTGTTGAGCTGGAGCCAGGAGGGGCCAGGGCCCTGGGGCTGGGCAGAGGGGCGCAGGCAAAAACACTCACAGCCAACTGGCCGGAAGAGGCTCTGATTTCTGACCCTTTCCGTGAGACTGAATGGGGGCATCCCTGCACAGCCACCCCCAGCTGGCGTAGCAGGCTCTGTGAATCCCAGCTGGTTGGCTGGGGGACCGTTCCACTCACCGTGTCCTAAATTCTTGCTGAGCTCCTACTATGTGCCAGGTGTGAGCCCGGCACTCTGGGGACACAGGGATCATTAGACAAACATATGCCCTCAAGCACCCTCATTGGCTAACAGACACGCGCGGGTCCTGACAGCTGGGGGCACATCCCAGAAAGCCTCCCCTGATGCTGTGCTTGAGCCTGGTTCAGAGACTGGAAGGGCCTAGATAGAAAGGAGGCGCTTCTCAGCTGGAGGAGCCTCAGGAGGCCCGGGCGAGGCAGGAAAGGAAAGCCTGCTCTGAATCCACAGCTGCTGGCGAGCTGTGTGTTCTTGGGCAGGTTACCCAACTGTTCTGAACCTCTTTCTCCACCTTGCAGAATTGTTTAAGGATTAGAGATAACATCTGTATAGTGCCTGACAGCCGTTATTGTTATAAAGAATAAATATGAAACAGAACCAGATTAAAAGGAAATGGCTAGAGGTGGGCTGGAAAGGCAGGTTAAGCTGTAGCAAGGAGGCCTTGAATGCCAAGAATGAGGAAGCTGGATTCACTAGAGGATGAGGTTGCAGACCCTCCCAGCACTCAGAAGCTGCTGGGAGCGACAATAGCGTGGAAGTTCTCCCCCCAAAAGCGGTTTGGTGGAGCCCTGGTTGGTATCTGGTAAAAACTAGGTAGTTATCACCCAGTTTTTACCAGATAAGGGTGGGATGGGATAGTGGGGGTGAGAAGGGCTTCAAGAAGGGATATGTGTGTATACATAGCTGATTCACTTTGTTGTACAACGGAAGCTATCACAACACTGTAAAGCAATTATATGCCAATAAAAAGGTGAAAAATAATTTTCAAAAACTGGGCGGTTTATCTTTACCAACAAAAAAAGAGCAGTTGAGAGTGCGATGCTTTTAAAATATGTTCACAATCTTTTATAACTCTCCTCCCTTCTAAAACTGAAGTCCCCTCCACTCATATGGGGCCAGACTTAGTGACTTGCTTCCAACAACAAAAATGTGGCCGAAGTGACAGTGTGACTTCCGATACTAGGCCACAAAGGACGCTGCAGCTTCCTCCTGGCTCCCCCTTGGGTCACTCACTCAGGCAGCAGCCACACTCTGAAGACCCTCAAGCAGTCCAATGGAGACATCCACGGAGCAGGGAATTGAGGTGTGTGAGTGGGTCTTGGAAGCGGCTCCTCCGCCCACAGTCAAGTCTTCAGATGATGCAGCCCAGCTTGTGTGCCAATCTTGGTTTCAGCAGAGAGACACTAGAGAGACCTGGAACCCAAACCACCCATCTAAGCCTCTCCTGAGCTCCTGACCCACAGAAAGTGTGAGATAACAAACCTGTATTGTAAGCTCCTGCATTATATGCTAATGTGTTACAAAGCAATGGGGCTTGCAGCTGGGTCTAGAGCCACACTCCCACAGTGGCCCCTGGGGACCTAGGTTATAAACCTGGGAAAAGCAGGTCTCCATCATCCCCTGACTCCTCCCACACTGACACAGCCATGTGGCTTTTCCAGGTTAGCAGGCAGGTCAGAGTAGAAATAAGAACAAAATGGCATTTGCCTCACCTGGCCTTACCTCAGTCCACCACTTACTACCTGGCTTATCTTGCATAAATGACCTTGAGTCTTTGCCTCCATTGCTCATCTGTAAAATAATGATAAGCCTGGCTTCTTCAGGTATTATTCTCATGGCATGGAAAAGAGTTTCACTGCATGAAAATCAAATGAGAAAGAAATACACGACATCAAGTTCAAAGCTGAAGTCCTGGAACACCTACACCTTAAAGACAGCAGGTCTGGCTGAAGCACTCCCATTTTTTATTTACCTTCTGACTCCCAAGTTGCCCATTTCCTTTGGGGCCTGAAATAATTTGTAGGAGGAGCTTAAAAGAAAAGGTTTAAAAAAATAAAAAAAGAGGACGCTTGTCACTCCTGCCCCATAACAATTCTAATGAGTTGAGGGCTTGTTTACAGAGCAAACTGATCTTTGGCTTTGATCTCACTCATCTCCTCACAACCCTGGGTTACTCATCAGCTACCTTTGCTCTGCTAACCTCTCTAAGCCTCAGTTTCCTTCTCTGCAAAATAGGGGTAATAACAAAATCAGATCCACAGTGTTCTGTGAGAGTTAAATGGGATCACAGGGGACCAGGCCTGGTGTGCCCTCCTCAAATATGCAGGATGATTGAGACGATGATGACACTGGCTCCAAGGGGTGCACGCATGCTAAGTCACTTCAGTCATGTCAACTCTTTGCGACCCCATGGACTATAGCCCGCCAAACTCCTCTGTCCATGGGATTCTCCAGGCAAGAATACTGGAATGGATTGCCATGCCCTTCTCCAGGGATCTTCCTGACACAAGGATCAAATCCAGGTCTCCTGCATTACAGGCGGATTCTCTACCAACTGAGCCACCAGGAAAGTCCTGGCTAGGATACCAAATCAGGTCATGTTCTTGTAGCACAGAATTTAAACAGCTCAGATGGAGGTACATTCTTCTGAGGCCTTCTCCTCAAGTAATAATTGTAGGGAACCCCAAGAAATTCTGACATGGGGTAGACTCTATCCTCCACCCTACACACATATGGCCCTCACTTTCCAGCATTCATTTATCTCTGTACCCATGAATACACCTCCCACCACGGTGCCTGCACAGAGTAGGGTAAGGACATGTCAGATGGATGTGTGGGTGGGCAGATGAATGAATGGACAGATGGAAAAAGAGTGAATGGATGGGTGGATGGATGGATGGGTGAATGGGCAAAAAAAATGGATGATTAGATAATGGATGGATGAATTGGTGAATGGATGAATAAATGGATGGATGGGTGGATGGATGAATAAACAGATATAAAGATGATTAGAGTATGTCCTTCACCCTAGGCCTCATGCCAGACGTCACCCTAGTCCTTTCTTGGTGCTCAGTGTGGACAGAGAGAATTCCTCTCTTGCAGAAAAGAGACAGAGGAACATCAACCATCCCACAATTTGTTCTCAGTCATAATTAAACACATTTCTGATGAGTTCATCAACTTCACCTAATTAGGCTGTCTTAGAGCCATCTCTGCCTTAGGGTGTGCTGAGGGAGGCTGGGCACTTCTCCCTCAGAAGTGAGGGAAGAAGGACTCTAGTTAGATGTCCTGTGCCCCACAGTCTAGAAGCCTGCGCCCTTCACAGTTCAGGGGGCCCAGCAGCCTGAGGGGAAGGCCCAGGCAGCAAAGTGGGAGACTTACACTGTGTCCTCAATCTCCGGGGAGTCTTAGGATCCTCTAGGGTGAAGGCTGGGAGACAGGAAGGGGAGCAAAGATTCCCCCCACCACTGCCCTCGGCCCAGTGATGCCTAGAAGTCACCCAGAGAAGAGATGGGGCTGGTCAATGGCTTTGGGTGTCATGGAAAGAACCTGAACTTGAGAGTCAGAGGCCTTGGCCTGAAGACTCAACCATGTAAATACTGGCTGTGGGCAAGTTGTAGGGCCTCTTGGAGCCCCATTTTGGTGAGGAAGTTGGACTGGCTAATCTTGTAGATCCCTCCCACCTCTCAAGACTCATGAGTCCAGGAGATAAGCTTCAAGGTAACTCAGGAACATGGACACCAGGATGGAGTAAGGAGACTTCCACCCCCTGGCTGACTGTCCGGGGCCTCATGAGTCCAGGAGATAAGCTTCAAGGTCACTCAGGAACCTGGACACCAGGATGGAGTAAGGAGACTTCCAGCCCCTGGCTGACTGTCCAGGGCCTCAGTGACTCAGCCTTCCGAGCCCCTTCTCCAAACCTGTAACTAGTGTTGGGAAAGACACCCTAACAGAGCCTGCACCTCAGACCAATGGGGAGGCGGATAAGGTGCAGATTGGCAAAGAGGCTGTGACAGTGAGGGGAGCCTCTGAACAGGCCACACACCCCGTTTTCCCTACAGAGGTGCTGCCCAGGGAGCCGGTACCCGCCCCTCCCAGCCCTGCACCTTCTGGGAGATGGAAAGGCGGGCCGCTGCCTAATGCCAACAAGGAGCTCCAGGTCACATCCAACTCCACCAAGTCCCCAAGGGCCAGGCAGAAGCTCCAGCCACAGCGAAGGAGGGCCAAGCTGCCAATGTAACCCAGTCACCACCTTGAACCCTGAGCCCCGCCCTCCCTGCTGTGAGTGCCACCTGGCCAGTGCAGACAGCCCTGGGAAGGACACGGAGCCAGGCCAGATCCCCAGCAGGGACAGCGGCTCAGAGTGCTTCAGCTCCACCAGGTCAGACTCCACCAATCAGAGGACGAGTCTCTCTGAACCTTGGCCTCAACAGCTCTGAAACAGAGCCAGGGAGGCGGAAGGAGCAATGCAAATAGCTCGCCCTCACCTTCCGCCAAGCCCAGGGAAGGACGACAGGAGGCCAGCATCGCCCAGGCATTTCTGGGAAGGGTGGAGACAGTATCTGTTAGGACACTCTGCCTCCTTCTGCATGCCAACCCAGGCTTCTCGCTCTGTGGCCGTGAGCACTCCCTGCCGGCCACAGGCACAGCTCCCAAAGCCTGGTCATTGCACGGAGAAAGGGCTGAACCCAGGGAGAGGCAATGGCTTTTTCCAAGAGGCAGCAATGGGGAGCGGAGAGCTCTCCAAGGCCAACCGGGGTGTGAGCCTCAGAGACGGGGCTGACATGCAGGCTGCAGGGCACCGCATCAGACTCGCCTTGGTTTTGCTGATCCACAGGAGGATCTCTAGGCAGACAAGGGACGGTGGCTTGAGCTGTGTCTGGCTTGGGACTGGCGCCACCTGCCCTCATCTTGCCCCTGCCATGAACCTGCCACGTGGTCTTCCACAGGGGAACAAGCCCCTCTGTGTCTAAGTTTCCTGGTCCAATTATGTAGGGCATCATTTCTGCCCCATATTCCCCTCAGCTCATGGCTTCCTGGGAAGTAATGGCTCTGTGTCAATCAGAGACAGCCAGAGCTGCCAACAAGCAAGGGGAACACCTGCCCCTCCCAGTTTTGCAGCTGTGGAAGAGGCTCAGATAAGTTAGGTGACTTCTCCAAGGTCACACAGTTGTTGTACTAGAATGTAGATCCAAAAGCTCAGTTCAGTTCAGTCGCTCAGTTGTGTCCGACTCTTTGCGACCCCATGGACTGCAGCACGCCAGGCCTCCCTGTCCATCACCAACTCCTGGAGCTTACTCAAACTCATGTCCATTGAGTCAGTGATGCCATCCAATCATCTCGCCCTCTGTTGTCCCCTTCTCCTCCCGCCTTCAATCTTTCCCAGCATCAGGGTCTTTTCAGATGGGTCAGTTCTTCGCATTGGGTGGCCAAAGTATTGGAGTTTCAGCTTCAGTGTCAGTCCTTCCAAAGAATATTCAGGACTGATTTCCTTTAGGATGGACTGGTTGGATTTCCTTGCAGTCCAAGGGACTCTCATGAGTCTCCTCCAACAACACAGTTCAAAAGCATCAATTCTTCAGCACTCAGCTTTCTTTATAGTCCAACTCTCACATCCATACATGACTACTGGAAAAAACCATAGCCTTGACCAAAAGCTCACCACTGTACAAATAACAGAAATGATGGTTCCATAACAGGTATTTGGCCCAGTGGTCCTGTGATGCAAGTTACAGATCCTTCCACTGAAAAATACTCATATGCACCAACATGCAGACTGCTCATGTGACCTAAGGAGGCTTGCTTCTAAAGCTCATTCAGGAATTAGCTAGCTGGTAGTCGAGGATTCCAGCTCTGCCACTGTGTGACCTTGGGAAATTTACTTAACCTCTCTGTGCCTTATTTTTTCATTTTTTTATAACCAAAGGGGTCAGTAATAGTACATGCCTCCTGGGTTGTTTTCAGGATTGAATGAGTCCTATACATGTCAATACCTGGAACAATGCCTGGCTCATAATAAATGCTAATGAGTGTTTGCTATTAGTACTCCCTGAATAATCTCAGTTTCCCAGGAGCAGTCATCCTTCTTGGAGGGGTGGGGAGGGCGCTCCTTCAAACGTCCAAGTGTAGCTGCTCAGGTCTGTCCCAACTTCCAGCCTCACCTGGGCTGGGTCAGTAAACTCTGTGGGGTGAGGACCCCTCCACCACCAGGTAAATCCCACCCCACCCCCAGGCCTTGACCATCCCCCACTTGCCCAGTGCCCACCTGCGTAGCTGCTGCCAGCATTTCCAGGAACCCAGCCTTTTTCCTCCCCTGCCCTCCCCACTGCCCAGGAATCAATGCAATCCCCTAAAAGCTCATAACTCGGAGGTAATTATAAGAAGCATCAATTACCCAGCAATGTGGATTTCATGAATTCAATTAATTTGCATGGCGATCGATACGGGAGGGTTTGCTAGGGTCCCCGGGGGAAGTTAGGACATTGTTCTGCACGCTATTGATTTTACAATGTAAAACAAAACCTCTCTCCTCGAATTCATAGATGCCCATTCATCCATATTAACTTTCAGATCATTTATTTTTGTATGTCTTTCAACTCTGTTTGTTGCTATCACACAGATGCAGAGTATTACATTGTAGGGAATAATTGAATCAATATAGTCATGCTACGCCAGGCTTCCCTGACTTGAGGAGATGCTGGTCTGCAAACTACTCCTCCTCATACTCCTGCCCTCTGCTGTCCCCAGCCATCCCCTCACCCTACCCCACCCCCACCAAACAGGCCACTCCCTGAACCTCCATCAGACTTATCTGCTTGATTCAAAATAGAGTGTAGCTAGAGGGACGCGGTCAGACAACAGGCAGAACTTCTCAAGCCCAAGAAGGGTTGGCAGGAATACAGGACTCCCCTTTCCCAAAGGATCTTCTGAACCAAAAACATTCAAGCAGGATGGTGGCCTCAATCAGGGGTATAGACTCAATAACCCCTTAGTGACCTGTGTCTCTGCTATTCAGAGGACAGGCATTTATACCCTGGGCTGGCGGAAGAGTATTTCGTCTCCTTCCCCAGAGGCACTGAGGTCAAGGAGACAGCATTTCCCCAAAAGTTATCCCACCCCCATCTCACAGAAGACACCAAGTTTAATAGGAGGGGCGGTCATCAAAAAAGTAACAGGCTGGCTTCCCTGGTAGCTCCGTGGTAAATAATCTGCCGGGCAAGGCAGGAGCATGGGTTGCATCCCTGGTCTGGGAAGATCCCACATGTTGTGGAGCAACTAAGCCTGTGCACCACAGCTATGGAGCCTGTGCTCTAGAGCCCAGGAGCTGCAACAGCTGAAGCCTGTGGGCCCTAGAGTCCTTGCTCCACAACAAGAGAAGCCACCCCACTGAGAAGCCCAAGTGCCACAATTACAAAGTTAGCCCCGATCGCCGCAACTAGAGAAAATCCCAGCATTGAAGACCCAGCACAGCCAAAATACCAAATAAATACAATTATATATAGAAAAGTAAGGGGTCAATCAATCTTTTTCCCCCATTCTCCCTGACTCAGGCGTCCCCAGCCCTGCTGTGTTCCCTACTCCATGGCCAGCCTCCCCCAGGCCTCCCTGAAAGAGGCCAGACTGTGTTCTCAATAGCATCCAGAAACTGACATGAACACGCAGGTGTGCGCACGCGCAGACATGCACACACATACACACCAGTTCCAGATACAAGGCTGGGGGCCCCCAACCCAGCCACACCCTCATGGCATGAGCTGGGGCGACCCCACCTCCCTCCACAAAGCTCCAACTCAGCAAAGCGCCCTCAGCACCCCATGTCTGGAGAAAGAGAGAAGCCTTTTTTAATTTGTCTCTGTCCCCCACCCCCGTCAGGATATTAGACAGCTAAACAGCCCGGCGCCTGTTTCCTTCAGATAACCAGTTCCTGACGAGCCCCCTAATTGTCCCCAGAATCTCAGCGCCAGTGTATAGAGTAGGTCATTTAACCAACAGTACACACAACTAAATAAAAATCCATTTTCCAAGAGAAAATTCTATTCTTATCAGAGTTTTGCAAGAGGGTTGCAAGCGGCCCATGTTAATTGAAGCTTTGATGTTTGTAGGAGGAGGCCTCTAATCAACGCCACAAAGGAGGCTGATTCACAGCCGTGGGCCCACGGCGAGGACCAGACTCTGGGGAGCCAGTGACGGGGCCAGGGGAGAGGGGAGAGGGCTCAGGCCAGTCACTGGACACCACCAGGGCCCAGGTGGTGCCCCAGGCCCAGGGCTGGCATGAAGACACCAGGAGGCAGGCGGCTGGGTCAGGAAGATCACTGAGGTTGGAGGTGAGCCGGGGCCCAGGGTCAGACAAGCCGGGGTCAGGAACCACCTTGGGATTGTTCACCTGTGGCCTAGGGTAAATCATGGGGCCTTTCTGAACCCCAGTTTCTCCTCCAGATGATCAGAACCCTCTTTACCTGCCCTGAGACCCATTTGATGACGATCAAATAAAAATAAAAGCCAGAAAAGGAAGTTGCATCTTTGAGGATTCTGTCAGCCAGCTAACCACCACTTTACAATCTAGAACAGGGGTCCCCAGCCTCTGAGCTCTGAGATGGAGCTGATGTAATCATAATAAAGTGTACAATAAACGTAATACTCTTGAATCATCCTGAAACCATCCCCCCTTCCGTGGGAAAATTGTCTTCCATGAAACCAGTCCCTGGTGCCTAAAAGGTTGGGGACTGCTCATCTACCGAGTACGTGTCACACTATGCTCACTGCTGACTGCTCTGTATTTACTCCTTATCTCCCTAAATCTTCAAGGTGGGGAACCTTAACCTTTTTTGCAGATAAGGAAACTGAGGCTCAGAGCAGCTAAGTGTCTTGCCCAAAACCTCACAATAGAAAGTGGCAGAGCTGGGATTCAAACCTGCTGTCTTCATCTCCAGAATCCAAGCAGATGTCTCTTATCTGAGCTGCTTCTCCTTAAATGAGGTGGGAGGACCCATCTCTTCCTCTGTCTCCCCTCACTGCAACCCCTCGATTGCCCTCTCCTAAACCTGGTAGTGATTAACATAAAGACATGCACATGCATCATTTCCCTTGCTCCTCACAGCAACCTCCAAAGTAGGCAGGAGGTACCTGGAAACAAGAAGAGGAGCCTTGCAGGAATGTGTGTGGGTTAACGAGGTAATATTCACAGGGAGTCAGCTTCATCTGGACCATGGCAAGCTCGCAAGGACTGGCAGCCCCAGCACTGTGATGATGTGACGACGCTGGTGGTGACACCAATTTTCACACCTAGTAACCCTGCTGGCTCAAGTGTAAAGAATCAGCCTGCCAATGCAGCAGACGCGGGTACGATCCCTGGGTCAGGAAGATCCCCTGGTGAAGGAAATGGCTACCCACTCCTGGAGAATCCCATGGACCAAGGATCCTGGGGGGCTACAGTCCATGGGGTCACAAAAGAACTGGATATGACTTAGTGACTAAACAACAACCAAGCACAGCCAGTACCTTCCACACAAGGCACAGACAGCAGTAGCAGTTACATCACCCCTGTCTTCTGCATGCAGAGACCGAGAGCAGAGGATGTCAGTGAGTTTTCTGGGCCCCACAGGCAGTGAGTGGCAGCACTGAGATGGCTGGAACCTCAGATAGCCCAAGACCAGTCCACTGTGGCCCTACTGTCCAGTGCCTTATAAGGCTGCTGCTAATTAGGGTTGAGGTGGGAGGGAGGAGGAAGAAATCCAAACACAGGGCTGCCTGGATGCTATGGATGAAATCATGTCCCCCTACCAAGTTCACATGTTGAAGCCCCAGGCCGCTCAGTGTGATGGTATTTGGAGATGGGGGTCTTCAGGAGGTGAACTGGTTCAGATGAGGTCATGCGGGTGGGACTTTCTTGATAGAATTAATGCCCTTGTAAGCAACACCAAATCTGCAGGCACTCTGATCTTGGACTTCCAGTCTCCAGAACCATGAGAAATAAAGTCTGCTGTTTAAACCACCCCATCTATGGTATGTCAACATCACAATTCATGTACATGAGATGTGACAACTGGTCCTGGGGACCAGTTGAGCAGTCAGGGGTATGGAGGGGACAGAAGAGATGACTGTCATCCTCAGGGGCCTCAGGGGCTGGAAGAGGGCAGAGGGCACACGAGAGACCTACAGTCATGCTCAGGCCCAAGCCACAGAGGCAGTGTCCCTGGGAGGAGAGAGGGTGGGAGAGAAGGAGGAGGCAGGCTGGGGGGCAACAAGGTGGAAGTGTCTTCAGAAGAAGAAGGAGGAGGGGATTGGATGAATTTTCCAGGCCAGATTCAGTGAACAAGAGTTAACACTCATTCCTTCAACACCATTTACCTAGGCCCTGCCAGCCGGGGGCTGGGGCCTTAGAGACGAATAAGCATTGATGAGCAGCATCCACTCGAGTAGGAGCCATGTTTAAAGCTGTAACAGTTTGGCAGAGGTCGCCTCGGCCCTCAGGAAGAGAAGGCCATTTTAAGCTGTCATTTCAAGGCTATGTAGGGATGCGCTTGGCAGGGAATCAAGAGATGAGAGGTTGACCAGGAACCTCCACACCCATGACATCATTTAATGATTTTACCTGCTGGGGTAGACCAACCATGAGAAAACCAAGACCTAGAGGGCTCCTGTGACTTGTTCAAGATCACAGGGCTTGCAAGAAGCTAGATTAAGTCCCCAATCCAGGTCTCTGGACCCTAAGTACAGAGTTTTTCTCTACTGCACCAAGGTGGTTAGGTACGGAGTGCAAAATGTAAGGTGGCTAGTTTATAATCAGGAGTTAAAACCAGGTGTCCAGACATGGGCACTGGCCTGAGCCTTCCCTGCAGGGCCCTGGGACCCTAAATCCCCAGCAGGCACTCCTGTGCCCAGCTGTGTCTACAGAGTGTTGTGACCCCCAAAAGGGAAGGGAGAGAGTGAGGTCGAACATTGTAGGGTGAGCTGAGTGATTCATACCAGGGTAGAAGCCTCTAGCTTCTGGCTCTCCAGTTGCTGGTGGAGCCTGGAGAAAGATGATGGAGGTTCAGTGGACCAATTGCTTTGAGTCAAGGCCAAGGTGGGTGGGATGCCTCAGGACACATAAACCTCAGGACACATAAACCAACTCAGCTAATCCATTTGCCTTGGCAGCAGGGGACTTTTTGCTACGTGCTGATATGCCAAGAGATAAAGGTAGCCCCACCAGGGCTTCCCTGGTGGCTCAAATGGTAAAGAATCCTCCTGCAATGCGGGAGATGCAGGTTCGATCCCTTGGCTGAGAAGATCCCCTGGAGTAGGAAATGGCAACCCACTCCAGTATTCTTGTCTGGAGAATTCCATGGACAGAGGAGCCTGACAGGCTACAGTCCATGGGTTCACACAACTGAGTGACTAACACTTTCAAAGATTGCTAAGCACTTAGAAAAACCCTTATAAAAGCAGTGGAGGGCTCACGACCTGGGTCACCTGATTATGAGATCAGCTCCCAAGGAAGCCTGAGCAACTCAGAGTCTCCTAACTGGTCTCCTGACCCTCTCCATGTGTCCCCTTCACCCTGTTCCCTGCTCGGAAGCCAGAGCAGAGAACTCTGGTCATGTCACTCCCCACCTTAAAACCCATCAGTGCTTCCCTCCTGCCCACAGGATAACATCCCCAAGCTGTGCTCACAGATAAGACCCTTCCTCATCTCCTCCTTGAGCCCCTTCCAGGAGCCTCCAGTTTGTAAGCCCTCCTCATAATCAATGCCCCTGCCAGAGAGTTCGCAACATGTGCCAAACCTGATCCCCTGCATGCTGTTCCCTGACTCCCCAACAGCCCACCACCACCACCACCCTTCTCCACCCATGCCTGACTGTATTAATGGCCACCACTCTAAAGAGGTAGAGTATGATGCGTGTGTGCTAAGTCACTTCAGTAGTAGCTGACTCTTTGTGACCCTATGCACTGTAGTGCCCAGCTCCTCTGTCCTAACAATTCTCCAGGCAAGAATACTGGAGTGGGTTGCCATGCCCTTCTTCAGGGGATCTTCCCAACTCAGGGATCAAACCCACATCTCTTATGTTTTCTGCACTGGCAGGTGGGTTCTTTACCATAAGCACCACCTGGGAAGCCCAGAGTATAATATTACCCCACTAAAGAGGAAGAATATATTTCCTTTCCCCTTGATCTTGGGTTCAGACATATGACTTGCTTTGGCCAATAGAATGCTAAAGGGAATGATGTGACTAAAGGCATGAAAAGTTCTTGCACAGTTGAGCTGACTCTCTTATGCTTTTTCCATCATACCCAAGCTAGCCTGCTGGTCCCAGGAGGAAGATAAGAGACTCATGGAGCAGGACTGCCTGACCAGGTCCAGCCCAGATCAGCTGCCTCTCAGCCAGTTCACAGAAGCATGAACTAAATAAGTGGTAATTGTTATATGCCATTGAGATATTATAGATGCTTGTTACACAGCAGATGGTAGTAATAGCTAATCGATACATCATTTTAAGCTGAATCATTTCCATCCATCCATCAGACCTCAGCTGAGGTAGATGTCATTTCTTCTCAGAAGTCTGACCTGAACCCCTCACCAATTTAAGGTCAGGAGCTCCCCTCTGGGCTCCCCTGGCACCTGGCATTTACCCTTTCTTCAGCACTTCAGCACAAACTGGGTGACCATTTCCATTTCACTTTCCTGTCTCTCTTCCTGAACTCAGAGATTGCACACTATCCACAATTTCTGACACAGAGGAATTCAATGACTATTTGCTAAAAGAAAAGAAAAGAAAAACAAACATGGAGCTGGCCTTTTCTGAGTAGTGGAAACACAGACTTCTCACTTCTGCACCCCGCCCACCATCATCATGGAAAGACTCATGTGAGTTCTCTGCTCCTCTGGACGGCCACTTGCCCACAGGCACGTGCATACTCAAGCCCCACAGTTACTCAAGCTACATGTTTCTACCCCTCTGCTCGCTTAGTGACGAAGCGCTTTCTGAACCACTCTGCTCCATCTTTCTGCAATATCCTCCAGCAAATCAAGCATCCCCTTCTTGGGATGTTTTCAATCTGTTTTATGTTGATTTTAATTAAAGAATTCGAAACTGAACAAACAGTTCCTAGCAGGTGGCCATACAAGTGTGAAATAAGCAAACTGTTTTATCTGCTACAAACTCCGCTAGTAAATTTCTTCAAATTAATCCAAGCCTCCGAGAGTCTGCTGATTCCAAGAAGAAAGCTAAGCAAGCCCAGCCTCCAAATATTTGCTTTTTTTACAGCTCCTGGGGCCAACGATGAGTGGTGTCCACCTTGACTCTATCCTCATCCACCTTGTCTCCCAGGCCCATCACTGGCAATCCATTGGCCCAACCCATCTACCCAGAACAAGGCTGGTGTGCCCACACCACTAGGTTCCATGGCCAGAGCTCCTGTAAGGGGTCAGATGCCCAGGGGAAAGCTCCAAGCCCTCTCTCTTCTGAGTACCACCACCTCCCAACCAGCCACACCCCTGCCCACCCTCCCACTTGAGCTTGGTCCATCTTATCAAAGCTTGCCCACCCCCAGGAGGAACAGACCTGGGGGCTCAGGACAAGGCTTGCTTTCCTCCCCCTGGTATAGCCCAGGAATGAAGGGAGCCCAGGGAAAATTACATTACCCAGTGCTGACAAGGGTATAAATAGACAGGCCCCCCCCTTCACCACTGACGGAAGTGTAAATTCACCCCGGCTGTCTGGAGACCAGTTTGTTCTTGTGTATCAAAACTAAAATTTTAGGCTTTTTTCTACTTTTGGGTCCAAAAGTTCCACAATGTAGGACTTTATAAAAAAAAAAAAAAATCATCAATGTGCAGTGGTAAATACTTACCTCCAGAGCTTTTTATAACAGCAAAAGCTGGCAATAATTTGCTGTTCAACAATAAGAGATAGGTTAAACAAATGATAGTACGGCCATACAAAACAGTGCAAAATAATATTTAATAATATAGAAAATAATCTGTGATTTTTGTGGGAAAAGCGGTTTACAAGGCAATATGTACAGCATGAATTCATTTTCCTTTTAGTTTTTATGTATATATACATATATATGTTATACGCATGGTATAAGTATGTTGCATATATACTATTCCACATATGTAATGTGTGTGTGTACACAAATACGAAAAAATGATGGAAGGATATAAACTATAATGTTAACAATGTCTAGGTGTGAAGATAAGAGGCATCTCTCTCTTGTTTCTTTTTTTTAATCAGTATATTGCTAATTTCCTAATTTGGAGAACCCTGGCTGTGGAGTCAGGAGACCTGGGTTGTGACCAGCAATGACACCAATGCAAATTTAGTGTCATGCCATCTCCTAGTTCAACCCTAAAGTGGACTCTAGAGTCATTAATACCTAACTCACTGTGTCAAATTCCTAATCCACAGACAATGTGGAAAAGAAACCTGGTCATCTCCAAGGCTGCACGGCTTCCGTCTTATAGTTCCACATCTGTCTGGCACTACATCTGGGAGAAAGACGGGCGGGGAGCATAGAAGGTACACGTTCAACAGCACTGCCACATGTGTAACCTGGTTTCCCTGGTCACACCAGCCTCAGAGCCGTCAGCGTCTACACTGAAGAGGCACTCACTCTGTGCCAGGCACTATTCTATCACACATCAAATGCACAGGGGCAGCACTGGAGTGATGACCTCCATTTCCGCCCCACTGCGACTGCTGGACCACCCCTAGGAGACGGTGGTATTTCTGACCATCCCAGAAATACGTCACATGTGCTGAGTACAAAGTACTGGTCCAGTCACCACCCACGGGCATCCTCTCTGCCAGGTGGTGCCACCCTTTCTCCTGGATTCCTCCCCACTGGCCAGTCCCTGGGACTGACACTGGTCCCCTCTGCCCACTCCAGGCTCTCAAGCCAGGAGGGGCCACATCTGCACGGCAGTTGGCCAGCAAAGAGAGAAACATCTCTGTATTAGTTGACACTAGCTCCTATGCAGATAAATAACCAAATCTCATGGACCAAACACAATAAAAGTTTATCTCTTGTTCACAGCACAGCCCAAAAGGCAGTTGGCTCCCTGCCAATTCATAAACCCAGGCTCCTTCTATCTTGTGGTTCCACCCTTCTCTAGGACCCCAGAGTCTCCCCTGTTTTACAGCAAATGGAAGAAGAGAGCAAGGATTGCACAAGGGAGGACCTAAGGGGCGCTGGCTGGAAGTTGCCGCATTACCCCTGTTCATATCCCATTGGCCAGGACTCAGCCACATGGTCACATCTAATCACAGTTCAATTCAGTCACTCTGTCATGTCCGGCGACCCCATGGACTGCAGCACGCCAGGCTTCCCTGTCCATCACCAACTCCTGGAGCTTACTCAAACTCTTGTCCATTGAGTCAGTGATGCCATCCAACCATCTCATCCTCTGTCGTCCCCTTCTCCTCCGGCCTTCAATCTTTCCCAGCATTAGAGTCTTTTCCAATGAGTCAGTTCTTCGCATCAGGTGGCCAAAGTATTGGAGTTTCAGCTTCAGCATCAGTCCTTCCCATGAATATTCAGGACTGATTTCCTTCAAGATGGACTGGTTGGATCTCCTTGCAGTCCAAGGGACTCTGAAGAGTCTTCTCTGACGCCACAGTTCAAAAGCATCAATTCTTTGGTGCTCAGCTGTCTCTATGGTCCAACTCTCACATCCAAGGGAGGAGCACATCTAATCGCAAGGGAGGCTGGGAAATGTAGTCCAGGCGCGTGCGGCCCAGGGAAGCGTGGCTGTGGACTCTGGTGAGCAGTAGGCGGTTCTGCCCCTCTTCTGTCCCCACGTTCTGAGTGACACTCTTGGGGGATCCCAGCTGTGCAGTTTCACATTTCCATGCCATGTGGAGTTTCTCAGAAGCGGCTCTTTCTCACCAGCCTCTTCATTCTTCCCTGGGGCCCAGACACGTCCTGGGGGGAAGGGGAGACCAAGGATGCAGCGTATCACTGAGGACACAGTGGGCCCTCCAACCCGCCAGCTGAGAAGAATTGAATAAAATGTCCCCCTCAGTCCCTCACACCCCAAATACTTAGAAATCGTAGGTCTCCAAGGACCACAAAATTGCCAGGAGCAATGACTTTGCTTTAGTCTTTCTTCTGGGCTTCCCAGGTAGCACTAGTGGTAAAGAACCCGCCTGCCAAGGCAGGAGACATAAGAGATGCAGATTCAATGCATGAGTCAGGAAGATCCCCTGGAGGACGGCATGGCAACCCACTCCAATATTCTTGCCTGGAGAATCCCATGGGCAGAGGAGCCTGGTGGGCTATGGTCCACAGAGTCACAAAGAGTCGGACACAACTGAAGTGACTTAGCACGCACAGAGAGTTTCTTCCAGCCTTTCCTCTTCTCTTGGCTGCAGGACTTGTCCTCCCTGGTTTTCCTTCTGCTCCTCCGACCTCACCTCCTCTGCCTCCTCTCAGGGGTCCTTAGCCTCCTCCTTCAGTGACAGTGTTTCACAGGCAGCAACTTCCCTCTGCTTTCCTTCTCCTCTTCCAGCTCTCCTTCCCTGATAGACTCACCCATGCCCCCACCTCAGGCACGGCCTTTCCTCAGGCCCTCATTTCTGGCCCGGACCTCTCTCCTAAGATCTGGACCTGAATTTCTAACCACCTGCTTGTCACATGCACCTCCACGCTCCAACACAGTATATCCAAAACTCGGCTCACTGTCACCTCCCTAAAGCCTCCTGTCCTCCCTCTCGTGGTTAAGGAGCCCACCATGAACCCTTGCACCTGGGGGAGTCCTGGGTGCCCCCCCGAGTGCAGCTCTGTCTGACCCCACAGCCAGGTGGCAACAAGCCCCCCAGATCTGGCCCCAGCTACCTCTAGGCACCATTTTCTCATACCTCGGCCTGCACTGTGACCCAGAACACCCATGAGATTCCTGTCTGGTGTCTTCCCTACCAGTCTTCTCCCTCTAACCCATCCTCCTCAGAGAGACCAAAGCACAAATTTCACCAAGCCACTCCTTCCAAACACACAAGATGTGGGGACCTCCAGGAAAGGCAGGAAACACAGTCACCATCCACTTTCCACTCCAGCTCACGTCTGTCAGCTTCTCCTCCTCCTCTAATGGCATCCTCCACCATACCCTCCCCGGGACCCACTATAAAGACCTTTTTAGTCCTGAGCCTCACATCTGCGCTTTCCTGGTGGCTTGGTGGTAAAGAATCTCCCTGACAATGCAGGAGTCACAGGTTTGATCCCTGGAGGGATCAAATTGGGTCAGGAAGATCCCTGGAGAAGGAAATGTCAACCCACCCCAGTATTCTTGCCTAGGAAATTCCATGGACAGAGGAACCTGGTAGGCTATAGTCCATGGGATCGCAAAGAAATGGACACAACTAAGCAACTTAAACAACAATGCACCCCTACATTACACCTCTGGGACTTTGCATGTGGAATTGTTTCCTTTCCGTCTAGAAAAATTCTAAATATCTTCCCCTAACAGACTCCCCAACACACCCTAATCACACAAGGCAAGTCCTCCTAGCCCTGTGGTCCCCCCACACTGCTCTCTTCCTTGCAGCCACTGTCATCACTGCTTGTTACACTTGATCATTTCTGGTCTAATTCTACCACTGGACAGCGAGTCCCTGGGGGCCCAGCACAGGGGCCGGTGTTTGAAAGGGCACATGAGGCTTTCGAAGGAAATGAGGTCCCCTGCTGAGGCCAGGGCACTGCTAGGAGCCACACACGAACTGGGAGGTCTAGGGAAGCCTGGATTTCTGCCTGGACCCTGTTTCCCAGTGGGGCCTGGTGAGGCCTAGCTAAACCCCTCTCTGCTTCCCTGCCAAAGCCACCTTGGCCGTAACCTTGCAGGCACAGAGCCAGCGAGGACCCTCGCACAGCAGCAGGCCCTGAGAGTTGATGAGCAGCCAAGGGGCAGCAGGGGCAGGTGGCCCACACCCTCCCCTCCTCCTCCGGGGGGAGACAGCAAGAGGGACAGCAAGAAACAAAAGAAATCCTTCCCCTTCATCTCCTGATCCCTGCCCTCTCTCGGAACTGCTCGTTGGCATCTTGCAAAGATCACTAAGCCTACAATTTCCAGGACTACTGCTCCCATGTGTAGCTGCAGGCTGAACTCAGAAGCCAGACCCACCATCCTCCAGGAGGTTGCCAGGCTGCATTCCCAGCCCAAGGGGTCCAGACCCTGCACCCAGCCAGGGGTGGGGGGTGGGGGTGCCCCTTTCCCTCAGGGAGGCTTAAGGATCCACTGGGGTGACCCCACAAGTACCACACAGGTACACAGCATCACCCCCACCTCCATACACCCACACTGGGTCCCAAGTATGGACACATATTACCTCATGTGTAGGCAGCAAGTACAGAGGCAGACACACACCCAGAATGGAATTCCAATTTCCCCACTCACCTGGAGCAAAAGCCTTTCTGATTTTCAGTTTCTTTATCTAAAATATGTGAGTAATCATACCTCCCTTGACTCAGTAATAAAAGATACTTAAGAAATGAAAGTTGGAACTTCCCTACTGGTCCAGTGGCTAAGATTCCACACTCCCAAAGCAGGGGGCCTTGGTTTGATCCCTGGTCAGGGAACTAGTGCCCACATGTCACAACTAAGAATTCATATGCTGCAACTAGAGATTCCACATTCTCCAAGACACAAGGCAGCCAAATAAAATAAATAAATAAATATTTCTAAAATATATACATATATATGGTGGAATACTATTAAGCCATAAAAAGTGAAATACTGTCATTTGCAACAACATGAACAGACCTTGAAGCTATTATGCCAAATGAAATAAGTCAGATGGAGAAATCAAGATTGTATGAATTCACTCATATGTGGAATATATTAATAAAAAACAAACAACAACAAAAAGTTAAATAAATTAAGGAATCAAACCATACGTAAACAAACACAGAGATATAGAGAACAAAGTAGTGGTTACTTAAGGGGAAATGGTGGGAGAAGGCAATGGCACCCTACTCCAGTACTCTCGCCTGGAAAATCCCACGGACGGAGGAGCCTGGTGGGCTGCAGTCCATGGGGTCGCTAAGAGTCGGACACAACTGAGCGACTTCACTTTCACTTTTCACTTTCATGCATTGGAGAAGGACATGGCAACCCACTCCAGTGTTCTCGCCTGGAGAATCCCAGGGACAGGGGAGCCTGGTGGGCTGCCGTCTATGGGGTCACACAGAGTCGGACACGACTGCAGCGACTTAGTAGCAGCAGCAGCAAGGGGAAATGGTAGAGAGGGTGAAATGGGTAACGAGGATCAACAGGGTGATGATGGATGGAAACTAAACTTTGGTGGTGAACACACTGTTGTGTATATAGAAGCTGAAATATAATGTTGTACATATAAAACTAATATCTTGTTCTAAGTCAATGTTACCTCAATAAATTTTTAAAATTTTAATTCAAATGATATAATATAAACATAAAATAAAAACTAACAGTCCCACACAAGAGAAAATGGAATAGGCAAACAGAAGCTCAGAGTAATGCAATGTGAGAAGAACTCAACTTCCTATTGCTGGCTTTGAAGAGGAAAGGACCACAAAGCAAGGGATGTGGGTGACCTCTAAAAGCTGGAAAATTCAAGGAAATAGATCCCATACAGAGCTGACAGAAGGAATGCAGTCCTGTCAACACCTTGATTTTAGGCCAAAGAGACTTGTCAGATTCTGACCTACAGAATTGTAAAATAACGAATTTGTTATGTGGTTTGCTGAGTTTGCAGTAATTTGTTACAGCAGCCACAGAAAACTAATACAGTCACTCAGTATATGGGGCAAGCAGGATCCCAAACCAGGCTGGAATGAGTCGACAACAACTGCTGACTTACAGGATGAGTGGTGTGAGAAAAGAATGAAGTCAAGTTTGACCTCAGGGGTTTTTCCTGGGAGCTGCATTTAGGGAAGTAAGAAGACTGTGGAATGAGAGGGTTTGGGGGAGAAAATTAGAAGCTGAGTTTTGGACATGTCAAATGGGCAATGTTAAGTATTGAACTGGAGATATTGAGTAGGCAAGTGGATATAAGAAGCTGGAGATCAAAGGTTAGAAATATAATGGGAACCATGGTCATGAAGAAGGTGTTTAAAGTCCAGAAACTGAATGAAATCACCCAGGAAGAAAGAGAAGTCCAAGGACTGAGTCTGAGAGTTTGGGGAGATGAGGAAGAATCATCAGAGAAGACGAGGAGGGGCACCGGAGGGCCAGATGTGGTTCACTGGAGCCTGAAACCCCTCTTCTTTAGAAAACAATCTCAAAATTTTGGAAGCTAAAAGCTGAAAGACAAGATAAGTGATAAGTGACTTAGTGGACCCAAGAATGCTGAATCCCCAGCTAGCAACTGGAGAAGCTGAGAATCAACACAGTGTACACTGCAAAAGCCTCAGGAACTGACACCATCAGATATCTTTGCAACCAGAAGTTGGGGGAAGGGGGCCGGGACACCTAATATAAGAAAGATTAGATGAATGCTGTTTTGAGAAGCACCTAGCTGTGAGGTGTACATTCATGTAAACCTCTCTGAGACTGCTTCCTAAACTATAAATCTACTCAACAGGGATGACTGCCTATCACACAGGGTTATTTTAAGAGGAATGAATCAAATGGAAAGAACTGTCCATACTCAAGGTCACCACTTACTCTCCTACCATTCTCTCTAGAACTCATTCCAACCAGGCTCTTGTCCCCACGAGTCCAGGAGATAGCTCTCATCAAGGTCACCAATGACGTCTGCATTGCCAGGTCCAATGGTTAGTTCTCTGTGCTCATCTTACTCCTCAGACTATTTGTCACAGGTGATCCACTCCCTCTTCCCTAAAACCTCTTCTTCTCTTGCTTCAGGGCTACCACTCCCACCTAGTCGTCCTTCAACTTAATTGGTCACTTCCTCTCAGTCTCTTTTACTGATTCTTCCCTCCCCACCCCATGCTGATATGCTCCTGCCCCACCCACCCCCCCATGGCAAAAGACTGAAGGTTTATTCTCTAGAAATGGGGTAAAACACAATCTCTGGACTAGGGGTCAACCAGCACAATTGAAGAGATGAGCACCAGACCATAAACAATGAAAATTACTGATTGTGTAATGTTAAACATAGGGTCCTGAGACTCCCAGTCCTGATCATCCATGTGGTTCCAGAATGCTGGCAATCAGACTTTTGTCCTTCAGGCAGAAGTTTGGTAGGGACTCTCTGGGGCCCAGCCAGAAGACAGACCTCAGACACTGAAATTCCCCAACAAACAACCACTGAAGCTGACAAGCAATTTCCTCAAACTCAAAGCTTCTAATCAGCTCTTTGATTTTGCTACTGGAACCTGAACAGACAGTAAAGGATTATTAGATACTTGAAAGAGGAAAAAGCCTCTAATACAAAAGACAGAAGCCAAAGTCAACAAATGGGGAAAGGTAACTCAGAAGAAATTATGCGGAGGAAGAAAGAAAATGTTTAAGCATTAATATTCTCAAAGATAAGAGAAGATACTGTATCCACAAAATAAGAATAGGATGCTAAAAGAAAAAATACTGAAAGGAAAAAAAAGACCTTTTGGAAATTTCTGATAGCAAAAATGAGAAATTCAACAGAAAATATTGAAGAATAAGATTGAGAAAACAGCCCAGGAAGTAGAGCAAAAAGCATGGAAAGTGGGAGAAAAAATAAGAAAACTAGAAGACTGCTTCAGGAGATTCAACATCAAATAATGAGAGAACAAGGGGAAAAAGGAGAGAGAAATTACCAATAAAAGAATTTATGAAGATTTTCCCCAAAGAGTATGAATTTTCAGACAGAAAGGGTATACCATACACTGAGCACAACTGATGAAAATCGATTCACACTGAGACACATAACTGAAATTTTGGAATACTAACAAAGTTAAAGAGAAAACCCAAAATGGAAAAGGAAGGGTGGTCACAGTAAAAGTTCAGGAATAAGCATGGTTTTAGGCTTCAACAATACTAAACTCAAGTAGGCGATGGAGCAATGTGTTTAACATTCTTGGTGTTCAGTTGCTAAGTTGTGTCTGACTCTGCAACCCCATGGATGCACACCAGGCTTCCCTGTCCTTTACTATCTCCCAGAGTTTGCTCAAACTCATGTCCATTGAGTAGGTGATGCCATTCAACTATCTCATCCCCTATGGTCCCCTTCCTCTCCTACCTTCAATCTTTCCCAGCATCAGGTCTTTTCTAATGAGTCAGCTCGTCACATCAGGTGGTCAAACTATTGGAGCTTCAGCTTTAGCAACAGTCCTTCCAATGAGTATTCAGGGTTGATTTCCTTTAGGATTGACTGGTTTGATCTCCGTGCAGTCCAAGGGACTCTCAAGAGTCTTCTTCAGCACCACAGTTCAAAAGTATCAATTATTTGGCACTCAGCCTTCTTTATGGTCCAACTCTCACATCCATGCATGACTACCGGAAAAAACACAGCTTTGACTATACGTACCTTTGTCAGCAAAGTGATGTCTCTGCTTTTCATTTAAAACAGAATACGGCATCAGTTGGGATGGGCTTAGTTATGCTGTCGTAATCCTTTGGCCACCTCATGCGAAGAGTTGACTCATTGGAAAAGACCCTGATGCTGGGAGGGATTGGGGGCAGGAGGAGAAGGGGATGGCAGAGGATGAGATGGCTGGATGGCATCACCAACTCGATGGGCATGAGTTTGAGTTAACGCTGGGAGTTTGTGATGGACAGGGAGGCCTGGCGTGCTGCGATTCATGGGGTCGCAAAGAGTTGGACACGACTGAGCGACTGAACTGAACTGAACTGAACCTTTGTCAGCAAAGTGATGTCTCTGCTTTTTATTTAAAAATTAGAATACAGCATCAGTTGGGATGGGCTTAGTCATGCTGTAGTAATAGAAAACTCCAAAATCAAAGATATCGCATGTCCATTTCAGTTCAGCAGAACCTAGGTTGTTGTAGTTACTATCTATTTCTATGGCAGAAAAGAAAACATGACAAATGGGTCACAACTCTTTAAAGAACTCTATAGTAAGCAGTATACATCATACTTGTTCATGTTTCCTAGGCTACAGTTAGCTACATGGATTTGCCTAATTCCATAAAGAATCAGAAAGTGCAACACTACCGTGTACCCAGAGAAAGGACTAAATACACATAATTACTACTCTCTGGTCGCTATATAGTGAGCGACCTCACTCTCCTTACCAAGGAACATATACTGACCATCTCCCCAAAGGGCAACAACCCAAAAGTTCCTGGTAGAAATAGCAACAAATACAAAGCTCAAGATCCCTCAAAGTACAACCCCACTATATCACAGGGGTCACAAAAATCCTCCTTTCTTAATCTATAGGCCCATGAACTAAAAATAAGTTTTATGTTCCACAAACCCAATATACAGTGGTGGAACAAGGATAGGATAACCCCAATTACCAGTAGTACCACTCTGAAAGAGAAAGAATGGAATTAGCCAGAAGACACTGGTCCATAGCAATTCTGAAATCCTGCTGGGCAGACACTTTCAGGGCCCCATTCCTGGGAGCAAGGATGTTGCTGGATTAGGCTCCCATCATGCTCCCTGTGAGTAAGTCCTTTGTCCATTATACTCCATTGCTCCTGGCTCTTTCCTCTATAAAATTCTTCTCCATTATTTTCTTTGGCCACAGCTGAAGTAAATGTAGGAGAATATGAACTTTTTGAGAGTTAAGCCTCTTTCTCAGATCACTTCCTACAAATAGATAAGAATTATTTTAGGTTCTTAAGTAGTCTTTCTCAGAAATACAAATACCTTATGACATCACTTACACATGGAATCTAAAATATAATACAAAACAATGTACCTATGAAACAAAAACAGATTCTTATGGGGCGGCCAGGATGGGAAGGGAGTTTAGGGGAGAGTGGATACGTGTATATGTATGGCTGAGTCCCCTTGTTGTCCAACTGTTAATATGTTATACTCCAAAATAAAAAAGTCTTTTAAAAAAATGGACTCACAGAGAACAGACCTGTGGTTGCTGGGCAAGGGGGCAGGGGATAGGTAGGGAAGGGAAGGAATGGGAGTTTGCAATTAGCAGAGGCAAACTGTTATATATAGAATGGGTGGACAACAAGGTCCTATTGTTCAGCACAGGAACTGTATTCAATATCCTGTGGTGAATCATAATGGAAAAGACTGTGAAAAGAATATGAAAAGACAATATATATAACTGAATCACTTTGCTGTGCACAAGAAATTGACATGACATTATAAATCAATTATATTTCAATAAAATTTTTGAAAAACAGCTTTAGTATAGACTGGTGATTCTTTTGGCAATACTCTTTCAATATCTTATATTTTTACCTATTTGATTCTTTCAGCAACAGAATCCAGTAATCATGCCCACATTTCTTTTAGAGACATAGTTTCTAGAGTTTTGGACTTTGACTTCTCATCTCCATATTTTCTCTCTTTACCTAAAGATCAGTGCACTGTGAGCCTATCCAGATTTCAAGGGAGATCCATGGTTTTACTGTTTCCCTTGAGACATTGGTCTTATCAGAGTCATAACTGGGTGCCACATCCTTGAAGGATCTTTAGCTTAAACATGTTACCCTAGTCAGTTTCCAACAGTGGGAGTGATGACCATGCCCTTATTTTGGCCTTTTCCATAACAATCAACTTTAAGTGGCCTTTCTTTTTCAAAACTTCTGTTAATTTTATCTCCTACTATTTGGACTCCAAAGTTAAGTGGCTTTTCAAGGCTCTAAATTTTTGGAGGGGCTTCCCCTGTGGCTCAGTGGTAAAGAATCTGCCTGCAACACAGGAGCCACAGGAAACCCGGGTTCAATCCCTGGGTCGGGAAGATCCCCTGGAGAAGGAAATGGCAGCCCACTCCAGTATTCTTGCCTGGAGAATCCCATGGATGGAGGAGCCTGGCAGGTTACAGTCCATGGGGTCGCAAGGAGTTGGACATGACTAAGTGATTAAAGAGCTGCAGCAGCAAATTTTTGGAATTCTCTATTCACTTTTATTTCTGCTTCTATATAGGACAACTCTTTTCTGAGAACACTCTAATGATTTTGCCAAACATAGTCAATAATAACCAATCATATGCTAACATACTGTTTTCCCATACCTTCATCTTGAAATTTAAATTTCCTTAAGAATGTGATCTGACCCCTAGACAATTTTATTAAGTATTTCCCACTGCATAATGTAAAGTGTCACCTCTGTAACCTCTAATAAAGTTTTCTTATAGTTCACTGTACAACCCCTAGGCCAGGTTATTTTTCATATAAAGGGTTTTTTTTTTTTAATAAGTACTCCATTTCTAAGCATCTATATTGATCTGTCAGGATGAGCTAGATTATAACATGACAACAAACAACTCCTAAATCTCAATGGCTTAAAACAATGAAAGTTTTACTTCTTTTTGTACTATACGGTGGGGAGGTATACATCTCAATTCATTCTCACTCAGGGACCCAGGCTGACAGCACCTCCAGCATCTCAAATGTATCAGCCACAACAGCAGAAAGGAAACACAGTGAAGTACAAACCATCTCTTAAGGCCTCTGTCCAAAGACAATCTTCTACTCACACTGTGTTTTCAAAAGCAAATCACACTGCAATGCCTAACTTCAAGAAGATGAGGGTATGCAACCCTGTAATGAATTTGTGAATGACAGTAGATGCTGGTGTAAATTCTATACCCAGCTATGCTATCATTTGATATGAAATATAATAACTAAAATGTTCAAGTCTGTAAAATCTCAGAAAGTTTATCTTTCTTCTATACTGTTTCATAAGGCTTCAGAGCAAAACAATAGAGTAAGTCAAAAAAGAGGGCAGGCACAGACAAGCAAAGGGAATCTCCTAAATGAAGATGAATAGAGATCCTAGAATAACAAGTATCCACACACACAGAGGACAATCAGTTCATATTGGAGCAGTATGAATCAAGAGATAGCATGTCCTCACCATACCTTTCCATTTGCACCATGGATCCAAAATTACCAGAGGATGTACTTTATCAAAACAAAGAAGAAAAGTAAGACAGAAAAAAACATGAAATTTGGAAACAATTAATCCAATCCAGGAAAGAGACAAGGAAAACCAAAATGGCAGCAAAAGAAATACCCAGGGATGACTAGAGAGTAGCCTGATGACCTTAAGAGTCATCAGCCCAAGAAGAAGGAAAATACAGGTCTTCAGAAGGGATGTCTCTATTTTTTTTAATGAAAGTAATAGATTGCCTGATGAGACTGGCCTTGTGGTAATAATACTGAGAGGCTATAATGAGAGATATAAGAATTAATAATGAGTAAACATAAAACTAAATAAATTAAAAATCAGGGCAACTTTAGGAGATATTAGAAGAAAGATATAAAGTATACCATAATATACATTCAGTTGTGAATAGTTGTATAGATATATGATGTATATACTAAACATTGATATATTTAAAATTGCAAAATAGTGATATTGGTGAGTTAAGATAAGTAAACATTTATCTATCATAAATAAAAGTTGATGGATGTCTAAAGTAGTTAATTAAAAGATACTAGTATTTACAGATTACTCAGAAGAATGAATACATATTTACATAATACAAATATAGTGTATATGCATATATATATATTTATTTATATATATATGGAAAAAGAATTAAAACAGAGATGTTGCCTCTGGGGAGGAAGATTGGGGAGAGGAGAGAAGGATGGAAGAGGAAACCACTATATTTGATTATAAACTTTCTGGTATTATTTGACTTTGTAAACTATATGCATATACTGCCATCAAGAAAATTAAAATTAAAGCAAAAAAGAATCCCACACATTTAGGTAATTCTGATGTGCAGGCAAATTTAGTCACCACTAGAGTAACCACTGTCCCACCCACTTTTTTTTAATATTTATTTATTTGGCTGTGCCAGGTCTTAGTTAGGCACAGGACCTTCTATCTTCACTGCAGCGTGTAAGATTTTTAATTGCAGCCTGTAAACTCATAGTGCAGCATGTGGGATCTAGCTCTTTGACCAGGGATTGAACTCGGCCCCCTTGCATTGAGAGCTCGAAGTCTTAACCACTGAACAATCAGGGAAGTTCCTGTCCCATCCATTACTGAAAACTATGCAACTTTCCTTGCTAAGTAGTTGTCTGACTCCAACTTGAATGTCTCCATAATAAAATAAACTCACAATACAAAATTCTACCTGTACTTCTTTACAACCCTAATTTTTATAATATATCTGTTACAGTTACTGGAGGATAAAAATACAGAGATCCTACAAGACTATACTGGCCCAGTCCACTTCCAGGGGTTAAAGTAGTTAGAAAAGTAACAAGTGTCTCTTAATTCTCCAGCAGTGAGTGATTATTCAAGAGGGTGGGGATTTTCACTGGGTTAGGGCCCCATTGCCCTAGCAATCACAGTGGAAAAGATCTGTCTCTCAGAATGGAAGGGAGGGCTGAGGAGTTCTAGGAATTTCACATTTTAGGTATCTTCCTCTGGCTTTGACTGATGGCACAGCTTATACTACCCTGAAGACTCCCAGAAGCTGAGGTGGTGAGATGTCTCAGAAGAGGGGGAGCTGGACGGAAGAGCCTTATAAATTGTACAGGCTTTTGGATCTAGAAAGTAGCTATTTATTTCAAGATGTGAGACCTATTTTTAAGGCATTGTTTCCCTTGTCATATCCCCAGGCAGCCTACTCCATCCCCGGGAGCTGTCTGAAGGGTTTCATGAGAGAGGAGGTGGTACTGCTATTTAAAGCTCTGATTTCCAATAGTGCAGATTAACGAACTATACTTCTTAAAACTCAGTCCAAAAGAAAATAGGAAGGTAGTAACAAATAACAGAAATGACAGGAAAAAAAACAGCAAGGATGTAGATTTAAACCCCACTGTGTTGACAATATTAATAACATTAAATGTAAATCGTCTAAACACCCAAATTAAAAGACAAAGATCATAACGCTGGATGAAAAAGCAAGACCCAACACCTGAAACATAAAAGACACAGCTAGGTTAAATGTAAAAGAATGGAAAGAGATATAGCATGTAAACACTATTCAAAAGAAAGCTGAAGTGGCTCTGTTAATATCAGACAAAGTAGTTTGTTGAGCAAAGAATATTAACAGGAAAATAAGGACATTTCATAATGATAAAGAAGTCAATTATTCAAGAGAACATAGCAATCCTAAATGTGTAGATCCCTAATAAAGGACATCAAAATATATGAAACAAAAACTAACAGAGATCTATAAGTGTAATGCACCATATTAACAAAACAAATACAGACAGTACCCAACATATAATTCAACTTAAGATTTTTCAAGTTTAGGATGGTGCATAAGTGATATTCATTCAGGAGAAACTGTGCTTCTAATTTTGAAATCAGATCTTTTCCTGGGCCAGTGATATGTAGCATGCTACCTTCTTGTCATTCAGGGTAGCAGCAGCAAGTCTTACCTTATAGTCAGCCACACAATCATGAGGTAAACAAGCATTTACAATGATACAATTAATCTGTTTCTTATTTTCAGCACAGAATTCAATAAATTAGAAGAGATATTGAATAGTTTATTATAAAATATGCTGTTAGATTATTTTTTTACCAGCTGTAGGCTAACATAACTGTTCTGAACACATTTAAGATATGCTAGGCTAGAAGAAATTCCTTCAAAGAAATGGAGTAGCCCTCATAGTCAACAGTGAGTCCGAAATGCAGTACTTGGGTGCAATCTCAAAAATGCCAGAATGATCGCTGTTCATTTCCAAGGCAATCCATTCAATATCACAGTAATCCAAGACTATGCCCCAACCACTAATGCCAAAGAAGCTGAAGTTGAATGGTTCTATGAAGACCTACAAGACCTTCTAGAACTAATACCAAAAAAAGATGTCCTTTCCATCATAGGGGACTGGAATGCAAAAGTAGGAAGTCAAGAGATACGTGGAGTATCAGGCAAGTTAGGTCTTGGAGTACAGAATGAAGCAGGGCAAAGGCTAGTAGAGTTTTGCCAAGAGTACGCACTGGTCATAGCAAACACCCTCTTCCAAAAACACAAGAGAAGACTCTACTTATGGACATCACCAGATGGTCAATACCAAAATCAGACTGATTACATTCTTTGCAGCTGAAAATGGAGAAGTTCTATGCAGTTAGCAAAAACAAGACAAGGAGCTGACTGTGGCTCAGATCATGAACTTCTTATTGCAAAATTCAGACTTAAACTGAAGAAAGTAGGGAAAACCACTAGGCCATTCAGGTATGACCTAAATCAAATTCCTTATGATTACACAGTGGAAGTGACAAATAGATTCAAGGGCATAGATAATATAGACAGAGTGCCTGAAGAACTATGGACAGCAGTTCGAGACATTGTACAGGAGACCAAGACCATCCCCAAGAAAAAGAAACACAAAAGGGCAAAATGGTTGTCTGAGGAGGCCTTACAAGTAACTGAGAAAAGAAGAGAAGTGAAAGGCAAAGGAGAAAAGGAAATATATACCCATCTGAATGCAGAGTTCCAAAGAATATCATGGAGAGATAAGAAAGCCTTCCTTAATTATCAATGCAAAGAAAGAGAGGAAAACAATAGAATGGGAAAGACTAGAGATTCTCTTCAAGAAAATTAGAGATACCAAGGGAAAATTTCATGCAACGATGGACACAATAAAGGTCAGAAACAGTATGGACCTAACAGAAGCAGAAGATATCAAGAAGAGGTGGCAAGAATACACAGAAGAACTATACAAAAAAGATCTTCACGACCCAGATAACCACGATGGTGTGATCACTCACCTAGAGCCACACATCCTGGAACGCAAAGTCAAGTGGGCCTTAGGAAGCATCACTATGAACAAAGCTAGTGGAGGTGATGGAATTCCAGTTGAGCTATTTCAAATCCTGAAAGATGATGCTATGAAAGTATTGCACTCAATATGCCAGCAAATTTGGAAAACTCAGCAGTGACCACAGGACTGGAAAAGGTCAGTTTTCATTCCAATCCCAAAGAAAGGCAATGCCAAAGAATGTTCAAACTACTGCACAGTTGCACTCACCTCAAACACTAGCAAAGTAATGCTCAAAATTCTCTAAGTGAGGCTTCAACAACATGAACCGTGAACTTCCAGATGTTCAAGCTGGATTTGGAGAAGGCAGAGGAACCAGAGATCAAATTGCCAACATCTGCTGGATTACAGAAAGAGCAAGAGAGTTCCAGAAAAACATCTACTTCTGCTTTATTGACTACGCCAAAGCCTTTGATTGTGTGGATCACAGCAAACTGTGGGAAATTCTTCAAGAGATGAGAATACCAAACCATTTTACCTGCCTCCTGAGAATCTGTATGCAGGTCAAGAAGCAATAGTTGGAAATGGACATGGAACAATGGACTGGTTTCAAATTGAGGAAGGAGTACATCAAGGTTGTATATTGGCATCCTGCTTATATATGCAGAGAACATCATGCAAAATGCTGAGCTGGATGAAGCACAAGCTGGAATCAAGACTGCCGGGAGAAATATCAATAGTCTCAGATATGCAGATGACACCACCCTTATGGCAGAAAGTGAAGAGGAATTTCTATGCCAATAAAATGGACAACTTGGAAGAAATGGACAAATTCTTAGAAAAGTATAACTTTCCAAAACTGAACCAGAAAGAAATAGAAGATCTTAACAGACCCATCACAAGCAAGGAAATCGAAACTGTAATCAAAAATCTTCCAGCAAACAAAAGCCCAGGACCAGATGGCTTCACAGCTGAATTCTACCAAAAATTTAGAGAAGAGCTAACACCTATCTTACTCAAACTCTTCCAGAAAATTGCAAAAGAAGGTAAACTTCCAAACTCATTCTATGAGGCCACCATCACCCTAATTCCAAACCAGACAAAGATGCCACAAAAAAAGAAAACTACAGGCCAATATCACTGATGAACATAGATGCAAAAATCCTTAACAAAATTCTAGCAAAGAGAATCCAACAACATATTAAAAAAAATCATACATCATGACCAAGTGGGCTTTATCCCAGGAATGCAAGGATTCTTTAATATCTGCAAATCAATCAATGTAATACACCACATTAACAAATTGAAAGATAAAAACCATATGATTATCTCAACAGATGCAGAAAAAGCCTTTGACAAAATTCAACATTTATGATTAAAACTCTCCAGAAAGCAGGAATAGAAGGAACATAGCTCAACATAATAAAAGCTATATATGACAAACCCACAGCAAGCATTACCCTCAATGGTGAAAAATTGAAAGCATTTCCCCTAAAATCAGGAACAAGACAAGGGTGCCCACTCTCACCACTACTATTCAACATAGTTTTGGAAGTTTTTGCCACAGCAATCAGAGCAGAAAAAGAAGTAAATGGAATCCAGATAGGAAAAGAAGAAGTGAAACTCTCACTGTTTGCAATGACATGATCCTCTACATAGAAAACCCTAAAGACTCTACCAGAAAATTACTAGAGCTAATCAATGAATATAGTAAAGTTGCAGGATATAAAATTAACACACAGAAATCCCTTGCATTCCTATACACTAACAATGAGAAAACAGAAAGAGAAATTAAGGAAACAATACCATTCACCATTGCAACAAACAAAATAAAATACTTAGGAGTATATCTACCTAAAGAAACAAAAGACTTATACATAGAAAACTATAAAACACTGATGAAAGAAACCAAAGAGGACACAAACAGATGGAAAAATATACCATGTTCATGGATTGGAAGAACCAATATTGTCAAAATGACTATACTACCCAAAGCAATCTATAGATTCAATGCAATCCCTATCAAGCTACCAACAGTATTTTTCACTGAACTAGAACAAATAATTTCACAATTTGTATGGAAATACAAAAAACCTCAAATAGCCAAAGTAATCTTGAGAAAGAAGAATGGAACTGGAGGAATCAACCTGACTATACTACAAAGCCACAGTCATCAAGACAGTATGGTACTGGCACAAAGACAGAAATATAGATCAATGGAACAGAATAGAAAGCCCAGAGATAAATCCACGAACCTATGGACACCTTATCTTTGACAAAGGAGGCAAGAATATACAATGGAAAAAAGACGGGTAAAAGAATGAAACTAGAACACTTTCTAACACCATACACAAAAATAAACTCAAAATGGATTAAAGATCTAAATGTAAGACCAGAAACTATAAAACTCCTAGAGGAGAACATAGGCAAAACATTCTCTGACATAAATCACAGCAGGATCCTCTATGACCCACCTCCCAGAATATTGGAAATAAAAGCAAAAATAAACAAATGGGACCTAATGAAACTTAAAAGCTTTTGCACAACAAAGGAAACTATAAGCAAGGTGAAAAGACAGCCCTCAGATTGGGAGAAAATAATAGCAAATGAAGCAACAGACAAAGGGTTAATCTCAAAAATATACAAGCAACTCCTGCAGCTCAATTCCAGAAAAATAAATGACCCAATCAAAAAATGGGCCAAAGAACTAAACAGACATTTCTCCAAAGAAGACATATAGATGGCTAAGAAACACATGAAAAGATGTTCAACATCACTCATTATCATAGAAATGCAAATCAAAACCACAATGAGGTACCATTACACGCCAGTCAGGGTGGCTGCTATCCAAAAGTCTACAAGCAACAAATGCTGGAGAGGGTGTGGAGAAAAAGGAACCCTCTAACACTGTTGGTGGGAATGCAAACTACTACAGCCACTATGGAGAACAGTGTGGAGATTTCTTTAAAAACTGGAAATAGAACTGCCATATGACCCAGCAATCCCACTTCTGGGCATACACACCGAGGAAACCAGATCTGAAAGAGACACATGCACCCCAATGTTCATCGCAGCACTGTTTATAATAGCCAGGACATGGAAGCAACCTAGATGTCCATCAGCAGACAAATGGATAAGGAAGCTGTGGTACATATACACCATGGACTATTACTCAGCCATTAAAAAGAACTCATTTGAATCAGTTCTAATGAGATGGATGAAACTGGAGCCCATTATACAGAGTGAAGTAAGCCAGAAAGATAAAGACCAATACAGTATACTAACACATATATATGGAATTTAGAAAGATGGTAACGATAACCCTATATGCAAAACAGAAAAAGAGACACAGATGTACAGAACAGACTTTTGGACTCTGTGGGAGAAGGCGAGGGTGGGATGTTTCGAGAGAACAGCATCAAAACATGTATATTATCTAGGGTGAAACAGATCACCAGCCCATGTTGGATGCATGAGACAAGTGCTCAGGCCTGGTGCACTGGGAAGACCCAGAGGGATCAGGTGGAGAGGGAGGTGGGAGGGGGGATCGGGATGGGGAATACATGTAAATCCATGGCTGATTCATGTCAATGTATGGCAAAAACCACTACAATATTGTAAAGTAATTAGCCTCCAACTAATAAAAATAAATGGAAAAAAAATTTTTTTAAAGTGAAAGAGGAGAGTGAAAAAGCTGACTTAAAACTCAACATTCAAAAACGAAGATCATGGTATCTGGTCCCATTGCTTCATGACAAATAGATGGGGAAACAATGGAAACAGTGACAGATTTTATTTTCTTGGGCTCCAAAATCTCTGCAGATGGCGACTGCAGCCATGAAATTACAAGACACTTACTCCTTGGAAGAAAAGCTATGACCAAGCTAGACAGCATATTAAAAAGCAGAGACATTACTTTACCGACAAAGGTACATCTAGTCAAAGTTATGGTTTTTCCAGCAGTCGTGTATGGATGTGAGAGTTGGACCATAAAGAAAGCTGAGTGCTGAAGAATTGATGCTTTTGAACTGTGATGTTGGAGAAGACTCTTGAAAATCCCTTGGATTGCAAGAAGATAAAACCAGTCAATGCTAAAGGAAATCAGTCCTGAATATTCACTGGAAGGACTGATGCTGAGGCTGAAGCTCCAATACTCTGGCCACCTGATACAAAGAACTGACTCATTGGAAAAGACCCTGATGCTGGAAAGATTGAAGGCAGGAGGAGAAGGGGATGACAGAGGATGAGATGATTGGATGGCATCACCGATTCGATGGATGTGAGTTTGAGCAAGTTCCAGGAGTTGGTGATGGACAGGGAAGCCTGGCGTGCTGCAGTCCATGGGGTCACAAAGAGTTGGACACGACTGAGCAACTGAACTGAGCTGAGGTTAAGCTATGATATTTGGTAGGTTAGAGGTATTTGACAATATTTTCAACTTAAAGTATTTTCAACTTACAGTGCGTTTATTCGAATGCATCCCCATCATAAGTCAAGGAATATCTGTATATAATCATCTCAGTAGATACAAAAAGCATCATTTAACAAAATTTAAAACTATTTTTGATTTTTTAACTCTCAGCAAATTATAAATAGAAGATAATTTCCTAAACCTAATAAAGGCATTTTAAAATTCCTATATTTAATATCATACATAGTGGTGGAAGACTGAATGATTTTCTGTTAAAACCAGGAACAGAAGCAAAGATGTTAGCTCTCATCACTTCTATTTAACATTGCACAGGCAATCCAAGCCAGTGCAATAAGACAAGAAAAAGGAATAATGGCACTCAGATTTGAAGTGAATGTTAAAACTTTATCACATGGCAAGATAGTCTCTGTAAAAAAAAAAAAAAAAAATTCAATTTACAAAAAAGCTATTAGAACTATAAGTAAATGAGATTAAGAGAGGCAGGATACATGGCTAAATAGAAAACTGTATTTCTTTTTTGTGTGTGTGCAATAATGGTCACTAAGTTTATTTCTTTAAATCATCGCCATGACCCTAAGTGGTACCATGACTGAACTGTTATTTGCAATGACCCAAGGCTCAGAGAAAACAATTGTATTTCTATATACTGAGAATAAACAACTGGAAGATAAAACTGAAAAAGTAATTGTGCTAAAAAAAGACTTCAGGGATACATTTAACACATTGCTGAGAGATATAAAGCAAGCCTAAATAAATAGAAAAATGTAACATGTTCATGGATCACATTACTAGGTATTGTTAAGATGTTACTCCTCCCCAAAAAGACCTATAGATTCAGTGAATGCCTTATCAAAAGACCAGTGGGATGTTTTTAGAAATCAACAGCCTAATTCTAAAGGAAATGCAGAAGACCTAGGATAGACAGGGGGGACATTTGGAGGACTTACACTACTTGACTTCAAGACTTATGATAAAGCTACAGTAATCATGGCAGTGTGGTAATAGGGTAAGGATAGATATATAGTTTAATAGAATACAAGAGGCCAAAAATATAACCAGCACATATGGCCAACTGATTTTTCACAAAGATACCAAGTAAATTCCATGGGAAAAGAAAGTGTTCTCAACAAATTGTGCAGAAAGAGAGACAGGAAGACTGAGAGTGAAATTGTGAAAGAGAACCTCAACACATATTTTATACATTATATTTACAAAAGTTAACTTGAAATGAATCATGGACCTACATGTAGACCTAAAACTATAAAGTTCTAAAAGAAAATATGTATTACCCTGAGTTAGGCAAAGAGTTCTTAGGGCACAAAATCTAACTACTAGAGCTGAAAGACGCCTTTAAAATTAGATCAAGGCATGTTTCAGGCAAATAAAAGAACTTCTTTACACAGTTGATTCCAACTATTTTCAGTCCCTCTCTGCTGTCTCCTGTAACACCCTCCCTCTTCCATTATCCAAACTTTATTGTAACCAACTGTCACTTACTGTCCTGTCTCAGCTTCAGTGTCATTTCCTCCAGGAAGCCTTCCCTGACACCCTAAACTAGGTCAAGTACTCCTCCCCTGATTACCACTTAGCCCTCTCTATTGCATTGACCTGTATCACTCTCTAGATTGGAAGTTCCAAAAGGAACTCATATGGTGTTTGCTTTGCTTCCTCTTATTCTCAGTGCCCAGCACATGGCAAATCCTCAGTACATTTTATCGGATGAACAATTCTGTGATCATATTCCTTTTTTCAATTTTTACTGTGATAAAGTAAACATAACATAAAACTTGCCATCTTAACCATTTTAAGTGTATAACTTATTGATATTAAATACATTCATAATGTGCAACCATCAGCACCATCCATCTCCATAACCACGTACGTATATAGTGATATATACAGATAGATAAATCAGTTTTCATCCATTGACGGACACTTAATATTGTTTCCATATCTTGGCTATTTCAAATAACACTGCAATAAACATAGGAGCACAAATATTTCTTCAAGACTCTGCTTTCAATTCTTTTAAGTATACACTCAGAAGTGGAAGTGTTGGATCACATGGCACTTCTATTTTTGTTAAGGAATTTCTATACCGTTTTTCTATAGTGGCATACCAATTTACATTTCCACCAGCAGGGCACAAGGACTCCCTTACTCCACAACTTCACCAACACTTGGTACATCTGGTATTTTTTATGAAATCCATTCTAATTGGTGTAAGGTGATATCTCATTGTGGTTTTGATTTGCATTCCCTGATGATTAGTGATGTTGAGCATTTTTTCATGCACTTCTTCACCATTTATATGTCTTCTTTGGGAAAATGCTTATTCAGTTTCTCCATCCATTTTTTAATTGGATTGTTTGTGCTTTTGCTACTGAATTGTATCAGTTCTGTATGTATTTTGGATATTAACCCCATATGAGATACATGATTTACAAATATTATTTCATCCCCTAGACTGCCTTATCATTTTTTTTCATTGTTGTTTTGCTGTGAAGAAACTCTTCAGTTTGATGCAGTCCCACTTACTAATTTTTGCTATCATTGCCTATGCTTCTGGTGTCATATCCAAAAAAAAATAATGGCCAAGACTAATGTGAAGAAGCACATGTCATTTTCTTATAGGAGTTTTATGATTTCAGGTCTTATGCTTAAGTCTTTAATCCATTTAGAGTTAACTTTTGTGGATGATGTAAGACAGGAGTCCAATTTTATTCTTCTGCATGTGGGTATCTACTTTTGACCTACTGTCTTCTAGCGTCCAAAGTTTCTTATAAGAAGTCTGCTGATAATCTCATTAAGGATGCCTTTGGATAGGCCATACTTTCTTATATTTTTTGTATGTTTTGTGATTTTTTGTTGTTGTTAAACACTAGACATTTAAATCTAATAATGTTGGAACTCACAATCAGATTCTCTCCTTACCCCGGGGTTTGCTGCTTTTGTTATGATTTTGTTTGATTGTTGCTGGTTGTCTCTGTGTCAAGGATCACCTAAGATGTAAACTTAGTTTTCCTGGGTCTTTTCTGAGCCTTCCCAAGGGCAGGCACTATTGCTTTCTAATTTTCCCCACATACGGACTTGTTTCTGAAAGTCCTTGTTTTTAAAACCTGGCTCCCAAAACAGGGAAAAAAGAAAGATTAGGGAAAAAAATACCCTGTAAGTCACTTAGGTCAGAGGGGAGGGGCTTGAAACAATAGGAGAAGTACAACAAAAATGGCCAGCAGTCCTTTGGTTCACACCTCCATGATCAGAAGCAGCAACCAGAGCACAGAGCCCCAGTATTTGGAGGACAGGGCCCTTCTAGCCCACTCTGGCTCCTGCAAGCTGTGTGCAGGCTACTCCAGAAACATGTGCACAACTGCCTGTTGAGACTGAGAAAGGTGAGGTGATTGGTCCAAGGCCACACAGCTAGCAAAAGTTAACCTGACTTCTCATCAGGTTCTCCTTCTCCTTGGTACACTGCACTATCTCTCGACTCTGGCACCCCAAGCTGCCCCCAAGATACATGAGGGTGATGGGATGGACACCCAGCCTCTGACGTTCACTCTCTTACCTCTTACTCTCCTTGCCTCACTCACCCTGATCCCCTTCTTCTTAACCAGAATGCCTAGGTAATGCGATGGGTAAGAATAGACATACAGGGTTTATAGTTCATAGTCATTGGCTGTGCGATCTTGGGCAAGACAATCAACTTCCCTGAGCCTCGGTTTCCTCAACTCTCAGATGAGGATCAAATAGTATTTCCCTCAGAGGGGTACTGTAAGGACTTAGCACAGTGCCTGGCACCAATCGGCTCTGGTTATCTGCTTTTTACTGTTTCCCTAACACATGGCATCTTCGTGTCTCTCTCCTTGGTGCCTTTCTCTCTTTTCCTCCCTCTGTATGCTGTCTGCCTACCTCCCACACAAGCTGCAGTTTCCTTCAGTATGCTGGGCCCTGCCCGGGGATGAAGATGGGCCTGGGGCCGAGACTTCCTGGATCAGAGAAAGAACTTATTCCAGGAAAGGAACCACAGTGAAACTGTGTACATGAACACCTTCCTCACCTGCGCCAAGTGAGGCCTTGGAAGAAAGGTCGGGGGAGGCTGTGGGGCAGGGAGAGGCTGAGGCTGAGGGGTGGGGACATCCCTGAGAAGACCTGACGTGAAGTGAGCTGGGGGTCCCAGACCTGGGTGAGGAGAAACAATATGCGATGAGAGTGGCCAGCACCCAGGCGTCAAGGGCACTACCCTCAGGGAGCAGCAGAGGGTAAAGGTTAGTTCCCCGGCCAGTGCCCAAGGGTCAGCTCACCCACCAGCAGGCACTAACTGCGGGACCTCTATGCCAGGCTGTTATCAGGGTGAATGGCGGGGGCTCCACGCCTCCTGTAGGTGGAGGGTCATCAGACCACTGGAGAGGCATCATGACCTCAGCATCCTAGGGACAAGGAAGAACTAGGACTGGTCTCAGAAGACCTAGGTTTGGAGGAACGCATAGCCATTAGTAGTCATGAGACCTAGAAATCATACAGTCACTCTGAGCCTCAGTTTCCTTGTCTATAAAATCTAATAACAAAAAAAAAAATAAAAAAATAAAAATAAAAAAATAAAATCTAATAACATTTGTCCCCCTGGATTGCTGTGGAAATTAAATATAGAGATAACAGGTAAGAGAGTAGTCATGAGACCTAGAAATCATACAGTCACTCTGAGCCTCAGTTTCCTCGTCTATAAAATCTAATAACATTTGTCCCCCTGGATTGCTGTGGAAATTAAATATAGAGATAACAGGTAAGAGAGATAACGTGTAAATGACAAGGGGCTCTGTGACACTGGGTGTTACTGCTGTGCAGGCTGGGAAGCCGGGCTCCAGAGCTTCCCCTCTGGATGGCCGGTCCACCCCCATCTCCCTGCCCCAGAGTCACACGGGACCCTTTCTCAACGGTGATACCAGGAAGACGGACACACTCCAATTCAACACGGCAACAGAGTCCAGCTGAGCCCCTCGGCAACTTGCTACAAGACCTTGGGCTATTCCACCTCTGGGCCTCCATACCTTTTTTATACCAAGGTGGCTGAACCACAATGTTAAATGTTCAGGACATCTGTCAGCCCATTTTGTCTTCATGTAGACAGCATGAAATCAGCCATGGTGGGAGTCCTTACACCACAGAAATGGACAAACACTTCAAATCCAGGTACCATTGTTGAGACTGACGTTCCAGAAGCTCCTCCTCCTGGTGGCTGGACACGAGCGGGGCAGCTGGCCCCGACAGCTTGCCTGGCGCGCTCGGCATCCACTGCTTCCCAGGGACTCGCCCCTGATAAATATGGATGCACACCTGGCAGCAGCAGGCTCAGCCCCCACAGACACCCCCACCCTCTGCCCGGTGGACCGCTGGGTGCAGGCAAGGAGGGGAGCGAGGGAGGAAGAGAGGCAGCCGTGTGCTTGTCACTTACAAGCTCTGGGCCCCGCCTGGCCTGAGTATTACACGAGGCCCTTTCTCCCTCTGTATTCCTGATCTCGCCTCTCTTCTCAGCCAGCATCAAGACAGGAAGGGAGCTGGCCAAGCCTGCAGCATCCCACCTGCTCTGTAACTGAAAGGTGCCACCAAACAGACCCTGTCCCCTCCCTGCTGTCCCCCTGGGGACCCCCACACTGTGTACGAGTCGTGCTCAGATGGCGTCTCCTGCACTGATGTGCCTGCTGCTCCTCGAGCTGGACCACAGACACTGTGTCCCCTCGTGTGCCGTCCCACCCCCACCACACCCACATACCACTAACCTGGAAGGCGAAACAGCCCCAGGGGAGAAGGCAAAGGGGGGGAACTGTGCAGCAGGTGGAGACCAGGCTCGGCCCCCACTCCGTTTCCTTCCAAAGTTTGGGGGTTGGGGGTGGGTTTGTTCTTGCTGCTCTTTTCTGAAGCAAGCCCCTGGGCACTTATTCACTCCCCGTTATCACTGAACTGTGTCCCCAAAAACTGCTACCTAGACATTCCAGCCCCCAGTACCTCGGGAGGTGACAGTATTTGGAGATAAGCACTTTACATGCATGCGTGCTCAGTCACTTTAGTCATGCCAGACTCTTTGTGACCCCATGGACTGCAGCCCACCAGGCTCCTCTGTCCATGGGATTTCCCAGGCAAGAATACTGGAGTGGGTTGCCATGCCCTCCTCCAGGGGATCTTCTCAACCCAGGGATTGAACTGTGTCTCCTGCATTGGCAGGCATGTTCTTTACCACTGAGCCACCTGCCCTACAGAGATAAGTTAAAATGAGGTTGCCAGGTGACTTCCCTGGTGGTCTAATGGCTGAGGGTCCACCTGCCAAAGCAGGGGACATGGGTTCGATCCCTGCTCCCACATGTGTGGAGCAACTAACCCCACGCACCACAACTCCTGAGCCCGAGTGCTGCAACCACTGAAGCCGGGGCACCCAGAGCCGGCGCTCTGCAACAAGAGAGAACACACTGCAATGAGAAGCCCACACAGCACAACGAGGAGCAGCTCCCCACCTCGCTGCCCCAGCCTCTACCACTAGAGAAACCCCACCGGCAACAACACAGACCCGGCGCAGCCAATAATTAATTACCTAATTTTGAAGCACTGAGGTCACTAGGATGGGCCCTAACCCAACAGCACAGGTGTCCATACACAAGGGCACAGAGAGACACACGCTGATGAAGAGGTTGCGACGACACAGGATGAGACGGCATCGAAGTCAGTCGGCCTGGAACAACTGCCCCCCCGCTGCCACACACCACACACAGCCCTCAGAGCAGCCAGCCCTGCCAACACCCTGATCCTGGACTTCCAGCCTCCGGAACCGGGAGACAGCACATTTCTGAGGTTAAGCCACCCCATCTGCATTACCACAATCTTAGGAAACAAATTGACTCCTTTCCTCTGAAAGAGGAGCGAGAGAAACTGCATCATGGTTTCACGGTTTCCAAGCATGCTCACTCTCGTGTCCATGTTGGATCCTGACATCACCTGACTCCTTAGGCCCAACAGGTGCTCCTCAGCCCATCTGACGGATGAGGAGTCTGAGGCCCAGAGGCAGGGGATTTCCCAAAAAGCCTGCACCAAAGTTAACCACCAAGCTGGGACTACAACCCAGGCCTCCTCACCAGCACCCAAAGGGCTTTCCTACAGCAAGCCAAACATCTAAGTTTATACTGGGAGGCTGCAGGGTTGGGGGGCAGGGAGCACCTCCCTTCACCTGGCCCTCCAGCCTGCATGCATTCTCTGTGGCATCACCCAGGCAGCCTTTGAGCACCATGATGCCCGGACACCACCCCGGACCAAGTGAATCAGAACCCAGGGGGTGGGGTTCAGGCAGTGATGGCTTTTACAGCACAGTAACATGATTCTCATGTGCAGCTGGGGTGGAGAAGCCCAGCCAGAGGGTTCCAAGGTGGGTCCTGGATCAGGGACCACTGGCTCACAGAGCCAGCAACCAATGATGTGGCAAGGGGGATGCAGACCACTCCATGACCCCACTCCATCCAAGAGGGGCCCCAAGCAGGCAACGACACTCAGAAAATGTGAGCTATAAATTAAGGTTCGAATTGGCACTCACTCATTCTGTACAAAGGCAAGAAATGGTCAGGGTTGGGAGAGATTCTTCTAACTCTTTTACTTTATTGGGTCATGGGGGATCCTTTAAATATCAACATTAAGATAAACAGTGTTCTTGCTTTAAGTCTGAGGCCTTTACTCTTCCATCTAAATCAAATGTAATTACTTGTTATGAAAATGAAAGAGTTGCACTGGAGTGCATGCTGGGCACAAGCTAAGTGGCCTTTACAGTGTCTCTTCTTCCAATAACCCTACAAAGTAGGTACTATATAATCCCCATTTTACAGAAAGGGCAACTGAGGCTTGGAGAGGTTATTTCACCAACCCAAGGTCACTCAGCAATTAGATGGTGGGGCTGGGATTCCAACCAGGAAGTCTGGTCCCAAGGCCCATGACATTGACCACTAGATACACAGTATTCTACAGTCTCTTAATGTTCATAACCCACTTTTGTAGAAGATAATAAGTATCATATTAAAATGTTTAAACAAAATGCCTTTTTCCCATTTCTTCAAAATTTCCAGAGATTTCTTTTTCTCCCCTAACTCGGGACTGAGGAACTCAGGCACTAGAGGACCCAATCCAGAGAGGCAGCAGCACAGGCACCCCATGCTCAGCACTGGGAACCCAGTCCTGTCAGCCCACCAGCCGTTACCATCCCTGCCTGGACCCTTCGCTTTCGGGAAAGGAGGGAAACATGGGCTGGGACTGCCCTCTAGTGGCTGTGAGACTAACTGCAACCAACACTGTCATTTTCCAGATCGGGGGCAAGAGCCCAGAGCCCCAGGGAAAAGGGGAACTTGCACACCCCATGTGGCAGCACTGGATCCCCAAGACTCTACCAGGGACTGGAGCTCGGAGGCCTAGATGATGCGGCCCCAAGAGGCCAAACCACGCCAGACGCCCACCCACCCCATCTGATGTGAGCATTAGAAGTCTGGAAGACGGCTCCCCTGGAGGGCAGGATTCTGGCGCTGGGGCAATGACAGAAACCCTGAAGGAGGGTCCGCAGCATTCCCCAAACGGCCTTGCCCTCCCTGCAATGCTCTCACCCACTTCTCTCCAGGAGCGAACTCAACCCCTCACCTAAATCCTGCTGACCCAGGAAGCCCTCTGAGCCCCACCCTCCCCCAGGCTGACAGCTATCTCCAGGGGGACACCAGGTACCTCTCGAAAGCAGGCCCGGAACACTGTTAGTGACATCGATCTTCCCCTCCCCCAGCCCCCCTCCAGCAGACTGGGAGCCCCTGAGGGCAGGATTGAGACTTGGATGTCTCTGGTACCCACCTAGCCACAGCAGGGCTACACCAAGTCCCCCAGAGGACTCGGCCACGGCCGCCACATGGGAGGCTCCTGCCGCACCCGCTCCCTGACCCAAACGAGGGAAGCAGGGCTCCCAGAAGTGCACACCACGAAGGTGGAGGAAGGGCTGGCTCTCAGGGCTCTGCTCCCCGCTGAGCTGGTTGGGGGGTGGGGGGTGGGGGCTGTGCCTGAGGGCTGGGGGGCAGTCCCCTCAGTTTCCAGCAGGGGAAGGGAGGAGTCCCAGGCCACCCCCAGCCCACCTGAGGCAGCGGGGACCCCCCCACCTCAGAAGCAGGCGGACTCCCAGAGGGTCCGCTCCCACTCGCCAGCCTGAGGTCCCTCCCACCCCACCCCAAGGCCCGAGTGCAGGAGCGGCCTTCAGGCTGTCAGGAGCAATGCCAAAGGCCCCATTTATATTCCTAAGTAGAGGACTTGTTAATATGGAGCCTGCCTCTGGGGACATGGGAATGCTGGGGTGAGAGATGACAAATTGGCGCCCAGTGGCCAGGCTGAGAGCATGATATTCATTTACATCTCACTCATCAGGGCTTCCTCCGCAGGCCTCCCAGCCACTGGGGCCCCGGCCATCTTAGAGGCCATGAGGGTTGGTGGGTGGGGAGGTGTCGTCAGCCCTGAGAGGCCCCTCTGGGCTCCAAGAAGCCCTGGGATGATGGAGGTGGCCAGGGAGTCAGTCCTATGTGCAGCCAGGGATGGGCCCCACAGCAAAGGGGAACAGGGGTGGGGGGCAGAGTGGGGACCCAGGCCCCCTACACAGACATGTGCGTATGTGCATGCTAAGTCGCTTCAGTCATGTCTAACTCTTTGCGACTCTATGGACTGTAGCCCACCAGGCTCCTCTGTCCATGGGATTCTCCAGGCAAGAATACTGGAGTGGGTTGCCATGCCCTCCTCCAGGGGATCTTCCTGACTCAGGGATCGAACCCACATCTCTGAAGTCTTCACTGCAGGCGGATTCTTTACCACTGAGCCACCAGCGAAGTCCACGAAGACATGAGTGAGGCCCAAACCTGAACATTCCTTGGGACAAAACCCCTGCTTCTGGTTCCTGTGAGAGAACCAAAGAAAGCCACCAGACCCGTCTTAGGCCCAGCTGCTACCTAGGGAAGGACATCCAGGGTACTGGGTCTAAAGATGGTCAGGATGGTTCCTCCTCGGGTCCTGGCCCAGAGGACGGGCTCAGAGCTCTTCACACACACTCAGACACACACAAGCACATGCATACACCACAACTCAGACTCTGGGCAGGGCACACAGCCGGGCACTGCAGAGCGGCGGGCGGGGGTGCAGTGTGAGTAATGGCGGGTGCAGGATGCGCCCGAATCCTGATAAGGGAGAATAATAACTTGTCAAAGATATATATGATATGTGTTTGCTTTCCCGACGGAATATCTATGGGGCTAATTCATCAAGCCGGCGGGCTGGCTGGAGACCCATGGAGGGAAGAGAAGAGAAGCACGTGACCGCAGGCCCCAGAGTGCCGGGTGCTGGGGAGGGGAGCTGGCCTGCCCAGGCTGGACTCCCGCCAGGGCCCTGAGAAGCACTGAGACCTGCCCGTCCATGGGTCCCCCAGGGCCCTGATGCTAACCCCTGGGACATTTGGGGTTGGAATCCAGAGCAGATGTTCTGCACTCGGCAAGCCCACTGTTTCTCCCGCGCTCCTTCTCTCCTCCCATCCTCTCTCCCTGCTGTGCAGCCTGCGGAAAGCCTCTGGTCTGAGAAGCTAGAAGATGATCAGAAAACGTCTCCATTCTTGGAGAGGAGAAGAGAAACAGAAAGAGCTCTCAGGAAGAACAGAGCTGAGAGGGGGGTCCTAGCTGGTTCTCCCTGCCCTCCTCATTACCCGCCTCCCAGCCCCACACTCCCGCATAACCCTCACACACCCCCACGTCCCACCAATTTCCTCAGGATCCCGTAGAAGGTGGGAAAGAAAGAAAGAGGGCCTGCTCCCTTTACCCAGGTCATTTCAAGGACACCGAGGCCAGAAAACCCACCTGGAAACAAGGACGCTCCCCCAGGAGGCAGGAACCTCCTGTCTTTCATCCATCTATGCCTTCACATCCCTGGGGATTAGAGTTTCCTCTCTAATCCCATCTCTTCCTTTCCTTCCTCCTCTTTGTCACAATTTTAAAATCTGAATTAGCTTGCCTCATGGAAGGCCACCCCCAGGGCCCCTGCCCAGCCCCTGCCCTCACCCATCCTCTGTCCTGCAGGGGGCGGATCTTCCCTGACTCGCTGTCACCCAGGTCTATGTTCTGCAATGTCCCACTGAGGTCGGCTCCCTCCCCACGCCCCGTCAGCGCCAGGCTGACATTCACCTTCCCCCTGTACCTACTCACTCAACAAAGACTAGAGCAGACAGACAGAGCCCAGCCACTGCGGGGCTGCTGCTGTGGAAACACTGAAACCCCTCACTCGGGCTGGTGACCGTTTACCAACACCGGCTCTTCCCTCCCCTGCCTCCCCACGACCCAGCAACTGGAGGGTTAGCTTCTGGCACAGCTCAGGGGCCTCCAGGACCCTGCCCAGCTCCTGGCTCGCATCCATCCCAGCCAGCAGGGCTGCTGCTCCATCCTGTTAAACACTGTGGCTCCCACCCTGGACGGTGCACCTGCGGTCCATCCTGCAGGGATTATGACCTGAGAGTTCAAGCAAGAATCTCCACTGGCCTCCTCCCTCCCTCCCTTGCTCCCTTCCCTCCTTCCTTCTCTCCCCGCTCCATCACTGCTTTCCTCCTTCCCTCCTGCTTTCTTCCCTCCCTCTGTTCCTTCCTTCCTTCCTCTATTTGAAGCCTGAGGTCTTCCTGCCGGCACCCCCTCCTGGCCCTCGGCTCTGACACAGATCTGAGAGGCCACCCAACAGCGCTTACAAAACAGCCCCTCCCCGCTCCTTCCCAGGACCACCCTGGCAGCAGCTGGCATCTCCCAGATCCCAGGGGCCAGGAAATACGGGGACCAGGCTCCAAGAGGGCCAGCCCCGCTCTACTTCCCCCTGATGGACAGCAATAGCCGGCCCCCTCTCTGCTCCTCGGACCCTCTCCCCAACCCCTGCCATGTCCACAGAGGGGAGGCCCAGGGCTAGGGACTGCTGGCCTGTCCCCCTCCCAGGGCGTGAGGAAGGTTGGAAGAAAGGGGGGTGGGCAAGCCCCTGCCAGTGCAGCTTGAAGCTGGAGAGCAATTAACTTGGCGTTTTCAAACAAGGGCAGAGGAAGCGGGAGCCACAGGACTGAGTCAGCACATCAGAGAGGCGGGTGCCAAGTGGCTGGCTCAGCTCGTTAGCAGGACAGGGCTGAGCCGACGAGAAACAAGGTCAGGGAGGAGGGGGTGGGAGTCCCCCAAATGGAGATGGGGGGGCGAGCGAGGAAGATGGCTGCAGGCCCCTCCCCATCCCCACCTGCAGCCAGCCTGGATAGGTCCTGCCTGCCAAGGCCCTAAGACCAGCCCTCAGCTCCTTTCCCCACCCCCACCCCCGCAGCCGCTGCCCACCATCCACAAACCAGCCAACATTCTCCATGCACTGCATGCGCTCCATGACTGGGCGTAAAAGTGACAGACACTTCCTCCACGCTCCCCCCAACAACACAAACATACAAGCGGGCTTCCCAGGGGGATGTCACCAAGGGCCTGGGGCTGAAGAGCAGCACAGGGCTACAGAGGATGACTTCGTGGAGAAGGTGGACTTCTTAGCAGCTACATTTAAAATAAAGTCTGCACACCCAGTCTTTTTCCAAAAAGGAAACAAAGCCGCTGAATCTAGCCATCTGCTGAGTGCTCTCTGAGATGCCAGGGGCACGTGCCCGCATCACCTCTGAGCCTCATGTCTTCCTGCAAGGTTCCTCTCACCTACGGGGAAGCAGAGGCCAGGGCTTACGTGACTCGCCCAAGCTCGTACAGAAAAGGGCAGAGTTGGAGATTCGTACTTGCATTCATCCACTCCAGAGGCTGTGTTCTTTCTGACTCGGTGCTTCTGCAGGTTGGACTCAGTTAAGCTCAACAGAGGAATGTATTCGAGCAAAGGCCCAGATGCAAGAGTGAATAAAGTGAGTTCTAGCAACTAGGCAATCCGATCCAGTATTTTTGCCTGGAAAAACCCCATGGACAGAGGAGCCTGGTAGACTACCGTCCATGGGGTCGCAAAGAGTTGGACACGACTGACTGACTAAGCACACACAGCAACTAGGCTGTCGGCCAGGCTGGAAGTGGGGCTGAGCGTGAGTGATGGTTGAGTTTATGTGTCAACTTGACTGGGCTAAGGAGTGCCCAGATGGCAAACACTGTTCCCTGGTGTGTTTGCAAGGGTGTCTTTGGATGAGATTAGCATCTGAATCAGTAGACTAAGTAAAGAAGATGGCCGCCACCAACGTGAAGAGGACCTGAATAGAACCAAAGGGCAGAGGAAGGGCGAATCTGCTCTTAGCTGGAGCTGGGACACCCACCAGCGCCCCAGGCTCTGGGGACTAGACTCGGGCTGGGACTCGCACCATCGGGTCCCCAGGTCTCTGACGTTCTGACTAGGCCTGAATCACGCTGCTGGCCCTCCTGGTTCTCCTGCTTGCTTACGCCAGATCAGGGGGACTTCTTGGCCTCTGTAAGTACGTGAGCCAATAAATACAATGATTAAATAGATACCTTTCTGTATCCTATTAGTCTGCTTCTCTGGAGAGCCCGGACCAACACAGCATTCCCAGGACCGGGTGCGGCTCTCAGAGTTACCGACACTGCCCTGTGGGTGCGTCACAACCTGGGGGGAGGTGGGTCTCCTAAGCCACCCAGCAAAGCATCCCTGTAGACAGGATCCAAGAACTTACCAGAACACCACACAGGGCCATATCACCATGACTGCCAATTCTACTGGCCTTGACTAATCTTGACCCTTGAGAGAGGGGCTATTTCCAAGAGGCTGTGTGCAGTTCTCTCTGGTTCTGACGCTACTGCTTTTTCCAGGACAAGGAAGGTTTAGGGAGAAGGTTCAGGGGCCACAGGCTGGGGGGGAAAGGCCAGTGATGGTCAAGAATGGGGCAAAATCTGGAGTCAGCCAGGCCATAGCTAAGTCGGCCATAAGGTGCAAGGTCCCAGCTGGATGAAGGAGCAGGAGCCAGGGGGAATGGGACCTCCTGCTTGGCTGAATTCCTGGCCTGAATTTCCCATCAGCATCAAGTAAGAAACTGCCTCCTCCCAGGCTCCCAGCAGAGCTGGGCCCCCTGCTCTACCATTGCCCTTGGTCTCATTGCTCAACCTGTCCCCATAGCCCATCTCTCCTGATCGAAATGTGAATAGATTTTCCCTTTCCTTCACAGTCTGCCCAGGCAAGGTTAAAAACACTCTGCCAAAGACTTTTACTAGAGAGCACAGGGCAGGTAAACACAAAATCACGCGATGGACAAATGCCCCGAGCACAAGTTGAATGATGACGAAATCTCTCAGGGTTTTGGCAGAGTAAGTCCCGTGGCCATGCTGTACCCCTGGTGTCTGGAACCGTGCCCGGAGCACTGTGAATGCCCCTTCGCTCAGTGAGCATGTGCGTGAAGGGATGAGCAGGCCACCTGGACATCCTGCCTGAGGCTAAGCATGGCTCTCCCCTTCACCCAGGCTCACCTTCTCACTCTCAGCTCCACGCAGCACTGACCTGATGACCCCCCGCTGCCCTCCACCTGACTGACAAGCAAGCCTTGCCACAAACCCACCTGCCGTCCTGCCAGGCTCCTCCCTCCACATTCAGCACTGCACGCCTCCCACCCGAGTGACCACACCACCCAAGCCACCGCCTGCTGTGGACTGAGCAGTTCCTGGCATTCGCTCTGCGCCAGGCACAGTGCTGAGCCCTCTACATGACCCATCTCATCCGATCCTCAGGTGCTGTACACAGGCACCAAAGACACTCAGTTTGGAGATGAAAAAACTGGAGATTAGAGAAGGCCAAGGTCACACAGTAAAGGTTAAGAGCCAGGACTCAGACCCCTAACTGTTTCTAAAACCCCTGCTCTCTGCCACCAAGAGTAGTAATGGTGGACCCCTGACACCACCAGCCTGCCTCCTCAGATCTTCACCAATCATCAGATTCAATAATACCAATCACACTGAATTTGCCTCAAAGACACTTGTTCAGTTAATACTGAGTACCTACCACGTGTTTGGGGCTTCCCTGGTGGCTTGGTGGTAAAGAACTGTCCTGCCAAGCAGGAGACTCAGGTTCAATCCCTGGGTCAGAAAGGTCTCCTGGAGAAGGAAATGGCAATCCACTTCTGGCCTGGAGAATCCCATGGACAGAGGAGCCTGGCAGGCTACAGTCCATAGGGTCACAAAAGAGTTGGACACGACTTAGCAACTAAACAACAACAACCATGTGTTCGGTGCATACATAAGTGACGGGCATCAACTCCCTCTCCTGGAGCTGTCATAGTCCTTGAGGTGGACACCACCTTGCCTGGGGCGGGTGGTCCCTGTCCAGGGACCTCCCATCTCCACTGCCGGGTTCTCAGCATCAGGAGAAAAACCCCTCTTATTTGGCCCCACCTCTGGTAACCTGCAGTTCCCAGCTTGCTCACAAAGCTTGTCTGCCCACCAGGTCCTATCCACCAAGAACAATCAAACACAAGCGACCCTGCTTCCCTGGGGCCTCTCCAGCAAGTCCTCATTCAGGCAGCCCCCAGGGAGAAGGCGGTCTGGAGCCCTGACACTGTCCTCTTGCAACATCAAGAGCAGTTCACTCACTTCAGCAATGAGACACCATCTTCACCAAGACAAAGCAGCATGGTTTCCTGAGAATGGTACCCAGCAGGCGAGGGTCAGAGGTGTGCAAGTCATTCTCCTTGGAAAAGGTAAAACGTTCTACGTGGAACATTCCTGTGTGATAACTGTCCCACCCCTGACTTTGGAGACAAGGACACCTCAGACCCATAAGAGAAGGCTCGAGACTTGTCCCTCCTCCAAAGAGATGGAGCCAGGATATGGACCTAGCTTCTCTGTTGCCAAGTTCAGGCCTCCTTCCCTTATCATCACACACTCAAAGTTACAGGGAACAGGCCAGTGTGGGTGCAGGGCAGGGCAGGGTGAGGCCGTCCTGATGGCCACTAGAGACAGCCTGGCCAGTGGTGTCCTAGCCCCAGGAACCTTCCAGAGGGTGTTGCTGCCACACACACCTGTTCTGGCAGCTGGCTGGGATGGGGCTTGCCTGGATATGAGTGTGGGGTGGTGGGTACCTCATGTGCCTAGGGCCCAAAGGTTTTCATCTGAGGGAGGGTCTTTTTCTCATAGCCTGCCCAATGCAGAGGCCCAGGGCTGGGTGGGAGGGCAGGGGCGACATGTGGCCCAGATTGTCTTGAGAGGTCCACAGTCTTGAGCAGCAAGGTCTTGTGAACGAAGTGGTCACCTACACTCAGGACAGGGGGATTAGCAGCAGCACCTGATTCACTCCCTCTCCCTCTGCCCCACCTCTGCCCCCAGCTGAGCCAGCTGTCTTCTTCTCCAACCCAGTCTGGGGAGTTTCTCATTGTAAATATCATGCCGCAGCCATCCTCCACACACACGATTCTCCAAGTACCTCTCCCCTTGACAGCACTGAGCCTCCCCTTCCTCACTTCCTCCTTCCCTGTCTCAGCCACCGGAGCTCTGGCCTATCGTTTAAGAACCAATTCAAATCTCCACGGCCTTCTCCCCCCCAGCTCTGACCACGCCCCCAGAGCCTCTCTTGTCACACCGTGCCCTTCCAGGGCGCTCAGCTCACTCCACCCTGAGCTTCCGTGACATCTGTACGTGACTTTGTTTCCTCCGAACACAATGTCCCGCACAAAGAAAGCTCAAAACTAATTTTCACTTGAATAAGTCTAATGCATTCATCGTCATGTTACAGACAAGGAAACTGCAGCTGGGAGGACTTGAAAGGCTCCTCGAGGTCACATGTTGGCCGGCCGGTGCTGGAGGCAGCTTCGGAACCCATAAAAGCCTGATTCCCACCCCGTCCTCTTTCCTCGACCCCACACTGCCTCTTATCACCTACTCGAATCAAGCCAGGGCCTCAAGCTCAGCATGGGTGATTTGTGATCATAGGCACCACACATACAGAAGAGTATAAATATGTATGTGCTTGAAAAAAGCAACAATCACCTGATTCTCCACCTCCTGGGTTAGGACATACACTTTTATTAGTGCCTTAGAAGCCCTCATTTCCCCAGCCCCCTCTCTCGTGGCCCTCCCCATTAAGCACTGGAGTTAAGCACTATCCTAACTCTCATATTAATCATCCTCTCGCTTTACTTTATGGCTCTGTCACTTTTCTGCGTCTCCCTAACGATGCACTGCCCTTTGCTTACACAGCTAGGTTTGTGCTTGCTACTCAGTTTTTCAAAACTAAACAGGATCTGTGATCTCTTCAATGCTTACCAGTGTTATATTCAAGTTCTCCCAATGTGGTGAACTCTGAGAAGATGCCTATTGTAAAATCAGACCATACACACACACAAAATCAGACCACAAAAGCATGTACAGAGTTCTCCTATCAGATAGCACCGGCTCTCTCCTAAAACCCACCTTATTTTAGGCACTGAATTAATGATATACAAGTGACATTGAGAGTAATGTGGAATTAGCCTATGTCTTGAATTTTTTTTAGGATTTTGTATGTGTGTGAAAGAGTCAAATGCTCAGACCCTTGCCTAACAGGGCTGTTTTGATCCCAGCTGTCTGACAGCAGGGATCTGCTCGTGTGTTTGGAGACAGAAAAGAGGCTCCAGAAGGATGTAGAGAGAAACAGGCTCAGAGGGTCCCCAGACCTCTCCTCGCCTCCCGCACAGCCAGCCCTCACCACAGCGGCTTTGGCCCACAGCTGCCCTAGCCCAGGGACCTGGTGGCAGCCAGAAACAGACCTACTTTGGTTTCCATGGCAACTGCAGGCATCAGGAGGCTAACCGAGTGAGCCGCAGCCAACGAGGCAGCTGGTTTGAAGGGTGTTGATCTCTCTGCGGACCAGCAAGACAGAACCACCAGGGACCAGAGGCAGCAACCAAGCCAGGAGGAGCCACAGGAGCTGGGCATTCAGAGTCTGCAGAGATCTGTCTTCAGAGCTTGCACACTGGGGAGTGCACATGTGTCCTCTCACCCATGACCCTCTCTCACCTACGACCTCTCACCCACGCACTCAGGCAGAGGCACATGCTGAGAAACGCACATCCACACTGCACTGTGAACACATGCTCACAAACTCAGACACCTGCTCACACCAAATACGCCCCACTTTCACCCTGCACCATTTCCACACTCAAAAACAGACCCCTGCATACAAATGCACATTCGTCCACAGTATATAAGCTGTACCCCTAGAAAGATCCATACTCACCCCAATGCACATTCTCTACACACACCCACATGCACAGATGGTGCACACACTCACCTTTAGACACACACAGACCCAGATTTACAGGGAGAAATGCACACTCACCTGTATGCTCGTGGGGACATTCACAGCACATACACATGAACTGAGATCAGAGCCTCTGGATACTGACTCAGAAGCTGAGGAGTCCAAACTTCCTGCAACAACTCAGAAATGAGATATGGTTCCAACTCAGCAGCATCACAGAACCCCAGCAACAACTCTCCTCGCTTGTTGTCTCAGAAACGGTGCCCCCCGCTGAGGAAGCCTCTAATCTTCTCTGTTTATTTACTCAGAGTAGTTCTTTTTTATGTACTCCATAAACACCAAAAGGACAGAAACCCAACAATCCTCATGTCGTGCAGTCTTGACATAAAAATTCTGATGACAGACTCAGAGATGCATGTTCCTTGTTGTGTTCAGCTCTATGAAGAGGCTGCCCATCCCTGGTTCATTGCCCACTGGCCCCAAGACAAGTAGAAGAGGCCTGCTGATTGCACTCCTAGGAAAAAGGGACAAATTTACAGAAAAAGGGACAAAATCACAGAGCTAATCAGGGCTTTGCTCCTGATCTAGTGGGGAAAACTGACAACCGCAGCCCGCATCTACTGAGGCCTTTGAGTGCCAGAGGTCATGTAGTCACTTGGGGTAAGGGTGGGGGACATTTTGTTGAGAATTTCTTGAAGCATATGTGAATATTTGTGGCATTATTTCAATACTGCCCTAATGATCATTTAAATAATATAATATAGAGAAATGGGAAAATTACATACCTGTGTATATATTTCTGGCTTCCCAGGTGGTGCTAGTGGTATAGACAATGCAGGAGATGTAAGAGACTAGGGGTTTGATCCCTGGGTCAGGAAGATCCCTTGGAGAAGGAAATGGCAACCCACTCCAGTGCTCTTGCCTGGAGAATCCCATGGACAGCGGAGCCTGGCGGGCTGCGGTACTGGGTTGCAAACAATCAGACACGACTGAAGTGACTTAGCACCGCACACATATTCCTATTACAGTAATGATAGCTAGTGCAGGCACAAAATGCCAATAAATGTTAAGCTATTGTTATTATTGTGATTTTAAACTGATACTGAAAATCATCTAGAACTTAAAATTTGGGGGTTGTGGAGATGAACCTCCTTATTTCATAGGGTTTTAAACACTTTCCAGTTTCAGCAGCAGCAGGATTGGCGCCGTGTGGTACTTCACGAAACAGTTTCACACACACCATCTCCTTTGTGTCTCTGAGCCTCTCCTGTGGGACAGGCATCAAGCTGGAGTGTGTGCGTGGGGGCCGGCGGTGGGGTTACAGATTAATAAGACCCAGACCCAGATACTGAGAAGCCCACAGCCCGGCAGGGAAGGAGTGGGGGAGCCACATTGAAACTGCAGACTATGCAGCCTTGTGCATCACAAAGGCCAATGCAAAGGGCATTAAGCATAGGGAAAGGGATCATGTGTTGATGGGGAAGAATCAGGGTGAATCAAAGAGGACTGAGGGGGAGGAGGTCACACTTGAGCCAGGCTGAACTCACAAGTGGGTTTAGACAAGCCATGTTCATGGCTGGAAAGGAGAATTGAGGTCCGGGCACAGTTGTAGAACAGTGGGGTGGTCGACCCAGGCAGCTAGACCCCGGGGTCCAGGAGGGTATGAAGAAGAAAGAAGCCACAAAGGTGGCCCAGCAGTAAAGAACCTGCCTGCAGTGCAGGAGATTCAGGTTCCACCTCTAGGTCCAAAAGATCCCCTGGAGGAAGAAATGGCAACCCACTCCAGTATTCTTGCAGGTAAAAGCCCATGGACACAGGAGCCTGGTGGGCTACAGACCACGGATGGGGTCACAGAGTCGGATACAACTGAAGCAACTGAGTGTGCACAAAAGTAGACTCAGGTCAGATTCAGAAGGGTCTTGCACCACAAGCCAAGGAGTCTTCCCAGCGAATTATTAGGTGTGTGAACCCTCCAGGCCTGCGCAGGTACCTGGGTGTCGGACACATGTCTGAGGCAGGGCTGTGGGATATGACTGGGAACCTTGGGGCCAAACAGAAGGGTTCAAATTGCACCCTCCAAAGAACAGAGCCAGAAAGCAAGTCTGCACCCCGCAGCCAGCGCGGCACCTGACCCATACAAGGCCCTCCATAAATGTTTGCTGAACTGCACGGCGCCACGGGTCACGCGAGGAAAATGGAATTAAGAGTCGGGTGACCTGGAGGGCTGGTTCAGGCCCATTATTGACTGGCTCCAGGACCCTAGACCGGAGATTTAACCTCTGGTTCTTGATTTCCACGCTGGTAAAACGAATCCGATAATGCCCTGACCTCCCTGGCTTAGCTGTTCTGAGGCTCACAGGCGGGAACGGCTGAAGACGCAGAGCTTGGGCCCAACGGGGGACCATGCGGGCCGCTGCCGCCGCCCGGGAAACATACACGGGAAGCTAGCTCAGCCATCAGCAATTACCTGTGCCCCAAACCCACACCTGTGCTGCATTTCCGTTCAGGCAGATGGTGTGATTTGGCCACGAGCCAGCGCAGAGCCCCGACCTGGAAGCTCGAGCACTCGCCCTGCAGCCGGCGGGGCCCCGATGGGAGGGGCCCCTGCTGGAGCGGCTGGGCAGGTACTTGGAGAGGACTGGGACCAGCCAGACCACAGGATGCCCAAGGCACCCTTTCCCTTCCTGGAATAGCGCCCCTCTCCCACGGCCAAGGCAGCGGAGAGCCACCCTTTCCCCAAATCTCTGAAAGGTGAGCATGGAGTAAAGCTGTTTCCCACGGGGGGAAACTGAGGCTCGGAAAGATCAGGGGACAGGCTGGACACAGAGATGTTAATAAATGGAGCCAGATGGAAACCCAAGTATCCCAAGCTCCAAGCCCACCGTTGGCTGGCACTGCCCCAGTTCCTCAGACCACTTTGGCCAGTATCTGGTGAGGACAGGAATTCCTCCTTCACCCAAGGCCAGCTTTGCCTCCTTCGAGTGCAGCCACCTTGCCATTTCCCGTGCCACCCGGCAGACTTCTGAACCACCGTACCACCTCACATCCCCCAACGTTAGTCGGGATCTGAGCTAAGCATAAATCAATATGTTCCCAGTAAACTACCCAACTATTCTTGTCCTGTTACTGGAAATGATTGGGAGCTAACCCTGCTGCTGCTGCTGCTAAGTCGCTTCAGTCATGTCCGGCTCTGTGCAATCCCATAGACGGCAGCCCACCAGGCTCCGCCGTCCCTGGGATTTTCCAGGCAAGAACACTGGAGTGGGTTGCCATTTCCTTCTCCAGGAGCTAACCCTACTACCATGGAATTTTAGACTCTGCTATTTGGAAAGAACATTTAAAGAAATCTCGTCTAAATGCCGAGCCTGGACAGTATCACCACCACCAAGGTCTCAAAGGGCCTCAGCCTGCATAGCTCCCAGAACCCTGAGCTCATCTTTGCCCAACACTGGTGATTAGAAAGTTCTTGCTTTTAGCTGAAACCCACCAGTCTCCTTAGAGATCCAGCTATCCCTCTTGAGGCCACAGGGCACAAAGCAAATCTCCCTTTCTTTTCACAACCCAGCCTCCATTAGGAGGCCGCCTTCTCTCTTCCTGATTCAGGGGCCCCAGTTCCTTCAACCATTCCTCAAAAGGCATAGTTGTGAGTTTCTTTCTCAGGCTCCAGACATACACCTGTCTGGTCCTGTCCTTCAGAGCTCAGCACAAACATGTTTTCTCATCACGTGTCAGACACCATGCTGAAAGGGCTATCAGTGTCTTTCCTAGGGCATCTCACTTACTCCGCCAGTCATCTCACTAACTCTCGAGGACAACCCCATCATTATCCCCATATTTGCAGACGAGGAAACTGGGAAGTTAAGAATTTGCAGACACAGACAATTGGCAGAACAGTCTCTGCTGCTCTCTGCTGTCCTTGCAGCTCCAGCGAACGAGAGCACTGGACTTGGGGTGGGGACTTCTGGCTTTGCATTCCACTCTCCCACTTACGACTGTGTGCCCCAGGCAAGCCATGCATATGATCCCCCTGGTCTGTAAAATGGGGGTCATTATAGTGCCCACCTGCTAGGCTGTTTGGAGATTAAAACAGATTTCCAGATGTGACCCTAGGCCTGATACTCCCCACTACTCCCCCCCACCCAGGAGTCCTGTCTGGGGACTCACAGGGACCACAGCAAGTGAGGGAACTCAGATCCTGTCTGGGGGTGCTGGGGCCGCTCTCCAGAAGGGAGCCAGGTTCAAATCTCCAGGTCCCCCACCCGGCCTGGAGTCACTCTCTAAAATGATTTGTCAAGTGACAAGCAAAAATATATTACCAATTTAAGAGTGTGATTTGCCTGCAACTTTTTAATCCTCAGGCTGTTGTTGAATAGATTAAAGTGTCTGCTTTGATCCATGCATTTAGATGGAAACATAAATATAGCCATCACTTATTCTCTCACCCGCCAGGATGGGTGTCACGCTGCATCACGCCAGCTTCCGACCCAACCAGGGTAATGTATGAGAATGACCTTTTTGCCATTCAAATCCCTCTTGACTTTTCTGCTCTGACCAACCTGAGCTGGCTGTTGCTGCCTACTGTGACCACTGCTCAGCTGGGAAAGGGTGGAGCAGCAGCTGCCCAGACGCCCTGATGCCCAGAACTTCCCCCAGCTCGTCAAGAATAAATCTCTGGAGAAATAGATTTTGAAGAGGAATTTGGTACATAGATCTTCTGTCAGCGGAGCAGACTCTGGCTCAGCCGTTTTTCAGGCTCGCTGCTTATCCAGAAATACATCTATTTTTATGTGGATATCTAGCGAGATTTCCTCTTCCCTCGATGGGTGGGAGGGGGTGCAGGCAACCCAACAGGTCCGGGAGTGCGGGGGCGGGGCCTGCAGTGGCCTCAGGGCACAGGCCAGGTCCAGGATCTGTCTGGGGAACTGGGGCTCAGGCAGAGGGAAGCGGTGCTGAACCCTGGGCCTCCAGGCCTTCCTCCAGCCATCTGCAGGCATCCTGCCCCAGCCTTCTTGGGACGTGGGCCAGCCTCCCGGAGCCTCCGTCACCACACCAGTTCCTCTGCATCCTCTATGCCCACCTCCCTGACTCCCGATCCTAAAGTCCACTGAGACCTGAGCTGTGGACACCACCCAGGCCCACAGGTCCGCGCAGACTGGCATGGACACGCACACATCAAGGACCCCCATCCGGCGCCTGCAAAGACTGCACCCATCCTTCGCTGCTGGTTTATTCCGGGCCTGCCTGTTGGCACCCGGCCACCGCACACAGTAGGAGCCGGCTCTGAGCAGCCCCACGGACCAGCGGGTGACATGGCTGGCGGGGGCTCTGAGCAGCGTGCTGTGGCAGGCAATTAGGCCTCAAACAATGGCTCTGGAAATGTCAGAAGTAGCAGGGAGGCTGGGATTCACACGGGCGTTTGGCACATGGAGGGCCCAAGGGGTTGACACTGCGCTGATGGAGCCAAGAGGAAGCGGGGAGACAAGGGTGCTCTCCATCTCCCAAAGGACCCTTTGGCAGGGGAGACACCCTTATGCCTCCCTTTCCCCGGACCCCTGGAATCAGATGACTCCTTTCACTCCAGGAGCTTTTATGCTGTGGAGAACCACCACCCCCCACACACACACCAGATAATCAGGGGAGAGCAGATGGTCCCAAAATAAGAAGGACCCCAAGATGGCTACCTCTGCTGCCCTATTTGGCCTGTCCTCTGTCCCCACATTCTGTTCTAAGAAGCCCATAGCCCATGCCCAGCCAGGCCCACCCAAGGCCCCAGCTCTGGACTCCAGCCCCTGCCACTTTGGGGACCTCATTCCTAAATCATGCCCCTCCCTCTCCTCCAGCAGTGCCAGTCACTTCCTCTGCTCTGTTCTCCTGGCCTTGCCCCCTCCCTCCATGCTGACATACAGTGCCTGTGGGCCCCACTGAGCCTGCTGGGGTCCCCACTCTCTCCCTCCACACCACCGAGCCTCTCCTGCTGTCTCACTGAGAAATACCTGTCCCCCGTAGAGAACAGACTTGTGGTTGCAGAGCGGGAGGGGAGGCAGGGAAGGGATGGCTTGGGAGTTTGGGATTAGCAGATGCAGACTATTATACATAGGATGGATAAACAAGGCTCTACTGTGTAGCACAGGGAACTATATTCAATATCCTGTGATAAAGCATAATGGAAAAAATATGAAAAAGAATGTGTGTATCTGTGTGTGTGTGTGTGTATAACTGAATCACTTTGCTGTACAACAGAAATTAACACAGTATAGTACTGGAAATCAACTATACTTAAGAAAATAATTTAAAAAAAAAAAAGAAACAGCTGTCCCCATCACCACAATCGTCCCATCACTGACTGCCCACCCTCTGCCCTCTCTAGCCCGGAGCACCAGTGCCGCCTGGCCCCACAGATGGGTCTCTCCTGGCTCGTCTCCTTCCTCTCCAGCTGCCCAGCTGTGCCTGCTCTTTCACCCTCTCCAGCTCTTCTTCCTCCTCCCATCTCTTGTCTGGTCATCCCCCAGTGTTCCAGTCCAGTTTCCTTTCTATCCTGTCTCCCTTCGACATGACACTCTACTTCCCCACCCTCTCCCCAAGCCTTCAACCACTGCTTTCATGGGAAAAGTTCACAAATGAGTATCACCTGATCTAACATTTCTGGTGAGTGTTCTCTCCTGCTCATAGGGCCTTCCAAGTGGGCAGGTGCTATCATTCCTAAGCCACCTGCTGGAAACAAATGCATCCTCTGCCCTCCACAACCATCAGTCCTAGAGTGACCGAGAAGTTACTATCTTGCTCCTATTTCCTAGGCTGCTGGCTCAGTTGCTCAGTCATGTCTGACTCTTCACAGGCCCATGGACTGTAGCCCGCCAGGCTCCTCTGCCCATGGAATTTTCCAAGCAAGAATACGGGAGTGGGTTGCCATTTCCTACTCCAGGGGATCTCAAAGAATAACTCCTCCTTTCCCCTTCACTTCCTCCCAACCATCCACACACATGCAACCAATCACCAAGCAGCCTCTAGGTTCCTTTGAAATGATATGTCCCCTCCCTCCCTGCCTTTCCATTCTCATTACAGCCAGGTTCCAGCCCTTATTTCCATTCACCAGGCCTAATGCAGGAACCACCTAATCTGCCTTGCCCCATAGGATAGGTAGAATAACCCCCTCCCCAAAAATGCCCATGCCCTATTCTATTGAACTTGGGAATGGTACGTTACATGGCAAAAGGACATTGCAGATGTTTAAAATTAAGGTTATGAACCTTAAAATAGAGAGTATCCTGGATTATCTGGCTAGGCCCCCGTCTAGTCATATGACCCCTTAAAAGCAGCAAACTTTACTCAGCTGAGGTCAGAGAAATGTAACAAAAGAGAATGCAAGAAAATGGTCCAAGAGATGCAGCAGAAGAGGAAGTCAGTGAGCTTCCAGGAACAGAAGGATTTGAGACACTGTTGCTGATTCTGAGATACAGGGGCCCATGTGCAAGAACTAGGGCGGGGCTTCCAGGACATAAGGGTGGCCCCAGCTTACATACAGCAAGGGAATGGAGGGGGCGGGCCTCAGTCCTACAACCACAAGGAACAGGATTCTGCCTACCACCTGATGAGGCTAAAAGTGAATTCCTCCTAGAGCCTCCTCATAGGAGCCCAACCAGCCGAAACCTTGACTTCTTGTATAACCAAGAGCAGAAAAACCAGTCAAGCCAACCTGGACTTCTGACCCATAGAACAATGACATAATAAGTCTGTGTTATTTTAAGCTGCTGATTTTGTGGTATTTTGTTACAGTAGCAATGTAAAACTAATACACCCACCATTATCCATTTAGCAGGCCACTGCTACAAGATAAGCCTCACACTGCAGTACCTTTCAGGATTCCCAACCAGATATCACATATGTCCCAAATCTTGAGATGTTCAAGAGTCAGCCTTCAACTATACACTAGCCACATTCACATCCTCCAAAATTGCCTCAAGTATTCCTACCTCTGGGCCTTTGCTCACACTATGCCCTCGTGAGGAATTCCTTCTCCTGTCCTCTCCCCTCTGTTATCCAAATCTGAGTGCCCCTCCTCCATGAAGCCTGTCAAACCTCCAGCCTGAGAAGCCTTGCTCCCCTGAGGCTCCTCTCTCTGCCTCGCTCCCTGGGCACTGGGTACACACTGTCCCTCCTCAACACGCTTCCCAGCCTGGTGGCAAGACGACGCCTGTCCTTTCTCTTAGACCCCCATGGTGCCTGGCACAGTTCTGAGTATAGAGTAGAGGTCAACAGAAACTTGCTGAGTAACAAATAAAATGGAAATGTTCCAGCCACTGTCCTATTGAGCACTTAGATCCCAGGTGGGAGGACATGAGGGACTGTCCAGCCTGGACCTAACTGCCAGGGACCAGGAGAAAGGGGCAGAGCCTTCAGGCCAGGAGGCGCCTCTGCCTGTGGTGAAGTGGTAGAGGGGCAAGAACAATTCCAAACTGCATAGAGTCAGGCAGAAATGATCCTGTGTCAGGAGCAGGTGAGTCAAGAAGAGGTCCTCAGGTAAGACTGGGGAGGTCTAGGGACAGGGGAGGGGAGCAGGAGGAAATATCCAATCTGAGCTCAGCCACGACCTACAAACTAGCCACCACCTACCTGCCTGGAAGTGCAAGGGGACAGTGTGGGCTGTCACCAAGGGCCAGTCAGACACCCACGGAGACCATCAAAAGGCTGAGGAGGGAGGGAAAAGAGAAAGGAAGAGGTTAAGAAGGCAGGGAAAGAGGGGGCTGGACAGAGGAGGGCTGGAGAGGGGAGCGGGAGAGAAGACAGGGAAAGCATATGAGGAGAAGAGAGAAGAGAAGTGGGGGGAGAAACCTGGCCTTCCCCCTCCACGGCCGCTGTGGAAACACCACCATCCCGAGAAGACCCCTAGCCCATGGGGTTAAGCTGAGGTGAGGAGAGGGCAACACCCACCCCCTGGCCACCACAACTAAGAAATTATGTAGAGTAATTAATCACAAGCTGATGAGAAGTGTGTTTTCTCTCCCAGCCTAGCCCCACATCATATTCTCATTAGCTGAGGTTATTACAATAGTAGTCATGCGTGCTCCAGGCGCAGATTGGGTTTTTTGCTCCGCTGACACCAATTTAGAAAACCATTCATGGCGAGATAAAGCCCCCGTGGCTCGCACCAGGCCGAGCTCGAGGAACTGGCTGCCAGATCCTGTTCCCATTGCCACACACCCACTGTCCAGAGAGGGTAACCCCCCAGGGCAGCCCCAGGAGTCAGAAGGTCTGACCAGCAGATGGATCCAAACATTGGTGGGCTGGGAGGGGTTCTGGGCCTGGAATGAGAGGACCTTGGACTTCACACAGACACCCTCCAGTACAATCACTAGGGCAGGGACAGTCCTCACGAAACAAGGCATAAATGTGAGTTTGCCTCTGGGATCCAGGTCATCCCAGGTCATCACCATTAACAACTTGTTCTCTAGAAAGGGTTGACCACATTTGTGATTCTGAAACACAGGTAGGCAATCAGGTATGGACTCTTGATGAAGTTTCCACTAGTAAAGACAAGGGTAATGCCTGGTCTGGCTATTTTTTATCACTTACGATTTTAATGTTTGAAGCTGTTGTCTGTAGAAGTCCCCTCAAATAATAAACTACCTTAAAACAAACCTGACTTTTAAGTCTCTATCTACTTCTCATTAGCTGTTTGGCTTTCAGCAAAGCTCTTTGCCTCTCTGATCCCCAGTTTCTTCATCTGTAAAATACACCTTCAAAGACATTCTTGCATCTTTTGGTGAACTTTATTGAGCACTTACTAAGTGTCAGGCATAGTGTGATGTGCTATTGATGAAGGGAGTCTCCCTAAGAATGCTGGAGACAGAAGAAACACCCAACATGTGTGAGTCAAAGGAGAACAGAACATGTGTCACAAGAGAGGTATGAACCAAGTACTATGAACATTGAGAGGAAGAAGGTACTACTTCCAACTAGGAGGAAGGGCAGATGTGTTGGAGAAGATGTCTGCTTTGGTTTGGAAGGACAGACGGAATGCAGAGATGAAAAGGGAGGGCATTTTCTGCAGAGAGTATGGCCCAAGTAGAAGTCTGGAGACAAAAACACTGAGAGTGAAATGAATGATACAATAGACCAATTGGACTTAATTGGTTAACTACAGGGCATTACATCCCCAAACAACAGAATACGCACTCTTTTCAAGTGCACATAGAATGTCCTCCAGGATAGGTCATATACTAGGACAAAACAAGCCTCAACAAATTTAAAGTGACAGAAAGAAATTACATCAAGCATTTTTCTGACCACAACAGTATGAAACTAGAAATCAGCTACTGAAAGAAAAAAGAGAACAGAACAAACACATGGAGACTAAACAACATGCTACTAAAAAACCAAAAGGTCCATGGTGAAATCAAAGAGGAAATCAGAAAATACCTTTAGACAAATGAAAATGGAAACACAACTTTCTAAAAGCTATGGGATGCAACAAAAGCAGTTCCAAGTGATACAGCCCTTCCTCAAGAAACAAACAAAACAATCTAAAATAAACAACCTATCCCTCCTAAAGGGAGCTTCCCAGTGGCACCAGTGATAAAGAACCTGCCTGCCAAAGAAGGAGACATAAGAAAAGTGGGTTCAATCCCTGGGTCAGGAAGATCCCTGGAGGAGGCCATGGCAACCCATTCCAGTACTCCTGCCTGGAGACTCCCATGGACAGAGGAGCCTGGCAGGCTATAGTCCCTAGCATCATACAGAGTCAGACATGACTGAAGCAATTTAGCATGCATGCATGTATATTACCTAAAAGAATTAGAAAAAGAAGAAAACACAAAGCCCAAAGTCAACAGAAGGAAGGAAATAATAAAGATCAGGGAGGAAGTAAATAAAATAGAGATCAAAAATAGAAAAAAAAATCAATGGAACTAAGAGCTAGTTTTTTGAAAATTAAACAAAACTGATAAAACTTTAGCCAGAGCCACTAAGAAAAAAAGAGAAAGAATCCAAATAAACAAAATGAGAAATGAAAGAGAAGAAATAACAACTGATACCACAGAGATACAAAAATCATGAGAATACTATGAATAGCTATATGCCAACAAATTGGACAACCTAGAAGAAATGGAAAAATTTCTAGAAATATACAGATTGCCAAGACTAAGTCAAGAAGAAACAGACAGTTTGAACAGACCAATCACTAGAAGTGAAATTGAATTTGTAACAAAAAATCTCCCAGCAAACAAAAGTCCAGGACCAGATGGTTACAGAGGGGAATTCCACCAAAGATATAAAGAAAAACTAATACCTATCCTTCTCAGACTATTCCAAAAAATTGAAGAGGAGGGAATACTCCCAAATTCATCCTACAAGTCCATCATTATACTGATACCAAAACAAGACAAAGACACTACAAAAAAGTTATAGGCCAATATCTTTGATGAATATAAATTATTAGCAAACTGAATTCAATAAAACATAAAAAGGATTATACGCCATGATCAAGCTGGATTTATTCCAGGGTTACAAGGATAGTTCAACACTCACAAATCAATCAATGTAATACACCACATTAACAAAAGGAAAGACACATGATTATCTCAATAGATCCAGAAAAAGTATCTGATAACATCCATTCAGGATAAAAATTCTCATCAAAGTGGGTATAAAGAGAACATATCAAAACATAACAAAGGCCATTTATGACAAACCCACAGCCATCATAGTACTCAATGCCAAAAAGCTGAAAGCCTTCCTGCTAAATTTAGGAATGAGATAATAGTGGCCACTCTCACTGCTTCTATTGAACATAGTATTGGAACTACTATCTACAGCAATCAGACAAGAAAAAGAAGTAAAAGGTATCCAGGTTTTAAGGAAAAAGGTAAAATTCTCACTATTTGTAGATTACATGATAGACATAGACAACCTAAAGTCTCCGCACAAAAACTATTAGAACTAGTAAATGAATTCAGCAAGGTAACAAGATAAGTATACAGAAATCTGTTGTGTTTCTTTATACTAATAAAGAAATATCAGAAAGAGAAAGTGAAAAAAAATCCCATTTGAACATCAAAAAGAGTAAAATACCTAGGAATATATTTAACCAAGGAGGTTAAAGACCTATACTCTGAAAACTATAAAACATTAGTGAAGAAAACTGAAGATGATTCAAAGAAACTAAATGATATCCTGTGTTTGTGGATTGGAAGAATATTGTTAAAATGGCCATACTACTCAAAGCAATCTACAGATTTAATGCAGTCCCTATCAAAATACCCATGACATTTTTCATAGACCTAAAACAAATAATCCTAAAATTTATATGGAATCACAAAAGACCCAGAATTGCAAAAGCAACCCTTTATGATAAAAGAAGAGCAAAGCTGGAGGTATAACCCTACCAGACTTCAGACTATGCTACAAAGCTACAGTAATCAAAACATGGTATTGGCACAAAAGCAGACACACACATCAATAGAACAGAATAGACAGCCCAGAAATAAACCTACACACCACACCTATGGTCTGTTAATCTATAACAAAGAGGTAAGAATATATAATGAAGAAAAGACAGTCTCTTCAACAACTGGTGCTGAGAAAACCTGGCAGCCATATGTAAAACAATGAAATTAAAACATTTCCGGGGGAAAAAAAATTTCCTCACACCATACACAAAAACAAACTCAAATGGTTTAAAAACCTAAATATAAGCCCTAAAGCTACAAAACTAGAAAACAAGATAGGCACAACATTCTTTGATGTAAAATGTAGCAATATTTTTTTGGCTCAGTGTCCTTTGGCAAAAGAATAAAAGTAAAAATAAACAAATGGGACTTAATTGCACTTAAAAGCTTTTGCACAGCAAAGGAAACCATCAACAAAACAAAAAGACAATCTATGGAATGGGAGAAAATAACTTCAAATGAAGAGACCAACAAGGTGTTACTATCTAAAATATACAAACAGTTCATACAACTCAATATCAAAAATAAAAAATAAATTTAAAAGGACCCAATTTTAAAAATGGGCAGAAGACCTGAATAGACATTTTCCAAAGACATATGAATGTCTAACAGGCATGTGAAAAGATGCTCAACATCACTAATTATTAGAGAAAAACAAATCAAAATCACAATGAGGCATCATCTCACACCTGTCAGAATGGCTATCATCAAAAAGTCTACCAATAACAAATGTTGGAAGAGGATGTGGAAAAAAGGAACTCTCTTACACTGTTGGTGGGAATGTAAATTGGTACAGTCACTATGGAAAACAGTATGGAGGTTCCTTAAACTAAAAATAGAGCTACTATATGATCCAGCAATTCCACTCCTGGGTATATACCCAGAAAAAATAAAAACACTACTTCAAAAAAATATATGTACCTCAATAGTCACAGCAGCACTATTTCTACAGCCAAGACATGGAAGCAACACAAGTTTCCATCAACAGACAATTGGATTAAGAAGATGTGATATACACATACAATATGGACTATTAGCCATAAAAAAGAATGAAATATTGCCATTTGCAGCAACATGGATGAACCTACAGAATATTATGCTTAGTGAAATAAGTAAGACAGAGACAGACAAATACTGTATGCTATCACTTATATGTGGAATCTAAAAAATAATACAAATGAATGCATATGCAAAACAGAAATAGACTCACAGATACAGAAAACAAACGTATGATTACCAAAGGGAAGAGGGGAGGGGAGAGGGACAAATCAGGGGTATGGGATTAACATATTCAAACTGCTATATATAAAATAGATAAGCAAAAAGAATATACTGTATAACACAGGGAATTATACCCATTATCTTTTAATGTCCTATAAGGAAAGTTATGACCAACCTAGATAGCATATTAAAAAGCAGAGACATTACTTTGCCAACAAAGGTCCGTCTAGTCAACGCTATGGTTTTTCCAGTGGTCATGTATGGATAGGAGAGTTGGACTGTGAAGAAAGTTGAGCACCAAAAAATTGATGCTTTTGAACTGTGGTGTTGTAGAAGACTCTTGAGAGTCCCTTGGACTGCAAGGATCCAACCAGTCCATCCTAAAGGAGATCAGTCCTGGGTGTTCATTGGAAGGACTGGTGCTGAAGCTGAAACTCCAATACTTTGGCCACCTCAGGTGAAGAGTTGACTCATTGGAAAAGACCCTGATGCTGGGAGGGATGGGGAGCAGGAGGAGAAGGGGACGACAGAGGATGAGATGGCTGGATGGCATCATGGACTCGATGGACATGAGTTTGAGTAAATTCCGGGAGTTGGTGATGGACAGGGAGGCCTGGTGTGCTGTGATTCATGGGGTCACAAAGAGTCAGACTCGACTGAGTGACTGAACTGAACTGAACTGAAGGGAGTATAATTTTCAAAAATACTGAGTCACTAGGCTGAACACCTGAAACTAACACAACATTGTAAATCAACTGTAATTCAAGTATTAAAAACACTGAAAGTGAGGAGGCTCCCTCCCCTGAATCTGGAGAAGATCACTGTTGGAAGGGTCTTCCCTCTGGACCATCCTCTTCTTCTACCATAGCTCTACCCTCTCCACTGTGCATTCACAGGTGACACTGGCTGGACACAGCCAAGGGTGGCATGGGAGAGGGGTTACATCAGGACCAGTTCCTGGAGAATCTATGACACCCTCAGCAGGAGCACCCTCATACTGTACACACACACACACACACACACACACACACACACACACACACACACCTCCCTTTATCTGCCTCTCCAGCTTGGCCAAGGTTCAGTGCTGCTCATCAGTATCCATCAGCTCAGCTCTCCCCCATGCCCCCCTGCCAGCACTGGGACACAGCTGATCACCAAGGCTTCCTTTCCCTCCCACAGGGAGAGCACAGCTGGAGTGGCTCCAGGGCTTAGCTGAGGTGGATAACAGGGAGGGAACAGAGGAGTTTGGGACTAAACACTTTGAATCACAGGCTCAATGACCCGAAGGCCTCTCTAGCTCTTGGGCTTCCCTGGTTGCTCAGATGGTAAAGAACCTACCTATAATGCAGGAGACCTGGGTTCGATCCCTGGGTTGAGAAGTTCCTCTAGAGAAGGAAATGGCAACCCACTACAGTATTCTTTCTTGGAGAATTCCATGGTCATAGGAATCTGACAGGCTACAATCCATGGGGTCGCAAAGAATTGAACATGGCTGAGCGGCTAACATTTTCACTTCCACTAGCTCTTGGTTGGACTGAACCTCTGTAATAACAAGAACTCCTACCAAGAAAGCGCTTCATGATACAAAGCCCTTTCCCATAGTATCTCATTACTTTAGTCTCCAAACAACCTGGGAGACAGGTTTTCTTTTCCCCCATGTCTTTCTTCTTTGGTCTACTCTAAGATCCACAAGGGAAAGAACCGTGTCAGCCTTGTCATTCCTATATAAGCCCACTGCTGCCTATAGCACCCATCTTAGAGCAGGCATTCAACAGATGTTGCTGCCTGGATGGATGGATGGATGATGGATGGGACATTAATGGGTGGACAGGCAGATGGATGGTGGATGAATAGATAATTATCCCATTTACAGTTTAAAAAACAGAGGACTTAAAGAGAGAAAGTAACTTACCGGAGACCTATCAGAGAGCTACCAGCAGACCAGCACCAAGCCCCAGTTCACCAGCTCCCCATCTGGCACACTTCCCAACACCCAAAACTGTCTCTTATTTGGTTTCTTGAATGTGCTCAGCCAAGCAATGCCATCCTTCTGAAGCTCTGATTCTAATCCTTTCTCTGGCAATTTTTCAGAAACCGAGCTACTGCCACTGGGCTCCCACAATAACAGCAGGGTCCCCAAAGCCCAGTGACCATGGATTAGAGACAAGGAAACCCTCTGACCATCGTTCTGAACACACCTGACTGCTGACTGTAGAGGAAAGATAGACAGTGGCATCTGGAGAATGAGGCCCCACAGAAGAACAAAGAACCAAGTACAGATGGTGTAGGGTGGATAGAGCAGGGCTTGCAGTCACATAGACTTGACTCAGAATCCCAGCTCCTTCCCTCCACAAGTGTCTCCCCTCCATCTCAGGGGATCTGGTTCCCAACCTCTCCAAGTCCATCTCCCTGTCCACACCTATCACACATTTCTCTGAAGTGTGAACCAGTGAGGAGATGAAGTAATGGTCTTGTCTCAGTTCCCTGGTTCCCTCTAGACTCCTGGCCTCTACACTCTGAACACTGTAGCCCAGGTGTTAACTTTCCAGGCCTTCCCCACCCCACTCTGGAGGCCTTCTCACTGCAGCCTCATGGCTCTGCCTGGGGCCTCACCCACCATCCCAAGGACTGGCATTCTTCCTTGATCCTGCTTCCATCTCTACCTCTGCCCCCCACGGGCCACATCAGGGCCCTTTCTCCTTCAGCTCCTGTGTTTCTGCTGCAGCAGCCTGCTTGCCCTTTGCCCCCAGGGCCACTCCTTGGTCTTCAGAGAAAACTTCTTCCAATGGTGAGTTCTGTGACCCTGGGCAGGCCCTCTGGCTCCCACTGTACCTGTTGTTCCCTCTGGTTTGCTAAGACCCCAGATTTTTTTTTTGCCAAGACCAGAGTAGAGTCTTTTGCCTTGGGTCCAAGAGCCCCAAGAAGGCCCTTAATATACTTTTGGGCTTACAGGAACACATACTCATTTTGTAGGAATAGAAGTCCAGAGCTGAAGGGTTCCCTGATCCCAGAAAGCTTGAGATTCACTGCCTGGAAACTCCAAATTCTCTTCCATCTCATCCATGATAGCTCAGATTCCATTTTTTGTAACTCAATGTGAATTTTGCCCTTTCAAAGCCCACTTGACAAGATTCCTCCTACCTGGCCCGACATCTACATGAATTTCGGGGACATCACAGATTCTTGGTCCCTTCTCCATGGCCTTGGCCTCAGCACAAGCCATGGCCTCTACCAGGGGCTTAGTCCATGAACCACACCATTCTTCCTACTATATCTCCCCCAAAACAGAGTCCTCTGGTGTGTGGGTGCAAGGCCCTGGAAGGTCTCCTTGTTGAGGACGGGATTCTAAAACCATGGATGCTGCATCAATGCTGTGACCATTAGAAAGAAGTTAAAGGGCCTTTGGTTACAGCAGGTGGGAATGGGGACTCTGGCACAAGTGGGGATACCATGGAACCCTGGAGTAACATCTTAAAGAGATCACAAGATCTGATCCAGCCAATCATTCAAAAACCCACTTCAAGTAGCACGTTCACTGTACCTAATACCAGAGATAGATAGACACATGAGATATGGCCCATTGGGATGGTGTTAATGTGGTTCCCACTTTACAGAAAAGGTAACTGACATCAGAGGGGTTGATGGCTTGTCTAAGGCCAAACAGTTGGTAAGTAAAGGAGAGCAGCCAGGTAAGACCCAAGCACCCCATCTTCTTAGGTTCAAGAGTTCACAGCACACACCCCCAGCTGGTGGCCCCAACTGTGACCCTGCAGTCCAGTCTCTGCCACCCACTGTAGTTATGGGGTGATGGGAGGTTGGCCTGGGAGTGGGCAGACACTGGAGTTACCAGGTATCCCTTTTGCCTGAGACTTAAAGAGGGCTCCTGCAGAGGAGGGTGGGAGAGAAGCTGGGAAGCCACAGCCCGTGCATGCAAATGAGGCAGCTGCATAATTAATCAACATCAAACAGTTTCATTAAGAGATGGAGCTTTGCGGCTGTTTGTATTGAAAAAAAAAAAAAACTGAAACAGCAGGAAGGGGGACAAGAGAAGGGAGGTTCAGACTGTTGAGGCCCTACTCAGAAGATAATGATGCTGCCCTCCAGGGGCCAAGGGGCCTACAGGTGGTGACTAGGTCTGTTGGGAGAGCAGGCTGATGGCCCCCAGGATGGCTTTAGCCCCCAAATCTTAGGCTTGGAGCTCCTAAAGGTCATCTTACCCATCCTGGACAGGGGTGGTATCCCTCAGCAGTCAACCTGCTAAGAACTGCACCACCCACCTGCACCCAGATGTCTTGCAGGAGCTAAGGAAAGTGGGTATCAGTAGACCAAACTCAGGGTCCCATCTTGGAATAGCAGATTCTCTGGAAACAGAGAGTCCCAGTTTCTGAGCCGGGGGTTCCACGGGGAGGGAGCAGAGGCCCTCACACACCCTGGGACTCACTGTTCAAAGTCTCCAAATGACCACAGAGCACTGTGGGACAGAGAGAAACCAAATGTGGGACCTATTTATCCCGAAATCTCTAGCTCTCCCCTCACTCCACGTGCCAACCTCTTCTTTTACTCTAAAAAAAAATGGAAAGAGGAGAGCGGGGCAATGAGAACTCCTTGCCAAACCTTCCTGGAGCTAATGTCATGAGGCTGAAGTCTCCCTAGGCACCCAGCTGTGGCTAAATGGCACCCCCTGGCTAAGTTCCCATGGGCCAGGAGGTCATCTCTCAGAAGAAGTCCTACCAACTCTTCATGATCTGGCTCTGCTTGTCTTTCCAGCCACTTCCTCATCCCTATATTCACTGTTCCATCCATATCAAAGCACGTTCCCCCAGCAGCCATGCCCTCTCCTTCCTTGCTATTCTTTCTGCTGGAAAGGTCTTCCTGTTCTCTGTGTTGCCCACCTAGCAGACCCCTCCTTACCCAACAAGGTCCAGGTCAAATACCCCTTCCTCTGTAGAGCCTTCCCGGAATCCCATGCCCTTATACAAGGTCAGGTATCTTCCTGCCTGTGCTCTACATAATTTATGTTCTAATTATGTGTTTACTTGCCAGATTCTGGCCATGAAACCACAAGCTCCTTGAGGACAGGACCATATCTTTCCTCATCTTTGTATCACTAAGAGCTGGGCTGCACTTGGTAAGTTGTCAAATGAATACATCTTTTGAACTGAAAAAGATCACAGATTTCTCATCCAGATGCCTGACTTTTGAAAAAGGTTTAACCATCCAGAATGAGAAGCTTACTCTCTTTCTGAATAGATTTCAAATCCCTAAGATTGGGGAAAAGTGGAGGTGGGAGAAGAGACCGTCACTTAGCAGGTTGTGTTGCCAGGATCATGAGTGACCGTTCCTAAGACGTCAAAGCCTTAGGCTGAGTACCGGACCATAATAAAAGCCAGTGTGCTGGGCCCTCAAGCCCTCTTCCCAAGCCGAGTGCTGCTCTGGGGTGACACAGGGTGTCATCTGGGAATGTGGTGGGCGGAAGCCATCTCAGTGCCCCTGGACTCCCACGGCCACGAGGCCTCTCCCGGTAAGGAGTCTGTCCTCTCCTGCAGGCTGGAGCTCTGACCAGGCGCCAGCTCTGCACACCCACCCAGGTCCTCTTACCTTCTCTTCTGCACCCCCACCACCCCGTCCCCTTTCCTCCAAACCGCTGACTCCTTGTGACTTAAGTCTTCCTGAGATGGCCAAAAGGGAGAGGATCCACTTTAAATTAACAAGGTTATTAGTAGTTAATTACCTGAGGTAGCATTGTAATTGAAAAGAAAAAGAAGCAAGAGGCTCATAAACATTCCCAGGCGCCTGTTCTCTTCACTCTCACTGAGGGGAGGACGGGGAGGGAGCGGGGAGCAGAGCCCCCACCCGACGCGGGCCCTGCTCACACCAGGGCCTGTCTTTCTCTCAGTATCTCCCCATGTGCTCCTGCCCATTTTCCAGGGGTATCTGGTGAGGGAACCAGACCTGGGGAGAGTAAGCTGCCTGCCCCACATGCATTTCTTCTGTTGAGACATGCTCAGCAGAAGCTATACAGGTGCAGGGAGATTTATTTTATATTGAGGGGTGTGGGAAGGAGGCACAAATCTGAGGCCTCCGGTCAATATTTTTAATGATTTTTTTAAAATAATTTATTTATTTTTGGCTGCGCTGGGTCTCCATTGCTGTGCAGGCTTTTCCCTAGCTGCAGTGAGCAGGGGCTACTCTCTAATTGCAGCTCACGGGCTTCTCACTTCGATGGCTTCTCTTGCTGTGGAGCACGGGCTTAGATGCTCTGCGCCATGTGGGATCTCCCCGGGTCAGGAATCAAACCCATGTCCCCGGCATGGCAGGCAGACTCTCCGCTACTGAGCCACCGGAAAAGCCCCTTTTTAGTGAATTTTTTATCTCAGATTGTCCTTAGTTATTCTGTAATTAAGCATGACTGGCATACATCAGCATTATTGATTTTTAGTCCTGAATTCACTGTCACCAGAGATACCACTGTGGTCAGGGATCATCTCCCTCCTCCCCACCTCCTCCTGTCCCTGTCAGGGTGAAATACGCAGGGAGGAGTAGGGCGCAGAGAGGACACAGGAGGAGGAGCCCCTTCCTCAGACTGGCCAGCCACCCCCAGCTCCTCAGAGGAAGGATGCCCCACCCCAAAGCCTCTTAGCAGAGAGGCCTCTCCTGCAGAAGCTCCCAGGGGCCATCCTGTCCCTGACACCTCCCGGAAGGAGCAGAGACCCGCAGACTCCATCAATGCCTGCCTCACAACTGTCTCCCATTCTCACCAAATTGTTCCCTGTTTAGGGTAAACCAGCTGGAGGAGCTCCCTGAGAGAGCCCAAACCCCTCCACCCCTGCAAACACTCTCCCCCAGAGGCAAGCGGCAGGCGCAGATGCCCACACTCCTGGGCCAGGGCCCTCACAGAGGCACGGCTGGGTCTCCCGCGAGGAGGATGCATGGGTGAGCTCCGGTGGGAAGGCAGCCACCCAACTGCTTCAAGCCTCTGCAGGCTTGAGATGCCTGCTACACCCCTGGCCACCCTCCCAGTCCTCCTTCCTCCCCACCCGCCCCCCAAGCTCTCTGCCAGACCCCTGCTCCCCTGCCCTAGGCTAAGCTCCCTCCCCTCTGAACCTGACTCTCCTGAGCAGGATTTAGCGCCTCCAGCCCCCAGGAGCCACAGTGGTCAGGAGATTCCCCACCTCCACCCAACCGTCTAGAGGCAACAAGAACAAGCAAAGCAGGGAAGGCCAGAGCACATGGAAAGTCCACACACCACACACACACGCAAGTGTGAGCTTCTGAAGTGTAATGTCCATGTGAAAAAGTGCATGTTCCATTAGGATTTTTTTAACTGAGCATTTACTATGTGACAAGTAAGTAACATTATTGGCTGCAGTTTATGAACGAAGAAATTGGGGTTTCAAGACTCTAATGTGTCTCAAGGTGAGAGGGAGACATATGAACCGAGCAACATGAACCTAGCAGTCCATCTCTAAATTGCCTAAACGTCTCTAAATTGCCTAAACTGCCTCCATTACATATGTGGTAAGGGTGTGGTGGGGAGGAGATGGTTAGGGAGCCAAGGTGTAATAAAACGTTCCTCTGTCCATTCCACGTGACAAGGCTACTGCCCAATATAGGACCTGAGTCCTTTCTCCTCTCTTCCCCCTGCCCCAGGCGGGAGCAGGGGGTCAGAGCCCTTGGTCAGAGGGAAACCAACCTACCAGCAGGTCCATTCATTCTCAGCCGCTGAGTTGTGTACAACTCTTTGCCACCCCGTGGATTGTAGCCCGCCAGGCTCCTCTGTCCATGGGATTTCCCAAGCAAGAATACTGGAGTGGGTTACCATTTCCTCCTCCAGGGGATCTTCCCAACCCAGGGATCAAACCTGAGTCTCCTGTGGCTCCTGCACTAGCAGGGGGGTTCTTTACCACTGACCACCTGAGAAGCCCAACCTGCCAGCACAGACACCCACCCCCCAATCATGCCCTCAACCTCTGGTTCCCTGTCCTCTCTGCCCTTCCATCCACGCTTCCAAGGGCAGAGGGACCCAGCTGGGTCACAGAGGAAAACGTCCAGTCTGGTCCCTGTTTCCCTACCTGCAGGGCTGCTCCCTACCCGCTCCCGCTGAGTCTGCACTGTTCAAAGTCACCTTGCAAGTATCTCCCGTGCCAGGAAAGGCAGCCAGTGGGAGAGGAGCAGACGGGCCACTGATGTGGGCAGCAAGGAAGGAGCAGTTACAGCGAGCAGGGGGGAGGAGCGGGGAGGCCGCCCCACCACCTGGAACCTGGACTCTGGGCAGGTTCCAAGGGTGAGCCCAGAACCTCAGGCTGACCCTGGGACTGGCCTGCGGGTCTGGTGGGCCACGGCTGTAACATCTGGAACCTGAAAAGGCTTGGGACACTGGAGGGGGTGGATCTGACACCTGCAGCTTGCCTGAGAGCATCGACGCTCCCAGGAACCAGAGCTTCAGCCCAAAGAAACTGTAGGCCCCATCCTTTCTTTCCTGGAAATGGAGAAAACAAAGTAAGGAGCGAAGGAAGGGGCCGAGAGCCCACTGCCCTCCCCCTGCCCCCACCCCCCACACACCTCTGGTCGGGAACTGCCTCCTCCCTGGTTCTCTGAGGCTCTGGACAGCGGAGGAGTCAGAGCCCACAGATCTGCCTTCAGATCACTCCCTGCCTCTTACTGACTCTGAGAAAAGTCACTGAACTTCTCCAGGTAACAGTTTCTCTAACGTGGGAGACCACCCACCCTGTGGTTTACGGTAGCAGACAAAATGCTTAAGACACAGTTGGCACTCAGCAAATGTTAGTTTCCACCCCCTCTCCTTCCCACCCCTTCCCACTGGAGAAACTCTCCCCGCCTTGGGGGGCAGACCCTCCTCTCGGCACCATCCCTAGCCGGCACTGGCACTCTGGGAGCTAGAGTCTACTGGAAACCCTGCAGGGACGGTGGGATCTTGGGGCCCAGTGTCGGCACGTTCTCGGGAACATGCGGAACATGTGGGGGGAACACCGCGTCCTCCTGGGCACAGGCTGAGATGCTGTGAGGCGTCTGGGGTGGGAGCAGCCTGGGCACATCTGGGAGCTTCCTGGCAATTACTGGAGGTTGCTGGGCTCCCCACCACAAGTGCTGGGGGCCTTACGGGGTCTCCACCGGAGAGATACTAGGGCACAAGGAGGACACAAAGGGGCCCCTGGAGACACACGCAAAGGTTCCTGGGAAATCCTCTGGGGTGTCACTGGGAGCAAAAGCACAGCCCCAGGCACCCCCAGTGCCATCCGGGACTGCAGGGGGCACAGCGCCCACTGGGGCCCCCTGGGGGCCAGCAGGGGCTCCTCACCCAAGCTCACAGCTTCCACGAGGCACTCACTCTCGGCTGCTCTTCTCTTGATCAGGAGCCTGGGGTGGGGGGGTGGTGTGGGAGGGAGCCTACCCGGGAGCCGAATGTCTGCCCACACTGCCCCGGAGGAGAGAGTAAGCAGCTGGATCTTGGGCAGCGGTCACCGACTTGCGCTTCTGCCTTGTGGCAGCAACCTCGGGGACGGTGCAGCCTGGTTCAGAAAACCAGTCCTGAAGGAGAAGCTCCACCTGACTGCTGGAACCCTGGCTGGTGTCAGGGCCCCAAAGTCGGACCCCTACAGCCACCCCCAGGTGACAGAATACCCAGGGCTCCGGAGGCAGGACTACTGGCAGCAAGGACCCTCTCAGGGCTGAAGCCGTGAGACCTGGGGGGCGGCTGGCAGGGGCCTCATCAACCACAAGGCCTCCTCTGTGTTCCCAGAGCTGGAGCACAGGGATTGGAAGGTACTCGTAGAGAACGGCCTCCCTCTCCGTGGCTGCAGCACTGGAGGAAGGTTACCAGCGACCCCAGCCAGGCCACAGGCTCACGAGTGGGAACCCAAGATCCCAGAGGAGCCCGCGGAGGAGGCGAGGGGAACGCAGGCCCAGCTGAGTGTCAGAGGGCTAACCTCAGAGTCCTGCTACACACAGGCACGCAGAGCAGGTGCCCACTCACAGCAAGGTCAGAAGGGGAAGGCTGAGGTCAGGTTCCAGGAGAGGGTCAGGCTCCTTTTAAAGATCTAGATATGATCAGACAGAGGGGGAAGAAAGGCAAGACAGACAAAGTCCCTGAACTTGAGCACGTTCAATATCAATGAGCAGGTTTTCAACATCTTCTGCATCCCAAGTGACATCATCAAACAGTCCTCACCCCCAAGGTGTCCCCAACAACATCGTCATCTCTCCTTCTGCCCCACATCCCTCCTCTTCTCAGAGAATGGCACCCCTCCACGCCAGAAGCCTGGACCCAGCTCTGCTCATGACCACTCAGAGGCCAGATCCTGCCTTTTCTGCCTCATGACATGTCTCTCTCCTCCTGCTCAGGCCCCACGCCACAGCTACAGTTCATCACCTGTAGGCAGATCGCCGTGGGGTTGGGACCCTGCCTCTGGCCTTGCCCATCTCCACAGTGTTGCTGAAGTGGTCTTTCCACAACCATTCTGGTCATCCCTGCCTCCTGCACAAAGCCCGCTCTTGCCACCTCAGAGCCCACAAAATACTATCAAAATTCCATGGAACACAATGCCCTTCAGCCCAATGGCTCCCTAACGCAATCTGTCCTCCAGTCACTCGTAACTCCTTGTCAGTCTCTAAATTTCTGTTCCTCTCACTCCTCTGGGCCTCTGCGCATGCTCTTCCCTTGTCTGTCTCCCACGAATCCTCGAGATTGTCTGCAGCTTTTCATCGCCAGCCCTTGGAACATGGAAGTGACTAAACGAACGAGTGAGTACTCATGGGGAAAGGATAAATTTTTAAACTCATGAAAGGATAAATTGATCTCTCAGGAGGTTGTAGTATCTTTCCCATCATGACAACGAAGAAACAGATACAGAGAAAGTAGAGCAACTTGCCTGAAGTCACACAGAATCAGCAACCTCATCAGAATATCCCTGATGGGAAGGCCCAACAGAAAGAAAAAAAGAGAGTAAGAACCCAGGATAGGGGACTCTCCTGGTGGTCCAGTGGTTAAAACTCCGCGCTTTCACTGCAGGGGACGGGGCTTTGATCCCTAGTCGGGGAATCAAGATCCCACATGCCATGAGGTACAGCCGGAAAAAAAGAACCCAGGCTGAGTTCAGGAGCATCACAGAGAGGTGTCAGCACAAGTCAAGGAGATGGGGGGCAAGGGCTGTGAAAGGTCAGTACCTGGTGGTCAAACAACTCCCAGTGAAGGAAGGGGCTTCAGAGACTAGGAGGTTTCAGGAAGTTATCACTGGAGTCCCAGTACGAAAACAGTGTCCTTCTCCAGGAATCAGAAAAGGGATGGAGTGAAGACAGGATACCAGGATGGGGGACATTAGCCAGTGCTGGCCATGGTGACATGGCTATCACCTGCATTAATGGGGACGAAGCCCATGGGGGCTGGGGGGTGGATATGTATTCCAGTCTCAGGAAGAGGAATTTGGGGGCACACAGACTAGACCTCCAGCCTGTGCAAAACAAACCTCAGCTTCTTAGCCCTGCCTGGTAATGGCTACTGGGGAATCTGGGATCCTTGGGAGGAAATGAAAACTTGGATGACCCTGCTGTCCCTTTTCCCCACTTCCTACCCTCTTTTCTGCATCCTCCCGACCCCAGCCCTCCCCAGGAGCCTTCCCTGTTTCCAGCATGCACTGCCCCTTTGAGTGATCAGAGCCCCTCACCAGGCTCTTGACCTGCTGGCCTGTTCTGTGGTCTTCTCTGGACATGGAAGACCACCTCCTTGAGGCCTTTGGTGACTGGGGGAGAGCAGCGGGATGAATCAGCCACCTGCCCCAGGCCTGGCCCCAGCCCCGTCTACACCTGCTCAGGGCTCTGGGCTCCAGAGGCGGTGGGAGGTGGCTGCGCTCCAGCTAGTGGGCATGTTTTGTTAAAGAGAATCCAGCTGCTGCCCTATTTCAGCCGATGGAGAGCGGCCTGCCCTAGAAAGCCCCAGTGGTGCTGCCAAGCCAGAAGAGGTTGGCCACTGACGTAGCTGCTACACATGCTCGTCTGGGGAGGTGTGGACTTGGAGAAGAGTCACTCAGCTCAAGGCACTGAGTTGGTTCCTCCATGCCCCACCCTCCAGAACTGGGGAACCCTGGATCCAGGCAACATCATGCACCTGTCCACCCTCACTTGAACTTCCAGGACTGCTCTGTGTCCCTTCACGAGGCCTGCATGGCTGAACCAGGATATGCCCACCAGCCAGAGGTGTGCTCCCCATCACCTCCGACCCAGACCTGAGGGAGCAGCTGGTACAGGCAGCAGAGGAGGTGTCAGCATCCATCCTTTCAGGGTGACTGGCCTGTGTCCCCAACCTCCACCACTGTCCAGTTGGCTCAGCGCAGCTGCCAGGCGCTGAGGAGGAGCAGGCGGGGGCCTGCAGATCAGCACGGCCAGCCCCCACTCCTTCGCCCCTGGCAGCACTGAGCCCCATCATCGGGCGCTAATTAAATCCTCCTAATGAGGAAATAAGGATGCAGGAGCCAGCTCCACCATGGCCTCCCCAGCCCACCGCCCTCGCCTCTCCAACGGACTTATCGCTCGTCACAGGATGTTTACAATAATTTTTAATTTGTGCAATTATTAATCACTTTTCTATCTGCCTCATTTGCATAATAATTAGTCATCTCACTGTTTGGCATGCCTGTGAATGACAGTGCTTTTTTCCTGCTTTCTTCCCCCTCCACACACTAATCAAAGTCAGATTTGGCAGCCAGAGGGAGGGTGGGGAGGAGGTTGGCAGGCACTGGACTTGGCCCACTCTGTGCTCCTGAGAACTGTCTGGGAGGAGGGCTTGTCTGGAGAAGGCAAGAGCAGCCACCCCTCACCACAAACCCAACACTTGAAGGGTTAACCCAGGCTTGCCTAATCTGCAGAAGTAATGAATGAGGAGTGGGCAAAGACACCATGGAGGGAAGGATCTTACTGGCCCAGTGGCCCCAGAGATCAGAAAAGCATTTTCATTCCTTTTATTTTTCCAAACAGGCTGCTTTTTGTTAAGGGGTAGTTGGAAAGCACATTATAGGCATGTAATTGATCCCCAGTTGCTAGTCTAGGTTAACTTTGATGGCTCAGCCCCCACATAGGAAGCCCGCTGGAGCAGTCTAAAACCCATGGCCATTTTTCAGATGGATCTAGAAAACAAATCTCTGCCGCTGAGTTTGGTTCCCCAACTCCCCTCGAGAGCAGCCACCACTCCACACACCAGCAGACCCTCTGCCCAGGCTCAGCGGGGTGCCTTTGCGGACCATGCCAGGAGTGTGGGTTCTGACAGACCAGGGGCCCACTGCCCTCTGTCAGGAGGCTTCGGGGGGTTTCTCTCTCCTCCTTACCCTCTAGCCCCTCTCTGACCACCCCAGGAACTGAGCTCCAACCCCACCTCCCCACCACTATCACTTGTTGCCATGGTAATCCCAAGGCTGCCCTGGATACCCATTGCTGCTCCAGAATTCTCTGCTTAGGCAGGCAGCGCATCCCACAGCCTGCTGAGAACACCTCCCCTTTGCCGTCACTGAGCACAAAAGGGCAAGGAGCAGGGGCATGATCACCCACATGTGGTCTGCAAAGTCAGACACTGGCCTCTCCCTTCAGGTGGGTGGGGAGGGAAGATGGAGTGGGGTGGGGCTGGGAGGCTTTCCCAAGGCCAAAGTAGGGGGAAGGACCCTGTCCCACCACAGAAATTCCTTCCTCCCAAGGAACAGGGTCTCCCAACCCTGCTCTTAGGGTCCAAGGGAGGGAAGTCCCCCCAGACAGAAAAGAGGGAAGTAGGGTCTTGCTGCCAGATTTCAAGCTGGGTGAGAGGAGGGCGGGCTGCTTGTTTCCAGGGGAGCCCTTCTCCTTCTCGGGATCCCACGCTGCTCTGTGTTCCCCACCTGCAGGTCAGTCAGGCCGGTCTGACAGAGGATTCCAGACATCCCAGGGCCCCCCAACCACCACCACCAGCCCAGGGTATCCATGGGCCCTCCAACTAAGTGCTCATCCACCTAGGAGGGCACCAGTCTCCAGGACTGGTAGCTCCAGAAACCACTTGCCCAGTCTTCACCTGAAGGGGCAGGATGAGAGTTGCCAGGACTCAGGGGAGGTACAGTCCGACCCACGAGCTGCAGGGAGAAACCGGGCCTCGGGGCTTTGGGCTTCAACCCCGAGGAGAGGGTGCACACAGCCCTCTCATCACAGTGTAAATCAGGCTCAGATGAGCCAGATGGACTTCAGGCTGTTACACTGTCACTCAGGGGACCCCGCCCTTACCACAGCCAGCTTCACCCACCACACCCAGCTCTCTGCTCCCCCACAAGCCCCTCGGTGGCCAAGGGAGCCCCCAGACAGCAAGACCTGCACACACAGCTAGTGCTGCAGCGGCCTCTGCTGGCCACCCACACCCCCCACACCCGACCTCGGCAGGAAAGGAAAGGCCCTCAGATCCAGGCCCACCGTGAACTCCAGTCACTGACCTGGGAGAGGCCTGGTTTACCCCGCTGTCTCAGCACAGTTATGGAGAGCTCACATGCCGTTTACTCTCACAGTGGTCCTGGCTGGGATGATAAACTAAACGCTCTCTCTAATCACAGCCAAGTCCCGGTTCCCAGAGAGCCTGGGAAGAAGGCAGAGAAACGCCAAGCACAGAGATAAGTCATCCCTCCACCCCCTCCCAGAGACACTCCCTGTTGGGCTACACAGGAGCCCTGTCTTGGGCCAGAGCAGAGGTGTCTTTTGACAGTCCTGCCTGGGGAGAGAGGGAAAGTAAGTCCTTTCCATCAGAGGAAATGCCTGACAGAAGGAACCTACAGAAGATACTATAGAAAACTCAGCAAAAGGGTAGGTAGCCCGAGGGAGTAAAGTGCTGTTTCCACATGTGCCCAGCAGGTGGCAACACAGAGCAGTCTGCATCCACCCATGCCCAGGGCAGCAGGGCATCGGGACCCAGCGGGTTGCCTTCTCTGGTTCCCAGGTGTGGCCTCTGCCCTCTACAAAGCCTCTCTCTCCCCTTTACTTTACACCCGCTTTTCCCCAGCTGACTCCCTAGCCTGAACTGCAAAATTCAATAAATGAAGACACCACACACACACACACACACACCCCTCAACCTAAGAAATGAGGAGGGAAGTCAGAGCCGAAATTGGGGGTCACAGGATCCCTTCCTCTCATGCCACTGCCTGGTTGACGCAAGGTTCCTAGGGAACCCCTTCTTCTCTACCCATCTGGGTTAGGATACCTATGCACAGAGGTATAGAGACCACTGTTTGGGATGGGAGTGGAGTCAAGGGGCTTCCCCAGTGGCTCAACAGTAAAGTATCTGCCAGCAATGCAGCAGGCACAGGAGATGGGGCTTCAATCCCTGTGTCGGAAAGATCCCCTGGAGGAGAAAATGGTTACCCACTCCAGTATTCTTTTCAGGAAAATCCCAAGGACCGAGGAGCCTGGTGGCCATAGGGTCACAAACTGTAGTGCATAGGGTCACAAAGAGGCAGACAGGACTGAGCTACTGAATACAATGGAGTCATAGAAATCAGGGAATTTCTATCCTTCTGTCATTTGGAGAAGTTAATACAAATTGGGTATAAAGTAATATACAACTGCCCACCACCTACACCAAGAACCAAGAGTGGTGGCATGAGAGGGGGGACTCAGGCAGCAATAACTACTCCACAGAGCAGTGTGAGCCTCGTGGGAGAGAGAAACCGGCAGGCACACACGGCTTTTCCTGCACCGCCCTCCCACTCTCAGGTACCTGCCGCCTGCCCCCACGTGAAGCACATGGCCAGACCCTGCTGGAGGCAGAGAAGTCACGTCCTGCACTCAGGTGGCTCCTGGTCTGGTTGGTTGGCCCTTGGGCTCAGTCCCACGCCTCCACCATTTCCCCTCCAACCTCTCCCAGCATGTATGTGTGTGCTAAGTCACTTCAGTTGTGTCCTACTCTTTGTGACCCCAAGGACTGTAGCCTGCGAGGCTCCCCTGTCCATGGGATTCTCCAGGCAAAGATACTTGAGTGGGTTGCCATTTCCTCCTCCAGGGGATCTGCCCCACCCACACATTGAACCTGCATCTCTTATAGCTCCTGCATTGGCGAGCAGGTTCTTTACCACTAGTGCCACCTGGGAAACCCTGGCCAAACTGGGATTGTTACCCCCTTTGCCTCCCGCAGGAGAGGATTATGATGAAAAGGAAAAATATAAATCACAAAATCCTTACAAAGATTTACAAAAACACTCTACCTATACTTGCACATCACTTGTTGAATTCTGGAAATTCACATTTGCCCAGGTCTTATGAAACTTCAACCAAGCATTTAGTTGAATTCAGCAAATATTAATTGTGTTTCCTATTTAGTAAAGCCTAGGCCAGGTTTTGTGCTGGATGCTACAGACTGTGGTCTCTGACTTTAGTAAGCTCTAAGCTCTAGTACGCTCTAAATCAGGCTGGGGGGGAAAGCCACATTCATTATCATATAAAGAGATTAATAATAGAGTCAGATATGAACAAGTGTTATGGGGGCAAGCCTGAAGAGGAGGCATTTCATTCTGCCTCTTTGCCCAAAGCTAGGAGGCCAAGGAAAACTCCACAAAGGAGATGACATCTGAGCTTGGCCCTGAAGGAGAGTACGGGAGAAGGTTCCACTTGGGGAAGGAAGAACAGGGCAGAAACGGCAGCTTGGAAAAGCAGAGGCCTGAACCAGTGGCCCTGGACCAAAGAATGTGACAAGTCCGGACAGTACAGGGGAAGGGCTCATAGTTCAGGTCCCAAGGGCCCCTGACAGGACACTGAGGAGCCTGGACACATCCTGCAGGCAAGGCTTCGTCCTCGGCCTGACTCCCATGTGACCCCAATACCCTCCATGTTCCCTGCCAACAATGGGAAAATCATGCTTCCCATCCCTGGTTCCCACAAAAGCCACAGCTCCCTGTCACTGGGCCTGGGATGGCTGGCAGAGCCACTCCATGAATATATAACAGGAGGTTCATGTGCTAATCAGGCATTCACCTCATGTTGCAGACATGATAATCAGGTAGCAAGCTGGTCAGAGATTAAGCTGAGTGGGGCACCTGAAAGCACTGTGCCCACTTTGACCTGTTCTCACCTACAGCAACTCCCTCAAGACCCATTCATTCAACTGGACAGGGAGCACAGGCTTTGGCAGTGCTGTGGTCTCTAGCCTCAGCTTCCTCATCTGCAAAATGAAAATGTTAGCGTCAAACTCGTTGGGCTTTTATGAGATTAATGTATGGAGAGACCTGGCACACAGTAGCCCAAATTAATGAAAGCTATTAGTTCTGAGGTGTAATGCCTCAGGCTACAAGCTGGACATTTGAAAGTGAGTAAGAGACCTGAATAAGCAAATAATAAATAATAATCAGAAAATGAGTAAGAGTTCTGGCCACAGGAGCTCACAACTCATAAAACAGCATGATGAATGTTGGGTCCAAAGTGCCACGGAGACCCAGAGAAAGGCTGAACAGGCGAGCAGCAGCGTGCCTGGGAGCGGGAGCACGAGTCTGTATTCTTTTATTTTTAATATTTTATTTATTTGGCTGTGCCAGCTCTTAGTTGCAGCATACAAGGTCTTTGATCTCTGTTGCGGCATATGGGATCTTTAGCTGAGGCATGCAAACTCCTAGCTGTGGCATGTGGGATCTAATTCCCTGACCAGGGATTGAACCCAGCACCCCAGCCTCGGTAGCATGGAGTCTCAGCTGCTGGACCTCCAGGGAAGTCCCGTGAGTCTGCATTCTGGGTTCCAAAGCAGAAGTGGGAAGACAGGCCCTTCCAGCCTCTGCCCCATAACCTGGGGGGGGGGAGGGGTCTCCCAGCACCTCAGGAGGTTGCTTGAGTTTGCCTTCACCAGCACTTTGTCTTTAGCACACATCAAAAGGCTCCTCACGTTGTGACTCACAAGTTAACTCCTCTCCAGCATGAGGCCATGCTGGCCGGGCTAGTCTGTTGAATAGTTCCTCCAACCTATTGAGTTCCCCCTGCTCTTTATTTATGATTCTGACCCAGCCTGAGACCACCCTTCAAGGTTAAGTTGAGCAGGCCTCCAGATCCCTCCTATGACCCGCTTGGTCCTCTCCTCCAGTCCTTCATCCTTTTCCTCCCACCTCCTCCTCTCCTGTCAGCCTCTAGCTGGGTGGTCATGCTTAGTTCTGCTGCTGGATTGGGTGTGAAGGGAGGGAAGAGTCCCTGTATAAAGCACCTGTAAACACAATTAAACCCTCTAAGTGTGAAGAGTAATTTCCTACCATCTTATTATATATCAAAATTGTTTTGTTTCCTTTCTTACACAAATTTCAATACATAACTCTCCTCCTACTACCTTAACCTTATGGCTCCAGGGAGGGAAGCCGGAAGGGCATGGGAAAAAGTGTGTCCCAACACATCCAAAGTGTTGTCAGGAAGAGAAGGGGTTCTGAGTCTACTTCTGTAAGCCCCAAGATGGAGAACACAGACAAATGGCGAAGCCACAGGAAACACAAGTGAATGTGGCTGGAGCAGCCCACGAATGGAATACATTCTGTCCCAGGAGGTGGGGACACGGAGGAAAGTGCTTAAACACGGGTGGGTGTGGCCCTTCCCACAAACACGACTTGCCTTTGAACTCCGGCAGTAGCGTGGGTGTGAGGGTTAGATCTCTTTTATAACACTTTCCAACTCTGATTCTAGGATTAAGACAAATAGCACTGCCCCTCCATGAGACCAGAAGTTGGGACAGCAGTTGAGCTAATAAACTGAACTGATGGAAAATACTTTTAAATTAACTGGTGTGACAAAGGGTAGTGTACGAAGAAGTCCTTTAAGGTATCTTCCAACTCTGAGATTACTGTTTTGTGATTACAGGTTCTGAAAGAGTGTCAGCCACTGGCAAATCTATACAGCTAAGATGCCAGTCAATCTTCTGTCTCAAGACAACACCTGGTGGGTGGGTGTGAGTGTGTGTGCGTGTGTGCTGGGTGGAGAAGAGAGCAGGAAAGGACAGGCATCTGAAGGGCCGGAGCTTGGGCTCACATACTTCACACAGAGTAGAGATCCAGAGTGGGACCTGAGGCTGGCAGCAGACACCAGGCCTGAGCAGGCCCACGCCCACCCCTCCCGAGCTGCAGCCAGAGCAGCCTGTTCCTGTGTTAGGAACACAGCAGGCCCCGCCTGCCCTGCAAAGCCAGGGCAGTGGCTCTCACATTCACGGAGGCAGACCACAGCACTCTAAGTCACCGGAGCTCAGAACCATGCCAATATGCCAAAGCGCGGGCCCTCAGTCGGGAGCGAGGGACAGAGGACGGGGTCAGGCAGAGAAGCTGGTGGCAACACAGCCCAGAAAGCCAGTGGGCCCAAGTGCCCACCTGCAGCCTCTCTGTGGGCTCCTGCCACTGGGGGTGCGGGTCCAGTTACCCGCCCCAGGACTGCCATCCCACTCCCATCCCTGTCCCCAAAGCGCCCGCCCCTCTTCGCTCTGATATAGGGCTGTCAGAAGAGGACTCAGAACACTCCCCGTCCTGGGTATGGTTCTGGCCCAGGACTCACCCGGACCTTGATGGTTCAAGGGAAGTCCTCTCACAGAGTTCTCATTACCTGCTCCCCACTACCTACCGGAGGTAAAATGGCCCTTCAGCAGCCTCTTTCTCCATTGTAAGGACACCATATACCCTGCCCTGCCTCCTGCATCTCACGCAGGCCAGTCAAAAATGTTCTTTCTTCATCTGTCAAAAAGGTGCTTAGAATGAGCAGCAGCCCACCCTTTCCCCATCTGCCACCCTCAAAAATTCAAATGCTGAGTCAGTGTAGCAGGAAAAGAGGCCACCTTCTGCCATCTCTGAGGAACTGGAGGGCCTTCCAGTGGCCCCATGGGGGTGCATCCTTACTCACAGCTTCAGAAGCAGGCAAGAAGCAAAACCCCTGGCGCTCTCACCTGCCCGGGCTCCTAGACCACTCTTTCCTCTGCCCCTTAGGAACCACAGACCACCACAGACACACCAAGCCCTGGAGCCGGTAGCCGCCTGTCTGGGGCTCCACCCACCTTTCAGTGAGTCCACCCCTCCCAAGCCAGCACCACTCCCAAGGCCAAAAAAAGGAGAGACAGAGAGTTGAACTGCTCATTAGAAAGAACTGCTTTTGAAATGCTGTATGTCCTCATATGCAGAGAGGACACCTAGTTCTTACTGATCCAACCACAAATAAACTAAATCTGGGTCCTGCCTGGACATACTTACCAGCAGCAGCCCGCTCCTTCCCTTAATGCAGTAACAGGTGAGGGAAGGCTGCCAGGAGGTGGATGGGGAAGAATCATGGGAACAAGTCAATCACAACTTCTCCCCTTGCTCTAGACACTCCCTCTCCTGGGGACAGAAGACCCGACCCATTTCAGTACCCTGCTTCAAATGGCCTAGCCCTCAACCCCACCCAGCAACAGATGCTGGCTCACCAAGCCCTGCCAAGGAAAAGCCATCCTGCGGCTCAGGTAAGGTCAGGAGTGAGGCAAACGTGGAGTCAACAGGGGCACGTGCCACTGATGCAGCAGGCACCTCTCCAAATATCTTAACAGTAACATTTTAAGAGAAGTTACTATCTATGAAGCACCTACTACACGCCAGGCACTATGCTAGGTACTTTATTTCAGATCCTCTCAAATAAGGACATTGTGGCTCAGAGAATTTCAGGAACTTGCTAGATGGGAGCACCCACCTAGTTTCTGCCAACCTCTCACTCTAGGAGACACATTCCCACCAGCTTTCACTATTAATGAGGGGAAGATAAGAAGCACCCTTCTGAACAGAGGCGGAAGTGAACCTCCCGTGATGAGGAAGCAGCAAGAGGGGGTTGCTTTGCAGGAGTCAGAAGCCCAGAATGAAATAGCCCCAGAAGATGTTAAATACCGCCTGGAGACCCTTCCCAAGGCTCCACTCGAGCTACAACGCCTAAGCTACTTCAGCCAGCCCAAGCCTCCATGGATTCACCTCAGTACAACCTATGGAGAGAGCCACAAGCCCTGGACTTACTATGGAGAGGAGCCCTCCCATTCAGGTGAGGCCTGGCATGGCAGGGTACAAGGTAACAGGGGACAGAGTGGCACCCTGCATAAAGCAGAAACTGATCCCTCTGTCCCCAACCTAACCAGGGGCACTCCTGTGCCCCAGGCAGATCCTAAGCGTGGGAAATACCAACCCAGCAGAACGCAGTAAGTGGCAAGTGACCCTGCAAGAGGCTTGCAAGCCATCCCTAGCTACACTGTTAGCCAGGACCCCTCCGGAAGGGCACCCACTACCCTATCCCAGCCGACCCTCCTCCTTCCGGTTTGGGCTGGACCAGCAGCAGCTCTGCAGCCCAGGCTGTCAAAGCTCAAATTACCTAAAAGGGGCTGCAAGGCCACTCTGCAACGCCACACTAAGGACTTCATTTCTGGTCTCAGGGAGATGACTCTAAAGGCCAGAGGGGAGAGGAGGCAATGTGGGCATATCTGGGATCTGCCTGTGCTTGTGCTCAGTCGTGTCTGACTCTCCTCGACCCCATGGACTGCAGTCCGCCAGGCTCCTCTCTCCATGGGATTCTCCAAGCAAGACTACTGGACTGGGTTGCCATGCCCTCCTCCAGGGAATCTTCTCAACCCAGGGATCGAACCCAGGTCTCCTAGGTCTCCTGACTTGGCAGGCAGATTCTTTACCCCTGAGCCACCTGGGAAGCCCTCTGGCCATCTGCTCTTTCCACATAAAAGGCTTGGCTCCGTTGCCCAGCTGGCGCCCACATCCCCGCCTTTCATTTCATGCCTTCCCACAGACAGTAGGCCTCTGCACACTCTCTCACTCCCCTTAGGTGACCACTACCTGACCACTCCTCATCAGATTGCCTTCCAGAGCTCTCCCCTTGGTCAGTCGATGTTCCCAGTTTACATTCGGGGCAGAAAAATTGCATCAGTAATGCATCCAGACTACAGGAACTGTATCAACCAGTATGAGAGAGACTTCCAAGCTCCAGAGTGCAATCAAGTCCTCAAACCTGACCCAGACAAGAGCAGCCAGGGGATCAAGTGAGTGGCCCGAACCATGGGCAAACTAGTAATTTTGCTATGGGGGGAGGGGCCAGAGGAGGACTCTGTTTCCCATAGGTAGTAACTTCAGAACTGTCTTCTGCCAGTTGAGAGACATAACTGGAGAAGGCAATAGTGCAAAGGACTAACTGATAATCTTGCATCTCCATCTAGTTCAGACCTGTAACTTCAATTAAGTGTTAAGCAAGGACAAACTGCATGCTGTTCATAACCAGGGGTGGTCAGCTCTTCTCTTAGGCATCTTAGGAGATGTGAACTCTAATTGCAAGCCAGGAGGTAGGGCAGCCAGGCTTATCCAGTGCCGGTGAAATTGAGAATCGGACATTCCACTTGTCCAATAGCTTCTCCGCTATTAAAGCCTGATTCTCTGGGGGCTTGGAATGGCCCTCTACATACCCCTGACTCACTCCTGAAAGTTAGAAGGCCCAGCTCTAACCCAAAGCCAGTAACATGCACAATGTTATACAAATGTTACAGAAACAGCCATCCTATTCTAAGGTGGTAGTCATTTCAGTCGTGTCCGACTCATTGAGACCCCATGGACTGTAGCCCACAGGCTCTGCTGTTCGTGGGATTTCCCAGGCAAGAATACTGGAGTAGGTTGCCATTGCCTCCTCCAGGGAATCTTCCCAACCCAGGGATCAAACCCATGTCTCCTACACTGAAGGTGGATTCTTTACTTGCTGAGCCATTGAGGAAGCCCTTCTAAGATGGTAGATGAAAATATAATCTTCACCCCAAAGTGATCAGGGCCACCAGCCTAGCAACAGAACCCCCCCTGCCCCGCCCCCTCCAGCAAACATACTTCCAAGCTCCTGTTTCCCAAGACCACATTCTCTAAGCTGCAGCCTCAAGCTACCTAACAGGGTGATTCAGAAATTCTCTCTCTTGCCCTATCCTTCAGCTGCAGGTGTCACATCCTCTCTGCCGGGTCTCAGTCTGATAACCAGGGAGTGTGAAAACAAACGGAGATAAAATAAATTAAATTTTTGTTTTCAGAGGAGAAATAAATTTTCATTTGAAATGACCTGAAAAAACACTGCATAATTTAGGCAGGCACACAAATGACCCAGCAAAGTAAGCTCGCAAAGGCCCCAGTGCCTTTGTATTTGGCATTACTGGACTGGCTCAAAGTTACAGACTCAGATCAACAGAAATATTTTTACCCCATGCAGCAAATATATCCAGACCCTGCGGAGGCTCCTGGCTCCTGTCTGGCAGCCCACTACGCACAGGCATGAGAAGCTGAGCTGCCTGAAGCAGGAGACGCCCACCCTGGGTGGGAAAAGGGCTGCCAAGTGTGATGGAGACGCAGTGACCAGGGTAAAGTGCGCATGTGCTCTGTCAAAGGGGATCACACAAAGATCCTAGCAACCCCCTCATCCCAAGATGGCGTGCAGGGAAAAAAAAAAAAAAATTAACCCTGCCAAGATAGCCCACACCACTTTTCTTGGGAAATCCAGAAATTTGGCCTTCCCAAATCCACAGCCACTTACAGACTCTGAACTCTTCCTGACCACAGAGGTGAGGTATGTATGCACTTAACATATGCCTGACACATGGTAAGTACTTAATGAAAGATAGCACTTAAAATCATTGTTGCTGCTGTTATTATTTCCCCAGACATGCATTCCTCTCTTCCCAGATGTCTTATCTACCTCCTCCCCAATCCCTGGAAAAAAGAGTCAAGGTTAACAGCCCCTCTAGCACATTCAGGGTCTTCAAAGCCAAGCTCCAAGCCGAAACTCTCAGCAAGCAATGCTTCCAGGACTGGGGAACTCAGCCCAGAGTACACCATGGAGACCCTCGTCACAGAGGCAATGAAAATACCCTGGTAAGTGCTCCTTCCGTCGGCAGGGGACTGTCCCGAGACTCTCCCTTGACCTCTTACCTGGCCACTAGGGTGAGGAGGGATGGGGGAAGAGCTACTGAGAGAGGAGTCTGATGTTTAAATCCAGGGTCCTTTGCAGTTCAGAGAGATTCTGAGCAAGTTGACCTCTCTTGCCCAAAGAAAAAGGAAGAAAACAGGCCCTGCTTACTAAGCACTAGACATTGCATTTTGACCTGTTCCTCAGCTGACAGAGGGTGCTGAACATAATATGCAGGAAGAAGGAGGCTGATTCCTTTTTTGGCTCACTGCCCTCTCTCCCCTCCCAAGGGTACGGCTTCACAGGCACCAGCTGAGGATCAAACGACCACCAGGACCTCCTACCTGCCCTTATTTTCCGAAAGGGTGAAACTGTGTAAGCCCAAGATCAACAGCATCAACTGTGAGACACACACACTTCCTCCACTGAGCAGAGGAAAATATTCAGGTACAAAGGAGACACTGAGTCAGTCCCAGGTAAGTACTGTCACCGGCACACGGCAAAGAGGCCAGTGCCATGGGGGAGACACGCCTCGGCACCAGCTGAGACCCATGATCTCTCTACTTGTTTTCACAGGTCAGCCCAGCTGCCGACAAGCCAGCTCCCGACATATTTATGCCAAAAACAGGACTCAACACTAAAAAAAGAGGGGGGGACAGAGAGAGATTGAGAGAAAGAAACTACCCAAACAACCTATGCAGAAATGCGCAGTTCAGGACACACATGTCTTAACAAACTCAAATGTAAAACTCAGGCCTCAAGATAGCTACCTCACAGCCTAGATTCGGCCTTCTCACTGGCATTTCCCTGGCAAACTCTAACCCTAGTCCTGCTCTTTGACTAGGGTGAGTAACCTCTTTATAGACAGGAATGACGCCCTCTGTGTCCTAGAAGGTCAGTGCATTCCAAGAAACTTGAGGGAAAAAGAGATAAGAGTTTTTCCCTCTTGCCAATGAGCCAACGGCAAAGCATTAAGGCTTCTCAAATCAGTATCATCAATTAATTATATTCTATTTGAGAGACAGCCTCTGCTCACTACTGTTTATTTCCCTTTATATTTTTTCAGACACATTTCACATACCATAAAACGTACTCTTGTAAAGTGTACAACTCTGTAGTTTTTAGTATTGCTCACTGCTCCTTAAGTCTAAACTTCAAACTGAAGGACTAGGAAAAGAAAGAGAGCAAGAAGGTCTGAATATGATTAAAAATTTTAAAAATGATAATAATAGTCTTCCATGTAGAGAAAGGTTTCCAAAGCTCAAGTAAGGTAGATTCTGTTCAAAATCTGAATAGTAGGTGTGTCTTTTGAAAATCTTTACCAAACTGAAGTCAGGATTATGTTTCTGGATCTAAGGCAGGGATAAGAAGCAGAGGAATCTGCAACTGAATTTAGCCACCTATATCCTTGAAAGATTCTGAGTGTGTGTTAGCTGCTCAGTCATGTCCGATTCTTGGGGCTCCTATGGACCGCAGCCCACCAGGCTCCTCTGTCCATGGGATTCTCCTTGTCCACGGGCAATACTGGAGTGGGTTACTGCGTCCTTCTCCAGGGATGTTCCTGAGCCAGGTGCTGAACTCAGGTCTCTGGCACTGCAGGCAGACTCTACCATCTGAGCCACCAGGAAAGCCCCTGAAAGATTCTAGGGCTTATTATTTTGAAAAAAAAAACCTTCATGGACCCAGGGCCCTGCTTCCCCAGTCCAGAAAACATGTATCACACTGCCCTCTAGCAGCCAGCCTAAGGAATCACACCCAGCTTTCAGCTGAACAGGCATGGAGGTCTCTGCCCATATATGCAAAGGCAGAAGAATTGGTGGGAGGGGGAATTCATACATTATCACCAATGTCCACTAAACATAAAGTTTAGTGAGATAGACTCTGCTTCCCTTCTACCTCAGTCTCTGCTTGAAAACAGGCAATAAATTCTTTTGTTAAGGGGAAAAAATTTGATTAAGATTTTCAAAGTATCTGAATCTCTCAGTCCATTCAGGCTGCTGTAACAAAAATACCATAGCATGGCTTTAATAACAAATATTTCTGACAGTTCTGGAAGCTAGGAAGTCCAAGATCAAGGAACCAGCAGACTTGGTAACTAGTGGGGCCAGTTTCCTGGCTCGCAGACAGCCAGCTTCTTGCTGTGCTTTCACATGACCAAAAAAAAAGCCAAAAAAAGTAAGAGATCATTCTTGGGTCTCTTTCATAAGGACTAATCCCATTCTCAAGGGTTTCACCCTCATGACCTAATCACCCCCTAAAGGCCCCACCTCCTAATACCACCAACTTGGGAGCTAGGGTTTCAACAAATGAATTGGGGGTTGGGGGGTGGGGGTGGGGGGATACAACATTCAGTCCGTAACAGCCTCTTAAAGTGAGTTCTTCCCAAGAAAGAGTGTAAGGCCCCACAAAAATGAAGTTAAAACCTGAACCCATATGGAAATAAAAGCCAGCTGTGGACAAGAGATGTGACAACAGAAGTTGAATGTACTTGCTGCCACTCAGAGGAAAGGGACTGGTTTCAACACAGCTTACGAGAGGATAAACTCAAAAGGCAGTAACTTAGAGTGGGATCCAGTGTCCACAACCTATATTCCCTGGGGCCTTTTTTAAAAATAAACTTTTTATTATGGAAAAATTTTAGACTTACAGAAAGTGGTAAAGACAATACAAAGTTACTCGTTACTCCTCACAAAGATTTCTTGACGGTAAACTTACGTGCATTTTTCAAAACTAAGATTAACAATGGCATAATTCTATGAAGTAAACTCCAGACTTTATCTGGATTTTACCAGTTTCACCACAATGTTCTACCCTTGGGCCTTTGAAAAACAGGATTATGGCAAGGAGCCAGAGGACCAGATAGGCAGTGTAGAGCCCAATATAACACTGGGTCCTAGTTCCAACTCTGCCCCATGCCAACTACAGAACCTTCAAGTTTATTTTCTGAGCTGTTTCCTCTCTAAAGTACCTGTTCTTACAAATGCTGATGCTAGACACAAGTTTAGCCTTCATCTCCCTGCCTAACCTCTTATCTGAGAGCCACTAACCAACCAGAGAAGAGATATTCCTCACTTGGTAGTGACTTCAGCTGAGACTCCCCAGTTAAGAGAATGGAGTCCCCCTGGGATTTTCAGATCTTAAAATTATTTTAATAAAATCCATGCATCTCTCAAATGCCTGGGGGGCAGAGAGCCTTTCTTCAGGACTGCAGCAGAGAGAATGGCTGTCCCAACAACATTCATTTTCCCCTTCTTCCTGGGTGCACATTTCTCAAGCTCCTTTGTATTAAGGGGCAGCCATGGAACTAAGTTGTAGCTAACAGGATGTGAGGGGCAGTATGCTACTTCTAGAACTTCCCATAATATCCACCAAGCAACCCTCCAAGCTCTGCTCAACTCACCAAAATGGCAATGCCCCAAGCAACCTCGGAAGCCATGTCAATGTTGACATCAGCCTGGTCCCTAAATGACTGCATGGAGTAGGGATGCCCCACCCTCTGCCCCAATCTGAAACTTCCCTGGATATGAGTGAGGAGGGGGAAAAAACGGTCACTGTATAAGCCAGTCCATCTGGCTGTCACAGCAGGTCAGCCTACCCCAACTGACACAGGTACTAAACGTCAATCCCATTAGAGTAAGAGCTTGCTTCTGGATGTGTGCTTAGAACCACAGGCACAGAGAACAGAGTGGATCACATGCCTGAGTTTAGGACACATTATCTCATTCATCCTCCTCTGTTTCTCTTTCCCTCCTTCATTCCCCACTCTAGTCCCATTCTGTCCCCTCCCACAGATCCCATTCTAGTGAGTTAATGTATAAATTCTCCTTTAAAAATGCCTTCTGTGTTTCTGTTGTGTTCTGTGTTCTATTTACTTAGCTAATTTTTGCTGTAAATTCTATTATTCCTTACTTTCCTCACCTGGAGTCCTAGTAGCTGCATCTGACTGCTTTTTATAATATTTCATCATATGTGTATACCACATTTTTTACTAATCAATTCCTTTAGAGACAGGCATCTAAGCTGTTTTCAGCTTCTTGCTACCCAAACTACATATAGATATCCTTATACCTAACTCCTTGTGGATCTGTGCAAGTTTCTCTGAAGGATAAAGCCAGGAGTGGAACTGCTTTGATGAAGGGTATGCACAAACTTAATGCATCAGTTATCTATTGCTGTGTACAAATTACTTCAAAATTTAGCAGCTTAAAACTAATAACAGCCACAGAATGAGAAGAAATATTTGCAAATCATCTGATAAGAGACTTTTTACCAGAGATATATAAAGAATTCTACGTAAGAGTGTGAATGTGTCATGTGTGATAAACAACTCAGCTGAAAAAATGAGCAAAGGATTTAAATAAACATTTTCCAAAGAAAATATATAAAGATATTCAACAACATTAGGCATTAGGGACATGCAAATCAAAAACACAATGACATACCACTTTTATTAAATACTTACTGTCTTTTTGATTACAGCTAGCTTTATACCACTAGGACAGCTATAATCAAAAAGACAGAAAATAAATATTGGCAGGAGTTCCCTGATGGTCCAGTGGTTGGGACTTGGCGCTTTCACTGCCATAGCCTGGGTTCAATCCCTGGCTGGGAACTAAGATCCTGAAAGTCATGCAGTGTGGTCAAAATCAGAAACAAGAACTGGCAAGGATGTGGAGAAACGGAAACTTTGTTACGCTGCTTTGGATGTCTGGCAGTTCCTCAAAAAGTAAAACATGGAGTTATCACGCGTGCATGTGTGCTCAGTCGCTTCAGTCATGTCTGAATCCTTATGATCCCATGGCCTGAACCCCACCAGGCTCCTCTGTCTGTGGGATTATCCTGGCAAGAATACTGGAGTGGGCTGCCATTTCCTCCTCCTGACCCAGGGACTGAACCTGCAGCTCCTGCATTGCAAGCAGATTCTTTACGGCTGAGGCACCAGGGAAGCCCTGGAGCTACCATACAGAACCAAAAATTCTACTCCAAGAAAAGTGAAAACATAAGTCCATACAAAAACTTGTATATGAATATTCATAGCAATATTATTCACAAGAGCCAAAAAGTGGCTACACATCTATCAACAGATGCATGGATAATTAAAATGTGTTATACCCACACAAGGGAATACTATTCAGCCATAAAAAGGAATGTAATGTTGATACATACTACAACACAGATGAACCTTGAAAACATTATGCTAAGTGAAAAGAGCCACATGTTGTATGACAGTCCATGCACACATTATATGAAATGACTCTAAAACAGAAAGACTGGCAGTTGCCTAGAGCTGGGGGAGATGAGGACAGGTAGACAGTGACTGCTAATGGATACAAAGTTCCCTGAATCCAAAATGTTTCAAAATTAACTATGATGAAGTTATACTTCAATTCCACGATCTACTAAAAACCACTGAACTGTTGTACATGTTAAACGAGTAAACACTATAGTTATGTGAATTACATCTCAAGCTGTTAAAAAATAATAACTACTACCACAGTTTCTTTGGGTCAAGAATTTGGAGCTGGGTGATTCTGACTCAGGATCTCTCATGACGTGGTGGCCATGTTGTTGATGAGGGCTATGCATAGCTAACGGCCTGAATGCAGTTGAAGGACCCACTTCCACAGCGGCTCTCACGCGGTCGATAACCTGGTGGGTCTACCGGTGAGGCCTCAGTTACTCTTCGCATGGGTCTCTCCCGAGGGCCACATAAGTGTCCTCATGACATAGTAGCCAGCTTCTTCCACAGCAAGTGATCCAAGAGTACAAGGCAGAAAGAAGCCTTCAATGTCTTTTTCTGACCCAGTCACACGTTTCCAGGACATCCTATCAGGTATCAAGGTCAGCCCTATTCACTGTAGGAGGGGACGACACAGGGGCTTAACCACCAGGAGTCAGGGATCACTGGAGGGCCATCTTGGAAGCTGGCTATCAACACGTGATGGCTAGGAAGACAATGACAACAACAGCTAACAATTTTGTGACATATACTATGTGCCAGGCACTGTTCTAGGTGCACAATAAACCTGTAAGGTAGGTAACATCTCCATTTCAAAGATGAAGAGACTGAAACACAGAAAAGTGGCTTACCAAGGTCATACAGTTTTAGTAAAAGACATACCTGGGATTCAAACTCAAGACAGTATTCTGTCAAAAATTCTGCCAACACTGCATCCCAGATATTACTCATTTTCAGTTACGTGTTGCCCATTTGTTCTCCAGAATGGACGCCCTAGTTGATATCTCCCATGAGTTTTCATTCCCCATGAGAATACAGTCTCTCGCTTACTTTCACTAACAGATACACAGCAGAAACTCAGCAATGCTTTGACTTCTCTCTAATTACAGGTGGTGATATACTTATTAGCCATTCAGGTTTTCCCTCTAGATTTCCTATATTCATATCCTTTGCTTATTCTGATTTTGTGTTTTTTCTTTCTGATTTGCAGTAGTTCCTTCTATATTCAATCGCTAATAAATGTAATCATTTGTCAGTTTTAGACATTGGTATATTTTCTCCTAATCTATATCTATCTTTAGTTTTGACTACGGGGTGATTTGGTGACTAGAAATCTTTATATACGAATTAGGCAAAGTTATCAAACCTTATGGATTGTGATTTGGAGATCTAACTTAACAGATTTATCCTTATCCCAAAGTCACAAATACATTCTCCACTTTTTTTCTTATTGGCCTTAGTATTTTACCTTTCATTTAGGTAAATTCACTTTGGAATTTGTCTTTGCTTTATGTGGTTTAAGGGAGATATTCAACTTTATTTTTGTCCATCAGTTCAGTTCAGTTCAGTCGCTCAGTCGTGTCCGACTCTTTGCAACCCCATGAACAGAAGCACGCCAGGCCTTCCTGTCCATCACCAACTCCCGGAGTTTACTCAAACTCATGCCCATCGAGTCGGTGATGCCATCCAGCCATCTCATCCTCTGTCGTCGTCTCCTCCTCCTGCCCCCAATCCGTCCAAGCATCAGGGTCTTTTCCAATGAGTCAACTCTTCGCATGAGGTGGCCAAAGTACTGGAGTTTCAGCTTCAGCATCAGCCCTTCCAATGAACACCCAGGACTGATCTCCTTTAGGATGGACTGGTTGGATCTCCTTGCAGTCCACGGGACTCTCAAGAGTCTTTTCCAACACCACAGTTCAAAAGCATCAATTTTTCGGTGCTCAGCTTTCTTAACAGTCCAACTCTCACATTCATACATGACCACTGGAAAAACCATAGCCTTGACTAGACAGACCTTTGTTGGCAAAGTAATGTCTCTGCTTTTTAATACGCTATCTAGGTTGGTCATAACTTTCCTTCCAAGGAGTAAGCGTCTTTTAATTTCATGGCTGCAGTCACCATCTGCAGTGATTTTGGATCCCAAAAAAATAAAGTCTGACACTGTTTCCACTGTCTCCCCATCTATTTCCCATGAGGTGATGGGACCAGATGCCATGATCTTAGTTTTCTGAATGTTAAGCTTTAAGCCAACTTTTTCACTCTACTCTTTCACTTTCATCAAGAGGCTTTTTAGTTCCTCTTCACTCTCTGCCATAAGGGTGGTGTCATCTGCATATCTGAGGTTGTTGATATTTCTCCCGGCAATCTTGATTCCAGCTTGTGATTCTTCCAGCCCAGCGTTTCTCATGATGTACTCTGCATATAAGTTAAATAAGCAGGGTGACAATATACAGCCTTGACGTACTCCTTTTTCTATTTGGAACCAGTCTGTTGTTCCATGTCCAGTTCTAACTGTTGCTTCCCGACCTGCATACAGGTTTCTCAAGAGGCAGGTCAGGTGATCTGGTATTCCCATCTCTTTCAGAATTTTCCATAGTTTATTGTGATCCACACAGTCGAAGGCTTTGGCACAGTCAATAAAGCAGAAATAGATGTTTTTCTGGAACTCTCTTGCTTACAAAAAGCCAATTTTCTGAGCACCATTATCCACCTCGTCCCTACTAACTTGTGACACTACCTCTATTAGATACCATGTCTCCAAATATCCATGTCCATTCTGAAGTCTAGTTTAGCAATAATTCTTATTTTCTAAATGGAAGGATCTATCACTATGAAAGTTATTACTCATCCCGCTTCCTAGATGAATGAAAAATCCAACTACCAACCCCCAAGACCCCTGGTGGATCAATACTAGCTTGTATTCTTCCCCAAAACAGACTATCCAATTAAGAAAATTATTTTAAAAAAATAAATGTGTGTTTATTAAAAAAGAAATACCCTAACCAAGAACAAGCTCTGGGATACAGAGAAATCAACGTTCCTCTGAAAGCCAGCAACCGGCAGTGTCAGCGCACCTGAGATGTATGGTCCTTCGTCCAAATATTACGTCTCAAATATTCTTCTGTAGTCAAAATTGGCATTCAACAAGTTGCTGGTCTGTGTGGCCCTGATTATTAGCATAGACGACTGTTACAGCTGAATGTCTGTAACAGCTGCCCTATGTCCACTACCACAACCCACAGTCACTCCCACAGCCTCAGCAAAGTTACATATCCTCAACACTCCACTTGTAGGCAAGTTCCTCCACCGCCTTCTTGCTGGCAAGCCTGGCAAAGCGCTTCTGTTCAAATCCATTGGATCTGCAATCAAGAGATACTGATCAGCCAGAATCCTGAACTGAACATGTATGTTTGAAATAAAGAAGAGTTCACAATCTAATGAACAAAAAGGAAAGTGAAAATACTTAAGACATAAGCAACAGAATCAGAAAGACAAAATACATAATCCACCCTTTTATTAGTCCTTGTTCAGAGCCTTTTTCCCACTCATTTTGACAACTGTTTCAAATATTTACCACTCTCTAAAGGTCCAACTCATTCTCAACTGATGTCTATATATTATACTTTATCCATGCATTACACAAACATTTAGTGAATTCTTATTATACTAGGTACTCTGTCATGAAAATGAGTATAATATAGCACCTGTCCTGATATATCAGACTAGTGGAGGAGACTGACATTTGAACAAATAATTAAAACAAAAGGCACAGGTTATGGTAGAAATATGCACTGGGTATCACAGAAGCAGAAAGGGGACCTTGCTTAGCTTGGAAGCGGGGTAGACAAGAATGATCAGGAAAGGCTTCATGGAGGGGGTCCTTATGCTAGGTCTGAAAAGACAAAGTGAAGCAAAGAGTCAGAAGGGTCAGGAGGGCATTTCAGCACACAGCACAGCAGGAGCAACAAGACAAAGGCACAAAAATAAGAAATGGTATGGTACACGCAAGGAACCAAAGTCAAGTTACATGGCTGGAGCTAAAACACAAACAGAGGCCACAACATAATGAGCACTACAGGCCAGAATGCAAAGCTTAGATTTCACATAGCAAGGATAAATTCTTTTAAAAATTTTTCATTGGCGTATAGCTGATTTACAATGTTGTGTTAGTTTCAGGTATACAACAAAGTGAACCAGTTATATATATACATATGAAATGAAAAACAAAATGAAGGTCGTTCAGTCGTGTCTGACTCTTTGTGATCCCATGGACTATACAGTCCATGGAATTCTCCAGGCCGGAATACTGGAGTGGGTAGCCTTTATCTTCTCCAGGGGATCTTCCCAACCCAGGGGCCAAACCCAGGTCTGCCACTCATGTATCAGGTGTCGCCTCCTCGAGCTGGCATTCACTCCCTGATCACGGTCTCCCAGGGCTGAATGTACTCTTCCTCTGCGCTCCCACGGCATCCTGAACACCCTCTACAGTAATACTTAGCAAGCAGCACTGAAATCATCTACTTGTCTGTCTTCTTCTGTAGATAGAAAGTGAGTTGGCGTGCTCCAGGACCGTCTTTTACTAATTGTGAGACCCTGGCCCCTAGTACACAGCTACTCATGTTATAACGTGCACTAAGTGTTACTGAACTGATGGGGATGACAGGTTTTCCCCTTTCTTCAGGGCTTACCTAAGGGATGAGTTGGGTGAGTAATGAAAGGCTCAGTAAGAAGGGAAGCTTATTAAGAATGGCATCATCTCCAACCTTACAAGCATGCATGGTGTTCTAGAGCCCAAGGAAACTACTGCTGCTTGCCTGAGGAATAACTACTTAAGAGAATCAACAATAATATGATCATACAAACAAAGGTCCTATGAATAACAAACATAACCCTAAATAGAATCAAAAAAGCAAACTGCAAAAGAACTTACAGTGGAAAGAGCTTTAGACTAAAGCATCAGATGTCCCAGGTCTAATTCCAGCTTTTTCAGGTAAGCTGAAAAACTCTTAAGTAAGTTGTGAAATTTATCAGGGGCTCAGTTTCTCTTTAAATAATGTTAAGTTAGATTAACTGACCTCATGGGTTTTCCTAACTACAACATACTATAGATCTGCTACAGAAATATTCACTTGGCAAAAATAGACAAGAGTAGAAGAGGCAATGAAAGAATTAATAATCAGAAATAAAGCAAGGGTGAGAAAGAAAACTAAAAAGGAAAACTCTAGGAGAAAATATGAAAAGTGTAGGAAAACTACAGGGAGAGATGGAGACAAATTATACCAGTAAAAAACCAGGTCAAGGAGAGTTCTAAGTTTTGGGTCCAAAAATTTGAAAAAAATAGAGAAAAAAAAGAACTCGGTATAGCAGGGAATATCTTTAGGGTTGTGGCTATAAAAAGATCTACTTCTGGCTACACAGCAAATGAGTATTCTGAAAAATCCTCCTGCTACCAAAGAGCTGACAGACAATATCCTGCAGACCAAAGCAGGAAACAAGCCTGAAGCCACAGCCAACCTGACAGTACCTGCCAGTGTCAGGAACCAGAGCTCTGGGCTTAGACGGCAGCTTGAGGGACAGAAGATGATGCCTGAGGCCCACATGCAGCAGCACCGCAGATTCCAATCACGGCAGGGGACTCAAGCAGACTAACCTGCTCTCAGGGAGCAATTATAACATCTGGACAAAATATAAAGACACAGTATGTGAAGTACTTGAAGGCATGAGTGACCAAAAGCAGGCAGAACTTGAGTGGGAGTTTACTGTGGGAAGAGATTTGTGAAGCTTTTTGCTGGAGGGCACTTCCCAAACTGCACAGCTCATGGAGGCAGAAGGCCCACAGGCTTACTGGCTTTAGGTATGAGAGCAAAGTGGGCAGAGCAGCCAGAAAACCAGGAACAAAACACTGAACAGGAGGAAGCTTCTAAAGGGACGAACCCCCAGTCTATATACAAACTGCACCCAAAGTTTTGGCGAACGGCTAACCTGTGCTTGCGCAGGGGGAACCCCAATGGGCCCCCTGAAAAAGCAGCAGCTGGAAACTAAAAGAACTGAGCAGGAACTCAGCTGCTGCCCACTATGAAGGAGATAAGTGTTTGGAGTTCAAACACAGTCAAGTTAACTGTCTGCTGGAATAAAAATCAACACACCTCAAAGGAATTATTAGAATTCAAAGTCTCCACAACGTATCATTCATAATGTCCAGCATAACATTTTAAAATGACCAGATATGTAAAGAAACAGTAAAATGTGATCAAACTCAAGAAAAACTATGAATAGAAACCAATGCTGAGATAACCCAAATGTTGCAATTAGCAGACAGGACTTCAAAGCACGAATTATAAATATTCTCAAGGGAAAATAAATTGATTCACAATGAATGAATAGGTAGGAAATCTCAGCAGAGAAATATGTCAAATGGGAATTCTAGAGTTGAAAAATAAACTAGCTGAAACAAAAAATTCAGTGTATGAGTCTAATAAGCGGAAGATGGCAGATGAGTCAATCAACTTGAAATGAGATCAATAGAAATTATTTCATCTTAAGAACAGAGGAAAATCATGACAGAAAAATGAACAGGACTTCAGACAACTGTGGCACAATATTAAATAGTGGAAACAGTACAATTGAAGAAGGGAAAGTGGTTTTAAAAAAATAATAACTGGGCAAAAAAATAGCCGAATGGGAAAAACATGGACTCATAAATCAAAAAACTCAACAAACTCAAAAAAGGATCAACACAAAGAAAAACCATACGTATGTACATCACAATCAAACTGCTGAAAACCAAAGACCAGAAGAAAACTGTGAAAGCTGCCCAAGAAAACCAATATGTTATAATGTGTGTATGTTGAGGTTGGGGGGAGTGGGACAATGAAACAAATTGACTTCCAATTGGAAACAATGGTGGCCAGAAAGTGATGAAAGATCTTTAAAGAGCTGTCACTGAAGTCTAGAACTGTCAATCCAGAGTTCCATGTGTTGGTCTGAAACCTCAGGAGTTTCCTGGGTGTAATCTGAAACTGGCTCCCATACATGGAGGAGAAGGAAAGACCAAAGAAAGAGGCAGACCAGTCCAGATTGGCAGGTGGCAGGTTTAATAAGCAAGGGAATTTACATAAAAGGTTTTTTGTCTTGGGCAACCCCACCAAAAAACAGATCTCTGTACCTGCCTCTCAGAACTTTAAATGTTTATACAGAGCCCTTATGGGTTCAGCCACATATTCAGTCCAGACGATCTCAACACCCTATTCTCTCAAGGCTGCATCTTTGAAAACGCTACAGTATGGGAAGAGTAGGCATGATGTAAGTTCCAAGGACAGGAGAGAGATAAGGGCCTCCAACTGCCTGCGTCCAGTTTATGGGTCAACCAGTGGTCACATCCTCTCAATAACCTCCTCCAATGCAGCCAGTGAAACAATCCTTCAGCAACGAAGGTGAGAAAAAGTTCTCTGATTTAATTAACAGAACTATGCCAATGCCACCTCCTGGCTTTGATAATGTACTATGGTTATATAAGATGTTATCACTGGGAGAAACTGGCTGAAGAGCATACCAATAATACTTTTTTCAGGTTTTTCTGAGTCCAAGACTTTTCTAAAATTAAAGCTTTTTTTAAAAAAAAAAAGGTGAAATAAAGACATTTTCATTTCAACAAAACTGTATGTGTTGCCAATGGATCTGCACTGAAGGAATATTAAAATTTCCCAATTTCTTTAAGAAAAAAAGACCACCACCAGAAACGGTAACTATATGAGCAAGTACTAACAACTACACTTTTTTTCTTTGGTTTTCTTAGTTTCTTTAAAAATACACAACTGCAAAGTAAAAATTTTACCACTGTATTATGGGATCTATTATATTTTTAAAGTAATATGTATGAAAATATGTACTTTTTATGCACAGTTTTAAAGAACAGCAAGGACAGATAAGAAAGCCTTCCTAAGTAAACAAAGCAAACAAATAGAGGAAAACAACAGAATGGGAAAGTCTAGAGATCTCTTCAAGAAAATCTGAGATACCAAGGGAACATTTCATGCAAAGATGGACACAATAAAGGACACAAATGGTATGGACCTAAAAGAAGCAGAAGATATTAAGAAGAGGTGCCAGGAATACACAGAAGAACTATACAAAAAAGATCTTCATGATCCAGATAACCATAATGGTGTGATCACTCACCTAGAGCCACACATTCTGGAATGTGAAGTGGGCCCTGGGAAGCATCACTATGAACAAAGCTAGTGGAGGTGATGGAATTCCAGTTGCACTACTTAAAATTCTAAAAGATAATGCTGTAAAAGTGCTGCACTCAATATGTCAGCAAATATGGAAAAGTCAGCAGTGGCCACAGGACTGGAAAATGTCAGTTTTCATTCCAATCCCATAGAAAGGCAATGCCAAAGAATGTTCAAACTACCGCACAATTGCACTCATCTCACACGCCAGCAAAGTAATGTTGAAAATTCTCTAAGTGAGGCTTTAACAGTACATGAACCGAGAACTTCCAGATGTTCAAGCTAGATTTAGAAAAGGCAGACAAACCAAAGATCAAATTGCCAACATCCATTGGACCACAGAAAAACCAAGAGAGTTCCAGAAAAACATCTATTTCTGCTTTATTGACAACACCAAAGCCTTTGACTGTGTGGATCTCAACAAACTGTGGGAAATTCTTCAAGAGACGGGAATACCAGACCACCTTACCTGCCTCCTGAGAATCTGTATGAAGGGCAAGAAGCAATAGTTAGAACCAGAATTGGAACAACAGACTGGTTTCAAATAGGGAAAGGAGTACATCAAGGCTGTATATTGTCACCCTCCTTATTTCACTTCTATGCAAGGTACATCACACAAAATGCTGGGTTGGATGAAACACAAGCTGGAATCAAGACTGCTGGGAGAAATATCAATATCTCAGATATGCAGATGACACCACTGTAATGGCAGAAGAGGAACCAAAGAGCCTCTTGATGAAGGTAAAAGAGGAGAGTGAAAAAGCTGGCTTAAAACTCAACATTCATAAAACTTAGTATCATGGTATCTGGTCCCATCACTTCATGGCGAACAGACGGGGAAACAATGAGACTTTATTTTCTTGGGCTCAAAAATCACTGCAGATGTTGTCTGTAGCCATGAAATTAAAAGACGCTTGCTTCTTGTAAGAAAAGCTATGACCAACCTAGACAGCATATTAAAAAGCAGAGACATTACTCTGCCAACAAAGGTCCATCTAGTCAAAGCTATGGTTTTTCCAGCAGTCATGTATGGATGTGAGAGCTGGACCATAAAGAAGGCTGAATGCCAAAGAATTGATGCTTTTGAACTGTGGTGTTGGAGAAGACACTTGAGAATCCCTTAGACTGCAAAGATATCAAACCAGTCAATCCTAAAGGAAGTCAATCCTGAAAATTCATTAAAAGGACTGAAGTTGAAGTTGAAGCTCCAATACTTTGGCCACCTGATGAGAAGAACCAACTCATTAGAAAAGACCCTGATGCTGGGAAAGATTGAAGGCAGGGGAAGAAGGGGACAACAGAGGACGAGATGGCTGGATGGCATCACTGACTCAATGGACATGAGTTTCAACAAGCTCTGGGAGACGGTGAAGGACAGGGAAGCCTGGTGTGCTGCAGTCCATGGGGTCACAAGGAGTCGGACACGACTGAGTGACTGAACAACAACATGAAAATAATAGTAACAAAAACAGATTAAGTGGAAATACAGTGTTGCAAGATTCTTACATTTCATGTGAAATAGAATAATTACAACTGTCATTAGGCTATGATAAGTTAAAGATATATATTGTAATCCTTATAGCAAAAACTAAAAAAAAAGAAAAAAATTGCAGAGGTATAACTAAAAGGAAAACAAAGCAATTAAGGTTCAAAACTAAATCCACACACCTAAAATCTAAACACTGACACTATCAAATTCTGGATAGGTTATGGAGCAACAGAAATCCCTACCCTTTGCAGTAATGTAAAATGATACAGCCACTTTGAAAGACAACTGGCAGTGTCTTATGAAAGTGAACATAATCTCAACAAAACAAAATAGCAATTTTTGGGTATTTACCCAAGTAAACTGAAAACTATATCCACATTAAAAGCCATACATGATTGTTTACTGCAGCTTTATCCACGATGTTAAAAACCAGGAGCAACCACGATGTCCTTCAACTGGGGAATAAACAGACTGTGGTATACCCATACAATGCAATACTACTCAGTGATAAACAAGGAATGAAGTACTGATTCATTCAAGAACACAGATGAATCTTAAATGCATTTTGCTAAGTGCAAAAAGTCTGACTCAAGCATTGGTGGTATAGTGGTTAGCATAGCTGCCTTTCAAAAAGTCTGACTCAAAAGGTTACATACTGTATGATTCCATTCATGTAACATTCTGGAAAAGATAAAATTATAGGGATGGAAAACAAGAGCAGAAATTACAATGGGTTCGTGGAGGAGGAATCAGTAACTAAAAGGTGACTTATACAGGAAATTTTAAAATGATGACTCTACTCATTTGTCAAATCCAACAGAACTTACACCAAAAAGAGTAAACACTAATATAAGTAAATTATAAAAGAAAAAAATTACCCAGGATATCTGGGGGTGGGGAGGGGACTGACTCTTTATGTCTACACATGAAAGAACTACACATAAATCCATGCTTAGATGGTAAATGAGTTTCTCATTTCTAAATTTCTCAATTTTGAAATTGCTTTATGTGCATCTTGGGATGAGCAAAATGAATAGTGGATAGTGGGTGCCCCTTTCTCAATGTTGGGGAGGGAATTTATAGGTAAGGAAAAAAGAAAGGTAATACTTGGTTAGAGTCAGTTACATCAGTATGAACTCATATTTATATATGCATATATATAACATACTTCCAGATGGACACAGAAACAATTATAGATATGTGTGTATACACACATACGGACTACTACTATACATGCATTACCTAGCTCTGTCTGCTGAGAGGATCTAGAAGCAATGACACTCCAGTAATAATAAGCATTCTAGCAGTTATATCTTGGTTTCCAAATACCATTCTCCATTAAAAGCTGCCAGGGTTTCTTAGAGAAATGGCAATTCTTTAGGGCTGGGGCAGAAAAAATATAAGGAAGTAAAAAAATGCTCAAAAAGGAAACGGCTGGGGCAGTGAAAGGGACACCTAACAGAATTTCCAGTATTCAAGGAATGGAACAAAAAAGATAACATAAGCAACAAAATAAATAATATACCACTAGATTACAGTACAAAGTATAATATACATGAGTCCATACTAATATAAATAAATGATTGAACAAATAAATAGGGAGGTAAAACAGATCTTCCTTACAGAAAATATCTAAATAATACATGGAGATACCCTTCCATAGTTCTTCTTCTGAGTATAAGCTGAACTCAGCAACTCACTTCCAAAGCAGAGAGTATAAAAGAAAAAGAAGAGTAATTTTAAAGTTGAGAAACCTGGCAAACACTCACTATCTTAACCAAGTGATCCCAGTTAACATTACTAGTGATGTCATGTGGGTATCATGTAACCCCTAAAACGACGTGATGAGAAGGACATTTCACTACTGTGGAATTCTCTGCAAAAACCCATAACGTCCAGGCTAACCATCAGAAAAACATCAAACAAACTCAACCGAGGAACATTTCACAAAAACACCTGACAGTACCCCCCCGAAACTGCTAAGGTTACAAAAAGCAGAAAGACCGAGAAGCTGGCGCAGAGCAGGAGACACAGAGGAGACAGGACACAGCACGGTGTGGCACACGGAAACGCATCCGTGAACAGAAGAAGAAAACTCACAGAAAGCTGATGAAGTCCAAATGAAGTCTGGTACACTAATAATATGCTAATGTTGGTTTCCTAGATTTGATTACCGTATCATGATAATATGGTAACAAAATTAGATAAGGTATGTGTAAGAAATGTTTGCAAATTTTCTATATATATAAAACTATTCCAAAACAGATAGAATACAAATATTTTTTCAAAACACTACCCCCAAACAACTGCAAAATACACATTATCTTCAAGTGCAAATGGGGTATTCACCGAGGTAAACCATATACTGGGCCACTAAACATGTCTTAACAAATTTAAAAAGATCAAAAATAGCATTAATTTCAAAATATTAGAGTATATTCTCTAACCTCAATGTAATTACATTGGAAATCAATAAGATATCTAGACTAGTCTAAATGTTTGGAATTCTAAAACACACTTCTAAGTAATTCATGGGTCAAAGAGTGAACCAAAAAGAAAATCAGAAAATATTTTGAACAAATCCAACATACATTCCTGAAAAAAGACTTTCCTAAGCCAACTGGGAACAGAAATTTCTCAACTCAATAAAGGAAATTTATCCCCCCACCAAAAAAACTACAGTTTATAAAACTTAATGGTAAAAAGACTGAATGTTTTCCTCCTGAGGTTAGAAACAGGGTAAAAGACGTCTGCTTTAACTACCTCCACTCAACATATGCACTGGGAGCTCTAGCTAGTGTAATAGCACAAGAAAAAGAAACAAAAGACACCTGGATTGGAAAGGAAGAAGTAACACTGTCTATATTCACAGAAGACTCATTCCTCAAGGTTCAAAATCTGGCAGAAGCTACAAAAAGCCATTGTATGAAGTGACCTTCGCTTCAAGGAAAGTGGCTGATATAATATTGGGTTGTTGCTAATGATAAAATTGGAGCTTTAGAGCATACATTAGAATTTTTTTAAACTTTAGCTTTGGTAATATGGTAACAAACTACCATGGACTCCTTTAGCTTCTAGTTATTTAAAGATTTTCTGTGATGAGATCAAAGTTAATGTTAGTATATAATCATTATCTGATATTGTACATAAAATATGCCAACATTGGACTGAGCAAATCAATGAACAGTAGATGATGCTATAAAGTCACGCATGAGTAAAAGATCAAGACAAAGTAGAAAAAAGACCAATAAATTTTAATCTAACAGAATGAAAAGATTTTTGATATGATTTCTGATTCCATATTACAAGTAATCATTAAGAAACTTTTTGAGTTTTTGTGGAATATTAAAAAAAAATCTAATACACCTTCCTTTCCTAACTACCTGTGTATAAATTTGAATTTTCTTCCTATATTTCAACTAAACATATTGCAGCAGACTAAATCCCAATGTATTCTACTAGCCCAGACATTAATGAGATTTGCAAAAATGCAAATCAAAGCTATTCTTCTCACTTTTTCATTCAGAAAATATAGTTATTTTTCTTTAAAAGCAGGGTAAATATGCTATTGTAATGGCTTTTTTAAAAGAACAAATACTTTTAAAACTATTTAATTTCTCATATGGTAAATATTAACATATATAACCCACATAAAACTTCTTAGAGTCCTAAATAATCTTTAAGCGTATCAAACGGTCTTGAGATTACGAAGTTTGAGGGTCACTGTGCTACATGATAGAACTATGTCCTTTAGCAGGCAAGAGATGGAATCTAACAGGAAGTAGAGGGACTGACTGCAGACAGAGGCACATACAACTCACCCACGATAGCATACAGAAAGTTAAGTGTATGTGGGTACAGACGTGGGCAGGTGAACAGATAAGGCAGTAGGGGTCAGTGAGACACTACAAGAGACTCACTCCTAAGGCAGTGAAGAAAAAGTTCAAGGGCTACACTTTAAAGATACAATATACATGGAGATGGAAATGGCAACCCGCTCCAGTATTCTTGCTTGGGAAATCCCATGGACAGAGGAGCCTGGCAGGCTATACTTCATGGGGTCTCAAGAGTCAGACATGACTTAGTGACTAAAACACCTAAAACTAAAACTCTTTATTCCCATCTCAGCCCCATAATCACGGATCTACTTTCTGTGTAAGTTTGTGTCTGACTTCTTTTCACTTTGCATAATCAGGATTTCATTTTTTAGTGCTTTTTTTTAATCCATCCATTGATAGACAGTTGGATTTTTCTCTACTTTTTGGCTACTGTGAATAAAAGTGCTATAAATATTTGCAAAAAAAAAAAAAAAGATACAATATACAGAAGGCTACAGACTAGCACCCATCACTCAATCCTCTCTAAACCTTACAGAGTATCACCAGAAGTGACCAACATCAAAAAAAAGGTATCTATCTGGACCACCTCAGTTATTTACCCAGAGCTTTAAAAAGCTTTGAAAAGGAAAAGAGGAGTGTTATGAGCATGGGAAATGGGATTTGAGAAACAGAAGCGAGTACACTGCACACTACTAACCTTGTAATTAGAGCAGAGAATAAGGCAGAGTGTACAATGATTTGAGAACAGTCAGGGAAGGTTAGGGTTACAAGGAAGAGGAAACAAAACTGTAGGAAATATTCAGGCTGACCTGTCCACTCCATCCCAGCGATACCCTGGCCAGATATTGAATCTGTTGGGAGGGGGTGCAGGGCCACTGTAGCGAGGTCTCACTAAAGATAAGAGAGAGAGAAAAGTTAGTTATCTATGTAATTTAATTCAGAGCTGAATGGCAGTGAGGAAAAAAATTTTATACAGAAATCTGTGATCGACTTCAACTTAAATTCCCAAATACAAGGAATCTGAAATTATACGGGAAAGCCTTCTTTGCACGTACTTATGTATCATCACTCTAATGATTCTCTCTCTTCACATACATCACCTCTCTCTCTGATGATCCCAGAAGGCTCACCTTTCTTATTCTTGTTCTCCTTGGCCTTATTCTTCTTGATAAAGTTGGCCATGGGGTCCCCCTCTCTTTCCTGTTCTCTCAGCATCCGATCCAGATCTTCATCATCAATATAGCGGGCCAGAGGCTTTTGCATTTCCTTCACTGCATCCTCCACATTTTGTTGCTGCTGCCGGGTCTGGGCAAGCCTAGACAAAAACAACCAGGAGTGTCTGCTATCCTGTTTAACATCTCCACTCTTACACTGAGATGGACCATACTGCTACACGTGAAGAGCCTCCTCTTTCTAGCAGTCTAGGGCAAATACTGAAAAAGGTAACATTCCCAGAATACCAACCAGAAGTGTGAAATACGTCAGTATGCAGGAAGCAGACTGGGCACCCTGAACTTCCCAGTCCTGAAAACAGCTGTAAAGGCAGAACAATGAACTAACTGGTCAGGAGAGTAGAGAAATTACTTCCTCCAGTAACCGCAGTCTTGTGTTCCTTTCAGTGGCTCTCTTACCCTTTGCCCCACTGAGCATACAGCTCATCTCTCTCCGAGTCCTTCTCTGCTTTTCTCCTCTGCTCTAAACGCTCCAGTTTCAAATTCCTCTTACGACCAGACTTATCTCGAAATACAGTTTCAGCATGTTGGAATTCAGCTGCAAAGGAAAAGTACGCTTTTAAAGATAAACAGAAAGGTGTCAAAATCAGAAATAACATTCTAACAGCTGAAATCAACCACTTAGTGTTCTGATGAAGGATAAGAACTTTCACAGCCAGACCACAAGTAGTCCTTACCAACATCTAAGTGCATATTGGTGATGATTCTGAAAATTAACATTTTTTAAGAAGGAAAAGATCCACTTGAACCCAATGAGAAGTTAAAACAAAGCAGAAAACCAGAGCCGAAATTTGATAGCAATTAAAAATTTTAAATATCAGATAAATTAGCTATATTTTTTAAAAAGTAAAAGCGACATGAGCCTCAACTGTTCTCTGTACTTTCACATTTTTACCTTCAAGTGCCATGGTCTCTTGGTCCCGTTTCTTGAGCTCCTGCTGCTCTCGCTGTATGTCAGTTAACACCAACCCAGTTTTAGCCCCAGAATACATGTGTGCAGCCTAGGCAATGGAAAAGGGAGCATCCGACATTAATGAGACAATGTGGCAACAGGCTCCGTGGGTGTACACAGTTATGTCTGAGGATCAGCAATAACCAAACCAAAAACGCTACCTTATATTCTCATTATCAACCATAGGACTGGCAAAATAGAAGAAATAAAACTGAATTTCATGGAAAATTAACAGTACTGTTAAGTTTAAGAGCAAACAGAAACACAAACCAAAAATTTACTAAAGGGAAGGCTGAAAAAAGTGGAAGTTTTAGTCGTTCAGTCATGTCCAACTCTTTGTTAACTCCATGGACTGTAGCCTGCCTGGTTCTTCTGTCCATGGAATTCTCCAGGCAAGGATACTGGAGTGGGTAGCCATTCTCTTCTCCAGGGAATCTTCCCCACTCAGGGATCAAATCCGGATCTCCTATACTGCAGGCTGATTCTTAACCATCTGAGCCAAAGGGTAGGCTAAGCATCTGTATCTTGGACTTTTCAGCGTATAAACTGCATACATGAAGACTCTCAGGTCACCTGCTCAGAAACCTCTATCAAGCTCTGAGCCCTTCAGTAGAGATCAACACTGATAAAATATTCCCTTTAAACCACAAAGTCAAGCAAACCTATCAATTTCAAACCTGAAATTGTGGCTGTATTTCAGGATAATGAAAAGATATGGCCAAATTAAAACTTTTTACTAAAACCCACCCTGTATCAAAATAATAAACCACCCCGCAATCAATGTATATAAATTATATCCTAATATCCTTAAGCAATGTGCTAGGGACTTCCCTGAAGTCCAGTGGTTTTCAATCCTTGGTTGGGGAACTGAATAAAGATCCTGCATGCCATGTGACATGGTCAAAAAAAAAGCAATGTGCTAAAATCTGATTGATATTAAATTGTCCATGGACTAAGCAGATACATAAAAATGTCACGGGGTCCAGCTGAAACACTGACCTCACTCCGTTCCCCACATCCTGGGTTAGGGACTGACTGGTCCACCCGACCAGGACCACATGGACTAGAGGAGACTTACCTGAAAAGTCTGTGTTGGAGGTAACATGCACATCACAGGCTCTTTCTTAACCAACTCACTAGAATAACATTTCTTTTTACTCTTTTTCTTTTTTGGTTTTTGGAATAACATTTTTGTACTAGTAGTGGTGTTCTTTACAACACAATTACTTGGGGTTCATGTTGATTTTGTTAATTCAGCCTTCATCACAGATTTAAAATAATACAAAACACTTACTTCCCAGGCGATGTGATTTCTAAAAGTCATTTTATATTTTAAATGCCTCTCTTTAAGCTCTGGATACAAAGACCTACAGTCCAATTTATAATAGTAAATGGCTTACACTAAATGCTTCCTTTGTCCCAGGCCCTGGGCTAAGAGTTTTACTTACACTACCTCATTTAATTCTCAAAAGAACCTGAAGTATGTACTACTATCATCTACATTTTAAAGATGAAGAAGCTCAGACTTAGAGATATTATGTATCTTGCTCAAATCTCACATAAGTAGAATTCCATGTGTGATCGGTTTGACATAAAGTTCATGCTCCTAACTCCATTCTGTAAACTACATTCTCAGTTTGTTCATAAGAAATAGAAAGTTTTGTTTAAACTATTAAAATGAGATTTGTGGAACTGAGAGAATATAAAGGCAGATGCTATTCAGGAAATCTGCTACTTGCCAGTTCCCCTGGGCTGGGTTAGGTAGTCTTGCCTTCAGAGAGAAGAAAAGAGCTCTAGAGGTGCTATGCGCTAGATTTCTCCGGCTTGGATCTCTGAGACCTGTACAGAGCTAGAAGATGAGTTACTCTAAACCAAGACATGGCTCCTGAAGTTCTCACCTTCTTTCCCAGAGGCTGACTCCTTCGAGGTGGAGACAGATCAGAATCAGAAGATTTGGCCCTCTGCTTTCTCCTTGGTGGAGAGAGGTCAGAATCAGAGCTCCGATGCCTAGGTCTATTCCGTGGAGGTGACAGATCGGAATCGGAATCCTGGGGCCCTGAACTGTGTTTGTGCCGTGGGGGAGAAAGATCTGAATCAGAAGTTTTCCTACTGTCACCTGGGTAGGAAGAAGAGTCCAAGGTGTGACTCTGATGTTTCCTGGGTGGAGAGCTTGTGTGATGTTTCCTATGGGTGGGGGGAGAGCCTAGAAATTGAAGAGTAAAGATTTTAATCCCCTTGGCAGAATCTAAAAAAGAATGTACCAGGCTAAAGTTCAACATTCATTTAGTCCTCTTGTGAGGAACTATCACTAACCTAAACATAAGTACACATGACAAGGGAGAAGAGCAAAGTCAGAGATAACTTTTAAAACCAATGGGTGGGGTTCTATTTCCAAGTTACTAGTTATTGTGACTAGCACAAGACATCTCAACATCCTCATCTGTGCCATATTTATCCACACATAGAGGCCAAAACAAACTGAACTCAGGGCTCAGTGGCATTGTTAGTCGCTCAATCGTAGCCGACTCTTTGAAACTCCATGGACTGTAGCCCTCCAGGCTCCTCTTCCATGGAATTTTCCAGGCAAGAATACTGGAGTAGGTTGCCATTCCCTTTTCCAAGGGATCATCCTGATCCAAGGGACTGAACCCAGGTATCCCACAGTGCGGGTAGATTCTTTCACTATCTGAGCCACCCAGGAAGCCCTAGCAAGTTAAGATGACCTAGAATATATTCTGGGTTTCCTGGTGGCTCAGATGGTAAAGAATCTGCCTAAATGCAGGAGACCCAGGTTTGACCCCTGGGTCAGGAAGATCCCCTGGAGGAGGAAATGGCAACTCACTCCAGTCTTCTTCTGGAGAATTCATGAACAGAGGAGCCTGGTGGGCTATGGTCAGAAAGAGTAAAACACAAGTGAGTGACTAACACACACACATATACACAGAATATATTCTGATGTCTTTTGACTAAAACATAACAATGTATTTGAATTAAAAATTAAAGCAGTACCTAGGGATAAAAGATGGAGCAAACAAATTTCATCGCACAGGTGAGCCGTAGACATAGGCCTCACAAATCACCTCCCCCAAAGGCAATCTGCAATGCGTATCAACAGTCCTATAAGCAAAGAACCCCTCCCTGAGCCAGTAAATCAATTTCTACTTTGTTTCCCAGGAAACGTATCTAAAAGCACTTCAATTCCCAGGAAGTCTGTCTAGAAATAGATACAGAAATAATCCAGAACAGAGCAACAGTTTACGTGTAAGGATGTTCATTATACAATTACAGAGGAAAAGGTTTAGAAATAACCTAAAATATGCAATATTAGGGGAATGGTTAATGGAACACCAACAAAAATTATATTTTAACAGAGAGATATTTTATGACTCGGGAAAGATAATGGTAAGTGAAAAAACCAAGCAAGATTACACATGCAACACTTACTTACTGCCTAGACAAGTCTCAACTACATCAAAAATGACTAGAAAAAAAGACTAAAAGAACACTGGCTACAAGAGACAGCCTGCCTCTGACTGGACAGAATTTTGTGTGATCTTTTTCTACATTTCTATACATTCCAAAATTTCTGCAACAAACATGTAGTATTTTCATGAGGTGGGGAGAATGAACAAAAAAATACCTAAAAACTTCCACCCTACTACTGTTAATCCTTAACTCTCCTCAGCCCAACCTCTCACCATTTCCCTCCAGTTTTTAAAACCCCAAAGCTCCATTCTCACTTCTAAAGACCACAAATACCCAGTAAAGCACCTAAAAGACCCAAAAGAAAGCACTCTGGGAACAAGTCCCCCTGTGGACAAATGCTCACCTTTAGAAGCATGCTGCTTACTTCCAACATGGGATGTTGCTTGCTTTTTTCGTGAAGGAGAGAGGTCTGAGTCATACTCATATTTGCTATTCTTTGGGAGTGATGGATGAGAAGGTCCTGGCCCCTTCCGATGTGGAGAAGTTTTGCTAGAGCTTTCTGGGGCTTCACTGCTTTTGGTTCTGGGCAGTGAGTGAGGAACATGAGAAGCCAAGTCAGTGGAATTATGATGGGCCCTCCTGAGCTGTGATCTATCCAGAGAGTCAAGAGTCCTTCTAGGCTGAGCTGTGTCAGGGGAGCAATTACGGGCCCTTCTGGCGGGAGAGAGATCTGAGGAACTGTGGTAGGCCCTCCTAGGAGGAGATGAACCTGGGGTGTCATGACGGGTCCTCCTAGGAGGAGATGGATCTGGGGTATCATGACGAACCTTCCTAGGAGGAGAAGAATCCAGAGTGTCATGACGAACCTTCCTAGGAGGAGATGAATCCGGGGTGTCTTGACATGCCTTCCTAGGAGGAGATGAATCCGGGGTGTCATGACGGGCCCTCCTAGGAGGAGATGAATCCGGGGTGTCATGACGAGCCTTCCTAGGAGGAGATGAATCCGGGGTGTCATGACGAACCTTTCTTGGAGGAGATGGATCTGGAGTGTCATGACGAACCCTTCTAGGAGGAGATGGATCCGGGGTGTCATGACGAACCTTCCTAGGAGGAGATGAATCCGGGGTGTCATGACAGAACTGTCTGTGTGAGGGTATATCTTCACTGTGGCCTAAACACAAATAGCAAAGAATCAGATTCCCATAAATGCTCTGTCATCCCTATAACCAAAGTTTCAAAAAACACCCCAGCAGGATACATCTCAAAACTACTAAGAAAGCCCAAAAGGTATGCACAGCTACTTTACGGCAGTAAAGCAGCACTCATGAATATCCTAAGAGAAACTGCTCACATTTGCCTAACAGGTCATAAATCTGCAAGGCACTTTAAATGTATTTTTCATGTTGTATCTTGTTAGGTAAGCAGGGCAGGTATCCTTGTTTTTAAAGACATGAAAACAGAGACCCTAAGAAGCTAAGTGGTTTCCTACCTAGGGGTCACTGCTACTAAGATGAAGAGACAGGCTAGAACCCCGACCTTCTAATCCCAATCCAGTGCTCGTCCCCAAAACTTATTTGTATGGAATTCTCCATGAGAAGCTCCCACTGATATTTAACTTAGGCAATTCACAGTTTGCCCCCACTCTTCTCTCAAAAGGCAAACTGAATAATTCCGTGCCACATCAAAATGAAATCCTGTGAGCTACTTAATCCATGCCATTGTGCTCCTTATTAAAAGCAGCAAGAGCACCAGAAAGAAAGAAGGATCGGCACTTTATTGATCACCTGCTGCATGCCCATGTCTATACAGATTATTTCATTTAATTCTCACAACAAGCCTAGGAGATAAATATTGTTCTCCTCATATTATAGATAAAGAAGCTGATACAAAGACTAAGTAATTTGCCAAAATCATATTGTTAGTAAGTGGTGAAATGAATATCCAAACTCAGATCTGTCTGACTCCAGAGTCCACAAACAATCTTTAAAATGGAAACAGTTTGAGACTTTTGATATTCAAAAACATAACAGAATGAAATGTTTATAGCAAATCCACAGAGTGACTAAATCAAGTTTCTCTTCTCCTCCTATCTCTTATCGTTGAGCTCCCTAAGCAAATATAAACAACTAAAAGTTGAGTGGGATCCAATGAATATTTGTTAATGGGTGAATTAAACAAGTCACCTCCTTTACTTTGGAGAATAGGCTCCTCTGACCAGAATCCACCCCTCAGAGAAAAGTAATGATATCTGTAGGGTGTATGCATGCGAGATAAGTTGTTTCAGTCATGTCTGACTCTTTGCAACCCTATGGACTTTAGCCCACCAGGCTCCTCTGTCCATGGGACTCTCCAGGCAAGAATACTGGAGTGGGTTGCCATGCCCTCCTCCAGGGGATCTCCCTGACCCAGGAATCGAGCCTGCATCTCTTCTGTCTCCTACATGGCAAGAGGGTTCTTTACCACTTGCGTCACCTAGGAAGTACCTGACAGTAAATCTAATCCACATAGTTGATAAATCCCATGATATTTATAAAAAACTGGAGGTATAACCCTCCCAGACTTCAGACTATACTACAAAGCTATAATAATCAAAACAGCATGGTCCTGGAACAAAAAGGAATATAGATCAATGGCACAAAATAGAGAGCCAGAAATAAAGCCATATACCTATGGTCCATTAATCTATGACAAAGGAGGCAAGAATATATGATGGAGAAAAGACAGTCTCTTCAATAGGTGGTTCTGAGAAAACTGGATAGCCACATGCAGAACAATGAAATTAAAACATTCCCTCACACCATATATAAAAATAAACTCAAATGGTTCAAAAATCTACATGTAAGCCCTAAAACTACAAAACTAGTAAAGAATACATATAGGTGGAACATTCTTTGACATAAATCATAACAATATTTTCTTAGCTCAGTCTCCTTAGGCAAAAGAAATAAAAGCACAAATAAACAAATGGGACCTAATTACACTAAAAGCTTTTGCACAGCAAAGGAAACTATCAACAAAATAAAAGACAAGCTATGGAATGGGAGGACATATCTGCAAATGAAGCAACCAACAGAAAATAAAACCCAACCCAATCAAAAAATGGGCGGAAGACTTAATAGACTTAATTAGACATAATTAAATAGACATAAATAGACATAATTCCAAAGACATACATATGGCTAACAAGCACATGAAAAGATGCTCAACATTGCTAATTATTAAAGAAATACAAATCAAAACCACAATGAGGTAACACCTCACACCTGTTAGAATGGTTATCATCAAAGTCTACCAAGGGAATTTGCTGGTTGTCCAATGGTTAGGACTCTGCACTTCCAATGCAGAGGGGCGTGGGGCTGATCCCTGGTCAGGGAACTAAGATTCTGCAAGTCATGCAGCATGACCAAAAAAAGGAATACAACATATTATTTAAAAAAAAATTCTACTAATAAATGTAGGAGAGGATATGGAAAAAAGGGAACCGAAGTGTAAACTGGTGTAGTCACTATGGAAAACAGTATGGAGGTTCCTTGAAAAACCAGAACAGAACTACCATGTGATGGACCAATTCCACTCCTGGGTATACATCCAGGAAAAATAAAAACACTAATTTAAAAAGATATATGCATCCCAATGTTTACAGCAGCACTATTTCTAAAGCCAAGACATGGAATCAACTCAAGTGCCCAGCAAGACAAAATTTTGGGTTTAAGAAGTTGTGGGATACATACACACACACGAATATTATTCAGCCATGAAGAAGAATGAGATATTGCCATTTGTAGCAACATGGATGGACCTAGAGAATATCATACTAAGTGAACTCAGACAGAAAGATAAATATTATATGACAGAATTTACATGTAGAAACTAAAAAATAACACAAATGAAACTGTATACACAACAGAAACATACTCACAGACATAGAAAACACATTTATGATTACCAAAGGGGAAGGGGGAAGAACTAACTTAGAAGTATGGGATTAACAGATACAAACCACTATACATAAAATAGATAAGCCATGAGGAATTAACTGTACAGGCCAGGGAACTAAATTCAATATCCTATAATATCTTAAATGAAAAATTATCTGAAAATATATATATACACATAACTGACTTTGCCATATACCTAGAACTAACACAATACTGTAAATCAACAATACTTCAATTTTAGAAAAAAGAAAAAAAAAGATAAAAGTCTTTCCCTATTAATGAGAAATTCAGATTTATCTGTTACTGGAACTCACTCCCCAGAAGCTTCCATTTAGCACTGGAACGAAAGGCTTCCATCTGCTTTACCTCTTCTGGCCGCTCATCCACAAACTCAGCCACCTGTGGAAGTGAGAACAACACTTGAAGGAAATCCACAGGATCCAGCCAAGCAGCAGTGCTATCTGAAGAACCTGAAGTTATGACTATTCCACTCCTAACAATACATGGCTCACAAAGACCCAAAACAGCTCAGTTACATGTGCTCCATAAACATGTGAATGTCACTGGATGGTTTAATTATATATCTTTCTCTGACTCATCAATTTCCCTCCAGATGTTCATTTCTTTTATTACAAACCTTTTTATTAACTTGCCTGGTGTAACAACTGCCACTCAAAGCTAAAAGCTAAACTCCTTTTACCTGTTTACCACTCCATTCAGAGTAAAAACATAGGCAGGGTTCCTGTCATACCTATCATCCATTAAGGAATTTGGACTCCTTATGAAAGCTTTACTGTAGATCACAAAGATAGTTTTTCTAGAATTCCACCAAAAGAAGTCATGAAAATGTACAAAGACTCATAGAATCTTTAAGGGATAAGACCATATTTCCTATCACCCAAATTCCCAAATAAGTCTGGAATCTTCCCTACAGTATCCTTGATAAATGATCACTCATGTAGTCCCTCCTGACAGAGAACCAACTCACTGACAGGGAACTCATGTTACAAGGTGGTCCGCTGCATCTGGGGGCTAGAAAGTTCTTGGTTGTATTGGACCCGTATCTACCTTCCTGTAACTTCTTTCTATTCACCCAAGTTCTGACCTCTGATGCAAATGATCCTCTTTCCACACGACAGACCTACAACTATGAGCAAAGCACTGTTTTGTGCTTTACTTATATTACCTCACTCAATCTTCACAAAAGCCCCACAAAGAAAGGCTCTACATTACTAAGAGCAAAGTATGGCTCAGAGACGTAACTATCTCCTTTCCACCTTGTTTCTCAGCAATTCTGAGCAAGAGTCCCATAGCCATACCAATGCTAACTTATTTACCTATGCTTTTGACCACCTTGCTCTTACTTATCCTTCAAAACTCAATTCAGATATCTCCATCCTTCAAGGAATCTCCCATCTTCATGGGCTAAAAACTGTGCTCGCTCCCTTGGGTTCTAAGAGCACTTGGCACGTATGTGAGTGGCTTCCCCATTGGTGCAGCTGGTAAAGAATCCACCTGCAATGCAAGTGATGCAGGAGACACAGTTCAATCCCTGAGTCAGGAAGATCCTTGGAGAAGGAAATGGAAACCCACTCCAGTATTCTTGCCTGGGAAATCCAGGGACAGAGGAGCCTGGCAGGCTATAATCCATGAGGTCGCAAAAGAGTCAGACACAATTTAGCGACTAAACAACATATGTGAACTATATCTCCGACATTCATCATATCGCTGAAATTATTTGAAATTCAGTCTCCCATTCTAAGGATATGACCTCTAAAGTATAAACACTATATTCTACTAATCTACATACCTGCTGTACCTAGGCAAGAGTATACAATCTTAAAGCTTAGTTCAATCAGTAAATAAAAGGAACAAGTAACATATCCTTTCATGGAAACTGAACAGTGTTTTTAAGGTATGTTCCAACAAATTGAACCATGGCTAATTCTAATCACAACTCTTTATCACTGACATTGAGGAATCCTGTCTGTCTATGATTAGTTCCTACTTCTAGGCAGATGGAGCCCTCCATATACAAAGACTGTACATAGGCATCATCAAAGAAAACTACTTTAAAATAGCTCCTGGAAAATGTCACCTCTTCTCTGACCTTAACTTTCCTCCTTACTATCTACCCTGCACTGGGAGCTGAGATTAAGAGGCTTGCATTTCAAAGTCCTCAGAGCCTCAAAAAGATACATACCACAGGCAAATCTCCATCATCTTCCTCTTCTTCCTTTTCTGCTTTAGTGGTTGAGATAGATGTCCAGCTCACGTCATCATCCACAATTCGCATTCTAAAGGTGAAAAATAAAAGACCAAAAAAAGAAGAATCATTCTTGGATAACAGCCCACAAACATTCATCTCTGGTTTTAGGCTAAAGTTCAAAATCCTGTAAGATCCTACGGTCCATTCTTTGCCAGTATGGCCAATTTCATCTTGCACCACTGTCTCCTCAATTCACTACTCACTAATCATCTTCTGATGCCTAGAATGAGCCAAATTCCTTTCCATATCAGTTTCACATATTCAGTTTCTTCCCTCTGCCTGACCTACTCTTCTTATTCTCTACTCTTAGTCATTCTTAAAAGCCTAGCATATATATAAATTCCTTGAGCAGACCTTACAAAACTATTCCCCTTACCTCTCCCAACTAAGAATCCCTGTTACACATTCTTGGAGTACTTTCATTTATCACAAAGGAAATAAATCAACTAGTTGCATAATTAGTTCTTTAAAGACTGTATCCCCATTAAACTATAAGCTCCATCAGAGTAGGGACAGTGATATCTCATTCACAGTGACATCCTCACTGTGATAGATGAAATACTCAATAAATGTTTGTTACATGGATCAACTATGAATGAGTCCAAAGAATAATGACTGCCATGATGTAAACCATTATTATTAACAGTTATTATTTGAAAAGCCAAATTACTAATCACAACAACCATTTAATATAAGTGATATAATTCAATATTACTGTGACTTTAAAGATGAAAAAACTGAGGCTTAGAGAGATGAAATACCTTGTCCAAGGCCACACAACTCATCAAGTGGCACAGCTAGGACTGAAAGACTGACCAATGTTACTTTAAAGCTCAAGACAATTTCACTACAAGGCACTGCCTCCAGGAAATCCACACAAGTCAGAGGGGTCAGAAGACAGCAAGAATAACGCAAGAACCAAAGAGTTAACTAACTAAATGGGTTAGTTCTTTTGGAACTATTTGACTTTACAGGGTATATTAGTTTCTAGAGCTGCCTAACAAAGGACCACAAACTGAGTGGCTTAAAACAACAGAAATGTATTCCCTCACAGTCCAGAGAATTCAAGTCTGAAATCAAGGTGTGTGCAAGGCAATGTCCACCAGGAAAGGTTCCAGGGAAAGATCTTTCCCTGACTCTTCCAACTTCTAGTAGCCTCTGTCGGCTGCATAAACCCAGTCCAGCCTCGGCCTCCATCTTCACCTGGTAATTTCTCCCTCTAAGCCTGTTTCTGTAGCCAAATTTCTCTTTTCTTAAAAGGACACTCGTTTATACTGGACATCTTAACTAATTATATCTGCAAAGACCCTACTTCTAAATAGTGTCACATGCTAAGGTTCTGGTTTGGAGGGGAGGGACAGTACTCAACCCAATACCCTAGGCCACATAAGTTTTCTCGTTTGAACAGTGGGGATAGCAAAAATATCTACTTCTTAATACTGTTATGACTCTTAAATAAAATCCTGTCTAAAGTACTCACAACGGTACCAGGCACATGACAAGAACGGTATAAACGTGAGTTGGTATTGTTGGTAGTAGTAGTAGGAGTAACAGGAAGTGAGCACAGGTCAGGACCCGAGTCCTTGGCTTAGGAGAGCCCGCACGGGCAGGTTCTGTGCCGCTAATATCCCAGCACAGAGCCTTTGAATTCGTTTCACCTTTATTCTCAGGACACAATATTGACTTTCTGCGGGAGAACGGAATGCTACAAAGGCGGGAAAAGACTAATAAAAGTTACAACCCGGCCTGAACACACTGGAGATACTGCCCAGGGGCGCGAGCAGCGGCCTGAGAGGGCTCTGAGCACAGGCAGGGTCAGGCGAGCAGTCAGGGGCGCGGGGCCGCCGGGGCCGCCGGGGCCGCCGGCGAGGAGCCCAGCAAGAGCCGGGCCGAGGGCGGAGCGGGAAGGTGAGGGGCGGCGGGCCGCGAGGACCTCACCCCGCCAGGGCCAACTCACCCCTTGCCGCCGGCCCCGCTAGGCTTCGGCCGCTTTTTCCGACGCTTGCGGCCGGACTCAGGGCCCCCGTCGACGCCAGCATCTGCCCCAGACAAGTAACGCTTCAGGTACTCGGCCTTGGAGAGCGGTGGAGCTGCCGCCATGGCAGCGGCGGGAGACGGCTCGGGGCTAGGGACAAAACTGTTGAACGCGAAACGGAACAGCGGAGAACTAGAGGGCGGGGCCAGGACCGGACGTGACGGTACGTTTGGAAGTGCTGGGCGGACAGGTGCGAGTCTTGGAATCTTGGAGGGCCGAAGAAGAGGAACACGCACACCCACTCTACATCCCCTCTGACGCGGCAATTGTGTTTCTTCTCTTCGTCCTTCCATCTGCTCAAAGAACTGTGCAGCAAGCGCTGTTGTGGTCTCGAGGCTACATCCGTGACTCCAACGAGACTTCCCCCAGCAGCTTCAGAAGCACCAGTCATGGGCTCTGGAGTTGCAGTCCATCTACGTTTGAGTTCTGGCTCGGTAACTTGCTAAATGTGAGAGGCCCGGGGCAAGTTACTTAACAAAATGGGGATAATAATGACATGGAACTCAATGATTAGGTGGACTAAGATAATATTACTGTGCAAAGTGCTTCGGACAACTGGCACATTGTGTTTAAGTAATTTTTAATATGTTTAGGAGGAGAGCAATCTGCTTTAAGGGGCTTTCAAGAGAGTAATTCAGGATTCCAAACCCAGTATAATTATGATGAAAAATATGGTAGTTTCTAACCTATGTAACTTACCCACATTTTTTTTTTAATTTTTATTAGTTGGAGGCTAATTACTTCACAACATTTCAGTGGGTTTTGTCATACACTGATATGAATCAGCCATAGATTTACACGTATTCCCCATCCCGATTCCCCCTTCCACCTCCCTCTCCACCCGATTCCTCTGGGTCTTCCCAGTGCACCCGGCCCGAGCACTTGTCTCATGCATCCCACCTGGGCTGGGGATCTGTTTCACCATAGCTAGTATACATGCTGTTCTTTTGAAATATCCCACCCTCACATTCTCCCACAGAGTTCAATAGTCTGTTCTGTATTTCTGTGTCTCTTTTTCTGTTTTGCATATAGGGTTATCGTTACCATCTTTCTAAATTCCATATATATGCGTTAGTATGCTGTAATGTTCTTTATCTTTCTGGCTTACTTCACTCTGTATAAGGGGCTCCGGTTTCATCCATCTCATTAGGACTGGTTCAAATGAATTCTTTTTAACGGCTGAGTAATATTCCATGGTGTATATGTACCACAGCTTCCTTATCCATTCATCTGCTGATGGGCATCTAGGTTGCTTCCATGTCCTGGCTAATATAAACAGTGCTGCGATGAACATTGGGGTGCACGTGTCTCTTTCAGATCTGGTTTCCTCAGTGTGTATGCCCAGAAGTGGGATTGCTGGGTCATATGGCAGTTCTATTTCCAGTTTTTTAAGAAATCTCCACACTGTTTTCCATAGCGGCTGTACTAGCTTGCATTCCCACCAACAGTGTAAGAGGGTTCCCTTTTCTCCACACCCTCTCCAGCATTTATTGCTTGTAGACTTTTGGATAGCAGCCATCCTGACTGGCGTGTAATGGTACCTCATTGTGGTTTTGATTTGCATTTCTCTAATAATGAGTGATGTTGAGCATCTTTTCATGTGTTTGTTAGCCATCTGTATGTCTTCTTTGGAGAAATGTCTGTTTAGTTCTTTGGCCCATTTTTTGATTGGGTCATTTATTTTTCTGGAATTGAGCTGCAGGAGTTGCTTGTATATTTTTGAGATTAATCCTTTGTCTGTTTCTTCATTTGCTATTATTTTCTCCCAATCTGAGGGCTGTCTTTTCACCTTACTTATAGTTTCCTTTGTTGTGCAAAAGCTTTTAAGTTTCATTAGGTCCCATTTGTTTAGTTTTGCTTTTATTTCCAATATTCTGGGATTTGATACCAGTTGTCCCCAGATTTTGTGCAAACTCTCCCCAATGAAAAGAACCTGGATCTATTGATGTTTTCAGCATGGCAAAAGAGAGAAGCTAGAGAAAATGAATTCTAACACTCAAGTTTGGGAAGATTTTTCTTCTTGAGGTTTTAAGAGCTGTACTTGAATTATCTTATTTAACCCTCACATTTCTCACGTGGTTTTATTACCTTTACCTTACAGATGAGAACACTGAAGCGTGGAGAGATTAAGTTGCCCGACTTCACATAGCTAGAACATATGACCCTTGGGATCAGAGACTAAAAAAGTGGAGTGCAAGAGGTAATCCAAATTTTTTGAAAAATAAGTTAGTTTGTATATTTTACTTATCTCACCATATGCTCAATTTTTTGGTCACTGTTTTAAGGGATATATATTAGTCAATGAGGCATTATTATACTTAATAAATAAAAACACATATCTTGGGACACAGGTTCAAAAAATATACCTGATAGAACAGGTTTGAGATTACCGCCCTGAGGCCTGAACTTTAAACCACTGGAATACTGAGTGGGCACAGCACAGGCCCAGGAAGACAAGAAGGCTGAGTCTCTTAGGGCCTGTGAGAAGGGGCACTGGATTGATAGGGCCTCACTAGCTGGAAGGCCCCATGGATCCATTCACAACACCGCCTTGGCATCTAGTCCACTTTAACGTATCTCAAGCTGAACTCCACAGCCCAGCGTCCTCCCTGGTGTGAGTAGGCATTGGAAAAGTCTCACAGTTCTGCTCCAGGAATGTTACCAGTAGAGTCCTCTCAACCCCATCACCTCCTGCCCATTTCTGTCTTCAGTTCCACCTCCAACCATTCTACTGACTACCAAATCTTAGCCTGACAAAGCCAAGCTCAGGTCTTAAGCCTACCTCACAGGGCTCAAGGATCAAATTAATTCACAACCAGTGGCATGGCCAGAGGGGCATGGATTCAATCCCTGGTTGGCCCTTTCTCTGCAGTTCCATCTAATAAGGCAAATGCCCCGCCTTCCCTGGCACTACCCAGACCCCTTCCCTGCTTGACATTCCTCCATAACATGGTGAATCATCTGACACTGTTCTTGTTGGCTTGGACAACCCCCACCCACTCTGTCAACTCTCCCCACTACACTTGAAGCTCCATGAAAGCAGAGCTTTATTTTCTTCAGTTCTATGATGTACCTGCACAAAGCAAGCATTCGAACATCTACTGAAGGAGTGAATGAAATGCCAGCTCCACTCCCCAAGTTACAGTTGCTCCACTAGAATAAATTTTCTTCAGGAGGTTGAATTCTACCAGCATATCAAACAAGGACAGAGTGAATTCAGAGGCCAGGGCCACCATTTTAATGAGAACTTCTTCACCTGTCCTAGACGCCCTCCCCTCAGAAGACTCTTTCTGTTGAAAGTCAGTGTTTTATATACCCAACCCAATTCCCAAACTCCAGATGTAGATGTCTTCCACCTTCTCCCAACTCTTCAGAGTTCCAGCCCTATATGAGAGAGCACTGTGTGGAGGGAGGGTAAAGACTTGAAAGGGAAAAAGTGACAATGACATGCCCGATGGTTCATTTCTGGGTTTCTCTCCATGCCAATTCAAATCCTTCAAAGTAAGGTCAAGTAACCCAAGAGGTTTGTATTTCCATCACAAACTGTTCAGAAAGTGTGCCCAGATCTCCAACTTAGACCAGGTGTCCTCCCTGCATGGGCAAGGCCTGGTAGGGGGGCAACTCCAGCCTTTTCCAAAAGCAATAAATAACCCCGTCGTCTGAGTAGCGCTGGAGGCTGGCCGAGAACCGCCACTGCTACCGCTGGGCAGGCAGCCCTGTCTCATAGCCCTCTGTCTTCATGTCGTTGAGCCCCAGCTCCTCGTTTTGGTCAAATGTGCGCTTATAATGCTCTACCTTCATCTCAGGATCATCTTCAGGTGCATACACATTCTGCAAGGCCAAGGACAGATCATCAGTGCCTCTGCCATCCTACCATCCCCCTCCCCCTGGCAACTTCTGAATTTCCACTGTATCAAGACCTTAATGAGTTTTTATTCTTTTTTTTGCCAAGCAGCATGCAGGATCTTAGTTCCCTAACTAGGGACTGAATCCATGCCCCCTGCAATGGAAGCACAGAGTGCTACCCACTGGACCACCAGGGAATTCCCTTCATTGTTTCGAAGGGCCTTCAACACCCAACAGCTAGGCTCAGCTCGTGAGCAGCAACAGAGCTCGCATGGGCTGGGAGGGGACTGCAGGGAGGAAAAGTGTCTATCTGCACCTTCTTACAAAGAAGGTAGCATACTCTTAATTGTGGAGCAATCTTAGAAAAGTTTTGCCTGATCCATAATAACTACCCAATAAATGTTAAAGTTACTATCAATCACCAGAGTATCTCCCTTGTCAGCTTAAAGTTTCCCGTCCTGGCCTCTGGACGACGCACCATGTCTCCTCGCTCTGCAGCCAGATTTGCAAAATGAAAACTCCGTGTTGTACTGAGAGCTGGGACTCCAGCTAGACCGGAGGAAGAGGAACCTGGGAGCCTCCTTTTTTCCCTCTTGACACACAGTCCCTTCCACCTCTCCCCCCTCCTCGTGTTCCAATTTCTGCTAAAAGTTTCCCTGATAAAAAGCAGTTCATTTAGAATTGAGTGTCTCAGTTTCTGGAGAAGTAATATGTGTTTAAGGAAGGTCAGGAAAGACATCTCTATGAAATACCAGGGAAGGTCTACTGTACCTGCAAGTAGCTGTTTCCTGCTGGATCATCCATAATAAAATGAGCCTTCAAAATACCCTCGAGGATCTAAAGGAGACAGAATTCAGCATGATCATGTAAATCTTACATAGCTCCTTGCAGGAAAGAGCTGTGTCTGCCAGCCTAATTTACAAGCAAGCTAATTTACACTGTAGAATCACCCAAAGTTTTAAGAACTAGTGAAATGAAGGTACCTCTAGAGGTGAAGTGGAGAGGATCTAAAATAAGAATCTTTGATAGTTATTTAAGAAGCATCCCTATTTCCTCTCTCACCCCAAACAGATCAACAATTGTCCTTCCTCCATCCCAAGAGCAGATAGAGGATGCTGTGGAGAAGTGAGCGCAGAGCACTATGGCCTGGGGGACACTGACCCAGTGGAGGGTAGAGCAGAAGGAATCAAGAACAGGAAGTTAAGTGAATGTAGCCTTATTGGAAACATACCCACCCCCAGTCCTGTTCCCACACTGGGCTCTCAGAACACTGCCAGCCAAGCCTTGACCCTCCGGCCAGGAAATGGAACACGCACTGCTGGGAATCTGACCAGCCCAAGAGGAAACACTTAACAACTCAAGCATTGAAGTCACCTCAACAAAGTGGCTAAGCTGAATCCCCCTCCAATGACCCAATGTCAATAAGACTCACCCCACTCAGGTGGTTTAGTCATCTACTTTTAAATAGACAACCAATGATTACCAGACATCTGAGCAAAGCCCCTAACATTGAAAGATAGAAATCAAATGGGGGGGAAAAAAAAAAAAACCCTTAGGAGGACTATGCAAGGAAAATTAAACATAAGAAAAAAATATTAACATTCTCAAAGAGAAAAAAACACTACATCCTTAATACAACAGGATGCTATTTAAAAAAAAAAAGCAGGCAGAAGTATTGAAAGACCAAAAAAAGCCACTTGGAAAATGTCAGTGGAAATGAAAAACTCAATTAAAGGGCTGGAAAATTATTCTCCCGACAGTAGAGCAAACACAAAGAAACAAAAATAGGACAAAAAAAAAAATTACAGACAACCAGACAAGTCAGTCTAACATCCAAAACATAGAGATTTCAGAAAGAGAGAACAGAGAAGAAGCAATAGAGCATTTTTTACAAGCTCCCTAGAACTGAGCCACATGACTTTCCAGGTTTAAAGAACCCACCAAGTGCTTAGCAACAGTGGTTGAAAACTGACCCACACCAAAGCACATTCTGAAATTTCACATCACAGGAGACAGAAAGGTATCATTAAGACAGGTCACAAACAAAAGGTCAGGAAGCAGAATGCCTTCCAGCCTCTCAACAGCCAAACTGATAAACTGAAAGACATTAGCAGGAAATTGGAAGACTTTAGAAATTCTGATAAAAAATTATTTCCACCCAGAATTCTATCCCCAGCCATTCAGCTAGTACAAGAGTAGAATAAAGAAAGTCTCAGACATGCAAAGTCCTAGGAATTCTACTTCCCATGCACTTTCTCATGATGCTACTGGAAAAGATGCTCTAACAAAAAAAGGGAGAAAACCAAGAAAGGAGATGGCATGGGATATTGGAAACAGAATTCCCAACATGTTAGATGTTTTTATGTGGCAAGAAGGGGTATATAGCCTCCTGTTTGTTCACTGGAACCCCAGGACTGTAAACACTGACCAACCAGATCCTCTCACCTGGTCCAACTTCTGACTAAACTCCTGCAGTTTCTCCGTCTGGCCAGGACTGGAGCTGTCACCCAGTGTGAAAGGGTTCTTGGTTACCTGCAATAAATGGCATCCAGATTGCTAGAATGCTGGCTCACTGTTTGTTAGGTTTAACCATAAACCTGATGGAGGCGGGGGGCCAGGGGGGAGGGGTAGAGACCAGGGATGCCCATCGGGGAGGTTTGGTGTCTATTCTACACCACCTTCTGACCTAGGCAGCCACTCCTAAGACTGTGGATTAATCTGCCAAAGTGATAATGGGCAACATGAAACAAAAGCTATAGAAAGGTTCTTAAATAGGAACTCTAGTCCTTGTTTGAAGAAGCACAAAGTAAAGTTCAATTACAAAGACAAAATACCTAACAACTGAGAATCAAGTGAAATGATTCACTAAGAAACAAATATATGGGTTAAGTCAACACATACATATACATGTATGTTCAAGAGTTTCAGGTACTAAAAGGACCCTCATCCCATCTTACAGTGAAATAAATGACTTATTCAAAACCAAAAAATATCTATATCAGCCCAGAGTCAGGCCTGAGATTTTCCACTATGAACTTTCCATAAACTTAATGTCATAATCCAAAATAATGTTTAACTCAAATCAGTTTAAAAATAAAGAAACCTTGGTTATCAGCTCCAAAACCCAGGACCTTTGAGGCCTTCGAGCCCGTTCCCCCTCAGCCACACTGTGGAAGCTGCATGCACTATCCTCAGGGGACTCACCAGTTCCCGGATGTCTTTCAGCATCCCCTCCAGTGTGGTGAACTTGCCCCCAAGGACAGCCATTCCCAGTTCAAATTCCAGCTCTGGGATTTCCACACTGCATGTCTCAGACTGCAAGGTGAGAGATCAAATTAGGCTTTAAATCAGAAGCCCCTGGAGAAAGCTAACCAGAGTCCTCCTGCCAAATTAATACTACCAGTAACAGTCTGGGGACAAAGTCAGCTGTCCCAGTTTTCTCTGAATCTCCAATTAAAGCCAGACTCACTCCTGAAGCCAACTTTAAAAGGGGACATTCTGAGTCATGGCTCCAAGCTGGCAGGCATCCTGTCATTAAGAGTCCAGAAACAAGGGCCCTTACAGACACTAGAGGCAAAAGGCTGCCAAGTCATCAGAAAGCGCTTCTGGGTCACCTTCTGAATCTGCAGTTCCGACCATCGATTAACTCTACTCAGGGATCTTCAAACCCAAGGGAGTAAGGAGGTACCTCACAACCCCAGGACTTCTCCTATGATTGTGAGAAGACAGATTTCCCCTTGACACAGAGCCATGTGTGAAAGAGAGTCACTTCCCCACGCGGGCTATCACCTTGAGCAGATCTCTGGTCATATCTGAGGGATCAGTGATGTGGAAGGTGATCCTGGTGCCCAAGGGCTCCACAGCTCCTCCAGATTTCACCTGCACAGATGGGAACAGTGTCAGCAGCAGCAGCAGAGGAGACGCCATCCTCACCTAGTCCAGGGAGTCTGGAGAGGGGGAGGGGATAAAGGCTTAGACCTCCACTCAGGCCCACTACTGGCTACCAAGGACAGTGCCTTCTATACCCACAATGGCAGCAGTCATCCATGCCGAAACCAGGGCAAGCAGGCCAGGAGCAGAGTGCCTAGCACCAGCAGCCTGCCAAAACATACCCCAGACAGCCAAGAAACTGAATTCACCTTGAAAAAAATGACTCGAGGTTGAAAGGGACTTTTAGTTGCATCTAATGGGTAGATTCCCTTCATAGTTTTTCTGGTTTAAGAATTTAAAATTTATGCTTGAATACACCCAGGAAAAGATTTTACACCCAGGAAAAGAATTTACAACCCTCCAAGGCAGACCACTCTATTTTCAGACAGACCCAGAAAGCTTTTAATTATTAAGCCAAAATCTGCCTCCCTGTACTTTCACCCCTCTGAGAGGTGAGTCAAAAAATGGGTCTCTCTCTTCCATATAACTAACTTTGAATGTCTTCAACAAGTTATGCTATTTCTAACTTTTCTCCTCTAAGCTAATTTCTAGTTGCTTCAAGAGGTCCTCACCCTAAGCAGCTTGAGAAAGGAAGAAAGCTAGATAAGGGTTACCCTCAAGTTAAGCTTCTTCCCAAATGATGAAGCCCACCCACCTCATTGGTCCGATGGCCGCAGTTCTCACAGTTGGTAGCCATGATGATAACCTCCTTAAAGTGAGGGATTTCTGGAAGAGGGAATTAAGGAAATCTGCTTCCAGGAGAGCAAGACCACCCTCTGGGAAAGAACAAACCCAAATCTCACACACACACAGATGCTGGTCCCAGGACTGCAGGAAACAGATCACAAGCCTAAATCAGACAAGCCCCCAGAAGAGGGCAAGGTCACCACCCACAGTGATCCCCACTCATCAATGTTTGACAGCATGGCTCAGACCACACACAAGAGCCTAGAGACCATGGCCTAATTCTCTCTTTGAACCCAAAAGCCAAAGTGCACAGTCTCATCAGAGGCAACATCCTCCTCATCACTCAGAATAAAGCATATGCTTTCTTTGAAGGAAATATTTTCCAGACTGAACAGAATGTTCATGCCTGAGTCAGATGAAGAGCAACCCAACGGCCCGATGAAAGATACGAACTAGCTTCATGTTAGTCTGGGCTGGAGCATTGCATTCTGGGCAATTAGTGTTGAACTGGAGCACCTGGAACACAACATGGGGATGTAGGGTGAGCCCTCCCAGGCGGGCGAACCCTGCTCAGGCTAAAGACATTCTACTGGTACGCTGTTGGCCACCCGTGCTGTTGGTCAGGAAGAGACTGAACTGTGTCAGTCTCAGCCCACCACTCCTTCCTCCACAAGAGCCAGTGTGACTCACTTCGTTTCTGATATCTTCCTCTTCTGGCTTCTCTTCTGGTGCCTCTGCCTAAAGTAGAAGAGACGCAAATCAAATGTTGGCACACAGACCTCAGCCTCCCCTGGAGGTGAGAGAAAATGCTCTGGCTTGCTTATGTCACCTGCCACCTTGTGGGTTTAACAAGGAAGTCAGAGAGCAAAGCCCTAGTCAAGGGAAGAACAGAGCTGACGCCAAGTAATCCAGAGTGCAAGGTAATTCCAGAGCATTCTTCGCTTCTTCAATGCACTCACCTGGAGCCCCAGCATTTCCTCCTGCTGCAGAGTCCGATTATAGTGTGTGATCACCAGGGCATCATCTTTCCGGGGAGCATGTGGGTTTTCCACAAAGCTGTTTCCTGAGGGATCATCAATGATCTAACATGGGTAAAGAGAGAGCAATTACAACAAGAAATCACATACAATCCTCCATCTAACACTGAGGCAACACGGGAAAATCTCAGACAGTCTTACTGGTCTCTCCTCCCCTAAGTTTAGGGCACCTGGAGTCCCTCAGTACTCACTAATGTGAAAGGAGAGGCCACTTGCTTTAGCTCTTTCAGTTTGGCAATGAATTCATCAATTCTTTCAGCCACGGCTTCTTCGTTCACCTGACAGGAACAGAGAGTAGATCAGCCCTGGTGACAGACCTTATGCCCCCATTACTTCCAACAGGAAGTCACGACCCATCTTAGTGTAACTGAGAACACACTCAGGCTTCACAATAAGAAGTAGCAAATAAGGACGTCCCTAGGGGTACAGAGGATACGAATCCGCCTGCCAATGCACAGGGCATGGGTTTGCTCTCTGGCCTGGGAAGATTCCACATGCTGTGGAGCAGCTGAGCTCATGCGATTAAAGCCTGTGCGCCACAACAAGAGAAATCATTGCAATGAGAAGCCTGTGCACCACAACTAGAGAAAGTCCACGCGCAGCACTGAAAACCCAGTGCAGCCAAAAATTAATTAATTTTTAAAAATAAATAAATAAATGTAGCAAATAAGCTTGAAGTTTATGGATGGTGCCAGACAAGTCTCCTTTTTTCACTCATTCAGCTATTTAGTCCAGGCATTTGTGCCAGGCAACAGACAACAGTAAATAAACAAGAACCCTTTCATGGGGCTTTATTTAAGAAAAGCAGAGACTTATCTGTCCACTTAAGAAGACAGATGACTAAATTTTTAATTTTATTATTTCACATATATATGTATATATAAAATGTCATAACAGATATAAGACACAATGGAACACTCAGGAAGCACAGATAAAACCAAGGGTGTTAGAAAAGGCTCTTCAGAGGTAACAGTACAGTGTCTGTCTGATAAGGCCTCAATGTACAGTGGAGGAGATGAAGTGGAAAGGACAGTGGTACAACATATGTAACATCCAGGCAGCTAGAGCATCACCATTTGTTTCCCCTCCAAGTTCTCCAACATTCAGTCAGAGACAGTTCAGCCACATGGGAAGGTGAACAAGTGTACCGAAGAAATTATTCCCTGAGCTGCTGCAATGAGAAAACCCCAGCTCACCCTTCGAGTGGGCTGATCCTGCTCCAGGCCAGAGATAGCACGGCTGATCAATCCTTCAACAGTAGTCAGAGCTGGTGAGTAAGAACAAAAGACAGGTCAGGCTTCGCTTTGCCATCAAGTGCCTGTATGACCCTGGGCAGTTCATTGAACCGTCTGGGCCTTGACTTCACCTATAAAATCAAGGAGGCAGGGAACAAAGTTCCATTCACCTCTAGTTAAGAGTGATTATTATAGACAATTCTGTAATAAGTACGTCACAGTGTTACTATCACTACCTTAAGCTACTTTATCTAAGCGCTCTGCTGAGGTTAAACCAATGAAGATCACAAGGATGTGGCCAAATCCATACATAAGCCACTACACCTGGCACCAAGAGTTCTGCAAGACAGTAAGATTCAGGCCAGGCATGAACAGCGCAAACACTCTGATCTTAAATATACCTCCTTTCTGGCTGAAGGCAGGAATTTCAAAATCCAGCTCTGGGATCCTAGTGGTGGCAGAGTCAGTCTTCACTACTTCTCTATCCATGTCCTGGGCAGAACGAAAAACCTTCAGTCCACAGAAGTCAACAATACTGGAGCCCCCAGCCCAGCTGTTTTCTTTCCTCTCCCCACTGGGGGCAGTCCAGACTGCTCCTGCGGAATAGCACCTTGATGTGAACCAGCCACCCACATGGCTAGAGTACTATTCGTAACTACTGCTCATTTGATACCTTCTGATACTACTGCTTCATTTGATACCTTACAAAGCAGGTTCACAAGTCTTACCGCACCTGAGCAGATGATGGCACCAACGCCATTTTACAAAGGAGGAAACTGAGGCTTGGACCCTTAAGTGGATTTATTTGAGGTCCGACCACCTGGACGGAAGCTCCGACTCCAGTCCCCAAGCTTTCTCTAGGACACCAGGGTAACTGCCCTAGGCCCCTCTCACCTCCTGAGCCCTGACAGTCAAAGTGTAGCGCACTCCCTGGTCCTGGATCCTGCCCGCCGACTGGATCTCCGTGTTGTTCCAGCCACAGTGCTCGCAGGAAAAGGAGCTCACGATTATTTCTCTGAAGAAGGGGATCTTGGTGAGCAGGAGGCGCGTCATGCCCTGTGGAAGCAGAAAACAGTTAAGGAGAGTACCAATGAAACTCCCAACCCCCCATCTACTGAGCCCCAAGAGTGCCTCGCCTCCAGGTCCCCAGTTGGGCCAGCCTGCCAGGATCGCCGACCCCCGCTCCTCCCCGACTCTGCCTAACCCTCCAGCCGCCCGCGGCCGCTCTCTCGCCTCACATTGCGGTAGCAGTTCATGCACAGCGACTCGATCTCAGTGGGCTGCTGCTCCTCGTCCTCAGCACTGATAGGCCGGAACAAGTGCCCCGGCCCGGGATCCCGAGCCGGGGCGGGCGAGGGAGCGGCAGCCGCCGCCGGGAGCCCAGGCTCCACAGCCCCACCGGCCGACATCACCACGCGAAGATCAGGCCTCAACTTCCGGCTTTTGCCTCCCTCTCTTGGCCCCACCCCTTCCTCCGGCACTTCCGACAGCTACGCCCACACCCTCCCGCCCCGCCCCTTCTTAAAGAGGCCGCGGACGCCTCTCGGAGACCTATCCGGCCTGGTTTACCAGTTGCCGGATTATCCAGTCCTGCCTTGAGAAGTCATCTGGGTCCAGGCTTTGTTTCCATTTCAGTTCTGGCGCGTCACTGCCTCCAAAGCGTCCTCTCAGACCCAGGGCAGTTTTATTGATCCTTTGCAATAGCTCCGTCGCACAGGGTTCTATCTGTTGGTCCACAAGTCTAACTACAAGAGCCTTGACCGCAAGGGGCCTGGCCATCCATAGGTATCCCCGAGGAGGTGCACTCTGACCTGGATTTGCTTGGATCCACCTTTGGGCCACATGCTGCATCAGCTCTAGATCACCCTCCCTTAGTCCCTTGATCACTCTCTCCCTATCTGTTCTTCTCACTTCCTGTTTCTGTCCAGGTAAACCCCTGCCCAAATTCCAGCCGCAAATACACAGCCTTCACCTTTACTCCTCCCGGTCATCCCCACCACATTGGACCTCAGCTGACTCACCCCTCCTGGTTTCCTAACAGCCGCCACCAAGAACACCTCTTTGGAGGGTTAAACTTTCCCTAGGCACGTTTCCCCCAGTTCAGTTGCTAAATCGAGAGTGTCATGGGAGAGGTCCAGTCTGCAGGCTCATGAAGCCAGACTGAGGTGGGATTCATGCTGTGAGGGAGTGTGGTGGTGAGAACCCTGTGCCAGGCAGGCTGAGCTGGAAAAATGCTGCCCAGGATGTCCCAAGGGTACAGGACTGGGTGTGCTCACCCTCTCCTCTTCCTTCCACTTCACCCTCCCTCGATTTCCCAGCGAGCTATAAGGAGTTGGGTTGCTCCTAAGTGGTGAATCTGTACATAGGGAATGGTGGAGGTGAGGGGATGTAAGATTTTGAGGGTTGTCACTTGAGAAGATTGTCAGTCATAAAAAGAGACATTGTCAAAAAAGAGTCCATTCAAAATCTGGAACAGCAGGGACAACAAAGACCGGCCACCTCAGGAGCCTGTATCTAATGCACACTGTCCTGCGATAAGCAGATGGGTGAGCCATGCAAGTGCAAAGGAAGGGTCTCCATTGTGCTCAGTTGCATCCGACTCTCTGTGACCCCAAGGACTGCAGCCCACCAAGCTCCTCTGTCCATGGGATTTCCCAGGCAAGAATACTGAAGCGGGTTGCCATTTCCTTCTCCAGGGGATCTTCCTGACACAGGGATCGAACCTACATCTCTCAAGTCTTCTCCATTGACAGGCAGGTTCTTTACCACTAGCGTCACCTGGGAAGCCCAAAGGGTCTCTAGCCCAGGCACAAACAGCTGTCAGCCCAGGCAGAGCAGCAGCCCTCCAAAACTGAACTGGGAGGGGGTCAATGAGAAAGAGTAGCGAGGGACTGGAGAGGGTGACGAGGTGTTTGGTGATAATGGTGAGGCCACTGCTTTCAGACATAGTCCAAATGAGAGTCACACCAGGCAAATAAGCTTCCGTCATAATAAGCATCTATTTCACTTGTGTCAGAAGTCTAGACTTCCATCTGGGAGTCAAGAGGGAGGGGCCAGAGATGGGGAGGGCACACAGTAGGCTTCCCAGAGAGTTTAAGAAGCCCCCACAGTTTGGAGGGCTCAGTGGACTGTTTAGATGTAGTGTTATGTCAGGAAATCCATGCTCAGCTCCCTCCCATCACAACCCAGACCATTTGGCCCCACCAGCATCAGCCAACAGAGATACACACACACACACACACACACACACATACACACACACCCCATCACAGGTTCCCCTCATCATTTTCTCTTTCTCCCTTCTCTTCTTCCAGCAGAAGCTGTCATGACAGCCCTGGGGAGAAAAGAGCTCCTGTCTGTGGACCAGCGGTAGTAGTGGCCACCAGGTGGCCAGAAATGATCAGAGCCAGATCCTGGGATAAAGAGACACAGGCCTCCAGCACCATGGCAACAGGCTTGCAGGTCATGAGCTCCTACATAGAATGTCTCTTTTCTGCCCTCTCTCGCGACCCCAGAATGGAGCAACTCAGGAGGATTCCCAAATGAGCACGGGAAGCCGGGTTTGCAAAGCCTGGTGAATGTAATGCATCTGGATGGGGGAATTGCAGGAGACCCCAAAGCCTAGGATGACAGCCCTTTGGGTGGCCTCAGCTATCCTGTGCAGGACCCTCCACCCTCTGCCCGACTGGCCTCTGACACGCACATAGCATCTTGTTAGAGGCTCAGATCGCGGGCTCTCCAGAGTGCGCGTGGACAAGTAGACCCTCAGGGCTCTCCCCGATGGCCCGGACTATGGTCGCGAAGGCTGTAGTTGATGTCTTCCCACAGATCGTCGAGGCGGGCCTGCAGCTCGCCCCGGGCCTTGCCTCTGTCGGCTTGGAGGAACTCCGGGGCAAAGGCACTGTGGCCTGGCGGAGGCGGTGCCAGCTGCTGTTGGACCTGCTCGGTCTCTCGGTCAATGGCGTGAGTGAAGGCGGCAATCTGCCGGAAGGTGTCATGGCGGAAAGCCTGGAGTCGTTGGCGCACCTCCTGGGACAGCACCTGGGGATCCGGTTGAGCTGCTTCCTCCGCATCGTCGGCGCGGGCGCCAGCAAAGGCGCTGAGCTCCTCGCGCAGCTGGTCTAGGTTCTGCTGGATGCGCTCGTGCAAGGCCTTGGCCTTGAGCGTGAGCTTGCGCGAGAGCATCTGCACGCAGCGGCTGAGGCGCTCGGGGCTGGCGATGGCGTGCGGCGCCACGCTGCGGTGCAGCTCCTGCACGTGGTGCCCGATGCCGGACACCAGGCGCTCGGCGTAGGGGTGGAAGAGCGCCTTGACGCGGCCGGTGTGGTGCGCCACGCGGTTCTGCAGCTCCCGCAGCAGGCCCCGCGCCTCGTCCACGCCCCCCAGCAGCTGGGCTTTGGTGCCCTCTCCGACCACGCGCAACTGCTGCTGCAGCTCGTGCACGCGCAGGGCCACCTGCTCCATCAGCTCCACCGTGTAGGGCTGCAGCTGCCGCCGCAGGCCCTCCAGGTTCCAGCCCACGCGCTCATGCACCTCCGCCATGTAGGGCTCCAGACGCGCCCGCACCTCCTCCAGCTCCTCCTGCAGCTGCTGCCACATCCCCACCGGGTCGCGTGGGAGCCCGAGAGGCTCCCTCCCCTGCCCGTTCAGAGGGCCCAACTTTTCCAGGAACTTGTCCATATCGCTGAGGTCTGGCTCAAGTCTGTCTTTCAGGCTCCTGGGGGAGGGGACAGACAATCGAGCCATCAGTCGGCTAGCCCACTCACCTCTGCTCCGAAGACATCGCTCACTGATCCTCTGGGGAAACCAAGGATGCAGGGCGGTGGTCCCAAGCCAACGGCGCTCCTAAGGCAGGAATTACAAATGTGGCACAGATCAACACTGATCTGGACAACACATGTCCAGATCAACACTGCTCAATTCCTTGTGCACACAGGCACCTGGACTCACATAATCCTTCCGTTCTGGAAGCTGCAACCAGGAGTCCCCTCCCCTGCTCCCTGGTCCCACGTTCCAACGGACATGAAGGCAGCAGATACAGAGAAATCAGAGGCGGCTGCCGGCAGAGGGTGCCAAACAGCCTAGGACGGCCAGGATAGCCGGCAGAACTAGCACCGCTCTGTTCTCTTCCCAGGTGACGCTAGTGGTAAAGAACCCGCCTGCCACTGTTGCTGCTGCTGCTAAGTCGCTTCAGTCGTGTCCACCTCTGTGCGATCCCATAGACGGCAGCCCACCAGGCTCCGCCGTCCCTGGGATTCTCCAGGCAAGAATATTGGAGTGGGTTGCCATTTCCTTCTCCAATGCATGAAAGTGAAAAGTGAAAATGAAGTCGCTCAGTCGTGTCCGACTCCTAGCGACCCCAAGGACTGCAACCTACCAGGCTCCTCCATCCATGGAATTTTCCAGGCAAGAGTACTGGAGTGGGGTGCCATTGCCTTCTCCGGCCTGCCACTGTAGGAGATGTAAAAGACGTGGGTTCGATCCCTGGGTGGGAAAGATCCCCTGGAGGAGGGCACGGCAACCCTCTCCAGTATTCTTGCCTGGAGAATCCCATGGACAGAAGAGCCTGGTGGGCTATGGTCCATAGGGTCGCAAAGAGTCGGACACAACTGAAGCGACTTAGCAGGCATGCTCTCTTCCCAGGGAGTGTGGGGAGGTTGAGGAACGGGGAAGCAGCAGCCATCCCACCCGCTGGTGTCTTCTCCCTTCTCCTGCACCCCTTGCCCTGGCCACTCACGTGGGCTCTCGTGCCAGCTTCTGCTGCTGCTCCACCTTGCCTTTGTCCCCGCTGCTCTGGCTGAAGTAGTCCCAGAAGCCTTTCCGTGCCTCCGTGGCTGAAAGCACTGTGGAGAGGGAGGGGGTGAACAGGGGCTGGGTTTCCTCCCTCAGTCCACCCACACCTCCACGGAGAAGTCAGTGTTGGAGACTCACCTGAGAGGAGGGCCAGAGCCCAGGTCAGAACTGCAGCCATGCTTGCCATGATGTTCTCTGAGAAGAAAGGTGAATGCAGGCCTGATGCAATTGAAGAGGCAAAGAAGGGACCCCTCCCAGGGGACTTGCCCCAGGGGGCCCTGCCCCAAAATCTGTTAACCCTTCCCTGGGGTGTAGGGAGCACAAGCTGTCAGGGCTCAAAAGGACTGACCTAGTTGAACGTGGCTGCAAGGGAAAGGATGTCTTCCTGGGATGGAATGAAATGCTCCTTTTTCATCTCATCAGATCATATGGAGTGTGGAGCTCAAACTGCTTAGTAAAATTTCCCTCCCATCCACTGCCCCCAGACCCCAGGAGCAGCTCCATCAGCCACTTCTGCCCCCTGTTCCCCTGCTCACTTATTCCTGCCCCCATTACACTTTTGGGAAAACTGAGGTATTCCCGGGATGAGGTTGGGGGGTGGAGGGAAGAAGAAATTCTGCCACAGTGCTCCAAGAGGAGGTCCTTAGTTCTTAGTCCCCATCCCCAGCTCTGCTCAATTAGGAAGCCGACCCACATCCCTCTGCCCCAGCTGCTCACCTGCTCAGTTCTGGACACAGAGAGCAGACATTCCGCTTTATAGTCCAGGGCCTGGGCCTCTGGCAACAATCGCTTTGAGTAAATACCACGTGGAGGTTCAAAGAGGGATGACCTCAGCTGCCTCCCCATGCTTACCTCCTGCCCTTTTCTGGCACCTAGGGGGTTAAGAGGAGACAGCAATGGCACCCCACTCCAGTACTCTTGCCTGGAAAGTCCCATGGACAGAGGAGCCTGGTAGGCTACAGTCCATGGGGTCTCGAAGAGTCAGACAGGACTGACCGACTTCACTCTCACTTTTCACTTTCATGCATTGGAGAAGGAAATGGCAACCCACCCCAGTGTTCTTGCCTGGAGAATCCCAGGGACAGAGGAGCCTGGTGGGCTGCCGTCTATGGGGTCGCACAGAGTCGGGCACGACTGAAGCGACTTAGCAGCAGCAGCAGGGGGTTAAGAAGTGCCCTAGTATCTGGGTGCTTCCCCAGTAGAAAAATGCTTCCCGGAAAGTTTTACAAGGAGTGGGCCTGAATTCCTCATGCAGTTCCCCCTAAACCCACGACCTCCAGCCTTCCCGCAGACCTGATGGCTAGCCCACCGATAGAGACAAGCCTGTTTGTTGCTGAGGGCCCTGCTCTTACTCAACTGCCCAGAAGCACTGTGTCCCCAGACAGACAGGGACAGTGTCTAGCTGCCAGCCTGAAACTGAGCAACTCTTGACAGCTCTGCCGAGGGCTACTCAGACAGCCTGGGAAGAGCCAGCATCAGTAGGCTTGAAGATCCACCCACCTCCCACTTTATGAAATAATCCTGAAACAAGCTGGGGGAGTTAGATGTAGTGAGAGGCATCTGGGCCAGGGGACACTGGGCCCAAAGAGTGGGAGCAAGAAGAGGATTCTCCCTGTGGGAAAAGGCTGAACCCTACCCACAGGGCCTCTGAGGAAGAGAAGCCAAAAAGCCCAGACGTCTTCTGATGACATGCCCACTGCATGTACTTAAACACATACATTCATAAACCCCTGACTTTTGCTTCTAAATGTATCTTTTTAAAATTTTTATCTGCTTATGGTTGTGCTGGGTCTTTGTTGCTGTGCAGGCTTTTCTCTAGTTGCAGCGAGCAGGGGCTACTCTCTAGTTGTGGTGCATGAGCTTCTCATTGTGGTGGCTTCTCTTGATGGGGTGCACAAGCTTTAGCTGCTCCCTAGTGTTTGAGATCTTCTCAGACCAGGGTTTGAACCCGTGTCTACTGCATTGGCAGGCAGATTCTTTACCAGTGAGCCACCAGGGAAGCCCTGTAAATGTGTCTTGAATTGATCTTCTCTCCTCCATTTCCACCACTGGTTGCATCACTGCCCCACTCACCTCTCACCTGGACCACATTCTTAGCCTCCGGCAGGTCTCCCTGCCACAATCCTACCTATTCAGTCTACTCTGCTGTGGCTGTTTCCAACCCACTTCCAGCCTGTTCTTCTGCCACACAAACCCTTGGCATTCCCTGAGCATGCCACCTCTTTCAGGACCCTAAGCCTTTGCACCTGCTGTTCCTTCTGTTTGAAATATCCCTTGGTGAACTCATATTCATCTTTTTTCAAGTCTTAGTTTGTATTAGTTAAGGTTAGGCTCAGCTGCAAATGACCAAAAAAAGGAGAAAATGAATAGTTTAAACAAAATTGATTTCTATTTCTCTCTCATGTAAAACATAGACCAATCAAGCCTCCTTCTGTCTTGTTGCATTATCTTCTTCAACAAAAGCTCATGTCCAAGTTTCAGCTGCTTCAAATCCAGCCTTCAAGTCTACATCCCAGCCAGCAGGAAGGACATGTTCCCTCCCCTAAAGACACATCCCAGAAATTGTTCTTACCATGTTTAATGACATCCCATTAGTCAGAACATAGTCATGTGGCTATACTTAGCTGAAAAGGAGAATGGGAAATGTAGTCTTTATTCTGGATGGCTGTATTTCCAGCAGGGAAAGAGTTGTATTACTCAGGAAGAAGAGAAAAATGCTTTCAGGAAGACAAGAGTAGGCTCTGCTGCACAGGTTCAATATCACTCTAAATGCCCTCTTCTGTCCTCACCCATCTCTGGAGACAGACAATTCCATGCTAACCATGGAACATTTTGCATATTCCTGAAGTATAGCACTTACTATCCTGCAGTGCAATGATTTGTTGACATATATGAGATTTCTCTGAGTACAGGGACTTTGTCTAATTCATCTCCATGTCCTCCTATTATGTTTGGCACAGCACATGATACATAAAATTGAGTGATTGAATTCATTTATTCAATTGATTAAGGAACTAAGCTTTAGGGATATTAAATGAGTGTCCATCATCATCGAGTAAGAGATGCAGCCAGAATTGGAACCCAGGTGTTTATCTCTAATAGCTCGGGACAGCATGGGATGGAGCAGAAAGGGTAAGGAAACCAGGAGCTGGTTATGAAGGGCCTTGTGCAAGTAGTCACTGAAGGTTATGTGATGGAAAGATCACTCTGGAAGCTGGAAGACAGAAGGGGAGGAAACTGTTTAGAGGCTGTTTGAATAACCTGAGAGATGATGAACTCTCTGAACTCAGGCATGGCAGTGAGGATTGGTAGGAGATAATATATTTGGACGAAATGAAGTAGTGAACTGATAGTACCTACTGATTGATTGGATGAAAGAGGCGGAGAGGAAGGAATCCAGATGTTTCCCAGGTTCCTGGGCAAGTAGGTAGACAACTGCATAACTTGTGTCCATTCAACAGATGAACAGGAACTGTTAAACAAAATATGCTATATTCATATATACCAGGGAATATTATTTACCCTTAAAAAGGAATGAATTCTGGTACATGCTACAAAAATGGAAGGATCTTGACAACACTATGCTAAGTGAAATAAGCCAGACAAAAGGATAAATCTTGTATGATTCCATTTATACGTGGTACCTAGAATAGCCAAACTCAGAGACAGAAAGTAGATCAGAGGTTATCAGGGACTTGGGGAGGGAGGAATGAACACACATATACCACTCTACTTTAGATTTTATTCCCATATAGGTCATCACAGAGTATTGAGTAGAGTTCCTTGTGCTATACAGTAGGTTTTTATTAGTTATCTATTTTACATATGGTAGTATGTATGTGTCAGTTACCACAATATTTTTTAAAAATCCTTTCTGGTACTCTAGTGCTTTTTGCTGAAGCTATGCTAGAAAAGGTGGCAAGAATACACAGAAGAACTATACAAAAAAGATCTTCATGACCCTGATAACCACAATGGTGTGACGATTCACCTGGACCCAGACATCCTGGAATGTGAAGTCAAGTGGGCCTTAGGAAGTATCACTGTGAACAAAGTTAGTGGATGTGATGGAATTCCAGCTGAGCTATTTAAAATTCTAAAAGATGATGCTGTAAAAGTGCTGCACTCAATACGCCAGCAAATATGGAAAACTCAGCAGTGGCCACAGGACTGGAAAAAGTCAGTTTTCATTCTAATCCCAAAGAAAGGCAATGCCAAAGAATGTTCAAAGTACCATACAATTGCACTCATCTCACATGCTAGCAAAGTAATGTTGAAAATTCTCCAAGCTAGGCTTCAACAGTACCTGAACCATGACTCCCAGATGTTCAAGCTGGATTTAGAAAAGGCAGAGGAACCAGAGATCAGATTGCCAACATCCATTGGCTCATAGAAAAAGCAAGAGAATTCCAAAAATTCTCTTCACCAAAGAGAATTCACTACACCAAAGCCTTTGACTGTATGGATCACAACAAACTGTGGAAAATTCTTCAATAGATGGGAATACCAAACCACCTTACCTGCCTCCTGAGAAATCTGTATGCCGGTCAAGAAGCAACAGTTAGAATCAGACATGGAACAACGGACTGGTTCCAAATTGGGAAAGGTGTATGTCAAGGCTGTATATTGTCACCCTGCTTATTTCATTTCTATGCAGAGTACATCATGCGAAATGTCAAGCTGGATGAAGCACAAGCAGGAATCAAGACTGCCAGGAAAAATATCAATAGTCTCAGATATGCAGACAACACCACTGATATGGCAGTAAATGAAGAACTAAAGAGTCTCTTGATGAAAGTGAAAGAGGAGAGTGAAAAAGTTGACTTAAAGCTTAACATTCAAAAAACGAAGATCATGGTATCCGATCCTATCACTTCATGGCAAATAGATGGGGAAACAGTGGAAATAGTGAAAGACTATTTTCTTGGGCTCCAAAATCACTACAGATGGTGACTGCAGTTGTGAAATCAAAAGATGCTTGCTCCTTGGAAGAAAAGCTATGATCAACCTAGACAGCATATTAAAAAGCTGAGATATTACTTTGCCGACAAAGGTCCATCTAGTCAAAGCTATGGTTTTTCCAGTAGTCATGTATGGATGTGAGAGTTGGACCATAAAGAAAGCTGAGCATCAAAGAATTGATGCTTTTAAACTGTGGTATTGGAGAAGACTCTTGAGAGTCCCTTGGACTTCAAGGAGATCCAACCAGTCCATCCTAAAAGAAATCAACCCTGAATATTCACTGAAAGGACTGATGCTGAAGCTGAAACTTCAATACTTTGGCCACCTGATGCAAAGAACTGACCCATTGGAAAAGACCCTGATGCTGGGAAAGATTGAAGCCAGGAGGAGAAGGGGTAGACAAAGGATGAGATGGTTGGATGGCATCACTGACTCAAGGGACATGAGTCTGAGCAAGCTCTGGGAGTTGGTGATGGACAGGGAAGCCTGGCATGTTAAAGTCTGTCGGGTGACAAAGAGTCAGACACAATGGAGCGACTGAACTGACTGAAGCTATAAAGTATAACTGCACTTGATTGTCTGAATCATCATCATCACCACCGTTTCCAAGGTCTTTTCTGTGGTGCAGAGGAGACACCTGGAACCACATTTCCCAGAATCCCCTTCTCTCTGTGGGCCTAGATAAGAGTCACCAGTGTAAGATGCCAGGATAGAGACCTTTATTCTTCATCGGTTGTTGCAGGCAGATACACAGCCAGACTTGGAGTTTAAAGCAGCTTCCAGATGACTTTTTCTTCTTTTGTTAAATTTTTATTTATTTACTTATTTATAGCTGTGCTGAGTCTTTGCTGCAGCACATGGGCCCTCTGTTGCTGTGTACAGGCGTTCTCTAGTTGCAGCGAGCAGGGGCTGCTCTCTAGTTGCGGTGTTCAGGTTTCTCACAGCAGTGGCTTCTCTTGTTGCAGATTATGGGTTCCAAGGTTCCCAAGCTCAGTATTTGTGATGCACAGGCTTGAGGCATGTGGGATCTTAGTTCCCAGAACAGGGATCAATCCCGTGTTTCCTGCATTGGCGGACGGATTCTTAACCACTGGACCACGAGGAAAGCCCCCTGGGTGACTTTCTTAAGAATCACTCTCATTGGCTTTGCCAACTAAGATAATTCCCACTTGTAGGGGCTTCCCTGATGGCTCAGTTGGTAAAGAATCCACCTGCAATGCAGGAGACACCAGTTTGATTCCTGGGTTGGGAATATCTGCTGGAAAAGGGATAGGCTACCCACTCCAGTATACTTGGGCTTCCTTTCTGGCTCAGCTGGTAATGAATCCTCCTGCAATTGCAGGATACCTGGGTTCGATCTCTAGTTTGGGATGATCCCCTGGAGAAGGGAAAGGCTACCCTTTCCAGAATTCTGGTCTAGAGAATTCCATGGAATGTATAGTCTGTGGGATCACAAAGAGTTGGACACAACTGAGCAACTTTCACTTTCCCATTTGTAGCCACTTACAGGTGAGTTTTTGAGAATCAGCCCTTCAAGAACTAACTGAGATGGTAACTCCTTCAGCCCTTCCAACAGTTTTATCAACCTTTAATTTCCTACAATATAGTCTTTCACACTTGAAAAACTGAGTGGCTTCTGTTTTTCTGGCCAAACCTAGAATAATACAGTAGGTAGATGCAAGACACACACACATGCTTCCCTGTTTGATGATATTTTATAGTTTTAGTTTTTAAAATGTTTGGGTCGGTTGGAGGTAATTCTACATGTTAGGTGTACACATATGTGTGTGGAACCATTTTATTTTATTTTATTTTCTCTGTGTATTTGCAAAACACATAGGGCCAACATAGAAAAAATAAATAAATAAAGCCTCCTGTGAAAAAAATTACACTTACAAAAGAAAGGCCTGCAAGGGATTAGTGCCTAGGCCCTCAGTGCTATAGCAACTCTGATTGGTCCAAGGAAGTGAACAGATATTGGGAAGCTATAATAGGAGGAAAGACAATGAGAAATCACGGAAGGAGAAGGCCTCGAAGTGGGCCTCGAGGGGGAACTGGAGGCCAGGGAGTGGGTCTGGGTGGAGGGAACGGCCCCCACTGGTAGCCATAGGGTGAAGGTCATGGAGGGCCAGTGTATCCATCCCTAAGGGGGCATCAGTAGAGGAGGTCCATGCATACCACGTGGAGGCATAGGATCTGGGAGTCCCACAGTAGAGCCAAACAGAGGCCCTTGGCAGGGGTGGGGCATGCTCATGGGAAGATGTTCAGAGTGAGGCATTCCAGGTGGTGGTTGGGGTGGTGGCTGTCCCCCCAGAGCCAGGGGGCCCAGCATGGGGCTGTCCCAAGCCATGAGGGCTATGGTGGGCCAGCTGCATCTGAGACATCTCTAGATGGAGCATCCCACCCAGTGGGAATGGGTGAGGATGTAAGTGTCTGTGTCCAGGTTGTCCAGCCCCTGGGGTTCCTGCTGATCGGAGGCCATGTCCTCCAGCTCCAGGAGGCATAGGTGGTGGGGGCATAGCTGGGGGTATCCTAGGTGGGAGGCTCCAGGAGGTGGTACTGGGGGTGGGACAGAACCAGAAGGAGGCACGCGTGGAGGAGGAAGCCCAGACCCCAAAGATGATACCACAAGATTGGGTGCAGATGGTGGAGGGGGTGCATCGGCAAACAGCTGATGAGGGTGGTCAGCCTGGGAGAGTGGTTCTGTGCTGCCACAAGTTGTTCAGCTGCTAAGCCATGGCACTCACCCTTGGAGTCCTTCTTGTGTCCTTCAACAGTGATGGGGAGGTTATAGAGGTACTGCCCATTCATGGCTCAATCGCTGAATTCCAAAGCATCAAATGAAACTAAACTAATAAAGGCACAACCTTTGGAGTTGCCTATGTCAGGGTCCCACATAATCTTGGGAGTTGGCAAGGTGAACCCACAGGCACTTAAAGTATCATAAAGCAACTTCTCATGGATCTTTGGGTCCAGGTTCCCAATGAAAATGTTGGCCCCCACATCCAAGTTCTTATTGTGAGCTGATGCCTTGTTTACCTGTATTGGCTTCCCATAGAGTTTGATCATGTTCATCTTTATGGCAGAGTCAGCATCTTCCTCACTTAAGAATTCCACAAAACCATAGCCTTCATGCTGACCAGTGACTCTATCCCTTGGTGTGTGGATGTTGACTACTGGCCTTGCCTGGAGAGATAGTTCCCACAGCAGTGGTTTACTAACCTTCTCATCAAGGCCCCCCATGTGGCATCCTGGTTCCACTTGGATGGAGATCGGCCTAGAGGCCATGGTGGAAAAGCTCCCACTGTCTCCCATGTCAATATTTTTAAGTTTTTGTAAATATATAAACCACTTTTAAAGTCTATTAAATTTGATACAATATTGCTTCTGTTTTATATTTTGATTTTTTTGCCTGCAAGTCATGTGGGATTTTAGCTCCCTGACCAGGGATTGAACCAACATCCCCTGCATTGAAACATAAAATATTAACCACTGGACCACCACGGAAGTCCCTAGGAACCATTTTAAATAATTGTGTACAGAGTGACACTTCACCCTAAATACTTCAACATACATCTCCTAAGAATAAGGACACGGGACATAAACAGAACACCACTGTCACACCTATGAAGATTAACATAATTCTTCAATATCATCTCATGTATACCATATATTCAAGTTTTCCCAGTTCTCTCAAAATGGCTTTTTTAGCTGTTTTCTCTCTCTCTGTCTTTTTTTTAAATTTGGGATCCAACACACTTCCTCAGGTTGTTATGTCTCTGTCATCTCTTTACATTAAGAACAGTATTCACCAGTCCAGACACTGCCTTCTTTTGAAGAGTCCAGAGAAGATGATATGAATTTAACTAATTTCCTCATCATTAGATTCAGGTTGAACATTTTTGTTCAGGTCTTTGGATTCAAAACCCAATATCCTAAAAGCTCTTACTTATAGAAGAAAACAGCTAATACATGTGAATGGAATGATGTAATTTTTCTAAATTGCTACTTTGCAACCCTCAGGGAATATTTGATTCAGGCAAGCTTCATCAATAAATGCTAAAACCATTAAATGAAACATTATTGAGAAAAGGAATGCATACATGCCTTCCCCACAGATTACATATCAATCACTAAACTTTACTTTTGTAGTGGAGAAATCTGGTGGGTCATCTTAAACAAGTGATCAAATTTAACATCATCAAATAGTGGGACAACCAGATATTTTGATAATACAACAAGGGGAGTCAGATAACACTGTGAAGTGTCTTGAACCAGATTATTTCCACAAAACTTGTTTAAGCTTCCTTGTCTTCACTGCTTCCCTATTGGATAGTGTGTGTGGGCTTAGTCACTCAGTCGTGTCCGACTCTTTGTGACCCCATGAACTGCACCCTGCCAGGCTCCTCTGTCCATGGAATTCTCCAGGCAAGATACCAGAGTAGGTTGCCATTCCCTTCTCCAGGGGATCCTCCTAACCCAGGGACTGAACCCAGGCCTCCTGCATTGCAGGCAGATTCTTTACTGTCTGAGTCACCTGGACTAGCTGGGTTTCACAGACAGTTGCATTTTTGGAAGAGAGTTAGCCATCTGTTTTGTTTTTTTTTTTTCCAGTCCAGTAATTGACAACATAACCTGGATGTAGAGCAAAAAAAATGTTTAAATATATTTATAAAGATGAAAATGTACCTTGTTCTTGGACTTCCTTGGTGGTACAGTGGATAAGAATCCACCTTGCAATGCAGGGGATATGGGTTTGGTCCCTGGTCCAGAGAGATCCCACACGCCATGGGGCAACTAAGTCTATATGCCACAACTACTGAGCCTGTGCTCTGGAGCCCATGAATCGCAACAACTGAAGCCTGCATACCCTGGAGCCCATGCTTCATAGCAAGAGAAGCCACCACAATGAGAAGCCCACACACCACCATGAGAGAGTAGTCCCTACTCTCTGCACCCAGAGTAAGCCTGTGTGCAGCAACCAAGACCCAGGGCAGCCAGAAATAAATAAATATTAAGAGACATGAAGAACAGAATTTGAAGGCCCAATATATTCCTACCAGGATTTCTGCAGAGAGAACAGAGACACTTCAAAACAGGTAATATTCAAAAGATGATGACTGAGAAATTTTGAAAATTGAAGAAAGATGTGACCTGAATCATCATACATAAGAAGCACCCTGAGTCTTGAGTAGGATTAAAATTAAATTAAAACAAATACAAATCAAGACACGTTATAGTGAATCTGCAGAATACCAAAGACAAAGTATCTTAAAATCAGCCAAACAGAAAAGACTAATTATCTACAAATGAAAATTATTAAACTCTCAGCTGGCTTATCAGCAATATATCTTCAAAGGACTGAGGTAAATGAATGGCCAACCAAGAATCATACTCAAGTAAACTGTTATTCAAGAGTAACAGGTTAATTTCAGAGAAGGACTTTTATCACTTACAGATCTTCATTCAAAGAACTACTAGGGGACTTCCCTGGTGGTTCAGTGTAAAGAATCCGCCTGCCAGTTCAGGAGACATGAGTTTGGTCCCTGATCTGGCAAGATCCCACCTGCCGCAGAGCAACTAAGCCCGCATGCCGCAACTACTGAGCTTGTGCTCTAGAGCCCAAGAGCTACAACTTCTGAGCCCATGTGCTGCAACTCCTGAAGCCCACTTGCCCTAAAGTCTGTGCTCCACAAGAAGAGAAGCCACCACAATGAGAAACCAGTGCACCGTGACTAGAGAAAAGCCCATGAAGCAGTGAAGACCCAGTATAGCCGTAAATAAATAAAGATGTTTTTAAAAGGAACTACTCAGGGTCTGAAATGAAACAGATCCAGAGAGGAGTGGGATACAAGTAACATGGAAGCAATAAACAATGAAATTAGTAACTGTTTAGGTAAATTAAAAAAGCATTAGTGATTTTACATGTATTTATGTAAATATGTATACATATATTTAAATATACATATGTTTAACCAACTTGAGATGAGTCTTTTACAACTAAAAATTGGCAAAATATTGGAAATTTCATATAGTTCAACCTAACATAAAACATTTTTATGGGACTTCCCTGGTGGTTCAGTGGCTAACACTCTGTGTTCTCAATGCAGGAGACCCAGCTTCGAGTCCTCGGCAGGGAACTAGATCCCACACGCTGCAACTAAGACCTGGTGCAGCCAGTAAGTAAGTAAATATATAAAAAAAATTTTTAAACATTTTTATGAGTAGTTTTGTCTCTCTTATTCACTGTTGTACTTCCAGTGCTCAGAACACCGTTTGCCACATGGCAGGGAGCCTCAATAAATATTATCAATGAAGGGACTGCTTCACAGGAGATATTGGAAACAATGAAGAAAATATTAGACCAAAGTAGTGTGGAAAGTGGGAAAGGAGAGGTCAAAGTGAAAGCTTTCTGCAGTCTTTGCATTATTCAGAAAAAAGATAAGAATATTGATTATCTTTAGACTTTGTTAAGTCAAACAGAAAGATTAAAATTTCAAGGACAACCCATTAAAGAATACAAAGAAGAGATAACCTTCAAACTAGTATATGGGAAAAAGAGGCTAAAGAACATCGGATTGACTTCCAGTAAAGGCTGATGGATTGATTACATACGTTAGTGTCTGCTCTTTTCTCAAATCCCAATAAAATGTCACAGAAGTGCACTTTAAAAAAAAAAATGCATAAACCCACAAAGAGAATAAGAGATAAAAGGAATTTTGGAAGCTGGAAGACCTGTAGATAGTCAGACGGTAATAACTGAACACACCTGAGAAGATGGATTTTGAAGCAGCAGTGGAAAAGGTTCAGGAAACCCCCAGATCTGTATCACTAAACTCCTGAAAGCTCAGTCATTAGCAGCCACATATTCTTTTCAGCTGGGTTACTGTCCTTCCCCCCAAAGCAGCAGGAAGCCAGAGATTTATTCTCTGGAAAGAGTGAAAGAGCAGGTCTCTGGCCTGGGGAAAATGAGATATTGTTGTGGCCAGGATTTCTATACCTAAAAACAGAGGATTTAAGTAAAACTTTATATATTGAGTTATAAGACTCTCTCTTCACACACTATCCTTCCTTTTGGCCAAAATGTTGGCCTGTTTGGCTAAAGCTAAACAGAAAGGGGACTGGAACATTCTCCCTGTGTAATTAGTTTAAGCCAAAAAAATATTAATAGGCCTAAAGACACACTTTGGAGGGGTTTTGTGGTCAAGACGAAACACTATAAAGTGACCCATGGACTCAAGGCTTCACATCAGCTTCACTTTTTCTTCTAATTTACCATGAAATTTTTCTAACATATAGAAAAATTGAAAGAACAGAACAATGATCACCCTAATACTCTCCATCTAAACCCAGTAATTGTTAACATTTTGTCATGTTGACTTCCTCTCTCTACATATATATTTTATATGTATGCTTAACCCTTTGAAAGTTGCAAGTAGCATGTGCTTTTCCTCTAAACAACTTCAGCTTGCATATTCTAAAAATTAAGGACACTCTTCTACAAAGCCATGATACGGTTATCATACCTAGAAATATTAATAATAATTCCATAATATCATTGGATATACAATCTATGCTCAAATTTTCCCATTTTTCATTTAATAAGCTTTTTATTATTGCTTTGTTATTTTCTCAATCAAGATCCAATCAAGGTAGGGGGAGGGATAAATTAGGGTTTGTGGGATTAACATACACATACCTACTATATATAAAATAGATATCAACAAGGACCTACTGTCAACAGGGAACTCTACTCAATATTCTGTAATAATGTACATGGGGGAAAAAAATCTGAAAAAGCACAGATAAATGTATATATATAACTGAATCAGTTTGCTGTATGCCTGAAACCAATACAATATAGTAAATCAACTATACTCTAATGTAAAATAAAAGTTAAATTAAAAAAGAAGATTCAGGCAAGCTTCATGCATTGCCCCTGGTTGTCACTACTCTTTAGTCTTCACTGAATTATTCCCACATTTTTAAAAATGACGTTGACTATTTGAAAAGACCAAGCCAGTTGTCTTGTAGAATGTCCCATCTTCTTAAACTGTCTGATGGTTTCTTCGTAGTGTCATTAACCTTGTTTCTCTATCGTCTGTATTTCCCATCAGTTGGAATCCAGCTAGAGACTCAGTTATGTTCAGGCTATGTTTAACGTATTTCTGACAAGAATGTGCTAAAGAGATAGCAGGAACTTCACATTATATCACATCAGGAGAAATGCAGTGTCCAGGTGTCCCACTGTTAGGCATCCTAAGTTTCATCACTTGTCAGGATGGTGACGAGGAGGTCTCTTAGTTGTAAAGACATGCTGTTTCCCTTTGTAACTAACATATGATCCCTTGGCAATCTATTGTTCCTTGGCAACCTGATGAATTAGCACACATTCAAGATCTTTCTTTGAAATGACTATTTCATTGGAGGAGCTGCAAAATGGTGACTTTTATCATTTCTGCTACATGTGTTAACTGACATTCTATAAAGAAAAGCTCTCCCTTATCAATGGGGGTGAACTACAGTTCTTCCTGAACATCAGGGTAAATGCTTAACTGTTTCCTTTGATCAATTTATAGAAGAAAGTGAAAGTCACTCAGCCATGTCCGACTCTTTTTGACCCCATGGACTATACAGTCCATGGTCTTCCCCAGGCCAGAATACTGGAGTGGGTAGCTTTTCCCTTCTTCAGGGGATCTTCCCAACCCAGGGATTGAACCCAGGCCTCCCACAGTGCAGGCAGATTCTTTACCAGCTGAGCCACAAGGGAAGCCCAAAGGAAATGTTTACATACTCTCCTCAATGGTGGTAAATTAAATTTTATCTTTTTCTCTTGGTTGTCACTTTGGACTCAGGGAATTATTTTCTTTTTCAATTTTTGTGACAGTTCACACTCATTACAATACAGTATAGCCATATTTGATACTCAATCTCTTCTTAGAAATTTGGCTAGTATGAGCCCTTTCAAGCTACTCCTGTGTTCTTTTAACACATCCCATTTATAAGTCAGAATTCTTTAGAGAAACAGGACCAATATCTAAAGAGATTCATTATCAGGGATGCTGAGAAGTCCCACAATCTGCTATCTGTAAGCTGGAGTTCCAGGAAAGCTGGTCTAAGCTCAAAGGTCCAAGAACCAAGGGAGCCAAGGGTGTAAGCCCTGAGATGAACTCAAAATTCCAAGAAAAGGAGGTAGGGTGGGGGTGCTGATCATGTTAATCCCCAGTCAGAGTCCAAAAGTCAGGAGCTCCAATGTACAAGGGCTGGAGAAGGTGAATGTTCCAGCTCAAGAAGAGAGATGGAATTTGCCCTTCCTCTGCTTTTTTGTTTTATTCATAGCCTTCAACAATTGGATGATGGAGTCTTCTCTGGTGGTCCAGTGGCTAAGACTCTGTGCTACTAATGGGGGAGACCTGGTTTGATTCCCGGTCAGGGAATTAGATCCCACATGCTGCAACGAAGATCAAAGATCCTGAGTGCTATAACTAAGACTCAGTGCAGTCATATAAATGCATAAGTAATTTTTTTAAAAAAAGACTGGATGATGCCTACCCACACTGGGGAGGGAAATCTTCTTTATTTACTCCACCAGGTCAAATGCTAGTCTCTTTCAGAGATAGCCCTACAGAAACACCCAGAAATAATGTTTACCAGCTATCTGAGCATTCTTTAGCCAATCAGGTTGACACTTTGAGTTCTTCCTTGATTTCTGATGCAACTAGATTTCCCGAACTCACCTTGTCCTTAGTTTGCCCCAGATCTGGAACAGCCATTTCTGCAAGGGGACTTGGTTTGTTTTAGTGAAAAATGGTATTTATGAAGCAGGGTCCTGTGCTTAGCATAGCGTGCTCATTGCCATTGGGTTGATTTTGCTTGTAGGCTCTTGCAGTTAATAAACGGTATGAGATATATGAAAAACTTGATGACTTCTTATAGATATTTCTAATTCAAATTTTTAACTGCAGGATCTTTCTTTTAAAAGATTGTCTTATTCCTTTTCTCTTATGCATTAAATTGCTTTAAACTACAATACACATAAAATAGTTTCTTTTAGTTTATCATGTGTCTTTTAATTTTGCTTATTGGTACAAATTTGATCTTTTGTCCTGCAAAATATTTTTATTTTTGTATAGTCAAATTAATCTTTTCATTCACTGCTTTTGGATTTTTTTTTTTTTTGCTTTTTTTTTGCTTTTGGATTTAACGTCATAATTAGTGTGTCACTACTCTCAAGTTATAAAGTGAATCACCTATATTTTTTCTTTAGTACTTGTATGGCTTCATCTTTTCATTTAGATCCCTCATGCATCTGAAGTTTATTCATCTCATTTATCTTTCATGCTTTTGGAGTGTATGGTATGAGGAATGAATCCAACTTTATCTTTTCCCAAATAGCTATTTAGTTGTTTCAATACTGTCTCCCCATTAATCAAGATCTAATGTTTCTCACATATTAAATTTCCATTTATTCTTGGACCTACTTCTGGACTCATCATTCTGTTCTATTTGTTTGCCTCTTCATATGCCAATACCAGACTATTTTACTTTAGAGCTTTGTAGTATGCCCATGAGCGCTGTAAGAGTTTCCCACTTACAAGCAGACCATCAAGAATCATAGTACATCTAAAGAGAGTCTCTCATATGAAAAATATGGGCCAAAATAAAAAGTAGAAAACAGCAATGTACAGAAAGAGAGTCTTTACAGGGAGAAGAAAAGGAAAAAGGAAAAATGCAGAGAGATATAAGAAGAGATATTTTAACCATAAAACAAGAATAGAGTTTTTCTTTAAATGACAACATGGGTGGTCAGGGGGAAAAATAGCTCTTGGAAATTTAAAAAATTACAGAAATAAAATAAATCAAAATAAACAAGCCAAAACACAATAGGAGGATTACAACATAAAGAAAGTTGGTAAAGATGAAAATTTAGAATGTGAGAGAACCAATCCTGGAGCTCTAACCTTCAGACAATAAGAGTTCCAGTAAGAGACGGGTAAGGGAAACTGTCAAAGAATTACTCAGGAAGTTTTCTCTGAACCAAAGGAAATGAGTTGCTAGATTGAAAGGGCCCGTTGAGTACTCCCGTGCCTGGTGCAGTAGTTGCAAACAGACCCACCCCAGAGCATGACCACAAAGAGAAAAAGATGTTATGGACGCAAGTTCCTGTGCCTGAAACACAGTGAGGCCCAACAAATGGAAATGTTGGAGTTTGGAGCAAAGGAAGATTTATCACAAGGACCAAGCTAAGAGAATGTGTGACTCATGCTCAGGAACCTCAAAATCCCCAATGCTTTTGAGGGACAAGCTTTTAAAAGCAAAATAAGGGTTAGGGGCTGCGGGGTGTGTGATTTTCTTCTGATTGGTTGGTGGTAGGGTAACAAGGGCAGTGTTTCAGGAAGCCTGTGCTCAGCCTGAAGTTATCATCCTCCACTTGGGAGCGGACTGTGGCTCAGATCACGAACTCCTTATTGCCAAATTCAGACTTAAATTGAAGAAAGTAGGGGAAACCACTAGACCACTCAGGTATGACCTAAATCAAATCCCTTATGTTTATACAGTGGAAGTGACAAACAGATTCAAGGAATTAGATCTGATAGACAGAATGCCTGAAGAACTATGGATGGAGGCTCATGACATTGTACAGGAGGCAGTGTTCAAGACCATCCCCAATAAAAAGAAATTCAAAAAGGCAAAATGGTTGTCTGAGGAGGCCTTACAAATAGCTGAGAAGAGAAGCTAAAGGCAAAGGAAAAAAGGAAAGATATACCCATTTGAATGCAGAGTTCCAGAGAATAGCAAGGAGAGATAAGAAAGTCTTCCTCGGTGATCAATGCAAAGAAATAGAGGGAAACAGTAGAATGGGAAAGACTAGAGATTCTCTTCAAGAAAATTAGAGATACCAAGGGAACACTTCATGCAAAGATGGGCACAGTAAAGCACAGAAACAGTATGGACCTAACAGAAGCAGAAGATATTAAAAAGAGGTGGCAAGAATACACAGAAGAACTATCCAAAAAAGATCTTCATGACCCAGACAGTCATGATTGTGTGATCACTCACCTAGAGCCAGACATCCTGGAATGTGAAGTCAAGTGGGCCTTAGGAAGCGTCACTATGAACAAAGCTAGTGGAGGTGATGGAATTCCAGCTGAGCTCTTTCAAATCCTAAAAGATGATGCTGTGAAAGTGCTGCACTCAATATGCCAGCAAATTTGGAAAACTCAGCAGTGGCCACAGGACTGTAAAAGGTCAATTTTCATTCCAATCCCAAAGAAAGGCCATGCCAAAGGATGTTCAAACTACCACACAATTGTACTCATCTCACACGCTAGCAAAGTAATACTCAAAGTTCTCCAAGCCAGGCTTCAGCAGTATGTGAACTTCCAGATGTTCAAGCTGGATTTAGAAAAGGCAGAGGAACCAGAGATCAAATTGCCAATATCTGTTGGATTTTCAAAAAAGCAAGAGAGTTACAGAAAAACATCTGCTTCTGCCTTATTGACTATGCCAAAGCCTTTGACTGTGTGGATCACAACAAACTGTGGAAAATTCTTCAAGAGATAGGAATACCAGACTGCCTTACCTTCCTCCTGAGAAAACTGTATGCAGGTCAGGAAGCAACAGTTAGAACTGAACATGGAACAACAGACTGGTTCCAAATAGCGAAAGGAATACGACAAGGCTATATATTGTCACCCTGCTTATTTAACTTACATGCAGAGTACATCATGAGAAACACTGGGCTGGATGAAGCACAAGCTGGAATCAAGATTGCCAAGAGAAATATCAATAACCTCAGATATGCAGATGACACCACCCTTATGGCAGAAAACGAAGAAGAGGTAATGAGTCTCTTGATGAAAGTGAAAGAGGAAAGTGAAAAAGTTGGCTTAAAACTCAACATTCAGAAAACAAAGATCATGGCATCTGGTCCCATCACTTCATGGCAAATAGATGGGGAAACAATGAAAACAGTGAGAGACTTTATTTTCTCGGGCTCCAAAATCACTACAGATGGTGACTGCAGCCATGAAATTAAAACACACTTGCTCCTTGAAAGAAAAGCTATGACCAGCATAGTAAAGCATATTAAAAAGCTGAGACATTATTTTGCCAACAAAGATCCGCCTAGTCAAAGCTATGGTTTTTCCAGTAGTCATGTATGAATGTGAGAGTTGGAGTATAAAGAAAGCTGAGCACCAAAGAATTGATGCTTTTAAACTGTGGTGTTGGAGAAGACTCTTGGGAGTCCCTTGGACTGCAAAGAGATTAAACCAGTCCACCCTAAAGGAAATCAGTCCTGAATATTCATTGGAAGGACTGATGCTGAAGCTGAAACTCCGATACTTTGGCCACCTGATGCGAAGAACTGACTCACTAGAAAAGACTCTGATGCTGGGAAAGATTGAAGGCAGGAGGAGAAGGGGATGACAGAGGATGAGATGGCTGGATGCCATCACCAACTCGATGGACATGAGTGAATGAGCTCCGGGAGTTGGTGATGGACAGGGAAGACTGGTGTGCTGCAGTCTGTGGGATCGCAAAGAGTCAGACACTACTGAGCAACTGACCTAAACTGAACTTGGAACTCAGGAAAGGTCTAGAAAGCTGAAACCTTTTTCCTACAAACAAGAAACAGGAGACCAAGAAAGGATTTGAACCCAGGAGGGCCCCACAGAGTCCTGCTTGGTTTCAGAAAAGCAGGGATAGAAAGTATGTGTGTGTACAAGATGTGTATATGTGAAAAAGAACCCAATTTTCATTAACAATTAATAGATCATCATAAACCTAGAGCTAAAATAAACCTAAAACTGAAAAGTCAGGAATAATAACACAAGATATTCTAAGAGCCAAAATTTGTTTTTGCAGAGCAGAAAATGGAGATAGGCTTGAGAGACTTCTGTCTTTTCATACTAACTTGTAGACTTGTTGGACATTTAAAACTCTGTACTCTGGTGAAGTAAAAACAACATTTTAAAGTCCATAAAAAAATTTTTTAGGAAATACAGTACAACCAGGAGAAGTACAAGCAGAAAGATAAAAGAAGCAAAGGAGTATCATGGTAAATAAAAAATATAAAATAATATGATAGAAAGCAGTCAATAATCACAATAAAAGGAAACAGATTAAACCAGCCCATGAAATATCAAATCTAGAGCTAGACTGACTAGGTTAAAATGCTGACATAGATTAGTTCTGGGACCTTGGGCAAGTTATTTAACTTCTCTGTGCATCAGTTTCCTTATAAATAAAATGGAGACAACTATAGTATATAGTATAATTGATAGGTTCTGTGGGAAATAAGTGCTTTAATATATTAAAAAATAAAGGCACATATAGCAATCCTTGTCACGTGGTAGGTGCTATGTGAGAATTTATTATGGTAATTATTATTATTTTCACATCAGATTTTACAAAAATTCCAGTCATTTGCTATTTAAATAGGCAAGCTTATATCACAGAAGGGCTTCCCTTGTAGCTCAGTAGGTTAAGAATCTGCCTGCAGTGCAGGAGACCTGGGTTCAATCCCTGGGTCAGGAAGATCCTCTGGAGAGGAAATGGCAACCCACTCCAGTATCCTTTGTCTGGAAAATCTCATGGACACAGGAGCCTGGTGGGCTGCAGTCCATGGGGCTGCAAAAAGTTGGGCATGACTGAACAACTAACACTTACTATATCAGAGAAAGTAACTTTAGCAAAGGGTAGGGGGAGGGTGGAAGGCTTTAAAAAGACATAACAGGCAAAAATTAATCAAAAGAAAGCAGGTATAACAATATAATATCAGAACACACAAGCTTTGGGGCAATAAGGATTAGTTGAAAGAAAAGATCACCAGGAAAACATGTAATCTAACAGTATAGCCTCAAAAGATAGAAACAAAAAACTGCCAAGTCTCATGGGGAGCTTGACAAATTTGATAGGTGATTTTAGTTCCATTTTCTCAAAATTGATAGACTCATAGTAAAAAGATGTGAATAGTAGTCAAAAAACTTAATGTTTAGGGACTTTCCCAGCCGTCTAGGGGTGAAGACTCTGCCTTCCAATGCAGAGGGCTCAGGTTCTATCCTTGGTCAGGGAACTAAGATCCCACATGCTGTAGGGTGTGGCCAAAAATTAAAAACAAAAACAACAATATGTAAAGAACCCTGCACACCCCAGGAAACAGAGAATCTTTATGATCACAAGTACACACCTCAAGGGCAATCCAAGCATTATTTGTAATAGCAATAAAGAAAAAATAAAAAAACATGTACAAGATCTTGGTGAAGACAGCCATTGAACTGAGACCAACATGATTGGGACCTGGAAGGGCGGGATCACTTCCTGTGTTCCAGACACTCCGCTAGTTTCTGGAGGTGAACTCGGCACCACCTGACACTTGCCTGGCTAACACTGTGAACCCCGGGATGTTCCAAGTGCTACATAGCAAAGGACAGGTTCTCCGGGTGACAAAGGGAGGAGGTGCGATGCCCAGCATGAGAGCAGGCATGGAGGCTGGAAGCTATGCAATCCATAGCTTGTTGGGAAAACAGCGAAGTGCTCAGTATGGCTAGAGCGTGGTGTTAGGAAGCAACCCTTGAGGGTAGCCTGGGCATTTCTGCACATCTCAGTGCCCCTCAGAGTCTGGCCCAGTAGGATTTGAAAAGACTTGATAACAATAATCCCTCTATTGAGAACTTCCCTTGGGCCTGGTGTTTACCTTTACTGCCTGTAATGCTCAAGTCAATACTCTGAAATAGGTATTGTTATCCTCATTTTACTTACAGAAAAACTGAGGCTCCGAGAGATTTAGGAACTTGCTCGGGGTCTTGCCCTGGGCCCATCCTCAGTCTGTCTGACTCTGAAGTCCATGCCGAATATATCATCTCACATTCAGGGATAAGACACAACCCTGCTCGTGGGACCAGAACCACACAGAGCCTCTACATACCTTCCTGGGGGGCCCAGGCACCTGTGAGCTTAGAAGATGGTCGACTAGGTGTCAGGGATTTATGATTCAGTAGAAAGAGGGCTGTTGACATGCAGGGAAGCCAAGCTCCATGTGTAAGCTGATGTGGGCACAAGAATGGTAGCTCAGGGCCAGCCAGGAGATGGACAGCCAAGCCTAGGGACAGCTGTCAAGTCATCACAGGGAGTGGAGCCCCCCTCCCTCCTTGTTCCATCCCACACTTAAACATGCCACCTTGAGTGCCCACTTCTTTCCTGTCTCCTACAGAGGTAGAAGCAGCTCTAGTTATGCCAGAACATCAGGTTCTTGGGTCTTTAGTCTTGTCACCATGGTCTCCACAGGCCATGATCCATCGTGCCTGAGAAATGCCCCAGTAGATGTTTGTGTCAGGAAAGCCTGCTGGTGATGCAACAGATAGGTGGGAGCAGTGACGAGGACTCTGATACCACAAAATGTACTCAGCACATTTTGAGTCAACACAGAGATGGGAGCCAAGAAAGATAAGGATTTTAGTTGTTTGAGTGTTGTTTATGTAAACCCTCCTTTGTCACCAAAGATTTGAGGCTGCTGGCAGTGAAAACTGAAGTGATGATGAGGATGAGAGAGGGAGAAAACTCAGGATCAGTGAAAACAAAAATTGTAGAAGAAAAGCATGACGTGATAAAGCGCAAGACCTGAAGGACACAGGCACGGGCAATAAGGGATGACAAAGTTGCAACAGTTGACTTCCACGTTGGCTTTGGGTTTCTTGGAAATCCATGCAGAGGGAAATTCAGCCAGTTACATAATTGTTGTAAGCAGAAGAAGGAAACAGGTCAGAATCACAGGGAAAATAAAGCTTTCCAAACATTCAGCAGCAAAATAAACATCTCGATGAAACTTTATATACACAGACTTTTGAATCACATTAAAAAGTCACTGAGAAAATGGCAATTTTGCATAAAGTCAGGGTGAGGTAGTTCAAATATCTAAGCATCTGGTGACAAGATCTATGGATAGCATAAACAGTGCCTGAAAGTTTTGAGTAGGAATTCTTATCTTTTAAAATATTAGCTAGCATTAATAAATAGCTTTTTTATTAATATTTAAGAGTATATTATAGAGAAAGCATACATTACAGATAAGTAAATATATCATTTTAGACTCCCCAGTGGCTCAGTGGTAAAGAATTCACCTGTAATGCAGGAGCTGCAGGAAATGCAGTTTTGATCCCTGAGTCAGGAAGATCCCCTGGAGGAGGGCATGGCAACCCACTCCAGTATTCTTGCCTGGAGAATCCCCATGGACAGAGGAGCCTGGCAGGCTACTATCTTTGCTACAGGTCACAAAGTGTCAGACACGACTGAGCAGCTAAGCACGGCACAGCATATTATAATTTAACAATCTCTTCTTGTACATTGTGGTTTTTTTAATTTATAAAATTATAAACACCTCTGTAGTGAACATCTTTACAGCAAAATGCATGCATTCTGTAGTCATTCCTTTTATGTTAAATTTTAAATGGAAGAAAATTTTCTGAACAGATACATTCCTATTCACAAATCCTTTGCTGTACTACTGAGACCTCCCAGTATTAAGACCAGGTAGCCTCCCAGATTAAAACCAGTGGTTTAGACTCTAAAAGAAAGATGCACCACAAAGCCTTCAGTCATTTTCTGTCTCTGTCATGGACTCCCAGATATACATGGCAAATTGAGTGCATATATCGAATATATTTTTCTCTGAAATCTTCCTCAAAATATGGTAAAGAGATCTTTTATTTTTTTAGAAAAAAATCCATGGGGACAAAAATAATGCAGAAAAAAAAAGACCACAGCAAAATTTTAAAAGCTAGAAATCAGGTAGACAAGTTGCAACTAATTTAGTAGGACTGAGCAAGCTGATCTGAAGTTGGCAATGGGAAAAGATAAGTGCCAACCTGATTTATTGCACTCAATTCTCAAAGGCTAAGGAATTGTAATAAATCTGCTGTTAACCAATGTTACACCCACGTATGAACTAGCAATAGCATCCCTTTCTCAAGACACTCTACAGCCATCTACCAGAAGTTTGCCATAATAAATATACAATTCCATTATGCCTACAGTGTGGGAAAGGTGCCCTCAGAATTGTGCAGTGCACAGCTTGCCCATCTGTACATACCAGCCCTGACATGGATGCACCAGGGACCACTAAAAATAGAGATGAATGAAGAGACTGCTGTAAAATATGAAAGAATGGTTAAAACTACTTAGAAAAGTTAGCATTTCTTTCTAACCTTGGCAGAAGGCTGTAGGTTTATCCTCTGAAAAGGGAAAGACTGAATATTTGTGGAAGGAGAATGCCAGGCAGAGTTGAGGACAGAAGTATCATACCATAAATAAAGTGTGCCCTGTAAATGCTGAGTCCCATCCTGCTTGTTCCACTTGGCCCCAGGAACACCGTCATCCAGGCCTTTACTCTCCAGGCAGGAGAGAAGAGGAAACTGCCTTGGAAAACATAACCAGCTGAAAGGAAAATACCTAAATATTTTTACACTGGGGGCCCCCCAACTAAACATCCCAGTGGAACACCCAACAGAGAAGCTCACAGTACGTAGAGCTCCAAATCAGTTTTTAAATCCCCACTTTGCAGTAAGCAGACAAGCAAAAATTACCAGTCATTTGAGGAACAAGCCTAACATGAAAGCTAGAGACCAAAACAAAGATGTTAAAAAAGAAACCTGAGGGGACCTGCCTGGTGGTCAAGTGGTTAAGAATCCACCTGCCCGTGTAGGAGACACAGGTTTAATCCCTGGTCCAGGAAGATTCCACATGCCTGGGGCACCAAAGCCTGTGCTCCACAACTACTGAAGCCCCTGAGCCCTGGAGCCCGTGCTCCACAGAAGCCACTGCAATGAGAAATGCCCGAACCACAACTAGAGAATAGGCCCTGTTCGCTGCAACTAGAGAAAGTCTGCAGGTAGCAATGAAGACCCAGCACAGCCAAAAATAAATAAATAAATAAATGTTTTTTAAAAAGAACTTGGAGAAAATGAGACCATACAGGCAGAATTTTTTTTCATTTATTTTTATTGGTTGGAGGCTAATTACTTTACAATACTGTAGTGGTTTTTGCCATACATTGACATGAATCAGCCATGGATTTACATGTGTTCCCCATCCTGATACCCCCACCCTCCTCCCTCCCCATCCCATCCCTCTGGGTCTTCCCAGTGCACCAGCCCTGAGCACTTGTCTCATGCATCCAACCTGGGCTGGCGATCTGTTTCACACTTGATAATATACATGTTTCAATGCTATTTTCTCAGATCATCCCACCCTCGCCTTCTCCCACAGAGTCCAAAAGTCTGTTCTATACATCTGTGTCCCTTTTTCTGTCCTACATATAGGGTTATCGTTACCATATTTTTAAATTCCATATATATGCATTAGTATACTGTATTGGTATTTATCTTTCTGGCTTACTTCACTCTGTATAATGGGCTCCAGTTTCATCCATCTCATTAGAACTGATTCAAATGAATTCTTTTTAATGGTTGAGTAATATTCCATTGTGTATATGTACCATAGCTTTCTTATCCATTCATCTGCTGTTGGGCATCTAGGTTGCTTCCATGTCCTGGCTATTATAAACAGTGCTACGATGAACATCGGAAGGCAGAATTTTTAAACATACCATTGATATCATTAGAGAGTTAAAAGGATATATTACATTGATGAAACAAGAACATACCACAAAAAATTTACAGAATTTTAAAAAAAAGTAACTCTTGCAAATTAAAAACACAGTTGCATAAACCAAAAACTGAATAAAGAGTGAGGCTGTCTCCCAGAAAGGAGAGCATGCAGAGATGGAAGAAATGAGAGAAAAGATAAGAAAATTAGAAGACCTTGTTCAAGAAGTTCCTATTATTAGAAGAGATAGAAAAAAATGGCATAATCACCTTAAAAAACAATTAAGCATGATAAAGATGAACATACACATACTGTACAATTGAACAGGAAAAAAAATTGTTAAATTCATTCATTTATTCAACAAATATTTACTAAGCACCTACTAAGTCATTGTGCTGGGCACTAACTATACAAGAATAATAAACAAGACAGACAAGACCTCTGCCCCTCTCAGAAACTGACTAAGATTCTTCATCTTAAGGCAGCTGTGGAGTGTGGCAGATCTCAGACTCAATTTTGTCTACAAGGTTTGATGTTTCATGAAAGTAGTCTCTGGATAGATGATCTGTGGGCAGAACATGTGTATGAAGGAATTATAATCATTCTGTAACTCACAAGAGGAGTAAAAATTAGAACAAAGCTATGTTTAGGAAGAACCAATTTAATTTTGGTAGTCTTAAACAGAGTTGTCCAAAGATAGAATCAATTGTTTTGGGAAATGGTAAGTTGGCTGTCAGTGGAGGTGTTTGGTACTAAGTAGCAGGGACTTTCCTGGTAGTCCAGTGGTTGGGAGTCTGCCTGCCAATGCAGAAGATACAGGTTTGATCCCTGGCCCAGGAAAATCCCATATGCCTCAGAGCAACAAAGCCCATGAGCCACAACTACTGACTCCGTGTTCTAGACCCCAAGAGCCACAACTACTGAGCCCTGTAGAGTCCATGCTCTGTAACAAGAGAAGCCACCACAATGAGAAGTCCAAGCGCTGCAACAAAGAGAAGCTTCCGTTCACCACCACTGGAGAAAGCCCATGAGCAGCAACAAAGACTCAGTGCAGCCAAAAATAAACAAATAAAAATGTAAAAAATACTAAGCAGCATTCATTCACTCAACGATTGCATGATGGCCATGTTCCAGGCACTGGGGTATGCACTGTATACATTAGCTATTGCTGCAAAGCAAATCACCCCCAAATCTAGTGTCTTATGATGTCTCACAATTTCTGCAAGCCAGAGGCTTGACTGTGTGGTTCTGACTCAGGATCTGTCACGAGGTTGCAGGCAGGACGTTGCCTGAGTCTGTGGTCATCTGAAGGCTCCACCAAGGCTGGAGGATCTGTTCCAAGGTGGGTCACTCACACGCTGGCAAGTTGGTGCTGGCTGTTGAGGAGGGGCAGAAGTTCCTTCCTATGTGGACCCTCCATGGGGCTTCCTATGATGTCCCTCATCACAACATCACAACGTGGTGACTGTCTCTCCCCTCAGAGTCCAAGAGAGAGCAGGATGAAAGCCACTGTGGCCTTTATGCTCTACATTTGGAAGTTAGATACCATGACTTTCACAATAGCCTATTGGTCACATTGGTCAGCCCTCTTCAATATGAGAGGGACCACATGAGGTTATGAGTACCAGAGATAAGGATCAATGTCCGAGGCTGGCTACCACACTGTAGATACAATGATGAATGAACAAGTGGGGTGCCTCACCTCAAGAGACTGTTAGTGTAGAGTTGGGGTACTTGTTATAGATGATGTTAAAGGAACTAGACGGAGAAACAGGTGGATTCCTTCAATCTTAACATCCTGTGATTTTGTTCTCTAGGTCTTGGTCCTTTCCTCACCGTATCAATAAGCCACCATCTCAGAACCAGCAGCCCATGTTCTCATTCCTCTGACATGGGCAGTTCTGAGGTCTCCATTACTAGCTGCTTGTCACTACACAGCAAGATAACCAGGGTCCCACCCTTGGGCTCCCAGACACAAAAGTCCCCAGATAACTCCGCGCTTGCTGTTTCTGTCCCCAGAATCTGTCACTGCCTGTGTTCCTCCTCCCAGAGCACAGCCTGTCCTATGATACTGCCTGGAGGACACGGTGTCCCCATGTGGGAGCTGCTTTTGACCAGGCCCGCAAGCCCTCAACAGCAGCTATGCCCTGTGGTTTCAAGAGGAGAGCGCCCCCCCCTTTCCCCTGTTGTGTTCTTTTCTCACCAATCAGAGCCATGCCAACCAGCAGACAGTGGCATATGACCCCTCGGACCTTCTCAGAGTACTTTTGACCTTTGAGTTTTGGGGAGGGATGCAGGGATGTGGTTAATGTCTCAGCCTGGTCCACGCCAGTCCTGGCTGATGATCCTTTTTGGAGCACTAACCCATGTGCACAGAGGAGTCTATTATCTTTAGGTCACCCAAGGAGCCAGAGGTCACTGGGGGAGCTTCAGTCCTAAAAGTCTGGGGGCACTGCTGGGATATACTGATGTGGGCTGCACCAGAATCCAGAAAACGTTCTTCTTTCTAGAGAAACTCTGGCAACTATTTATTAATATTTGTTTGTTTCTAGATAGCTAGTGGAAGTTACTGTAACACAGGAAGCTCAGCTTGCTGCTCTGTGACAACCTAGAGGGGTGGGATGGGCTAGGGGGTGGGAGGGAGGTTCAAGAGAGAGGGGACATATGCATACCTATGACTGATCCACATTGTTGTATGGCAGAAACCAACATTGCAAAGCAATTATCCCCCAAATAAAAATAAAAAAGAAATGAAATTCTGATAAATACCCTACAATACAGGTGTACTCTGAGAACGTTATGCCAAGTGGAAGAAGCCAGACACAAAAGTAAAACTATTGTATGATGTCACTTACATGAACTACCTAGAATAGGCAAAGTCTAAGAGACAGGACAAGCCATCAGCAGAAACTGGAGTGGAGGAGTGATAATGGGTAATTGCTTTATGGACACAGGGTTTCTGTTTGGGTCACGAAGAAATTTTGGAGATAGTGGTGATGGTTGTACAACATTGTGAATGTAATTAATGCCTCTAAATTGTACACTTAAAATGGCAAATTTTGTGTTATATATATCACAATAAAAATAAAACTAAAACATCATAAAGTCCCAACACTACATAAATCTATGAAGTGGAAAGCAAAATCCCATTCTCCCGCAAACAGACCTGTTGAATTTACCGTCGAGGCCTATCGATGTCTTTCTTCTGTGACAGCCCCTTGTGCAGTGTGCATCCCCCCTTCTGTCTGGGGCCCTGGACAGAGCTCACTGTTCTTCTTATGCTGGGCTCACCCTGGAGGCACCACAGCCTGTTAGTTAAAAGTCATACTCTCTAGCTGGATGGCCTGGGTTCCCATCTCAAATTTCCACCACTGCTAGATCATGTGCTTCATCATCCTGAACTGCCCTTTCCTCACCTACTGCATCTTTGAAGTCTCTGTCTGTTGTGAGGATTGTATGAGTCAATGTGGTACAACAATTTTTAAAGACACCTAGCATTAATGCGTGTCAACTTTAGGGCCATCTCTGTAGTTAAAAGTTCTAGAAGCTTCTGCCACTGGTTGCTCTTCATTGGCCACCATTTTGGGGGTGGGGCAGGGTATAGCTTCCTCTTTCAATCCTTGATGTCCCTTGGTATTGTTCCCTTGAAAGGCCTAAACTCCATTCTGGGAAGTTCAAGTTATTTGGGACAAAGGCTTGAACTGGCTCTTCTCTGGGGCTCCCTCCTGGGAGAGCCCACCTCAGATCACAGCTGGCTGTGCTGGTGAGACTGCTTGGGGCTGAATTCTCTTCCCCTGCCTCCTGCCCCATTTACATTTTTTTACATTTAAAATCTCTCAGTCGTGTCAGACTCCTTGAGACCCCATGGACTATACAGTCCATGGAATTCTCCAGACCAAAATACTGGAGTGGGTAGCCTTTCCCTTCTCCAGGGGATCTTCCCAACCCAGTTGTTGGCAACTCCAGCCCCAGACCAACAGGCCCCTTTGCAGGAGGCTCCTCGGCAGAATTCACCAGGGCCCCCAAGCGCCTACTCCTCCCCACCTCTTAGGACTCTGACACGTCTCTGGGCCCCATTCCTCGACTCTGGAGATCATGGGTTTGGCATTAAAAAAAAAACCTCTGAAATAAGCAAGAATGGATTTTATAACAGAAGTGAGGTGGGGTGGGTGGAATAAACCAAAATTCACCCAAATAAGTCAGATTAAAGGCACAAAAGATCTTAGACCAGGAGGGACAGTCTTCCCCACTGTGCCGTGAGCTCCCCAGAGCCCAGGACCTCGTCCTGACCACATTGGTGGTGCCCTCGGGGTAAAGCCCAGTGTCGGATTCTTTACCACCAAGCCACCTGGGAAACCCACCAGACCACCAGGGAAGTCCAAAGCGTGACATCTTTATCCACCTCCCCTTAGGGCTCTCCCCACACCCCTCTCAGCACACCCTGCCCCCGTAGTCTCATCTCCCAGCAACCCAGTCGCTCTAAGCATCCCCTGCGGACCCATCTAAGCTTTGCTCGCGGTGCTCCCTGCCGCCCTCAGCTCCCACAACACCAAGAAGCCCCACTGTAACCACACTGGACTAGTTTCTCAGCAGCTTTATTGAGAAGCGAGAGGGAGCATCACTTTCCACTGGACATGTATCCACAGGTCTGTACAAGAACTGCTTTGGGACAGACAGACAGACAGGGGGCAGGGCAGGGCAGGTGTCGGTGGTGGGGCGGGGGCACCAGGGGCAACTCAGCCCCCCAGAGAGGCGGGCGCCTCCTCCTGCGCGGGGAGGGCGGGGGCCTGGCTCTCTTTCTCCTTGAGGGTGTTGAAGAAGCTGCTGACCTTGTCCCTCAGATCTTTCTCCAGGAAACTCAGGTGATCTTCCACGTCCCCCGCCAGGGGGCCCAGCTTCTGCCTGAGCGCGTCCAGCTGCTGCACCATGGCCTTGTTGAAGGTCTCGCCGTAGGGCCCCACGGTGCGGCGGAAGTCCTCCACCTGCTGCTCCAGGTGGCTGCTCAGCTCGGCCAGCGACTTCTGCAGGCCCTCGGCGTTGCCCAGCTGACTGCCATGCACGCTGCTGACAACGGGCACCAGCCTCTGCCGCAGCTCCTCGGCTTTGGCCGAGATCTTGGCCTTCAGCTCCTCGGCATGCTTCTTCATCTGAAAGGCCAGGCCCTCCAGCTGGTGGTTGAGCTTCCCCTGGACGTCCTGAGCATAAGGGGCCAGGCTGCGGCGCAGTTCCTCCAGGTTCTCATCGATCTTGGTCTGGAGCTGGTCCGCGTAGGGCGTCAGGTGCCCCTTGAGCTCCTCCACTCGCTGGTTGACCGTGGCCTGGAGCTCCTCGGCGTAGGGCGCCAGCGAGGCCTGCAGCTGGTCCCTGTTCTGCCGCATCACCGTCTCCATGCGCTGCGCGTAGACCGTCAGCTGGCGCCGTAGCTGCTGCGCCTGGGTGTCGACCTGGGCGCGCAGCTCCTCTGCGTATGGCCCCAAGCGCTGCTGCAGCTCGCGCACGTTGTCCCCGATCTTCTGGCTCACCTCATTGGCGTGGGGCAGCAGCCGGGCCCGCAGCTCCTCCAGCTCCTTCCGAATCTCCTCCTTCAGCTTCTCGGAGTCCTTGGTCAGCCGTTCATGCAGTTCCGTGGCAAAGGGCACCAGCTTCTTCTGCAGGTCGTCCGTGTAGGTGCTCACTTCCCCAAGTTTATCTTGGAAGAGGGTGCTGCGGGGAAAGGACGCAAGGGGGCCACCGTGAGGCTTGGCATTCCCGCCTGCGGGCTAAGTCGCTTCAGTTAGCGCAAAGTGTCCGACTCTTTGCGACCCTTGGACTGTAAGCCCGCCAGGCTCCTCTACTGGGGCCTTAGCTCTTTCCATACGGCTCACCTTTCACACACCTGCCTAAGACAGGTCAGCGTGCAGAACAATGAGTTCACCCATCTTTTCCTATGGTGGATGGTGATTTAAGCAAGTGGATGTAATTGGTCAATGTAATACATTGACCTTGTACCTCTGGATCTCCCCTGGAGCTTGAGTCACAGTATCTATTAATACCTATCATGTGAGCTGGAGCAGTGGGCTTGCCTCTCCTTATCTGTAAAGCAGAAGGAGTGGACTTTGAGGTCCTTCTCAGCCCAGGTGTGCTGTGGCTGTGTGCACACCACATGTGCAGAGATCACATGTGATGTTCTGGGCCTCTTCTAGCATCTTCTAGTCACACCGTGCACTGGTCTCCCTCCCGTGTGACACCCCCAGAGGCTTCCCAAATAGCCTCACCCCTGCCCTTCCCATGATTTCACAGAGGCCTGTCCTGGAATGTATTAGAAGCCAGCTCATGTGACATTTCTTTCCCTCCCTTTCTTCTGGGAGCCTCAATGCTAAGATGTGGCCATTTGTCACACTCTGGAAAGTTAAAGTGAGAGATTCCCTGGTGGCCCAGTGTTAAGGACTCAGCAGTTTCACTGCTGACGGCCAGGGTTTGATCCCTGGTCAGGGAACTAAGATCCCACAAGCCATTGCTGCTACTGCTACTGCTAAGTCACTTCAGTCGTGTCCGACTCTGTGCGACCCCACAGACGTCAGCCCACCAGGCTCTCCCTGGGATTCTCCAGTCAAGGACACTGGAGTGGGTTGCCATTTCCTTCTCCAATGCATGAAAGTGAAGTCATTCAGTCGTGTCCAACTTTTAGCGACCCCATGGACCACAGGCTACCAGGCTCCTCTGTCCATGGATTTTCCAGGCAAGAGTACTGGAGTGGGGGGTGCCATTGCCTTCTCCGCCCACAAGCCACAGGGCATGACAAAAAGAAAAGTTAAAGCAGGGATTATTCAGTCCAGCCTTCCTTATTTGCACACATGAATACCAGGATCCAAGTCTGGAGACCTCTGGTCACCCAGTGAGTTGATGGCAGGACAGTGGGTATCCTAAGCTCAGGTCCCCTGCCTCCGAGTCCAGCCCTTGCCCACACATTGCATGGCCTTAAAGAAGCCCTTCCCTGCCAACTCTGCCCCCCTTACTTGAGCTGCTGGGTGAGCTCAGACTTCTGGATATGTTCCACCGCCTTCTTGGCATTGTTGCCCAGCTGGCTGAAGTAGTCCCAAATCACAGTGGCCACCTGGTCGGCATTGACCTCCGCCTGGGCTCCTGGGTGGGAAACAGAGCAAATTCATGAGCGCCGTCTCCTTCCTTGCCCCTCTGCCCCAGCCCTGAGCTGCAGACTGGATGTTGGGGGGGGTGCCATCTCCTTCCTTGCCCCTCTGCCCCAGCCCTGAGCCGCAGACTGGATGCTGGGGGGGGGGGGGAGCCCAGCCATTGATTTTTCTCTCTGCGCTTGGCTAGTTAGAAGCCACAGGGGTATGTAAAGCTGGGGTAGCACGCATGCCACGGAGCCCAGCACTGTGAATGGACAGCACTCCTCAGAGCTGAGTGGCAGCTGGGTGACCCCCTGCATCCAGCTGTGGGCTGACAGACACTCGGAACTGTCCTCTTGCCCTGGCCCCAGACTCACCGCCCTTCCCTGCCTGACGCAGCAGATGGGTCCTGCCTAAGAGTGCCATCTGAAGGCAGCTCCTACTCACCGGTGACAGCCACCAGGGCCAGGCTCAGGACCACAGCCTTCAGGAACATCCCGGGCTCCTCGCTGGGCTGGGAGAGTCTCTTACTGCACCAGATCCTTCCTGGATTCAGAGGGGCCAGAGCAGAGGTTCTCAGGCAGCTCACTGTGCTGCTGTTGGAACTGATTGAAGCTCAGAACCAGTCAGACATTTAAATCCTCACGGGGCTGCCCTCCCCACCTTCCTCCCCAGTGTGACTCCACGCTGGAAGGTGACACGTTCCCAGGAGGCCTCTTGGACTTTTGTGACCCTTGGACAACGTGGAAGCTGATGCAGACTGGGGCTCGGGCAGCATTCAGAAGCAGCTGTTCCGAAGGTGTGCCCCACCCATCATTGAAGGGGCCAGGAGCCAAGGGAGGAATGAGGCTGAGGGAACACCTGAGCGCAGGACTGATAAACTACCCAGAAGCCCTGTGGCAGCTCTGGGTCTATGCTCGGCTTGGGTGGGTGGGGGGGCAAAGTTCACAGTTCCTCTGTCTGCCCCAGTGAAGGGCCCCCACTCCCACATCCCCCAACCCTGACTCCAACTCAGAGCACCAGACTCTGGACTGGGACACCCAGGGCCACAGATGGGCTAGTGAGCTGAGATCCAGGGCTCTGGTCAAGGTGAGCCCGGGAGGAGGCGACCCCTGCAAGCCTTTGGGAAGGTGGGTGGAGGGGGGGGGGTGTCCTGTGTTGAAGGTGTTGATTGTGACTGTGCTTCACGTCCGCCACTGCCAACTGTGTCACCTTGGTCCAGTGAGTCAACTTGGCCCAGCTCTGGCCTCATTTTCTCCTTTAAAAATGGGATTGTTGGGTGTAGTAAATGAGACATTACTGGTGAAATGAGTAGTATTGTGCCTGGCAGAGTAAGCACTGAAAAATAGCCATTACTGTTGTTAATAAGAATATTAACTATTTTCTGGATTTGGACCAAGCAAGGAGTACAGTAGCATGCTTGCTGCTCCAGTGAGAGTGGCAGAGTGAGACCCCACTCTCTGGGGCACAATGCAGGGTGAAGGGCAGACTGACCCGAGGTCTGATTCCTGCCCACCACCTCCCTGGGTGGCAGTAGTCAGCTTGTGATGAATCACAAGACCCGAGGCTCTCAGGGCGCCTCTCATCAGGAGATGGGGAAGGGGGGCGGTGGTGGCATCCTGATCTTCTACTTGGACTTCCAACATCCTCTGCAAGTGAGGTCACACACAGAAAGACATCCAGCAAGAAGGTGGCTCATCCTGACCAGTCTGTGCCCCTCTGCTGGACCACACACATCACCTTGGGTGACAAGGAGATGAAATCCATCGTATTACACTGTTGGCTGCCCTCCATGAGCACCATGCCCCGCACATGGATGGGCTTCTATAATCTGCCACTGCAAGAGTCCGCAGCTGGGCTGATCCTGACTTCCCGTGTCTCCACTGTTTCATAGACCAGGAGCAACTTGATGTCTCATGGGGTTGAAGATAGCTTGTACCCCTTCTGTAGAGTCCCCACTACCTGGCAGTGTCCCACCCCACCGATGGTCACCTCCAGCGTCAGGGAGCTCCTCCTTCCAGGAGCACCCTGGGCCATCTTGTAGTACTTTATTAAGGCTTCTGATGCTGGAGTTGGACTCCTTGGCTTTGCATGTGGGCTCCATACATACTGACTGGGTGACCTCAGCCAAGTCTCTTAACTTCTTTGAGCCCCATGTGCCTCAGTAGGGCATAAAACAGTGCATGCCTTCTGGGCTTCAGGGAGTCAGGGAGATAATCTGAGTAATGCTGGGAACTATGCCTGGCCCACAGTCAGCGCTCATCAAGCACAAGCCGTGTTTTGCCCCTGAAGACTTCACCGCGCTGCAACACTCCCAAATGAGGCAGAGTCCTGCCTGGGCTGGGAGCAAAGGTAGTCGCTCACCTCTGGCCTCATCCCTTTCCCCCTTAATGGACCAGAGGTGAGCAGGTCAACGAATCACCAAGGACTCTCAGTTGAGTTTGCCGTCACTGAATGGGAGTGTGTATTTCTGTTTTTTGGCCATAATGTGTGGTATGCAGGATCTTAATTCCCCAACCAGAGATCCAACGTGCGCCGCCTGCAGTGGAAGTGTGCCGTCTTCCACACAGGACAGCTGGGGAGGTACCAGAGAGCATGCTGTGTATCAGTCTGTGAACAGATTAGTTCTGGGCGGTGGGAGAGAATGAGAGGCCCCTGTGCACCGTCTCAGATTGTTTGAACTGCTGATGGAAAGGACATGAGTGCGGGCAGCTCCAGCAGACCCTGGCCCTATGAGTCAGGGCAGAGCCACATGGGTGGGCACAAAGGGCTGTGTGACGTTGGGTGAATCATATCCCTTTCTGAGCCTCAATCTCCTTATCTGTACAAGACAGACAGACCTAATGGTCAGTGAGGTGACGAGGCTGAGAGTCTAGCATCACCTATGGCCACCCTCCTGCCCCATCAACAGAGATCAAACTAGTGGGCAGCCCGAGCCCAGAATCAGGAGGGAACGGCTCAGGCCCAGCCAGGGACGGGCAAATCACATGGACGCAGGGCCCCATGTTTGCTCCACACTGGCTGTCCACCCAGGGCAGAGCTCAAAGTGGGTGGCTCCTGGGTGGGAAGATCTGGGTGAGACACTAGGAGGAACTTCCAGCACAGAAGGCCATGGTGAACCAGGGCCTCTGGCTGGCAGGGCTGAGTCAGTGCTGCCCAGTCCAGCCTTGTGGCAGGGGCGTGGGTCACAGAGGCTCATGAGCTAAGCCTCACTCGCACACAAGTGGAAGCAGAGAGATTTAGTCTAACCCTCGAGGACCATTTTTGGCCCCAGCTGGTCAGACCTTCTCCTCTCCGTCCTCCTGCCCCTCCTCCCTGCCCGCTACCAGTTATAGGGGCCATGGCTGGAGCAGCATCCTCATCCCAGGGGAGCTATGCTGGGGGGAGGGAGAGAAGAAGAGAAGGAGAGGCAGCTTAGGCTGGACCACTGATCAGACCCTTCCTCAGATAGCCCTCCTGGGACCCAGCTGGAGCTGCTGGGAGGGGCACAGGCACACAGAGGCACCAAGCCCTTGGAATGAGATAAGGTCCCGGGCCCCAGGGCATGTCAACCCAGCTGCAGAGGCTGGTTCTCTATCCAGCTTGACACCATGCTGCTGGGTCTCTCTGCCCACATCTTCTGACCTCCCTGGGCTCACTGGCCCATTGCGGCCCAGGAGAGAGAGGGCGGCCTCCTCCAGACGCTCCACACACATGGCAGGAGAGTTGGAGGAACCAGGGCCCAGGGCTCCAGCCGGTCCACCCCAGCATGTCCCAGCCCAGCCTGGAATCTGGACTCCCACTGCGACCCTCACTTCTGGGGAGAAGGAACTGATCAGAATGAAGAGGGAAGTGGGCACAGCTGCCCTCTCTCTTCCCCAACGTCCAAATCCTTGAGGACCTCCCAATCACCTTCCTCTCCTCCCCACCCCATCACCACAGTCTGTGCTCAGGAAGAGGCTGAAACTGATGCACTCTGAGTGACTGATAAACCTCCAAGGGCCTCATCTCTCCATGCGGTTTGGTCCCAGTGTGCATATTAGAAGACTTGGCTTCTGGTTCCCAACTCTGCCATGGGTGGAATATGGGCACCTGGGTATGTCTCCAGCCCTGCCTTCGGCTTCTGCCTATAAAATGGGCTTAATAATGTCTGTGCTGTGTACTGTTGCTGAGTCATGTCTGACTCTTTGCAACCCCAAGAACTTCAGCTTGCAAGACTCCTTTGTCCATGGGGATGTTCCTGGCAAGAATCCTAGAATGGGTTGCCATGCCCTCCTCCAGGGGATCTCCTCAACCCAGGCATCAATTCCAGGTCTCCCACATTGCAGGCAGATTATTTACCTTCTGAGCCACCAGGGAAGCCTGTGAATACTAGAGCAGATAGCCTATCTCTTCTCAAGGGGATCTTTCCAACCCAGGAATCGAACTGGGGTCTCCTGCATTGCAGGCAGATTCTTTACCAGCTGAACTACCAGGGGAGCCCTAATAATGTCTACTTTGCAGGAATCATTTGCATTTTAGCAGATAACCAGGTCTAAGTGAAAGGAATGAATCTCTAAGGAGAAATTTCAAGTTTTCGCCACAGATAAAGAATTCTGAAGGTAGAGCTAGGTCACTTTCTCGGGCCTCTGACTTCCCATGGTGGGTTTAGTTGCTTCTTCCTGGTAAGATGGCCACCTGCCCAAAGCCCTAATTCTGCATTGGAGGCTCCTCCTGCCTTCAGACTATGCTGTCTAAGGAAGCACAGGTGTTTGGGAGAAAGGAGGAGAGATTTATTGAGCCCCGTTCATGGACCAGCTGCTTTTACATATCTCTTTTTTTTTTTTTTAATTTTTTTATTAGTTGGAGGCTAATTACTTCACAACATTTCAGTGGGTTTTGTCATACATTGATATGAATCAGCCATAGATTTACACTTATATACATATCTCTTATATTTCACAACAATTCTGGAGTATCAGTGTTCTAGCCCCATTTTACAGAGAATAATATTGAGGCACTGAGCTGTTAGACCTCTGGCCCTGGGTCATATCTGTAGGAGTGAAAGGCACCATTTAAACCTAGAATTTCCTGGCTCTGAGACCTCACTGGAAGACAGAGCTCCCTAATGCTGCCATCCAGGCTGCAGCTCCTGATGTGAGCCCAAGGGACACTTCACCTCAGGAAGAGGCCGGGCATCTCCCAGACAGCTGACTGTCCCTTCGAGCTCATCAGGCCCCTCTCTCCACTACACCAGTCTCACCACAGCCTTGACTGCCACCCCAGCCAGGGGACTATGAAGACTGGTATTTCTAAGCTGCGGAAGTTGAGGTCTGAGGTCGAGAGGTACTCAGCGCTGGCCTCAGTCCCAGCTGCACAGTCTGCCCCTTGGGGACGTTATCAGTGAGTCCAGAGGGCAAGATGAGGAGAGGGGGGTGGTAAAACAGAAGGCCTGGGGCTCAGAAGCCTTTGACCTTCTCCCACCACCCCCTGCTAGAGGGATCAGCTCAGGAAATTTCTGCGTCAGCTGCACCCGGGACTAAAGCCCAGAGATGGAGATCCTGGGGAGGGGGCTGTGGGCACTCAACTGTGTCCCACCTCCTGCACAAGCCCCTGCCCACAGGTCTTCTGTGACTTCACTCTAGACTCCCCAGCCCAGCCAGCTGAGTTGTGTCCAAGTCTGAAGAAGCCAATTCCCTTCTCACTTCACCCCCACTTCGCAGGCTGTTGTCAGGGCTTAAAGTGGGGAAGGACCTGGAAGCCCAGGGCGAAAGGACAATGTTTGTCCCCCAATCCCTTCTCCCATCTCACCAGCCCCTCCCTGGGGAAGCAGGCTGCTCAGAAGGAACGGGGTCACCCCAGTTCCAAGCCATAGGGGTGGCAGAGAGCAGGGTGGGCACCTTCAGCTTTCTAGAGATTTCCCAACTCCCAGCAGGCCTGGGTGCCTCTGGCCACCCTCTGTCAGGGTCTGGTCTAGGTTGATCAGCAGGTGACCTTTGCCCGGCTGCCTGGGCCCACACGCTGCCCTGTGTCCGGGGGACAATATAAAACAGGTCAGAATCCTCTTGCCTTCGTACGCAGTTCATCCCAAGAAGCAGCCGCTCCAGGTAAGGCTCCCTGAGGGGTTGGGGGGAGAAGGGGAGCAGGATGGGGAGGGGCAGGTGGGGGTCTGTGCCCAGCCAGCGAAGCCTAGAGAAGCGCTTGTAGAGCTGGGGAAGCCTTAAGTCTTGATGAGTGCCTCTCCCCAGGCATTTTGGGGAGATCGAGGTCCCTAGGGGAAGGTCACTTGCCCAAAGCTACCCAGAGCCTAGTGGTGGAGCTGGGACTGGCACTGGCTCCCTTTGCTGCTCGCTCTGCATGTTTAGGATTAGAAAACTCAGACAGCCCAGTCGTGCCCCAGACAGAAAACCTGAGCCCTGGAGAGGGCAGAGAGTCACCCAGAGTCACTCAGCTTGTTAGTGGCAGAAACCTGGCCAGAATCCTGGTGTCTTGATTCCTGGTCTGGGGGTTTCCTGCTTCATGCCTCCCCCCACTTCCTCTGCCCTGGGTCCCCCAGCCCCTCTCTGAAAGCCCATAACCTCCCCCACATTAGCCCTCTCTCCTCCCGACTTGACCCAGCCCAGGCCCTGCTTTAGGGCCACTGCATCTCCCCAGGGAGGGCCGCCTGGTTGGGGTGGCAGGTGGTGGGGGGGTGGGGACTTGAGGAAGGGCTCAGAGGACCCTTCCCTGCAGGAACCAAGGCACCATGCGGCCCCGGCTGCTCCTTGTTGCTGCCTTCCTGGCTCTCCTGGTCTTGCCTGGTAAGCAGCCGGTGGGGACTGGGCGGGGTGTGGGAAAGGGGTGGCTTGGCAAGTGGCTGGGGGATACCAGACCCCAATGGGGGGCTGGGCAGGAGCCAAGGGCTCCCCAGAGGCTGATCCACCGCACTCAGTCCTGCTCTCCTCATAGAAGCTACCAGGGCCGAGGAGGAATCCCTTCTGGACAAAATGCAGGGCTATGTGAAGGAGGCTACCAAGACTGCCAAGGATGCCCTGAGCAGCGTTCAGGAGTCCCAGGTGGCCCAGCAGGCCAGGTAAACCCTCACTTTCCTGCCTTTGGTCGCTACCTGCCCGGGACTTGGTGAGAGCCCCCATGGGGGACCCGTGTCTCTCCCACACCCACCTAGGACCTGCGCCTCGCTGAACCTCCTTTCTCTCTGTAAAACAGGCCCCCTTGCAGGGAGAGATGATGGAGAGGCACCGCATCCCACCTCGCCTCCCTTTGTCATCCTCCTTTCTTCCTCCTTGCCCTCACTTCCATTTTCCTTTTCTGATAATCTGATTGGAGGTTTGGATCCACCCAATGGAATTTCTGGGGCTTCTCTGGTAGCTTAGTTGATAAAGAATCCACCTGCAATGCAGGAGACCCCGGTTCGATTCCTGGGTTAGAAAGATCCCCTGGAGAAGGGAGAGGCTACCCACTCCAGTATTCTTGGGCTTCCCTTGTGGCTCAGCTGGTTAAGAATCCGCCTGCCATGTAGGAGACCTGGGTTCGATCCCTGGGTTGGGAAGATCCCCTGGAGAAGGGAAAGGCAACCCACTCCAGTATTCTGGCCTGGAGAATGCTATGGACTGTATAGTCCATGGGGTCGCAAAGAGTTGGACACGACTGAGCAACTTTCACTTTCAAAGCAATTTCAGCCCAGTGTGTGTGTGTGTGTGTGTTTCTGACTTGTTTCAAATCCTCAGGCCCATGTGAGCAGAAGTCGGTCCTTCCTCTCCCACCTTGCCCCTGCCCACCAGTCCTCTGCTAGCCCCACCCACCTTCCCCACCTCCACTCCATCTGCATTGGCATTTCCATAGCAGAGGTGTTCACAAACACTTTTAGTCCTCAGGACCTACTATAGAGTGGATATTATTTCCCCATTTTGCAGACAAGAAAACCAAGGCCCACTTAACCAAGTGACCTGCCCCAGATCACACTGCTAATCAACCCTCTGATGACTGTCCAAATGAGAGACTGCCTCCCTCTGCCCCACCCCGCCTGGAGCCACCAGGATGTACAATTCTAGGGGGCATCATTCGCCTCCACTAGAATGGCAGTCCTGACCTTACACGTCTCCCAAAACTGGAGTCACCCCTCTCCAGCTTGCTTCAGATCCACCATCTGCCCACAGCTGGAGAAACTCTGGGGAACCTTGGCTGTGTTCCCATCATTACCCTCGGCATCCTTTCCTGGGGTGCAGCTATAGGGGGTCCCAGCCTGAGGTCTTGGGGCATTGCTGGGAGGGGTTGAGAGGGTGGGGGGGAGTGCCAGTGGGGGTAGGGTGGGAGCCCCATAGTTGTCACTGCCTAGAGACAACTCTCACCCCCACCCCATCTGCTCCCCTCACTTTTTTGACCCCCAGAGACTGGATGACTGAGAGCTTCAGCTCCCTGAAAGACTACTGGAGCTCATTCAAGGGCAAGTTCAGTGACTTCTGGGAGTCTGCCGCCAGTCCGACACAGTCTCCACCCTGAGGCTGTCTGAGATCTCAGAACCCCAAGTCCACCCGTCTATCCATCCTACTAGCTCCTTGGGTCTAGCAGCCTCCCAGGGCTGCCCCCAAAGGTCACTTACAAGAACCGCATTCTCAGTGCCCTCCCCCTCCCCCGAGACCTGGCCCACCCCAGTGTGTGCTGGCCTTCCAATAAAGCTGGATGAGAAACTGCCGTGAGCGGGGTGTCCTGCACGTGTCATGTATGTTTGGGCCGAGAATTCGTGGGGCCTCTTCTGTGGGCGGGCTCGGGACTGACTCCAACTCAAGCAGGCCTGGGGCTGGTGCCCCACCCACCTCTTAGCAGCTGGGTGGAGCAAGGTAGGAATGACCTTACCTAGCCTGCCTGCATGGACAGTTTGCGTGGAGGAGCAAAGGGGACGCGAGGTCTGGCAGTATCTGAATACACTGTCAAGTGCTGTGTAACATGATTGAGTGTGTGCTCCTTGCCAGGCCTTGCACCTGGCACTTTACGTCATTATCATAATGACATACTGAGTTGAGACTGTGTGTGTTCATCAAAATTCTGGAGTGGACGTGCACTGCCTGGGCTGCATGCCCCCACCTCCCCTGACTGCACTTGGGGAAAGGAGGCCGAGGGGGTGGTGGTTAAAGTAAGATACACCTGGGCTGTAGTCCTGGCTCCATCACTTCATATCAGCCTGTTTCTTACCTGTAAAGTGGGCACAGTGATACCCCATCCATTGTAGGTCTGTTGAGAAGGAATGAAGGAAATGAGAGTGCGCAGCACCTGGCATCTCCAAGGCACCTGGTAAATGGCTGCCCTCGTCACTACAGGCTGAGCGGACTGTCCCCTTGGGGCCAGGACTGGAGGGGGGGGCCCGTGTCCTAGGAACTGAGGAGGAGCCCGAGGTCACCCAACACAGGCTGCAGCCCTTGTGTCCCCACCGCCCGTCAGATGTTCATGCAGGAGCGTTCCAGAACCACAGACTACTTGAGCAGCTCCCCTCCCTGCTCTTCCAGTGATAAGACTGAGGCTCCAAAGTGTGAAGGCACTTGCCCAGTGTCACTGAGTCAGCAAACAGCAGAGCCTGATCTCAAGCCCAGGTGAGCTGCCCATATTCTGCTCAGCTGACACAGAGAAAGGCTTAGTTACTCCTACTGTTGTTGTTTAGCTGCTAAGTTGTGTCTAACTCTTGTGACCCTATGGACTGTAGCCCGCCAGGCTCCTTTGTCCATGGGGATTCTCTAGGCAAGAATACTGGAGTGGGTTGCCATGCCCATCTCCAGGGGATCTTCCTGACCCAGGGATCAAACCTGTGTCTCCTACACTGGCAGGAGGATTCTTTACTGCTGAGCCACCAGGGAAGCCTAGTTACTCCCATGCCTGATGTCAAAGGCTCCTTGACAGATCTTGGTGGCATCAGGGGGGCATCCAGCTGCCTCAGGAGACCTCTGCTCTCTTTTTGGAAATCCATCTGGACTTCTCTTTGGGCCCAACATGGCCAGGGATCCCTGTACCCTCACCTGAAAAATGTCCTCACCCAAATATCTGGGCTTGACATTTAACGTAGCTCAAATGGTTAGGAACTAAAAAAGCCCACTCCTTTATGCAGTTAAGATACACCGGAAATGGAAGAGGGGTAGATTATCTAGTACCAAGGGTTAAAGGCCCTGAGAGGAGAGGGAAAGAGAAGCCCCCTGAGTGCACTGCCCAGATCTTTGCAGATCTTGAAGCCACAAGCATGCACATGGCGGGTGGGGGGGCGGGCAGTGTGTACCTGAGTGTGAAGAAGGGCTGGCTGGGAACACTCAATTCCATACAAACTAGAATGGATAGCAACTTTTTTAAAGAAAAATAATCATGGATGCTCAGGAGTACGTAGGTCTAGAAAGGGCAACCTAGCCCATCCTGCTGTTCAATCTTGGAAATGACCTCACATTTACAAGCTCTAGCTTCTGCATCCATACCATCCATTTAATCCTATCCAGGATATAAAGGATGCAGTGAAATGATGCATATAAAAGCATCTTGGAGATTGGAATACGCTCGTTACTGCAAGAGGTGGTGATTGTTTTTCTGACTCAGGTCAGAAAAAAGGGGGCTGACAGGCTGGAGCCCCAAGGATGGGGCTGGCACAGCAGGGCCTAAGGAAACTGCAGCTTTTCCTGAGCAGAGTGGGAGGGTGAATAGTGGCAAGAGGCTCTGGTGAAAAAGGAAAAGGTGTGCGTTTTGTAAAGTGTATTTTGAATTAGTAAGGGAGGAAAGAGCAAGCACCACGCCCTTCATTTGAACCTGCCCCAATCCTTCAAGACCACAGGCTCACTGAGGTCCCTTCAACCTCTGCTGCCCTTGAGCTGGAGGGCTGGAGAACTATGTCCTCTGCCCCGGGAAACGCTGGGGACAGGGAGCCCACTTCTCCCAGCAAAGCCAGTACTTCCTGCCTGAAGCTCTTTCAGGGCATCTGCATTGGATCATCCGTCACTTTGCCTGCTTCTCTATTTCCTTCGTGTTTGAACCTTCCTCACGGAGGTCCTCCAGCGCCGGCTTGGCCTTCTCGCCCAGCGCCTTCAGCTGCTCGCTGGCCTTGGCGTGGTACTCGGCCAGGCTGCCGCCGCCCTCCTTCAGCGCCTCCAGGCGCGCGGTCAGCCGCTGGCGCAGGTCGTCGCTGTAGGGCGCCAGCTGCTGCCGCAGCGTCTCCACGTGGGCGCGCGCGCGGTCGCGGATCTCCTGGGCCAGCGGGCTCAGCTTGTCCTGCAGCTCCTGCAGCTTCTGGCGCGCGCCCTCGCGGATCTCCTCGCCCAGCGGCGCCACCTTCTGGCGGTAGATCTCCACCTCCTCGTGCCACTTCTTCTGGAACTCGTCCAGGTAGGGCTGAACCTTCTGCTTCACCTCCTCCAGGTCCTTGCTCATCTCCTGCCTCAGCGACGCGGTCTCCTTCTCCAGGTTGTCCCAGAACTCCTGGGTCACCGGGCCCAGCTGTTCACGCACTTTGGTCAACGTGCTGGCCAGGCTGTCCCAGTTGTCCAGGAGTTTCAGGCTGCAAGGGGAGAGAGAGGGCTCTCTCAGGCTACACCTCCCGGCCCCCTGGCTACCCCCAGAGCTGCAGCTCAGCGCCCGGGCTTTCCCCGTGTGAGACCTGGGCAGACCTGTGCCTGACCGTGAGGTAGCTCGGGGCAGATCCTTAGCCTAGCATTTCCTATCCAAGGTCTTCCCCCTCACTCCCCACTGCATCCCATTGATCAAATGGATGGAGGAGTTAGAAGGAGACAGAGCTGGAGCTGGTTTTGGTGCCCGATCCTGTCTGTCCCCAAAAGCTCGTCATTTAAGGACCTAGTCTCTACTCTTCCAGCCTATTCTCCTCTCTGAAGACAGCCTCTGTTGCTGGCCAGAACTGAGGAGGGAGTTAAGAATAGGAAGGGGAGGAGTGCACTGCAGAAAATACCGACCAGACAGCACTGTTCTGCCCCTTGTCATCTCATAGTAGTTATTAAGGCTTCCAAGGCTGCGATCAGACTCCTTGGGTTTGTGTGTGGGCTCCATACATAATGACTGTGTGACCTTGGGCAAGTTTCTTAACCTCTCTGAGCCCCGTGTGTGCCTCAGTAGGGGATAAAATAGTGCATGCCTCTTGACTACAGGCTCAGGAAAGTAATCTGAGTAATGCTGGGAGCCATGCCTGGCCCACGGTCAGCGCTCATCAAGCGTGAGCTGTGTTTTGACCCTGAAAAGTTCACCGCCTTGCGAGACTCCCAAATCAGGCACAGTCCAGCGTGGGCTGAGTGCAAGGTAGGCGCTCACCTCTGGCCCCACACCTTCCCCACCACCGGGCCAGAGGTGAGGAGGACAGTGAGTCACCAAGGACCCTCAGTTGAGTTTGACCTCCTTTGTTGGGATCATGGGTGTTTTTGGTTTGTGTTTTGGACACATTGTCCAGCATGCAGGATCTTAGTTCCACAACCAGAGATGGAACATCTGCCCCCTGGAGTGAAAGCACAGAGTCTTGACCACTGGACAGCCGAGGAAGTCCCGGAGAGCATGCTGTGTATCAGTCTGTGAACAGGTTAATTCTGGGGGTGACAGAGAATGAGAGGCCCCTGTGTCCCCTCATTTGAAAAGACCCTAATGCTGGGAAAGATTGAAGGCAGGAGGAGAAGGGGACGACAGAGGATGAGATGGCTGGATGGCATCACCGACTCGATGGGCATGAGTCTGAGTAAACTCCCGTAGTTGGTGATGGACAGGGAGGCCTGGCGTGCTGCGATTCATGGGGTCACAAAGAGTCGGACACGACTGAGTGACTGAATGAACTGTGCACCATCTCAGATTGTTTGAGCTGCTGATGGAAAGGACATGAGTGCGGGCAGCTCCAGCAGACCCTGGCCCTATGAGTCAGGGCAGAGCCACATGGGTGGGCACAAAGGGCTGTGTGACGTTGGGTGAATCATATCCCTTTCTGAGCCTCAATCTCCTTATCTGTACAACAGACAGACCTAATGGTCAGTGAGGTGACGAGGCTGAGAGTCTAGCATCACCTATGGCCACCCTCCTGCCCCATCAACAGAGATCAAACTAGTGGGCAGCCTGAGCCCAGAATCAGGAGGGAACGGCTCAGGCCCAGCCAGAGACGGGCAAATCACATGGACACAGGGCCCCATGTTTGCTCCACACTGGCCATCCACCCAGGGCAGAGCTCAAAGTGGGTGGCTCCTGGGTGGGAAGATCTGGGTGAGACACTAGGAGGAACTTCCAGCACAGAAGGCCATGGTGAACCAGGGCCTCTGGCTGGCAGGGCTGAGTCAGTGCTGCCCAGTCCAGCCTTGTGGCAGGGGCGTGGGTCACAGAGGCTCGTGAGCTAAGCCTCACTCGCACACAAGTGGAAGCAGAGAGATTTAGTCTAACCCTCGAGGACCATTTTTGGCCCCAGCTGGTCAGACCTTCTCCTCTCCGTCCTCCTGCCCCTCCTCCCTGCCCGCTACCAGTTATAGGGGCCATGGCTGGAGCAGCATCCTCATCCCAGGGGAGCTATGCTGGGGGGAGGGAGAGAAGAAGAGAAGGAGAGGCAGCTTAGGCTGGACCACTGATCAGACCCTTCCTCAGATAGCCCTCCTGGGACCCAGCTGGAGCTGCTGGGAGGGGCACAGGCACACAGAGGCACCAAGCCCTTGGAATGAGATAAGGTCCCGGGCCCCAGGGCATGTCAACCCAGCTGCAGAGGCCCACACTCTCTGGTTCTCTACCCAGCTTGACACCATGCTGCTGGGTCTCTGCCCACATCTTCTGACCTCCCTGGGCTCACTGGCCCATTGCGGCCCAGGAGAGAGAGGGCGGCCTCCTCCAGACGCTCCACACACATGGCAGGAGAGTTGGAGGAACCAGGGCCCAGGACTCCAGCCGGTCCACCCCAGCATGTCCCAGCCCAGCCTGGAATCTGGACTCCCACTGCGACCCTCACTTCTGGGGAGAAGGAACTGATCAGAATGAAGAGGGAAGTGGGCACAGCTGCCCTCTCTCTTCCCCAAAGTCCAAATCCTTGAGGACCTCCCAATCACCTTCCTCTCCTCCCCACCCCATCACCACAGTCTGTGCTCAGGAAGAGGCTGAAACTGATGCACTCTGAGTGACTGATAAACCTCCAAGGGCCTCATCTCTCCATGCGGTTTGGTCCCAGTGTGCATATTAGAAGACTTGGCTTCTGGTTCCCAACTCTGCCATGGGTGGAATATGGGCACCTGGGTATGTCTCCAGCCCTGCCTTCGGCTTCTGCCTATAAAATGGGCTTAATAATACCTACTTCACAGGAATCTATTTGCAGTTTTACATATAACCAGGTCTCAGTCAAGGGAACAAACCTCTAAGGAGAAATTTCAAGTTTCAGCCACAGATAAAGAATTCTGAAGGTAGTCACTTTATTGGGCCTCTGATTTCACATGGTCTATTTAGTTGCTTCTTCTTGAGAAGGCCACCTGCCAAAAGCCCTATTTCTACATTGGAGGCTCCTCCTGACTTCAGACTATGCTGTCTGAGAAAGGACAGGTGTTTGTAAGAAAGGAGAGATTTACCGAGCCCCCTTCATGGACTTTGTACCTATCTCATGTATATTTCACCAGAATTCTGGCCTTCCCTTCTGGTTCAGCTGGTAAAGAATCCACCTATAATACAAGATACCTGGGTTCGATTCCTGGGTCAGGAAGATCCCCTGGAGGAGCAAATGGCCAACCATTCCAGTATTCTGCCTGGAGAATCTCATGGACAGAGAAGTCTGGTGGTTTATAATCCACATGGTCATAAAGAGTCGGACATGAGTGGCCAACGAACCCTTTCACTTTTACAGTACCGGCATATCAGTAGTCTAGCCCCATTTTACAGAGGAGAACATCAAGGCACTGAGATGTTAGCTCTCTGGCCCTGGGTCATATGAGTAAGTGCCGAAAGCATCATTTAAACTGAAAATTTCTTGACTCTGAAGTCTTCACATCCAGAAGACAGAGCTCCCTGATCCTACCACCCAGGCTACAGCTCTGTTTTGGCCTAGAGGACACTTCACCCTGGGAAGGGCCCAGACCTCTGCTGGACAGCCGACTGCCCCTTAGAGCTTGTCTGGCCCCTCTATCCGCTGGACCAGCCTCACCCCAAACCTGGTTCCTTCCAGCTGTCTGCCCAGCCAGAGGACTACAGGGACTGGTATCTCCAAGCTGAGGCGCTGAGGCCTGAGGTCGAGAGGTACTCAGCGCTGGCCTCAGTCCCAGCTGCACAGTCAGGGGAGGGCCTCAACCAGGAGCCCAGATCCTGCCCCCTGGGGACGTTATCAGTGGGTCCAGAGGGCAAGGTGAATAGAGGGGGCGGTAGGATAAAGGCCTGGGGCTCAGCAGCCTTTGATCTTCCTCCACCACCCCCTGTTCTGGGATCAAAGAGCTCAGGGAAATTTCTGGGTCAGCTGCACCCGGGACTAAAGCCCAGAGATGGAGATCCTGGGGAGGGGGCTGTGGGCACTCAACTGTGTCCCACCTCCTGCACAAGCCCCTGCCCACAGGTCTTCTGTGACTTCACTTTGGACTCCCCAGCCCAGCCAGCTGAGTTGTGTCCAAGTCTGAAGAAGCCAATTCCCCTCTCACTTCACCCCCACTTCGCAGGCTGTTGTCAGGGCTTAAAGTGGGGAAGGACCTGGAAGCCCAGGGCGAAAGGACAATGTTTGTCCCCCAATCCCTTCTCCCATCTCACCAGCCTCTCCCTGGGGAAGCAGGCTGCTCAGAAGGAACGGGGTCACCCCAGTTCCAAGCCATAGGGGTGGCAGAGAGCAGGGTGGGCACCTTCAGCTTTCTAGAGATTTCCCAACTCCCAGCGGGCCTGGGTGCCTCTGGCTACCCTCTGTCAGGGTCTGGTCTAGATTGATCAGCTGGTGACCTTTGCCCGGCTGCCTGGGCCCACACGCTGCCCTGTGTCCGGGGGACAATATAAAACAGGTCAGAATCCTCTTGCCTTCGTACGCAGTTCATCCCAAGAAGCAGCCGCTCCAGGTAAGGCTCCCTGAGGGGTTGGGGGGAGAAGGGGAGCAGGATGGGGAGGGGCAGGTGGGGGTCTGTGCCCAGCCAGCGAAGCCTGGAGAAGCGCTTGTAGAGCTGGGGAAGCCTTAAGTCTTGATGAGTGCCTCTCCCCAGGCATTTTGGGGAGATCGAGGTCCCTAGGGGAAGGTCACTTGCCCAAAGCTACCCAGAGCCTAGTGGTGGAGCTGGGACTGGCACTGGCTCCCTTTGCTGCTCGCTCTGCATGTTTAGGATTAGAAAACTCAGACAGCCCAGTCGTGCCCCAGACAGAAAACCTGAGCCCTGGAGAGGGCAGAGAGTCACCCAGAGTCACTCAGCTTGTTAGTGGCAGAAACCTGGCCAGAATCCTGGTGTCTTGATTCCTGGTCTGGGGGTTTCCTGCTTCATGCCTCCCCCCACTTCCTCTGCCCTGGGTCCCCCAGCCCCTCTCTGAAAGCCTATAACCTCCCCCACATTAGCCCTCTCTCCTCCCGACTTGACCCAGCCCAGGCTCTGCTTTAGGGCCACCGCATCTCCCCAGGGAGGGCCGCCTGGTTGGGGTGGCAGGTGGTGGGGGGGTGGGGACTTGAGGAAGGGCTCAGAGGACCCTTCCCTGCAGGAACCAAGGCATCATGCGGCCCCGGCTGCTCCTTGTTGCTGTCTTCCTGGCTCTCCTGGTCTTGCCTGGTAAGCAGCGGGTGGAGACTGGGCTGGGGGCAGGGACAAGGCAGTTTGGCAGGTGGCTGGGGAATGCAGAGCCCCGATGAAGGGCTGGGCAGGAGCCAAAAGTTCCCCAGAGGCTGATCCACCGCACTCAGTCCTGCTCTCCTCATAGAAGCTACCAGGGCCGAGGAGGAATCCCTTCTGGACAAAGTGAAGGGCTATGCCAAGGATGTGGTTCAGAAGACCAGGTATGCCCTCACTTCCGCACTCCCAGCCCTACCTGCCCCTGTTCGGTGAGAAACTGGGCAGGTGGCTGTGCCTCTGAGCCTCCTTTCTCTCTGTAAAACATGCTCTCTCGCAGGGAGAGATGACGGAGGGCCACCGCATCCTGTCTCTCCTCCCTCTGTTGTCCCTTCTTTCTCCCTCCTTGCCCTCACTTTCGTTTTCCTTTCCTGATAATCTGGTTGGAGGTTTGACCCCAACCAACCCAATTTCAGCCAGTGTGTGTGCGTGTGCGTGCGCGTGCGTGTGTGTGTGTGTGTATGTGTGTTTCTGCCTTGTATCAAGTCCTCGGGCGCATGTGAGCAGAAGTCGGTCCTTCCTCTCCCACCTTGCCCCTGCCCACCAGTCCTCTGCTAGCCCCACCCACCTTCCCCACCTCCACTCCATCTGCATTGGCATTTCCATAGCAGAGGTGTTCACAAACACTTTTAGTCCTCAGGACCCACTGTAGAGTGGATATTATTTCCCCATTTTGCAGACAAGAAAACCAAGGCCCACTTAACCAAGTGACCTGCCCCAGATCACACTGCTAATCAACCCTCTGATGACTGTCCAAATGAGAGACTGCCTCCCTCTGCCCCACCCCGCCTGGAGCCACCAGGATGTACAATTCTAGGGGGCATCACTTGCCTCCACTAGAATGGCAGTCCTGACCTCACACATCTTCCAAATCAGTCACTCCAGCTTGCTTCAGATCCACCATCTGCCCACAGCTGGAGAAACTCTGGGGAACCTTGGCTGTGTTCCCATCATTACCCTCGGCATCCTTTCCTGGGGTGCAGCTATAGGGGGTCCCAGCCTGAGGTCTTGGGGCATTGCTGGGAGGGGTTGAGAGGGTGGGGGGGAGTGCCAGTGGGGGTAGGGTGGGAGCCCCATAGTTGTCACTGCCTAGAGACAACTCTCACCCCCACCCCATCTGCTCCCCTCACTTTTTTGACCCCCAGAGACTGGATGACTGAAAGCTTCAGCTCCCTGAAAGACTCCTGGAACTCGTTCAAGAGCAAGTTCAAGTGACTTCTGGGAATCTGCGTACAGTCCCACACAGTCTCCACCCTGAGGCCGTCTGAGATCTAAGAACCCCAAGTCCACCCGTCTATCCATCCTACTAGCTCCTTGAGTCCCGCAGCCTCCAAGGGCTGCCCCCAAGGGTCACTTACAAGAACCGCATTCTCAGTGCCCTCCCCGAACCCCCCCCTCCAAGACCTGGCCCGGTGTGTGCTGGCCTTCCAATAAAGCTGGATGAGAAACTGCCATGAGTGGGGTGTCCACCTCTTAGCAGCTGGGTGGAGCGAGGTAGCAATGGCCTTACCTAGCCTGCCTGCATGGACAGTTTGCGTGGAGGAGCAAAGGGGACGCTGGGTCTGGCAGTATCTGAATACACTGTCAAGTGCTGTGTAACATGATTGAGTGTGTGCTCCTTGCCAGGCCTTGCACCTGGCATTTTACGTCATTATCATAACGACATACTGAGTTGAGACTGTGTGTGTTCATCAAAATTCTGGAGTGGACGTGCACTGCCTGGGCTGCATGCCCACCCCCCTTCCCCGACTGCAACCACACTTGGGGGAAGGAGGCCGAGGGGGTGGTGGTTAAAGTAAGATACACCTGGGCTGTAGTCCTGGCTCCGTCACTTCATATCAGCCTCAGTTTCTTACCTGTAAAGTGGGCACAGTGATACCCCATCCATTGTAGGTCTGTTGAGAAGGAATGAAGGAAATGAGAGTGCGCAGCACCTGGCATCTCCAAGGCACCTGGTAAATGGCTGCCCTCGTCACTACAGGCTGAGCGGACTGTCCCCTTGGGGCCAGGACTGGAGGGGGGGGGCCCGTGTCCTAGGAACTGAGGAGGAGCCCGAGGTCACCCAACACAGGCTGCAGCCCTTGTGTCCCCACCGCCCGTCAGATGTTCATGCAGGAGAGTTCCAGAACCACAGACTACTTGAGCAGCTCCCCTCCCTGCTCTTCCAGTGATAAGACTGAGGCTCCAAAGTGTGAAGGCACTTGCCCAGTGTCACTGAGTCAGTAAATTGCTTGACCTCAAGCCCAAGTGAGCTGCCCATATTTTGCTCAACTGACTCAGAAAAAGTCTTAGTTACTCCTATTGTTACAACGTAGCTCAAATGGTTAGGAACTAAAAGAGCCCACTCCTTTATGCAGTTAAGATACACTGGAGATGGAGGAGGGGTAGATTATCCAGCACCAAGGGCAAAAGGCCCTGAGAGAAGAGGGAAAGGGAAGCCCCCTGAGTGCACTGCCCAGATCTTTGCAGATCTTAAAGCCACAAGCATGCACATGGTGGGAGTCGGGTGGGGGGAGGAGGTGTGTACCTCAGTGTGAAGAGGAGCTGGCTGGGAACACTCAATTACATACAAACTTGAATGCCTGGCCGTTTTTTTTTTTTTTTTTTTTTTTAATAATCATGGATGCTCAGGAGCACATAGGTTTAGAAAGGGCAACCTAGCCCATCCTGCTGTTCAGTCTTGGAAATGAGTTCACATCTCCAAGCTCCAGCTTCTGCATCCATACCACCCATTTAATCTACCCAGGATCTGGGAAAGCATACAGTGAGATGATGGATATGAAAGCATCTTGGAGATTAGAATGGGCTAGTTACTTGCGAGAGGTGGTGATTATTTTTCTTAGGTCAGAAAATAGGGGCTGGCAGGCTTGGAGCCCCAAGGATGGGGCTAGCACTGCTGGGCCTGAGGAAACAGCAGTTGTTTCGGAGAAGGGTGGGAGTGTGAGGAGTGGTAAGAAGCTCTGGTGAAAAAGGATGTGTTTGTTAAAGTACATTTTGAATTAATAAGGGAGGAAGGAGCAAGCGCCAAGCCCTTCGTTTGAACCTGCCCTAGGAAGGAACCACAGGAAGATTCCTGTGGGAACCTTCAAGTCCACAGGCTCACTGAGGTCCCTCCAACCTCAGCCGCCCTTGAGCAGGAGGGCTGGGGAACTATGTCCTCTGTCCGGGGAAATGCTGGGGACAGGGAGCCCACTTCTCCCAGCAACGCCAGTACTTCCTGCTTGAAGCTCTTTCAGGGCACCTGCATTGGATTCATCTGTCACTTTGCCTGGTCCTCTATTTCCTTCCTGTTTGGTCCTCCTAATGAAAGAGCATCTCCTACCCCACTCTTCAGCCCCCAGACAAGCAGGCCCTGTAACATTAAGGCCCTGAGAGGCCAGTGTTTGGAGCTCAGGACTCCACTGGGACATCACCAGGTGTCCCTGGCCACCGCCCCCTGGAGGCCCCTCCAGGATCCCCCCACCCCCATTCTCCCCAAACAGAAATTTTGGCTTTTGGAAAACTTTATTGTTTAAAAATCATCATCGAATCTTCAAAAAAGACAAAACAAAAAAACAAAAAACAACCCATCACGCGCGTTCCACTCCGGAAATGTTTATTCTAAGAAACCGAAGTGATGGCCAGGGGGGCAGCCCGAGGCATCTCACTGGGCGTTCAGCTTCTTGGAGGCCTCGTCGATGGCGGCCAGGATGCTGACCTTAAGGCTCTCCAGCACGGGCAGCAAGCCCTGGCGGAGGTCCTCCAGCGCCGGCTTGGCCTTCTCGCCCAGCGCCTTCAGCTGCTCGCTGGCCTTGGCGTGGTACTCGGCCAGGCTGCCGCCGCCCTCCTTCAGCGCCTCCAGGCGCGCGGTCAGCCGCTGGCGCAGGTCGTCGCTGTAGGGCGCCAGCTGCTGCCGCAGCGTCTCCACGTGGGCGCGCGCGCGGTCGCGGATCTCCTGGGCCAGCGGGCTTAGCTTGTCCTGCAGCTCCTGCAGCTTCTGGCGCGCGCCCTCGCGAAACTCCTCGCCCAGCGGCGCCACCTTCTGGCGGTAGATCTCCACCTCCTCGTGCCACTTCTTCTGGAACTCGTCCAGGTAGGGCTGAACCTTCTGCTTCACCTCCTCCAGGTCCTTGCTCATCTCCTGCCTCAGCGACGCGGTCTCCTTCTCCAGGTTGTCCCAGAACTCCTGGGTCACCGGGCCCAGCTGTTCACGCACTTTGGTCAACGTGCTGGCCAGGCTGTCCCAGTTGTCCAGGAGTTTCAGGCTGCAAGGGGAGAGAGAGGGCTCTCTCAGGCTACACCTCCCGGCCCCCTGGCTACCCCCAGAGCTGCAGCTCAGCGCCCCTGCTTTCCCCGTGTGAGACCTGGGCAGACCTGTGCCTGAACGTGAGGTAGCTGGGGGCAGATCCTTAGCCTAGCATCTCCCATCCATGGTCTCCCCCCTCACTCCCCACTGCATCCCATTGACCAGATGCATGGAGGAGTTAGAAGGAGACAGAGCTGGAGCTGGTTTTGGTGCCCAATCCTGTCTGTCCCCAAAGGTGGGCCTTTTAAGGACCTAGTCTCCACTCTTCCAGCCCATTCTTCTTTCTGAAGACAGCCATCTCTGTTGCTGGCTGGAGCTGAGAAGGGAGTTACGAATAGGCAGGGGCGGAGTGCAGTGCAGAGAATAGTGACCAGACAGCGCTGGTCTGCCCCTTGCTGGGGGTCCCACTCCTCGCTTCTGTGGGGCCCATCAGATAGGAGGTGGGGGTTGGGCCAGTCTGACTGCTTCTCCCCACAGGCTTCTCCATCCCCCAGCACCGACACCCCCGACCCCTGCCACAGGCACAAGCAGGTTCTTACTTGAGCTGTTTTCCCAAAGCGGAGGCTTCAAATTGGGCCACATATTCTCTGCCACTATCCTTGATTGCTTCCACATACACGGTGGCAAAATCCTTCACCCGATCCCAGGATGACTGGGGGTCATCATGCTGCCAGAAATGCCGAGCCTGGCTCCCTGGGAGAGAGAGGGGAGACCCAGATCAGACCAGCTCTGGGCTGGGATCTGAGCAGAAGTGCTTGGCAGGAGAGAGGGGGGCAAGGGAGTAATTCTGCTCCCTGGGCCCAGGAGGGTGGTCCGCAGGGGTTCAGGGAGAAGGCTCCCCCCAACGGTTGGCTCCCTAGGTTGGGGGCACCTACCCGTGAGGAAGAGCACAGCCAAGGTCAGCACCACGGCTTTCATCTTGAAGGGTCGTGGGTGACCTGGAGGAGAAGAGGGGCCCGGCTGAGCAGGGCTTGAAGGAGCCCATGCACCCCCTCCTCACTCCAGCCGGGGAGGAGGAGGTGGGATACAGGATGGGGGAGGGCCAGGGGTCCAGAGCCCCCAGCCAGCATCCCAGAGCCTCAAATGCCTAGAGCTGGGGAGCAGGTCGCAGCACTTACCTCAATGGCCAGCAGTCTGATCAGCCAGCTCTCCCCCGGCCTATTTATGTGTCCAGGCAGGGGCTGGGCTCAGAGGCTGATAAGCCCAGCCCAGGCCTTGCCGCTGCTCACTGGTCCTGGCGATGTGGAACTCAGAGTTCAAGGATCAGCTCTGTCCCTGGGGCCATACAAATAGAGCAGGCAAACAGGAAGCTACGGGGGCTGCAGGGCCAGGGATCAAGGGTTCCAGCAGGGGTGGGAGGAGGTGGGTACAGGCTTGCAGGTCCCCAGAGTCGGGGTCAGCTGTACCGGCTGTCTCCTCCGTGGGGATTGTGTGCCTGCCATTGTCCATTGTGCCACCGCAGCGGGTGAGAGGAAGGAAGGAGGAAAAACACAGAGGCTGCCAAGGACGGCTGGGACTCCTCCATTCAAGAGGTGCTCTCCCCTGCTGGCCCCTCGCATTCCAGGGTGATTATCTCACCCCCACCCTACCCCCACTTCACAAAGGCAGCAGAGGTTTCTCCCATCAAGGCTGTCGCATCTCTCTTTCATCCCCACCTCGCTCCAGGCCCTCGCAGACCTCCCAGACTGGAAAGCAAAGGGAGCCTTGTGCTTGGAGGCTGCTTGAGGAGAGAGAGGACAGTCCTCAGTGGCCCCCAGACTTGGAGACATCTAACATTTCCAAACACATTCTAAAGACCAACACAGAGTTGCCAACTTTTCATTTTGTCATCTTACGCATCGCCACTCCCAACCTGACCCAAACCCTACCATCAACCGTAACCAAACACAATCTCTTCCAAACCAATTTTTTTTTCAAGTCTCTATTGAATTTGTTACAATATTGCTTCTGTTTTATGTTTTGGTTTTACGGCCATGAGCATGTGGAATCTTAGCTCCCTGACCAGAGATTGGTACACCCCCTGCATTGGAAGGCGAAGTCATAACCACTTATCCCACTGGGGAAATTCCAAGATTATTATTTTTTTTTTCTTTTTTATTTTATTTTATTTTTTTTCCCATTTATTTTTATTACTTGGAGGCTAATTACTTTACAATATTGTAGTGGTTTTTGCCATACACTGACATGAATCAGCCATGGATTTACATGTGTTCCCCATCCCGATCCCCCTTCCCGCCTCCCTCTCCATCCCATCCCTCTGGGTCTTCCCAGTGCACCAGCCGTGAGCAGTTGTCTCAGGCATCCAACCTGGGCTGGTGATCTGTTTCACCCTTGATAGTATACTTGTTTCAATGCTATTCTCTCCCAAGATTATTTTTTTTTTTTTTTTTTTTGGGGCGCCCGCCGCCGCCGCCATGCTGCCCGGCCAGCGCGCGCACAGCGGGCGGGGGCGGGGCCCTAAGATTATTTTTTAAAGAACTTCCCTGGCAATCCAGTGGTTAGTATTAAGGGCTTTCCCTGCCAAGGGTCTGGATTCCATCTCTGGTTGGGGAACGAAGATCTCTCAAGTGGAGAGGCATGGACAAATAAAAAAGATTTTTTAACACCTAAAAAGGGCATAATCTCAGAATAAAGGACAGTCGCTTAAATGGGATACATAGATCTTTGCATTGTTCATTTTGACCTTGCATCCCACACAAGTGAGAATGGACCCCACCCATGAGGGATGGCTGATGTTGAGGAAGGCCCTCTGGACTGCTGGCAGCAGGAGCCTGTTCCCTTATTTCATTCATTTTTGCCTTCAACTTTGCAAAATCCTGAAGGAGGCTCATGAGCCCAATATGCAATCTGAGTTTCCTTTCCTATCCGTAAAATGAAGACAAAAATGGGGGTGGTTGGAGGACAGACCCGAAGTCAGTGCTGTGTGTTCACTGGTGTTTTGCAGTGACATTTTCTAAGATTTCTCCTGGAAGGTGTGAGGCCCCCAATACCATGTCGCTGACAGGGCCTGGGTCATAGAACCTGTGAACATGCAAGGGGAGAGGAGTTTTGAGATCAGCCTCTCTCCACTCCCATCTCCAGATGAGGAAACTGAAGAGGGGAGGAATTTGCCCAGTGTCCCTGATCTCCCAGGGCATTAGAGGCAGGGCTGGACTTAGTACCCATGTCTCTGGACTGAGGACCCAGGGCAGAAATGTGCCCTGTGCCACCTACCCAGGAAACTCCCTAAGGTTCCAGAATTCAGCCAGGGCCTACCGTCTGCCAGATGCGAGAGTGGAGGGGGCTCCAGGCCTCTCCCACTCTAGCAGCCTCATGCAAGAAGCTCTGGAGCTGGGCTACATTCACTTTGAATCCCAGCTCTCCCACTTGTTAGCTGAACCTCCCCCACACCGCAGTCTCTTATCTGTTAAGCGAAGATAACAATGGTAATCTCCTAGTTATAGTAGGGGTAGCAAGTGGTACGGAGAACAATGTCCCCCACCCCCACCAGCATGTCCATGTCCTGCTCTCTGGAACCTGTGACTGTTCCTTTAAGTTGCAAAAGAGACTTTTCACATGTGATTATAAGTCCCTTGAGAGGGACTTCCCCGGTGGTTCAGTGGTTGAAGAATCTGCCTTTCAACGCAAAGGACACTGGTTCAATCCCTGGTTAGAGAACAAAGATCCCAAATGCCCTGGGGCAACTAAGCCTGCACACTGCAACTCCTTAGCCTGTGCATTCTGGTGCCACAACTAGAGAGTCTGTGCACGACAGCAAAAGATCCCATATGCTGCAACTAATAAATAAATATTAAGGACCTTGAGATGGGGTGACTCTCCAAGGTTATCCAGGTGGTCGCATGTCATCACAAGGGTCCTTACATACACAAGAGGGAGGCGGGAGATGCAGAGGCAGAGAAGATGGTAGATCAAAAGCAGAGGTCAGAGGGATGTGATTGTTGGGAGGGGACCATGAGCCAAAAGATGCAGGCAGGCTCTAGAAGCTGGATGAGACCAAGAAGAGTTTCCTCAGAGCCTCCAGGAGGAATCAGCTCTGCTGATGCCGTGCTCTAGACTCATGTGACCTTTTGTGGACTTTTGACTTCCAGACCCGGACTGTAAGATAATAAGTTTATGTGGTGTTAAGCACTAAATTAGAACATGCATGGCAAAACTGAAAGTGCCTGGCACTGAGTAAACAGTAACTGTTCTGCACCCCAGCACCCCAATTTCTGGCCTTGTGTCCCCTGCTCCCACTGAACACACTCACACTGGCAGACCAGAGTTATGAATGACTTCAGCCTCTGGTGGCAGAAGTGGGGGAGGGGTAGGGATCACATTTTCTCCGTGTGGCCTTGACACGCAAATGCCCAGATGAGGGGCTGACCTACCCCCAGCAGAGAGTTGGCCAGCCTAGTTCCTAGCCTTTTGTTAGAGTGGGAGGGAAGCCGGTTCCCTGCAGGGGGCAGCTCAGGGGTGTCTGGGGACAAGAGAGGTTCCTTTCTCAGCATACAGGGGACCACAGAAGTTTACCACTTGGGTGCTGTTTTGCTCTGCTTTACTGAAATGATTGTGGCAAACCTAGTATCTGAAAGCTGCCAATTCTTCAGTGGCCAAAGCATTTTCACGATGAACTGAAAGACTGGCAGGCCAGATATTCTCCTTGTTTGGCCCATGAGAAGCCTGAAGCTGACAGCTGCTAAGAGTTGCCTTATGACCTTCAGCCATCAGTGTTCACTGCTGGCCGGAAGGGAGTCGGGGGCCTGGCTTCCAGCTCTTTGATGGTTGTCTGTTGGTCAGCAGCAGCTGGGCCTCCAACTCCCAAAGCCCTTGTTTGATAATATCTTACCAAGCTGGAAGCTTTCTTTTTATCTAGTTTTAAACTTTTTATATTGGAGTATAGCCAATTAGTGTTGCGATAGTTTCAGGTGAATAGCAAAGGGACTTAGCCAGATATATACATGTGTTGATTCTCTCCTAAAGGCCCCTTCTATCCAGCCTGCCACATAACATTGAGAGTTCCCTGTGCCGTACAGTAGATCCTTGTTGGTTATCCATTTTAAATATAGCAGCATGTACATGTTGGGCTTCCCTTGTGGCTCAGCTGGTAAAGAATCCTCCTGCAATGCGGGAGACATGGGTTCAATCCCTGGGTTGGGAAGATCCCCTGGAGAAGGGAAAGGCTACCCACTCCAGTATTCTGGCCTAGAGAAGTCCATGGACTGTATAGTCCATGGGGTAGCAAAGAGTCAGACACGACTGAGCGACTTTCACTTCACTTCACGTGTTGATCCCAAACTCTCTATCTTTTCTCCCAGTTCTTCCCCGCTCCCCGGCAACCATAAGTTCATTCTGTTTGTTTCTGCGGAAGCTTCCTTTTTAAATATGTTGCTGTGCTGTTAGTCACTCAGTCCTGTCCGACTCTTTGCAACCCCATGGACTGTAGCCCTCCAGGCTCCTCTGTCCATGGGATTTCCCAGGCAAGAATACTGGAGTGGGTAGCCACTTCCTTTTCAAGGGATTTTCCCAACCCAGGGATCAAACCCAGGTCTCCTGTACCACAGGCAGCTTCTTTACCATCTGAGCTTGTTCACTACTGTGTCTGCTCCATCTCATTGTAAGGTATTTGGCTTAAGCCAGCCCACGCCCCTCTGTTACTAATATTTTGGAATAAGGGAGACTTTCTGAACAGAGGCTGATGGGAAAACCACAGCCACAGCAAATGGAGCACATCTCAGGACCAGACTTGGGGTCCATCCAGTCACTGTCAGAGGCACCAAGTTCCTGGGCTGGACTAGCTATTAAGAGGGTGCAGGGCCCACCAGTGATGGCCCTTAGTCCTACCACCCTGTTCCCCTGATGTGGGAAGTCTCCCCAGTTACCTTACTGAAGTGGGTCCCCTGGCGTGCATGGGAGTGTGGCTGGCTGGCTGCAGGAGTGGATTTTGCTCAGAATGACTGGCCACTCATTTCACAATTGGTGTCTCAATGTCATACTGGTCAGTCTGCACTGGGAGGACTCTGTTCCCTGCTGGGCCTGGCACATAGCAGACACTCAGCAAATATTTGCTCAATGAACTATTCTGCGCCCCAGAATCCTATGACCCCAAAGAAAGAGGCACCAGGGAGGCAGAGGGTCACCTCAAAGAGCGGGCTTGGAGAGGAGACACAGGAGTCTTGCGCATTCAGCCTATATTGGGGACCCTGCTCAGATTTTACTCTGAGTGTTTATGCTGCAGGTCGGGATGGGAGGCTTGAGTTTGGGAGGTCTGGATCAATTGGGAGGTAAGGAGATCCCCGTCACCACCACCCCTGTTCACTGTTTGATCATCTTGTTGCAGCTCCCAGTGATAGACAGAGCCCCAGTTTAGACCTCAGCACAGGGCATCGGAACCAGCGAAGACTCTCTCCTGCCCTCCTGCTTAGGAGACTAAGGTCATGGCGGAGCAGGAACGGAGGTTTAGCTCTCGGTAGGTACGCCAGCCTTCCAAATCCTTGATCTGTGCAGGTGGAGTGGGGCGGGTGTGGTGGGGAAGGAGGCTACCTCAAAGTCAGAAAGATGAGCAAGGACCTGTCGGCAAGGCTTCCAGCTTCACAGCTCAGACCCCTGGGTCCCATCCGGCAGGCAGGGCCGAGGCCCCTGACCTCATCTCCAGGGCATTCCAGCTGCCTGCAGCAGGGCGTGGCACCATCCGCAGAAGTTTCTTCCAGATTATTTGACGGCATCTGGTTCATCTCTGTTTGGTTTCACAGACACTCTCAGCCTTCCAAGGGAGTGTGTACAGACTTGGAAGATTCCCCACCCCCTACCCCAGCCCTTTTTAAAAAACCATTTTATTTCGTACTAGGGTAGAGGCCATTGACTGACAATGTTGTGATAGTTTCCGGTGAACAGGGAAGGGACCCAGTCACACATCAGAAGACCCTCCTTGAGAAGCCTCTTTTCTGCTCTCAGCAGTACCACAGTGACCTTCTAGTCACAGGGACTCAAAAGATTTTCTAAGTTCCCTCCTTTCCCTTGTCTTTCTATAAGCTCAGTATTTCCAGCTGCAGTGATCTTTCTTCATAGAAGGCTTCTACCAGCTATTTGTGAGCCATGGCTGGGACCCTGCAAGAAATTCTACCCTGTCCTCTGGAGTCCAGGTATGGAAAAGGGGGGAACTACAGCAAAAGTCCCCTTCTATCTTAACACTTAGGTGGTGTCCATATCACTGGGTTGACTGAGGTCACCCTGTAGAAGCCCCAGCCTCTGCCAGCTCTTTGAAGTCCTCCTCCTACTCCTTCAAAAGTATCCTCTCAAGGAATCTGTTTTCCATCAGACTCAGCAAACTGAGTCAGCAAACATCAGAAGTGTTCGCTTCTGAGGGGGCAGAGTCTAAGCCAGGTGTCTGAGGACCCAGCGTGAGGTCCGGCTCAGGCTTCTAGAGAATGCTCCTCTCTCAAGGCAGGGTGAGATAAAGCAGAGGTCAGGGCCCCACCCTACACATCCTCAGCCTCCTGCATTCCAGCTTCCAGCCTGAAAGTTTCTCCCAACTAGACTCCAAACTCAAGGCGAGTAACACAGCAGCATAAGAGCATAGTCAGGTGTTTTATTTTCACAATCCCCTACTGTCCAACCAGGTTACCAAGCTATAACTGCCCACCAAATAACGACTAAAGGTCTTACTGCAGCTTGGGTCTGGAGATTTTTTTTTAATCCTTTTTTAGTTCAACATAAATGAGAAAGAAAAAATACTCTGACATTTTCAAAGAACAGAAATAGGAAAGTATATTCATGTACGTTCAACATATACTGCGCATATTGGTTACTACAATACAAAGCAATGATTTTTTTAAAAGTGTAGTTTGCAAGATGGCACGGTTAATAGGCTCACTGGCTTTCGTCTGGATGCTCGCTGGGGGGCGGCAGTCTGCTCGTCCATCAGTACCGTGAACAAAACAGGCTGAGTGTGTGGTAGGGGCCGGCAGGGGAGTCAGAGTGGCAACGAGCCCAGAGAAGTCAACAGTGGCTGTTCGGGCTCTCTCAGTTGCTTCCAGAAGGTGAGTAGCTGGTGGCTCCCACCAAGTAGAGGGGATGTGGCGACCATGGAAACACAGAGAGGCTCTTGCACTGCAGAAACCCACTCGAGGGATGCTGGGTCCAGGAGCTGAGCTGCCAACATCAGAGAGAAGGACAAGCGACATGGGGGATCCTGGCAGCAAAACCAGGATGGCCATGCTGGGCACCCGCTTTCTTCTGTGCAAATTCAGGATGAAAGATGAGGAGGGGTCAGGGGACCTGTTACTCTGCTTCCCCAGAAAAATGGATCAAGGGTATTTAACGTCTCTTCCTTGTTTTGAAGATCAGAAGGCGATAACCCAGATCTTCTGTCAGCCCCCCAGCCAGCAAAGACTTTGGTTTCTAACGGTGAAGGAAAATAAAGATAATGACGCAAACAATAGCTATTGCATATGCACTGCTTCAGCAGGGAAGGGGGGGCGGGGAAGGAGACCACTACATCTGTCACTGGCACAAGTGAGAACTGCTCACAATTACAAGGTCTAAATAAAATACTTTGAACAAAAGGTGCAAGTCACAATTCAAATAGAACAGAATCTGGTTAAACATTTCTCTTTTAAACAAAAATTTCTTTTGTTTGTATTTATTATTAATAATAATAACAATAATAATAACAATAATATCAACATTTACCAAAAACAATTCCTACATGATCAAGAATTAAAATAGGGGCTGAGGATGCGCAGAGAGGAGGAGGAGGTTAGGAGGGTGGCAGGACCCAAGACAACCTCCTGTTCTTCTTGCCTGTGACAAAGAGGCTGAAAGGGAAAAGCGTTATATATATAGATATATATATATGTATGTATGTATGTATATATTATGTATGTATACAGATACATACATATATATATGGAGAAACAATCCTTGTTATATCACAATATAAAATGAGAAGGAAAAGTGACACACAAACACAGTGTACCACTGTTGGGTGTTCAGTCCATGGGCAGAACCAGCAGGATGATAAAGGCAACCAACTTTCTGAGTTACAAGAGGGGAGCTGAATTACAAACCAAAGACACATTCTAATTGGCAACCCATCAACGCCAGGCCACTCTCAGCCTCCATGCTGACATTCTCATGTGATTTTGGCTTGGCCAGACATGTTTTTCAGTGGATCCCAGCAGAAAAGACCTCTCCGGGTTCCAGGCTTGGGGTGTCTCTTTTTGCTCTCCAAGGGCCAACAGCTACTGCCCCTTCCCTCTTGTCTCTTTCTCCAGCCACTACATTCCAGAGTAGGGAGTACATCCCTCTAGCTTTTGCTTCTGCGTAAGAGCAGTTCAGGGACTGGAGGGCACTCTGCAGACAGAGGCTGGGGAGGGGAATGGCTCTGGGCCCTGGCCACCATACACTAACTGCTTTGCTCTTCTGTCTTAAAAAAAAAGGGAAAGAAAAGAAAAAAGAAAGAAAATCACCTCAAAAAAAAAAAACTAAAAACAAAAACAACCAAAAATAATCCAAACCAAACCAAAGAAAACCACCAACTCAAATACACCAAATACACTTTCACAAAAGGTGGGGAACATGGATTTCCTGTTTATTTCCTTGGTGACTTGGTCATACAGGCGAACATGGCAAAACCCCCCTCAGAACCCAAACGAACAGCACACTGATGGACCGGGGGGAGGAGAGGAGCCGACATTCTGGGAGGAGGGAAACAATGGCAATTTGGCGCAATGCTGCTAGATACTGTTGGTTTAAAATCAACCTTTTCATTCCCGCGCTGTACATAAACCTGCAACAGAGCAGACACAGAGAATGAGTTTGCAAAGACAAAGACTCAAATATTCCATTGAAAACTTAAAAAAAAAATGGTTCACTTTACCTCAGCTATTTTAAGAGGATTTGCTGTACTGAGGCTCTAATACAGATTTGCCAGATGGCTTACCTTTCATGGAGTCTTTTCTGTTAATGAATTTTCAAAGACAGAACTGATACTACCTCTTGTGTATGTTTAGGCATTAGTCCTGCAAAATTGGCCAGTTGACCTGTTTTCTACTGCTGGCCTCTGATCACAAATTTCTGGTATATTTTTCCACTTGCAGCACAGTCTTAGAAAAGATCTGGCTAGACATATATTCTTGCTGAATTTCATCCTTTAGGACTGAGTTCAAGAACTACCTCCTTTTCCATTACCATGGCCAGAAGTCTGGTCTGTTCTCTGAAGCTCACTTATTCTTTGAAGACTATGGCGCCTATAACATGTCTTATCCCCAAGAGTTCAACCAAGAGACCATGGCCAATATTTCTTCCATATGCCCCCATCTACCCCTCAAACAATTAGCATGGTGCTTAATGAAGGAGCAGAAAGATGCAAAAACCTTGGCTGGAGGAGTGGTGTTGTCAAGTTCACTGGCTCAAAGTTCATGTGGAAGGAATCTCCTGATGGGATCAGGAGCTGACACGGAGCGAAAGGGCTGGTCTGGCTCTGGCCAGGGTGATACTCACTTTCCATCTTTTGCTACACGCCTGCCTGTTCCATGCTGAAGGAGACCTCGGGGTGCTTGTAGCTGAGCAGTATGTCAGTGATACACGTGGATGGGTAGCAAGAGGAGTTTAAATGCTGGCTGCCATCCGTCAGGTCCGGGTGCTCCTGACCTCCAAGACTCTCCCCGCATTCTACAAGACCAAAGAAAACTTGGGAGGTTTGCAGGGAGCTTGGGTGGGGGGTGGGCAAGAGGTAGAGAGAGGAAGAGAGAAGTCTGAAACTTCTGCAGCCCTGAATTCTAGTTCAGAGCAGGCCCTCAGTTTGGTTAGTGACCATGACTGGGGACCAGGCTTCTTCCTTTGTCCCCACTGTCCATTTCCCCCTCTTCTTTACTGTCTCCCATTGTCAGGCACTGTCAGCTCCTGTGGTGTGGGATAAGACAGCCTCATGCTGGCAGACCCTGACACCTGGGCATATTCTATGCTCAGGGCATGGGCCTAAGCACTTTAAACTCCCAAGCACAGGCCTCCCAGGTGGTGCTAGTGGTAAAGAACCTGCTTGCCAGTGCAGGAGACATAAGAGACATGAGTTCGATCCCTGGATCGGTAAGATCTCCTGGAGAAGGAAATGGCAATCCACTCCAGTATTCTTGCCTGGAAAATCTCATGGACAAAGGAGCCTGGTGGGCTACAGTCCACAGGGTCGCAAAGAGTCAGACATGACTGAATGACTAAGCACGCATGCATGGAAGCTAGCAACTGGTCCCAGCACAATCGAGGTCATGGGCTCTATTGTTTCTGTCACTACAGAGGAGGATCTTGGGGGTCAGAAAGGTTAAGCGCCTTAACCTGTGGAGCCAGTACAGAGCAGTCAGGATTAACTGCAGATCTGTCCACTCCGGGTCTGTGCTTTTATCAGCTAAGACCCCCTCCCTCTGCTGGTTCTAACGGGAGGCAGACACTAGAACCAGAACAAGAGTGACTGAAGGGGCACCTGAATGTGCATCACAGACGAACAGTGACGGCCCTGCGCTCAAGCAGGAGGCGGCCTCCTCTGCGCTCACACACTCAATGCAAGACAGCTGGGAAAGGCAGTGTCCAGAAGCCCGTGGGGACGCTGTTCCCACAGGCTGTTTATACAAGAGGGGAGTAGTCATTGGTGAAGAGGGAAGGGGTGCCTTCTAGAAACTTCTTTGGGGTGCCCCATGCATAATGCCCCTTACCCTCATTTTCCCCGTCCTGGAACTGCTGGCTCCCCATGAGCGAGGACTGACTGAGAACTGCATCCGACATCCGGGCAGAACTAAGTGCCTTCCCCGCCACGAGACTCATGCCAGGCAAGCTGTCCAGCTGCACCTGCAGAAAACGATTATCAAAAGAAGTGAGGAAATCAGAGAACGCGCCTTAAGAGACCGCTGTGCCCTTCAAAGGAGCCCAGGCAAAGGGCGGCCTCAAGCACCATCCCAAGCACTGCTACCCAGGCCCCCTTCCTCTGCAGGGCCATCCAAAGGGGGATGCTGTGGGGGGAGCTAAGGCTGGGGCGGGGGTGGGGGCGGGAAGGACGGGCACAGTGAGCCTCAGCCGCTGCCGCTGACATCTGCGTGGCGTTCCAGTACCAGGCTTCTGACCTGTCTCATCGCCATGAGGCTCTTAGGGCAGCAGAGTCCAACAGCACTCTGTTCGAGGACGGGGATGTTCTTCTGCCCCGTCCAAATCAAAAGCCGCTGGCCACAAGTGGCTACTGAGCCCTGGAATGTGACTAGCGTGACTAAAGAACTTGGTTTTATGTTTTATTTTGTTTTAATTACATTTAAAATTGAAAAGTCACATGTGGCTGGTTGTGGCTGTATCAGTGCCGCCGAGAAGTCTGCCCTAAGGCAACAAAGCTCTGCCAAGTGGACTAGCTCCCTTCAAGTCTGAATAAATTCAAGGCAGCTGCCAGAATAATAACTGAGAGTCTGAAGGCTCATCTGCTGGGGCCTGAGTTTCAGCTGTTTGGGGAGAAGTTCAATAACTAAGACTAGAGGAAACGGATGCTCTTGATCCTCAGCTTCAAATGTGGAGCTTGGCGTCAGCAGAGATTCTCCTGGAATTTCAGGCTTGTTACAGTGATTCAGAGACATGCTCCCTGAGTGCTCAGGGGCGCTGGACTCTGATTGAGAAGAACAAGAGACACCACCCCACATTCCTAAGTTCTGCTTTCAAAGATCCCACTTCCGAGAAGCAGGAGGGGCCGACGTACATAAGCATCGTCGCTGTTCTGGATGGTGTGATGTCTCTGGAGGGTGCGGGTCCTCTGGTGCTCGCTGACTGAGGGGTGTGTGGGGTACCCGAGTCCATTGTGATCTGGCAGCTCCATCGCTTGTCCGGGAGAATTTCTATCCATGCAGTTCCCTAGGACGGACTCTGAGAAGACAGAGCGAAATAGGGCCAGTCAGCAGACCTAGTGTTTCTCTCAGTCCACTCTCACCAAAGAAGCATCTTGCAAGGCACAGTTGGCCCTGGTGAGGACCACCATTGGCAGACCACTCTCTGCCAATCCTCAGCTGGCTGGTGACGCTCGGAGGAGCCTGGACCAGCCTGCCAACTCTCAGTCCTTTCTGAGCCTCTCTCTGCAGGCATCATTCCCTTACGAGAAAAGAATCCCATGTGTTAGTGGTTGGCTGAACCTTTTCTTGTCTCTTCATTTCTCTGCTGATTTGACAGTGCTGTGTTCCCAAACCTAGATGCACAGGAGAATCACTATTGGACTTTCAGGACCTCCAGCCTGGGAGAATGACTTCCACCCTGTGGACGCCTCTCTCTCTGCCCTTGGCTTCCCCTCCGTACCCCACCCAGTCCTCTCCTCTCCTCCTCCGACTCCAGCCCCAGCTCCTTTCAAGGGTCCTCCCTCTCTTTACCTCTCTATCCTTGACCTTCTCACTCTCCCCACACTTACTTTGGCAATATCATCTATTTTCATGGCTTCAACTACACTGCTTCTATGTAAAGAATTACTAAATGCTCTTTTAAGCTCCAGATCCAAAATTCTAACTGTCTACTAGATATCTTTCCCTGGATGGCTAAACAACATCAAACACTTCACAGGTTCAATTCTGAACTCACCAGCTTCCCCCACAACCAACACCTCCTTTCCTAATCTTCTGGGTATGAGCTCAGAGAGTCCCTGCTGATTCCTTACTCCTGGTTCCACATTACCTGAAGTCTGAAGAATCTGCCTCTCCAGTGTTGGTCACTTTAATATCTTTCTTTCCAGTCTCATTGTTTCCATGAAAGTTTGGTTACCTCCTGCTTGGATCACTATAATAGGCTCCTAACCATTCCTCTTCCACGACCCTACAAAGATGAATCTTTCTATAGTGGAGCCCAAACCCCTCATTTTCACTGGCCCAGCCTCTCTTCCAATGAGCATCCCACACAACTCACCCCTACATTCTAAGCTTTGGTCAAAGGGAACCACTCATGATTCAATGCATTTGCTTTCACCTTTCTCTCTCCCTGGAAATGCTTAATCTTCTACTTCCATTCCTGCCAGTTCTAATCAACATATCCTTCTAGGTCCATCTCAAATGTTATCATTTTTATGAAACTTTCTCTTTCAAATAGAAATAAATCATTCTTTCCTTTCATTGTCAGAAGGCTTTGTTGGACTGATTATGCTAACATTATTCCTGGCACCATCTTCAATTATGTACTTGTCTTAATGCTTCATATTAAACTGTAAATTCTTTGAGGACAAGAATTATTACATTCATGTTTGTGAGCCTTTAGTATTCCAGAATACTGTCTGATACCAGTGTTTAACAATATTCTAATTGATACCAATAAACGCTCTCTTAATACAGGTCAGTCACCTGTCAGAGTCAGGATGGTCAAGAAGAGTACCAAGGCCACACCAAGGTTGACAGGATCCTCCTGTTGACACATCTGGCTCTAATCCTTAAGAGTCTAGCACTTGAACATGTGTTTTCTTTGTTTGGTTGGTTTTTCTGGGTTAAAGTTCCCTGGCAACTACCAGGCTTATCTCACAATGAACGGTACCTTGGTGAGACCAAGTTTTTAAACAAATTTTAATGGGAAACACAGTCCTAACGCTAACTGCACCATCCCAGTATCTGTGTGAAAAATGAAAGTAAAACAGGCTGCTTGAGTGATGTGTAAAGGGTTTCAGGTCTCTATATTCAAGCGGTCTTCTTTACCATCACGGTGAGGCCAGGGCTTAGGGGCTGAGGTGGGACGGGAAGGGAGGGGAGTGACATGACATGCACCTTGCTGGTAATGCAAAGCACTCTGGAGGAAAGTGAGAGGAATGGGAGCTTCCAAACGACTGAAGAGGAAGGCGAGTGAGACTAACCTGCTCGGTGGGATTAGGTCACCCACCCCCAACCAGCCCGATCCCTGTGAGTGGGCACAGTGCATGTGCTGGCTGCAGGGCCAAATGAAGGCCACCAGCAGGAAGTGGTGCCAGGCTGCCTCTGTTGGGTCATATGTGTGCTAAATCTCCCTCCCCACCATCTCTCTCTGTTAAATGTGCTTTTATGCCTGCGAACGGGGTTTCTCCAAATCTGAACACCCACCCTCCTTTTGGCCCTGCCCGTGGGAAGGCCCCACGGACTCTGTCCTCCTCGGCTGCTCTCTTCACAGCCTTCAGGTCTGGTGCCAACACACCTGAAAGGCCACCGAGACAGGCAGAGCTCTTCTTGACGAACCTCACGACAAGCCTTCCTGACTCCCCCGCCTGGAGCTCAGAAGCACTAGCTCTGGGGTCAGGAAGCCCCAGGCCTGGATCCTGGCTTCACCAGAATTCCTGAGCAAGTTACCTGACTTTACTGGGTCTTGGTCTCTTCATCTGCAAAACAGGACTTACTCCACAGGTCTGTGAAGTGCTTACTTGAGTTTGGTCCTCTGTAAGAGCTCAGTAAAGACTGGTGTTATTTATACTCATTTCAGAGCTATTATTTCTAACAGGATGGGGCACAATGAACCAGATGATAGAAACAAACAATAAGATGATTTTATCACAGAATCCTACTTTGAGAATTATGGGGCTAGTTTATCACAGGTAAGTGAACAAGTGAGTCACTGAAAATTTAATTTCCAGAAAAGCAGCCTCTGGTTTAGGAGAGATAAATATGTGTTAAAAACTAGATGAAAGGGAGTTCCCTGGTGGTTCAGTGGTTAAGACTTGGCGCTCTCACTGCTGGGGCCCGGGTTCAATCCCGGGTCACGGAACTAAGACCCTGTGAGCCGCACGGCCCTGTGTGCTCACTCAGTCCTGTGCGACGCTTTGCGACCCCATGGGCTACAGCCACCAGGCTCCTCTGTCCGTGGGATTCTTCAGGCAAGAAAACTGGAACGGTTTGCCATTTCCACCTCCAGGGGAGCTTTCTGACCCAGGGATTGAAGCCAGATTTCCTGCAATGGTGGGTGGATTCTTTACCACTGAGCCACCTGGGAAGCCACACAGCACAGCCAAAAATAAACTTAGACAAAACAGAAGCATATTAATAGGAGTTGGGTAGCAAACCAGGGGTCTTTCTGTTCAAATTTCAATATAACTCATAGGTCAAAGATCAGGAAGGGCTGGCACCCTTGGCTTGGCAGATATGCTTGGAAGGGGAAGAATGCGAGGCAAGGGGGCATAAAAAGGAGAACATAACACTAAGAATTCAGGGGATTTGAAGTCAGGTTCCAGCTCCATCACAGTGTATGAACTTGGACAAGTCATTTAACCTCTCCTAACCTCAGTTTCCCTATCTGAAAAATCAGGGTTGTTTGGGGGCTCAAGAGACACCAGGTGTCAAAGGGCCTTTCATAAATTGGAAAGGACTACACAAGCAAAGTAATTATTTTTAGTAAGAATGTTGAGTTTAGAGGGCCCTTGTGACTCTATGGATGAGACCCACTGACCAGTTTGGCAGGGGAGGCACTGCGTGTAAAAAGACCAACCCACTGAGCAAGGAACGTGAAATTGAGGCTCAAATCTTTGGCATTCCTTATAACAATTCAGCAGCTGAAGGAACTGTCAAGCTCACCAAAGGATGCAGAAAGAGGATGCCAAGAGCAGGATTCTCAGGTATTTACCTAAGCAAAGCTGAGAAAGTGCAGAGAAGGGAAGACCATCTGATCAGGCAAGGGGAAAAAATACACAAATGGACACGATGCATACCGCCCACCTACCTAGGGAACCGTGGGGCAGCTTGCACAACTGTCTCTTGAATCTGTCAATGTTGACTCGTCCTTACTCATTTACTGGGTCTTAAGAGAAAATGAGAGAAGTGCATGTGTGCATATCCCTCTCAAAGGTTCTGGGGGGTAAACCCTCCCAGTCTGTCACCATTTGACCCCCTCTGTGGGGCCTGAAGTCCTCCAGGGCTGCTGAAGCTGAGCAGGCTCAGGGAAAATGTCGTCTTCTCTGAGAGTTCGAGCTGGTAATCTCACTGCGTAAACTGATTACGCTATCATATTTATTTGCAAAGTTAAAAAAAAAAGAAAAAAATCAAGTGTATGTAATAACTAGCACAGAGGGGGAGATAAACCTTATTTCTACTCCTGGGGGACAGAAAGGGAGATTACAGGCAGCATGGGGCATGTCTAGCCCTGACCTTCTACATATTTCAAACAGACCTCTGGCAGGCTGCCGGCTCAGCACTCTGGCAGTGCCCGGCCCCATACTGATTGGTGGCAAGTGGCCATAAAATAGGTAACTGTGGCCATTGATAGGCCGGCTTAATTCTCCTTGACTAACATCGGCAATCCCTGATAATCTACCCTTAAGAAGTTTTAGAAGGATGACACAAGCTCTGCTTGTTATAATTATACCTTTTACAGCATTCATTACGCAGTGCTTCATGTTAAGGCTGTTTATGAGCTTGTCTGCCCCCATCCCCCCAGCATAAGCTCCCTGAGGGCAGGTTCTCTATCTTTTCATCCCTGCCTTCCCCACTGGACCTAAAATACAGTCTTGTGTGACCTAATCATTCAATAAAGTTCGTTGAATTTGCTCTGTCAGAAGTAACAGATGGAATGTTTGGGGGTTACTGTGTAACTACACAGAGATGGAGGTATCATGAGAGGAAGCAAGAGGCATTCCTGCCACCCACAAAGATAAACAAGGACGAGCTGTCCCCACATGCCTGCAGGGTGGTAGGGGGAGAGCATCACAACCCGTTCTTGGCAAAAGGAACAGCAAATTATCTGATGATTCTTTGTTGATGTCAAACTGCAAGCTCTCAAGTTCTTAAGAGTAGAAGCATCTCAGGTGAGGGCTTCCCAGGTTGCGCAGTGGTAAAGAACCCACCTGCCAACGCAGGAGACGTGGGTTTGATCCCTGAGTTGGGATGATCCCCTGGAGGAGAAAATGGCAACCCACTCCAGTATTTCTGCCTGGGAAATCCAATGGACAGAGGAGCCTGGCTGGCTACAGTTCTTGGGGTCGCAAAGAGTTGGATATAACCGAGTGACTAAACAACAACAACGTGTCAGGTTAAAGCAGGAAGAGACTGTGGAGTCCAGTTTCTCCTGTAAAAGGGATCATAAAACATACGCCCAGGATGGTTGTGAAAAATAAATGAGTAACTGACTGGAGGGCACCAAGCCCAAACAGACGTACTACAAACACCCTCCTGGAGCGGGCACCTAGCCAATATCCCTCACTACACAGATGAAGACGGAGGGAGGGGTTATGTGCCAGGGGGTCACAGAGGAAGCTCCTGTGTCCAAGCTAAGGACAGTGGGGACGCCTCAGCATAAGAAGTAGTCTTAAACATGCAGACATACATTCCCAGAGGGGTTCTAACTCTGGAGCAGCTTTGGGCTTCCCTAGCCCATTTTTTCTCTATTGCATTATCTAAATGTACTGGATCCTAAACCCACGTGGTAATCAACTGGGGGCTTTATTCATTAAAGATAATTGTATATATGGTTCCAAAAGTCTCAAAACAGAAGTGGAAAGAGGTTAGAAAGAAGCAAGTAATAGTATTCCAGAAGAGGCATAAGCTAAGTTAAAGAGTAAATTGAGAGTAAACTACGTAGACACAGGAAGGATTATCTCCAGCACACACTGGCCAGGGGGACAGGAGATAAGAGCATGGCCTCTAGGAAAGCTCTTAGCCAAGGTCAGGAAAAGGAGATCTAAGAAAAAGGAGGACTCTGCGGGGAAGCAAATCTGATCATGGTAGCTCAGCCAGTGAAGAATCCACCTGCAGTGCAGGAGACCCTGGTTCGATCCCTGGGTCAGGAAGATCCCCTGGAGGAGGGAATGTCTACCACTCCAGTATTCTTGCCTGGAGAATTCCATGGACAGAGGAGCCTGGAGGGCTACAGTCCATGGGGTCGCAAAGAGTCAGACACGACAGAGTGACTAAGACTTTCAAACCTGATCAGGAGGCAACAAGGACAGGGTATTTTTGAGCGGAAACCTTTAGGGGTGTATTTATGGCTGGATTCTTCCAGAAACCCAAAGAGATGCAGGCAGAGAAGAGTGGTGGTGATGGCAGTGGATGTAAGAAGGAGCGAGAAGGGAGAGGGAGGCGAGATCGCAGGCACTCAGCTTGGGGAATGGTAGGAGGGGTCTGTCAAGAGAATCCTGACTCACATGTTGGTCTGAAGTAAACTGATTTAAAGCTGCTGGGTCCATATCAGACCCTGGGTTTCAGGAACCCTTTGCCCTTAGCTTCTAATTCTTTCATGTAGACTGCACTGCAAGTAAGGTAGCTTGTCTCCCCCTAAAACATCCCTGAGACACTCTCACCCATGGTCTTTCCTCATGCTTCTCCCCTAAATCCAAACAGCAAAATCCTCTTCATCCACCAAGTCCGTGCATGCTCAGTCGCTCAGACATGTTTGACTCTGAGACCCCATGGACTGAAGCTCGCCAGGCTCCTCTATCCATGGAATTCTCTCCAGGCAAGAATACTAGAGAAGGTTGCAAGCTCTCCTCCAGGGGATCTTCCTGACCCAGGGATTGAGCCTGCATCTCTTTAGTCTTCTGCATTGGCAGGTGAATTCTTTACCACTGGGCCACCTGCAAAGTCACCAAGACCTCACTCAAATGTCACTCACTGTGGGAAACCTGGCCCTGCTCTGAAAGAGAACCAGTCTCCCCTGGCTCTGGTGCTCCCACAGCACCTGAACTTGTCACATTCTGCTTTTCTTTAGGCACTAAACAGACCCACAAGCCTGCCAAAACGGGTGCGGTTCCTCTGACAATCAGAGGACACAAGCAAATTCAAGCCTCCTGGTCTCTCTGTATATAGTTGTCACAGAGGAGGGAAAAGTGATAGGAATTAAGAGAGAATCATTTTTGAAGAAAAATATTTCAAAAGGTTATTTTCACAGACAGCAATCCGGGGAGATGGGTTGGGGAGTGTGCACTGTTTGCTCACTCGCTCCTTCCTGGAGTCTCGCACATGTGGTGCGTGCTCAGGACACGTCTGCTGGAGTGGAGTGAGGAGCTCTCGGGTTCAGTGCCGCTTCCTAGCTGTGGGCCTTGGGGGTGACTTACTCAATCTGCGCCTCAATTGTCCCACTGGTAAACGGGAGCTGTGAGGATTAGGCGAATTTATGTGTGAACAGCATCTGGTGTATGGCATGTGAAATGCACTAGGAAAATGTCAGCTTGCCTCCTTTTCCGATGAAAGCTGTCATTCACACAGGAAGCTTTCCCAGCATCCCTGATGCCGTCAAGCTGCCTCTGCTAGAACACTCCCAGCCACAGAAAGCTCCCAGTCTGCTCAGCAGCCTCTTCTGGAAAATTCTTGTGAAGGCTTCCCTGGGGGTTGAAAGCTGCTGCAACTTCCATCCTGGCCTTGGCTCTGCCTCAAATTTGAATCCAGAGAAATCTAATCCTTTTCCATCTGACAAGTATGACGGCTCTCCTGAGCTTTGCCCCCAAGCCTAAACATCCCCAAGTCTGTCAGCCAATCCACCTATGACTTGGTTCCAAAACCTCCCACCAGCCTACGTCAACTCTAAAATACAGCAACGGCAGCTGGACACAATACATCTGACTGGTGCAGACCTCAAACTGGACAGTACCCATCTGCTCTAAAGCCCAGGATTTAACGGGAGTTTCACGGAACTGCATCCCTATTGGTGCTTCATGAGCACAACCTGAGGTACCACGTCCTCTTCACATAAACTGACTCGGGGTCAGGCCTTCCATCCTGCTCTGTGCCTGGGGACCCGACACGGCCCCCGGAGCTGAGTCTGGTGTGCTGACTTTAAAGTGCAGGGCAGGACAGGCTTCAAGAAGGGAGGGTGGGAAAAGTGCCCAGTTTCAGGGTTGAATATTTTATGGAGAAACTTGCTTTCAAGATCTGTGATGATGGGATGGATGTCAGTCCAGATTTTGGGTAGGGTGAATGCTATGACACTAATAAGATGACATTTTCTGAGCATAACTCACTGGTAGTAACTCCAATCTCCTTCCAAATGAAAATGAATGCCCTCATTAATTATACAGTGATACTAAATGAAACAGCATGGCATCCCTTGTGATGCTGCAATAATCTGTACTTAGCTTATCAATGAAGTGATCAGAATAACAATACCTCAAATTATTTAAATCATACAGATTATCAAGTGTGCCTCTCCCCCCGTGTCACACAAACATTATGTATAAACATAAACACACCACATGTGTATGTTTCAATCTTCACAAATACTCTGCAAAGGACTGTGATTCCTCCTGCCCTTTTTCACGGATGGGGAAATAAGAACCTGAGGGTTAAGTGACAAGGTCACTGCACTCATAACAGAGGCAAGTCCAGGACCAAGGGACCCTGACTCTTACTCCAACACTGTTTACACTAAACCCTGTTTCCCCAGCACTGGCTGACTTTTTTCTATCACAGAGGTTAAAGCTAGCTATTTTGATGACAGCTGAGAAATTCTGGATTCTAAGGAACCATGGTCTGAATATGGGAAAACAGGTAATACATCTTGCTGACCATCATCTGTGTGTTCATTTTCTATCACTCTCTTTTAATTCTGAAAACAGATTCCCTTCTCCATCAGATACTATTTCCTATGTGCTTCTCCCCTAAAAGGTTCTGCAGGTCTTCTCAGGAATTCTTTCTCTCTTAGCAACCCAGAGGACCAGGGTTGAAAACAGGTAAACCCTGCTGAGTTCACCGAACGAGGGCAGGCTGGCCCAGAGATCGACCCTGCAGGGCTCTTACCTCGGCTGGACACCTTATTTCTAGTGAAGGCGGCAGCCGGCTGTCGGTATGGATGGATTCCCAACTCCTGTGCATGATTCACGGTTCCCAGGACAGATTCAGGGTCCCCAGGGCCGCCTGTACTCAAGAGCAGGGGGCTGTCATGGCAACCTTTGGTCAATGTGTTCCCGCTCTTCCTGTCCGGGAAGCCATCCTTGGCCCCCTCGCACGAGCACTCCTCCTCCATGCTCTCCGAGTGCACGAGCGCCGGCTGGGGAGCGTAGCCGTGGGTCGGGGTCGGGGAGGAGACCTGTGAGATACATTCCTGCGCCCTGATCTGCAGAAGGTGCTGGGGGCTGGTGTGGTGGTGGTGGTAAGAGTCAGCGTTCTGATACGGCAAAGCCTGGCGCTCCGTCAGGCTCTGTCCCCCGAGGCCAGGAGCCAGACTCCCGGCGTCCCCCTGGTTCATGTGCCGGAACAGCTCTTGGTATTCCTGCTGCTGCTGCTGCTGCTGCCGCTGCCGCTGCTGCCTTTTGACGAGCTGTGCAAACTCCGCCGGGGGCAGCCGCATGTCCGAGTGGCCGGTGAGCGAGTGCCGGGGGGAGAGCAGTCCCTGGAGGATGTGGGGCACCTGCTGGTGTCGCGTGTAGTCTGGCGGCGTGGGGGACAGCAGGGCCTGCTGCAGTGCCGATGTGGTATAGTGCGGTGGCTGCTGGTGTGCACTGGGAGGGAAGGTGGGGAACTGGTCAAGCGGAGGGACTTTCAGGGCTTGGGTGGGAGGTAACCCCGCTCCTGATGAAGGGTTGTAGCTGCTGGGGGAACCCCGGGACTGGTCCGAAAACAGGTGGGGGTGTAAATGCGCCTGGTCGTAGTTAGCAGGGGAGAACCGATTCACGTTCAAGCTGCAGATACAAAAGGGAGTGAGTACCAGGCATCCGTGTGACAAGTGTGCTAAACTCCCCGGGGAACAGCTACCACTCCCCTTCAGTAGTGAGCCTCTGCTGGTACAGAGAACCGCAGGACCACAGGGAGGATGGGGGTGTAGGCATTACCCCCACCATCCCCTCGGGCTTGAGGGTAGCAACATCACTTGAATTAAGATGTGCCCATCTCTTAGAATATGAGTGATGGAAAGAAACAATCCTAGAGGAACAGACAAGGGAGGTAACTGAAATTTTTACCTACTCCTCTAACTGGCCCTTTTCTTCTCTGCAGACCTATAGTAAGGTGGTGGTGGTGTTCAGTCGCTAAGTCGTGTCTGACTTTTTTGTGATCCCACGGACTAAAGGCCACCAGGCTCCTCTGTCCATGGGATTCCCCAGGCAAAAGTACTGGAGCGGGTTGCCATTTCCTCCTCCAGGGGATCTTCCTGACCCAAGATCAAACCCACATCTCTTGCATCTCCTGCATTGGCAAGCAGGTTCTTTATCACTGCACCACCTGGGAAGCCTATATGCTAAGGTAGCTGCGTCACTATCCTCCTCTGTCTCACTAACATTTTGATCCTGAGTCAATATATAGGTTTCAAGTCCATCCCAAGCCCACTGCCTCACTTTTAGTCAGGCTGAAACAAGCACAGCCCAGTCAGAGCCCTTCTGTCCTCCTCTCCTCCTCCTAAGGGGCTTCCTCCCACCTGGGTGCCCCAGAAAGCTGGCCAGGAGACTCCACGCAGCCTCACCTGTGGGCCTCCGCACTGTCGGCGCTCAGCTGCTTGGACAAGGGCCGGTGCCCATAGCTGAGGGCAGCCATCAGGCTGGTCCGGAGCTGCATCTGAACCTGACTGGTGTTGGGGCTGATGGAGACGCCCCGGCCTGCAGAGGCGGCAGTGGCCCCAGGCACGCTGCTGAGCATGTCGACAGGCTCCTGGACTTGGATGGTCACCTGCTGTGACTGGGGAGGCTGCTGTATGCCCAAGCAGGTCAGTGCCACGTTGGGAGGAGGGGAACAGTTCTCAGGCTGCTGCTGGAAGATGGCACTGCGGGAGGGGAAGCCTTGAAACTGGGAGGAAGATGCAGCACCTGGGGAGAAAGGAGCCCCAGAGTGACCACATGCCCGGGTTACCTGCGGCCGGAAGTCACGGGAGCCACTGAAGACGCTCAACTCGCATACCACCCAGAGCAGTGCTTCTCCAACTCCAGGGGTGGAAGGTTCCTCTGGGGGACTCGTGAAGACACACACTCTTGGACCCAACCCTCAGAATGCTGACTCAGTAGGTAAGGACAGGGTTCCAAGAATTTGCAATTCCAAGAAATGCCCATTGATTATTTTCTGAGTAGCTCTCATCCAGGGCAATGCTTCTCAAACTCTAATGCATGTACGAAGGGACTGGGGATCTTGCTAAACCATAGATTCTGATTCAGCAGGTCCACAATAGGATCTGAGATTTGATTTTTCCTGCTGATATTGCTGGTCAGAGACCCCACTCTGAGTAAGAAGGGCTTTGAGATCAACTCAGGCTCTTCAGGGGATCTAGACTGGGTGGTGTCACTTAAGAGGTTCTCAGTTTTCAGAATGCTAACCCCTCAGAGTGCTGGCCTCTGAAGGACTGTATAAATTAGGGCCCGCTCATCTTTGCCTCCATCTGAACACCCACAAGAGAGGAGCCACGTGCCCAGTGGATCACCAAACTCAGGTGTGACAAGAGGGAAGGTTCTGGTAGTAGCCCATTCATTTGGTACAGCTGGAGGGGATTTTATGAAAACATCAATTCTAACTATTATACCTAACATATATTTCATACATACCTAACTATGTATTTCATAGTATTATTACCCTTGTCTTACATTTGAGAAAGTGGAGATACCCGGAAATTAAGTAGTCTACCTGAGGTCTCACAGCTAAGGAGCTGGTAGCAGCTGGAGCCAAGCCAAGGCAGCCTGGCGCTAGAACCACCCCCTACACAGCATGTGGCTCTGTCACCCTAACCAGCGGCTTGAGGCACTCAAGACTAAGCCGCACTTCTCCTGCGGCTCACGGTTCAGAGAAAACCTCTCCACTCACCGTGAGGCTGCATCATGGCGCTGCTCATGGGGGGAGGGCTGTTACTGGGCTGTCTGAAGAGATGGTTGTTGGGGTGGTTGGGAGGTGGGCTGGAAGGCTGAATCCTTAACCTTAAAAAACAACAGAACCAGATGAGTAAATACACTTCTTGAGGTGACAGTATAACCTTGAAATTAGTTTCAGTCATTTGATAACCACAGGCAGAAACTCCATTTTTAGTTTCGATAAGCTTCCAGGCTAGACAAACATACACAGGCCACCCACCATAGTCTACTGAAAGCCTGTCTACATCTTAGTTTCCCAGACGTCCCAAGGAGGCAGGGGTCACTGTGGGCCTGCATCTGGCCTCCTGTATTAGGTGTCAGATTACATGGTTCATGCAGATAAGAAAATGAAGTGGCACAGGAAGTCAGGATTTTAGGAAGCTGCTGAAATTAAAATTGGTCTTCCTGCTTTTCTGACTGAGATGGGTTCTTCCAAGATGAATGCTATAGTCAGTCATGTCTCCCATGTGAGTGAGGCCAACAGCTTAGGCAAAGAACAACATGCTTCATTACCTCTGGAGCTGGTGGGTGAGGAGGGCAGGCTGATTTTCACATGCAGCTTGAAGAGGTGGAGAAGGCTGAGGAGGACAGATAGAGTCCTAAAACACACGCAGGAAAGGAGAAAAAATACTCATGAGCTTGAAGACTAACCAGAGCCAGCCATTCTTGGGAAGGGAAGAGACTATCTGTGACTGAGATTTATGCTCCCGTCGTTCATCAAAAGGCTTGATTACCTTGACTCAAACATGGCAACCACACAAATAACTCAACTTCACTCTGCCCTGCGTGATCTCCTCCAGCATTCACAGGCCCATCAGCCTGAGAGCAAGCTTCAGACAAGTTGGAGAGAGTGAAGAGGGAAGGCCTACTTGAATCTGCTGCTGGAGAATTTGGTGGTGCTGCTCCTGCTGGTATAACATATGCTGCTGCTGGGTCTTCTCCAGGGTTCTTTCATCAATCTGCCCCCCGTACATCTTCTGCAGCTGCTCACACTCCTGAAGGGAAAGCAGTTCATACAGAGGGGATACAGCCAGGCCTACCCCATGCAGTGCTGTCAGCAGACGCAGAGCTGCCCCAGGTCTCATGGGCAGAAGGAGCCCACAGAGAAGAACTGTGTCCTTGATGAGCAACTGACCCCTTTAGGTGGGCATTTGTGTACTAAACGTATTCACGCTCTGTGCTGGCTGCAGGAAGGGAAAAGCACCAAGATGGCCTGGGTATGAGCGAAGGTCCCAGTGTGAAATCGGTGTACAAAGCACACGCCACTCCAGGCCTGGTTGTCAGGCAGGCAGAAAGAAGACCGGCCCTTTCCAGAAGCCTGGAGGCACACTTCCTTCCTCTGGGAGCACCATTCCATACCAGCTGGAGAGTATGCCAGGGGGTAAGAATGCAGAGCAGGCTCCAACAAGACCCAGCGCCCGTAAGTCATGAGGGGAATGCCAGGGTTGCTTCAAAAGACATTTCTGGATGCTTCCCACTGAAACCCAAGCCCAGAAATTCCTCTCTAATGAACCACTGAGACAGGAGGAAATTTAGTCCCTTCCTGGGGAAAGCTGGACATAAGCAGAAGGAAGGAAAGCGTGTAAGGAGCTATCTGCTTTGGCACCTCTAAAACTGCAGTGCTGCTGATGTGAGGGGGTAGAAAGCTTAACACCCGTGTCCTCCTGCAACACCGGTCTCTGTTGCCCATGCTGGTCTCTGCTACCCATGCTTCTCCAGAGATGCCTGCCATCTCTAACATTACCTGCTGCAACTGTTTGATGCTGCTGTTGTTGCCCATTTTTTCCAGGTGAGCTTTGAAGGCCTGGATGCTTGCAGCCCCATCTGAGAACCGGCGCACAGGGGAGAAACGCTCCGTAGGGAGGTGCAGGGTGTTGGAGTCCTTGTAGGTGGAGCTGAATATATGGGAAGAGAAGGTTAGGGGCTAGGACTCAGGGGTTTTGACCAAATCACCTAGGGACGCTGTTCCAGATGAACACAAAGCTGCCGGCTACACGCGCAGCCTGGCATATTACGCCACTTCCATGCCATCTCCAGAGGCCAGTCATTTCCCTAGCCTGCCTTCCCTCTAGAGGCCTCCAAGTGACCATCTTCTGTTTCCACTTACCTTGAGTTGGCTTAATGTCCAAGCCTGGGAAGGTCCTGGGATCAGATACATCCAGTTCTTACAAATAGACTGGGTCAGAGAGAGAGGAGCTTCACAGCAGCCCTCAAGCCCAGCTGTAGAGGAACTCCTCCTTTTACAGTCATGTCTCTATCTAGTGCCTTTAGAAACCTAGAACAAACCTACTCATGTGACTTAAAGTTTTCCCTGAATAGTAACCTCTGTATGACCGACCAGAGGGAAACTACAGTCAACTTTGGGGTCAAAGGTCTGGCCTGGAATTCATAGGTTTTTTTTTATGCTAGAAAACACAAGGTGGAGCTTAAAGTGGGGAAACTGGGTACCGCTGATCCCCAGATGGAGATAGCCCATCCTTAAGAAACGTGGGCCTGAAGATCCTGCACATACCTGGTCAACGCAAATAAGGTTATCTGCTGTGAAAGGTAACTTCTCAGAGCAGTGGCACCCTCCCAACCTGCTAATGAAAGAGGAATCATGTGGATTACCTTCAAAATGACCCCACTACTCAATAAGAACAAAGCCAGTGTCTTACAGAAAAGAAAGAACGAGCTATCAGTAAGGAATGCCTACGAGAGCATGAGAGTTAGAAGCTAACACCTATACTAATCAGAAAGAGATGTTTATGGGTTGAAGTCAGCAGATAAAAGACTGCCAAGGCAGCATTCCAGCAGCTGATGGAAAGGATCAGGGTTTCAGGTCCAGAGCAGAGATGACATCACACTGAGCTGTGGGTGAAATGATGTACCACCTTGCCAGTTACTCATTCTGGACAGAAGCGGAACCAAGGTTAAGAAAGCGGGTGAACAAGCCAATTGAAGTGCAGCAGACAGGGAGGGTCTAGGAGGGGCTGATGAGTGTGCGGAGGAGTTAAAAGAGTTCTGGCAGCAGGGAAAAGCCCTCTACCCTCTAATGTTGACTCCTGTCTCAGACTCCACCTGAAGCTTGACACAGCAGTGAGCTGATGAAATGAACACAACATGTATCTGGGTTCGGTAACACGAAAGACAAATGAGTTTGGAAGACACACTCCAGAAACAGTGATCATGGGAGCTGGTCTCAGGGGTATTTCCTCAGTATTTCTTATTTCTGTTTGTATTTCAGGTGTTTGGAGTTAAAGCAAGCAGGTACTATTTTCTCCTAGAATCTGATTCTTACACTTTCAGTATTTTCTGATGATGGACACATTTCTGATTCACTCAGAAAGCTGTGTTCTTCGAGGAGTTAATTAGTCTGTACAAAACACATTCTCTCCCATCCCAGGTCCAGGTATTTCATGACTTTTCCAGAAGATCAGGTTGTGAACAGACTGACATCCTGGGCGGCCCAGCACAGGAGCTTCCGAGGAATAGTTCTTAGGTAGCTGCTCATTTTGGAAGCACTGACAATATCAATTGTGCTTTATTTTTATTAGCAATCACATTCAAACTCAGGACAGCCTCATGTCAGGCTGATATGCCCACTATACTCTTCAAACAGGGACTTGGCTCCCCACCTAGATAAAATCCATCTTGTGTTAGTTAGGGGTTTTTTTTGTTAATTACACTTAATTTTTTTTTTTTTTTTTAGTTTATAAATTACACAATTCCAGGATTACACACTCAGACCCCTCTTCTGTCTTCATGTTGGACTTCATCTACGATACCCCAGAAGAACAGACATATCGGCTGTTCTTGTGTCATTTCCTCCAGCAAATGAAAGGAATTCAATAATATCTCCAGGCCACCCATTTTCAGTGTTTGATAGCCTTGGAAAGTTTCTCTTTTGCCCTGAAGACTTGCTTCAGTCTCTTGTGTCACCATGTTTTTATAGCAACTCCATGGAGACGTGCTGAGTTTGCATAAACACCGCACCTTACACAATCTGTCACTCACAGAGTATTCATTCCAGTTCAAACTGGCTTGACCACAGGGAACCCTTGAAACACTCTACCAAGAGTGTTCACACAGAAACAGACAGTAGACAGGTCTCCAGCAGGCAAGGCCTTGACAATGACCAGGCAGCGTGGAAACCACACAAATGGAGCTGTGGGCCAGTGTGGCCTTCCTTTAGCAATAGGTGTAAACACGGTATCAGGTCAGTGATAAAGGCAAACTGTGGTGATGTACTCGTCTTCATGCTTGCCCCATAAGAACATGGCCTGAGGGGCAACTGAATCAAACAAGGATTAAACCCAAAGGACTGAAACTAAACAACAGAGCCTGACGAAGCCTGAAGAACTAAGTGTGGGGCTGTCAAGGAAGGAAAGATAGCAACAGGGAAAAATAAAGCAATAAAGAGTCTATCAGGTAACAGTATAGAGCTCAGAGTTATTGAGAAATCATAGAAAATGTACAGGCAGCTAATGATCACCCAAAGTGATGCAGAACTGTAACAGTAAGGTTCCTGAGGGATTCTCCTTAGAAAAATACTGTCTGTGCCATCAGAGTTTTATTTGATAACTGCCATTCATGCTACTCCTAGCAGACCATTTGTACCATATTATTTATGGTCATTTATGAAAGCTTATCTTTCTTCTTTCTGAGTTCCAACGTGGCACTAATGATGTTTCAGTTTGCTCAGAGGTCACCTGTCTCTGCTGATTACCTATGATGCCCAGTGGGTAACAAGACACAATAAAAACACTGTGTCAAGCTTGCCAGTGTGAGTCTGGCTGCAAGATTGAGTAATAACACATTTATAAACTTAATTTCCTCAGAATGTGCTTTCCAAACTTCCCAAGTAAGGCTGCTCTTCACGGTCCTCCCAAAAAGACTAAAAACAAACAAACAAACAAACAAGCTCTAGCAACTGGTGGTGGCTTTGAAAGTGTGGCCTGCGAGCATGGGGACAGCTTTGGAAAGGACTAAGCTAAGATGTCTGGTCATCACAGAGTTCACAGAAGATAACCGCCTTCTTAATCCAGCAAGGTGTCACTCCCCTCGTTCCTAGGCTTACTTGAACTCAATTTTGTGAAGTTCTCTTGGCAAGGAAGGCTACACTTGTTTTTACGTCTTTAAGAGAAAATGAATTATAGATTTATCAAAGACCTACTAGAAGATTTTGCTGTCAGAATACTGCAAGGATGACTTTCAAGCACAACACTCAAGAGGGTGCAGTGTCTCCGCTCTACCACTCACAAAGGAATGTGTTTTCCCCCATCCAAGCTCCTCATTCAGGGGTCACATGATAAGAAATGCTCATCCTGCTGATGGTGATGGGTTATTAAAAGTCAAGCCTACTGATGTGGTCACAAATCCTATCTCCAGCTGGTCTTCTGAGAGCTTCACCCACTTGTAGGTCTCAAGTTCAATTTCATCTATGAGTCAACGTCTAGAGTCATGAGGATCAACTGCAGGCAATAAACACGTCTACAAGGTAATGGGAAAGAAGTGTCTCTTACAGCCCTGGGTACGGCTGAGTCAAGGAGCTGAGAAGACGTGAAGTTCGGGATGCTGTTTAAAGCCACGATGCTAGTCATCATGTCTGTAAGACTAGCCAGAAAGGGGCCTGTCCGCTGGGCCTCCAGGAGCTCCCACGGCTCACGTGGCTACTCACCGATGCTGATCAGGTACCAGGTGAGGGGGCCAGACCCGGGAACGGAAAGGCTGCTGTCCTAGCTGCCGCTGTAGGTCCGGCGGGATCTCAGCTGTAGGGTTGGTCATGGCCAGTGTATGCCTTTTGGACCTATTTGCCAAGTACCTGCAACAAGCAGGAGCACATTTCATAGTAAAAAAGACAGACAGGAATACTCCTCAGCAAGAAGCATTAGAAGTTAATCCAAAGCACTCAGAATGAAGTGGCGCCAGGGCACAGAAAGGGTGCAATGGCCAACAGACTCCTGACTGGATGGAAGTGAGACACGCCCCAGAAGGCCAACAAAAGCTGGCTGCCCACTGAAATGGCTCAGTGTTGGACCTAAGAGTAGCCGTTAAGAGAAGAGAGAAGACAGATGTTGCTCACGAAGTGGATCAATTTTCCTGACTCCATTCCATTCAGGAGAAGAATGTATTTTTTGCTGGTTAATTTTGTTCCTTGGTTTCCCTCCACATTTCCAAAATACAAGTCAGAAGAAATGAGCCCTAAGGACTGTTCCTAGAGATGAGCCAAGAGAGAGATTCAGATGGGCTTTGTGTATGTCTCCTGAGGCCACTGGCCCCCAGGGTTTGAGGCTGACCTCGCTACATATCATAGAAAAAGATCTTTTTGCCTGGGGCTAAGTGAGTTCCGACACCAACCCTTTCCTCATGCCCCAAGACTGTAACTCCATCGCCGGAGAAGAAAAACTGATGCTGTCCCCAAGGGACCAAAATTCTCTAAAGGATGAAGAAATCAAACCACATGAAATGTTTAGAACTGTTTTCTAGGTGAAAAAAAAGCAAGGCAAGAAAAGAGAAGTTTCAAAAGCTGAAGAGTTCACAAGCTGATTACTTCTATTCTGAAGGTCTTTCCGATCCACCACTAATACCATTAATAACGCATTGGTCCCCCTTGGTCTGGATGGTGACTTCCTTCACCACTGCTGCTCTTCTTGGGCAGGAATAAAAGAAGCGTTATTCCTTCTATGACATCAAAAGGGACGGGCATTTTACCCTTTAAATGTTGGTCTTTAAAGAAGAAAGGAGGAGCTGGAGGAAGTAAAATGTAAGACAAAGAAGATAAAATGAAATACTGCTAATTCAAGTAGGAAGGCAGTAAGTTTCCTAATTTCTCTTCATGACTCCAACAGGGCCCATATGCAACTTAATACACCCTGTGATCGGCAACCTATCGAAATAATAACATCAGGAAAGAAAGAAAGTCAACACGGTTCTTCTATTGGCTATTCTGTAGAAGGAGCTTGCCCACCTGCCAACACCCCTGTTCTCTCCACTGTTCTTTCCACACAGGACCAGCTTCTTTTTGGACAGCAGCTCTCACGCAGAGCCACTAGCGGGTAGAGAAAGGACACTGACCAGCAACCATCCGGGTAGGAGGTCTTGTTTCATCCATTCTTAACTACTTTGCCCATTTCAGCTAAAGTCAGTTAACAGACTAGAGAGTAATTAGTGGTATGTAAACTTGCCAGAGGGTAGGTAAGCCATTAGTGGTTTAATATCCATTTGATAAAAACACCCAAAGTTTCCCCAAGAGCCCATGAAAACCATTTTATTTCAACTTCCCTCAAGGGAAAAAACATATAATCTTGAAGAACACCTGTATTTCTGGGAAAATACATGCTGGATTCTGATCAACCCCCGCCCTCCCCCCAAAATAAGAAAATCAACTCCCACAAGGGGTCATGCATGAAGCTGAGGACCACGGCTAATGCAACTGAGGTCAAATGAACAGTACAGCATGCCTGATGGTCACTGCCGTTTTCTGTGAATTAGGCATCTCTGCGAACAATGGATATTTGCATCTGTCCCTGGACCGAATCCCATATTCTTTTTTCAATATCTCTTTGTTGATACAAGGGGATGGCAGAAACACAGCAAACAGTACAAGAGGTATTCATTCTCCTGGAAAGGAAGAGTCCATGCCAGAGGTCCATGGCCAGACTAGCTAGGATCACTGTCATCCCAAATCTCGAATTCCTTTTCAGTAACAGTTCTTGGCAGGTAGGAGCAGGCTTTGTGCCTTGTGAATACTATCAGAGTTGCAATATGAAGGCGGGGGGCAAGGAAGGAAGGAGGGAGGAGAGAAAAAGTTCTTATGGTTATTGCTGTCACTTAGGGGACTTCCAATGGTGCTTACAGAAATGACATTTTCTGGGTAGTCTTCCGTTACTTCCGTGTGGGGAGGAACATGCCATCTGGCTTGAGCAAAGAGACCACACAAATGTTGAAGCTGCACTGGACCACCTCCTTGGGCAGAGGTGACCTTTCGTTGGTCGCAGGGGGAGCCTGCCCAAGGACGCTCTGCAAGCACTGCCAGATGCCACATTACCTCTGCACAGCTTCCTGATCTGGCTCCCCATCCGAGCTCTCCTCGTCCACAGGGGTGACTGCTGGCACTGCCTGAGGAAAGACAGGAAGGAAAAGCTCAAAGCGGCGCTTCTTCCGCAGCAGCTCTTACTCTGGACACTGGGCTTGGGGCAGGCCTCTCGGTTACTTTTTTCTAATCTGCAAAGCTTTTCTAGGATCCCTGGGTTATATAGAACATTCATAGACCTTTCAATTGTCCCACTTTTACCTTGCTCAGTTGATTTTAATTTCTTCCTCTGATTCATCTTCCTTCATTCATTTATTCATCCAATAAATAATCTGAATGCCCACTATGTTCCAGGATAAAATGTGAATTAGTAAAGTTCTTGCCCCTGTTTTACAGTCCAGTGGAGGACAGAGATAGGCAAACAGACAAAAGGACAAAATAGCATGAACCAGTCATGGGTGTGTGGGAACTGAGCAGGGCATCTTAGAGATGGCCCTGAACCTGAGACCTGAAGGACGAGTAGGAACTAGTCCGGCAAAAAGGAAAGGGGTTGCAAGCGTCTAAGGTTTCTAGGCCAAGAGAGAAGAGAAGGCCCACAGGTGTTTGAAGACCTGAGAATATAGTAGGAGTTTGTTTACCTGGAATGACTAGGAACTGATTTGTTGTTTCATGTTAAAAGTTATTTCCAGACTTTAGATGTCCTTAACACCAGAAAAGCATACTGGTTTTCTAAAAGTCCACTGTAGCACATAACATCTAACTGTGAAGTTACAATTCAATGCTTTAAAATCACTGTCACCCACCAAAACATGTATGTGAAATGAGGACCACCACAATATTCATGCATTATGGTGACTCTTCCTGTCTGCCTGTGGGCTGGGACACGGTATAGCCTTGACAGCTACTCACAGCCTGGGGCTCACGGAACCACCATGCCTCAAGCACTGAAGCAAAAATCACACTTCCGTTATTACAAAAGAGCATTTTTTAATGGACGGTAATTGTAAAACAAAATAAAGTTTTGGGATAATTCCATTGTCTGAATGCTTCTAGGGTTTCCAGAACCCTGACTATGGTTCTGCGAGGCTGGAGGGAACAGGGTTATGCAGGAAGTGGCTCTAGACGGGGTGGGAGAGGAGCCCTGTGGCCAGTTATAAACGGCCTTGAATACCACATGAAGAACTTTATTTTGAGGAAAGGCAGTGGTGAATCACTAAAGATTTTAAGCGGGGACATGATGTTACAAGATTTATATTTTAGAAAGCTGGCCTGCTTTAGTTGCAGCGTGAAAATGCTGGGTGACAAGGATGAGGAGACAAGCCTGGAACCAGGAAGCCCGTTTGGCAGCCATTGTGTTAATCCAGGCAGAGGATGACAGTAGCCTGCGTGAGGGAAAAGGCAGTGGAGACGGGACAGGAGACAGATACTTACTTTACAGGCATGGCGTAACTGCTTTGATGTGGGGAGGAAGGGAGTGGGAAGAATTAAAGAGAAAACCAAATTTTCTAGCTTGTCTAACCAGGGGAGTGATAGTGCCATTCCCTGTTACCCAGAGAGAGACACAGGTTTCACAGCATCAGGACGTGTTCATCTGAGGGCATGCTGAATTAAAATGGTGAGGACGTGCCGAGTAACCAACTAGATCTGTGCAGTTGGTAATCATATAGATAGAAGTGCAAGGCCCAGAAGAGCATTGTGGGCTGGAGAATCTCTCAGTGACAGAAATAGGGAAGTGGACAGGATCACTCAGAGAAAGTCTGTAAAATGACAGAACTGTGGGTTTCCAGGAAAAAGAAGAAAGGGAACCTGAGAAGGGGAGCTAGGAGGAAAACACAAAAGAATAGGGTAAAGGAAGACCATTTTTTTCAAGGAGAAAAATGGTCAGCAGTAACTAATATAGTTGGGAAGTCCAAAAAGATAAAGATGAAAAATGTCCACTGGAAGTTTCTTAGTGACCTTGGCAAAAACAGTTACAGTGGACAGAGTAAGTCACTGCACCTCCCGTAAAGCTGTTTCGGACTCTTCCAAATCTACATTGACCTGGCCTTTTCCTAAGTGCTTCTGCCATCTAAAGGTCCATGAACTTCATCACATTGGTCTTCTATTGTTACTCCAACACTTCACATATGTGGATTGCATCTTCCTATTATAGTATAAGCTCAATGAGGCCAGGAACTGTAAATATCAATTCTTCCCTTTTCCCAACAGCCATGTTACTGGCACAGTGGACCTGCGTCAGTCTACAAACTATTTCATTACTGATCTAAGATAAGGTAGGTAAAGTAACAGAGAGTAATATTTATAAACTTTTATAGCAACTTAACAGAGTAATTTTTACTGTTGAACCAAATAAAATTTAGCCTTGTAGTTCATATGTTTTAAAATTTTAATTTTTTTGATAATAGGGAAAACAAGGTCTTCAAATTAGAGAGACACCTTAAGAAGCACTGCCCTGAAACACCCAGTGAGGGCTGTAGATATAATTAGCACTCAACCTTTATGTAGTATGAGATTTAATGGGTGAATAAATGAATGAAAGAATGAATCTACCTATGGCAGGAAAATAATCAGAAATAAACAGAAACCAGGGGAAGAAAAGAATCTTTGAATGTGACCATCATACTAAAAAACATGGGTTTGAGAGATGCCAACTGCCAGTTTAGAAGCCAAATCATCCAGGGATCCAGGTGGCACCAAAAGTTGTGAGGTATGTTCATCAAAGGAGGAAGAGCTGGTGAGAAGGTAAACCTGGAAACCAGTCTAAAAGGCAATTAAGCCCAGAGAAAACTATTAGCTTCCACTGCCCTCTGGCATGGAAATGTGATCTGCGGGAAGGCCGGGTCTGAGGCTATGACTCCCTGACTTGAAGCGGGCAGGGTTGCAGCTGCCCTTTACTCGAGTGTCTACAAGAGGCTCCCCAAAGATGAATCCCTCCAGAGGCAGGATGCAGTACGGAAATTATTCGGTTAAGTGAAGAAGCTAACCAAAAATTAAGTTTGGAAAATTCTACTAGCTTGAAAAAAGTGGAAATGACACTGAGCATTGCATGTTGAGGGAAAGAAGAAATTCAGATGTTTAGGTTGGAGAGACCCTGAGTTCCAAAACCTCTTTACCAAAAGCCTCTGATAAAGCAAGCAGGGCTTCATGCTGCCACTCACTGGTGTCATGGTGACAAGAGGGGAGGGTCCCCGTGGGCGCTTCAGCAGCTGCTGGGCATGGAGTTGGATGTTGGCACCTCCATCTGATGCCCTCCGGCCAAGGGGCCCCATTCCGTTCAGCAGCTGCAGGGTAGGCGGCTGTAACAGGGACTGCTCCTGCAGGAGGAGAAGGGGAGGGACGGTTTGGTGAGGTGGGGGGAAAGGAGGAGAGAAGACAGCAGTACTCCAGTCTACTGAAAGGAAGGGATCCCACAATGGTGACATAGACAAGAGAAAGCATCCTGCTAAGGACACCCTGAAATCCTGAGGACGGTCTCTGAGTTTCTCAAAGCCAGCTCAGATGAGCTCTCTGGGGGCAAGCCCTCTCCCACATCTGGGTACCTTGTATTCCAGCTGCCCGGTTGGCTGCAGATTTTGCATGGGCAACAGGTTGTGCATGAAGTTCATGTTCGGGGCCACTTGTAGGAAGGGAGCCTGCGGGTTGACTCCAGGAAAGCCAGGCAGCAGCTTCTGCAGATCTTCCATGACCTCCGTGCTGACAGGAAACAGGACGATGGAGAAGTCTGGTCACAATTCTCCCTCACAACCTAGAGCCTCAAACTGAGGACACTGCTAAATTCCACACGGTTTAGTTTATCTTTCTACCTTCCTCCTAAATTTGTATTTCTCTCCAAGGTCCCAGAGCGAGCAGAAGTGTGTGGAGCCAGGTGTGTGGAATCTGGCTGTCTGCCATTTCGCTATCTGTGCCTGGGGATGACCATTCTGCACTGACCACTCATGTAAAACCAACAGCTCTGCGCCAACAGGAAACACTGGCCCCCGTCCAGTTCAGGTCTCGGAGGCCTGGAGGTGAACAGCAAGTAAGGGAGGACACGGGCCGTCCACTCAAACAATGGCTGCCCAAAGTAGCAGCTGATTCACCGGGGAAAGAATGCTGTCAGCACCACCAGGGCTGATGGGCAGATAAGCCATGGACGGGCAGGGCTGTGGAGCTCCAACAGAGGGCTTTATGGCACACTTTAAAATAAGAGCTCTTTCCACTAACAGGGTGACACAGGACTCCACCCTCCAAAGCTAACATTGTCTTCGGAGCCAGAATGCTCCCCTATTGCCTGTTTCATTGTAGGCTGAGAACGTGAAGCAAGCAAACCAGTAAGCAGGGGAGGCTCTTTTGGAAATGACTCAAAGAAAAAAGAAACCAGCTTTGCTCCGAGCTGAACTCTCAAGAGGACCCTTGCCACAACCTTCTCTTCCCTACTCAGGAGAAGAAATAGCCAGAAAAGTGGTATGGCTATTTTTAATGGTTAGAATCTTCAAGTGTTGAACAAAAACCGAGAGAGCTGGCCTTCAGTCCACTTCTCCAGTGTGCGGGCAGCAGGGGACACAATGAAGGGCTGTTTTGGGAAAATACTTTGGGAAACCGGTACTTATTCAGCATATTTTTGGACTTTTGTTCACATAATTTTTTTCACTGAATTTAATTTTTTTTACATCTATAAATTCTATCCTGCTGCTTGTCCTCACTTCTTAGATGAATCTTCCATTAGAATATATGGCAAACAACATCTCTAAAAGCTGTCAAACACAGATGCATTTTCAGGGGTACTTTTATGTGGCTTAGATCAGAAGACCTCAGTCTTTGCGGGAAAAGACATGCTATGCTCTTCACCAAAGTACTGTCACTGCCTGGCACCATGGTGGCTTTCAGCCCACCCTCCACTAGTGACAGCTCTGTGATCCTCAAGTCCAATCAGGTCTGATCTACGGAGCAGCCTGAAGAGGTTAACCACGTGTCTCGGTCACTGTATCAGATCTCACCTGGGAGATACAACAAGTAGGGAAATCATGCCATGGGAGGAACTCAAAGTCAGATGGGAATCTCCTGCCAGACACTCACCGGGGGTCGGCCACGCCCACTGTGTGCCTCCTCATGGACAGATAGCGGACCAGCGCTTCAGGGGAAGGCTCTTCACCCTCGTCACTGTCCACGTTCACCGCCCCGTCCGGCTGAGGTGAGGGAAGCGCGAAAATCAGAAACAAGAGGGAGTGAGAAACAAGAAGGAAGGAAAGGGGGCTTCCCAGGTGGCCCAGTGGCTAAAATCTGCCTGCCGGTCCAGGGACACAGGGTTAGACTCCTGGTCCAGGAAGATCTCACGTGCTGCGGGGCAACTCCCGAGCCTGCGCTCTAGAGCCCGGGCTCCGCAACAGAAGAAGCCACCACAAGCGACGCCCGCCCACCGCCGTGAAGAGCAGCCCCCACTCGCCGCAACCAGAGAAAGCCCAAGCGGCAACGAAGACCCAGCATGGCCAAAAATAAATGAGGGAATGGATAAATAAGAAAATATATAGGAGCAGCTGTAAGGAAAGGCAACAAGGCTGTGGGAAAGAAAGTAGGTTCAGCTGACAGCCACCAGGGGCCGCTACTTGCCTCCACGATTTGATTCTCTGGGTTGATGAGCTGCACCTGGGGGACGCTGATGTTCATAGTGGTACCCGCCTGCTCCGCCTGGAAAGGGGCACACATACGCGCTTTTAAACACCAGAGGAAAATCACAGAGGCTTTCAAAACATTCTTCATGGCTAAAGTCTATGTTTCTACTTCTGAGTTTTTGGTTCCTCTGCTCTTAGAAGCTACAAGGAAGTATTCTTTAGGGAAGACAGTCTCTCTCAATGATTTACTGTTTCTTTAAAAAAAAAAAATTCAACTATTGGTGTCTCTTCTGAGTGCTCTGTCAAAGAAAGGCCGAGTTCTTTGCTTGGCCTCTGACAGAGGAAGAGATGGCGGCCAGGAGGTGACAGGTAAGCAAGAGCAGGAACTTTCATGAGCTGGCGTTAGACAGCGATGGACAACCACCACCCCTCTCCACGTTACTAGTCCTGAATCTGGTCACTGGAGTTATCACCCACCTGGAGGTTGACTGGCGCCTGGAAGGCCATGGTTCGGGGCATGCCAGGAGGTACTCCAACCCGCAGGGTTTTATGTCTCTTATGTCGGTCACACAGCAGGCTGTAGATTGCACTATAGTGATCATAGGCATCTGATCTTAACGACTACCAAGAGAAAAGGGGAAAGAGAAAAAAACCCTGGTGAAACAGCACATCCATGACCAAAACTCTTTTAAAAGTAATAGTAGAAGAGTAAAGCGCCTTCTTTCAAGGGGCAGAGGAAGAATGGGAGGAAAACAAAAAGATTCAAGTTCCCAGGAAGAAGGATACCTGGAAAAGATAGGACAGAGGGAGCACAGCTACCCCCCTCTGCTCATTTAGGTATACCTGTAGTGTCCGTTCTTTGTCCAGTCCCATGTCTTCCATGGCTAAGAGGACATCCTCATTTAGAGGGTCCATCTGTCTTTCTTCCTTCAGCTGCTGGCATTCGGCTATTAACTGTAACAAAAAAAGGCAAGCTATCAAACTCCCAATTAACTACGTCAAGATGGCAGATCATATATAATGAACAAGCTGTTCCATGCTCCCTAGCTTGTGATATTTTTGGCCTTAGATGAAGCCTAAGCAAGAAAGCCCTGGGTACTCAGTTAGGAGCAGATAAGATGGCTAGGCCACTATTTTCCTGAGCTCCTGGGGTACCTGGGATGGCTACGATGATTTAAATAAAGGAACACTGCAGGAGTTGTTGGACTATGCACAGTGAGAGACAAGAGGAGGTGAACAATCCCATGGGAAGAGGCTGTACTGTCCCAAGACCTGGGAAGGGATCCGGATGTGAGGACATGCGGTCAGGCACTGGTATCACTATTCTGCAACAGCTCAGCCGGTTAAGCTTCCTTCTTGCTGGCTTCACTTGCTTCAGGATTACACAACAGCTTGCATCCAGGCCTGCCCTTCTAGGTCCTGGCCTGGTTACAATCTTATGCAAAAGAGCCTGCAGCAGCCCGAAGAGGCGTTCCCGGGGGCGAGTGGAGGCCTGCTCACCCTGTCAAAGTTGGGGTCCGCATCCCCTAGCTTCATCCACTTGTGCTTGCAGATCTGCTCCATGGAGAGGCGCTTGTTGGGGTCCAACACCAGCATGTGGCGGATCAGGTGCTCACATTCTGCAAGAGACACGGAGCCAGCCATTATTGCCAGTGAGGGAACAGGGGCAGGGTGAGCAGGTGGATTTCCTAGCTCCTGGCTTCTCATTTGTTTCTCTCACTTCGTGATCCTTACCTCTGCCATGGCTTACTCCAGAAGGGGCCAGGCAAAGGCAGGAAAAGGTGGAGGAGAGGGAAATTCAACCCTGGGCTGGGGGTGGGGGGAGTGGGGTCCTGGTTAATAGCTTCACTAAAAGTCAGATTTTAAAAAATCTGGGGATAATCCCTGGATTTTTTACTTATATTTTGTAGGGCCCCATTTACTGCAATTAAGGAAGAGTTTCAGTGTCTGAAGATATTCAGTGCCTTACAAAGTCCCCAAAATACAATCAGCTCCTTCCTCCTCTCTGCATTCTGATATGCACACTAACGCTTTCAGTGTAGGGTCCCAGGTGTGGGGAGAAGACAGGCATGGAGCCTCCCTACCGCACACCCTAACCCTTACTGATAATTTTCTCACATTCCCAGGGGCATACAACTGAGCTTTGAGCTAAAGAGATTCAGATCAGAGAGGTGTTTCTCTGGGAGCTCATGTTGCAGAATACACTGCAAAAAGAATGATGGCTCCAAAATCAAGATGCCTGTATTCTGATTTCAAAACCACCTCTATTTCTAAGTGTTCTCATCTGTAACTTGAGTGTACTGACGATGACGTGGGGGTAGCACTTGTGATGAAAGTGAACCTAGATACTGATGATGATAAAACAGCAGTATGGAACTCTGCTGAATACTTCACACATACTTTGATCTCATTTAATCCTCACAGCAATCCTAGGAGGAAGAAACAATCATCATTCTCACTTTGGAGACGTTAAAAATTAGGCACAGAGAAGTCAAAAAATTTGTTGAAGACCACTTAATAGGTTAGATTTCAAACCAGACAGTTTCTTTGGTTGGTGCTCTGAATCACACCCCATCTCACCCAGAACCCGCAGAATAAAGTCCGAAGTCCTCTGACCTCACCTCCGGCCACGCGCCCTCGGCTCCCTGAGCTCCAGCGGCACCGGCCTCCTTTCTGGTCTGTGCATGAGCTAATCACGTTCCCACCAACGCCATTTACACTCGCTGTACCCCTTAGTCAGGACGGCTGCTCCCCAACCCTCACGTGGCTGGCTCCTTGTCATTCAGGAAAGAACTTAAACGTCATCTTTCTCAGAAAGATTTCTCCTGGCCACCTCATCAACCTCAAGGAGGCATCCAGTCATGCCCTATGACATCACACTAATTTCCTTCACACCGACTTCTTTGTGAAATCACCTTATTTATTTACTGCTTATTGTCTAACCCCCGCCGCGTGAGGCCTTTTTTATTGCTGTTTTCAGTATCAAACCTGCAATGCCAAAGACGATAATTTTACCTAATAGGAGCTGAATAAATAGCTGCTGAATATATGTGAATAAGTAAACATTTATTGAAACTAATCAAACAAGACTGTATGTGAGCAAATGCTTTTAAAAACTATAGAATTCTCCATAAGATACAAGATTGTCTGTTTCCATTTTACTACAGCTGTCCTGAAAAAAAAAACTGGCCAGTGACAGTAACAATAGCAATATTAAAGAGACTTTAATAAATGAAAAGACTTTTTATATACAAGGTAGTGTGCTCACCAACTTTATTTCATTTACTCTTAACAACCCTATATTAGACACTGTTATCAGCCCCATTTATAAAAGAATAAACAAGTTAAAATGATCAACCATTGCTACGTTACAGTGGAGTGAGGACTTGAGAGCTATGCTCTTAGCCTATTTTCACGTGGATACAAACCGTGTGACATATTTTCCCTGAATAAATTCAACTCTGAAACCTCACAATTTCTGCACCATTTGGCAAATATCATTCTATGTCACCATCATGAAAGGAATACAAAGAGTAATTAAGACAAATTACTCAATTTTTAAATTTATTCTAACTTGAAAAAAATAAAACAAAGCCTCTATATCACAAGGATTTTATGGCAGCCATCAATTTGTTCCAGCTTTCTGATTAAAAGTATATTCAAATGCAGTATGGTTCTCAAAGTCTGTAGTTCCTATATTCCTATAAAATATATGTCATCTACAGCATTAAGCTTTTATGAAAATTATGTCTCCAGAGTAAGCAAGGCTAGAATCCACAGGTGAAGCATCTGTGTGGAAGACAAGTATCATCACCACATACCTTTACGGTCTGCAATTACCTGAGAGGAAAAAAATGTTCTTGATTTAGAAAGCTGCTGAAACTAAAGACCCAGTTGTACGGAGAAGGCCTGGGCCTGATTCCAAAGCTGTGAAATTATCATTCAGACCACTAGATGGCACTCTAACTGTTCTGTTTTCTTTTGGCTTTCATATAGTATCTAGTGCATTAGTCCTGAATCAGATGACTAATGCTGAATGATGTTCAATTATAGGCTTGCTTTAAAACAGAATTTTAAAGGCATTTTCTTAAAAACAAACAAACAAAATTTAACACCTCTGTAACAAGTCCTGAGTGGAAGATGTATCTGGTTCAGTTTCAGGATCTTGAAACCTCTTTTCAGTCATCCTTAACTATTAGTTGGTTTCAGATCCCTTGAAAAATCTTCAGAAAAATGCAAACAAGAATTTGTACACAGAATTTTGCATCTATCTTTTAGTCCATTCAAGGAGCCCACAGACCCTGTGTCACAGATTCCCCAGGTGTCTATCGGTCCCAGGCCTGTAGACATCTTGCTGCAGTGGCAACAACTGAAGGACACAAGCTCACATCTGTGTTCCCTACATGCTATCCAGCACCCAAAGGAGCAGAAATCTCACACTCTTCACATGCTGCACAGATGGCAAAATATGACAAAATGCGGAAAGCCAGGGTATTATTATCAACTCGTGTCTCCTAAGCATCACATATAGCTCAGGAAATAATGTTCAAACTAGACTGGAAGGCACCATTCTACATAAAACATGGAAAGAGGGTGAAAGCAGAGAATAAATGCCCTCAGACCTAATAATACAACTAACCACCGGACAGTCCATTAAAGTGAATGGAAAGAAAATAGGGCCCCAGATCAAAGAAGACAAAACATCAACTTGCCCAGATGCCAGAGAAAACTGTATTTTAATGTCAAAAACAGCCCCATTGCTTGTTCCTCCTCAAAGGGCAGCCTTTGCGACCGAATGGAGTGGAAGCACTGCAGCAGGGCAGGTGCTCTGCCTGTGCCAGAGGAGGCTGCTTCAGAGCTGCTCTCCCCAGCTCCTCGGGGGCTCAGGGCGGCGCCGGCCCCCGGGGAACCCGAGGCCGCCAGAAAGGGGACGGGAGGACGCCCAGCTCAGGCCCTGCCCCACGGTGCCGACAGGCATGTGTATGGCTTTGTGCAGAGCAGGCTCCTGTATGGGCAGGGTCCTAAAATGGGGATTACGTTCAGACCGCTTCCTCAAGTTGTAATTCCTTGAGGCCAGGTCTTTACCATCTTTTTCCTTTTTTGACCTTGATGATAAACAGCTTTCTCTAAGAGGTTGAAAGTATTCAGTCTGAAGGGGAGAAAAAAATAAAGGATGAAGAAGGTGGGGTTTAAAACCAACTTCAAATTCACCCAAGATACTTAGTAGAAGCTCTGTCTCTATTTCCAAGATAGAAGAAGAAATATCAATAGAATCACGTAAGAGAAAAGTTCCTGATTAAAACTTTGAAAACATGCCGCTGAAGGTTAAAAGCCATGAGGCTGATTCATCTGGGAGAAGAGAAGGTGCAGGCCGGAAGGGAACACCGATCGCTCATCAGTATCTGAAGGGCATACGGAAGACGGACTGCGTTTGTACTGTGCTGCTCCAGGGCCCTGAATGTGCAATAATCAGAAGTAACAATTTCAATTCAGGAAAAATCTTTTTAATTATTAGAACTGATCCAAAGTACTAGATTAAGGTCCTAGGGATCTAAGGAGGGGCGCCTTAGGGAAGTGAGGCAGGGGGGTAGTCAAATAGGCAACGCTTGTATTCTGAGTAAGGTTTTACTTTAAAAATTAAGTCCAGAAGCAACTGGATAGGATAAACTCTTTGGTCCCCTTCAACTCGAAAAAACCACGTAACTATGAAATGAGAAAATTTTGACCTGTGAAATAGTGTCTTTATTGTCACTAGAAAATTTCCATTTAATGATTAATTTATACTGTATTTACATTACCTATGTAAAGTTTTAAAATGTATGGAGTCATTAGGATCCAACTCCTTAATTAATCTTGAATAATTAATGGGTGATGTTAAGCCCTTCTCAAGCCTGGCAAAAAAATCGCTTTTTCCTCTTGCTCTTCTAGTATATCCAATCCCAATCTGAGAACACTAGGATTGAGCTCAGAAGCTACCATCCTATTGGCTTCTAAGCTGTCAATACTCAAGGCAGAAGTTCCACTGCTCTTAAGAAAATAAATCCTTTCAGCAGACTCCTCTTCTGTTTCCATAACAGGCTGAGAGGTCTTCTTTGTTTTTGATTAGAAATGTCTAATCAGAGGCTGGCGTTTGCGATGTCGTTAGAAAGGGCCCCCAGTATCCGTGTGAGGAAGACTGGGGGTCCCTGGACGTCTCACTGAGCTTTGCGTCACCAGGGCTTGCACAACACACGGTGTGAAATAGGTTCTCGGTGAGGCCAGATGAAAGAAGCACTGGACAAGGCGACTGCTACAATTCCTCCTAACCACTTTAATAATCTGACTCCAAGAACCCACAACAGAGTAGGCATTCTCTGTGCTTCAAGCTAGAAAAACCAGACAACTGTCATTTTACAGCACATTAAAATGTGGCACTGTCTGGGGGTAAGAGCCCGGATCAGATGATTTCCAAGGCCTCCCCTTGTAGCTTTAGAGTCCCCCGTCTCATTCACACAGAGGATACTTACTTACCAATTGTTTCTGAGGCTGCCCAGAGTAATGTGTAAATCAGATTACCACGTGAGGAGGCAGCTGCTGTGATACAGCCATAGCGTCTAGGTTATGATACAACAAACCCAAACAGTTCTTGGCAGATCAGATCTTCTCCATAAACCCTGTGGATGTGTCTGAGAATATTAATAATATGTCTTTAGCCTCTTAAGAGAATGAAGTGAGAGAGAAGAATGGAAAACAACATAAAGAAGAAGGGAATGGAAAAGTAATAGAGAAATTCTTTTAAAAATAATAGTAATAATTACTAACATTTCTTGTGCACCATATAAGAGCTAGGGAGAGTGCTAATTAAAATAAATGAACCCTTGAAGTTAGCTCAAGCATCTAATTTACACATTCGTCCTTATTAGTACTATATCTATTATACAAATAGAGAAATGAAAAATCAGGTAAGTTAGGAAACTTGACCAGGTAATAAGAGGCAAAACTAGGACACAAATTCTGGTCAGTCTCATGCCAAAGCTAGAGCTTTTAACCCATATAATACCTAAATTAACTGCCTGATATTTTAGGTAGCAGCCAGCATATCTTTATAAAAACATATCAAATCAATTTCATTCTTCCTCCAACAAATCAAATGCCATATACTCTCCACAGGTTCCATCACAACAGAGTCACCTATAAGCCAAGTCCATAGAAAGCAGGCCAGGTAATAAATTCAGAAGGCTATGAACTAGTTGGGAGACAGTGTTGTGATGAACGTCAAGCTGCATTAGAGTGAACGGAGAAGGCAGGGATGACAGTGAGGCTGAGATGTACTACAGAAGAGCAAGCTTGGTTGACGAGCCCTGGTTGTTGTATGGTGATGGGGGTGGGGATGGAAGGCTGGCAACCACAGTCTTCCCCAATCGGGGAATCACAAACAGGCAGAAGGGGCAGGCAAAACTTCAGGGAACCGGCCTTCAGACTCTTTAGGCTGGTTCTCTGATGGAGGAAATGCCAACTGTCCCTTAAGCCCTTCATGTGCTGCCAAAGAATGGGACACGACAAAGCAATCATTTTCAGCTCTGTGGGCAGAGGAGTGGTCTGAAAGGAACTGACTCATAGATTCTTTCTGACCACATAAAACTGGGGGAGCAGAAGACATCTGTGTGCCAGGAGGCAGGGGAAGAATGTGAGGAAGCAGCAGTTACCCAGGAAGTTCATGTTTCTTACAGGTGCTTGGAAGAGGGTATGGCGTGGTTTCTCACATCCTCTTTCCAGTCAATGCTAGACTCATCTGCTGTGTGCTCAGTCATGTATGACTCTTTAGCGACCCCGTGGACTGCATGTAGCCCACCAGACTCCTCTGTCCATGGGATTTTTCTGGCAGAAATACTGGAGTGAGTTGCCATTTCCTCCTCCAGGGGACCTTCCTGACTCAGGGATCGAACCCATGTCTCCCTCGTCTCCTGCATTGGCAGGCAGACTCTTTACCCACTGAGCCACCTGGGAAGCCCCTAGTCAGCCAATACCAAGTGTGTTCAAAGGTAATGCCAAAACATTTAGCCCGAGGGCTCTTTGTTTTCGATAATTTTAACCAACTTCTTAATAACGTTTAATTCTCCAGAGCAATTCAAATTTCAAAGAGGGCTCTATTTTTCTCAAATCTCAAAAATCCAAAAAAGAAATAAAAGTAAACTACCTAAAATATCTGTTTCCATGAAAACGAGTTAACTTCATATTATGTTTAAAGTTAAATGGCACTAATTTCTTGTGCTTTTCAGAACAAGAATACAATGTGATGTACAGCCTGATTCTATTATCCATTCACTTTGGCCAGCTCAAGTACCAATCTGGGAGAGAACTGATACTATTATAACAAACAGAACAAGACTGATGACTGACCTGCAATGACAAATTCTGTAGGGAGCAACATGGCTGTGATAAGAGTTAAATACTGAATTAATAAATTAAGGCTTAAAAATTTTTTTAAAATCATAAGTATTTGTGCCAAGTTCCTTTTTTTTTTTTTTTTTTTTTGGTTTGAAGCTGGCCAGAGTTAGGAATCCTCACTCTGCTAGTGGACTGAGTCCTAGAAATAACATTTTTTAACATGCCCAAGGAAACCCCTGCCATGTTCTAGTAGTTCAGATGGTAAATAATCTGCCTGAAATGCAGGAGACTCAGGTTTGAATCCAGGGTTGGGAAGATCCTCCAGAGGAGGAAATGGCAACCCACTCCAGTATTCTTGAACGGATGATCCCATGGACAGAGGAGCTTGGCAGGCTGTAGTCCATAGGGTCACAAAGAGTCGGACATGACCAAGTGACTAACACACACACAAGGAAACACCGTCACTGTCAGCTAAGGTCAAATCGATCTTATGAAGTGACTGTTTTAAAATCTAAACAACGTAGACAAATGGTCTTGCAGTAAGGCATTTCTATGTATAAAGAACATATATTCACAATGAATATGCTGTCCTATAGATGCATTTATGCACTGCATAAATGTTAAGTACAATCATACAAAATACAGGGTTTTTTTGTTATTACAATGAAATTTTGCTATATCGGACAGTGCTAGAACAATGGTGCTGTAGGTATTAGAAGATTTTTACTCTTTAAAAATTAAATTTTGATCCTTTCTTATCACAAGAGAAATATATAAACATTCCTAACTTTATTTAAAGTAACAGTCAATACCACAATTTTATACAATGAAAGAAATTAGATAATCTTGGAATTAACTCTAATGGAACTTACTTTATAATAATGTTGGCTGTTGTAAAATAGTTTACTCATAATAAACAAGCATTGAGATCAACTCCTCTAAGAGAAATGACACTGAGGAAAAAAATGTCCTGTTTTGAAATCAAATGTTTTTAGTTCTTTTGGGGAAAGAGAAGTGCTAGTCCCAGTACCAGAGAATTCAGTAAAATTCCTACAAGGATAGCCCAACACCAAGAGATCAGACAAGGAAGTGGAGAGTCATTTAAATACAAATTCTACCCCAAAACACTGGTTTCTGCAAATTATTAGAATGTTCTGGAATAGAAGAGAAGTTCCTTACATCTAAATCCTATGATACCCTTTCTGTGACTGAACAGAGTCGAAGGGAGATGACTTGGCACAATTTAGCAAATACTGGTGGGTGTTGGGAATCAGTAAATAGGCTGCAAGGCTTTCTCTTTGAGTTTAACAAGTTTATTAACCTGAGACAAACTGAGGAGAAAGCAACTGTTTCACCCATAGATCTCCATTTGTTAGAAAAATAACATCTATTTCTTGATCTTTCCTTATTTTCAACTGTTTTTCTAGGTGGCTGAGACAGTGCCAGAATTAAGATTTAGAAATTAGGAGTCTCTGGTGTAAGGGCTGGGGGAGGCTTACATTACCTGTAGCCCTGACCTTGAAAAGATCCCAGCATGTTCCACTGTTTACACTAGAAGCTGTCCAATGTGCAGGTTACATCTTTAAAATAAAAGTTTGTCGCTTATACTATCTTACTATTCAAATATATTTTAAGTCCTAATAGCAACCATTATACTGGAACAAAATTCTGGCTCACTTTTACAGAATCCAATACACAGTACTTGATACTAACACTTTTTTTTTCCCCCGTAAGTGATCCAAATGGGCAAAGATATCCATTCCAGAACTCTCTTGATACTTGGAATCACGTGTCAGAAATGTACTCATTGAGAATTAAAATACAATCAAAGACACCTGGGTGGCTTCTGAAGCCAGCTTGCAAGGGCTCAAACAGCTCTGTCGCTGCCCGGCTGGGTGATTCCGGGTATGTTACTTAACCTTACTATGCCTCCATCGTCTTATCTGCCAGGTGACAACTGGAGCCTACCTCATAGGGTTGTTTTAAATGTGAGATATCGACAGGCTAACGCAACAGTGTCTAGTACTGAGAAAGTGTTCAATGGCTGGCTGTTAGCTATTATCCAAACCTTCAGAGTCTTTCCATCTAGGACATATTCCCTTACTCTCTTTTCCTGTATCAGAATGCTGCAGTGAGGAGACAGTGTGCCTAAAAAGGATAATAATAAATGGGGCAGCACCCATATTTACCTCCTGGTTTTCTATTGTCTTAGGTGCAATCACAGGCAAGAATACTGGAGTGGGTTACCATTTCCTCCTCCAGGGAATCTTCCAGACCCAGGGATCGAACTGTGTCTCCTTCACCTCTTGCCTTGCAAGCGGATTCTTTACCTCTGAGCCACTGGGGAAGCCCCCACCCCCACCCCAAGTGGCAGAGTGTTCCTTAAAAAGGTATGGAAGAACTGCTCTGAGGACTCTGAGTCCTTGAGTATACGGAGACTGATGGGCGAGTTACTTTAATCTCCTGTCCCAATCCCTCTAAACAAAGTGCTTTTAGCCAAGCAAGATGTTGTGTGGTTCTTGATGAGTAAGTCCATCAGGGCCAAGTTGTTTGCATCTAAGTGGAAGCTTTTTGGCAGTAGCTGCACGGTAGTCTCCATCAGAAGCATTATGTAAGCCTGGGTCTTGCAATCCGAGTGATAAAATGCTTATGCAGTATTACAATTAATTAAGTCACAAATGACGTTTAATCAATACAGACTCAAAAACATCGTCCACAAGAGATCTCTATACACTTGCTGTCAGTGCAGTTTATTTCAGTGTAAATTAATTTTCCTTCAGCTAAATAAATGACTGATCTTACTATATTCGCTAATAGGTGGTGTAACTGGTGAATAAGACAAACTAGGCTTTAATAAGTAGGCCTCCCATGGTTTTAAAAAATATACTGGTAGTGATTGAGCTTGATGCTCAAAATATTTACATTGCTGGCTTCCCTCAGTGGGAGCAGAAGTCAGAGAAAGTATTTGCGAACACACGTGGCCAGGTCAGGTCTCACCTTCTGCAGGAACTCAAACAAACAAAACAAAACTTCTATAATTTAGGCTCAGGGTTTCATTAATACCTAACTGGGTCTCTGGGACGCTCTGCGAAGTCTAACCCAAAAACACCAGTCTAGATCAAACATATTTTACTTAAGACATTGAAAGCCAACTTAATTGCAGATCAAACCCTTTTTGAACTAGAAATCACTTGACCTGGTCATTTATATAATAACCTATATAACAAAAGTACATAAAGCCAGTTAATAATTCAGATCATCAGTGAGTTAGCGATCACTTTATTAACAATAATAAAATACAAAAGTCTGACAGAAGATTCTACAGGTAAGTGGTGATGATTCAATTTTTCATTAAAGAAAGACTTACTGAATGTACACCGTGCCAGTCACCTTTAAATTTTATGGAGGATGCTGCTGTACCTGTGAAACACAGTTCTGATACAAAGGACTCTGCACTCTAGGGGCGAGGAGAGGAAGACAGATGCACAGTTACTGAACTAGGTGGTATGAAATCGACCCACCCCAAATAAATCCTTGTAAGTTTATACCCCTGTCATTCCAAACTGAAAGCATGTCTTTAGTATATCTCGGGATGTCCATGAAGGGAAGTTTGTATCAAACAAACAAGACCAGGCCCAGAAATACCCACTAAGTGCGAGGGTATTTCATGCCACACATTACTGACAATGAAGAGATGCTTAGAATTCTTGAACTAACTATATCCATTTGTATAGTATGGCCTCCCACACAGCTGTACATATTCTGGAATTCAACTTGGCTAGAAGAAGCTAGACGATGGGGCCTTCCCCACTCTGCCACCCAAGTGCCCACTTTGAAAAAATGGCACTGTTCTCTCAGATCATCCCACCCTCGCCTTCTCCCATAGAGTCCAAAGGTCTGTTCTACACAGCATCGAAACATGTGTATTATCAAGTGTGAAACAGATCGCCAGCCCAGGTTGGCTGCATGAGACAAGTGCTCAGGGCTGGTGCACTGGGAAGACCCAGAGGGATGAGATGGGGAGGGAGGTGGGAGGGGGGATCAGGATGGGGAACACATGTAAATCCATGGCTGATTCATGTCAATGTATGGCAAAAACCACTACAATACTGTAAAGTAATTAGCCTCCAACTAATAAAAATAAATGGAAAAAAAAAAGAATTTTCCACATTTGTTATGATCCAAATAATCAAAGGCTTTAGCGTAGTCAATAAAGCAGAAGTAGATAAAAAAAAAACAAACAAAAAAAACACAACACTGGTTCAACTGGAGTTTCTAGACCCTTTTGGCAGGAAAATGGATAAACTCAGTTCAAGTCTATGACCACAGCCTGAGGGGAAAAAAAAAGGGCCCCGTTCTTTAGGACTCCCCCAATTACATCATCTTCCGTGGCACAGTAACAGCAGACCCAACAGGCTGCAAAGTGGCTGGTCCCAGCCTCCAGACAAAGAACTCACTTTGGGTCTACTAAGGTACAATTATGTCCAGAAACTAGAGGTGTAAGCAGAAGAAGGACTCAGGGACAGACTCTAGGTTTCCTTTACATGAACTTGAACCTTTCTGGTACCTAAAGGACTTCTAAGCCTAGAAAAGACAAAACCATCTGACGTGCCCATTTTCTCCCATGGCTTATCCTGACAGAACCCCTGAGGGGCCCGGGGTTCGGGCCTGTGATGGTGGGCAAGGCCAAGCACATGTCTGTCCCCGAGGACAGAGAGAACACGCTGGTAGCATGGACACTGTCCACTCATTTCCTAGACTGGGTTCTTGTTCCTTTCGGTACTTAATCTTACCAAAAAATGTTATTCCTATTTAGGGAATTACTTGTCCAGGATTCAAGACTGATCACGTTTAGGATAATTATATTGGTATTCTCTAAGTCTTTAAACTTTCCTGCTAACTTCTACCATGCTATAAATATTAGTTCTTTCTAAGTAGTGAAGATGTGGCACAGCTTATTTCTAAGTACTAACAGACTATGTGGCTGATGGTATAGTTAGCTATTCACCAGCATCCGCTGTCTGAAGCCACCTCTGGTAAGACTTGAGTGAAAATCTGCCGTGCTGTGGGGGTGGAGGAGAGAAGGGATCCAAGCTGCTCACAGGAAACACTGTGGACATTGGAAAAGCAGAGGAAGCGGTTTGTTTACCTCACCCTTTCTTTGTAACAGTGTGGTGCAGTAGAACAAACACTGAGTTTGAGAACTGACTTAGTCATTTATCACCTGTGTGTCTTCAGGCAAGTCAACTGAACTTCTTTAACCGTCAGCTTCTCAAACTTCATTGGCAAAATGATAAACCCTATGTGCCAATACCAACTCCAGAGTATAATTCAGTTCAGTTCAGTTCAGTCGCTCAGTCGTGTCCGACTCTGCGACCTCTAGCTCAAATTAGATCAAGTATAGGAAACACTTTGTAAACCTGAAAGCCCTAAAGCAATGTAAATTATGGTTACTGATATTATTCTTTGAATTATTTGGTAGTAAGAAACCCATGCATTCATGCATGTATTCATTCATTTAACAGACATTTACTGAGTGCCTACCAGGACCCATGCACTGTCCTAAGCCCAGTAATATAGCAGTGAACAAAAACAAAACCTTATTACAGTCGAGAGGCAGTGAGGATGAGGGTGGGGACACAGTAAACAACGTCAGACAGTGGTGAATGCCATGAAAAAGCATGAGGCAGAGTTATGGAAAGGGAACGAGGAGGGCATCAGGAGAGGCCTCTCCAAGGAGACATTTAAGCAGAAACCTCAAGTGAGGTGAGGAAGCCATGCGAATATCTGAGGAAACAAGAATGCATGCGCTTGGCAAGTGTGAGAAACAGCAAAGACGCCGCTGTGACTGGACCTCGGGGCCTAGAGCAAAGAAGAGCAGGAAATGAGATTAAAGACTGGGGCCCACCACAGCGCGCCTCATGTCGGCCATAATAATAATGACTTTTGGAATGGTTTTCCAAGTGTAAATGAAAGCCACTGGAGGGTTTTAAGCAGAATTCTATTTACTTACTGTTTACTAAATCCTACCACATGCCAGATACTCTGCTAGGCTAGACACAACTGTGAAAAAAAAACATGTTTTTTGTCTTTACTTTCTCTAAGCTCACAGTCTGGTGTGGAAGACACAGAATGAAAGAAATTAGTATAATGAAATGTTTGGGAAGTCCCATGAGAAAAGAAAGAATAGTAGACTAGATTATCTAGATTCTTATTTCTATTACATCTAACTTCCTGCTCAGGAATACAGGAGTGGGTAGCTTGGGGTGGGGGGAGAAGCAGCACCCAGAAGGAATGAATTGCTCCCCAAAACATAACTTTTTCAGGGAACTGGAAGGAACTTAGGGTGACCAGATGTAGAATGGGGTCTGGGGCTGAAGAGACAGGCAGGAGACAGGTCACAGAGGTATTTCCATGCCATTGTTTTTCAAACAGCAGTTATGTGATCAGTCTAGTAAGTAATAATCAGCATTTTTAATGTAATAGAATAAAATATGTTAGCGTGCACTGCATATAGTAAAGACGAATTTTGCTTTTTTTTAAAAAAGAAGAAAACTTGTGTTCAGCTGTATATATATATGTATTTTCTACGTCACAGTATAAAATGTATTTTTTACTATGGTCATGGTCAAAAATGAAGTCAGTGCTCTAGCCATGTTAAGGAGTGAAAGTTAGCCTAGAGGAAATGATAAACCACTGAAAAGTTTAAGTTGGAAAATGATACAAGCAGATTTGTGTGCAAGCATGTGTGCTGTTTGTTTTGACATATATATTTTAGAAATACTACTCGTGCAGCTATGTGGAGGCTGCATTAGAAAAGGATAAGGCTGGCGTCAGGCATCCATTTAATTGGCTGTTATTTAATCCAGGCAAGAGCCACTACAGAAGTGTCTATAGGAGTGGAGGGTTGGGTGTTCAGGGTCTGGTGAGTGAGCAGCTGTGGTGAGGAGTCAAGGCTGGTTTCTGTCTTGGTCAGTGATACCATTCTCTAAGGGAATACAGAGCAGAGCAAATCTAAGGAGGAATTAAACTCAGTTTTGAAAATGTTTCCTCTAATGAGAGTTGAAGACATGCAAGTGAAGCTGATGGTAGCAACTGACTGGATATATAAGCCCCTCACCCCAGAGGAGAGGTCTGGGCCAGAGAGTTAACTGAGTGTTAACTCGGGACATCATGGCAATGACGAAAGCCATGAGAGTGAGTAATATGCTCAGAAAGATGGTGTGAAGAGAAAAGATTTACAGGATGAGCAGAGAGAGAGACATCTGGCAGACAAGGTGCAGTCAGGGAGACAGGAGGAAAACTGGAGAAAGTCGTGTCTGAGAAGCAATGGAAAAAAAGGTATTTTTAAAAAGTAAGGAGTGGCTGATTCATTTTGCTGTACAGTAGAATGTAACAGAACACTAAAGCAACCATGCTCCAATAAAAATTAATAATAAAAAAAGGAGTGATTCAATGATAAGAAAATAAACTCAGTTAAAAAATGGGGAAAACACTTATACATATGCCAAAAAAGACACACAGATGGTAAATATGCATATGAAATGCTAACCATCGTACAGCATTAAGGAATTACAAATTAAAATAACAAAGGTACCACTTTACACCTTTAGGCCAGCAAAGACCCACAGCCATGACAGCACTAAATGCGGCACGTGGGGAGCAGCAGGAACTCTCGCTCTTCGCTGGTGGGGATGCAGCATGGCGCAGGTACTTCGAGAGGCAGTCTGGTGGTTTCTTACAAAACTAAATATACTCCTAGCGTATCATCCAGCAACCACACTCCCCGGTATTTATTCAGGTGAGCTGAAAACTTACGTCCACGCAAAAACCTGCACAGGGACATTTACAGCAGCTTTGTTCATAACCGCCAAAACATGGAAGCAACTAAGATGTTGATCAGTAGGTGACTGGATAAATAAACTGTGTACACCCAGGAAATGGAATATTATTGAACATTAAAGAGAAACGAGCTATTAATCCATGAAAAGACACAGAGGAACTTTATACGCATATTACTAAGTGAAAGAAGCCAATCTGAAAAGGCCACATACTACATGATTCCAACTATGTGACATTCTGGAAGAGGTAAAACTGTGGGGACAGCAAAATGATCACTGCCTGCCAGGGGTTAAGGAAGCGGGAGGGGGTGAACAGGCACAGAGGATTCTCTGTATGACACCAGAACCATAGTAAACAGTGGACTTCAGTGATAATTCAGTGTAGTGTCAATGCAGGTTGATCAACTGTAACAAACGTTCTACTTTGGTAGATACTGCCAGAGGAAGAAAGCTATGACAACCTAGACACCATATTAAAAAGCAAAGACATCATTTTGCCAACAAAAGTATAGTCAAAGCTATGGCTTTTCCAGTAGTCATGTACAGATGTGAGAGCTGGACCATAAAATAGGCTGAGCATCAAAGAACTGATGCTTTTGAATTATGGTACTGAAGAAGATTCCTGAGAGTCCCTTGGACTGCAAGGAGATCAAACCAGTCAATCCTAAAGGAAAGCAACCCTGAATATTCATTGGAAGGATTGATATTAAAACTGAAGCTCCAATACATTGGCTGCCTGAGGCAAAGAGCTGACTCATTGGAAAAGACCCTGATGCTAGGAAAATTGAAGGCAAAAGGAGAAAAGGGCGGCAGAAGATGAGATGATAAGATTGCATCACTGACTCAATGGACATGAATGTGAGCAAACTCTGGGAGATAGTGAAGGACAGGGAAGCCTGGCGTGCTGCAGTCCATGGAGTTGCAAAGAGTTGGACTCAGCTTAGCAACTGAACAACAACGAACAAATGATAGTGCAGGAAGCTATGAGTGTGAGGGGAGGGGGCGGGGGTGAATGTGGGAGCTCTCTGTACTTTCCGCTTAATTTTGCTCTGAACCCAAAACTGTTCTAAAAAATAAAGTTTATTTTTAAGAAAGAAAGAAAGCAGTGATGAATTTTTAGTGTTTAGCTCTAAATACTGCCATGCAGTCATTAAGATAAAGACTGAGGATATCTAGTAGATTAGGACAAGAGCACTGGTGATGTCTGTCAGAGCAATCCACTACACCCTTCTCTGCTTCCTTGTAGGGTAAACCAGAAAGAGTTGTGCCTATTTCCTTTCTCTCCATTCCCTTCTATTCTTTCTTGGTTGTATCTACATGAATTAGGGCTTTGCTCCTACTCCACCACCAAATCTGTACTTCAAGATCTTCAATGATCTCAAATTTCTAAATCTGATATTCAGTTCTGTGTGGCTGTTAGCGTTAACTGATGCTATCTTGGGCCCCTAACCATTCCTCCTGTCCTTCTACTGACTGTGCCCCAAGGACTGGGCCGTGTAGTAAATCGCTTCTCTGTGTCAAGGACTGTGTAGTTAATGGATGCTGTTTCATGACTATTGGGTCCAGGTGGCCTCTATCCTCTGGTATCACCAAATAGTGATGAAGATCTTGGCTGACATATTCCTGGTGATCATGAGACTAGTCACCCATTCATAAATCTTGACTTAGGAATGTACTTCCTGTTTCTAAGCACATACTCCTATACTCGTAAGTTAACTAGAAAATTGTCCCCTTTGCAGTGTAGAGTACAGCTGCAAATACTTCTGGATCGCTGTCTGCCTGATCCCACCCTGTGAGTAAGTTACCCTATAAAAAACTGACCCTCTGATCAACACGAGGCTGCCTGCCTTGTTTTTCTGTCTCGATGCTTTCTTAGTATTATGGGGCACTTTTCATCCTCTCTGTCCTTCAACAAGTTCTATCATCTGACCCATCAGGGGCACTCCACACCGTTCCTCATTCCCTCCTCCTTGAAACATCCTCTTCCCTTGTCTTCCAGGACACAAACGCTCTGGCTTACCTTACTAACCATTCCTATGCTGATCCCCGTTCATGGTCCTGATCTCTGAATGTTAGCATGTCCCAGAGATTAACCCTTGGACCTTTTCTCGTCTCTACATTCATGGCCTAAAGTGTGATCTTATCTCAGAGCTTTAAATCTTATCTATACACTGATCATTCCCAAATGTGTATCCATGGCCCACCACTCCCAACCAAGTCCTACTAATTTCAACTGCCCATACCATAACTCAACTTAGATGTCTAATGGGCATCTCAAATGAACACATCTAAAACCTCTCTCCAAAAAGGAAGCAGTCTTCTCTAGCCATTCCCACCTCTATTAGCAGTAAATCCATCCTTCCAGTTGCTCAAGCCAAGAACCCTGGAGTTACCTTTAATTACTCTCTTTCTCTCAGATCAAATCCCATATAAATGTTGCTGGAGACATACTGCCGAGGTTCAGATTCTAGTTCAGCCACTTAGTAGCTGTGTTATCTTGGGAAAATGGCTCAATGTCTCCTGGTTTCAGCTTTATCACCTATAAGTTGGGGGCTAATAGTCTCATGTATCTTATAGGGTTGTTAAAATAATTAAATGAGTTAATGTTTGCAAAACGCTTGGAACGGTGCCACAGAGTATGTATTATCTCTTGAATCTGAAGGCTTCTTACCACCCCAACCTCTACACTCCAGTCTGGGAACTAGCCACCAAAATCTCCTTACTAACTGGTCTTCCTCCTTCAGCCCTTGAACTTTTCAACCAAGAGAGTTGGCAGGGTCATTTTTTTTTTTTTTTTAAGAACAAAAGTCACCATAAAATTCTTTCAATACTTTTGCGTGCTTGAAATTTTTCAAAATAAATAATAAAAGTTAAAGAAAACCCAAAAGTCAGTTAATGTCATTCCTTTCTTAAAATCCTCTAATTTTTAACATTTCACTCAAGAGTGAAAACTAAGGTTTTACACTGACTGACCAGGCCCTCAAAGTGAGCTTTCTGCTGCCCCTCTGACTGCACCTCTCCCGTCCTCTCTCTCATTCCTTTCTAGCACAGAGGCCTCCATCCTGTTCCTTTAGACACTCCTGTGTGTTATCTCCCCAAGGCCTTTGCCCTCTCGCTGTCCCTTCTGCCTGCAAAGCCCTTCCTCAGGCTGCACAACTCACACCCTCCCCTCGCCTTCTTCAAGTCTTCACCGAAAAGTCTGTTTTTCAGAGAAGGGGTTCCCTGCCGTACCTTTACAAATAACCACCCACCCACCATCCCTAACCCACCACCTGGCTCTATTTTATTTTTCCCATGGCTTTTTTCTAAAATGCATTTTAGAAACAAAATTTCTGATGTTGATTTCAAATGCAATTCTTGTTTTCTGTCTAAAACGTAATTCCCATGTGCTTACACTGTGCTCCCAACCCAGCTGACATACACTCTGTAGGTTGTACCTTTAACTGAAACCATGATGAAGCAAAACTAAACAGACTGCTTAGAGCATTGTCTCCAGAATCTCCCTTTCTTATGTGTGCATATAGATGGTGATGAGATACTGTAGATTCTGGGTGCCTGTTTTCAGTGTTACTTTTTTCAAAGAGCTACTGCCCACTCATTTAAAAAGTACTTTTTTATTTGAGTTGGGGGGATAAATGTCACAGAAGCAGGAAATGTAGTATCAGCAAGACTAAAATGCAAAGCCTGCTTTCCCCTTGCCATTTATTACCACATCTCAATGGAGCCCCCAGTAAATACTGGGTTGGCCAAAAAATTTTACCATTTAAGTGTTATGGAAGAACCCAAATCAACTTTTTTACCAACCCAACAGAAATATTTTCCTGAAAAAGGGCAAGAGATAAAACAGAGATGAAACAGGACTATCTACTGCTCTGCGACTATGTGCTGGGCCTATTAACTCTCCACACATTATTTAATTTAGTTCTCATAGTAGCGGTCCTCACAAAACTGCCAGCCTCTTATTAGTGAGGAAACCAAAACTCAGAAAGACTTAGTAATCTGCCCACCACACTAGCAGCCCTGTGTAGAGTCCAGAACCAAACAAGGGCAAGGTTATAGTCACTCTGTTTCTATAGAATCGTGCCTCCACAGGTTCAATTCAGCAAACTGTTAAATGGGCCATTTATACCCCATCACTCAATTCTGTGATAACTTAGCATGTCTACCGTTCCATGAACCCAGTCATAACTGTGTGCTGGCATCTCCCTTACCTGTGGACATAAAAAATGGGATGCGAAACTTTCCACTCAACACGCGGGCCCGCAGATTCTGCAGTGTGCTCCCATCAAATGGCAGGGCCCCACACACAAGCACATAGAGGACGACTCCGAGGCTCTGCATCGCAAACAGAGAACATGTTTGATTAATCACCTCAGAGAAACAAGAGAGGTCATTATAGTATGTGTATGAAGAATTGGGGACGGACAGCGAAGCTAGGCATGCTGTAGTCCATGGGGTCGCAAAGAGTCAGACACAATTGAGCGACTGAACTCAACTGATGAAGAGAGTGGTGAGTCATGCTCGAGATAATGGGACAAACATTTCCTTTTCTTTTTTTTTAAATGAGAAATAATATGGGGCATTGTCAAGGCCAATCATCTTTAGAACAGTTAGCATTCTTCTTTGCTTCCAGACATTAACTTTGGGGAACATATCTAGAATTTCTCTCAGTACTCATCCTAGGGAGAAGGCAAGTGGTAACAACAGAAATAATTTCTGTTCTTGGCAAGGGCATCCATCCAAGCTTGCCCTTGGAATTTTTTTTTTTCTTTGCAGATGCAAAGGGGGAGGTGGAAACCTGTGGCTCAGTCCATATGACAAGGGTTGGAGAACAGACTTTGTACAAAGATTTGAAAATTCAAAGAACAGGCGATCCAGATCTCAGTCTCGTCCAGGATGAGAACAGCTGCCATCAGACTAGGGTAACTAACACTGTGGGGAGAAGAGGCGGCAATCACATACCCAGATGTCCACTTTGGGTCCGTCATACTCCTTTCCTTCGAAGAGTTCAGGCGCAGCATAGGGCGGGCTGCCACACCAGGTCTTCAGCAGCTGCCCAGGAGTGAAGAGGTTACTGAAGCCAAAATCTAGAAAGACAAATGGACACCACTCATGTGATCTTTACCAGTGAAGACTAGTTTCTAGTCACTAGAATAAAGATTCTGGATCCTAAAAAAAAAAAAAAACAACAAAAAAAACGATTCTGGATCCTTAAGTTTGAATATCAAAGACGGAAACAGAACCTTTAGAAATTATATAACCAGCCACTTAAATTTAAAATAACACTGAAACAGAGATACAGATGGGCTGGAAAGTAAAAGATATTTGGTTAACCAAAAGTAAACATGATTGGTTTACATCAATACCAAAATCAGTACCATTTCCTTCACAAATCTGGACTGAAGTGAGCAGTACCTTTAAGAACAAAAACAAAATTGGATAGATTGATAACAAGACCACATCAGAATCAGGAAATACATGTTAAGCCTACTCAACTGGACCCACGATTTTCAGATTATTTTTACTTCTTGTGACAAACACATTTGTGATCACGAGAGACACAGTGAACTTAAAAATTAGACAAAGTGACTTTATTACCATTAAGATGGCTTATTCAATATAAAGAATATGCAGTCTATTTGCAATTAAACCAAGAATGTTTACATTTTAACTTCAACTTCCCCTTTTCATTTCTCCCCCTCCCACGGTGTGAAGAGAGAGCAGAAGGGAGATTGGAGGGTACAGAGTGGAGAGGAAGACTAAGAACTTAAATGAGCAAAGACAGCAGCCAAAGGACAGAGTCTCACTGACTCAGAAATACTTCTATGCACATAGATATTTATATCAAGGACTCCAGGTAAGGCAGGCTGAAGCTCCCTCCTTTCCCAGGCCTACCATATTCCCACATTCCCAGCACCTCTCAGAAGCTCCTCTCCCTCTCCTAGTTTTACTCCCAATGACAACTCTGCCTCCATTTGCTGTTTGCTCTTCTTCTTCCTCCACAAGGTGTTTTCTAGTAAGGCACGTGCTGATTTTGACTTTCACTGCTTCCCCTATGTTTTCTCAGGACCAACTCTTCTGGGTCCATAGCTTCCACCATCATCAATCACATGTTTGGTAATGATTCTCCAAATCTGTAGCTCTGACCCTGGTACCAGTCTTAAGTACCTGATGTGGCCTTCTAATATGTGCCTGGGAACAAACATCTCAACCTCGCCATTTTGCAAAATCAAACTGCTCTTCCAGCGATGTTCCCATGTTCATTCATGGAGTTACCACTGCGTTACTAGGAGCACTGGGGTCTTCGCTTGCTCCCTCTCATTTCCATTTCAAACTGGGGGTACACTTTTACTGCTTCTACCCTGTGTCCTGAACTTACCTCCTTCTTTCCATTTCCATTCCCCCATCTCAGTTCATACTCTTATTATTTCTCATCTTCTTGACTGACACTCTTGCTTACTACCCTTCACTTGCCTCTAAGCCCCCCACTGAGAGCAGTGAGCATGACACACATCACACCATGCTCCTCCTTACTCAGAAACATCTGGTGGCTCCATTCTGCTTACAGAAGGGTCCAGCTCTCTTCGCAGCCACCCAGCTCCACCCTACATTTTGAGCCCATCCCCGGGCATTCCAGCATTGCGAGACCATTCACATCCTGTGTTTATGTGCTTCTCTATGCTGCTTCCTTTCTGTGCCATGCCTTTTCCTTTCCTTGCCACTTTAGAAATAGCACTTATTTTCAATGCCCAGTCAAATATTACTTCCTGTATGAAGCCTTCACTGACTCCTACTACAAAACACCACGTCAGTGCCTTCCTCCTCTGCGCTTCCCTGGCCCTTTGTTTGTACCTCTACAGCCCAATCACAAGCCTCATGTTATATTTAGTTGTATCGTGTGTTTATATCCTCCACTAGTCAGTAAACTAGGGACATTGTTTTATTTATATTATTCTCCAGACAGTGTTTTCATACATAGCAGGGACTCAAGAAAGGGCCAGTAAATTAAACTGCAATAAAATTGCAATAAAAGCACTAGGCCAATCCTCTTGTCACCTGGCTACTGGAGCCTCTTTAGACTGACTGGCAGCTGGCCAGCTCCTATGGCCTCTACCTCCTAGTCAGCCCTCCTAAGGGTGCAAAAAACCCAGTGATCACAAGGGCTTAGAGGTCAGGGCCATCATTAGCATCACCAGAGATATTTCGACAAGAGAAATAAGTACTCTCATTCATTAACGCAAAACAAATGCCTCATCTGCCAAGTCTTCCTGAGTCTCCTCGAAGAAACGTCCTCCACCTGCTCTGCATTTCCTCATTACTTTGTATTCTTTTTGTTAATTCCACATATAAACATCTCATTTTTCTAGCTCCTTTAAAAACATACTGTCCTATCTCTTTAGGCTTCCCAGGTGGCGCTAGTGGTAAAGAACCCGCCTGCCAATGCAGGAGTTCCATTCCTGGGTTGGGAAGATCCCCTGGAGAAGGAAATGGCAAGCCATTGCAGTACTCTTGCCTGGGAAATCGCATTGTCAGAGGAGCCTGATGGGCCACAGTCTGTGCGGTCACAAAGAGTCAGACAAGACTGAGCATGCACACACACACATCTCTCTAGTAGAGGTCTACCCCCTCTCTACCCAATTCCTTAAAAATACTTTTTTTCATCTCTGACTCTCATATTACTTAACATTCGGCTTAACTTAAACACAGTAGGTGCTTAACAAATGTTGAGTTGAATGCAACTGCAATTAAAGCCCTACCAACTAACCTATGACATTTGAAGCCCAATCATTTTATCAGTTGAAGTCTTTAACTTTAACCTGTTTTTCTTTTTTTTTTTTTTTTTTGTCAGCCTGGATTTTTATTCCTCTTTCTCAGCTCTATAGTTCTTCTGGAAAAGGTCAGTTTTCATTCCAATCCCTTCACGCCCGCAGGCGGCCGACGAGACGGCGCAGAGCCCGCGGGGCCTCGGACTCCTCCCCGCGCCCGCCTCAGGCCTCAGGTGGACCGAGTCCCCTCTTCAGGAACAGGTGGCGGCTCCTTATTGCTATAGAGACGACCCGGCTCGCGATAACCTGTTTTTCTTAAGAGACAGGATAGGTTGCTAAAAATCCCAACAAAGGCAATTCAACAGAGCAGGTACTTTGGGACTTATTTAGAAAGAGGACTCTTGACGTATCTTTAATTTGTTGGCAAAGACCTTCACCAGATCCTTTCCCACGACTAGCCTTTCTCTGCACAATGAGGAAGACATGTTGATCGAGACTGTAGTAATTGATGGGCTCTGATGTTGGTGTGATTGGATAGCAAAGTCCAGAAGAGAAAGTCATGGAGTATTCTGCTTGTGTTTTGAATGGAGAATGCCACAGGGCAAGCAATGAATTAAAACCACTTGATTTTGAAACTTCCTAATAAGCAGCTTAAAGTATATAAGGGAAATTTGTCATTTTGAACTATGAATGCTCTATCTACAATTAATCACCTTTCTACTCTTTTACCCTGCTGAGGAGGAGAAGGTACAGAGCAAGAACTTTTTTTTTTTTTTTAATCTACCAAACAGGAAATCTTTACAAAGGAAACAATATCAAAGGAAACCATCTTCAGCAATGGCTACAGGCTTAGATTGCTATTAGGTGTTTATATGAAAAACGAGTGTGCAAGAATGAATGACTGATCAGGGTCTGACATCTAAAGAGGCCACATGGGGGAAACACCTGTTTCCACAGCATGTTATAGCCACACAGCTGCTTTCAACAGCTAGACCCAAAGACCGACAGCAAGATTCAACAACCACCACCCCTCCACCAGCTTGCCTCTCTTTCCTATTAAAGAGCAAACAAAAACCCTTTAGTCTTGTAAATGTGTCATGGGTCTCCTCTAATCACTCCATATATTGTTCTTACTCCTAACCCTAAGGGTTTTGCACATGTAAGCAAAATCTGCTTCACCCTGCTTGATATGACACTTTCCCTGCCATGAACACCAGCTTCCTCCAATGAATGATCCTGGCAGAGGCCAATTCATCCTTTTCTTCTTTTTATTATTTTTTGTTGTGCTGGGTCTTCGTCACTGCTCACGGGCTTTCTCTAGTTGCTGCGCACAGGCTCTAGGCACACCAGTTTCAGCAGCTGTGGTCCATGGGCTCAACAGCTGTTGGTTTCAGCAGTTGCAGCACACAGACTCAGTTGTTGTGGCTTGAGGGTTCTAGACTGTGGGGTTAGTAGTTGTGGGTACACAGGTTTAGCTGCTCCATGGCCTGTGGAATCTTCCCAGACCAGGGATCAAACTCATGTCCTCTGCATTGGCAGGCAGATTCTTATCCACTGGACCAGCAGGGAAGTCCCAATTCATTCTTTAACTTACCAAACCTAACAGAATCTGACCCATCCTCCCACTTCAATACCCATATTATTACTATACATTCAGTTTTACTGAGAGCATACTGCTGTCGTGTCTTCACTAGTGCCTCATCACAAGTGTTACACATTAATCTTCAATACAGCTATGCAGCCACTAAGATAAAATTCTGGCCAGTTCACTGTCCATTCAGCAAAATTATAACTTATTTTCTCAACATTTAAATTACTAAGTGAAGCGAATTTGCTCAGTTGTGTCCGACTCTTCGCGACCCCAAGGACTGTAGCCCGACCAGGCTCCTCTGTCCATGGGGATTTTCCAGGCAAGAACACTGGAGTGGGCTGCCATTTCCCTCTCCAAGAGAAATCTCAAATTAATAACATATATGAAATCTGGAGCTCACTGTGAAAGTTTAATTCCTTCTAATCAACACTTCAGGAACTGAATAACCGAGAAGAAAAGAATTCCTCCTCTATTCTTTCAGCAGCTTACCTTTGTTGAGGGGGAGGGGTTTGCTACCCATAGTAAGAAGACTGGCAAGGAAAAATGAAAGCAGTTAAAATTCAAACCAGTCTATTTGGGGTTTTACTGGTAGTTTAGGGAAGGCTGAAGGGACTACTAGTGGGATGTGCAGGTATACTGGGATAGGTGGGGAACAGACAAGACACGGAACAGAATTACTAAGATTTGTGTTGGTTTTAGTTATCTACACATGCAGGCAAATGAAAAAAACTGCAAGATGACCCAACCTGGAAGCAGAAATTCTCATGAAAAATTTAAAGCAATGGTTAAAAAAGAATGAGGGAGTTGTCTTGCTGGCTTGGATCAGAAATGTCAAAGAAGCAACGGAAGAAAAGCTTTCAGAATTTAAGTTTGATCAGTTACCTTCATCCTAGAAAACCATATTTCCTTTCAATGGAATGGGCTTGTTCATTTTATTTTGGTTCAGCAGCAAGCTGGAATCAAGATTGCCGGGAGAAATATCAATAACCTCAGATATGCAGATGACACCACCCTTATGGCAGAAAGTGAAGAGGAACTAAAGAGCCTCTTGACGAAAGTGAAAGAGGAGACTGAAAAAGTTGGCTTAAAACTCAACATTCAGAAAACTAAGATCATGGCATCTGGTCCCATCACCTCATGGCAAATAGATGGGGAAACAGTGAAAACAGTGGCTGACTATTTTTTTGGGCTCCAAAATCACTGCAGATGGCGACTGCAGCTATGAAATCAAAAGACACTGGCTCCTTGGAAGAAAAGTTATGACCAACCTAGACAGCATATTAAAAAGCAGAGACATTACTTTGCTAACAAAGGTCCGTCTAGTCAAGGCTATGGTTCTTCCAGCACTCATGTATGGATGTGAGAGTTGGACTATAAGGACAGGGAGGCCTGGTGTGCTGTGGTTCATGGGGTCACAAAGAGTCGGACATGACTGAGTGACTGAACTGAACTGAACTGAACTGAAAGTTGCTCTTAATCATAATGTCTTTCAGTGTTTACTAAAGCTTTTTATTCTTAATGTCACCATCAAGGTCTCTAACTAAGTACTTCCATTTCGTTCACTCATGTATTTAAAATGTATTTCTGGAACCCTTTAATCAGTAGAGCAATGTGTTGGTTCCTATGAGAGAACCGAACGCAGAAGATATATTCCTACTGAAGGACTCAAAAAAGAAAGGAGAACTTAAGTTGAGTGGACTGGATCTAGAAAAGCACAGGGGGAATACGGAAAGGGTTTTTTCTAAGTGGTCGCTGGGGAAAAGCAGAGCAAAGGCAGATCATTTGGAACTAGTAAGCCAAGTTGAAGCAACAATAACGAAACTACCCTAGGTATGATGTAAGGTTCACAGAGGTATATGGCAAGAAACAACATTACACAGTAGCAACAGGCCAGACTTTGCAGTGCTGGAGAAGACTCTTCAGAGCCCCTTGGATGGCAAGGAGATCAAACCAGTCAACCTGAAAGAAAATCAACCCTGAATATTCATTGAAAGGACTGATGCTGAAGCTGAAGCGCCAATCCTTTGGCCACGTGATGCAAAGAGTCACTCATTGGAAAAGACCTTGATGCTGGGAAAGACTGAAGGGAGGAGGAGAAGCAGTGACAGAGAAAAAGAATGATGCCATTTGTGTATCTTTTTTGGACAAATACCTATTCAAATCTTTTGCCCATTTTTAGATTGCATTATCTTTTTATTTTCCTGAGCACCATGCAACATGTAGGATCTTAGTTACCTGACTAAGGATTGAACCTTGTCCTCTGCTGTAGAAGCATGGAGTCTTAACCACTGGACCACCAGGGAAGTCCCTGGATTATCTTTTTGTTATTAAGTTGTAAGAATTATTTATATTCTCTGGATACAACTCCACAGACATGATTTGCAAATATTTTCTCCCATTCTGTGGATTATCTTTTCACTTTCTTGATAGTGTCCTTTGATGCTCAGAAGTTTTTTTAATTTTGAAGTCCAATTTACCCAGATTTTCTTTGTACTTACACTTTCAGTGTCATATCTAAGAAATTACTACCTAACCCAAGGTCACAAAGATTCACCCCTATGTTTTCTTCTACAAGTAGTTACTTAGTTTTAGTTATGTAATGAGCACCTGTGAACCCACCACCCAAATAAAAAACTGGTATCTGAATAATTACTTATGTCAAATCATAAGCAGTACTCATTCCGTTTCCTATGTCCTCTTCCAACCACTGATTTTCAACCCTGTAAGCACATCAGGATTACCAATGTATTTACAGTGATCCACAAACTTCACCTCAGACCGACTGGATCTCCTGGAAATAATTTAGACATCTGAATGTAAACAAATAAATAAAACAACTCTTCCTGAAAATGTTTGAGAACTCTTATGGCCATGAAATGGTTGAATGGCATCACCAACTCGATGGACATGAGTTTGAGCCAGCTCTGGGAGTTGGTGATAGGCAGGGAAGCCTGACATGCTTCAGTCCATGGGGTAGGGTAGCAAAGAGTTGGACAAGACTGAGCAACTGAACTGAACTGATGGGCATTGAGGAATCACTGGGACTTCTGGTACAGGCAGATGTAGTAATATTAACCTGAAAGCAAGACTACATTAAGTATGAGGTGGGACTTCCCTGGTGGTCCAGTGATTAAGACTCCATGCTTCCAATGCAGGGGATGTGGGTGATCCCTGATCAAGGAACTAAGATTCCACATGCCATGTGGCATAGCCTAAAAACTAAAAAAAATTATAAAAAATGTATGAGGAGAAGTAGAAGGCCTGTGAGAAAGTAGAAAATGAGACAGTGAAATGAGTGAAAATGAAACAACTCAGTAATTATTTTGACAAAAGCCTGGACAGTACTTGAGGGGAGATAATACATTGGATAAAAAGGAGGGGAAGGTACAGAGTATTTGATTTGGGAAGAAAAAGATTTTTTTTCCCTTAATTTAAAAAGGTGAGAAGTTTGGTTTAAGAAGGTGAGAAGAAATTCAAGTGATGTTCTGACAAATCGAGGTGTAGTAATGAATGGATAGAAGTTTTTTGAAAGAATAAGTAGTGAAAAAGGAATGGCTGGGAATTATGGTTTAGGACACCCATAGGTACTTCCTATGCTATAGGTGCAGGAACAGAAAAAGGATGGAGCAAAAGGGAGAGAGAGATATCTTATCATTATAACAGGGGAGCTGAGAGAGGGGAAAAGCAAGTCAAGGACGGAAAAGGTGGTCTGCAGCAACCATACGATGTCATCCAAGTACTGTACAGGTACTTCTATCTGAGGGAAAACTATGATCACACATAAATACTTGAGACTAGAAACGGTATAACTTTCCCTCAGAAGTTTTGTTAATTTGTCTTGAAAGAAATGCTAAGTCATAGGAATGAACTATGAACATAACCCAGATTCATTCTGAATCATCTAGAATGTCACACTATGAATAAAATAAGACATTTCTTACTAAGTTGGATGACAACCAATTAATAATTCTGAACTTGGAGTAAATTCATTCAGGGTACTGAGAAATGAGCAATGTGGGCCATGCAGTCGAGCAGCAAGGACTCTGGCGAGTCAGGCATCCTGGGCTGCCCTGGATCTGTCTCTTCCAATGCTGCAGCTTTCCCATTTGTGCAGCTCCTGGAATTCTATGGAATACAGTACACATATTTCTCAAGCGACTCTCCATCAAGTGCTGTGTTACAGAGTATGTATGTTGTATGTCTGTGTGTGCTCAGTCGCTCAGTCGAGCCCGCCTCTTCGCAACCCTTTGGACCACAGCCCACCAGGCTCCTCTGCCCTTGGGATTTTCCAGGTGAGAATACTGGAGATGATTGTCATCTCCTCCTCCAGGGGATCTTCCTGACCCAGGGATTGAACCCTCATTTCCTATGTCTCCTGCAGGCAGATTCTTTACCATTGAGCCACTGGGAATTAGATGAGCATTATTTTTATTTCACTTCTGGGAAAGTGAGGGTCATTAAGCATCATGTTCAAATTCAAAGGTTAAAAAAAAAAAGACTTACGAAGAACAAGGTTCAGCCAATAATGCCAACCTGGACGCCCTCAAAGCCCACACTGTGCTTTTAGCATCATGCATATGTTTATACTGAGGTAAATGTACCTCCCAGAATTATTTTTATACTACTTCCAAATTCCCCAGTTATTATATACTACTGCTTTTCATTTTATTCTTGACTGCCAATCCTTTGCTACACTTATGTAATTCCCAAAGGCATACAAGCCTTGAAACATACTGTTTCTCAACAAGTTGCTTTAAAAACAGTGCATAGAAAAGACAGTAGGCACTGTATAAAACTGGGGAAAGGATTAATTTCTCAATAAATGCCATAGGCACATCTGATTTTTCCTATGGGAAAAAATTAAATAGGACACTTTCCTTGTATCATATTCTAAAATCAATTCTAGGTAGATCAACTTAATACAAATGGTAAAACTACAAAGTTTTTTTTAAATAAAGTAATAAAGGAGATTATAGCTTCAGGAGATAGAAGGATTTCTTAAACAAGAAGCAAAAGGCACACATCATAAAGGAAAAGAGAGTAAATTTGGTTACATTAAAATTATACTAAAATGTGTATTCATTGAAAGATATTTTAAAGAGAATGAAAGGAGAAATCAGGAAACAAAAGAGTTATTTGTAACACATAAAACAAAAGACATGTTCTTACTATTGAAACAAAAACTCCTATAAATCAGTAAGACAGACAACCCAGTAGAAACATGGGCAGAAGACATTTTTTTAGCAGACACTTAAAAAAAGCAAAAAGATATAAAAGGAGTCCAATCTCACTATTAAGATGAAATTAAAAACTAAATCTACAATGAGATAACCATTACACACTCAGTGGTTTGGGAAATATTATAAAGTGTAATAATATCCAGCACTACTAAATATAAAGTGAATAGCTAATAGGGACCAACTGTATACAGCACAGGGAACTCAACTCAGGGTCCTGTAATGGCAAAGTATGGAGAAAAAAATCCTAAAAGGAGTGGATATGTGGATATGTATAGCTGATTCACTTTGCTGCATACCTGAAAATAGCTGAAACGACTACAGTTGTAAATCAGTCAGTTCAGTCACACAGTTGTATCCGACTCTTTGCGACCCCACAGGCTGTAGCACGCCAGGCCTCCCTGTCCATCACCAACTCCCGGAGTTTACTCAAACTCAGGTCCATTGAGTCGGTGATGCCATCCAACCATCTCATCCACTGTCATCTCCTTCTCCTCCCACCTTCAATCTTTCCCAGCATCAGGGTCTTTTCCAATGAGTCAGTTCTTCACATCAGGTGGCCAAAATACTGGAGTTTCAGCTTCAGCATCAGTCCTTCCAATGAATATTCAGGACTGATTTCCTTTAGGATGGACTGGCTGGATCTCCTTGCAGTCCAAGGGACTCTCAAGAGTCTTCTCCAACTCCATAGTTCAAAAGCATCAATTCTTCAGCGTTCAGCTTTCTTTATAGTACAACTCACACATCCATACATGACTACTGGAAAAACCATAGCTTTGACTAGACGGACCTTTGTTAGCAAAGTAACGTCTCTGCTTTTTAATATGCTATCTAGGTTGGTTATAACTTTTCTTCCAAGGAGCAAGCATCTTTTTATTTCATGGCTGCAGTTACCATCTGCAGGGATTTTGGAGCCCAAAAAAAACAAAGTCTGTCACTATTTCCACTGTTACCCCATCTACTTGCCATGAAGTGATGGGACCAGATGCCATGATCTTAGTTTTCTGAATGTTGAGTTTTAAGCCAACTTTTTCAGTCTCCTCTTTCACTTTCATCAAGAAGCTCTTTAGTTCCTCTTCGCTTTCTGCCATAAGGGTGGTGTCATCTGTATATGTGAGGTTAGTGATATTTCTCCCAGTAATCTTGATTCCAGCTTGTGCTTCATCCAGCCCAGTGTTTCTCATGATGTACTCTGCAGATAAGTTAAATAAGTACGGTGACAACATACAGCCTTGACGTACTCCTTTCCTTATCTGGAATCAATCTGCTGTTCCATGTCCAGTTCTAACTGTTGCTTCCTGACCTGCATACAGATTTCTCAAAAGGCAGGTCAGGTGGTCTGGAAGTCCCATCTCCATAAGAATTTTCCAGAGTTTGTTGTGGTCCACACAGTCAAAGGCTTTGGCACAGTCAACAAAGCAGAAGATGTTTTTCTGGAACCCTCTTGCTTTTTCGATAATCCAATAGATGCTGGCAGTTTGATCTCTGGTTCTTCTGTCTTTTCTAAACCCAGCTTGAACATCTGGAAGTTCATGGTTCACGTACTGTTGAAGGCTGGCTTGGAGAATTTTGAGCATTACTTTACTATCATGTGAGATGAATGCAACTGTGCAGTAGTTTGAGCATTTTTTGGCACTGCCTTTCTCTGGGATTGGAATAAAAACTGACCTTTTCCAGTCCTATGGCCACTGCCGAGTTTTCCAAATTTGCTGGCATATTAAGTGCAGCATCATCTTTTAGGATTTGAAATAGCTCAACTAGAACTCCATCACCTCCACTAGCTTCCTAAGGCCCACTTAACTTAGCATTCCAGGACGTCTGGCTCTAGGTGAGTGATCACACCATCGTGACTATCTGGGTCATGAAGATCTTTTTTGTGTAGCTCTTCTGTGTATTCTTGCCACCTCTTCTTAATATCTTCCGCTTCTGTTAGGTCCATCACCATTTCTGTCCTTTATTGTGCCTATCTTTGCATGAAATGTTCCCTTGGTATCTCTAATTTTCTTGAAGAGATCTCTATGATCACTGAGGAAGGTTTTCTTATCTCTCCTTGCTATTCTTTGAAACTCTGCATTCAAATGGGTATATCTTTCCTTTTCTTCTTTGCCTTTCACTTCTCTCCTATTCACAGCTATTTGTAAGGCCTCCTCAGACAACCATTTGGCCTTTCTGTGTTTCTTTTCCTTGGGGATGGTCTTGATCCCTGCTTCCTGTACAATGTCACGAACCTCTGTCCATAGTTCTTCAGGCACTCTGTCCATCAGATCTAACCCCTTGAATCTACTTGTCACTTCCACTGTATAATCGTAAGGGATTTGATTTAGGTCATACCTGAATGGTTTAGTGGTTTTCCCTACTTTCTTCAATTTAAGTCTGAATTTGGCAATAAGGAGTTTATGATCTGAGGCACAGTCAGCTCCCGGTCTTGTTTCTGCTGACTGTGTAGAGCTTCTCCATCTTTGGCTACAAAGAATACAATCAGTCTGATTTCGGTGTTGACCATCTGGTGATGTCCATGTGTAGAGTCTTCTCTTGTGTTGTTGGTAGAGGGTGCTTGCTATGACCAGTGTGTTCTCTTGGCAAAACTCTATCAGCCTTTGCCCTGTTTCATTCTGTACTCCAAGGCCAAATATGCCTATTAGTCCAGGTATCTCTTGACTTCTACTTTTGCATTCCAGTCCTCTATAAAGAAAAGGACATCCTTCTTGGATGTTAGTTCTAGAAGGTCTTGTAAATCAACTATAGTTCAATTAAAAAAAAAAAAAAAAAAGCCCAGCACTGGTGAGGACATGCAGGAATGGGAACTCACACAAATTGACAGACTGGTTTAATAACACTCAGTGAAATCTGAAAACATTTATACAGTACAACCTGGAAACATTACTCCTCGGTCTAGACTCTTAGATGTTTAAAAATGCACATGGGATGTTTAAGAGTGCAATATTCATTGCAAGATTGCAACAGTAAGAGCTTCAAACTGAAAGCAATCCAAATATCCATCCATGGATAAAATGGAAAACTAACTTGTGGTATACTTCTATCATGGAATACTAGATAGAAATAAAAAAGAATAAATCCTAGCTATACAGACATGGATAAATCTTGCAAACAGTGTTGTGTGAAATAAAACACAAAGTCATATATTCAGCATGATTCCATGACACATAGGTCAAAAACAAGCAAACTATATTAAGGATGGGCCCACTCACATTACATTCAATATAAATGGCACCTCTAGGAACAAAACTTCTGAGAGATATATTGCACAGGTGGTAAAAACTACTTTTAAAAAAACTATCAAGCAACGAAGTGATTAACATGAGTATCAAGACAGAGATTACCCCATGGGGGAAGAATGAGGTTGTGATGGGGTGCCCAGCTAATTACATTATCTATTTTTTGACCTATGTGGTAATTTGCAGAGGTGTTTGCTTTATAGTGATTCATTAAAGTGTACACATGTGGTTAATGCACATTTCTGTTTATATACATGATATTTCATAATAAGCAAAGAAAAGAATAGGATCCTTTTTTCTCCTCTACTTCTATTTTTTGCCCTTAGGGGACATTTCACTGGGCTCTAAGCTCCATTATCCACATGGCTCAGGCGGGGAGGGATCAGGCTGTTTTTCTTACCTGAGTGTAAATCTCCAAGCCTTGAACTGTGAGCAATAAATTTCTGTTGCTTATAAGCCACTCAGTCTGCAGTATTTTATTACTGCAGCCTGAATGGACCAAGACACATTACTTATAAATAGTTTAAAAATTCATTTTAAACATTTTAATCTATACTGTCACCAACTCCCTTAACTGGACAAGAGCTGCCAACAAAGAACACCACTAAAAGAGATTTACATTTTCCTTCTTTTCCTTCCATATGGCCAACTTTGCCTCCCCTCTGCATTTCCCCACTGGCAACCATAAACTTGTTTCCTATGTCTGTAACTCTATTTCTGTTTTGTAAACACATTCATTTGCAACATTTTTTAGATTCCACATATAAGCAATATCATATGATACCTGGCTTTTCTCTGCCCGACCTACTTCACTCAGTATGACAATCTGAGAGTCCATCCATGTTGCTGCAAATGACATTATTTCATTGTTTTTATGGCTGAGTAATATTCCATTTTACATATATATATATATATATACACACATATATATATATCTCAATCATATCTTTTTTATCCATTCATCTATCAGTGGAAATTCAGGTTGCTTCCATATCCTAGATATTGTAAATAGTGCTGTGTATTTTTTTTCTGAGGAGAAAGGGAACAACAGAGGATGAGATGGTTGGATGACATCACTGACTCAATGGACATGAGTTTGAGTAAACTCCAGGAGTTGGTGATAGATAGGGAGGCCTGGTGTGCTGCAGTTCATGGGGTCGCAAAGAGTTGGACACGACTGAGTGACTGAACTGAACTGATTTTTTTTCTGATGATAACTTTTAATTACTCAAGTCCCAGAGGTAGGAAGCCAGTGGAAGGGCAGAGCCTAAGCATTTCTTCACCACCTCAGGCGCTTTGTATTCAGTCACTGCCTTCCTTCAGCTTTCCAGAACTGCCGTCCAAGGCCGCAGTGCCGCACGGCCCCAGTTCCTGTCCGCCTGGGTCACAGGCTCCGTTCACACAGAGCAGGATGGAGGGCACGGGTGCATCAGACAGGGAGACGCAGAAGCGGGCCATGTCCACGGGGATAACAAACAGCAGCAACAACAAAAGTAACACAGAAACTTAGGGCAAAGAAGAGAATACGTTCAGTGCATGTTCCAAGGTTAAGTATATATATTTTGCAGTTTTGAAGGTGAAAGTCGCTCAGTTGTTGTCTGACTCTTTTCTCCAGGCCAGAATACTGGAGGGAGTAGCCTTTCCCTTCTCCAGGGGATCTTCCCAACCCAGGGATTGAACCCAGGTCTCCAGTGCACTGACAAATGTCAAAGAAAGGAAGGGGGAATGGACAAGAAAACCTTATTGACCTTCTGTGCTCTCATGACAATATGGGAGAAATTAATTACAGTACACCTACTTGATATGCAATCACTAAAAATGACTATAGGGAGCAGCATAGGGAAAATGTTTGACATAATATGAAAGATAAAAAACACATGTAAAATGGTACCTACAGTGATTAAAACTATAAAAAAAAACTTGCATAGAAAACAAATGCATTCAAAATGATGACAATTTTAAGGTAGGATTCCAGTTTGAATCTTTTGCTGCTGTTTAAATTTCCTATAGTATACTTATATTATTGCTTTAGTACTCCACATTAAAAAATTTTTAGGGACTTCCCTGGTGGTTCTGTGGCTAAGACTCCATGCTCCCAATGCGGGCGGTCCAGGTTCGATCCCTGGTCGGGAACTAGATCCCACATACAGCAGCTAAGAGTTCATGTGCCACAACTAAGACCTGGCTCAGCCTAATAAATAAATAATATATTTAAAAAAATTTTTTTAAAGATAAAGCCTTTAATAATAAGAACTAAAACACTGAGCAGTTTTAGAAAATTCTCGGGTACAAAGATGCCATAAAGATACTTTTGTGTTGCTTACTCTTTATTTACTAGCAACAGGAAGAAAATTATGACCTACAGATTCAATATTAAAATAATGGATATTATAAAGAGTTACAGAAGGAAAGGGAGAAACAAGAGAAGAAACTGGTTAAAGTAAATATTCACCCCCACACAACAGAAGCCATATGGGTGGAGCTGTTCCCTTCATGTGGCCTATGGTCATTTATTTCTACACTCACAAGTGGCTCCTAACATAATTGGTTAAGTCTCTTTTCCAAGCCCCGAATACCCTGGTTGGTTAGCATTTGTCTGCAGGCTGGAATGGTATCTTACATCCCCTTCTCTTAATACAGAGCAGGAGACTTTAATTTGAACCATATGCCTGTCTTCTAGGGATGGTTTAAATGCCAGAGCTTTACTATCCAGTTTGAGACTTGAAGTCCTTTGTTCTAGGCAAGATCAGGAGCCTGGGGCTATATGGGGCAGTGATACTGTGGCCCTAAAAGGAAGTACATCATCAAAGGGGTGTGTCTGTGTGGTAAGGGGAAAGAGGGAACGGGTGGCATGAATTTGAAAATCAGGACAACTGACTGCAACAGGAAATTTTTTTATTTGGTCTACCACCTCAGAGTAATGCCCTTGACTTCTTTTCTGGCTAACCAAGGAGAAACCCAAAGCAGATGGAACAGATTAGGGCTAGCCTGCAGCCAGTCCCAGATGGTGACAGTGTCTGTGAAGGTAGACGGTAGCACAGCTACAAGCGACAGCCAACGCCGCCAAGACTCACTCATGCTTCATCTCATTCCCTCGCTGTGGGAAGTAAACAGCTTAGAAGTATCGGGCAGAGGAAAAAAGTGAAGTGGGAAAATAGCTATTTATCCTGAACAAACAACCTCACCAGCAAATACTGTGACTAAATCCTTCATGTTTTAAAATCTTAAAGTTTCTGAAAACTTATAACCCCAACACTGCACTTGCAACTAGAGACAAAGATCAAGAATATAAATTCTGGCCATTGATTAACTTCTCTATAGACTAATAAGTACAAGGCAGGGGCCATAAGCTGTCAGGTGTACAAGCTAAAAATGACTTGAAGAACCAAAGATCAAGACCCGTGAAGGAACACTTTATAAACAGGATTCAGACTGTTACATGGACTACTAAGATAGAAGTGAAGTGAGAAGTCACTCAGTCGTGTCCGACTCTCTGCAACCCCGTGGACTGCAGCCTACCAGGCTCCTCCATCCGTGGCATTTTCCAGGCAAGAATACTAGAGTGGGTTGCCATTTTCCTTCTCCATATGACACAAATCATGCTTTTCCTACACAACATCACTAGCCTAGGAATCATGTGACCCAAACGCTTTACTTGGAATTGAACACAAGAGTCAACTGTGCAGATCTCAGAATATTGGTAGTGACGAAAGATGAGTTTCAAAGTTCCCAGGAGTCTCCATATTAGTTTGCTCTTAAAAATGGGTCTTGGGAAGTCCTCGGCGTTTAGCAATCCCTCCAACCTCTGGCTGAACTTTCTAACTAGGAGCTAAAAGAGAAGTAATGCCAAAAACTACTGACTCACAGCCTGAGCATTTATACTCAAGAGAAATTTCTTCATGGGAAAAAAAAAAAATCAAGTAATCAGCTTCTGGAAGGGGGGTGGGCATTGATTTAGTTTAAGAAACCAGAGGTCAGAATTGAAGGAGGCGAGAGATAATTCTCAGGAGATTGAGAGAATATATGTACCTTCCTGGAACGTGTTAGAGAGCTATTAAAGGGCCACTCTGTGGCCGCTTCTAGATTACACCACATATGAGGCTCCTCTGCACCCATCACTTAACCTGAGGAATCTCCTGAGGCTCTGCAACTTCCCAGCACTAGGTGTCTATATGCAGTATGCTATCTCTATGGAAAATTAAAGTTTAAAAACAAAAATGCTGGACCAGCATTACATGGGTATTTTCAATGAATGACATGCATTTTCCCTCAAAGCGTTAAAGTATCTTAGCAGTTAGGAAAACTGAACTTGGCTATTTTTAAATGAGATAACAAATGAACCCTCTCCACTCTATTATAGACAGCACTACCCTTCTCATGAAAAACAACCCTCCCCCAACAAAACATATGGATGTGAGAGTTGGACCATATGGATGTGAGAGTTGAGAACTGGGCCATAAATAAGGCTGAGTGCTGAAGAATTGATGCTTTTGAACTGTGGTGTTAGAGAAGACTCTTGAGAGTCCCTTGGACTGCAAGGAGATCCAACCAATTAATCCTAAAGGAAATCAGTCTTGAATATTTACTGGAAGGACTGATGCTGAAGCTGAGACTCCAATACTTTGGCCACCTAATGCAGAGAACTGACTCATTTGAAAAGACTCTGATGCTGGGAAAGATTGAAGGCAGGTGGAGATGGCTGGATGGCATCACTGACTCAACCGACACGCGTTTTAGCAAGCTCCGGGAGATGGTGAAGGACAGGGAAGCCTGGAGTGCTGCAGTCTATGGGGTTGCAAAGAGTCAGACACAACTGAGTGACTGAACAACAACAATAACCCCACAAAACATAAGACCTTTTCATCAAACTCTAGTTCAGAATAGACGTTTATAGGAAAGGGTTGTACTGAGATACTTTCTGTAAGACCTACAAACAATATGCACTGGAATTCCTGGAAACATTTATGCATACTATTATAGTCGTAATTCTAAATCATATCACTTAGAAAAATAAAAGTCCAATCATTTAATCAGGTAAGTTTCTAATACTGATAGGTGAGCACACTAACAATTTTTTAGCGCCTTTTACAGACCATAATGAATTAAGATCCTCTTAAATTCTCAATGAAAACTAAAGATACCAAATAGATATATAGTATATAGGTACAAAAATAATATTTTCCAAAATAAAAGTTAAGACATATAATCTTATACAGAGAAAGCTACTTTTGGAGAAAAGTTGGTATGATCACCTTTAAGATTCTAAACTGTCACCTAGAAACTAAGTAGAATGGATTGGGAGTTTGGGATTAGTGTTAGATGCACACTATTATATACAGGAAGGATAAACAATAAACTATGCTGTAAAGTAATCATCTTTCAGTAAAAAAATAAAAGTTCACTATAATATTATTCAAGGAAAATTGTTTTGCCCATTTAACAAATGACTCATTAATGTATTTAAGTTATGTAAAAAAAGTATTTATCTAAAACTGATACATTTAGTTTGGAAGTCACCAATGCACTGAGATTGTGCATGCATGTGTGCTCAGTTGTGTCCAACCCTTTGCAACCCCATGGACTATAGCCCACCAGGCTCCTCTGTCCATGGGGTTTCCCAGGCAAGAATCCTGGAGTGAGTTGTCATTTTCTTCTCCTGGAGATCTTCCTGACTCAGGAATCGAAACTGCGTCTCTTGTGTCTCCTCCATTGGCAAGTGGATTTTACTACTGCACCACCTGGGAAGCTCCACATGTTGAGATTATAAATTGAGATTACAAATAGTCAAAAACTCCATGATCTTGTATTCAGAATGCTTACATTTTTGATCCTAAAAAAACCCTATTATCTAAATTATTTCCATATTTTGTTTTTAAATGGTAAAATGGATAAGCAAGTTTAGCACTTCTTTGCAAATAATACACAATAATGTGTGCAGTCTTTATTCCCAATAAAGCAAACTAGATTTTACATGTGTCTGTGTGTGCGTACATAGAAAAATTTTAGCTTTTGAATACCTAGAAACATCTATAAACCATCTGTGATCAGTGAAGATGATCCATGAATTTGGCAAGGTCTTGAGACATTGTAGAATTATCATTTCCAACCTCATTAATTAAAATTTTAACATAAATGTTTATTATGCTTTATATACTGTCCAACAGTCCATGTAAATCTAACAAAATTTTATTAAAAACCGCACACTGGTCAACACTATCAAGGGTCCCCAACCACTTCAACTGAGCAATAACCATGATGATTGAGTTACAAGCAGGCTCCTTAGCTCCCAGCCAGCAGGTGGACTCACTTGCTTTACTGTCAAAGGCTCTCAAACCATTCCATGTAAGAGTTGGGAGATCTAAATCACTACTCCATTTATTTACCACTAATGGTGGCTCAGACAGTAAAGAATCTGCCTGCAATGTAGGATACCTGGGTTCAATCCCTGGGTTGGGAAGATTCCCTGGAGAAGGGAATGGCAACCCATTCCAGTACTCTTCTTAGAGAATTCCATGGGCAGAGGAGTCTGGTGAGTTATAGTCAACAGAGTCTCAAAGAGTCAGACATGACTGAGTATCTAACACACACACACAATTATCCTCCAAATGAATGACCTGCAATTAATAGCAGTTTGTGTAAGAAAAACCTAAAGTTGGGGAAGCAATTCTTTATTCTCCATTTCTCAAACTGGTTCATGTCTGCATGTTCTAGGCATAATGCTGAAGTATGCCAAGAGTTATGTGAAACTATAAGCCAAATAAAATACATCTTCTGGGAGTATCAATTTTTTCCCTATGTTAAATAAAGTTGAATTATTTTAATATTAAAACAAATGTAATACAACATTGAGGAGGATACAAAACGTGCATGAATTTAAAGATAAAGCATGTGATTTACAAAGTGAGCAATTCCAGACTATGTAACCAGCCCCCAACTCCCCCCCAGCCTGTGTGAGTTCATCTCCCTCCGTGTTAGGAAAACCAGTGGGAAAATCTGAGAGGTGATGCTTTGTACTGGTAGCATAGCTATTGTTAATGAGACCCCAAAAACAGAAAATTGGTTTTGATCCTACCAAGGTGCAATCACTTTTCAAGATCAACAAAACCTCACACTTATAACCCAGAACTATGACAGACAAAAATATGCTCCCTTAAATTTTTAACTTCACAGAGTTTTTTTCACAAATCAAATATGTGTACCTGAAACACCTTTTGAATGAAAGTACATTAATATTTCATTGTGAAGTTCCAGTCTTAAGAATATGATTCAGAAGAGAGAATTTCCCCAACTGCATTTTCCCAAGGGTCAATATACGTGACGGTTGCTTAGCCCTGCTAGTTGAGAGTCCTCACCATTTAAGGATGTGAGTACCGGGTGAGGCGTTATGACATCTAGGCTCCATTAGGACCCAAATCTGGGAAAGTTACATGGCCTCTCCGAGTCTCAATTTACTCCCTGTCAACCAGGGAGGTGTACTGAAAGATTACTGAAATAAAGGGTGTTAGTATCATGACATAAAATTTGGGAGTGATATGATGAATATTGCATAACTACTTTTACTGAGGGATATTCTCAATCACCAGACTATGGATGGGGTCTCAGAAACCAAGGTTTCCAACTTTTTTTTTTCTGTAGGACTATATCTCAGTATATTCATACTGGGGGTGAAAGGTCAATGAAGTTATTACCAAATGTTTTCGTTTCTCACTTTTAAAAAATGAAGTAGTCTAGATCTCACTGCATTAAAGGTCAAAAATTTCCACAGTACCTTAAATCCATGCACTGTGGAAATTCTTTCCAAAATATTGGCTTTGCTGTAGCTGAACTTCAGATCTTTGCTGTCTACTGATTGCCAACTAAAACAATAACACCGGAGTGGAAACCATCTCATGGAGACCATTCTGGGAGTCGACATTTAAAGAAAAAAGTTTCCAACTTCCTTAGGTTAAAAAAAAAAAAAAGTTTCCACAATTTTCAAAACATTCTCATAGCGTCGGAGTATTTCAAATAACTTTGCTTCATGGAATAATCCAGCTACATTTGGGCAATCTTTTATAAATCTAGAAATTTCTCTAGTTTCTAGGGACAAGAATTAAAATTACTTCCAAACAGCAGTGCATCAACTGTTAAAAAATAAGGCAACAGCAGTTTTCTTTGATAGCTTAATATAATCCGTCAATAAGGAAATCTGATTTCTCTATTTCTAAACAAACATTGACTGCAAGTTCCCTCTTCCTGGCCCAGCTATGTGACTGGTTACCCAGTCCCAGAAGCTCTTCCTTGCTTGCATCTCTTGTGTCTGTTGCCCTTTTCTTCCTTTCCAGGTCCACTACCACCACCTGTATGCAGAATCTTACCATTTCACAGGCCTTCCCCACCCCACCCCACCCCACCCCATTCAACAAACTTATTTATTGAGCACCTGCTATGTTAGACCATTGAGGAACACATAATAGAGGTAAGCGTGGGAACTCCCCTGCTTACAGTCTAGTGGAGGAAATACACAAGAGCATGGATACCTCCGGAAAAAGGCAGATACCTGAAGTGGTACCTTACAGACGAGGGATAATTAGATAAAGCTACATCCCATTGCCTCAGTATGAACTTTTGATCCGTCTTTTAAACTTTTATTTATTTTTCAGAGTACACGTTCACAGTGCTTTACAAGGCTGTGTTAGTTCCTGCTGAAGAGCAACATGAATCGGCTGTATGCATTTCACAGGCTTTGAACTGATCTTCCTATGGCCTTCCTGTCCCCTCTCCCGACTCTTTTCTTTCCCTTATCCACCCTGAGTCTGATTTATTAAGCCTAGAAGTCAAACAATCTCGCAATCCAGTATAAACGCCGCCCCTCCCCACGTTCTCAGGCATGCCTCCCCTCCTCAAGTCTTCCCTCTCGCCAAGCTTTTCTGCAGACATGCTGTGTGCATCCTCTGCTATTCACGCTGCTCCAGCTCAGGCTCCCATTGTAACCAAAATAACCCCCCAATCCTCACCACGTGCACAGCGACCCATGTGAACTGGCCTGTGCCAGCTCCCTCACTTCATCCTTCCACTCCCCGCCTTATTTATCATCTCCAGCCAGGCAAACCTGTCTCTTATCCCCTAAACATGTTACCGTCACCTCACTCAGGCCTTTGCCTTGCTCTTCCTTCTGTTTGGAAGGCTGTGCCTGTCCTGGTTATCCTCCCACAAGTCATTTTACCACTTTCACAAGTCCTTATGAGAACTTTTTTCTTTATTAAAAAAAATTTTTTGGCTGGGTTTCGTGGTATGTGGGATCTATCTCAGTTCTTAACCAGAGATCAACCAACTCCCTCTCCCCGCTGCATTGGCATCATGGAGTCTTAACCACTGGACCACCAGGGAAGCCCTATGCGAGCTCATTTGTTCACGTGTTTACTGTCTATCTTCTGCCATCAGAATGTTAGTTCCAAGGGACTATTTTACCTGCTGCTGTATCCCCAAGGTATCCCCAAATTAACATTTGCTGATCCTATTGGTGTTCTCTCCTCAACACCTATCCTTAAAGAAGTCTGCTCATCCTTTAAGACTCACCTCAAGGGCTATATTCTCAAAAGGATGATTCTGTCCTCATCACTGCTGTGTAAAGTTCAGACCCACCAAGTTATTGAGCACCTACTGTAGGACAGGTACGTGCAAGGCAGCAGGAGTGAAACAGTAGACAGGATCTGCTGACAATCCCTGTGGCAGTTGTTATCTAAGGGAATTTTGCAAACGAAAGTGGTTTCTTCATCCTCTGAACTCTGTGGTAATGGGACTATACAATTAACGTGATGATGAATCACAACGTGCTTTGTAACATCTCTCGCTATTGTATCAAACTGTAATTTGGCAGCTGTTGACCATGCTGCGACCCAGGGATATGAGGATGTGCTGAGGGAGCCAAGCTGTGCCTCCCCCATCTTGCATCTGCTCCTCTGTGGTCCTCACACATCTGAGGCAAGAAAAGAGAAAGATTAGAGACCAAGAAACCTATTCTTTTCCCAGCGACAAACTCTATACAAGAAAGGGGTTTGCAGGAGTGCTCTTTAAAAGAAATTCAAAGTTTTAGCAAGTTAAAGGTCTTTTGGAAACTCTAGTTTTCTAAACAAGCTATACTTGTATGCCAAATATGAAATTAAATGATATGTGTGAAAATGCCTTGCAAAGTACTTTTTATATGTGCTTGTCTTCAGTCCCTTAGTTGTGTCCAACTCTGCGACCCCATGGACTGTAGCCTGCCAGGTTCTTCTGTCCACGGAATTCTCCAGGCAAGAATACTGGAGTGGGTTGCCATTCCCTTCTCCAGGGGATCTTCCCAATCTTCCCAACCCAGGGATCGAATCCACATTTCTCACATTCCCTGGACTGGCAGGTGATTCTTTATCACTGAGTCACCGGGAGAGCCCACTTTTCATATACATAAAGCATAACCTCATTGCTGTCTACGCATTTGCTGCCCAAATAATACTGTAAATTCTCGAGGGTGGGAGTAGGTTCTCAGTCTTCTTTTCTCTGTTCCATGATAGTGGAGCATAAAGCTTTTGTTAAGAACCGTGAAGATTTTAGATATCCACTAAAAATTCTTAGACTTGGCAGTTCTTTCAGAAATAAAATTCTTTATTCTGAAAACAATCAATGCTTATTCTGGATTGCTAATGATAGAAACCAGAGAAACACTGGTCTGGAAGAAGCACAAGCTGGAATCAAGATTGCCGGGAGAAATATCAATAACCTAAGATATGCAGATAACATCACCCTTATGGCAGAAAGTGAAGAGGAACTAAAAAGCCTCTTGATGAAAGTGAAAGAGGAAAGTGAAAAAGTTGGCTTAAAGCTTAACATTCAGAAAACTAAGATCATGGCATCTGGTCCCATCACCTCATGGGAAATAGATGGGGAGACAGTGGAAACAGTGTCAGACTTGATTTTTTTGGGCTCCAAAATCACTGCAGATGGTGACTGCAGCCATGAAATTAAAAGACACTTGCTCCTTGGAAGGAAAGTTATGACCAACCTAGATAGCATATTAAAAAGCAGAGATATTACTTTGCCAACAAAGGTCCGTCTAATCAAGGCTATGGTTTTTCCAGTGGTCATGTATGGATGTGAGAGTTGGACTGTGAAGAAAGCTGAGCACCGAAAAATTGATGCTTTTGAACTGTGGTGTTGGAGAAGACTCTTGAGAGTCCCTTGGACTGCAAGGAGATCCAACCAGTCCATCCTGAAGGAGAGAAGTCCTGGGTGTTCACTGGAAGGACTGATGCTGAAGCTGAAACTCCAATACTTTGGCCACCTCATGCGAAGAGTTGACTCACTGGAAAAGACCCTGATGGTGGGAGGGATTGGGGGCTGGAGGAGAAGGGGACGACAGAGGATGAGATGGTTGAATGGCATCACCGACTCGATGGGCATGAGTTTGAGTGAACTCCAGGAGTTTGTGATGGACAGGGAGGCCTGGCATGTTGCAATTCATGGGGTCGCAAAGAGTCGGACACGACTGAGCGACTGAACTAATGATAGAAACATGTTTCAAATAATCCTAGAGAAGACAGGTTTGTGATCAGCACTAAGAAGCCTTTTTAAATTCTAAACCCAGAAAGACAACAAAGTATTCACCTGGGCTTCATTCTCTCTAGAAGTAGCATATAACAAAAATTCATAGCTAAGAGTTTAATCACAAAAACTCTTAAACCATGGACCGATGTTGCATCTTTTAATGCCTATAACTGAAATTTACCTCTTGTGTCCAGGAAACACACATTCTGTTGAAGAGGGCAAATACGGGCTTTTATACTTACTAGATTTTTACAGTAGTACCAAGAGTATTACATGTAAACTGTCACATTACTTCATAGAAAAAGTAAACAAATTCCTGCAAATACAAACATCCCTAGAACAACTTATTCATCTATTTTTGAACAGGATACATGACCTTTTCATCAAAACCACTAGGTATAAACAACGGACATGTGGACACAAGGTGGGGAGGGGAGGGTGGGACAAATTGGGAGAGTGGCAATGCCATATACACACTTCCACAGACATATATGCATCACCACGTGTAGAACAGGTAACTAGTGGGGAGCAGCTCTACAGTAAAGGGAGCTCAGCTCTTTGATGACTCAGAGGGATGGGATGAGGGGGCGGGAGAGAGACTCAAGAGGGAGGGGATATATGTATGCAAATGGCTGATCACTTCCTTGTATAGCAGTAACTAACATAACATTGTAAAGCAATTATATTCCAATAAAAAAAACCCACTACATAAATATTGACATAAGGAAAACAAACCCTTAGATTTCCTAATCTGAATTTTTATTAATTCCATGTTAATTTGCTACTATAATATATACGATTCTTTTTAAATGAGGTGCCTAAGACTAACACTATTTTAAATAAAACAAAAAAATCTTCCTTTCTTTCTCATGTGTTTCTTTTTATATGGTAGTTCTTTCTTACCAAGATTTACAATAATTTGTCAAAAATACTATTGAAAAGATCTGAAAGGATCTGAAAGTCACTTTGGGCTTTGAGAATAAAAACTGATTTCATTACTTATCTGCCTGTGTCCTGTCACAACCATCCAACATACCTCTCCAAAACTAGTCATGCTGTGGTCAGCTTCAATTAGGAGCATTTCTCCCTCTGGTCCATTGAACTCAGAGAAGGCTTGGGAGACGAGAATGGGCGTTCTATCTAACTCACGTGTAGGAGGAGCAGCTTAGGCAATGGCTGAGAAACTGCGTAACGACAGCATGTGGGAAAGAAGGCAAAGCCAGTGTCTGATAACTGCAGAGGAGCACAAACCCAGAGTGCTCATTTATCCTCTGCTTTGCGGTGAAAACAAATAACGAAAACAGGCTTTACGTGAATGAAGTAAAAATCCTGCCAAAATATATGTGTTAATACACAGAGAGCCCAGAGCTGAATGCCAGCATCCCTAGGAGTCTAGAATTACACATCAGCAGGTAGAAACTCATATTGTGACGACATAGGTTTAACAAAGAAAGCTTTAAAAAAATCTCCTTATCCAAATATTTGTCAGTAGAGACTCTAAATTGTCACCAATCCCTGCTTTATTACCTGGCTTTTCAACGCAAAAATTAAAAGCCATACAAATTGCGTGCATGTGTGTGTGTGTGTGTGTGTGTGTGTGTGTGTGTGGCTTTTCAACGCAAAAATTAAAAGCCATACAAATTGCGTGTGTGTGTGTGTGTGTGTGTGTGTGTGTGTGTGGCTTTTCAACGCAAAAATTAAAAGCCATACAAATTGCCCGTGTGTGTGTGTGTGTGTATGTGTGTGTGTGTGGCTTTTCAAGCAAAAATTAAAAGCCATACAAATTGCCCGTGTGTGTGTGTGTGTGTGTGTGTGTGTGTGTGTGTGTGTGTGTGTGTGTGTGTGTGTGTGTGGCTTTTCAACGCAAAAATTAAAAGCCATACAAATTGCCCGTGTGTGTGTGTGTGTGTGTGGCTTTTCAACGCAAAAATTAAAAGCCATACAAATTGCCCGTGTGTGTGTGTGTGTGTGTTAGTCACACAGTTGTGTCCAACTCTCCATGACCCCAGGGACTGGGGCTCACCAGGCTCCTCTGTCCATGGAATTCTCCAGGCAAGAATACTAGAATGGGTTGCCATTTCCTTCTCCAGGGCAAATTGCCCTTAACTAAACCAAAATGGTTCTAAATTCAAAATCAAGAACAAAAAAGCATAACAGGTTTTTTTTTTTTTTTTTTTTGGTCTTTGGTCAGCAGAATAAGACTGTAGCAGAAAACCTGGGGCTTTTTTTTACTCACTATCTTAATTACCAGTCCAAAGAGCCCTACAATGACATCTGCGGCTGGCTGAATAATAGTCCTTCAAAGATGTCCCTGTCCTAATCCGTGGAACTTTTGAATGTGTTACCTACTTTCGCAGACATGATTAGGTCAAGGATCTTAAACTTAATTTATTAAAAAAAAAAGGATCTTTTTTTTAAACTTCATTTATTTATTCATTAAAAACTTTATTTATATATCATTTATTTGGCTGTGCTGGCTCTTGGTTGTGGCACTTGGGATCTTCCATCTTCGTTGCGACCTGTGGGATCTAGCTTCCTAACCAGGGGTGGATCCTGGGCCCCTCCTGCACTGAAGTGTGAAGTCTTAGCCACTGGACCACCAGGGAAGTCACTAGGTTAAGGATCCTGGGCAGGAGAGACCACCCTGGAGGGCCCAATATAATCACAAGGGTCTTTTCAAGAGGGAAGAAGGGGGAATAGACTAAGAGTGAGAGATGTGACAATGGAAACAGGAGGTGGAAGAGTGATGTGAGAAAAGGGCTGGAGCCAAGGAACACAGAAGGACTCCAGAAGCTGACGAAGGGAAGGACACAAATTCTCCAAAAGCCTTAGATGGAGCCAGTCCTACCCCACCTTGATTTCAGCCCCACACAACTCATTCCAAATTTTGGACCTCCAGAGCTGTAAGATAATACACTTATAGTGTTTCAAGCCACAAAGTGTGCGGTCATTTGCTACATCAGAATAGATAATTAACACAATATTTTATTATACTTTTTAAGGATTGTGAAGCTTAGTAAGTATTATTATCATTAATTCAATTGAAGCTATAATAATGACAAAAGAGGGTTTGAAATTGTGAGGCCTTTCCCCCTGCCCAGCCTTGTGAGAACTGTCAGCATCTAGAGAGCATTACAGAATAAAAAACAGACATAAGGGCAAATAAAAAATTTAATTTCATGTAAGTAAAAGAAAGTATCTAATTCCTGTCTGCTGTATATTGAGCAAATACAGGACTCAAAGAGCTCACAGTTGAAAAGTTCTAATCAGCCCAACTCAGATAAACATAAGGAGAGGTGAATCCCAAGGATGTGAAAGCAGAGCCTGGAAAGTGGGCGGTTATGTACACAAAAGAAACGGTCAGAAGAATCACCAACCTACAGACAGGTACTCCGACCTCTCATGTGTAATATAAACTTGAATTCTGAATTACCATCTGGTCAAGGAGGGAAATCTTTAGAACTGCTTCTTACTTAGGTTTTTCGAGACAGTTATATTCTAGCTACACTTCTGTTTTCTATATGAGACTCCCTTCCTTTTTTATCTGGGAGATGAGGGACATAAAATGTAATACCAAAAACTGTCAGAAAACAAAAATGGCTTATTTTCATATCTACAGTTTCCATATAGACTGCAGTCACTTTCTTCTATCAATAGGTGGTGAGCTTGCATTGGTTAGGCAAATGCTGGCAGTTTAGGAAAACTGAAATATGAGGAGACTGAGGCAGTGAAAAGTGCTTTTTCAGGCACTGTCAGATGAGCAGATGAATGAAATCTGAGGATGAAAAGAGATGGACTGCCTTTAAACCACAGTAAGACCTATTCCTCTTAAAATCACAGTCTTAAGAATAAGCATGCTCTGTATCACAAATGACACAAATCAACCTTCTCAAGTGAGGGTGGACATACAACTTTATGGGGTCTTTTTACTACTTTATTCTATGTTGTATTCCTTATTTAAAAATCACTTTTTCTTTTCTCCCCAACCTAGTTGCATCAGAAACTATGTGAAAAATTTACATAAGTGTATTTTGAAAGTTTATTAATTTTCAAGCCACACACACAAAATCCTTTTCACAATACTTCTTTCTGAATAGACAGAAACAAGACAATCCCTTGCTTTAAGAACCCTGAAGGAAAAGCTTCTTTATTCCTATTGCACATCCTCAGCACACTTCTCACCTGCTATCTTGATATTCAGGTTGGCGTCCAGAAGCAAATTTTCAGCTTTTAAATCACGATGAACAATGTTCCGACAGTGACAAAAATACACGGCTGCAACAATCTGTTTGAACTTCCGACGGGCCTCCTTTTCTGCCATCCTGCCATGGGCCACCAGGTGGTCTGTGCCAAAGAAGAATACCATCAGTTCTCATTTGGGGACTGGTATAATTTCAAAAGGTAGAAGGAGGAGGGTTGCACGTGGGCCCGGCACAAGAGTGAGTCAAAGAAGTGAAACAAACAAATGGACAACAATGCACTTATAGTCTTGATTTGTAGCTATAAAATTCATCAGTAATCAGCACCCAAACCCCATTAAGTGTAAATCCCGTTACACATGTATGTGTATAAGAGCACACTCACCCCACCATAAGAAAGGGAGAGTTGTGAGGGGCACAGGTGATGGTTTTCTTCAAGGACTGTAATACTCAGCACCTGCCTGTTCACAGCTCCGTTGCAAAAGTTTACACATACACAGCAAACATGCACATGAGATAAGTATCAGTATCAGCAATATTTCCTGTGCTAAAGGGTGAGTCAAAAAGCAGAGTCACAGTAATCAATCATTTTAGGAGAGAACAGACAGAAATTAGTCATTACTAAGGGGGGAAATCCTGCTTTATATAGGACTCTGTCCAGGCTGGTATCTCTTTTGCTCTCAGGTGTTACAATCTGACATAAAAATGTATGTATTTGGTGACTATTCTCTGGAATGCACAGCAATATGCCTGCATCTTTACAAGTGCAATTACTGTGCTTACCAAATATTTTAAAACTGTTATGAAGCTTTACTGATAACATCAATAGAAAACCAAATGAAGTTTCTACCACTTTAAATGAAATAATCTCATTGGCTATGTTGCTAACTAAGGTACAACAAAAGAATTTACATGTGATAAACTTTGTATATCTCTAAATCAGGCTGTCTACTATGTTTAAAAAGGAATTGGGTTGATTCATAAGTTCTATAACTTTTTTCTAATCAGGGCAGTAGGTTTATATTAAACCAATGACATGCATATCCTAACCCAGTTCTTCATCTAACAACAAATACGGGTCATGACAGCTGATGGGATTAGAAACGTTAGTGACACAGTTTGCTCTGTCTGAAATCTGTAATAGCCTCTCAGCACTATCCTTAAACCAACTGATCCAGCTCGGGAAAAGATATATTTGCCATCATAAGCATCCTGAGATGGTGGGAAAGTGAAAAATTAGACAATATAAGTGACTATATTATTGTTTGTTTTCTAATAGTGTTTCAGTAACACTACCTGATTGTTTTGGCACCATCTCAAACCCCCATGGGACCAGTCAGATATATCTGTCTTTCACCACAGAGAAGAACTCTGAAATAAAATATATGCTCTAGTCAAGACTAAAAAGATTAAGAGCTTAGGACAAGAAATGGGGGAAGAGGGTGTAAAGAAGAGGGGGAAAAATGATAGTTCATCTACACAGCAGATTCTCTGTGTTGAACAATTCAAACAACACTCTGACCACAAAGAACATAAAACTTTGGAGACCAAGTACAACAGTAATTTTAAGAGCAAGGTTATAAGTAGATTATTTAAATTATTAAGACAGACTCCTCAAAGAAGCTGCTATAATTGTTAAGAGTTATCAATGACCACACACAAAATCTTTGAAGCATTTCCCTCAAAAACAATCATTATTATGGCCAAGATTACCAATTTGGTAGAAATAAAGAGAAAGTAAGAAGACTTTAGCTTAGATATTGAAAGGACAGCTTTCCACCAGAGTTTGGAGGTGGTGATAAATGAGCTCGCACACTGGTATGTTTAAGCTTCTGGTATGATCTGTCAAATGAACTTCAAACAACACAAAAGCCTGAGAGAGGGACAAGGAGTGAACATAAGCTGCTGAAGAACTGGACAGCCGTCAGAAGTGGACACCATGCACCACTGCAAGAGGCCATTCTCTAACAGTACCTGCTCCTTTGACCCACTACTGCTCTTAATCCAAGGCCTAATTATTCTAATAATGTGTTTTAGCTGCTAAACTCTGTCTAATTAAAGAGCTTTGAAGAGACAGCTATTCTTGAGAAACACAAAAATAAGCCCTTATGAAGTTTTACCATCAGAAGCTCATTTGGCCAATCCACCCATTAATTAAAATGCCCAGGAGACATTCATCTGGCAGTAAATACTAATTACCAGAACACATCAAAGAGCTTCTTAAACACAACAGAATGATTAATTTAGCAATTTCCAAAATAAGTGATTTTCTTTTATTAAAAAAAACTCTTTATATTTTCGAAGTACTTTGTTTTCCTAAAATGATTGGAAAGTTCTCAAAAATGTTACACAGGCCAGGAGCTGGTGGAATGCAGACTGGTTCTGTTTTATCTCTAGAATGACACTCTGGTTGTCCTTGGATGAATCGTTTATACTGCCAATATCTCTATCTCTTGATCTGCTAAACAGAAATAAATTCTGTTACATGCTATGGCCAAAGAAAGAACAGCATATTTGGGAATACACTCGCACTTTGTCTAAGAGTTATCATATATGACAAAATTTTAACTTCCAAAGACTTTTTTTTTAAAGCTATTTTAAAACAAAGTTCCACTCAATACTACATAAATGCTATTTCAGCATCTGGTTAACAAATCATAAGGATCTTTGTTCAGGATACTGTAGTGCTCAAAATTGATTTTTATTATTATACACCAACTGTCAATGTTACATGGTTCTGGTTACAAGGTATTTGTGACAGCACACTGGGTAAAACAGCTTAAATTATATAGCACTTTCACTAAAGAAGGCTTCCCTGGCGGCTCAGATGGTAAAGAATCTGTCTGCAATGCAGGAGACCTGGTTCGATCCTTGGGTTGAGAAGATTCCCTGGAGAAGGAACTGGCAACCCACTCCAGTATTCTTGCCTGGAGAATTCCATGGGCAGAGGAGCCTGGCAGGCTACAGCTCACGGGGTGGCAAAGAGCTGGACACGACTAAGCGACTAACACTTTCACTTTCTTTCCCTAAAGATATCTACAGTATCCCTAGAGCTATGACTATAAAGAAGACATACACAATTTACTTTTTAAAAAATGTGTTAGCTGTAAACATCAGATGTTTTTTCTGAGCCATTGTGTTTGACGTTTAAGTTTTCTTTGGGAGTTTTCTTCCCCACATCCAGGATCTTCATCCTGGCTCAATGTCATTCAGACTGCAGCCTCTGCCTTTATTTTTGCCCATCTTATTACCACCACTCCCCCCCCACCTACCAACCCACAGCCCTTATGAGTTTGCTTGCAGTGTAAACCTTAGGGTCTAGTGGGTGTGCCAGGAAGCCAACAGCCTGCAGTGGTTTGCAGTCCCTGCTGAAATTGCCTTTCAGCTGCCTGCTGACAAATGGCTGCTTTATGTTCATGAATGCTCCATAGGCAAGGAGCAAAAATTCTTCCAGTTCAAATATGATATTTAACTTTCAGCAAAGAAACCCAGAGCAGGAGGCCAACCTGGACTTAACACAAAGTCACAGCGCTGGAAAACACACTGGGGTAATTTCAGAAGGCAAATGAAACAAAACGGCTCCTGAACCACTTTAACATTCAAAGTAAAACATATTTCGAAACTTGTCAGGAGAAACCCAGTTGCAAGGAACTCTAAAGAGTTGTTCTGCTTCTTCTGGACAGCTTAGTGAGCTAGTTCTCCGAAATACTGGGCGAGATCCCACCCACATCACTAGTCCCAAGCAACCCACCCAGCTAGGACACTAGCTTCCTCTATTCCTAGGCTCGTGCCCCCACCCACTCACCCGAGTCTAGACAATATGCAATCTGTCACAGTAAACCCCTTTTCACCATCAATTAACTACTAATCTACTTAGTTCCCACTGTACCTGCAAATTTAAAGGTATTCTCTATCTTAACTTCAACCATTTCAACCCTGACAAAGATGAGGTGACTCTCAATTAGAAGGAAAAAACAATTCTCCTGTTTTCTAGCTCTTATTACAAGGAATCTACGAAATAAAAACTATAAAAACAAACAACAAAAAAGTAAGGCGTCTAAGTTTTCTTTCTCACTTTCCAATCACCATGAATCACTTGGCACTGGATTTCTATAATCTTTTTTATCTGTTTTTCCTTACAAAGTGGAAAAAAAAAAGTTAGCAACACTAAGGGATTTATATACCTCGTGAAGAGTATATTATTAGAAGGAGAGGGAATGAATTCTGAAGTTTCAAAAGTATTCAAGCACCAGTATTTATAAAGTTTGCTTCAGAATTCACTGCTTGTAATTTTGTCCCAATCTGACTCAAGAAGAAATATCTTGTGGTACATTTAGATTCTAACCTTTCAAAGAGCAAAAATACACACAAGGCAGTCTTAACGTCCCTAGACCAGCTCGCTGGAGTGTCAGAGGCATGCCACTAATGGGGTAGTGGTGGGGAGCCAACATTTCTTAAAATAAGTCACTTTTCCACTATAAACAGACAGTGTCTCCATTTGTCTGCTAGGTCTACGACTCGTAACTGACCCAAACACTAGCTGAAAATGAACATACCCTGACAGCAGGTCAAGCAACAGGGCAGAGACTTTTTTCATTTTTCATGATGAAGAAATAACTCAGTCTAGAAAGGGGGAAAGGCGGCTTGTGTGCTAAGCGAGGTGGCTACCTGCAAGGATCTCTGCCCATTCCAGGCTACCCACAGCTAGCAGTTCGTTGCTGTGCCACTCGGTTCTATCATTTCTTCTTTCTACACCCATGGAAACAACTTCCTGTTTATCAAACACATGCTTCTTTCCAAAAGAGCCAAGGCGAGGCCAAGATAACCCAGCTGCCTGGTAGCAGGTTAACAAGAGTGCACTCACTTAAATATCACACTGTCCGTAACCCTTGGACGCCCCAAGCTGCCAGGCACTAGAGGAAGAGGGCTTGTTATTTGTTTTTCCTTGACAAGAATCCAACTACCTCACAGCAGGCTTCTCTACTGTTGCTTCTTCTTACCACCATCTCTTTCCTTCATCCTTCCAGAGGTCCAGGCCAAAAACCCTCTGTCGTCTTTCCTTCTTTCTCCTATACCTCGCATCCAGGCCATTAGCAGATTTTATAAACTGTGCTGTCAAGATACACCCAGAACTCAACTATCCTCACCCCTATCCCCGCCCTAGTCCAGTAGCCATTACTGCCCTTCTGGATTGCTGCAAAACCTCGGAACACCTCTCCTAACCAGTACCCCTGATTCTGCCCCTGGCCCACCGCAATCTACTCTCAAAATGACAGCCAAAGTAGCAAGCTTTTTCCCCTAACCTTTTCTTTTGAAATAATTACAGACTCACAGGAAGGTGCAGAGATAGAACAGAGAAATCCCATGTATCCCTCACCCGGTTTCCTCCAATAGTTCAACCTTACATAATTACAGAACAATATCAAAAGCCAGAATTTGATATGGTTGGAATATGTGTATAACTCCTATGTCATTTTATCATATGTATAGATTTGTGGAACTACCACTGGAACCAAGATAAATAATTATTTGGAGTTACTCATTACTGAGTATTCTTGCAGGTATAAAAACAAAATGCATACTACGTTTTTCTGTCTATCCCAAATACTAAACCTTTTGCTTCAGGGTTCTGAGAAAACACAATTTTTCTGTGACACACAGCCACAAGATAAGCTTTAGTTCTAAAAGTTTTAGGCTAGAACAATTTCTATTTTTTCCTATGCCTCCTTACTACATAGAAAAGAGATCTTTGCATGTGATGGATGCTTATTAATTATAGATTAACTCTAGGAATAACAATCAGAGGAAAGACTATAAACTTTTATAAATACTATTTTTTTTTTTACTCTTTAACTTACCACTAACAAAGTTTGTAAACTATGCATAGTTTACGTTAAGGCTATTAAAACATGCCGTTCTTTTGATATGAGGTCTATTCACATTAATGTATAAAGGAGGATTTGCTTTCTTATAGTTTCTTAAAAAAATACTTCTAGATTAAGTATAAGCCCAGGCAGCCTGCGAAACAGAATCCCATATATCCTAAAATGCCTTTTAAGCATGTCATTCAGACATCTCAGAGGCAGTAAAAATGTTTTTCATGCTATACCAATATACTAGCCAAGGTGGGTTAGCTAATTTTGTAATACAGAGGTTCTTCTCTGATTCCTAGCATAATCTGCAGGCTCCAAGTCTAGCTCATTCTTTTAACATACCCATCTACCCTAGAAGAACTGGTCCATATTTTATATCAAATGGCATTTAGTCCATATACCTCTGTAACATCAGTGAGCAACTGTATTATAGTTGTTTCTCAACATGTATACCTCCTCCTCTAGACCAGGGGTTCTTTTTTCTTTCGAATCACAGTATCATTGCTTTACAATGCTGTGTTAGTTTCTGTTGTACAAAATGTGAATCAGCCATAAGCATACATACATCACTCTCCTTGAGCCTCCCTCCTACCCCACCGCCACCCCTCCAGAGCACCGAGCTGAGCTTCCTGCGCTACGCAGCAGCTTCTCACTTGCTGTCTATTTTAGTAGTATATATATATATCAATGCCACTCTCTCAATTTGTCCCATCCTTTCCTTCCTCCACTGTGTCCACAAGTCCCTTCTCTAGCTCTGAGTCTCTATTCCTGCCCTGAAAATATGTTCATCAGTACCATTTTTCTAGATTCCATATATATGCATTAATATACAATATCTGTTTTTCTTTATGACCTACTTCACTCTATATGATAGACTCCAGGTTCATCCATATCACTACAAATGACCCAGTTCCATTCCTTTTTATGGCTAAGTAATACTCCATTGTATATACATACCACATCTTCTTTATTCATTCATCTAAACCAGGGATTCTTAGTCCATGGATAGGTTTCCATCCACAATCCATATAAGGTCTAGGATAGTAAGTATAGTGTGCTTCCGTTTGTGTGGTAAGGAAGAGGAAATACAAATATGTATGAGGGTATACATGTGTATATTTATATTTCTGAAAAGAAGTAGTATTAAATGGGAAACTTCTTAAAATGGTTACTTACAAGGGAATGGCAGTTGCCAAGGGATGGGAGAGGGGTAAATGGGGAGTTGTTATTTAATGGGTACAAAGTTTCAGTTTTAGAAGATGAAAAGAGTTCTGTGGATGGATGGTGCTAATGGTAGCACAATAATATCAACATAATTAATGCCACTGAACTATATACTTAAAAATGGTCACAACGGGGCTTCCCTGGTGGTCTAGTGGTTAAGAATCCACTTCACAACGCATGGGACACCGGTTCGATCCCTGGTCCAGGAAGATCTCACATGCCGTGGGGCAACTAAGCCTGTGTGACACAACTACTGAAGCCTCTGCTCTGCAGGGAGAAGCCACTGCTAAGAGGCCCAAGCACCACAGCTAGAGAGCAGCCTCCACGCGCAGCAACTAGAGAAAGTCTGTGTGCAGCAACAAAGACCCAGGGCAGCCGAAAAAAAAGTATTTCTTTAAAGATGGTTACAATGAAAATTTTTATATATATTTTACCAGGTGTTTTTTTTAATCTCTCCCCCTCCCTATCCCCATAAATGCACGTGCCTGTGCACACACACACACACACACACACACACACACACACACACACACATACATCAGCCCATAAAATATCAGAACATCAAAGTTTGAAAGCACACTCAATTACTATGCCCTAATTTCAAAAATGAACTAAAAATCTCTTTATATAACTCAAGTATTTTAAACATTATGACTAAAATATCTTTATTTTTCTAGTAGCTTCATTTTGTCAGAAAAAAATGTTCATTTTCCAAAGAAGGTTAACAATAAACAGTTTAGAAAACTCACAAAAAATATTAATATAGGAGCCATGTAAAAATACACCTTTTGCTCATTCTCTGGAGCATTTATTATTATCTTATGACAGAATCAGCAGGATTGCCGGACAACAACTATGAATCTATGAATGGATATTTAGCAGTAAAGAGAAGTCATCAAATTATAATTTTTTAAGCATTAAGCACAAGCAGCTCCCTCATATCTTGGGCAGGTTGCAAATATAAATGCTAAAAAGTCTGATATTAAGAAAATAAAACAAAAGAATGAAGAACAATGAATAGGAAATTAATTAGAAAAGGAAATAGATTATTTTATGAAATTCTGTAATAGTCACTGACTTGTCAATAAAGCCTTAAAAAAGAGCTAGTTTTTCTAACCAAAGGGAGTAAATAATTTATATAACTAATATAAACTATAAACATATAATTTATATAACTAAAATAGTATTTTACTTATAAAAAATATATAGAATGCTGTGAGGATTAAATAAGAAAAGCATGTTACAACAGCCACCACCCAGCACATAGCAGTGTATTCAAATAAACAACAGTGATAGTGTTCTCAAACATGCAGGAGGCTGCAAGATAACACATGTAACACCTAATATCTAGTACATGTTGCTGTTTGGTGTTCAGTCACTAAGGCATGTCTGACTCTTTGTGATCCCATGCAAGCCAGGATTCCTGTTCTTCACTGTCTCTCAGAGTTTGCTCAAACTCATGTCCATTGAGTCAGTGATGCCAACCAAGCATCTCATTCCCTGTTATTCCCTTCTCCTCTGGCCTTCAATCTTTTCCAGAATCAGGGTCTTTTCCAATGAGTCACTTCTTCGCATCAGATGGCCAAAGTACTGTAGCTTCAGCTTCAGCATCAGTCCTTCCAATGAATAATATAAGGGTTGATTTCCTATAGGATTGACTGGCTTGATCTCCTTGCAGTTCAAGGGACTCTAAGAGCCTTCTCCAGCACCACAGTTCAAAAGCATCAATTTTTCAGCACTTAGCCTTCTTTATGGTCCAACTCTCACATCTGAACATAACAACTAGAAAAACCATAGTTTTGACTAGAGGGACCTTTGTCAGCAAAGTGATGTCTCTGCTTCTTAATACGCTGTCTAGCTTTGTCACAGCTTTCCTTCCAAGGAGCAAGCGTCTTTTAACTTCATGGCTTCAGCCACCACCTGCAGTGATTCTGGAGCCCAAGAAAATAAAATCTGCTGTTTCCATTTTCCCCCATCTATTTGCCATGAAGTGATGGGACTGGATGCCATTGGTTTTTTGAATGTTGAATTTTAAGCCAGTTTTTTCAGTCTCTTCTTTCACCTTCATCAAGAGGCTCTTTAGTTTCTCTTCACTTTCTGCCATAAGGATGGTATCATCTGCATATCTGAGGTTGTTGATATTTCTTCCAGCAATCTTGATTCCAGCCTGGGATTCATCCAGGGCAGCATTTTGCATGATGTGCTCTGCATATAAGTTAAATAAGAAGGGTGACAATATACAGCACTGACATACTCCTTTCCCAATTCTGAAACAGTCAACAATCATTTTGTTTAATATCCAGTTCTAACTGTTGCTTCTTAACTTTCATACAGATTTCTCAGGAGGCAGGTGAAGCAGTCTGGTATTCCCATCTCTTTAAGAACTTTCCACAGTTTGTTGTGATCCACACAGTCAAAAGCTTTAGTGTAGTCAATGAAGCAGTAGATGTTTTTCTAGAATTCTCTTATTTTTTCAATGATCCAGTGGATGTTGGCAATTTGATCTCTGGTTCCTCTGCTTTTTCAAAACCCAGCTTGTACATCTGAAAGTTCTCGATTCACTTACTGCTGAAGCCAAGCTTGAAGGATTTTGAGCATTATCTTGCTAGCATATGAGATGAGCACAATGGTGTGGTAGTTTGGACATTCTCTGGCATTGCCCTTCTTGAGACTGGAATGAGATTTGACCTTTTCCAGTCCTGTAGCCATTGCTAAGTTTTCCAAATTTGCTGGCATAATGAATGCAGCACTTTAACAGCATCATCTTTTAGGATTTGAAACAGCTCAACTGTAATTCCATCACCTACACTTGCTTTGTTTACACTAATGCTTCCTAACAGCCACTTGACTTCACACTCCAGGATGTCTGGCTCTAGGTGAGTGACCATACTATCACGGTTATCCGGGTCATGAAGACCTTTTTTGTACCGTTCTTGTATGTATTCTTGCCACCTCTTCTTAATCTCTTCTGTCTCTGTTAGGTCTTTACCGTTTCTGTCCTTTATTGTGTTCATCTTTGCATGAAATGTTCCCTTGGTATCTATAATTTTCTTGAAGAGATCTCTAGTTTTTCCCATTGTATTGTTTCCTCTATTTCTTTGCATTGCTCATTTAGGAAGATTTTCTTGTCTTCCCCTTGCTATTCTTTGGAACTCAGCATCCAGTTGGGGGTATACCTTTCACTTTCTTTGCATTTCACTTCTCTTCTTTTCTCAGGTATTTGTAAAGCCTCTAGTTATACAATTTGGTCTTTTCCATTCTCTACTCTGTTGGTGTCTGAGAATCCCATAGCATAAATAAATGGCTGTGTGAGAACTTCTGGGTTCCATACATGTTGGCACCTTTAGGAAATGTTATTTTTAAGGCACCGAGAATGTCCATAATAAATCATACACACTTCAACACAGTACTGTTAAGTTAATAATTTATTTTAAATGCCTATGAATTCTGCCTGGTATTCAGGAAACTTTTCTTGATACAGTGCTGGATTTATGACTTCATGGTCTCAAATAGGAAGTCTGGGGATGTATATCTAAAGAAATCATACTGTGGAAATTTAAAATTATGAGTTTAGTGGTTTACGAAACTAACCAGTTTCTCAGTTCTGTTTGTAAAGTTAAACAGACCCACACTGTCATGGCTGCCCCTTTATAATACAGTGCCAAACAGTATGCAATAATCATTTCAATAAATCAACTGAATGAGCAATAAATGCTCATTCAATAACCATTTATTGAAGCCTATTACATTGCTTCAGCACTTCCCTGTGGCTCAGCGGTAAAGAATCCACCTGCCAATGCAGGAGACACAGGTTTGATCCCTGGGTCAGGAAGATCCCCTGGAGAAGGAAACGGCAACCCACTCCAGTATTCTTGCCTGGAAAATCCCATAGACACAGGAGCCTGGAGGGCTACAGTCCTTGGAGTTGCAAAGAGTTGGACCCGACTTAGTGACTGTGCAATGCAATGCCAATTACACTGCTTAGAATTCATAGTCGTTAATAAATATTTCTCTGTTGTTACCCAGAAAACAAAAAGGTATTTTTCCTTCCATGTCAACAACTCCTTGAGCTAAAATGTGTATGGAATAACATGAAGATTCCATGTTTGACTTGGTTATCTTTGTGAAACAATGAAATAAATCTGTTAGACACTGCATTAAACAGTGAAGACACAGATAAGATTCAAATGTCACAATCTGCGATCTAGTGACATTCTTTCATTCACTTTGTCTTTCATTCAATAGATCAATAAATATTTAATAAGCATGTATTCTCTATGGGAACTATTCTAAGTACTGTTTATTAGCAAGGCTCAAAATTTACAAAGTCCTTACTCTTATGAGGCTTATATTTTATGAGGCTTTATATATGTCTGTTGTCGATAAAAACCAAGAAGAATAATAAAACAGAGAAGGAACTAGAGAGGAGTGAGCCAATAGGAAGAGTGAGATTTCAGACAGTATGGCTAGCAAAGCCCTCTCTAATAAGGTAACATTTGATAGGAGACCTGAAGGAAATGGACGAGAGAGCCATGTAGATATCTGGGGAGAGTATTTCAGGAAGAAGAAATGGAATATATCAAGACCTTAAAGTGGGAACATATCCAGAGTTTAACAAACAAGAAAGAGATGTCAATATGAAAAGGTGGGAGAGTATTAGGTGCTGAGGTCACAGAGGCTGCTGGAGACCATATAACACAGAGGTGTATAGACTATGCACTTATTCCAAACAGATGAAAAAAAGTGAAAGTCGCTCATTCATGTCCAACTCTTTGTGACCCCATGGACTATACAGTCCATGGAATTCTCCAGGCCAGAATACTAGAGTGGGTAGCCTATTCCTTCTTTAGCACATCTTCCCAACCCAGGAATCAAACCAGGGTCTCCTGCATTGCAGGAGGATTCTTTACCAGCTGAGCTACCAGGGAAGCCCAAACAGAAGAGAAAGCTGATAGAAATAGAAAACTGAGTGGGAACATTCCACTTTTACTTTAAAAGAATCACTCTAGCTGCAATAGAGGAATCAGAGCAGATTCAGGGAGACTGGATAAAGGCTACTGCAGTAATCCTAGCAAGAGAGGAGTATGACTTCGATCAGGTTGGTATTGGTTGAGGTGATGATAAGTGACCAGATTCAGCATATATTCTGAAGGTAGAGTCACCATGATTTACTGATGGCTTTGGCCTGAGGTATGAAAGTAAAAGAGAAATTAAGTATGACTCTATAGAAGCTTTTGGTGTGAGGAACTAGATGCATAGATTTGCAGTTATTGAGAGAGGAAAGACTGGTGAAAAGAAAAAGTTGGTGAATGGAAACCAAGAGTTCAGTCTGCACATGTTAAGACATATGGTCCATCAGACCAAGGGGAGATATTGCATAAACAGCTGAGTATATAAACCAGGAATTCAGAGAACAAGTCAAACTGGAGATTTAAAATTTGGAAGTCAGCAGTTGCATGGGTCATAAAAATCAACAAGGGAGTAGATGTGCATAGAAGAAAAGAGGTCCAAGTAACTGAACCAGGCAGCACTCCAAAATTTAGATGTCAGGAAGATGAGGAGGATCTGGCAAAAGACCCACCGAGAAAAGTGATCAGTCAAGAGACTACTGTCTGAATTACTCAGTCTACTATAAGTCAATGACATAGAAACATAAAAGAAAAAGGAAAACTTACTGCAAATAGTGCTACGGCAGAGGTGTGCTCAGAGGAAGGAAAAAGGCAATAACTCTCTAGCACAATCAGGGCAGAGTTCTCAGATGGCATAACATTTTGAGAAGGGTTATAAAAGTTGAGTAGCAACTAATGGGGCAAAGAAGCAAGGCTCGGCTTTTGTATCTTGTGTTCCGACACCTCCCAAACAATTTCTCTGTGGACAACAAACCCTTTAGAGACCTTGTGAAGAAAAAAAGGACAGTATTCTATATGGGATTAGGAAATTTAAGTCCCCACTAGCTTCATACTAGGAACATGTAAGGGCATCTGGTTAACCCCTTTCTGTCTCTTTTCCTTCACATTTATCAATGTGTCCGACTCTTTGTGACCCCATGGACTATACAGTCCATGCAATTCTCCAGACCAGAATACTGGAGTGAGTAGCCATTCCATTCTCCAGGGGATCTTCCCAACCCAGAAATCAAACCCAAGTCTCCCACATTGCAGACAGATTCTTTACCAGCTGAGCCACCAGGGAAACCCAAGAATATTGGGGTGGGTAGTCTATCCCTTCTCCAGCAGATCTTCCCCACCCAGGAATTGAACCAGGGTCTCCTGCATTGCAGGCGGATTCTTTACCAGCTGAGCTACCAGGGAACCCCCTTATCAAAGACTGTGAAACTCATTTCACAGTCCACAGCTCCACACAGTCTGCCAGTTGCTTATGCAATGTCCATAGCCTTGAGGATAATTTATCTGATAATTTAACCTCATGTTTATCTGAACCTTGTCTCCAGCGACCTATAACCACCAAAATTCAGCAGGTTTCCTATGGCCACACCTTGAACTTGTCTCTGCCTGATAGTTTTATACCTCTGAAATTCTAAACTTCAATAGTATACGCCCCTCTCTCTCAATATAATCTTCTAGATCAGCAATGTTGAATAGAAATAAAATGTGAGTCATTTACATAATTAAAGATTTTCTTGTAGTCACATTTTAAAAAATGATTAATTTTGAAATTAAGAATTTATTTAAACCAATATATCAAAAATATAATCACTGCAACATGTAAACCATGTGCACACTGGCAATGAGAGGTTCTCTTTTTTTCACACTAAGTCTTCAAACTCCAGTGTGTATTTCACACTTACAGCATACCAATTTCAAGCCATACATTGTCTATAGTCAAGGCAAAATGTAATTTTACCAAAATAAGAATTGAGTTTCAATGGGAAAATGTTTTACACTGTGTATAATAAAGAACTGGCCTTGCCCAACATGATAGCCTGGCTTTATCCTTTGGCTTCCAGAGGTCTGGGCCTTTGGAGTGTATGCTTCATGGGAGTGTCTCTGCCTGGGGACCTTGGGTCATACCTGGTAGTCTAACAAGATGAGTTAGCAAGGGACTGGCCATACCCACATAGTCTTAGGGTGTGAGCTGGCCACACTAGAACAATGTGACTTAGGGTGGGAGCTCTGGGTCAGCTGGCCTGGAGACAGAGGTCAACCATGTAAGTATGCAATCAGTCGATCAACCTTTCCTATGTAAAACAGAATCTCTGAACACAGAGGCTCAGGTGAGCTTACCTATGGACAAGACTGCATACTATCACATATCAACACCAGGAGAGTGAGACATTCTATGAGGAGAGGAAAACAAAAGCTCCATGTTTGGTACTTCTCATGGACTCTGTGCTTCTTCCCTCAGATGATTTTAATCTGAATCCTTTCATTGTAACTATGAGTTAAATAGCTTTCAGTGAATTCTGTGAGTACTTTTAGCAAATTATCAAAGATGAGGGTGGTACTGCGAAATTCCTGAACTTGCAGTTGGTGCCAGAAGTGAGGATGGACTTGGGTGCTCAACTCTGAAGCTGGCTAACTCTCTGAGTTGTCCTAAAACTGCTTCAGCTTTTAAATGTTAATTCCATTCAAAATTCAGTTCCTCGGCTGCACTATCTACTAATACATTTCAAATGCACACAGTGGCTACAGTATTGGGTACACTTTCAGACTTTCATCTCTTTGATCTTGTTATGCCCAACACACTTGCTTTTAAACTTCACCTAGATCTCTAGCGTTTAAAATTCCTCCTATTTACGATCATTCATCCTGATCTCACTTGCCCTATACGGACGGCCCTTTGAGCCGAAGCCCAATGACCCACACATCATTTACTTTAATGTTAGTGGTCTGAATTTCTTTGCCAACTGTCTCTCAAACTATTGCACATGATTTTATGTCATGTTAGTTACATCTCAATTTTTTAAAGTTTTTTTTTTTAAATAAAAATGTTTAGAATATTGCCTGGTACATAACGCTGCTGTGGACATGTTGTACAAGTCTTTAAACTGACTAGCACTTTACAAACACTCATCTAATCCTCACAACAACCTTTGGAGATAAGTGGTGCCTTCATCATCATCATTAGTATTACTATTATTATTATCTTCATTTTAAAGACAGAGGCAGTGAGGTTAAAAAAAATTGCCCACTATTACAAAGGCAGTAAGTAGAGGAACTGGGATTTGAATCACAGCAGTCTGACTCTATCCATATTCTTAACCACTAACAATGCCACTTTAACTCTATAATCCATTTCTCCATCCCCATGGCCATTACTCATCAGACAATTCTCAGTTCTCATCTCTTTTACTGCAGTAGCCTTCTAAGTGCTCTTGCAGACCCCTCTCCTTCAAATATATCCTTATATTGCCATCAAAATACCCTTTCTTAAACAAGTCAAACTGAATTCTGGCCCTTATTTAAAGCTCTCCCATAGCTCACTATCATCTAATAATGGAAGAAACTCTTAGTAGCCACAGACTTATTTATTTAAATGAAATCTTATGTGGAAATCAATTTAATTTTTATTTAAATGAAATTTTATGTGGCATATTGGGTATAAAAGCAGACAGGCTCCTGTTGAATATGAGGGAAACATGGGAGTAGACTGAATATATTTGCGGGCAAAGCATGACTCTTTAGCTCTGCCTCACATAATTTCTTTCTCAGAGATGGCATCTTACACATTTTCAAATGACCCTTAGAACTTTTGGGATAACCTGAAAACCACTAGCCTATCACTTAATCCTCTGAGAAACTAGTCCTAGTTCTGTGAATACACCAAGTTGTTACATGCTTTAGGGTCTTTATGACCTCTGGAAAGGTCATTTTGACTTGGCAAACTTCTCATACATGATAACTCTGTTCAAGCTTTACTCCCTTCACAAAGACTTCTCTAACCTACTCTTCAGTCCAACAATTGCAAACAGTGCTCCCCATCTTCGTCATATTCCTAAATGAAGGTGTCCTGATGACGTACAACATAGTACTTGAAACTGAAGAAAATATTCCAGATATGGTGTGACTGCCACTAGAGGTAAGCTCACTACAACTCTTTTAGCAAATCTGAACTTGGAATTAGGAGCCAACAACTATTCAAAGCAGTTTTGTGTTTTAATTAGCCAAGGACTCTGGGATAAAGTTCCTCACTAACATTTACACATAGAGCAGAAACTTCCAAGCATCATTATTCATCACTTCAAGTAACCATGCAAAACTCTGGGCCAAACCAACCATCTATGTTCTTCACTCCGATATCTAAGCTGCCAAGAACTGCTAACAAACACGGAAGACAAGCCACAGCAAAGTTAATTAAGATCAACAGCTGCCAGACTTTCAAGCTGCCTATACAACCTTCGACTTGTCTCCTGCAGCTATCTCTTTCATTTCCTTTAGCTGCTGTTTCAAGATCTCATCTCGGCATACAAGTGATTTTCTTACTTCTTAAAAATTAGTGATTAGGTATTCAGATTCTAAATCTTAAATCTCCCAAGTATCAATCTCACACAAATACTTCAGCGAATTTACCAGCCTTGAACTCTATGTCTACCCACTTCCTCTCTTTTCACACAAAACTAATCCCGCACTGATGCACTAGAATGTTTCGCCTTGTATCTCTTTGTGGTAGTTACCAACTCTCTCTCATTCCTTCCCATTATAGCCGACTTTCTCAAGAGTCATTTGAGAAATGACTTCTAAGTACTAGCCTTCAAAGTATGGGACTGATTTTTATCTCAGTAGATGCTCTAGGGATTATAACATGCATCTTAATTGATCACAGTCTACTTCAAATTAATGCTGACTTGATTCAGGTAAAATACAGAACGTTATTCCAATAGAACTCCATTTCCTCAAACTTCCTTTAGATACTTACATCAATCTCTGCTAGAAATCCAGAAATAGTGTCACAGTTACTTTAAGTCATTTTATGCCTTTTAAAGAAATTAAGAGAATAAAAGAGGGAAAAGTTATATGTATATACTCTTTTATTTCCTAGACATTCATCTTTCCTGATTTTCTTCATTCCCTCCTGTGGCTATGAGTTACCGTTTGGCATCACTTGCTTTCAGTCTGAGCATCTCCTTTGGGATGGCTTCTAATAGCAAATCTGCTTATACAAGAAACTGTCTTTATTAATAGTTATTTAGGGATGACTTTATTCTGCCTTCATTTAAAAGGATATTTTTGCTAGATACAAAATTCATGGTTCAGTTTTTTATTTCGGCATCTTAAACATGTCAATCCACCACCTCCATTTTTTCTGGTGAGAATCCAGCTATAAATCATATTGCTCTTACCCCATATGTGATGAGTCAATTTTCTCTTGCTGCTTGCTCTTTGTCTTTTAGCAAACTGACAGTGATGTGTCTAGATGTAGATCTTTCTGCAATTATCCTACTTGAGACTCAATGAGCCTCTTGAGACCATAAATTGATGTTTTATAATACACTTTAACAATCTCTGGCCACTATTTCTTCAAATATTCTTTCTGTCCCTTTCTCCTTTCCTTATGGAATTCCCAATATACAAATGTTGGTAAACTTGATCTTGTTTCATAGATTTCAAAGGTTGTGATTATTTTTCTTCAATGGTCTTCTCTCTGTTCTTCAAACTGGATTATTTCTATTGATAGTTCCTCAGGGTTTTTTTTATTTTTTCCTTGCCACCTAAAATCTGCTCTTGAACTCAACTAGTGTATTTTTCATCTCAGTTATTGTGCTTTTCTAGAATTTCCATTTTCTTCTTTTTTAATAGTTTCTAAATCCTTATTGAGATTCCTTACTTATTAAGTCATTGTCATCATATTTTCTGTTAGTTATTTAAACATGATTTCTTTCTTTGGACAAATTTATAATAAACTGCCAGAAGTTTTTGCTAAAAGCAACATCTAAGCTCACTCAGAGAAAATTTCCATTGACTACTTTTCTTTCTGATTTTGGATCACATGTTCCCAGGTTTTCTTTTCTCCCTCTTTTGGGTTTTTTTTAGGAAATTGTAAAATTTATTTATTTTTAATTGAAGAATAATTGCTCCACAATATTGTGTTGGTTTCTGCCATACATTAACATGAATCAGCCATAGTCCCTTTCAGTCTTATTGATGTATAAGTGACATATAGCATTATATAAGTTTAAGGTGTATAGCACAATGATTTGACTTACGTACATCATGAAATGATTACCACAATAATTTTAGTGAACATTCATCATCTCATATAGAGTCATATAGACACAAAATTTAAAAATTAAAAAATAAAATGTTTTGTGATGAGAACTCAGGATTTATGGTCTTAACCACTTTCATACATAACATATAACAATGTTAATTTATCATATTGCACATTTACATTTCTACTACTCACTTACAACTGAAGTCTACTTTTTCACTGCCTTCAATCAATTCCCACTCCCCTGAAACTTTTTTAAATAAAAGTATTATAGTTAATATATTTAACCAATTCTAGATTATTATTTTTCCCCCTGAGGATTACTGTTCCTGTTGCTCATCCTTGTTTTTTCTTAGTAACCCTCTAAGAAATAAGAGGGTTAATCTGAGATTCTGTCTCTCTGTGGCATGTAGCCATTGATATCTCTGCTAATTTTTAAAGTTCTTGCTTTTATTTTTTAGGATGACTTCCTGGAGGTCATTCCTGTGTCTACATCACTTAGTCGTCAAGACAGTAGACCTTTCACTTTCTGCTGACAAATTTATTGGTGGATTCAGGAGTTCACTCAAAGTTCAGAAAGTTTCAAAGTCAGCCTCAGCTATAAACTTTGCTGGGCTCTCTCAGGACTTGCTAATAGATGCCAGTCCCCTAGTAAACCAGAGATGAATGGAGAAGGGTATCCTACCCTGCTGCGGTTCTCTCAGTAACAAGGTCTCCCTACTAGATTACTGGCTAGTGGGCCATGCTTATGCTCACCCCTAGCAAGGCCACAATGACTAGCTAGCAAGGCTTTGAGCCCCCTACATTCGTTTTCTACCAAAATTACTATTTTCACTGACAACACAACTGAGCATGGGTTTTTCATCTTTCATTCCAAATCAAGTCAGCTGCCTCTGGCAACAAAGATGTTAGTCTTAATGCCAACCCACCCTTGATCACACCGTTTCCCCTAGAGGAAGAGGTGAAAGATGTAGGGGCTCAGGCAAGAAAGCCAAGCCTCCCTCTGTTCTTATCACAAGCTAAGAGCTTTTCATAAATTAAGCTTCTCAATTTGGTGTTTGCTATTTATTCATTTACAGAACTCTGAGTGTTTCTGACAATTTTGTCTAGTTTTATATTTATTCATTGGAGAGAAGATATTCTTGACTCTGATACTGTCACTTTTCAGTTCAGTTCTGTTGCTCAGTTGTGCCCGACTCTTTGTGACCCCGTGGACTGCAATGCACCAGGCCTCCAAATCCCAAAGCTTGCTCAAACTCAAGTCCATCATGATGGTCATGCCATCCAACCATCTCATCCTATCATCCCCTTCCCCTCCTGCCTTCAATCTTTCCCAGCATCAGGGTCTTTTCCAATGAGTCAGTTCTTCACATCAGATGGCCAAAGTATTGCAGCTTTAGCTTCAGCATCAGTCCCTCCAGTGAATATTCAGGACTGATTTCCTTTAGGATTGACTGGTTTGATCACCTTGAAGTCCAAGGGCCACTCAAAGAGTCTTCTCCAACACCGCAGTTCAAAAGCATCAATTTTCTGGCATTCAGCTTTCTTTATGGTCCAACTCTCACATTCCATATACGACTACTGGAAAAACCACAGCTTTGGAGAAGGAAATGGCAACCCACTCCAGTACCCTTGCCTGGAAAATCCCATGGTCAGAGGAGCCTGGTTGGCTACCTCTGTCCATGGGGTCAAAAAGAGTCAGACACGACTGAGCGACTTCACTCACTTAACTAGATGGACCTTTGTTGGCAAAGTAATGTCTCTGCTTTTTAATATGCTGTCTAGGTTGGTCATAGCTTTTCTTCCAAGAAGCAAGCATCTTTTAATTTCATTGCTGCAGTCACCATCTGCAGAGATTCTGGAGCTCAAGAAAATAAAGTCTGTCACTGTTTCCATTGTTTCCCCGTCTATTTGCCATGAAGTGATGGGACCAAATGCCATGATCATAGCTTTTTGAATGTTGAGCTTTAAGCCAGCTTTGTCACTCTCCTCTTTCACTTTCATCAAGAGGCTCTTTAGTTCCTCTCTGCTTTCTACCATAACAGTTGTGTTATCTGCATACCCGGCAATCTTAATTCCAGTTTGTGCTTCATCCAGAATGGCATTTCGCATGATGTACTCTGCATGGAAGTTAAATAAGCAGGGTGACAATGTACAGCCTTGACATACTCCTTTCCCAATTTAGAACCAGTCCATTGTTCCAATTCTGGTTCTAACTGTTGTTTCCTGACCTGCATATAGATTTCTCAAGAGGCAGGTCAGGTGATCTGGTATTCCCATCTTTTTAAGAATTTTCCACAGTTTGTTGTGATCCATACAGTCAAAGGCTTTGGCATAGTCAATAAAGCAGAAGTAGATGCTTTTCTGAAACTCTCTTGCTTTCTTGATGATCCAACGGATGTTGGCAACTTGATCTCTGGTTCCTCTGCCTTTTCTAAAACCAGCTTGCACATCTGGAAGTTGTTGGTTCATGTACTGTTGAAGCCTTGCTTGGAGAATTTTGAGCATTACTTTGCTAGCCTGTGAGATGAGTGCAATTATACACTAGTTTGAACATTCTTTGGCATTCCCTTTCTTTGCCATTAGAATGAAAGCTGACCTTTTTCAGTCCTGTGGCCACAGCTGAGTTTTCCAAATTTGCTGGCATATTGAGTGCAGCACTTTCACAGCATCATCTTTTAGGATTTAAAATAGCTCAACTGAAAAAAAAAATAGCTCAACTGGAACTCCATCACCTCCACTAGCTTTGTTCGTAGTGATGCTTCCTAAGGCCGACTTGACTTCACATTCCAGGATGTCTGGCTGTAGGTGAGTGATCACACCATCTTGGTTATCTGGGTCATGAAGATCTTTTTTGTATAGTTCTTCTGTGTATTCCTGCCACCTCTTCTTAACATCTTTTGCTTCTGTTAGGTCCATACTGTTTCTGTTCTTTATTATACCCATCTTTACAAGAAATGTTCGCGTGGTATCTCTAATTTTCTGGAAGAGATCTCTAGTCTTTCCCATTCTATTGTTTTCCTCTATTTTTCTGCATGGATCACTAAGGAAGGCTTAATATCTCTCCTTGCTATTCTTTGGAACTCTGAATTCAGATGGGTATATATTTCCTTTTCTCCTTTGCCTTTAGCTTCTCTTCTTTTCTCAGCTATCTGTAAGGCCTCCTGAGACAACCATTTTGCCTTTTTGCATTTCTCTTTCTTGGGGATGGTCTTGATCATCACCTCCTGTACAATGTCATGAACCTCCATCCATAGTTCTTCAGGCACTCTGTCCATCAGATCTAACCCCTTGAATCTATTTGTCACTTCTATTGTATAATCGTAAGGGATTTGATTTAGGTCATACCTGAATGTTCTAGTGGTATTCCCTACTTTCTTCAGTTTAAGTCTGAATTTTGCAATAAAGAGTTCATGATCTGAGCCATAGTAAGCTCCTGGTCTTGTTTTTGCTGACTGTATAGAGCTTCAGCTGCAAAGAATATAATCAATCTCATTTCGGTATAGACCATATGCTGATGTCCAAGTTTAGAGTTATCTCTTGTGGTGTTGAAGAGGTTGTTTGCTATGACCAGTGCGTTCTCTTGGCAAAGCTCAGTTAGCCTTTGCCCTGCTTCATTTAGTACTCCAAAGCCAAACTCGCCTGTTACTCCAGGTATTGCTTGACCTCCAACTTTTGCGTTCCAGTCCCCGACGATGAAAAGGACATTTTTTTTGGTGTAAGTTCTAGAAGGTCTTGTAGGTGATCATAGAACCATTCAACTTCAGCTTCTTTGGCACTAGTGATTGGGGCACAGACTTGTATTACTGTGATATAGAATGGTTTGCCTTGGAAACTAACAGAGACCCTTCTGTCATTTTTGAGACTGTACCCAAGTACTGCATTTCAGACTCTTTTGTTGACCATCACTTTTATTTTCAATGATTATGTCAATATGTATTTTAGAATTGAGTTATTACATAACATTTATGCTCTCATAGCTTACCCCATTACATTCTGATTTCTATTCTTACTACACTAGTCAAACAGCTCTCTTTAAGAATACTGAGAATATCACCACAAAGTCAGAAGTTACTTTTCAGTCCTTATCACAGCTGACTTTTCTACAGCATTTAACACTACTACTTTTTAAAATTTCTATTTTCCTTGGCTTTTCAAATATTAATTTAATTGGAGGATAATTACTTTACAATATTGTGGTAGTTTTTGCCATACCACAATCATCTTTCATCAACAGTGGCTTTTTCATATTTTGTGGCCTCATTTTCAACTTAAATACTGATGATATGAAGGGTTTCACCCTTAAACCTATTCTTTCATTCTTAAAAACACTGATGACTAACCACTCATCCATGTTGCTACAAATGGTATTATTTCATTCTTTTTAATGGCTGAGTAATAGTCCATTGTATATACATACCACATTTTCTTTACCCATTCCTCTGTTGATAGACATTTATGTTTGCTTCCATGTACTGTAAAGAGTGCTGCAATAATCACTGGGGTGTATGTATCCTTTCAGATTAGTTTTCTCTGGATATATGCCCAGGAGTGGGAGTGCTGGATCATACTGCAATTCTATTTTTAGATTTTTAAGAACTTCCATCCTGTTCTCCATTGTGTTTGTACCAATTTACATCCCCAGCACAGTGTAGGGGGGTTCCCTTTTCTCCATACCCTTTCCAGCATTTATTGTTTACAGACTTTTTGATGATGACCATTCTGACCAGTGTGAGGTGACACCTCATTGTAGTTTCAATTCACATTTCTCTTACAATCAGTAATGTTGAGCATCTTTTCATGTGCTTTTTTGGCCATCTATATGTCTTCTTTGGAGAAATGTCCATTTAGATCTTCTGATCACTTTTTTTTTAATTGGGTTGTTTGGTTTTTTTGACATAGAGCTGCATGAGCTGTTTGTATATTTTGGAGATCTCCTGCTGGTTGCTTTGTTTGCAAACATTTTCTCCCAGCCTGTGGGTTGTCTTTGTGTTTTATGTATGGTTTCCTTTGCTGTCCGGAAGCTTTTTAGTTTAATTAGGTCCTATTTGTTTATTTTTGTTTTTATTCTCATTAGGAGGGGGATCAAAAAAATACTGCTGTGATTTATGTCAAAGATTATACTGCCTATGTGTTCCTCTAAGAGTTTTATAGTGTATGGCCTTATATATAGGTCTTTGATCTATTCTGAGTTTATTTTTGTGTAGGCTGTTGGAAAATGTTCTAGTTACACTCTTTTACATGTAGCTGTCCAGTTCTCCCAGCCTGACTTATTAAAGAGACTGTCTTTTCTCCATTGTATACTCTTGCCCCTTTTGACATAGGTTGGGCATAGATGCACGGGAGATAATCATGTTACCTTGTGATTTCTTTTATTGATATGTATTACATTCATGTATATCCAACAGTCATGTATGGGTGTGAGAGCTGGACCATAAAGAAAGTTGAGTGCCGAAGAACTGATGATTTTGAACTGTGGTTGTTGAAGACTCGTGAGCCCCTTGGACTGCAAGGAGATCAAACCAGTCAATCCTAAAGAAATCAGTCCTGAATACTCATTGTAAGGACTGATGCTGAGGCTGAAGCTCCAAAGCTTCGGCCACCTGATGCAAAGAACTGACCCATTGGAAAAGACCCTAATGCTAGGAAAGACTTCAGGCAGGAGAAGAAGGGGACGACAGAGGACAAGATGGTTGGATGGCATAACCAACTTGATGAACACGAGTTTGAGCAAGCTCCAGGAGTTGGTGACGGACAGGGAAGCCTGGCATGCTTCAGTCGATGGGGTCACAAAGAGTCGGACATGACGAGCAACCGAACTGAACTGATTATATTCATGAATTCTGATATGGTGAACCAACCTTGCGTTCCTTGCAAGTAAATAAATTCCACTTGGTCATAGTGTATAATTCTTCTTATATGCTGCCGGATTTTGTTTGTAACTATCCTTTTGAAGAATTTTGCAACCATATTCATAAGAGATACTGGTCTATAGTGTTTTTTTTTCCTTGTGATGTCTTTGCCTAGTATTGGTATCAGGTATATGTCAAGTATCTATACATACATCACGTACATCTCCTCTTATATTTTTTAGAAGAGTTTGTGAAAGTTTGCTGTTATTAGTAATTCTTTTTAAATATTTGGTAGAGTTCAGCAGTGATGCCCTCTGGACATGGGCTTTTTTATGTGTGGTTTTTGATTACTGCTTCAATCTCTTCACTTGATACAGATATATTCAAATTGTGTATCTCTTGAGTCTGTTTCAATAGTTTGTATCTTTCTAGGAATTTGTCCATTTTATCTAAGTTATATAATTTGTGGGTATATAACTGCTCAAGTATTCCTTTACAATTGTTATTAATTTAGGATCATTAGTAATATCTCTTCTTTCATTTATGATTCTAGTAATTTGAGTGTTTCATTTTTTGCTTGGTCAATCTAACTAAAGATCTGCCAATTTTGTTGACCATTTCAAAGAACCAGCTTTTGGTTTCATTGATTTTCTCTATTATTTTTTCTATTCTTTCATTAACTTCTGCTGTAATTATGATTTCCTTCCTTCAGCTTGTTTTAGGTTTGGGGTGCTCTTACTCTTTCATTGTCTTAAGGTAGAAGACTAGGTAATTGATCTTTCTTACTATAGGCATTTTACAGTTATAAACTTATAATTTTACAGTTATAAACTTCCCTCTATGCACCCTTTTAGTTGCAATCCACAGGTTTTGAAATGTTGTCCTTATTTTCATTCATCTCAAAGTACTTTCTGAATTTGCTTTTAACTTATTCTTTGACTCATTGCTTACTTTAAAATACACTGTGTAAGTTTCACATATTTGTGAGTTCCCCCAATTTTCCTACTATTCATTTCTAATTTCATTCCATTGTGACTATAAAACATTTTGTATTACTACTAAAACTGAGTAAGTTTAAATTTTATGGAGGTTTGTCTTATGGACTAGTGTATGGTCTATCCTTGAGAATGTTCTGTGTTTACTTGATAAGCATGTATATCGTATTGCTATTAGATGGAGTATTCTATCAGTATCTGTTAGGTACAGCTGGGTATTGGTTGACCAAGTCTTATTTTTTCCTTGTTGATCTTCTGCCTAATTTTTCTATCCATTACTGCAAGGAGGGTGTTGAAGCTTTCAATTGTTGTCACTGTCTATTTCTTCCTTCATTTCTGCCAGTTGTTGTCTGATATATTTTGGTGCCCTGTTAGACACATATGTTTATAACTGTTATAGCTTACTTACGTATTACCTTCTCATCATATCCCTCTTTATCTCTAGTAAGTAGAAAAAGAAACTCTTTTGTGTTTAAAGTCTATTTTATCTGATATCAACATAGCCATTCTAGCTTTCTTATCACTGCTATTTGCATGATATGACATTTTCCATCCTTTTACTTTCAGTTTATTGGTATCTTTAAATTTAAAGTATGTTTCTTGTAGATAGCATACAATGGACCATGTGTTTTTATTCAGTTTAACAATCATTGCCTTTGCATTATATTATCCCACCCATTTACATTTAATGTAATTATTGATAATGGATTTACGTCTGCTGTTTTACCTTTTGTTTTCCATGTAGTTTGTCTATTTTATTCTATTCTTCATTACTGCTTTCTTCTGCATTAAGTGAATATTTTCTAACAAAGCATTTCAATTTCTTTAATGACTTTTGCATTGCAATTTTTAAGGTTATTTTTTTAAGTGACTACTTCAGTGTTTAGCATGTATATTTTCTCTTACTCAAATGAGGTTCTGACTTATACCAGCTTAATTTTGATGACTATATAGAAGTGTTTCTCCCTTATACTGTCATTTCTTTTACCCTCTTTTCTAGTGTTTTTATAATAAAATTACGCTGATTAATGTTACAAATCCCACAACACACCACTATAATTATTTCTGTGCCATCTATAATGACTTCCTTAGCCTAATGCAGTTTTTCTCACACACACCCCACCTCCATTGTGCTGCTATTGACAAATATATTACACTACAGCCTTAATAATGTATTTCAGGTTTATTTTTAAATACATTAAGAGAAAAAAGCAGAAAGTATGTATCACTTCTGTCTTTTATGATTACATGACATTTATTGGTGCCCTTTTTTTCTTACATGAACTCAAATTACCATGTGAGGTCATCTGCTTTTACCTTGAAGAATTTCCTTTAGCCTTTCTTATAATGTGGCTCTGTCAGCAACAAAATCCCTCAGTGCTTGATTATCTGAGAAAGGCTACTTCACCTTCATTTTTGAAATACAGGTTTACTGGATATAGGATTTTAGTTAACAGTTTGTTTTGTTTTGTTTTTTTCTTTCAGCACTTTACAAATGTTATCCTATTGCCTTCTGTCCTCCATCATTTCTGCTGAAAAGTCTACTACCAAAACTTAAGGAATTGCTCTTAAGTGACGCATCATTTTTCTCTTGATGCTTTCAATATCTGTCTTTAACTTCCATTATATTTACTATGACATATCTGTTTGTGGACCTCTTTGTGTTTACTGCTAACTGGATTTTGAAGAAATTCCTAGATATGTAGGTTTTTCAATGAATTTGTGAAGTTTACAGCCATTACTTTCTTGCATAATTTTTCTGCTCCTTTCTCTCTTCTTTTAGTACTCCCATTATACATATGTTGGAGCATTTGATTGTAGATTTCTCTGAGGGTCTGTTCATTGTTTTTAACTCATTCTTCTCTTTGGTCTGCAACTTGCATTAACATGCCTGTGTGTGTGCATGCCTGTGTATGTGCGTGCTAGGTCGCTTCAGTCATGTCCAGCTCTTTGCAACCCTATGGACTGTTGCCCACTAGGCTCCTGTGTCCATGGGATTCTCCAGGCAAGAATACTGGAGTGGGTTGCCATGCCCTCTGCCAGGGCATCTTCCCAACCCAGGGATTGAGCCCATATCTCTTACGTCTCCTGCACTGGCAGGTGGGTTCTTCACAACTAGTGCCACCTGGGGAAGCCCCATAACATGCCTATCTATCTACAAATTCACTTCCTGTTCTGCGAGTTCAAATCTATAGTTAAATCTCCCTGATACATTTTAGTTATTTTACTGTTCAATTTCATAATTTCTTTTGATGATTTTTTATAATTTCTACCTTTTTACTGATATTCTTATTTGATGTGACCCTGTAATCATATCTTCTTGTACCACTCTGTGAGTTCCTTTAAGACTGTGAACATTTCCATTATGGCTACTTTAAAGTCTTTTCTTGATAAATATGGTCACTCTGACAGGCAGTTTCTACGGCCTGCTGTTTTTCAGTATATGGGTCATACTTTCCTGTTTCGTTATGTGTTTCACAGTTTGCTGTTGTTGGAATATAGATGTTTTACATAAAACGTTCTGGCAACTCCAGGTGCTCTACCCTTCTGGAGCATGTCATTGTTATCTGTTTATTTGTTAGTGACTGACTGGATGGTTTTAGTCAAGTTTATCACCCTATACAAATCAAATCCCCTAAATTTAGGGGAAGTTTATTCCCCTAAATCAAATCCCTTACAATTAGACAGTGGAAGTGAGAAATAGATTTAAGGGCCTAGATCTGATACACAGAGTGCCTGATGAACTACGGATGAAGGTTTGTGACAATGTACAGGAGACAGGGAGCAAGACCATCCTCAAGAAAAAGAAATGCAAAAAAGCAAAATGGCTGTCTGAGGAGCCTTACAAATAGCTGTGTCAAGAAGAAAAGCCAAAAGCAGAGGAGAAAAGGAAAGATTACCCATTCAAATGCAGAGTTCCAAAGAATAGCAAGGAGAGATAAGAAAGCCTTCCTCAGTGATCAGTGCAAAGAAATAGAGGAAAACAATAGAATGGGAAAGACTAGAGACCTCTTCAAGAAAATCAGAGGTACCAAGGGAACATTTCATGCAAAGATGGGCTCAATTAAGGACAGAAACGGTATGGACCTAACAGAAGCAGAAGATATTAAGAAGAGGCAGCAGGAATACACAGAAGAACTGTACAAAAAAGATCTTCACGACCCAGATAATCACAATGGTGTGATCACTCACCTAGAGCCAGACGTCCTGGAATGTGAAGTCAAGAGGGCCTTAGGAAGCATCACTATGACCAAAGCTAGTGGAGGTGATGGAACGCCAGTTGAGCTATTTCAAATCCTGAAAGATGATGCTGTGAAAGTGCTGCACTCAATATGCCAGCAAATTTGGAAAACTCAGCAGTGGCCACAGGACTGGAAAAGGTCAGTTTTCATTCCAATCCCTAAGAAAGGCAATGCCAAAGAATGCTCAAACTGCCGCACAATTGCACTCATCTCACACGCTAGTGAAGTAATGCTCAAAATTCTCCAAGCCAGCCTTCAACAATAAGTGAACTATGAATTTCCAGATGTTCAAGCTGGTTTTAGAAAAGGCAGGGGAACCAGAGATCAAATTGCCAACATCCGCTGGATCATTGAAAAAGCAAGAGAGTTCCAGAAAAACATCTATTTCTGCTTTATTGACTATGCCAAAGCCTTTGACTGTGCAGATGACAATAAACTGTGGAAAATTCTGAAAGAGATGGGAATACCAGACCACCTGACCTGACTATTGAGAAATCTGTATGCAGGTCAGGAAGCAACAGTTAGAACTGGACATGGAACAACAGACTCGTTCCAAATAGGAAAAGGAGTATGTAAAAGCTGTATATTGTCACCCTGCTTATTTAACTTATATGCAGAATACATCATGAGAAACTCTGGGCTGGAGGAAGCACAAGCTGGAATCAAGATTGCGGGGAGAAATATCAATAACCTCAGATATGCAGATGACACCACCCTTATGGCAGAAAGGGAAGTAGAACTAAAGAGCCTCTTGATGAAAGTGAAAGAGGAAAGTGAAAAAGTTGGCTTAAAGCTCAACATTCAGAAAATTAAGGTCATGGCATCTGGTCCCATCTCTTCATGGCAAATAGATGGAGAAACAGTGGGAACAGTGTCAGACTTTATTTTTGGGGGCTCCAAAATCACTGCAGATGGTGACTGCAGCTACGAAGTAAAAAGACACTTACTCCCTGGGAGAAAAGTTATGACCAACTCAGCATATTAACAAGCAGAGATGTTACTTTGCCAACAAAGGTCCATCTAGTCAAGGCTATGGTTTTTCCAGTAGTCATGTATGGATGTGAGAGTGGGAATAAAGAAAGCTGAGCACCGAAAAATCGACGCTTTTGAACTGTGGTGTTGGAGAAGAGTCTTGAGAGTTCCTTGGACTGCAAGGAGATCCAACCAGTCCATCCTAAAGGAAATCAGTCCTGAATGTTCATTGGAAGGACTGATGCTGAAGCTGAAATACTTTGGCCACCTGATGCGAAGAGCTGACTCATTTGAAAAGACCCTGAGAAACACTGGGAAAGATTGAAGGCAGGAGGAGAAGGGGCCGACAGAGGATGAGATGGTTGGATGGCATCACCGACTCAATGGACATGAGTTTGAGTAAACTCCGGCAGTTGGTGATGGACAGGGAGGCCTGGCATGCTGCAGTCCATGGGTCGCAAAGAGTCGGACACAACTGAGCGACTGAACTGAACTGAATTCCCCTATACATAGTGATCCGCTTCTGATGTTATTCCTCAGCAAGGCACATATCCTTTTACATCCACAATTACCAACAGATCACTGGATCACCATGGTTTGAGTAGAGCTTTCTTCCTGTCTTTAACCATGCCCAGCTGTTAAAATCCAAAAATTGTGGCTGGTTGCTCTATTATTTTCAATAATGTCCTAGAGCATAAACTGGTCTATAAACAATCGAATCAAATTCTCGTTCCTTTGAAGGAAGAGTTTCTGAGATCAGTGTTTGATTTTTCTTCTGGCCTTAGAAGGCTCTTGTGATGTTCTATTCCCTGGTTCTTACTTGCAAACTAGCTGGCTTATACTTTAGCCTGCTCAAATCTCCTCTGAAATGCCTTTTACCACAACCTCCACTGTTTTTATGAATGCCTTCAGGCTTAAACTTCTTCATTCTCTGTTGCAAATGAAGCCAGTCCCTACGGGAAGAAATTAGGAGCTATATGTGTTATGGTCTGTTTCTCCCTCTGGACAAATCTCTGAGCCAGGACTCTGAAGCTAGACGTGGGGACAATGGCAAAGCTTTCTCTGAGTAACGCTCCCTCTCTAGGAGTAGAGTTCAGTGGAGAGAAAGGGCGCAAATTCTAAATTCTCCCTGCTTGCCTCTCTTGAGATAACCTACTAGTTTAGAACATAAAGCAAGAATGAGCTGGGTCCCAGTATTCTCAGTGTGCCTCACCCAAACTCTCCAAGCATGAGTTGGGCAGACAAAGGACTCCTCACTGTTCAACTGCTCTAACCCACGCCTTAGCAACAGCAATAGGTAGCCGGGGCAGGATGAGAAATGTTTATGTCCCGTTCCTCCAGGAAGAAATCCATTAGTCTAGGTGAAAAGGGGAGGCCAGAGGGCAGGCTGTGGTCTTGGCTGGAGTAACCTTGCCGATTTGGAATCTCCACCTTGCTGAGTTGGCTAGAGGGGAAGGAGGAAGTAGTACTGGCTTAAAGACCACAAGCGCTCTTATTTCTTAGCAAATTTTCATAGATGTTCTTGAATAAATGTTTCTTCAGTTGCTGTTCACCCTCAGAACCATTTCCAGAGACTTTAAATGGCTGGAGTTTAGGGGTTTTTAAAAATTACTTTCACCAGTTTCACTCAGGAGGGCAGCAGAGTGTCTCACATTCTCCTACCAGCAGTCCATCAACCACTTGTTCTATTACACAGAGGAAAAGGAAGCAAAGTGCTAGGGCTCTCTATGTGCTATCTCATTTAATCGTCCCAACTACAAGGCAGATATTACAGATCTGACTTTATAGGCCAGAATGTGAGTCCCAGAATCCAAGTAAAAAAGCAAACAGGTGGCAACAATGTGATTTAAAACCAGGTAGAGCTGCCTCCAAAGCGCATATTCTTGATTAAATCCATCCTTTCACCTCTGATACAGATACCTAAAAACTAGACCTCATGAGACACGTCCATCCTTGTGCAGGCACAGTCATTTCTCTTGGTAACAGCAATTTCTTCCTCTTCCAGATCTTTTATAATAATACCATGAGAAGTACTATTCTATTTCCTCACGTCATGAGCTATGTTCCCACAAAGAATCTACGACCAGGGCATTGTTATCTTTTCTGTACTTTTGAAATCTGTCTTCTAAGGAGCAAGGTAGATCTGATGTGCACTGTGTTTGGTTCTTTGATTATTTTGAATGTTAAGATGACAAGGTCTCTTTGCTCCCAAGATTACCATTATACACAAGCAGATACAAAGGCAAGTGAAAACATCATTAGGAAATGATACCTTTTTTTAAAAGATTCACACTTATTTTGAAGATTATTAGATATCAAATGATCAGCTTTCAGTTTAACATATCAAAAAATTCTCAGTCACAATTCGCCAGTCACTAATAAGAAAATGCCACTTAACGGTGATTTCAGGCTTTTTAATATATATTAGGCACCCTGATGCTGGGAGGGGTTGGGGACAGGAGGAGAAGGGGACGACAGAAGATGAGATGGCTGGATGGCATCACCAACTCAATGGGCATGAGTTTGAGTGAACTTGGGGAGTTGGTGATGGACAGGGAGGCCTGGCGTGCTTCGATTCATGGGGTTGCAAAGAGTCGGACACGACTGAGCAACTGAACTGAACTGAGGCACATAGCAAGTGCCAATATTTTAAAAATTTAAAAAGTTCTTACCATCCAGACTTAAACCAAATCAAAATCTAAAAAAACACACTAGATAAACCTAAAATACATAAGAAACCCTTTTCTATATTCACATGCCAAAAAGAAATAAAATTTAAAAATAAAAAGACATGTCAATCTAGGTTTGAAAGTTTAGTCTTTATTTGGCTCCATTTATCACAGCTACCAAAAGAAAAATTGAGGGGGGCCAGTTTTTACCACCTCAAAATGACATATTTCCTCATAACAAATTCTCCAGCTTAATTCTAATGTTGTGCTAAGTGTTAGAGGGGGAAAAAAACACAGTTACTGAACACAAAACCTCCTAAATTACAAGAATCATCAAGGAAACTGTGAACACATGGTAAGGAATACAGTTACATGTCATATTTAAGTAAATGTTAAAGAATGCATTAGGGTGAGACTGCTTGCTCTGAGAGACTCTTCCACATACAACAGGGGCCCACCACATTTGAAGGGGTTCCGTCACATGTTGTCATTCCAGCTAGAAACTGGCGGTAGGAAAGACCCTCATGTTCAGAGAAATGTTTTGTATTTGAAGATCTTTAATCTCAACTGTCAACACCTGACCGAAACAAACAAACCACCTTTGCTAAGAAAACAAAGATGGTGAGAACTTTAAGAGGGGACTCAAACATAATTAAAATTGCTCTGTTGGTAGAAGATGCCAGCGCTGAAGGACAGCATCAAGTGACGGCCGTTCACGTGACAAAGGCGTCGGGCAGCTGCTCTAAGTGCCACAGCGTGCTCAATAGCTGCTTAAAGAACGCAGTGCGTGTACTCACCAAATATTTCCCCTCCACTCGCATATTCCGTCACCAGATAAATCATCCGCTCTGTCTCCATAACCTGGTGCAAAGGCAGGAAAATGACAGTGACACAAATGACAGGCTGATAGCACAGGAAGAGAAACTAACAACTCTTCCTTTTGTCATGTGAAATGTTAATAATCATTTCTGCCTAAAGGAGACTTCAAACTTGTGGGGCTGGGAGGGGAACAGATATAAATGTCATTAAGAAGGGGAGAAACAGGTATTCCTCCAAGTTCTTCAAAGTAGGAAATATTTACTACTTGAGAGAGACAGTCCTTGCATTGTCCCAGCAGGACTCAGCAGTCTTTCAAGCTCCACAAAAAGACGCAAAGATGCTGCCAAGAACCAAAAAGTTCACATTTGGTCACTTGAAGTTTTGGATCATTGATCACTTGAAGCTCAAAAATGTCCCTCCCAAAACCCAATCAAAATAAAACTTAGGGAGAACAACTGGAATCACTTAAGAACTACACAGATATTACATATAGCTGTGCTTTTTAAAAAATGGAAATGACAACTTTCCATTCAACAACCTCAAAGATATAAACTACTCATCTGTATTTTAACCCTAGTCTTTATTTTGCTACTTTTCTAAAAACTTGTGGTGTGTTGTCAGTACCTTCTTCCTTTTCACCTTTTTCATCAAATATTTATTAAAGTATTAATATATAAGTATAAATGTTCATTATAAACATTTTAAATACCTAGTATATAAACAAAAGACCAAACGTTTTCCTCTGTCCAGGCCTTTCCATTTTATTCCCCAGAGGAAACTCTGTTAATAGTTTATTTTATATCATTCTAGAGTAGTGGTATCCAACAGAAATACTATGTGAGTCTCACATACAATTTTAACTTTTCTAGTAACACATTAGAAAAGTAAAAAGAAAAAGGTGAAATTAATTCTATTGTATTTTATTATCATTAATATATTTCAAACACTTTTAATTGTAAACAGCTCCAGTTTTTATATTTAAATTAATATTAAATAAAAGTAAAAATCCAGTTCCTCATTCATGCTAGCCACATGTTAATACACAACCACGTGTAGCTAGTGACTATCAAAGCAGGCAATATAGTTCTACACTTTCACTATACTTGACAATTAATTATTTTGTCAAATCATTCCCGAGTCATTTTATTTTTGACATCTCTATACATTAATACCATTATAACAATGGATCTATTTCTTCTTTTACATGGTTTTATAGTACTCCATTGTATGTATGCACATTATTTTAATTTTTCAATGTAACAACTGCATCATTTTTCTCACTTTAACTTAAAAACTCTCTACAGACTGGTGATACTAGCCCACTGTTACATGTATTGCTTCCAAGCTCTCTATATGTTGGCTCATGTAACAAAAAGTAAGTATCCTAAACATATGTAAGTGTTAAAGAAAAATAAAAAAGAAGAAAAAAAATGTCATATTGTATATCTCCTTTATACCAGGCCTTTTATGGACTTCCCTGGTGGCTCAGACGGTAAAACGTTTGTCTAGAATGTGGGAGACATGGGTTCAATCCCTGGGTTGGGAAGATTCCCTGGAGAAGGAAATGGCAACCCACTCCAGTGCTCTTGCCTAGAAAATCCCATGGACAGAGGAGTCTGGTGCAGGCTACTGTCCATGGGGTTGCAAAGAGTCGGACACAACTAAGTGATTTCACTTTCACTTTATTGACTGTAAATTTTTTTATTTTTTTAAATTTTGTTGAAGTAGAGTTGATTTACAATGTTGTGTTTAACTTTAGACTTTTTTTTTTATTTTTAAGCTTTTCAGGAGTTCAAAAACTTCCCTATATAGTTATTTAAATTTGGTTCACTCTGGAAGCCCAAGGAGACTAAAGCTTTAGCAAATGACATAAAAACTACCTTAATACTGTATGAAGACAATTCAACAGTCACACTCACCCTGGCAGCTCAGACTCTCCCATTAACAATACTACCTGCCAGACAGCAAAATTAAAGCCTAAAAAAGGGTGATATTCAAAGCCAGGGTTGAAAGTCTATAAATCAGAAAGGCTAATGAAATCTTGGGTAAGAAAGGTAAACTTGCAGATTTCAGTGATAAGGTTAATACCTATAAGTTAACCTCTTAAGGAACGTCAGCCTTTATAATGAGCTCTACAACTATTAAAAGTTGATTTATTTTAAAAAGTGAGGTCAAGAAGTTTACTGTCTGTCAGGATAGGAAGGAAGCAGCATCTCTGAACTTGCAGACACAGCTCTTCAGACAACCCCAGGAAGCTTTCATGGGTTTCCTTCTCAGGCACAACGGAGGTGTTGCTCAATATAACTTTGTGTGATAAAATTTCAACAGTCCTGCTCCTGCTGATCTAATTCATTTCAGGATGTGAGCAGGTGATGCCAGACAAGAGCCCTAAGGCTACAGTCATAAACATGCACTGATATCACGACATGCTTTCTTTTCCATAAAGTAGCAGACTGAAAGGCTGCCTGCTGTGCCTCAGATGTACTCTTTCCACTCTTACACATGATCCCAGGTCTGGGCCAGTAACCACTTACTGCAGACTAACAGCAGCAAACGAACTGAGTGGGTGGCCACTTCCTGCAGAACGAGGTGTTGGCTGTTCTGGTAGAGAGCAGTGAGCAGGGCTGGCCCATGCACAGGCAGGGCTCATGGTTGCCAACACACTGCAATTTGAGAAGCACCCCAAAGCCCCACCTCTCCCAAAATATCTCTTCCACCCGCCTGCTAAGGCAAGGTCCTCCTCTCCTATCTGGCTTAAAATTCCAGCCATTAGATTCACTACTTTTGCAGTAAGGCTAGGGAATCACTTTTGATGACGGCATGAAACATGCATGCTTCCTGGGAAGGCAAGTAAACTAGAACAGAAAACTCTGCCATTATGTGGAGTCAGTCTCTTGGCTGGGCTTCCGTGGTGGCCCATGTGGTGAAGAATCCCCCTGCAATGCAGGAGACGTGGGTTCCATCCCTGGGTTGGGAAGCCCCTGGAGGAGGGCGTGGCAACCCACTCAAGTGTTCTTGCCTGGAGAATCCCCATGGACAGAGGAGCCTGGCGGGCTACAGTCCACGGGGTATCAAAGAGCTGGACACGACTGAGGGACTAAGTATGCATGCACAATCTCCTGGCTATCGAAGGAATCAGTGCAGCCTTAGGAAACCATGTCTGGGACCCTATCAGAGCTGAAAGGAGATAGGTTTGACTGGTACAACAAGCCACACTGAAAATACCCTTGGTGATAATTCATAAAATGATCACAGACATTGGTATTTCAATAATGCTGTAAAAGTTAATATTATTTTAATCTCTTCAAATTCTCTGTTCCTTTTGGATTTCCCATTCTGCTTTAGGATTCTGACCTAAATAAATAGGTTCTCATCACCTTTTAAATAATCTTTTTGTGTAACTCTAAGAGTGGCATCCAAGCTTACCTAGGTAAGCTAGAGCTTACTAGTAAATCCCCAGGGGAAACTGAAGTACTGAGTTGGGGGATAGATAAGAAGGTGGGGAAATAGTAGGATGAACATATGAACATAGAACAAAAAAGTTGCAGATGTTCACCCACCCACCTTCTCTTCAAAAGTACCCACAGACACAAGTGACCCCCCGGGTCCCTGCTGCCCCACGCCACCACCGGGGACCCCACCTGGTAGAGCCTGATAATGTGGGGGTGGCACAGCATCTTCATAATCTGCACTTCCCGGAAAATCTTCTTCAGGTTCTCTTCATCCAGCTGCGTCTTATCAATGATCTTGATAGCAACCTGACAACAGAGAAAGAAAACTCACTCACCATGCATTATTAAGAAGCATTTACTAAGGAAAATTAAATCTACTTTAAAACATATGCCACAAAATACAAATTGCCATTATCTTGTTTACAGGACGTCAATGAAGAAAATAAATTTACTCTTTTTAAAAAGACAGGAAATGGATTCCTAGCAAGTTGGTCTCAAAGGAACAGACTCCAAAAGCTAATGGGTCTTCTGCCATTTCTTAAATTGCTCCTACAGTAAAACCCCAGAACAAAATACTTCATTACCCTGCAGATGCGGTTACAATCTAGGCAAATCATGCTTTGGTGCAGACACTCACATGCAGGGCTTCTTATTAAGACAAGAAGCTTATATGATAAGTAAATGATGACTTGGTAGGGTCTGACTAGAAGTTCGACAGGCACATCCCACATCTCAGGAGGTGCTTCTATAATTCAGTAACGGTGATAGTAGTAAGGGTGGTGATGGTGGTGGCAGCAGCAATTACTATATACTGAACTATATACTATATAACTACATATTATATATATACTATATATTATATATATACAATTACTATATACTATATTATATACTATAGAATACATCATGAGAAACGCTGGGCTGGAAGAAGCACAAGCTGGAATCAAGATTGCTGGGAGAAATATAAATAACCTCAGAGATGCAGATGACACCACCCTTATGGAAGAAAGTGAAGAGGAACTAAAGAGCCTCTTGATAAAAGAGAAAGAGGAAAGTGAAAAAGTTGGTTTAAAGCTCAACATTCAGAAAACTAAGATCATGGCATCTGGTCCCATCACCTCATGGGAAATAGATGGGGAGACAGTGGAAACAGTGTCAGACTTGATTTTTGGGGGCTCCAAAATCCCTACAGATGGTGACTGCAGCCATGAAATTAAAAGACACTTGCTCCTTGGGAGAAAAGTCATGACCAACCTAGATAGCGTATTATAAAGCAGGGACATTACTTTGCCAACAAAGGTCCGTCTAGTCAAGGCTATGGTTTTTCCAGTGGTCATGTATGGATGTGAGAGTTGGACTGTGAAGAAAGCTGAGCGCTGAAAAATTGATGCTTTTGAACTGTGGTGTTGGAGAAGACTCTTGAGAGTCCCTTGGACTGCAAGGAGATCCAACCAGTCCATCCTGAAGGAGAGAAGTCCTGGGTGTTCATCGGAAGGACTGATGCTGAAGCTGAAACTCCAATACTTTGGCCACCTCATGCGAAGAGTTGACTCATCGGAAAAGACCCTGATGGTGGGAGGGATTGGGGGCTGGAGGAGAAGGGGACGACAGAGGATGAGATGGCTGGATGGCATCACTGACTTGATGGACATGAGTTTTGAGTAAACTCCGGGAGTTGGTGATGGACAGGGAGGCCTGGTGTGCTGTGATTCATGGGGTCGCAAAGAGTCAGACACGACTGAGTGGCTGAACTGACTGACTGACTGAATGTATATATATATATATATATATATATATATATGTACTATATACTACATACTGAACACTTACTATATGCCAGTATGTGTATATATATATACTATATAAACCTTAGTGCTTTGTAAATACTAACTCATTTAAACCTTACAACACTCCATATTATTATCAACTCTGTTCTACAAATATGGAACCTGAGACACAGAGAGATTCAGTGATCACCCAGGACTAGGTAATTTATAGCTAGTATGTGGTAGACCCAAGAATGAAGCCCAGGTAGCTCAGCTTTAGAATCAAATTCTTAATGATGATCCTAAAAAAATCGTTAGGAGATCTTTCTGTGTTGTATATATACAGCTTCAGCATAAAACATCTTTCTACTTTGCTCATAATTCTTAAGTTACTCAACAGCACACATTTAAAGACAGAATAAATGATGAAAGATGTTTTTAATCTACTAAATCTAAACTTCCTCATTATTCTTAAATATTCAAAATATTGGGTTGCCCCCAAATATCTCTATGTCTTTTTCAACTACTCAATCAGTATGTACTGAACAAATATTAGCTGGATGAAGGATCAGGGCTAAGCAAATTTAGCACCTTTCAATTCCTAAAATTACATGGGTCTATACACTGGGGGAGGAAAAGAAAACTTACACTTATTGAGAAAAAGAAGAAAAAGAAAACCAGGGAAGCAAAGATGTCAATTATAAAAAAGTTCAGCCCAAATAAATACAGTATGGAACTATACATAATAAATGATTCAAATGTAAGAATGACCAGCACAAGAGTAACTTTGTTTGGAGTTGTTTCTGATGTTAGGTTAAGGACTAATGGAAGGAAGGCACAAGGAGACCAATTCCAACTCAATTCGGAGTTAAGCTCTGCCTTGAACATGGAATGTGATAAAATGAGGTGGATGTGGCTTGAGCTACGAAGATTAACCAGACACAGCCTTCACTTCAGGGACCTCACAATCGAGTAGAGAAGAAAGACATATGCGAAACAGCCAGCTATACAGCACTGGAAATACAATAAATAAAGCTATGTACATGGTATAAGTAGAACAGAGGATGAAGTATGACCTTCACCTGGGGGAGAAAAAGTAAACATAGGTAAAGACTTCACAAAGAAGAGAGAACCTGAGAAGACACAGAATTGAGATGGGCAGAAAAGAGGGAAGAGAATTTTATAAGGAGCAATAGCACAAACATTAACAAATCTCACCAGCTAACTGATCTTCTAATAAGTTGTCCTGAATCCCATGGCCCCTAACCACTAGTATTTCTTCTCCTCATCACTGTGCCAGACCACATATGGGACCTTAACTCCAGCAATTAGTCTGGCATCTGCAGCCGGTTCTCTAAGAACAATTCCCAAAACAACAACAAACATCCCAGTAGAGACGGGAGCCTGGCAGGCTACAGGCCACACGTTCACAACAGAGTCGGTCACGGCTGAGCGACTAACACTTTCACTTTTTTCATAATCTTAGAAGTAAATTCACAGAGATTTTAATATACAAAAGCATCAAGTTTCTGCCTACTTTATAGTGCGATTTAAGCTTCAACAAGACACAGGGAGGCGAAGTTTTGCCTAGCAGCTGGACATGGTGTCAAGCTGACTGGGATCAAAATCTTGGATTTGTCTGGTAACATATAACCATATAACCAACATATAATCAAGTTATTTAATTTTTCCATGGCTCCTTATCTATAAAGTGTGGGCAACAATAGAAGCCAGCCTAAAGGTTATTGAGGATTAACTAAGCTAATGAATGCAACCTGCTTATATAATGCCTGGCACGCAATATACATTCGTTACAGGTACTGCTTTTGTTATTATTTCCTTTTTTTCTGGAATCAAGCCTTAAATGTTAGGCATTCTTTGGCAAGGATTAGATTTGCTTCACTAAGTGACATAGTTCTGGATCTGCAACACAACAACTCCTTTCTTAAGGGGTGATTTGGGGGACCTAGTAGCAAAATAGCTAACAATTTGTGGGCAGCATTCAGAACAGGCTGCTATCAGCTGATGTGGGAAGAACATGAAGAAATGGAACTGGGAAGAAAATGCATTTCATTCAGCAAAGTCAGACTGAGCCACAGGATGGAACCCACAGCAAGACCTGATCCTGAAGGCTCTGTCAAAGAGAGGGAGGGAGCTGCTTCCTCAACGCAGGCTAGGCCCCCTTCCATCCATGCTAAGTAGCTAACGCAAGGGAGGAGGCCACAGGACTACTCTGCACAGGCACCTAATGGGACCACTTACTAACAGAGACGAGAGCTTCCTCGCACTTAGCTCCTACCTTAGCTGCAACTGAGGAGTAGAAGTTTTCTAAATAGCAATACCTTAAAAAAAATACCAGTGAAACAGAAACTACCAAGTCAGAGAGCAGGCAGCTGGCAAGCAGGTAGTTCTAATTATTTCGAGACTACTTGAAAAGACCAATGACCATGAATTTTCACTGTTACAGATTATTGGAAGCTATATAATAAAGGCTTTAAAAGTAGTACATACTAGTTGCTTGAAAAATAAAATGTGTCAATAACAAAAGGTAAATGGGCAGGTAAACAGAAGATAAGACTCTCAAAGAATGTTTTTAGATTAGTGTTAAAAATCTATGAATCACATACTTACACATACATATGAAAAGCATAACAAATAAAGAGGGAAACTTCCAACACATTACCAGCAGACCATATATTTCTTAAGTTTGACTAGTCTATACAGAATCCTTTCATCCTGCAAAAAGCATGATCTTGTGAATTAACAACAGTATTAATTAAACATGATATTATATAAAATATGTTGCTAAAGAGATACAGATTATTGGGAGTCCTTAAGAATTTCCTTACTCAATATATTTCCATTCAACAAATTTCTTTTTTAATACACAGGTGGTATAAGGAAAAGTTAAACTTATATTGTGCCAAATTTAAAGTCCTAGTTCTTTATTCATTCTAGAAGGGGAAAACAGCCATTTCCTCCTGTTCTCACTTCTAAACCACAGTTCCTTTAACTCTTACCTAATTTTTGTAAGTGCAGTAATGCTCTTAGGGAATGAAGTTCAAGAAAACAGTTTTCCTCACACACACAATAATTCACTCACATATCCTGATGTCACATTCACAGGCAAAATAAGGTGACAATAAAAGCCAATGAGCCAAGAAAATGTTTAGTATTAAGGTCAAAACAAATCACCTTTCCTCCTTACCATCAGAAATAATCAGGTCTCTTCACTCAGGGAGATGCTACGATTAATGAGCAGCTTAAAAAAAAGAAACTACTTAGGAAGAAAACGCAAAGACCATAATTGCTAAAATTCCTCCAAAAAGAGAAAGAGCTCTCTCTTAAACCAGTAAGCAGATGCACGCATAATCATTTCACAGAATACAGTAAACAAATGGAATGCTTTTAAGAAGATAAGCGAAAACATTATAACAAGTGCAGAGAAAGATTTTTTTTAATTTTTATTTTTTTCTATATTCTTTTATGGAAAGAAGTCTATCTCTCATTGAAATGCACTAACATTTAGGCATTTTGCCATTGTTAATTATTTTCAAGAGGCTGTCTTTATATTAACTTCTGTAGCTAAGTTTGTATTCTCTTATTTATATGACAAAGCTTATCTAGTATCTAGATTACTCTCAGCTCAGGTCTAGAATCATTTTATGGTTTAGATAAGTGCTGTGCAATGGAGTAGATACTAGTCACATGTGACTACTGAGCACTTGAAATGTGACTAGTTCAAACTGATATGCTATACAGGCAAAAATACTTATCAGATTTCAAAGCCTTAACAACAAAAAGGGAATGTAAACTATCTCACTGATAATTTTTACACTGATTACATGTAGAAATAATATTTTGGATATACCAGACTAAATAAAATATATTATTAAGCCTAATTTCAATAAAAACGCAACCCTATGGAATGGGAAATATATATTTACAAGTCACATATCTGATAAGGAGTTAATATCCAAAATATAGAAGGAATTCTTACAACTCAGGTAAAGAAAAAAAAAATCCAATTTAAAAATAGGTGAAGGACCTAAACAGATATCTTTTCAACGAAGACATACAAATGGCCAACGGGTACATGAAAAGGGACTCAACATCACTAGTCATGCTGCTGCTGCTGCTAAGTCACTTCAGTCGTGTCCAACTCTGTGCGACCCCATAGACGGCAGCCCACCAGGTTCCACCGTCTTTGGGATTCTCCAGGCAAGAACACTGGAGTGGGCTGCCATTTCCTTCTCCAATGAAGGAAAGTGAAAAGTGAAAGTGAAGTCACTCAGTCGTCTCCCGACTCTTCGCGACCCCATGGACTGCAGCCTACCAGGCTCCTCCATCCATGGGATTTTCCAGGCAAGAGTACTGGAGTGGGGTGCCATTGCCTTCTCTGCACCAGTCATGAGGGAAATGCAAATCAAAACCACAAAGAGATACCACTTCCTGCCTGTTAGGATGTCTACCATCAAAAAAGACAAGATAACAAAAGCCAGCAAGGAAATGGAGAAAAGGGAACCCTTATACACTGTTGGTGGGAATATAAACTGGTACAGCCACTATGAAAACACTACAGAGGTTCCTCAAGCAGTAAAAAATAAAACTACCATCAATCCTACTTCTGAGTATATACCCAAAGAAAACAAAATCATTATTTCAAAGAGATTATCTGTCTTGCGATGTTCATTCAATAGCCAAAGTATGAAAATTACCCAAGTGTCCATCAATAGATGAATGGATTAATAAAATCTGGTGTATGTACACCACAGAATATTATTGGGCCTTAAAAAAAGAAGAAAATTCTGTCATTTGCAACAAATGGATGAACCTGGGAGGACATTATGCCAAGTGAAGTAAGCCAGAGACAAATACCACATTATCACACAGTATCACTTAAATGTAAAATATTTAAAAAAAGAAAGAGCCAAACTCATAGAAACAGAAAGTAGAAAAGCGGCTGCCAGGGGCTGAGGAGTGAGGAAAATAGGGAGAGGTTGGTAAAAGGGTGCAACTTTCAGTTATAAAATGAATAAGGTCTGAGGATCTAATGTAAAAAAAGGTGACTACAGCTTATAATATGGTATTGTATAACTTAAATTTGTTGAGAGTAGAACTTAAATATTCTCACCTAGTAGGAAGAAAACATAACTATGTCAGATGATAGATATGGTAATTAACTCGACTGGAGTAAATCCTTTCACAATATATACATATCAAAACATCATATTGTATACTTTAAGTATCTTACAATTCTATTTGTCAATTACACTTCAATAAAACTGAAGGGAAACTTAATTAATATCACAAGTCTTTGGTTTTAAAAATATGATTACTCTAAAATTAAAATTATATAGGTGGACTTCATTTCATTGGACAGCACTGCTCTAGATAATGCCAATAAGCCATCAGTTAAAGCAGAAATTCCACGAAAATGACTTCTGAAATACTTGACCCAATACTGAGACTTGCCAGTCACCCATCTCGAAGAAACTTGGCAGGCTACAAGGAACTCAATGCTCCAACACTGCCTTGGGGAGACTCTTAAATGAGGTCTCAAAAGTTGCATTCCAAGAACCCAATTTAATTCCATTAAAAAATGTTTATTGAATAACTGACTGGCTTAAGGCAACACACTGCACGGCTCACCACCAGCTACTGACGCTCTCAGTCGGGGTTCTGTGAGAGAGGAAGTCCTACACTCAGTTTCACAGCAGCTCTGGAACTTTCTGGTCTCAGGATTCCTTCTTTTAAAAATCACTGAGAACCTTCAAAGAAGTTTTGTTCATATGTTAATATCTATTAATATTTACTTAGAAATTGGGTTAAAATTAAAATCAGAAACTAGAACAGAAAATTTTAAGACAGAAGAATACCCAAACACACATTTCACCAGCCGTCAGGGGAATCAGATCATCAAACATCATGTAGTCTTTTGAAATCTCCACTATGTAACTGTGAGAGAATGAGAGTGAAAAATAAAAATAATATTTGAATATTTATAAAACAGTTTTGACCTTGGGGACTCACTAAAAGAATTTTGGGGACTCACTGAAAGAATTTTGGAGACTCTGGAGTCCTTGGATCAAACACTGAGAACAATAAGGCATTGTTGTATGTAATGAATTAACTTCTCTCCTATATACCTAGAATGGTACCACCTTTGGGAAAACTGAGAAAATCGTCAAAATTTTTTTTTCCTGTTGGACTTAACTCTTTCCATAAGGCTTAATTCATTCCCAGTTGAAATGGCTTCTAGAAAAGGAATTTATTAAATGTCTTTACAATCAGCCTTGATGAAAAGCTTTTTTTCTTTTAAACTTACTAGAAAATAGAACTGTCATCATGAAAACAGGTTTAAAGAAACCCCAAACCACCATTGACTACAGAAACCAGACTAAAAGGTTAAACCTTATAGTCTAGTGGGCTTCTCTTGTGACTCAGCTGGTAAAAATCTGCCTGCAATGTGGGAGACCCGGGTTCGATCCCTGGGTTGGAAAGATCCGCTGGTGAAGGAAAAGGCTACCCATGCTAGTATTCTGGCCTGGAGAATTCCTGGACTGTATAGTCCATTGGGTCGCAGAGTCAGACACGACTGAATGACTTTCACTTCTCTTTACAGTCTAGTGCTAGGCATAAAGGGTCAGGATTAAAGATGTACCACATGGCCACATTCAGGATGTAGGCTGTTCATATTCTTGGGGAGATCCTGACCTTTGCACTGGAACCAATCAAGGATTTCGTATTTTAGTTTGTAAGAAAGAAATCAAGTACTAAGGGGCAAAGCAAAGATATGCATTTGAAAAGAACTCGTTACTCTATCCATTTTACACATCATCACAACTGTTTTGGGGAAAATATGCAGCTGTCAAGCCCAAGGAATGACAGACAATACAATTCCAGCCAACTCCAGATAGGAGGACTCAACAGGACCACCAAAGATAAGATTTACTCAGTTCTCAATGAACCGCAAAGAAAATACAGTTGACCCTCGAACAGTGTGGCTTTGAACTGCTCAGGACCACTTATACCAAATTGTTTTTCAATAGTAAATACTACAGTTCTAAATGTTCCATGGTTGGTTGACTCCTCAGATGTAGAGGAAACAGGGATGCAGAAAGCCAACTGCTAGTTACAGGTGGATTAATCCCCATATTGTTCAAGAGACTATTAAAGTTTCAATAAAAGAAAAAAAAAAAGAGTCAACTATGGAAAATCCCATGGATGGAGGAGCCTGGTAGGCTGCAGTCCATGGGGTCGCTAAGAGTCGGGAACGACTGAGCGACTTCACTTTCACTTTTCACTTTCATGCACTGGAGAAGGAAATGGCAACCCACTCCAGTGTTCTTGCCTGGAGAATGCCAGGGACGGGGAGCCCGGTGGGCTGCCGTCTATGGGGTCACACAGAGTCGGACACGACTGAAGCGACTTAGCAGCAGCAGCAGCAGCAGCACCATAGTTTAAAATATCTAGCAGGTCTTTTAGGTGATTTTTTTCTCCATACTTCTTTGTTTGGGCTATACTAAACAGCGAAAATAAAATAGTTCATCGATGCACAATGTCTGGGAGATAACGAAGTGAGAGCTTACCTGAAGAGACAAAACATACCTGAAGTAAGAAAATGAAACATGCATCATCCTTGGAAACATTTCTAAGATAGAACTGCGTGCTTGTGTGTTCAGTCATGTCTGACCCTTTGGGACCATAGCCCACCAGGCTCCTCTATCCATGGAATTTTCCAGACAAGAATACTGGAGTGGGTTGCATTTCCTATTCCAAGGGATCTTACCGACCCAGGGATCTAACCTGTGTCTCCTGCATTGCAGATTCTTTACCACTGTGCCACCTGGGAAGCCCCAGAACATGGCATGTTGGCATAAAAATAATAAGTGGAAATTTTCTGGTGATTACTTGGAATTCAAGGCATAGAAGAAAAAATTTGAAGGCAAAAAGAAAATAATTTCTCAGTTTCAATGACTCCCATCTGGTTAATATTTACTCTCTCAGAAAAAAGAAGTCCTAGGAGTGTCTCTAACACAACGGGCAACTTTCTCAGCCTAACTGACATTATTATTGTTATTTTAACATTTAAACATTTAACATGGTGCCAACAATACTTTGTTTTGTTGTTTGTTGTTCACTCGCCATGTCCAACTCTTCGCAACCCCATGGACTGCAGCATGCCAGGCTTCCCTGTCCTTCACCATCTCCCGGAGTTTGCCCAAGTTCACGTCCACTGAATCAGTAACGCCATCCAACCATCTCATCCTCTGTCACCCTCTTCTCCTTCTGCCTTCAATCTTTCCCAGCATCAGGGTCTTTTCCAATGAGTCAGTTCTTTGCATCAGATCTGCTTCAGATTCAGCATTAATTCTTCCAATGAGTCTTCAGGGTTGATTTCCTTTAAGATTGACTAGTTTGATCTCCCTGGACTATCTCCAGAGTCTTCTCCAGCACCACAGTTTGAAAGCATCAATTCTTCGGCACTCTAGAACAATAATCCAGCTTCTGGGCTGTAGGTTTACCACTTTAACGAACTGAGTATAAAGATTTTTTTTTAAATATTTATTTATTTACTTGGCTGCGTCAGGTCTTCTTTCCCATGGCATGTGAGATCTTAGGTCCACAACCAGGGCGCCACTTGCACTGGAAGGGCAGGGTCTTGACCACTGAACCACCAGGAAAGTCTCTAGGAGGGGGACTCAGAATGAGACTGATGATTTAACTTTCAAGTAGCTATTTTTTAAAACGCCCTGAAGGCTTGTTTAAAGGAAAGGCAAAAAAGAGGGAAAGGGCCAAAGAAGATTGGAGGGCAAACTAGAACTTTGAGAAGAGGGGAGGCGCTGAGCAGTGAGAGCTAAATGGTTGAACAAAGAAGGTCTAATAGTTTGGCGGCTACCAATAAAGAAGACTGAAGAAAATGGCATAGTGAAACAATAGTAATTGTTACAGAAAAGTTTTGAAATAAAAGAAAAATAGGGAGCAGTAGTTAGCCCAAAGAGAAATTTAAAGTTAGGGTGAGAAATTAAGCTATGAAAGACGAAATTTTCATCCCGGAGAAGGAGGATGGGACATGTGGGTAAAGAACTTGGCAATGGCCTGGACTATGAGGTTAGAAGGAAGCAGAAAGCTGAATGGATTTCAAGATGAATTTTTTAATGAAGTACATGCTACTCCTTCCTGGAGTGCCAGCTCATAGGTAAAAATAACACAGACTCACAGAAGGATTGCACTCTTCCCAAGAATGGCATTTGTCAAGGAGTCTGTGTACTGTTAGGCACATTTAATGTAGCACCTAGAACACGCAGAGCTTTTTAAAGCACTGGCTGGAAAGAGAGCTAAACTCAACTGGCAGAGCATAGCTTTTTTAAACTTCCCCAACGGAGATTTATTAGGTTGAATATCTTGCTAACCTTACAATGAATGGTAGTGTTGTTTCCAGCGCACAAAGTTAGCAACAGTTCATATTTTAAATTGTTTCAAATTATATTAATAGGCCCCCAAGGCCTAATAACATAGCCTGCAGTAGCAGGAGGTTGAGTGAACCAAGGGAACAAAATAACAGTTGAAAACTACTCTAAATCCCTCATCTCTTTACATGTCCCAATTATTTGGCAATGAAGACTAAAGGAAAATAGGAAGCAATCTCCATTATCAGACAGCATTTTACCCTATTTCTGAAACTCTTACCTGTCACATATCCTTAGATGTCGGTACTGTGAGCTATTTGTCAAAATGCAGATCTTCGAAAAGCCAGGCATTTCTAGTCTGAATGGTCGTCACACTGGGCTATCTGTCTTCCCTGCGGCAGCCCAGAGTTGAAGGGCCAGCTCCCTCGTGCCCATCAGGAATACTGCACCCAGTATCTTCTGAGGGGCCTTCCTAATGCCAGCTGCAAGCCATCAGTGCTGCCAGGAAATGCCCTACTGGGATTCCACCAAAATGGGAATGTTCCGTGTGATGGTTTTTTGCATATATGCTGACTTCAATGAGTTCCTTATATTAAGTAGTCATCACATTTTCAAATCAAACAGATTTTATTTCCATAATGAAGGTTTGTGTTTCATGTGCTGAACAGTGAAGTTTAAGTAACTTAAATCTCTCCCCCTGGATAGTCTAATGGGAACATTGGTAAATTGTCAAATTTCTGGTATTTATTTTAAAGGCAGGAGGAGTAATGTTGGTAACAATGCCACAAAAAAACTGAAAAACTGTTTGAGCAGAACATAACTCAGTATTACATGAGTTATAATTAGTATCTGATATACCACATATATGTTAACATCACTGTGTGTGTGCGTGTCAAGTAGCTTCAGTCATGTCTGACTCTGTGCAACCCTATGAACTGCAGCCCGCCAGGCTTTTCTGTCTATGGGATTTTCCAGGCAAGAAAATTGGAGTGGATTGCCATGCCCTCCTCCAGGGGATCTTCCAGATCCAAGGAGAGAAACTGCATCTCTTATGTCTCCTGTATCGGCAGGAGAGTTCTTTACCACTAACACCTGGGAAGCCCAAGATACTGGAGTGGGTTGCCATGCCTTCCTCGAGGGGAATCTGTACCCACATTAAATGTAAAAACACAACTACATGAAGTATGTTAACATTGAATAAGACATCCTTTCCCTTAGCAGGAACATGCATCCTAAATTCTGACTTTCCAAAACAGTCCTAAATTGACACTACAGTACAAGTCTAGAATTCTGAAAAGCTACTACAAGTAACAGCAAGGATTTTACTACTAAATAAGTTGTCATAATTGTGTATTCACTGAAATACTGAGAAGTTAATAACAGTGAGGATTTTTTAAATCATTAAAAAGTGAAGTGAAGTAACTCAGTCGTGTCCGACTCTTCGCAACCCCACGGGCTGCAGCCCACCAGGCTCCTCGGTCCATGGGATTTTCCAGGCATGAATACTGGAGTGGGTTGCCATTTCCTTCTCCAGGGGATCTTCCTGACCCAGGAATCGAAGCCAGGTCTCCCGCATTGTAGGCAGACGCTTTATGGTCTGAGCTACCGAAGTATCTAAAATTTAAGCAAAAACCAAACTATTTATCACACTGTCTACAAGGCCCTCTTTTGATCTTATGACAACATTGTGTTTAAGCAAATGGAGATGTCTCCTAATTCACTGCCAAAGAGACCCAAAAGAATCTCCAGACATCAGAAATAGTTTAAGATAGACATATTTGCATAAATATCTTTTTAGAAAAATAACAGACCATGGAAAACTCCATCCAAAAAATCACAAGGAATAAGATCTATGAGATGAGAAAATGAAGGCAAAATGACGGGGGGGGGGGGGGGGGTTAAATTTTAATTGATAATAACTTCACTCTAAAAATAATTATCCCTTCCTATTTAGAAGTCTGTTTGAGATCCTGGGTCATAGATTTCTTTAGACAGCATACTGGCATTCTCTGAAACAAAGTCAAAGAAAGCTCTAATAAGTCAAATGTACTTTTCTGAGTAGAAGATAGCACAAAATAAAGAGTTCCATGTAGGAAAGACAAAAACTAACATACAGAAGCAGAATCTTTTCCTCTCTGAACAAAATCTCATAGAAATTTTAATACGGAAGACAAGGAGTGGGAGAAACGCCTACTCTGGTTAACTCTGGGTAAAAGGTTCGGAGACGGACAAAACTCGTCAGAACCCTAGGGCTCTGGAGAACAAGTTAGACATTTCTGGGACAGCAAAAAGAGCAATGGACTGAGAACTGGGATCCAGAGCTCAATTCCCAGCTCCATCTCTAAGAAATATTTGGGACTTTGGGCGAATTACTTTACCTTTACAGTCCTCAAGGTCCTCATTGACTAAATGAAAGGTGTAACTGTTAAGTGACTTGCAAACAGAGTTATCAAGACAAGGTCTCACCATGCCAATTTCTAATTAGATCTCTGAGAGACTTTGGTATTGCTTCTTTAAAATTTTCGTTTTACTGTTTTTAATTTCAAAGTTCATCCACATAAAATAAATCAGAATCACTACACAGTTCTCAATCTTGAACTTGAACTCAAGTCATCTAGTTTTATAGTGCTGTATAGTGTAGGACCATATGATAAGCAGGAAGATGTGTTTACCACATGTGAGATAATCTCAGTGAGTAAACTCGTAAGTATTACCTTTCTCACTTAAACAGCAATTTAATACATTAAATCATAGCACCACTGCCCAACTAGGGAAGTCTTGGCATTTTTGTTGCTAATATTTGCACTATTGGTAAAGTCAATATATCCTACCATTAACACTAATAACACTGATAATCAGTAATATTAATACAATTTCCATTCCACTTATACAACAAATAATGGTAGACTAAATGAAATGGAACATGTCACAATTAAGCCAAATTAATTAAACCATAAATCATAGCCAAATGAGGAAGATGCAAATATAGAAACCAAAAATCCAAGTCTGAGAATCTTATAAAAATTTGAATGTTCAAAGGTCACAAAAATAGAAGAAGCACACCAAACAAAGATTGAAAGAAAACCAGTATTGTTAGAACAGAGTAAAGAAGGGAGACCAGACTGAGGAAGGCCTCACAGACCCGTGGTAAAGAAATTGATTTGGAGAACTTTATCCTGAAAGCTACAATTAAAAAGTTTTAAGCAGAGGATAACATAACACCTGAATGTCCCAAAGACATCTTTAACACATAAAAAATTTCATTATCCCTCTTTCTCATTTCCTGATTTCCATAAATGGCACTATCCTTCTTCCAGTTAGGAAATGGTAAAGAGGCTACATTATTTCACATTCCCACCAGTAAAGCAAGAGAAGGTTCTAATTTCTCCACTTCTTCACCAAGACTTATTATAGTCCATCTTTTTAAATCAAAGCCATCCTAATGGATATGAAGTGATATTCCATTGTGGTTTTAATTCTCATTTTCCTAATGACTAGTAATATTGAGCACCTTTTTAGTGTGTTTATTGGCTAGCTGTACACCTTTGTTCATTATTTATTTAGCAATTATTAATTATCAATATTAACTACTAACAAACCAAACCAAAAACATTTCTGCTTTAGATTTAGGGGGAACTTTATTATTTATAAAAAAGGTAAATGGATAAAGCAAATATAAAAAACTGAAATGATAATAAGCTACCAACTGAGCAAAACAACAACAGGAAATAGAACTAAGAACTAGAGTGACAGCTACTGGGCAACCACAACAGCTACTAAAGGGGATGATTAGTCCAAACTTTCATTCCAGCTGATTCATTCATTAACTTAAGTACACATGTGAGATCCTAGCTACTACTTCTAAAAGGGAATAAAAGGACTGAGGTGTTCACAAAATCAAATCTATAAAATAAGACATTAAAAACAAATCAATACATTCTTTCCTCCTTAGTTCTCAAAGCTATAGCACCCTTGGGAAATGACCAAACATTTCCAGATCAGCAGATATGCAAAGAATTTTAGTAGTCTACAAGCAACACTCACAGGGAAACTTCTAATGTATAAGACAGGCACAAACTGTTAGACTTTTCAAAGAATAGATATAGGAAGTTCTGGCCCTCACCTCCCCAAATCTCTGCTTTTTTAACGAAAAAAGGATAAAGAAAAGTGAGGGTTTCTTTGTCCTCTGGTTCCTCCAAAGTAGGTCAGGTCTGTGCATAATTATTGGCTTTCGCATTCCTTCAGAACAGGAAGAGAAGTCAATGCATGGAGATTGTTAAAACTGCACACTCAGGCTTGATGTAGAGGCAAAAGAGTCCCTCTGTTGCTCACCAAAAAAATAAAGAACAGTCACTTGCTTTTAAAAAATAACAAGCCAATTTTAAGGCAGGTAGGATAAGAGGCCCAATTTCTCATTCTAAGGCTACAACCAACTGAAATTGAACTTGTGGATAAATCCTCCTTGTTTCATCTTTTTCTAGTTATGTTCCCTATTGGGCAAGATTAACATGAGGAAACTTTGAAAAATAAATTCAAAATGTGTTTACTGGGGGATTTTATATGCAAGAACACCTACCAATTATCAATGAAGAACTAGCACTTAAAAAAATAAATAAATAAAAAATAAAAAATAAAAAAAAAAGAACTAGCACTTGCATTACCAAATATCTCTTAGAAAAATAACCATTCTGGGGTTCTTTTTAACAATATACTCATTTAACTACCTTTTCTGATCCTTATAATGTATTTACAATATTCCTCTGTGAAGACGCATGCAATGATACCTAATTAACATTGTGCTAAATAGTCATCCTTTGACAAATATACCATGTTTATTTACTACTTTACAGTTGCTGGGTGTTTGGGCTACTTACACTTTTAGCGATTATGAACAGTACTTTAAATACTCATACTTAAATGTGAAAGTTCACTAGGGTATACATTTAGGAACCATTATGTAAAGCCAAATTGTTTTCCAAAATGGTCACACCCAACAGTGGGACTGTTCCCACTGCTTCATATCGTCACCAATAATTCTTATTTCTCATTTTTCCTAGTCTGGTAGTAGGGAGCAAAGAGTTCCTCTTTGTTTTAATTTGCATTTCCTTGATTATTGAAAATGTTGAGGATCTTTTCATATGTTCACCGATCATTTATTTCTGCTTCTGTGAAATAAACTTGTTCATGACTTTCCTATTTCCTTTTTTTGAAAATATTTGAAAAGTTCTTTAATACTCTGGATCAACTTTGTCATTACATCTTCTCTCAAGTTGTGGCTTATTTTTGCACTCTTTATGGTGTCTTTTTTTCAGTAAAATTTTTATTGAACTATATAACAGGTATACAGAAATGTCTCCAAATTACAAGTATAACCCACACAGGAAAAAGCAACTTGGCCCTTTTGGCTCTCTGAGCAGCACCAAAGCTGTCAGCAAGAACAAGCACCTTACAAAAGGTGGCAAAATGGAGTCAAGAAAAAAGTGGTTGATCCATTATCTAAGAAAGACTGGTATGATGTAAAAGCAGCATGTTCAATATAAGATAAACTAGAAAAACACTAGTTACAAGGAATTCAAAGAACAAAAATCACATCTGATGGCCTCAAAGGTAGTGTTTTTGAAGAGAACCTTACTGATCTGCAGAAGGATGAAGCTAACAATTAGCAAAGTCAAGCTAATTAATGAGGATTTTCAAGGCAAAAACTGTCTAATTTCCATAAAATGGATCTTACCTAAAAAAAATGTAATGCCATTACCTTACAAAATGTCATGCCATGGTCAAAATGGCAGACCATGACTGAAGCTGGAGTTGATGACAGGACTACAGATGGTTACTTGCTTCATCTATTCTGTGCTGGTTTTAGTTAAAAACACAAGAATTTTGATTCAGAAGACCTCTCACACTCAGCATCAACAGGTCCACCAAATTTGGAAGATGATGGTGGAAACCATGACCCGAGAGGTACAGAAAAATGTACTTAAGGCTTCTCACAAGGCTGGTGAGCTAGCATTGGCTGACAGCTTAGGCCTCAGTCCATCTCCACATGGGTCCCTCCATGGATTGCATGGGTTTCTTCACAGCAGGGTGAGGGGTTGCAAGAATACGCATCCCAAGACAGAAAGGAAAAAATGTGTGGCATTTCTATGACTTAGCCTCAGAATTTACATAGCCCCACAGTAGCACTTCTGTTGCATATTTTGTTGACTGACATTTGGTCAAAGCAGTCAGAAAGACCTGGCTAGGTTTAGTGGAATGAGGCAGACACTACTTCCGCACGGCAGACTATAAAGGTTCTAGAAGGGCACACTGGTCAGGAAATGCTGTGGCAGCCGTCTTTGGAAAATATAAACCTGCTATACCTGACTAACTCACAGTTGCTAGTTTTCTTGTGCAAGCTCACATTCCTTACAACTTAATCCATTAAAATGTTTTTGAGGTCTACAGAGATTTAAATTAGATTCTCCCAAGGCAAGTATTGTATAATTAACGCATGCATATGGAATACAGAAAGATGGTGCTGATGAATCCATTTGCCGGGCAGCAACAGAGATGCAGACAGAAGACAGACTTGTGGACACAGCGGGGAAAGAAGAGGGCGGGGCAAACCGAGAGAACAGCATGTAGACAAACACATCACCATACGTAAAACAGAGAGCAAGCGGGAGAAAACTTTGATTTTCCCAGACACAGAGACTCACAGCCAACTAGGAGTGCTACCAACAAGGTTACCAGTTGAGAGATTTTCAGGCCTCACAGACAGTACGAATTCCTGGTTGCAAATCCATGTGAGTGCAAGCTTCGGTTTAGGCGGTTCTTTGGGATACTTTTCCCACTTCTCCATTCAGATCCAAGACATTAACAAGCAAGCCTCTGTACGCAGGTGATTTTCTCTCCTACTCATCCACTGAAAAGCTACCTTTCTGGGGTCTGAGTTTCACACGGTGCTGTCCCAGTATGACCTCCCACTCCGCCTGGGCACTGTTTTTCCCTTTTGTCCCTCCCTTTAGGTCTAATTCTCCAAGAAACCTTCGGCACAAACATCACTGTCAGTCCTCACTCTACACTGTGAAATCAAGCTCTCCAGTCCTGCAGGGGTTTCCATTGTTTTTCTCACATGAGCTCCAATATTTTACATATATTTTTCCTTTAAAATGTTCATTTTAAAATGTTCTGGCCAGAAGGGAATTCTCTCCACATCTAATCTACCAGATGACTGTCAAAGAAATCACTCATCATTCATTTTAAGCTATTTCACTTATTAGAAAATGATAAATAATGTCAGGAATGCATTTCTATTTTTAAAAGACAGCTATGTAAAAATATCTTATTTACTTGGATGGAAATCCTTTGGAAAATGTCTTTAATTAATACACTTCCCATAAAGCAAATCAGAGGGAACTCACACTTATTAGAAGTGGTAACTTATGTCCCAGATTCTTCATATCTTTTAAATTCTTACTGAGGTTTATGCCTCTGTACATTGTTTTTTTATTTTTTCACCACTCTGCAGCATGTAGGATCTTAGTTCCCTGACCAGGGACTGAACCCATGTCCTCTGCATTGGAAGCATGGAGTCTTAATCCCTGGACCACCATGGAATTTCCCCCCACTCCTCCCCACACCATACATATTTTAAATATGGTTTAGAACTGCACTACAACCCAAGGTAAAGGAAAATACTTATTTCAAGAAAAAAACAAATTATTTCTAGAACCAATGTCTTAAAGTTTAAAAAAAAAGATGAGGTCAATGTCTTGTAGAAAGAGGCAAATTCAAGTCCTCTCTGGCAAAATGAATTAACCAAATTTATTATTCACATACATTTTTGCAACATATTTTTAAGACTAAAAGAAGCAGCTGTTCATGAAACAAAGGAGATGTAAGCCACTGGAATAAAGCCTTAGCATGTTAGATCGCCCTACCATGCTGAAAGCAATGGCTACAAATTACCATATTCCTCCCAAAGACGACAGCCAAACGCTTGTATCCCAGAGGAGAGATGGCCATTACAGCCCTTAGTCGGCATTGGCAGGAGGCTTAACAGCTAACCGCTGAACAGACCACTTATTGTTCTTCATCTTGTGCAATATGACCTTTCCAGCTCAGCCTGCTAAACATCACAGTGGTCCACAAGGAGAAAATCCACATGGAAGCAAATTCCGAAATGCAATTTACCCTATAGGCAGCATGCTTCTCCAAATTCTCTGTCCCACTTTGCTCTACTTCCCTCTGGGTCATAACAGAATTTGGCAAATGTTAGAATTTGCTATGTATAAACTCTGGAGCCCAGATTAGAAAACTCAGCAAAGTATGCATTTGGCACCAGCAAAAATGGGTTGCTCTGTGGACCGCTTCGGATTTGCTAACTTAGGATAGCTACAGTTTCAAAAATGTGTCTACAACTGTTGAAATCAAAAAGAATCACACAAGAGGCACGTGTCACACACATCCCAACACAGGCTTACAAGTCTTCTGAGATCATCCTATCCATACCAACAAAAATACCAAGGCCATTACACAATCTGTGGTTTCTTCTCATAGTTGAAGAAATTAATAGCTTTGAATGCAAAACTCAGATAGCTTTACTCTGAGATATTCTCTCAGTCTTGGAGCTCTGTGTATAGAATCCCACATTACCAGTTACCAGACTCCCCAGTAGAGGTCTACAAAAGGTTCTTTTCATTCACTAGCAATCTTTCTTCACAGCAAAACTTCAAAAATGTCTTTTGGAAGAGTTTTCCACTTACAAAAAGAGTCTCCAACAAACCCCTATTGTATAGTAGTTTGTGCTTACCAAGTTGACAAAATCCATCTACACTATATTTTGTCTCATAATTCATTGATAGTTCTCTTCCTTACATTAAAATTAAAGTTAGCATCCTAATAAGGTGAAGAGTATGCAGGATACACTAAGCATATGACATACCAAGTTCAAAAGGATTGAACTTGGATACTCAGCCTGAATTATAAGTAATCTGACATACTGATTTGGGGAGCAAGACTACATTCTAAAGTTTTAGGCAATGTAAATCTAATCCATAACACAGTAATGAATTTTCCCATCTGAGTATTAAGGGCATTCATATAAATGAATTACAGTCTAGAAATTAATTAATTGATCATATTAGAAGAATTAATAAGAGCCTGCTGGTCCATCTGCACATGAAAATGCTAGTCAGTAGACATTTGGTTATAACCTAATCTGTTTTGATTTGTTTTACCATCAAATTATTTTGGCCTCTATTTGTTCACCTTCATCTTTGGAAGTCCCTTCATACACATCACATAAAAATGAACAAGTAAACTTGCACATGTGATTTTAAGGGGCTATCTTTTTCAGAAATTTTGCATTTATTTAGAGCAATAATGTAAATGCATAGAGACACTGTTGTTCAAAAAAATAATATTTTTTAATCCAATCCCTTAATACAAAGAAATCAGTGCAACTAATAACTATTCAGTGAATAGTGTAACTGCAAATAAAAAGGTCCTCATTTACTGCTACATAGCCTGGGTTGGGAAGATCCCCTGGAGAGGAAATGGCAATCCACTCCAGTATTCTTGCCTGGGAAATCCCATGGACAGAGGAGCCTCGTGGGCTACAATCCTTGGGGTCACAAAAGAGTCAGACACAACTGAGTGACTAAACAGCAGCAACAACAAGAAGAAGCCAAAGGACTTGCTAGCATTAACCTCAATCTAATATTTCAGACACAGGGATTAGGAAGAAAACGAGTTTATAGCTTCAGATACCACTGTCAACCAGGTCTGGGGTTCTACAGGGCCATGGCAGCTCACTTCACTGAGTGAAGCAATCCACCATTTTGGTGGGTAAGAAAAAGCATTGACCTATTTATTATATTTTGGATATACATTTTTTTTCTTCCTCCTTTTTCTAGAGAACAAATATTTAGTTACTCTAAACTTCCAGCTTTTGACATCAAGGAGACATTCTCAATGTTACTAATGGTGCAGAAAGAAGAAAAGAGCCTGGTTCTGAGGCAGGAGACAGCAACTGGAATCTCAGCTCTACTACTTATTTCTTATCTGTAACAACCACTTGAATAAAGTTGCTATGAAAGTGGAAAGGTAAATTGCATAGAACAGTAATTGGTATAGAAGAGATCACTGATATGGTTGAGGTAACTATTATTGTTGTTATTAGTACCAACACTATTACTATTATTCTACTTACCCCTGATTAAGTCCTTACCCTATTTTCCAGCAATTCCAAACTTCCATCACTTTCTTTAAATCCTCTAGCCAAACTCAAATTCCTAACTTTCAACAAATGACTCACTTTTGTGCTTGATAGAGAAAACAGACACTAAGAATTCCTTCAATTTCTTTTATGTCCCTAGACATTCTCATGCACCCAAACTTGCCTTTTCTTTTTCATTCTAGAAGAAGCAGGTTTTTCCTCTAACCTCAGGCTAGTAATAAGTGCCCAGTAATTGCCAGTCACTATCATCCTCTCTTCCTCAATAATAGGAATAGGAATGTCCAAACTCCACATTACAGAGATCGGTTGATGCTCCAATTTTAGGATTAGCAACTACCAACACTCACGTGATTATGGAGAATGGCTACTGATTTTACAGGAATTGATTACTCTCTTCTTCATCCTCAAAGTCCATTTAGCTGACATAATGGAGATCAAGTTCTCATAATAACTACTGGTTCAAACTCACAGAAATAGGAAGTAGAATGGTGGTTGCCAGGGGCTGAGGGGAAGGGGAAATAGGGAATTTTTTAATGGGTAAAGAGTTTCGATTTTGCAAGATAAAGTTTTGGAGTCTGTTTGCACAACGATATGAATATACTCAACAGTACTTAACTGTATACTGAAAAACAGGTAAAATGATGTTTTATGTTATGTGCTAATTTTACCACCACAACTTATATATATACATTGGAGAAGGAAATGGCAATCGACTCCAGTATTCTTGCCTGGAGAATTCCAAGGACAGAAAAGCCTGGCAAACTATAGTCCATGGGGTCACAAAGAGTCAGACACGAGTGAGAAACTAACACTACACTACTGTATATATACATACAGATTGGTTCCAGCTCAGGGCCACCCCACTAGGACCTCTGACAACCACTGCCTTGAATTCATTTTCTGGACCCCTATTCAAATTAGGGTGAAGGTTCATTTAGCCATTTCAGTTTGTTCAAGTAAATTTCTGGCCAACATCTAGATAGAAACTTATATAACCTGTGTTTTTATGAAAAATAAAAAAGATGGCATGTACGGATGTATGAGTTGGAGCATCAAGACAACTAGCACCAAAGAATTGATGCTTTTGAACTGTGGTGCTGGAGAAGACTCTTGAGGGTCCCTTGGACAGCAAGGAGATCAAATCAGTCAATCCTAAACGAAATCAACTCTGAATACTCATTTGAAAGACTGATGCTAAAGCTGAAGCTCCAATACTCTGGCCACCTGATGCAGAGCTGACTGACCCTGATGCTGGGAAAGACTGAAGGCAAAACGAGAAAAGGGCGGCAGAGGATGAGATGATCAGATAACATCACTGACTCAATGGACATGAATTTGAGCAAATTTTGGGAAATAGTGAAGGACAGGGAAGCCTGGAGTGCTGCAGTCCATGGGATCACAAACAGTCAGACAGGACTCAGCGACTGACTAAACAACAAAAAACATGGCATGTTGTTGAGGTATTTTTTTTTGTGAGGGGAGGGTCAGGATTGGATTCATGGAGATAACAAGTACAGCATCTGCATCCTCCACCCAGCAGAAATAAGTATTAAAATAATTCTCCAAGGACACTATTCATACTCCCAGTGGAATGATCTAACGTCAATGTATAGGATGCTTGGGACAGAGATATGGAAGAGAACAAACCTGTGGTAGAAAGCTCTCTGAACATACCCTGCTTCAGTGAAACTCATCAAACGCTGACTCATGTTGTAGGAAAAAATCTGACTTGAGATGCAAATATTTATAAAAACTATGGTTTAAAAGACCATCTATTTTTAGGGGGAAAATATGCAGTAAATCTAATAGCAACAAACTAAAATACAGGGTGAAAAGATAATAGTAAACCATTTCAACCAGGATAAGAAACTGTACTTTTGAGGGTTATTTTTAAAATGTAAAGTATTTGCTCTTTACCTCAAGATGTTCAAGAACCATTATATAGAGAACAGAGAGTGTTAAACATGTGCAAACACATACGAACAAAGCTAGGTTTGGCTGTAGTCACAGAACCTACCTGTAGTTTCGGTGGTACAACTCCCACTCACCTCATGAAGTAAGGGACATTCTCTCAACACAGAGCCATACAAAGTTAACACTAGAGAGGTCTTTGGAGATAACATTATTCTAACACACACCCCTTGTTTCACAGATGCAGAAACTGAAGCACTGAAAAGATAAGTGAAATCTAAGTACAAAAGAAATTAGGAGATCCCAGCATTCAGTAACTTTCTAATATACCAACCTCAATCTATAAAAAGATGTGATGGTGGTAACAATCTTTAAAAGAACGATTCACAATAGCCACAAATCATCACAAGCCCTGGGGACAAAATTACAAAACTGTGTGAAAATTTTATGGAGAAAACTGCAAACGTTAGTAAAGGACCTAAAAGAAGATACACACTATGTCCGTAGGCCTCAGTGCCTAATTTTGAAAAGACCTCAGTTCTCCCCCTTGCCCCTAAATAAGCCACACTGTAGTCTCCCTTCCAAATAAAACTACAGTAAACAAAAGAATGTTCTTCTATGTTGTGGTGATAATGCCAAGGGCACAGAGGGGAAAAAAATATGAGGATAAGCCAGGAAAATAAGTCATTTTACCCAAGCAGTTTGAACTTTAAACGCAAGTTTCTAGTCTATGACGCCTAGACAGCGGCACCCCTCCTTCCACACGCATTATTTCTGCAAGTTCAAAGGTCCCTCAGATGATCTGTGTTGTCTTGCAATTCTCTACATTTGTTTTTAAAATCAGTAAAGGTTTTTATTTTTTTTTTCCGGAGTTCACACTCTCCGTAAAGGTTTTTAAAATGGTAAAGTGAACTTTGGAAACAACCTGGGCAGGCCAGTAACTATTTAACATTGTAACTTCACAGCTCACCACATACTTAAAGTCTGCACAGACCTGCATTTGAGCATTCTGCCAGAGTGCTTCTTGAAAACACCACCAATACAAACTATCCTTCTAAGCCCCTGAAGATCAAGAATAACAAGATCAGCGCAGTACTGCCCCCCACCCCCACCCCCAGAACCAGGACCAAAAAGATACAGATTATAAAATCCTAATAAAAGTTACAAACTAAAAGAAAGGCAACTCAAGTTATCTTCAGTTAGTAGTCTAAAGATAAAGAAGGGAGTACTGAGAAAATTAAAATGAAAATGAAATCTGACCCTGTGGAATTAACTTTAGATTACTGTGGGTTTCCAACTAAAAATTCCATGTGGAGATTTTGACATATAAAGAAAGAAGAGTCAGGACCATTAACAACTAAATCTTTAACCTAAGCAAGATAGTATCTGACAGTTTAACTCAAAAGGTAACTAAAAAAACACACAAAGGGCTTAAGGTTTAAACCTTACTGCAAACTGGGAAGTAAGCAATTGAAACTTCTAATAATTTCCAAGTTTCTTTAATATTTTATTACATCAGATTCAAAGATGCTGAAATTTAAATTTCAGTTTGAAGACAGGACAAAGGTTTTTTTCCCCCCTCACTCAGAAAAAAAGAAAAAAAGGAAACAGTAGACATTCTCTGAGAAGGCAGTTAAGTCTGCATTTTAACGGTGCAGTCATGTAAAGAAAAGTCTGTGGTTGGATGCTTGGCAAGCAATACAACAGTGTTTACTATTAACAATATCGATCACTGTAGGGCTCTGGACTAGCCAAGGAACAACTCATCTGCACCGAATCTACGAGTCAGAGGGGAGAACTTCCCTGAGTAAAAAACCACTATAGAGGCCAAGTGTCTAGACTTGAGAAAGGGGAAACTTGCCAATATCAGAGAGCTTCCCCTAATCAAAGAATGAACACTTTTCCCTCTTTGAGAGAGAACTGGAGAAAATGCTATGAATGAGACCCAACGGTCTGAAAGCTAACCAACGTTGGGTATGTCCTCTATATATGAATGAGTAGAGCAACAAGTCTAAAACTCACTGGCCTTCAGAATACAGATTTGAATATTTCAGTATAACAGGACAGATTATTTTATTAAAACAAATATTTAAAAGTACATTTTAAAAAAACCATTATTTCTCTAGTTTCTTCAAGAACATAGGCAAAAAGCCCAGTGAACTATATCCCTAGAATCAAATAGGAATAATCTCTTTGACAGGCTCCCAATTCTTGAGCCTTATTTTTCCTTAAGGCTCTCTCTCTCTCTGCTTAGGTTGCTATTCAATCACTCCTTCCAGACCCAGATATTTCCAGTCAGACTGTAACAGCTTCCATGTCTGTATCTCCAGGCTTCACATTTCCAACCATCACCCCCTGGATATCACTCTCATGTTCTCCATCATAATGTAAAGTTCAGTCCATCCATAATTAAACTGATCACATTTTTTCTTCCCCTGTCAAACCGCCTCTTCTGCTCTGAATTCCCTTGTCACCTAAAAGCATTGTTTGGATAAAGCAATATTTAATCTACTTACCAAAAGTCTCCTGTTTCACCTCCCCAAACCTTTAATCCCTCACATTCCAAAAATGACAGAAAAAGTGTTTCTATCATGAAAACAGTATCACAAAATAATCACTACTATTTAACAGGTAAGACTTCTGTGTGAAGTACTAGGCTTTATATATATTATCTCATTCAATCTAATCCTCAAACTAGTTTACTGAGGTAGGCATTACTATGCTTGTTTTACCAATGAATTATCCAAAGCCAGAGAAATAGCTAATAAGTGGAAGACTAGGAGTTCAATATCAGATACTAACTTAATCACTATATAAAACTATATATAGATTTTAAATTGAGGTAAGGGGGGAAACCAAGTATAATTTGATCACCCAAATAACTAATTCATCACTTACCATACAGTTTCAGTCATGAAGTACATATAATTTTATATTATTAGAGATGTACTCTCAAAACATGAATCTAATCTAAAAGACCAAATAAAAAATTGTATTTTGGTGATTGCTTATTGCTTAAATGATAAAGTCAAATAGTAATTAACAATCTGCCTCCAACCTGAGTTTCAATTATATCATCCAATATTCTCAGCTACTTACTGCCTGCTTCCGCACTCCCCATACTTTTTGGCACTAAACAACGTACACAGTAATTCTCATTCAATCTCCTAAGACCGGGTCTGTGATCAGTTTTTAATGTGTTAGAGCCTGACTTCTTCAGGCAAAATTAATTCCTCTCTCTCCTTGCTGCTAGAGCAGATTTGTCATTTCTAACTTATAGCACACACATCTATGTACCTATCCACTCATACACACACATCATCAAGTTATTATAGGTCCCAAAATAGGGAGTCATCTTATCTTTTCACATATTTAGACACACATACAGAAACTTCATTTATTTTGCACCTATAGGGAGAGGCATTTGTGTAGTAATTTTTACTATTTCTTCCTTTCTTATCCACTCCTTACCTACATACAATCCATACACTCATGTTTTTTAGTTAAATTACATTGAGGCCAAGGTGAAATATTTCCAAATATAAAAGTAAGTGATAGGGCAACTACCACTACAGCTAGGATCACCCATGTAGCACCTAATACATATTAACTGTACAAATTGTTCTGTTTGTATTTAAAGAAGTAGGGATCTTCATTGTATGTTAGGTAGAAGAAATGGCCACTTCTGCCCAGGACACTGCAGTAACAGGGTCAAGGAATTGGGATTCAATAAGTATCACTAAAAGACCAAATGGGAACAATAGATTTTTAGATCTTTACTTCCTTTCTCTTCCCAACAGTAACAGAAATGCTCTTCATAGACACAAATTGATTAAAAACAACCGAATATCTTATAGTAACCAAACTATGCACACTATTTTCACATTATTTTCCCTCCACAAGACCTTGCATTACTAAAATATTTTCATCATAAAATGTCTAGTTTAACTGGAAAACATTTACATTTCTTTATTACTGTTTAACAACACCACAAAGAAGACACTATAGACAAAAGAATAAATGTTGCCTTTTTATGGCAGAAACCCTGAAACCCAAAAACACAGGTTACTTAGCTTCTATAAGCAATTTCTTTTCTCTCTCTATCCTTCTAGTATATTCTGAGAAGCATCAGGAATGGAGACTTAAGAAAACATATATATTCTTCCACTGCAGACCTGAAGCAATGAGGCGGGGGTTAAAAACCAAGTGATGGGGGCGATGGGGAGAGAACAGAGGGGTGTAAGACATCAGCAGGGTGCTAGGGAGGCCAGGCTGCCAAAGAAACCAAACAGTACAGAATAAGAGGGGAAAACCTTTAGTGGGAAAACCTCTGAAATGCTTTTACAGGGGCTCAAACCGTTGTCCTAAAAGATGTGCTGCAGAGACCAACTGCCATGAAGGACAAAGGGGCCTAGAGAAAGCACACCAAACGCCAAGCAACGGCCTCTTATCAATTACGCAGCAACATCAACAAGAGGGACTGTGGATGAACTCGGAATCCGCCATGACTCTTTCAGCTACTGAATCCCAAAATGTGTGTGTTATTTTTTTGAAAGAGCTTCTGTCAGCTTAGCATTTAATTAAGTATAAACGGTATATTTAAACAGATATAAAAACCATTACTGTTCATATAATCTGAGCCAGGTAAAGAAACTCAGCAAACCAGAGACACTTGTAAAATTCACTAGCCTTCCCTCTTCTTTAAAGTCCAATCTACAGTTGTTTTGACTTGTCACAGTTTAGAAGGAAAAAAGTGAAATTACAAAGTATTATTTACCAGCCACCAGTGGTTTACTGGTTTTGAAAGAGTCTTAAATGTGTGAACCTACTTGAAATCTTCAAGCCAAACCTTTGTTCTAAGGCCACTAAATTGTGTTGTAGTTAAGGAGATATGGAATTAATAAGGGGAAAAAATTACACAGAAGAAAAGAATGTTCAGTTTCTTTTCTCTGGAAAACATAACATTTTAGAGCACGGTGGTTAAGATCATGGTTGCTGAAGCCAGACTGACTGCTCCACTCCTTATTAGTTTTGTGACCTTAAGAAAGCTTCCTGCCCTTCCTGTGCCCAGTTTTCTCACCTGTTAAGGTAAAGAGAGTAATAATATCTAACTCACAGGATAGCTGTGACGTTTAAGTGTAATACTGATCAAAGCACTTAGGACAAACAGTGGTTGGTAAAGATTCAATAAATGACCACAAATTCCTTTGAGCTTATCTAATTAAGCTCCTCATCTTGATCATGGTAATATATACTGGAAACCTGTAATATCACTGTGAGACTACACTTCCTAAAACTCTCCTTTCACAGTGCCTCAGGAACTGTCTTTACTCACAGACTCCAACTACGAATCTGGCTTTCAATACCCTCTGACACCTGTCCCCACTTCTCCTCCAATTACTCCCCCAAACAATCAGTTTTAGTCCGGCTACTCTTCACTCGGCTTCATACAGAAGACACCTTTTTGCTTCTGCCTTTGCAGCAACTATAGTCTTTTTAAAAGATCTACTTTCCAGGCACCTCTTACCACTACTTTCTACTTGTACAAATATTAACCTTTTTTTTTTTTTGCAAAGCTCTTTAAATGACCAGCTAGAGAAAGGTGCTGAATTCTCATTTCTGCTTCTGAAAATATTAACTGCTAATACCCTTCCAGAACACAGTTCAAATTCTTTGAGAAGACTCCAGTACTTTGACCTCTGAGTGATCATTCCTAATCCTCTCAACAACCTAGCTCCTGAGAATAAACTGACTGCTCGCTACTTGTATCTGGTCAGTTCCAACTACGCCAGGTAACAATCTTAAGGGCAGGGACTAGGTCTTCCCTTAAACGTCATCCACAGGATCCAGCAAAATGCTGTGCGCCTGATACATCTTTCACTCACTTGTTTTTAAATTGAAAATAAGAAACAAAATCTTGTTCAATAAACAGTAATCTCCTAATTCCACAGTATAGCTTAACTCTAAGAAAATGGAAAATATTCTCTTAAAAACATTTAGGATCAGAAAAATATCAATTTATATATAAAACTTGCCCAAACCCAGTGGCATGAGAAGAGGCAGATTCAATGGGATGAAAATAATGGCATTTCTCTCTCCTTGATGTAAAAAAAAAAGCCTCAGAGATCTATTTCACTATTCTTAAGTTGCTAATGGAAGCGTGCAAATCCATATTCTCTAATCAGTACCACATTCATTCACAGCTACATCACGGATGACCGTTTCACTTTAATTCACTATCAGAATGAAATCCAAGATCTATCCTAATGCAAGCAATCTTACTTCTCCCTGAAGTTAACAACCTGAGGAAACAAGACGCAGAGGAACCACTGGCCACTATTACTACATTACTTCTCCTGAGACGTCTTCGCTGCTAGTATCCTTTCGTTTTGTCATGCACTCGACCCCTTGGCATCTTGTCTGGGATTGACATAAATCCACGCAAACAAGGAGATGCACTGAGCAAAACACTGGTGATATACTCATCTGGATCTAATGGAGCAGGCAGTTTACTAGATAAGCAAACCAGATCCAGGCAAAGAAGACCCTAACCAGCAGACTTTCTCATACTTACATCAATAATTCATTCAACAAACACACAAGGCACTCAATGCATATTGACTTCAATGTACTATATACTATACGTAAGGCACTGTGCTCAGTACTATCGGATGAAAAGTACTTAAATCACAGACCCACTCTATACTGGCTCAAATTTTTAATAAAAGGCATATGACATATATTACTAAAAAAGCAAGTATGTCATTTATTAATTTATAGTTCACTTTGATTCAGAAAATGTTTAAGATAGCGTACATAAATTCACATTGGATAAAACATAAAATGATGAATGGGAAAAAGGAGAAAATGAGATTAGAAAGACAAAATAAAGAAAAAGTAAGAAGTCGGTACCTAAAATGAGAACATTACGACGTTTAACATTTTTCCAGAGTCGGGCAAATGTACAATGTAAAGAAAATAGAATACTGTGATTCTGAAGGAGCAACAGACCTCATCCAGCCAGGTCAGTTAGGGAAGGCTGGTACTCAAAACAGCACACAGTGCCACTGCTGACTAAGAATGCTGACTACTTTTTTAAATAACAAAGCAAAATTGTATACTGTTACCCTAAAAAAGTGTTTATACCAGAGGTTTTTCTAGACAACTCCCAAACAGAATTGATCATCTCCCACATGTGCCCTTTAGTAGTTTATGTAACTATTCTTCAAGGTTTTTTCACTTTCTTTGTAATGCCAAAGCTTAGATCAATGTACCGAGTGCATAGTAGGTGCTTAGTGAATGAATTAATTTAACAAACCAATTATATTCACGGTTCCACTAACCTCTGGGGTAAATTAAAAGTTTTTCCCCCTTTTGCAGTTTTAGAAATGCCCAGGAGACACAGAATAGATTAAGACAGTGGTACCTCATTAGCGTTCAGCGGTAGGATCCTAGGAGGGTACTATATATAATAACCCAAAGATGAGCCCAGGGGCTCAAGGGAAGCAAAGTAAAGACTGACAACCATTGTTTGAAACATCTGGGATTCTTCCTCTTATCTAGGATACATTTTGGATGTAAAGAAAAGTGGATGTTTAAAATCTCAATTTCATCATAATGAGAGTCAGGGACTTCAATCATGATCTTCTAGATAAAGAAACAAAATGGCAGAAAGGTATGGAAAAGGTATGGCTTTCATCATTTCCTCAACAAACCTGAGCCTCAGAAAAGCCCCAGCCTGGCACACAGAAGTCTCATAAACTAGGGCTTTGCTCTAGCACAACCCCAAGATCACTAGACTTTTTCAGAAATAGTCACAGAATCACAAACCCGTATGTGTGCAGTTACAAGAAGTTTTTGCTTGATAAATACAGTAAAAAGATAAATTACTGTCCATATAAAAATAGAAATTTAGCCATAATGCCAAAGTAGTCCAAAAACCTGCTTTTAATGAAACCGAAAGTGGACAGCTAGAGAACTAATTTTATCACTGATCCATTTTGAATAAATCAAAGAGAATACTGACAAGCTATATAGACACTACTACCCTCAAGAACAAAGGGATATGAAATCAAGGAACATTTCAAATCAGAATCCAGATTTTTATAACTAACAACAGTTCTTAGCTTTTACTTCAAAAGATTTATGAAAAAAATATATTTTCACAAACATAAGGAAATCAAAATTGTCTGGAGTTTGACCATATAGATAAAAATGTTAGAACGGTCCTGCAACCATAGGTTCAGATGCAAAGTTTAAAATGTCTTGGTGTTTTTTTTTTTTTAATTGGTAGATATAGCTGACTTTTAGGGCTATCACTTCTTTATAGGAAATTGCAATACAAGGACAAGTGTTTGATAATTAAGCCATAGACAGATGTCTGTGTTCCAATTATAGTTCTGAAAAGTATATGTCCACAACTTTTTCTGAAACTGCAACTTCAATTCCTCTAAGATTCTTTAAAATCTGTACTTCTTCTAACCTCAGGGTAGATCAGCAACCACAAATAAATTACAATCCTAACTGCTATCTAGTCAATCCTGATGAACACTTGTTTTTACATCAATTGGAAGTTGAACATATTTGTAGGCTTTATTAGACCAGCAAGAGTATAACCCTGTGAGACAGAGGAGGCAGTTGAATCTCTAAGAAGGTCTTTGAAAAATATATTTTTTTTTTTTTTTGGCTGTGCTGGGTCTTCGTTGCTTTGTGCAGGCTTCCTCTAGTTGTGGTAAATGGGGGCTGCTCTCCAGCTGTGGTGCACAGGCTTCTCACTATGGTGCCTTTTCTTGTGGAGCACAGGTTCTAGGCTTGTGGGCTCGGAATTGGTGGCACATGGGCCCAGCAGTTGTGGCCTGTGGAGTCTTCCTGGACTAGGGATCAAACCCACATCTCCTGCATTGACAGGTGGATTGTTATCCACTGTGTCTCCAGGAAAGTTCCTAAAAAATAGTCTTGATCTGAGGAAGCGATTCAGTAAAATGCTTCAATTTTCCATGATCTAGTAATATGGTTTTAAGTACAAATCATCTTAGCACACTTTGCTTTAAATTAATGTTTTGACAAAAGAATCCCATAAACTGGCCATGGCTAAAGGTACTACTGCTTTATTGACTATGCCAAAGCCTTTGACTGTGTGGATCACAATAAACTGTGGAAAATTCTGAAAGAGATGGGAATACCAGACCACCTGACCTGCCTCTTGAGAAACCTGTATGCAGGTCAGGAAGCAACAGTTAGAACTGGACATGGAACAACAGACTGGTTCCAAATAGGAAAAGGAGTATGTCAAGGCTTTATATTGTCACCTTGCTTGTTTAACTTATATGCAGAGTACATCATGAGAAATGCTGGGCTGGAAGAAGCACAAGCTGGAATCAATATTGCCAGGAGAAATATCAATAACCTCAGATATGCAGATGATACCACCCTTATGGAAGAAAGTGAAGAGGAACTAAAAAGCTTCTTGATGAAAGTGAAAGAGGAGAGTGAAAAAGTTGGCTTAAAGCTCAACATTCAGAAAACTAAGGTCATGGCATCTGGTCCCATTATTTCATGGCAAATAGATGGGGAAACAGTGGAAACAGTGTCAGACTTGATTTTGGGGCTCCAAAATCACTGCAGATGGTGATTGCGGCCATGAAATTAAAAGACGCTTACTTCTTGGAAGAAAGTTATGACCAACCTAGATAGCATATTAAAAAGCAGAGATATTACTTTGCCAACAAAGATCCGTCTAGTCAAGGCTATGGTTTTTCCAGTGGTCATGTATGGATGTGAGAGTTGGACTGTGAAGAAAGCTGAGCACCGAAAAATTGATGCTTTTGAACTGTGGTGTCGGAGAAGACTCTTGAGAGTCCCTTGGACTGCAAGGAGATCCAACCAGTCCATCCTAAAGGAGATAAGTCCTGGGTGTTCATTGGAAGGACTGATGCTGAAGCTGAAACTCCAATACTTTGGCCACCTCATGTGAAGAGTTGACTTGTTGGAAAAGACCCTGATGCTGGGAGGGATTGGGGGCAGGAGGAGAAGGGGACGACAGAGGATGAGATGGCTGGATGGCATCACCAACTCAATGGACATGAGTTTGAGTGAACTCCGGGAGTTGGTGATGGACAGGGAGGCCTGGCGTGCTGCAATTCATGTGGTTGCAAAGAGTCAGACATGACTGAGCGACTGAACTGAACTGAACTGAAAGGTACAAAAATGAGGAAAATTAATAATCATTTTTTTCATTGTCACATCATGTGCCCTCAGCTTGCTTGCTAACTTCACAACATAAATGCTTCTGCCAACTGATCAAAAGCTGAGCATCCAATCACCTTTCTATGTTTTTTAAAATACTATTTTATTTTTCATTACAAAGTAATATGGGAAGGAAAGTGAAGTCTCTTAGTTGTGTCCTACTCTTTGCAACCCCATGGACTGTAGCCTACCAGGCTCCTCTGTCCATGGGATTTTCCAGAGTAGAGTACTGGAGTGGGTTGCCACTTCCTTCTCCTGGGGATCGGGGATCTTCCCAACCCAGGGATCAAACTCAGGTCTCCTTCATTGTAGGCAGACACTTTTACTGTCTATGCTTATTGTATAAATTTTAGAAAATGCATATCAAAAAAGAAGAAAAAAAATCACTAATGTTACCACTCATGGAATGCAATCACTGGCATTTTTGTGAACAGCAGTCTGTCACCTGCTCAATGTTTTCCTCCTCAAGCACAGCTCCAGCATCTCCCCGATTTCTTCCAGGCCCACCTGGATTACCTATACAACACTTCACCCTCAATTCCTTGATTATGTCTGTAGTTTTTTTCTACATGCATAGCTGCCAACACAAAAGTGAAACTATATTATACATACTTACCATATGGAATATGCTTTTCCACTTAAGAACACATATTGTTTATCTTTCAATGTCTTTAAATAGTTTTCTACAACATTTGAAAATGTGTCATAATCTAAAATTGCTCTTCCAGGATCAGACTTCTTGGGTTTGGTTTTGTTTCATTTTGTTGCTATTCCAAACAATGTTGCAGTAAACATTCTTATGGGTACATTTTTGTTTTGACCTACAACTAGTTTTACCGGCTTCCCTGGTGGCTCAGCCTTAAAGAATCCATCTGCAATATAGGAGTTGCAAGAGACACAGTTTTGATTCTTGGGTCGGAAAGAACCCTTGGAGGAGGGCACAGCAACCCACTCCACTATGGAGAATCCCATGGACAGAGGAGCCTGGCGGGCTACGGTCCACAGGGTCACAAAGAGTCCGATCGACTGAAGTGACAGCACACACGCACTTAGTTCCATAAGACAAACTTCTAAAAATGAAATCACTAAATCAAACAGAAAGCTGAGCGCCGAAGAACTGATGCTTTTGAACTGTGGTGTTGGAGAAGACTCTTGAGAGTCCCGTGGACTGCAAGGAGAGCCAACCAGTCCATCCTGAAGGAAATCAGTCCTGAATATTCATTGGAAGGACTGATGCTGAAGCTGAAACTCCAACACTCTGGCCACCTGGTGAGAAGAACTGACTCACTGGAAAAGACCCTGATGCTGGGAAAGATTGAAGGCGGGAGGAGAAGGGGACGACAGAGGATGAGATGGCTGGATGGCATCACCGACTCGATGGACATGAGTTTGAGTAAACTCCGGGAGTTGGTGATGGACAGGGAGGCCTGGTGTGCTGCGGTCCATGGGGTTGCAAAGAGTCAGACACGACTGAGTGACTGAACTGAACTGAACTGAACTGAAAACAAAGAGAACTCACTTTTAAAGTTGTTGACACATTGTGGATATGTACTATACTGAAGCTGTGCCTATCTAGTCCTCTGTTTCCACAACAACACTGAGTATGAACTCTTTTTAAATAAAGTCTTGCCATTTTGGGAAACAAAAATGAATATCACTGTAACTGGCATTTCTTTGATTATGGGTGATATGTATATAAGGTATATCTAATATTAGATAATTGTATTTTCTCATTGCTGTTAAAAATTTCTATCAGCTCACTTTTAGTTGAAAAGCCTCTTTGCCTGACCTCTGAATTTTAGCAGACTTACACAAAAGGGGAAAGTACAGCATAAAATAACACTTCTGCTATTCCTGTCTTTGAAACTATTTCCTCAAACCTAATGTTGGGAAAGATAATGTCTATGCTCCAATATAGAAGGCATAGACAAGAGAGCTGACATAATACCTTGAAAAATAAAATCTATCTGCAATTAGCTACACACTGTTAGAGTTTATAAATCAGATCAAGCCACTTGGGGATTTGTTTGTTTTTTAACTACTTTCCTAGACATCCCTTTCAAAATCTTAAGTGCATTTTAATGCACAATCCTGTCATGGAGCCAATAAATTAAAAAACAGGAGTATCAACTCTCTTCAAGGCTGTCATATTACTAAAACATTAATGACAAAGCATCATATTAAAGTGATATGTCTTATAAAAGTAATATCAAATCCCATTACATTACAACTGATTCATCTCGTTACCCTGCCCAAACCAACCTGAAAGACAAAGTCGTTTTCAGGCTCATGATTTTCTCTAACATGTCCGACTCATTCAGACACTGAATGAGCTGGCCAAGGCCAGCTCCAAAGTGATTGCTTAGTTTTTAATGAACGCATTTCTTGACATTTATTAATGTACTTAACATGATGCCAGCATAGCTGGAGGGAAGATAACGAGTCCAATGAGATCATTAGGCATTGACACCAGATTACAGTAACATTAGGAAATGACAACAGGTTGCTTAGCAGCAGTTTTCCAAATATATTCATATGAAATAAAAATGACAGTAATCTTCTCCACAGAGAATCACAGACTAAAATCTATTCACAAAACAGCATTCATTGATCTTTCAGCAAAGGAGCTCAACTAAAGAAGTCTACCTTCTTGGCAAATTTTCCTATAAATAGGAACTAGAATATGGGATATCACTATTCCGTCTCCCCAAAGTTCTTCCACCATCAGATGGTTCTGGGAAACAACAGGGAAACCTTCTTGTCCACAGAGGTTCATTGTCACTCAAATATACTACTATCTAAGTCCATGTCATAACTCATTTCCAAGTCATCTTTCAATGTATGGAGAATGCAAAAATTAATCAAGGAAAACCTCACTAAAATGGAGTCAGGAGGCCAGAAGGGGGAGCTCTCATGCACGTCCCACTTATTATCAGTCCTGAACGCAGCAGAAAGGGATGTACTCTGCATCCCCGACAGGAGGTGCCACTACTACTTGCCAGCAGGAGGAAAAAAGATTTCCCTTCAGCAGGCAACAGCTCAGTGAGTGAGGGACTCACAACTCAGCAAATGAAAAGCCATTATACTTCAAATTCCTAGTTTCCTCCAATGGATTTTTTGGTATATAAGGTGCCCCTCCCAACTTCCCCTTCTCCTCTATAAAAGAGTTCCCTCTCCTTTGCTTTACCAGCCTATCATTTGTGGTTCACCACAGTTGCATGCTCCGAATTGCCGTTCTTTGCTACTCCCAAATAAACCAGTTTTGCTGGTAAAATAACTGGCTGTTCTATTCTTTTAGGTTAACAAGAAGAATTTGGCATCTGTCTCTGCCTTTTCCAGCCTAGTTACAACCACTCTAGGCAACTTCCCATAACTATGACCATACTGCCAAGGACTTTTATCTCCATTCTGCTTTGTTGCCCAATCCCAATCCTGTATTAGTCATAATCCATAACTACTCCAAGTCTTGAAATCTGAAAGTCCAATATCTGCATCAAGTTAGGCAGACTTTTCTAATTTCTAACAATCATAATGCTTGTCCTGCAAAATTAAGAGAAACAACTAACAAGCCTTCAAACAAGCGCTCAGAACTCTGTTAATTATCGCCGCCCACCCACCACGCCCCCCCCACTGCTCCCCTCACAGCAACAGCGACAGACATTCTTCAATCTCATCAGCGACTTCAATCGCTCCTTTGGCCCTTCCTCTTCCCTGTTCTCCCAACCGCAGTTTGTCTTCTCAGAGAAAAGTTCCTAAGACAAGTGTCACCAGTGCCACCTCCTCACCTAGCTAACACCCAGTTCCCTGGAATCTACCTCCCACCCCAACTACTCCACTGAAACTCTCCTCACAAAGGTCATCAACTGACCAACTAATACCAAATTCAGTAGATACTTCTCAGTCTCTATCTTAACGACTTGCCAGCGGTATCTGACAAAAATGACCACTTCCTTCTTTGAAGTCTTCCTTCTGCTTCAAAAAATAAAACAAACAAACAAAAAAACCCTCCCCTACCTCTCTGGCACGTCCTTATTATCTACTCTATTCCTCCTCCTCTCCCAATCCTCCACACAGCAGCCAGAGGGATTTTTCTGAAGATCTAATTTGATCATGACACTCTCCAGCTTAAAACAGTTCACTTGCTCTTAAGCAAACTCCTCCACGTAATTTATAAGGTGACTGTTTAATTCCCCTGGCCTCATTTCTGACAACCCACTTCCTTGCCCTCCACAATTCAGCCACACTAAATGATCCATAGTTCCCCTAAACAAGCTAAGATTTTTCTCTTGTCTACTCCAGCCACTTTCAGATACCATTTCCTCAACTGAAACACTTTGTCTTTCCAACACCCCAAATCACCACTCCTACATCTTGCACAACTTTACTCAGCTTCTACTTACACTTTCCTAAAAAAGGTTTCCCTGCTCCTTGAGGCTGGGTTAAGGTCTCATGCTATCATAAGCTCCCTGTTACAGGATCTGACAACTGCAATTGCCTGTTATTTGTCGAATCTCCCCCTAGACTGGAAGCTCCCTGAAGGCATTATCCTGCTCACCCTGTTAACCCAACATACAACTAACTCTATGTCTGATATACAACAGGGACTTAATAAACATTTCTCAAATAATGAATGAAGTGCACCCTTCTCTGCACCCTTAGGACAATTCCCTTATTCAGGTCATTATTTCTTGTTTGAATGATTACAACAGTCTCCTAATAATGAATGCATCTCCTAATCTATAGTCTCCCTACTTTCAATCCACCTTCCATGATGCCACATGAATTAATAAAAGCAAATTTGATTCTATCTGCCCACTTCTTAAGAGATATCAGAAGTTTCCCCATCACCTATGGGAACAAATCCATAATTCTCAGCATAAAATTCAAAGCTCCTTCAATATCTGGTCTCCGCTAACCTATCCTTTCTCATCGCCTGCCACTTCCTCACACTGTCATTATGCTTTGACCTTATGAAGCCATTTACAGTTTCCAGAACTTAGCATGTTTTTTTGCAAACCTGCCTTTGCATCTATCCTAAATTCCCCTCCCCTCTTTGTAAAGCCTACAGTCTGAACATGATAGTAACATCTAAAAACTTCCTGAGTCCACAGCAGATGCTGACTGTAAGCTGCAAATATAGGGATGAAGTATTAGTCTCCCAAGGCGAGGGTGGGGTGGGGGGGTGGGAATAGCATCTATCTTAGATCATTTCCCCAAACAGAAGTAGAATCTATTTACATACTTAAGTTACTTTCACTGGGGTCCATCTGGGCAACAACTTTTTCACAATGCACATGCAACTTAGTTCATTACTGAGAAAAAAATGCCACATTCCGGAAGAAGAAAACAAGAACATTTCACAATACTGGCTTCGTGATAAATACACTTTAACCTAAAACTTTTTGAAGCAGAATTCTCAATATAATAAAATGCTTGTCACTAGCAGTTCTTTTATGGAGAACATGTGGGAGGAAGGCTTGTCATCTGACAGTATCTACCAGGTTAGCATTATGCAAGTATCAGAAATAACAAGCAGAAAGTACCAGCTACTGTCACCAAAAAGTCTGTATCCCTAAGTGAACTCTACTGTGAAATGAGATGGAAGTTGTGTTTTTCCTGTTCTAAAACCCAACATGTTCACATTCCTTACAGGTAGCCAGTACTGGTAAAGAACAAATTTGCCAGCATGAAAAGCAGTCAGTGTTCCACCTTAAATACACATGACTTGTCGAGTAAATGCTGCCTTTGTAGTAGTTGCTAGAGCAATAACCAACAACAACAACCAAAAAAAAAAAAAAAGAATTAATCTGACTACTACATTAACATCTCCTTCCCCATGATACTGATTTTTGCTACATTGAGTCTCCTGGAATGATGAGAAATTCACAAAGATTTTATCTAGTCTACACTATTCAAAATATGACAAGATTTATATAGAATCACCAAGTTGTATGTGCCCAACACTCATTCCTCTCTGTTTAATGAGTCGTTCATGAATAAGAACTTTATAAAAGAAAGGCTTGACTCAGGCATATCTACTTCAGAACTCAAGCTCTATGACTTAACTAGTTTTACATTTTGTAAAATTTGCTTAATATCTCTAAGCAGTTTCTTTTAACGTGAAATGAATATAACAAAAGTGCCCAGCTTATGGGCTTCCCTGTTGGCTCAGATGGTAAAGAACCCAACTGAAATGCAGGTAATCCCGATCCGATCCTTGAGTCAGGAAGACCCCCTGGAGAAGGGATAGGCTACCCACTCCAGTATTCATGGGCTTCCCTGGTGGCTCAGACGGTAAAGAAGCTGCCTGCAGTGTGGGAGACCTGGGGTGGGAAGATTCCCTGGAGAAGGGAACATCTGTCTACCCACTTCAGTACTCTTGCCTGGAGCATCTCCATGGACAGAGGGGCCTGGCTACAGCCATGGGGTCACAGAGAGTCAGACACAAACGAGCAGCTAAAGCACAGCACAGCACCGCACCCAGCCTATCGACTCGTTATTAGGGCTAAACTCGCGGCTGACTCTGCAGCCCATGGACTGCAGCCCGCCAGGCTCCTCTGTCCATGGGATTCTCCAGGCAAGAATACTAGAGTGGGTTGCCATTTCCTTCTCCAGAGGATCTTCCCAACCCAAGGATCAAACCCAGGTCTCCTGCATGGAAGGCAGATGCTTTTACCGTCTGAGGCACCAGGGAAGTTCATATTCAACACAATGCCATGTGTAATAGCAAGCACTCTGTGTGTGTGCTTGTGTGTGTGTCAGCCACTCAGTCGTGTCGGACTCTTTGCCACCCCACAGACTGCAGCCCGCCAGACTCCTCTGTCCATGGGCTTTCCCAGGCAAGAATGCTGGAGTGGGTAGCCATTCCCTCCTCCAGGGGATATTCTCAAACTAGGGATCAAATCCTGGTCTCTGCACTGCAAGCAGATTCTTTACTGTCTCAGCCACCAGGGAAGGATACAAGCTATTACTACTATTTAGATTTTGTCGATATATCTATTCTATTGCTTTAGGTAGGTAAACATCACAGGAGGTTATAAATTTCCTCTTTTGGAGAATTTATATTTTGGGAAATTGAATTGCAACAATCCAAGCTGAGAGTCTAATGCTCAAAATGATAAACTGTTATTAAATGTGATATTGTCTTCATCTGGGCATCTAGAGAAATGGTGGAGAAGGAAAAGTAAAAGAAGGAATCAGACTAAGGTATTTATTAAATAACAAAATGCTACCATAGGAGTTGTGTATATTAAAAATCCTCTCCAAACAACTTCCTATCATTAGAAACAAATTGATGGGCTTCCCTGGTGGCTCAGTGGTAAAGAATCGGCCTGCCAGTGCAGGGGACATGGGTTTGATCCCTGATCTAGGAAGATGCTACATGTCACGGAGCAACTCAGCCTGTGCACCACAACTATGGAGCCCATGCTCTAAGAGCCCAGAGCCACAACCACTGAAGCCCTCAAACCTACAGCCCGAGCTCCACAAGAGAAGCCACCCCAATGAGAAGCCTGCGCACCACAGGTAGAGTAGCTCCTGCTTGCCACAACTAGAGAAAAGCTTGAGCAGCAACAAAGACCCAGCACAGCCATAAATAAATAAAATTATTTTTTCTAAAAAAGGAACGAAATTGGTAAAATACAACCTGAATTAAGCTAGTCTGAACTAACAAAGACTGGAGCTTGTCCTCAGTTAAGCTTTGACAGGTAAGTTCACTGAATTATGGTACCAAGGGTGAAAGGGGAAGGGAGAGGTAAGGGAAACAGGCATTGACACAAACACACTGAAAAGTAAGAGTGAAAGCCACTCAACTGTATCCTACTTTCTGCAGGCCCAGGGATTGTAGCCTGCCAGCCTCCTCTGTCCGTAGAATTCTCCAGGCCAGAATACCGGAGTGGGTAGCTGTTCCCTTCTCCAGGGGCTCTTCCCAACCCAGGGATTGAACCCAGGTCTCCCACATTGCAGGAAGATTCTTTACCGTCTGAGTCACACTACTAGATATAAAATAGATAATGAATAAGAACCTGATGCATAGCACTGGGAACTCTACTCAATACTCTGTAATGGCCTATATGGGAAAAGAATTTAAAAAAAAAAAGAAAAAAAAAGAATGGATATATGTACAACTGATTCACTTTGCTATATGCCTGAAACTAACACAACATTGCAAATCAACTATGCTCCCGTAAAAATTGTTTTTAAAAAGGACACTATCATATAGTCCGCATTTTCTTACTTTCCTCTGCTCCATCTGCCTTTCGTTCATTGATGTGTTTCTTGGCCAACAAACATAAAGACTGGTAGAAAGCTAAAATAAACAAGATCATTTAGAAATCTCAAGACCCTCCAAAAACTGCCCAGTTTTTGAGTCTACTCAACGCAGAGAAATACCTGTTCCATTTAGCAAACTCTCTTTTAAAAGTGGACATTTTCAGATACCACAGCCCAATGGTAAGGAACACAGCCCTCCGCACACTAACCTTCACAAGCTAATACTGCAGTCCCAGAGAAATGCAAATTCAGCCAGCTATATAGTGAAATGGGTTTCAAGTTTAAAATACCCTCTAAAATAAAATGCAAGTACTCAATGAAAGGGTGCAAGTTTGCAAGGAAAAAGACATAAATGACTATCATCCCTGCCATATGGAAATCTGTTGTTACTCATACTGGCTTAAAGATCCTATTTTCCAGTCTCATTAAATTAGTGACTTTGAAACCTCATGAAGCTACTATTCCCTCCAGGAAACAGAGTGAGTACATATCAGGTGAAATATCCATTTCAGAGAAGCAAAAACTATACCTTGTGAAAACAAGGTAGGATCTTCTCAAGACAACAGGAAGAATGAGAAATATTTGAAAGAACAAGGAAACTTCCTTAATTCAGAAAGAGCAATCTTGTAATCAGTCTGAGATGAAACTAAGTTTAAAAATCAATTAAGCTCTGCTTTCTTTCACTAATATTTTTAGAGGGTCTCTTAAATATTTGCCTTAATAAAGAATTTAATGTTTCTATACTGGTCAGCATCTTTGGAGCCAAGTTTTCTGGTTTTCAGTTTTCTTACCAATTCTAACACAGAGATCTTCATTAATGGAAGAGATTCATTTTCAAACTACAGAAGTCCACGGTACCACCAGCCCCAGTTCTATTATTTTAACATTAAGAACTACTACCAATATTATAACTTGTAAATGGGGAAACTAAGCACCAAGTGGTTCAGAAATTAACCTTAAATTACAAAAGATAATAAGGAACCCTATGAGGGCCAGAACCTGAATGTTCCTTATAAACAGACAGTGGCAAGTTCAGAGTCAGTCAACAGTAGTCAGTGCATTGATTCTTAAGTCCAAACCACTTGGGTTTGAATCCAGCTATGTCACTCACTAAAACTGGGAATTCTGGGGCAGCCACCTTGATTTACTTATCTCTAAAATGGGTATAACAACATCTACTTCACAAACTGACAGAAGAATAAACAAGAGCGTACATATTAAAAATCTTATATTATTATTTTTTGCTGCTTTTGATAACACAAAGTATCATAACCCCAAGGACATGATACTTATACAACCATCAGGTCTAAAATGGCCCTAGGAAAGATGTTTAATCAGGATCAGTCAGGATACTTGTCATGGTATGCATGCCATTCATCCCAGTTGTGGGGTTAGGATGAGGCAATAGGGCAATGAAAATGCATCCAGCAAGGAAGAATCATGATGCCACAATAAAGTAGAGGAGGAAGGAAGGAAGGGGAGCAGAAAGCAGAGGATGATTAATGAGTAAATACAGTGCTCCCTGAACTTTGCTCAAGCTAAAGTAATTAGGTCTGCACTTTCATTTAGAGTCAACTACTAACACAAGCATGCACACACACACTCATGCAGAGGACCAGTGAGTTAGAATACAGGACCCTCTCTTGTTCACTGGCACAACTGGGTTAGTAGCTGTAAAAAATAGAATATAAAATGTAAAACCAGCATGACATGAAACGAACAGAACTTTATTAAGTAAAGGTAAAGGAGAAGACTCAATGGATGCTTCTTATGCAGTGGTAGCTTTGATCTTAAGTGGACAGAAACTCCATTCCTAGCCAGAAGCAGAATCGAGTAAGCTCTACTTTCAAGTGTTGTGGTCAACCTTGGGGGAGGACTGATTTGAAGTCTCTCCTAAATACTCCACTCAAAGTGTACTCAAGACAAAGAAAGGCTCTTTATATTAAACAATGAAGGAGGGAGGTGAGTGAAAGTGGGAAGTAATAAGAGAGAACAGAGTTAAAAGAATAGAACCCAAGATCTTCACAATGTGAAACAAGGAAATGTAAAACACTTCAGTGGGGTAGGTACTGCTGTTTTTGCAAATACAAAGTATTTTGGTTCAGGCTACCCTAAACCCTCACCTGGGGATTGGATAAGAAAAATGCACAGTTGGCATTCTGTTCTATTTTTCCCCCAAAATGAAAACAGCAACTTTCACAGAAAAGCCCTTGTCTCAGATTAATCTTGTTATGGAACATTACACAATTACCACAAAGGAAAAGGAACTGATTTGAAAGGAGTCCTAGCAAAGCCATCAACAAGGGTAGACCAATGAATTCACTGAAAGAACAAACCTGGCATTGGGTTCTTTTTACAAACCTCAAAACTGGATTATTATCCATAATTTACCATTCTTCTGTCAAATCTACTGTGTTCCCTCTGGCACATCCTCTATTATATTATAGCACTGGCTTCCTACTGAAAGCAAAAGGATGAAAAATAATAATCTGGTAAAGTAAACTAAATATTCTGACATACCGACATTTAATATAAGCCTGCTGGCTTTCTCTTCACCAAAACTACTCTCCCATTGCTCATCAATTAGAATCAATAAATCTGTATTGACTCCTCAGGGCTGAGGGAGAGGATCCATGTATGTAGATGCATGGGCCAGTGTACATCCAATCACAGTGATTGTGTGGGTCCTAAGCAACTGGTTTTTCCAGCAGTCATATATGAATGTGAGAGCTGGACTATAAAGAAAGCTGAGCACCGAAGCATTTATGCTTCTGAACTGTGGTGTTGGAAAAGACTCTTATGAGTCCCTTCGCCAGCCAGGAGATCAAACCAGTCAATCCTAAAGGAAATCAGTCCTGAATATTCATTGGAAGGACTGATTCTAAGGCTGAAACTCCAATAGTTTGGCCACCTGATGTGAAGAACTGACTCCTTGGAAAAGACCCTGATACTGGGAAAGACTGAAGGCAGGAGGAGAAGGGGACAACAGAGGATAAGATGGTTGGATGGCATCACTGACTCGATGGACATGAGTTTGAGCAAGCTCTGGGAGTTGGTGATGGACAGGGAAGAATGGCGTGCTGCACTTCATGGGGTCGCAAACAGTCAGACACGACTGAGCTACCGAACTATAAGCAACATTATGTGTCCAGTCCTCTGCACCCCCAGGACTCACAATTATGTTATGGTGTATCACACTAATTTTCAGACTATGAGAATTCTTCCTAGAAATTTCATATTAAGCAAATTCTAAGAGTTTAGAATCTGAGTTCAGTATACTGTCAAGTTGTTCAGTCTCCCTCACTAAAAAAAATACATACCTTCTTCCTTTCAATAACTAACCTATCACTTACGGAAAACATTTTAGAAAGAAACATGTTTACAACATTGTAAAGGAGCTATACCCCAACAGAAAGAAAGATGTTTGGCAGACAGAAAACTCAGTTTTATAAGTTGGGAGGGAGAAAGACATTTAAAAAAAAAGCCTGACTTTGAAAAAAATCCTGAAATACAACCTTTATGGATTTATTGGATTTATTTATTTTATTGGATTTATTCCAAAACAAGTAGAAAATTCAAACTTTAAGCCTAAATGATTGCCAAAGGAAAATAAACTGACATTTATTGCTATACACTTTTTTTTTTTTCTGGTTTAATCCCTACAAAAGTCCCAAGAGATGAATAAATTATCCCATTTTACAGCCGAGGAATCTGAGGCTGAGAAAAGTTAAGTAACTGGCCTAACATTAAGCTAGAATTTTGAACCCAGTACTTTCTGACTCCAAATTCTCTCTGTTTTCTACTGTAACCTTGCAAACTCATGTTAATAAAGAAGCAAAGGGAAAAAAGGCAAAACTATAAAAAATCAATTCAAATTCTCTATGAGAAGTCAAAACCTGGGATTCAGTTAAGCACACTAAACATGTATGCAATATGTACACTTCCCTAAGAGCCTTTGCTACAGAAAATGACACTATGGTTTCTTTAAAAAGTATATCAATCTCAAACTTCCCTGGTGGTCCAGTAGTTAAAACCCCACCATTTCAATGCAAGGGGTACAGGTTCAATCCCTGGTCAAGAAACTAAGATCCCTCATGCCATGAGGTGTGGTCAAAATATATGTGCATATGTGTGTGTGTGTGTGTGTGTGTACACACACTTCATGTTTCAGAATTACTTCAAAATCCTGTTGGCAAGGGGCTTAATTCTATACAGTTAACACACAAAGTAAGGAAATAAAAATGTTTGATTAAATAAACAAAAAACCAAATCCATCAAGTTGTTATGACTTCTGAACCAGAAAACTTAATTACAAAAAGCTTTAAACTTTTAGCAAAATTACTTTCCTGAAGCATGCTATAAGTCTGCAATTATACCAAGTCCACACAAAGCAACCCAGAAATAATCTATTCCAAAATCAGACCAACCAAGGGTAGGAAGACAAAGATATGAGTTGGTATTTTAAAGAAACTATAAAGGATAAAGTCAAAATTTATTGTAGAAAATGTACCTTTACATAAATGCCATAAGAATCACAATTGCTTTATAGGCCATCAATCTCAGTACACTTATCTAAAATTTTATCCAACTGGATGTTCAACTACTCTTCAAGAATGTTTTATTCAGGTATTATGTTTTAATGCTGAAACGGTACCACTTTTGTCTATTTCTCAACTTCTAGATCGGTATTAATCAATCCTACAAAACTTTACTTGGCCTTCCCTGGTGGCTCAGTAGTATAGAATCTGCCTGCAATGCAGGAAAAGCAGAAGATGTGGGTTCGATCCCTGAGTCAGGAAGATCCCCTGGAGGAGGGCATGGCAACCCACTCCAGTATTCTCACCTGGAGAATCCCATGGACAGAGAAGCCTGGCGGGCTAGAGTCCACAGGGTCGAGAAGAGTCAGACACAACTAAAGTGACTGAGCATGCATGCGCGCATGCAAAGCCCATAAACTGAAGATGCATGTGGGGAAAAAAATTATATTAAAATCATGAAAATTTTAGAATAATGCTAATGACAATAGCTGTTATTAGTTTATCCCAAAAGAGGTTGATTCTGGCTGCCCTGAGAAAAGATCACACCAACATCAAGGGGACAGGGCAGAGAGGCTTCTACCACGGAAGCCCAGTCTCCAAAAAGCCTCTCCCAGACAGGCTTCCCCTCTTCCTTGCTCTGATGGGCCCCTATTTCTGAAGATTAGAGAAGGAAGGAAAGAAAGGGAAGCAAGATAAGGCTTCACTGAACTTGGAATTTACTCTTTCCCTTCTCCTTTCCAAATACCTACAGTACACTCAGCATCCATACTGAACGTTTGGAGATTCTTCTCCACAACAGGATGGTGGGATGAGAAATCTATCTTCTCCAGTCCTGGGGCAAAAGCTGTGGTGGGTGTGCCCTTCACAGAGAGCTGATAAACCAGAGACAAGAAGGCTAGGCTGCTATGTTCTCATGGGTACTGGAGGTGAAGAGTGCAAGACCTGCTGAGAGAATACAAAACCTTACATTTCTCTCCACCCAACCCTCTTCCTGTCCCCAAGGGCTATGCCTATGACATCACCAGGTGATGTTTCAGCTTACTTTGGGACTCCTCTGTCTTCTCAGTTGGCTTACTGATTGGGTCATATGCCAACCATGCTTCCACTCCCTGTCCCCAAAGCCCCTGTCCTACTGAATTTTTCCTTTAAGTGTTTAAATACTATTCCTATGGAGGAAGCTCAAGGTTATCTAACCCCACTTCATTAAATTATACGAGTCAACCTGAAAAATGACTGCTATGTTTTTTAAAGAAATGTATCTATACACTTTGGAGATGAAATCTGAAACCCCCGCTCAGCCCACCCCCTTTTCCAAGCTGAGGCTGTCTGTATAAGTTTTGTACGAAGACTGCAGATGTGATGCAAATAGATTAGTCAGGCTAAACCACAATGAGGTGAGAAGGAGTAATGAAAAGGAAGGCTGAATGGCACTGTTCAAACACGCTTATATGAGTATTTACGGGTGTATTATGATTACATTATTAAATCCCAGAGATAGTTTTGGGTGAGTCATTGTTTTGTACCATTCAGAGAAGAGTTTCTTTCCAACGTTACATAAAATTGAGAGTGGACTATTCCTAAGTGGTTATTTTCTACAGAAATTAAACAGAGAAACTTCTTGTTACCCAGAATCAGAAATTCTGCTGAGATTGGTGAGATTCACAAAGAAGTCAACATCATTTATCAGCCACTTTTGGGCACGGAGAGAAGCTACGGAGGCTTCATCCATACATAAAATTCTGAAAGGTGTAACTGAACAACTACCATAGAATGAGGTTTCCTGATTAGTAGTTTGACTGTCAATACAACCCCAATGTGGATATCTCTCAAATTCTTAAAGAACTTTCTTATGCTGTCAAGGGCCAAACAACATCATTTATTAAATCAGAGCATAGAGTCAATGGCCTCCGTACAGGCCTATAGAAGAGCTAGAATCCTCATTATACAATCAAACTTGAAAGAGTTAACTTTTCCAAAACTGTCTGTGTCTAGCCTTTTATACACTGTTCTGTGCTTAGTCACTCAGTCGTGTCCAACTCTTTGTGACCCCATGAACTGTAGCCTGCCAAGCACCTCTGTAACCTATTTTCTCATCCTTTTTTAATGCTAAGCTGATACATTTGCTGTCCCTAAAGATGACCTGTATTTTCCAACCTTTCTTTCATTGCCCTGTCTGGAATTCCGTCCCCAAGTCTCTTCCCATATGTAAACAGAATCCTTCTCACAGCTCAATCCTAGCAGCCCTTCTCTGACTATTACTGTCAACCAAAGGTTCTCTGTCCCTCCTCACAAATCCTGCAAAGGTCATTACCTAGATCACTCATTTGGATACTGAGTAATACAAAGCAGTCAATATTATATTTTCAACAGAAAAGATTTTGGAATGAGAAAAGCCCTTAAAAATCATTATGACTAGCAGGTACCCAACTTTTTCATCACCAACAATATTTTTTGTTATTTCACACCTTCCCGCTACCCTTGCTTATCATCACTCTTTGGCCTCTTAGTTGACATCTGAAGTTTGGGGTTTTTTTTAAACTATCTACTAAACTACAATTATCAATAAACTAAAAGTTTACTTTTTTTTTTTTTAAGGTATTAAAGGCTTTTATCGTAAATCAGGAACTTCTTTCTTTTCAACTCAGTTCCCACACAGAAAGGATATACAGGAGTTTGGAATTAACAGATACACACTACTATATATAAAATAGATAACCAACAAGGGTTTACTGTATAGCAGAGGCAACTGTACTCAGTATCTTGCAATAACCTATGGTGGAAAAGAATCTAAAAAAGAAATACACATGGTCTTCCCTGGTGGTTCGGCAGTAAAGAATTCAACTGCAATACAGAAGACGCGGGTTCACCCCCTGGGTCGGGAAGATTCCCCTGGGGAAGGAAATGGCAACCCACTCCAGTATTCTTGCCTGAAGAATCTCATGGACAGAGGAGCCTGGTGGGCTATGTCCATAGGGTCGCTCGAGTCAGATATAACTCAGCAACTAACCACCACCAACCGTGTCTGTGTGTATGTATGTGTGTATATATATTTTTTTCACCTGAAACTAACACAGCATTGTAAATCACCTATATTTCAGCTAAAAATTTTAATTAATTAAAAAAAAGAAAGGACATAAAAACCAGTTAAAAACAAAGATACCTGATACTTTGGTTAACTCACACAGTTTAAACATGGCCCAAAATGCATAATTTCTCTCAGCTCTAAAAGGAAAAAACAGCTGCCAGTGCTATTTACCAGATTCTGAGGAACCAAAATCAAGAGCCAGTGACTTAGGCCAATCCCCTATTTCACAGGTAAGTGAAAACATACATTTCAAGAAGGAAAAGAGCAGCCTAAAGTCACAAAGGGAATGTTGCACTAGGCCTCTAGAATGAAAGATAAGTCACTAGATTCTCAGTCCAGTGTTCTGTTTATTATATGATACTGACTGTTGAGGGCCTCAGCCACACAAACAGAATGCAGATTATTTTAGGGAAGGACCCCTGCCTGACATATCTTTGTATCTTCCACTGACTCTTCTATATCACTGAAGTTACAATGACTTCTTAAGTCACTTGAAAAAAAAAAAAGTGAAAAAAGCCTAAAGTGAAGTCGCTCGGTTGTGTCCAACTCTTTGCAACCCCATGGACTATGGTCTGCCAGGGTCCTCTGTCCATGGGATTTCCCAGGAAAGAATACTGCAGTGGGTAGCCATTGCCTTCTCCACAGGATCTTCCCAACCCAGGGATCGAACCAGGTCTCCTGCACTGCGGGAGACTCTACTATCTGAGCCACCAGAGAAGCCCATCACTAATTACGTCTAATCAACTAATACATAATGATCTAGTCATTTCAACTCTTAAGTAATTTAAATGCTAAAAACGAAGCAATAAAACATTTAGAAGATAATATTAGAGGTTATCGTCATGACTTAATGTCACAAACAAGACACAGAAAGCACTAATCATAAAGGAAAATACTACTAAATTTCATTACATTAAAATTAAGAACTTGTTTATCAAGATATCATTAAAGAGTGAAAACCCAAGTATCAAAAAGGAAAAAAGATCTGTTTCAGATACAAACAAAAAAAGGGCTCATAATAAAGAACCATCACAAGCCAAGAGAAAAAAGACAAAAATAACCAAACAGAAAAATCTACGAGAGACTCAGACATCATAAATGATCAATAAACTCATGAAGAGGTGCTCCTATTATTAATCAAGGAAATACAAACTAAAGCCACAGTGAGATACCACAACATTCCCATTATACTAGCCAAAGTTTTTAAGTCTGACAATAACAAGTGTTGAAGAAGATGTAGAGCAACAGGAACTTTCCTATGTCACTGGTGAGAATATGAACTAATACCTGTCTGAGAAAAAGCTGGACAGTATCTAGTAAAACTGAAAAGAAGGCAATCCCATGACCTAGTTAGTAATAACTCCATTTCTGGGTATTTGTCCCAAAGAAACAATGATGATATGTACCAGAATACATATACGAGAACGTGCTTGCCAGCAAATTCAAAATAGCTACAAACCAGAAACAACTTGAAATGTCCACCAACAGTAGAATGAATAAACTGTGATATAGTCATGCAATGGAATACTACACAGCAAAAGAAAAGAATAAACCATTTTTATAAATATAGCAATATACACAAAATCTAAAACTGGATGAAAGAAGCATACATATTTTGTAATGCCAATTACATAAAGCCAGAAACTAAGAAAACTATGTTGTGCAAAGATGCACATTTAGGAGGCAAAACCATGAAAAAAAAAAAAAGAATATCAAAAGTTAACATGTTTACTGGAAGCAGTATACAAGAAACTGGTTTCTGACATGCTAGAAATGTTCTATTTCTTGATCTGTGTGTTGTATACATGAATATTAGTATTATAGCAGTTCATGAAGCTGTACATTAATTTTATTTTGTACTTTCAGTATGTCTATTTTCCTTTCCTTCCACAAAAATAGGTTTTAAAAGAGCTAAGCATAGGCTAAGTACATAGTAAGCACCCAGCAGAACATTATTATAAGATTTCTTTTTAAGGCAAAATACTATTGAACTGATGTGACACACCCTGGGAGAATCAAAGTACATGTGAGCATGAAGTAGTCACATGCAAAGCAAAAGCGCTTGACTCCTGACTGAGTATGTCAATGTCCCATGGAAAATAAACTGGTTGCATAGCTCCTTTACAGCTAAAGGAGGTAGAACCTATTCAAGTCCATATATGAGAAAGCACACAGTTCTTGCAGGCAGATAATATGGATTTCAATGTTAGCTACTTGGCCTTGATCAAATTACTTAATCTCTCCCAATCTCAGTTCCTCCATCTGTCAAAGTAAGAAAATACTTGACTACCTAGGAAGCATATCACGAAGTGCAAATAAAACAATGTTTGTAAAAGCACTTCCTGAGTAGTAACATACAAAATACATGATTTTATGAAGCTATTGCACAATATTGTTTTAGATATGGGTAAATCAAACATAAAGAAGAAAATACCATGGAATCAAAAATATGAGTACTTCATACCCTACCTTTCATTGAGGATGTAGGAAAAGATGATGCCTCTAAGTTGGCATAAAACATGAGAGGACAGCAGAAGAAAGGATGAAATCCCAGGTAATGTGAAAACTGAATAGCACCTTAGAGAAAACCTGCAGCTGATACCTAAATACAATAGTATTCACTAATTCTGACCAAACAACAATTTCAAAAGAGAACACCACTCATCAAATACCGTTGACCAAGTCCTCAAACATATTATCTTTGACGGCAGGAATTGATCTTTTTAGAAGCTTTAGATGTAACACAAATAGAACAGGAAGGAAAGAACCCCCTGCCAGTTCAATCAATTCCAATCCTCAGAAAGTAGGCAAATGTTGCTGGGAAGAAGGCAAGAAGAAAAAGAAATGCTGGGACCATATTGTTCAGAGGACAGCAATTTGAAAATGTGAAAAGACTGGATTATTATACATTTTAAAGGAAATGAGTCAATCACAGGATTTCAGAAATGGAATGGGCACTAGCCATCATAACAGAAGTCCTAATTTTACAAATGGAAAAATATGATGCCTCAAAACAATGCGAAGACAAACCACAGACTGGGAAAAAATATTTGCAAAGACACAGGTGACAAAGGACTGTTATCTAAAACACAGACACAAAGAATTCTTCAAACTCAACAATTTTTTAAAAATCTGATTTAGAAGTGGGCTGAAGACCTCAACAGACACCTCACCAAAGACACACAAATGGCAAGTAAGCATGTGAAAAGACACTCCATATAATATGTCATCAGGAAAACACAAATGAAAACAGCAATGAATTATCACTACACACCTATTAAAGTGGTAAAAAAGCCCAGAACATAGACAAAATCAAATGCTGACAAGATGTGAAGCAACAGGAACTTTTTTTCATTGCTGATGGGAATGCAAAATGGTACAGCCAACTTTGGAAGACAGTTTGGCAGTTTTTACAAAACTAAACATAGTCTTACTGTACAATCAACAATCATGCTTCTTGGTATTTACCCAAATCAGTTAAAAATTTAGATCCACACAAAAAACCGCACATGGATGTTTACAGCAGCCTTATTCACAACTGCCAAACTTGGAAGCAACCAAGATGTCCATCAGTGGGCAAATGGATGAGTAAACTGTGGTGTATCTATACAGTAGAATATTAGTAATAAAAAGAAATGAGCTATCAAGCCATAAAAGACACGGAGGAAACTTAAATACATATTGCTAAGTGAAAGAAGCCAATCTAAACAGGCTACTTATTCCTTTATTCCAATTATATGACATTTTGGAAAAGGCAAAATTATGGAGACAATAAAATGATTTGTGGTTGTTGGAATTAGGGAGAAGGAGCAATAAATAGGTGGGTCCAGAGGATTTTTAGGGCAGTGAAACTATTCTGCATGATACAATCTATAATACTGAATACAAGTCATTATATGTTTGTCCAAACCCATAGAACATACAACACCAAGAGGAATCTCTACAAAGTAAACCATGGAACTTTGGGCAATAATGATGTGTCAATGTAGGTTCATCAACTATAACAAATATACCACTCTGGTGGGGGATATTGATAATGGGAGAGGTAATCCATGAGCTAGGATAAAAGGTTATAGGAAATATCTATAGTACCTTCCACTCAATCATGCTTTAAATCCAAAACTGCTCTAAAAAATAAAGTCTATTAAAAGACTTTAATTAAAGTCTATTAAACTGAAAAAAAGAAAAAAAAACAACAACAAAAGAAAACAGTTCAAAGAGTAGAGCTGACCTACTGAAGGTCATAGTAAGGGGCAGTTTTACTAATAAATAACTATCAAGCGAATTCCAGAAACAAAGTTCCCATAATAAAGTTAAGACTTAGTCACAATTAACAAAGCTCATTAGAAATCAAAATCTCCCCCTCTCCTCTTCTCCTTCCACTACTGAAGCTAAGAAATCAAGTTTTTATAACAGACTGCAAAATGTTGATTTTAGCCCCTTTAGGGCCAAATTCTCATTCATTCTGACTCTGTTCACTACTAAGAAATAAAGCTTGACTTTAGGGAAGCCAACAGCAAAATCCTGCAGTTACGAAACTTTCTAAATGATAATGGCAGATACTGGAAATGGCATTTTCCAAAAATCTGATACTCTTAATCATTGAGGTTCAAAGTGGAAAGTGTATCAGGAAAATTAATATTCTTTTTTTTAAAAGAATCTTAATATTCTTGAAAGTGCCCAATAGGTGATCAAATGGGGTAAAAATGAAGCTAATTGGGAAATTATATTGTCTATTGACGTCCTTTTAAGAATGAGAAACTATTAAAAAGATGGAGGTAAACTTTAGACTTTAGGTTTGGACAAATCCAGAAACTGTAAGTAATTGTGAACAATAATTATTAAGAGTCACAATCACAAGCCTAAACAAACAGAACAGGTTTTTAAAAAAAAAACACCTAAAATCACTGGAATAGTATTTTAAACGATTTTTTTTTTCTTCTTCCCTTAATAATCCTTCAAAGAATAAAGGGAAACTTGCTATTTTGAATCTAAGTGGTACAGCAGTTTCCAACAGGCACACATCAAACCAATTAAACAGAAGCCTCATATGCCCCACACAATTTCAGGAGCAGTGAAACTGTAGATCAGTGGCCTTATGTAAGGCACAGTGACGTAAATTCCATCTCCCTTGACACTAGATAGGGGTTGGATTAAGAAGCCTGCAGGAATTTCATATCACATTTCCATTCTTCAGGACTCATTCATTTGTATCATTTTGCTGTGACCTTGCTCTCCAGAGACATATATTACCAGGACAAGACACATAATCTCTACTAACCTGAAACTACTAATAGGACTTTAGGCTTAGCAGAACCGAAGGCTGATGTTGTTTCTTCTTTTCTTACTGTGAAATAAAACTACTTTTTCCAGAAGGTACGTGGATAATACATTGTGTTCAATATTAGAAAAAGAAATCGTTGTTAATTAATAGCAGGACAAAATCATTTCCTGCCCCTGTAAACAAGTGTTTACTGATACTACTGAACCATGGGGGGTGACACTATTTCTATCTGGAAGGGAAGGGAAACTCAAAATGACACCTTCCCCCAAAGAAAAGCCCCATCTCAACCACATCAATTACTACTAGCTAAAACAAAAACAAATACACAAAAAAGAAAAACAACCTCCCAAACCAGAGGCCTGACTACATGAGCCAGATGAAACCATATATTCGTTTGTTCAGAAAAAGTAAGTCTAACAGCCAACTTGGCCAGTTCTCCCAAAGCACACACCCTTGAGAAGAGCCTGGGTCATTCCCGGTCATTTGGGCAGTTTCTCCAGAAGAAGACCAAGCACACTGCATGTGTAGTGAAAAATAAACATTAAACCTCCAGAACTATTTGCACAAAAGAAAAACGGGATCAATCCAGGCTGAGAAGGAGTGGTGCTTATCAAAGGTTAACCACGTAGTACAAGTTTGCTCAATCTCCTTAGTAAAGAGCAAATGGACAGAACCCACTCCTTACCCAGAATTTTCCAAACATTAACCAATGCCCATAGCAGCCTAGAAAGGTAAATGAGGTTTTACAAATAGGGAGATATGTCCTGAGGGTACCAAAAAAGAGAGGACCAGGCCCCTGGGCCAACGTCCTCTCTGCTTTTGACTTGGTATACAGATTATTTAAAATAAAAAAAAAAGAAAAAAAGGCTGCCCGAGGCCTGTTTACCACTTTAGTATAGAAAGCAGCTCTCAATTCTCAATTTCATATATAAGAGACTATGTTTTAAGATACAAAGTCTATATCAAAGGTGGCAGGGCAGCTTTGCTTATCACTTTGTCAATTATTCTCAAAAATTTCAGTAATTAGTTAAGGAAGATTTTCTGCCTATATACATATATATCTTGATTAAGGTGGTGACTAACATTTCTTAAATCTCACTGAATAGTATACCGAAGATCTGTGCATTCCCCAGTATGCAAATTTAACCTACAAAATAGGTTTCGTAGGTTAAAGCATCAAAGGTCATTATTTAATAACCCAACAAGGAAGCACCAAGGGGAAGCCCCATACCATACCATAAAAAGACAAAAATCCCAGTTGATAAGCTCTCTCTTTTCTCCTTCAGCCTGTATCTCCAACTTCTGGGCACTAATTAATTCTTAAGGAATCAAATGGCCACAGGGCCTTCACAGCCTCCACTAACCAGAGAGGAGAGGGTCTCAGGGCAGAGTGCAGACTTTCATCTGCCTGTGAGCATGTAAACCACACTCATCAACTAGAGTTGCCTCAGATATCAGGCAAAGTAACACACACCATTCCTGTGTCAAAGGCATCAGGGGAAAAAGCAAGTATCTCCTCTGAGGCAGATTAAGAAGAAATGAATTGAAATTTCATTGATAATCACATGGCCCAAATTAGTCTCTCATAATTGTCAGTAAGATTCTTATCAGACTGTGCAGAGCAAGTTGAAGAATGTAAAATGGTACAAATGTAAATAAGTTCTATACAAATGGAAATTGCCACTTTCATCAGCAAGTAGCTAAAAGAATATTTCAGCTGAAAAGCCAAGTCTATTTTGTTCAGAAGTAAACACAGAAATTAAATACATAAGAGGATCTGTTTCAAGGGTTAATAAAAGCACCTTTTACTATAAAATTTTAAAAGCAGGGGTGGGGGAGTGTGGAGTTCCTTCTTGACAGAAATGCTAGGTTTAACCATTGGCAGGCTGGAGAAAACACAAATGACACCTAAGATAACTGGTATAAGCTAAAGTATATGTTTGGTTTTTTTGAAATAACTCTTTAAAAGAGCCCCAGTGCAATTCCAAAGTTGGTCATTCTTACTAGCAGTCTTAAAAAAAAAAAAAATGCATTATCATCATTGGCTCTATAAACATGAATTACCCATGCTCATTTCTGACATGTCCCTCTCTCCCCTAGAGACTATTAAATACAGCCACTTCAGCATGTAAGGGGATTTCCTTTGTGGCTCAGCTGGTAAAGAATCTGCCTGCAATGTAGGAAACTTGGGTTCAATCCCTGGGTTGGGAAGATACCCCGAGCAGGGAAACTCTACCCACTCCAGTATTCTGGCCCAGAGAATTCCATGGACTGTATAGTCCATGGAGTCACAAAGAGTCAGACACGACTTAGCAACTTTCACCTTCACTCAGCGTGGAAGAAAGGACTATCTTGGAAGATAAACAGGGTTTCTGTAACACTTAATAACACTAAACTGATGTAAGGCTGCAGTATCCCCATAGGCTCATCTGGTGACACTACCAAAGTCAAAGTTTCAATATTTTTCAGTCTCCTAGGCTGAAACATGATCTTAGAAATCATCTAATACAGTTGTTTTCAAACTGTTTAAAGAAACTGTGTAATCCTTCCTCCTTCTAATAAAAACAAAAGTTCACATCAGATGTCTTTCTATCTTCTTTCTGCCTCATCCTACTAAAAAGATATAAAATCATCCATCAGTAAGAACAGATACAGAAAAAGACTTGCAGGTCAGGTCACTGCACCCCACATGTCTACTCTGTGCCCAGTCGAAACAGCTTTCCCCACATCTCTATTCTTATTCACAAGCAATCCAGGAGGCTACTCTACAGAATTCTGTGACTCCAGGTAAATAGAGTTTGAAAAAAGAAAAAAATCACTAATCTGGTTCAATCTTTCACTTTACAATTAAAAGCAAAATGAGAGGTAGTATGGGATAACTAAAAAGGAGACCGTGGAAGAAAAGTCAGTTCTGTTCCAAGCACTTGCTAGGTATGTGACCTTGAGCAAATCTCTAAAACTCTTTAAACTTCCTCATTATAAAGTGGGAGTAATCATATCTTTGCCCAGTAATTTTTGCAAAATCGTTTTGTGAACAGCAAAGCACTGCCCCGTGCACCATGACATACGGTAAATGCTCACCAGCGCATGACTGAACAACGCTGACCGCGCTGCGCTTGTGTGCTGCTGATGTGCTGAAGGGAAAAAAAGCCCACAACAGGGCTGAATAATAACTTGAGGGCATATACACTGCTCAGCACCCAACCATTAATTTTGAACGGTTAAGAATGTCCCCAAGCAATCCACGGTTGAACTCCAGGTCAAATGTAAATACAACCCGATCAAACAATCTAACCTACAAACTGTACACTAATAAAAGACTGTTTGGGCACATCTCTGCTATGAGCCTTATGCTTGGGTGCTGGCCATTTAGTGCTCGGCCTTCTCTCTGGTCACTGAACATCCCACTCGTAAGTTTAAAACGAGTCACTGCCATTTCAGCTGCTTAAAGGGTAAGGAGGAAACAGTGAATTTAAGAAACCACATAAAAAGAAGGATGAAGAAAATAAAGCCAGAGATAGCATTAAAACGGAGCATGAATGGGAAGAAAATACGTGTGTGTGTGTGTGTGTGTGTGTGTGTATACATATTATTCAAAGAATAATTCTAAGAGCAATGGAAAGGTTCTTTTCACCAGAAAAAAAAAAAGTTGGAAAATACTATCAATGTAGTTCTTTTTTCAGAACACAAAAATTTCTTTTTAAAAGTTGTGTTTATAAGCTCATGCATATTCATAAAATGATTCATTTGGTAGGAACATATAGTCATCCAGAAGCAGTGAAAAAGCTGCAGCTTTAAATGCTCAATCTACTCATCTAGACTTAAAGGTTATAGTAGCATTTCTGGAAAACATATTACTCATCACTGCTGTAACTATACATCTCTGTATAGAAAACATGGAAAACAGGGTGGACTAGTAGTACACAAGTTTGTCACTGCCAATGGTTAAAAAAGTCAAACCACATTAGAAAATAGCATGGAACTCTGTTACCATCTGCATAGTTCATCATCCTGGAAATTTCACATCACAGACCATAAGCACATGGACTACTTTCAGGGAAGGCTGTTTTCTGGCAGCCTGACTCACCCTACCCCATCTTCAGTGTCTAAACATGTGATGAGACAATGCAAAAATTAAGCAATAGGTCAAAAATGCAACCAAATTAGAGCAAAGCAAGGTAAACTGATCCTGTAATTGACGGGTATGTCATACCTAAGATCTGAGTAATTCTTCTCAAATTTCAATGAAGATAGCACACTACACACATGCAACCTGAACATACAGGATGCTATCACTGACAATAATGATAACTAAAATTTAGGGTATTGTTTAGAAAGCACATATATTAAAGAACTGAAACCCAAAGAAAGGAAATGACTTGCCTAAAATTATCAAGACACTAAGAAATAATAGTAGGACTCAAAGTCAAGGGCTATGACTCTAAATTCTGTAATTTTCCTTAAACCTTTTTTCATTTATCAACATGAAATCTTTCATTCATGAAACCTTTCATTCACTCATTCACTCATTCCTTTATCTAGTGAAGAAATATTTATTCAACATCTGTATGTTGGATACTATTCTCTTCCTAAGGAAACAAAATGGGTATGCCTGCCTTAGGTGGTAAGGAAGTGTATGTTGCAACCTAGCATAATGGTCCAGGAAAGATTAACCTGTTAAAAAAAGATGCCAGCATAGGAACTAGCAACAGAAATGGATATGTGGCACAATGGGAACACAAACGAGGAAGCCCTTAACTCTTCCTATAGAAAGCAAGAAAGAGGCCCATAGGGAGTAATAATGCTGCCTGAATCTTGGATCATGAAAGAAATCTAGCCAGCACATAGAGGAGAGAGGGGACATGTCAGAAAATAAAAACACAATGGGCAAAGGCATAAAGGCCAGAAAATTCATATATAATATTGTGAGGAAACTAGCTCAGCATGTCTGTGTCTGTGTGTCCTCAACTGTGTCCCATTCTTTGTGACCCCATGGACTGTAGCCCACCAGGCTCCTCTGTCCTTGGAATTTTTCAGGCAAGAATACTGGAGTGGCTGCCATACTCCAGGGGATCTCCCCAACTCAGGGACAGAACCTGCCTCTCCTGCATCTCCTGCATGGGCAGGCAGATTCCTCACCTCTACACCATCAGCTCAGCATGACTGGGAGCCGTATCAGGCACCACCAGCAAAGAAAATGGAAAATAGGCAAGGGCCATGGCAATCAAGACCAAGCTCACTGATGAAATGCTAAGGAAAATGGGCTTTGTTTTACTGGAAATAGAAGACAGTGAAGGTGAGTAACATGCTGAAACACAGGCTTTAAAAAGATCAAACTAGTTTTAGTATAGCGGATGGAACTGAGGGATTAGAGGCCAGAAACAAGCAAATCAGTTAAAACTCTACTGCAGTGGTACAAAAATTGAGTGCACAAATTAAGGCAGTAAGGAAAATGAAGAATAGGTTAACAAATTCGAGATCTAATTTAGAAACAGAATCTTAAAACTTAGTGACTTGCAAGAAGTGGCCAGGCAAGGCTCCAGAAGTAATCTAGGCTAACTCTCAGATTTCTGGCTTATACTTTTGATGAAGAAGTTGTTTTGGTTAGACAAATAATGAGTCCTACTTTAGATAACTGAATTAAGTCTGTGATATCTATGTAGCATAAGGTCAAGATGTCCAGGATTCAGGTAGAAACTGGGCCCTAAAACTCAGAAGACGTACAGGATTTAGCAGTCATTTGGGTGTAAGCTGCTCTTGAAGACATGGACGTATTGCCGGTTAGCCTGGAAAGAATATAGAGAGAAGAGACTAAGAAGAAAATGTTAAGGAACTCTACGAAGAAGAGCGGAATATGAGGGGACATACAACAATATTTCTGTAAAGTATTTTGCATTTGGTAATGTGTAGTTTTCAAAGGCCTCCTAAGATGTGCACACCCAATGACCCAGTAATTTCACATGAAAGAGTTTAAAGAAGGAATCAGAAATCCTGATAGTGGTTTAGGCAAAAAAAGTTAATCATAGGATTATTTATAATAGCGAGAGAATGAAAATATTTGGGGGCTTCATAAAAAGGTAGCTTTATTATAAAAAAAAAAAAAAAACATGGATACAGAAAGAAAAAGTAAAAGCTTGATGAGCTAATAAGGTGACCGTTCTTGTAACTGACACCTGGGTCAAGCAACAGACGGCTGCCAGCCGGCCCAGGAGCTTCTCTTTGTGTATCATCCCAATCCTAACGCTTCTCTGTTCTCCAAAGCGCCCACTACTCTGACCACTACTCCTGATGTTCACTGTCACAGTAGTGGGTACTTTCTATCTGCTACTTGTCTCCTATAAGTTTAATTACTCAAAGGTGCATTTCTAGACAATACTGTTTAATTTGGCAAAGTATTTTAAATGTATAAGAGAGGAATGGTCAAGTACACTGTAGTACATCCACACAATGAATGTTAAAGCTATTTAAAATTATATTCGTAGATAATTTTCAGTGATACAAAAAAAATTCATGAGGTTGGTAGAAAAGAGCAGGACACAGCCCCTATATTCAGTTAACTATGTAAAATTAAAATGCACAAAATAAAAAAAGAAAACTGTATAAAACACAACAAAATGTTAGGGGAAGTTATATACAGGGAGAAAGATCACTTGTGTTTTTTGCTTTCTTCTTTAGCCTTCCTTTTTGCACGTACCAAATTAAATAATGTTCATGGATTACTTTTTTCTTTTTAAATGAACTCTTTTTTTAGCATTTCTCACTGAGGCTCTACTTTGCAAATCCTGAATGACTAATAATGCTGAACATCTCTTCCAGTGCTTATGCGCCATCTGCATATCCTTGTCAGTCAAATGTCTCTTCATGTCTTTTGTCATTTACTAATTGGATTTCTTTTTACTACTGAGTTTTAGAGTTCTTTATATATTGTAGACACTAGTCTTTGTTGGATATGTGGTTCACAAACATTTTCTCCCAGTCTGTAGTTTATCTTTTCTTTTTTTTTTTTTTGACAGTCTTTAGCAGAACAAAAGTTTTTAGGTTTTCATGAAATCCAATTTGTCAAATTTTCTTTTTATGAATTCTGCTTTTGATATCAAGTTTTTTAGTTTTACACTTGCATTTAAATCTATGATCCATTTTGAGCTAATTTTTACATAATATATGATGTTTAAGGCAAAGTTCCTTTTTTTGCTTATGATGTCCAATTGGTTCAGCACCATTACTGAAAATGCTTTCTCTCCTCTATTGAACTGTTTCTGTGTATTTGTCAAAAATCAGTTGGGCAATGGGTAACAGGTACAGTGTTTCTTTTTTAGGTGATAAAAATGTTCTATAATTAGATAGTGGTGAATGTTGTACAACTCAGTGAATATACTAAAAATCACTGAACTGTACACTTTAAAAAGGAAGATTTTTCTGGTTTGTGAGTTATATACCTCAATTTAAAAAAAAAAAATCCACTGGAGATAGAGGAATAGGTCCCTATTCTGTAACTCCTTGTTCTCTATTTTTTCCACTGATCTATATGTCTGTCCCTCCCCCAATATCACACAAACTTAATTATTATGTAAGAAGTCCTGAAATCAGATAGACTGATTCTTCCTAGTTTTTCTTATATTTAGCTAATCCAGTTCTTCTGTCTTTCCACAGATATTTTATAATAATCTTGTCTATATCTACAAAAAAAAATCTTGCCAAAGTTTTATAAGAATTGTAGTAAACTTGTATGTCAAGTTGAGAAGAACTGACATCTTTTATTATGCTGAGCCTTCCAATCCATAAACACAGTATGTCTCTTCATTTATACAGAATTTTGATTTGTCTCATCAGATTTTGTAGTTTTCAGCATATAAGCTTTATTAGATATACAGTTAAACATTATTTTTAATTTGAGAAACTATAAATGATATTGTATTTACTTCCACATGTTCTCTATTAGTATAGAGAAGTGCAACTGATTTTTGTGTTTAACTTATATCCTGTGACCTTGCTAACACACACACACTATTTCTAGGAATTTATCAGTAGATTGTTTTCTACATAGCCAATCATGACATCGGTAGTTACAAAGATTTTATTTCTTCCTTCCTGCCCAATATGTCCTTTCTTTCTTTTTCTTGCCTTATTGCACTAGATCGAACTTCCAGCAATATGCTGAATAAGAGTAATGAGAACAGACATCCTTGACTTATTCCCAATCTTAGGAGAAAAGCACTCCATTTTCACTGTTAAGTACAGTGGTAGATGTACAGTTTTTTGTAAAAGTTTTATATCAAGTTGAGAAAGCTGTGCTCAAAAAGGCTGGATCCTTCTAAGATTATATTTATATATATATATATAAAAGAGTCTGCAACTCATCAAGGGAAAGGTAACTCCTTATTTCTCTCTCTCCCTCTCTTATGTGTATACGTCCAAATAGCACCCTATTAACTTCACAAGGCAAAATATGCACTGTCTAAGCAATCCACTCTATGGTAAAGTATCTACACTTGACTCTTTACCAATGCTAATTAAATTCAACCATGCTGTTTCCTATCAGGCATTTCCTACCAGCATAGCCCTGTCCTAAAGTAAGATAACAACTTTCTGTTTTAAACTGGTAACCTAGATAACTTGAAAAATTATATTATTAAATACAGTAATGGCAGAAACTAGTCACACACTGCTTATATTCCTACTGTGCCTTTGTAAGAGCCAGCAATAAATAAAGCTATTGACTTAAGTTACTATTTTATGGCATCATTATATAGTTTTTGAAAAAGAAAAGGTCAAATGTTTCAACCTCTTCAGTATGAATTACCATACACTACATCACCATTTAAGTATGCTAGATATTTACAACCTATAGAGAAACAGTTTGTTTCCCACTTCTCAAATATCTCATCCAAACAGTAGAAATGGGTTTCTTTTTCACATTTGGTAACAGGAGGCTAGTTGAAAAGGAGAAAAAGCCCCTTTCAAGTTATAACAACTAAAGTCTTTTTTTTTCCCCTTCTCCTCCCGCCTTCCCAACTAAAGTCTTAAGACAGAGCAAAAATAATAATAAAAATCACTTGTCTACTTTTTGTAGATTCCTTAGGAATCTTTCCATTGACTAATATTCTATTAATAGTCTGAAGCATTTAAAATATTCTCTCTCCCATGGCTATCATAAACTGAGGTGGGGAAGGCTCAAAATGAGCAGACTGGCCTCCACTCAGGGAGTGTGTGTGTGTGTGTGTGTATCCCTCATACCTTGTACAGACAAGCTATAAAATAAAAAAAATAAATGCACACACAGTCAGGTCCACGTTACAAAACTTCTTACAGTCATTGTTTATTCTGGAAGTCAGGCTAAGCCACAAATTAAAGCATTTTTCAAAGACTGTATTTTCAAGCCACTAACTTAGAAATGTTGCGTTATATAAAAGTACTCACCCTGTATATGTCAGTATAACTAAAAGCAATAAGTATCTATCATTTCAAGTGTTAGGTAGTCAGAATAGGGAAAAGGAGTCCAAAATGGCGGCGGCTAAAAGACAGGAAGGGAAAAGCCTGCCAAACAGAGCAGAGGAAGGCCACAGGAAGGCCTCTCAGCCACCGCCACGGTGGACTCCTCTTCCCTGTTCTAACTACCTAACACAAGTAGGACAGAAGCTATAAATTCCCACCCCAGTGCCAACAACTGGTTAAGTGTTGGCAAACTCTTAGTTTGAGTTCTTCTAGGCCTAGAACCCCACTGACCCACACTAAAACGCTAAATAAACAATGGGCCTAAAGCTTTACTAGTTCTTAGTCACCAAAAAGAAAAAGCTGTATCTACTCCCCAAGTTTCATTTTACTTCTAACTGGAACACAACCAAAACCCAGAAGGTAAATTCAAAAAAGGGAAGGGAGCTGGGAATGGCTTTGAGCAATCAAAAAAAATCAGAAAGTTCATGTAACCAAACTCATGCATTATATTTTACATAAAAATTATTATTACATTTCATTTCCAACCCACAGCATATTAAAAGAGGAAAAGTACAAAAGGGAACCAGGAGAGAAAAAAAATCTGTTAGAGTATCAGTGAGGAAAGAGACAGCAGAAGTATTACAAAACAGAATTCAACGAAACGTTGAGTTCATTCAGTTTGTGGGGAAGAGCCCTATACACTTTAGCACAAAAAACCATGTTCATAGTGATGAACCTAAGTTATCAAATAAACTTAAACTCAGTATGTTCTGTTTGTTTTTGTTTTTTTTTTTTAAACAAAATATTAAATATACATATTAGGAAAGTGTCACTATTAAGCTCATGAGTTAAACAAATCTTTAGATTAAAGCATGTACTACTGGCTCTGTAACCTGGGACAAGTTACTTAAATTTGCTAAGACTCAGTTTCCTTCTATGTAAAATGGAGCTAATAAAACGCACCTTACTGAGTTGCTGTCTGGTACCAAGAGCCCGACAGTTATTAGTCATCTCAGCCACTACTGCTTCACTATCACCACCACTATTATTCACATTAGAAGGATTTCTGTTACAAATGGTTTTTATTGAGGTATGCTCAGTCGTGTCCAATTCTTTGTGACCCCACAGACTATAGTTCGCCAGGCTTCTCTGTTCATGGGATCTTCCTGGCACAAATACTGGAGTGGATTGCCATTTCCTCTTCCAGGGGAACTTTCTGGTCCAGGGATCGAAACCGTGTCTCCTGTGTCTCCTGCATCATAGGTGGATTCTTTACCACTGAGCCACTGGGGGGTGCAGGGGGGATAATTACACACAATAAAACACACCTATCACTATACCTTTTGATGACTTTTGACAAATGTATGCACCCATGTAACCATCACTCCAATCAAGATCTAGGGTATTTCCTCTAGAAAGTTCTCTCCTACTCTTTTCTACTCAATTCCATCCATCCACCCAGAGACAATCACTATTCTGATTTCGGTGACCGTCACTTAGCTTTACCTGTTCTATTATAGAGATAAATGGAATCATAGAGCATGCAGTTTTTTGTGTCTGCGTTCTTTTATTCAACATAAAGTTTTTGAGATTCAAGTTTTCTTTTAATTTACTTTACTAAAATCATTAAAAATTATTTGCTATGAATATGCCAAAACTTATTTATCTATTGGCTATATCAAGTTTGGGGTTATGATCCACATTTTTTTAAACCATCAGTTCAGCTCAGTTCAGTTGCTCAGTCACGTCTGACTCTTTGCAGCCCCATGGACTGCAGCACGCAGGCCTCCCTGTCCTTCACCAACTCCCGGAGTTTGCTCAAACTCATGGCCATCCAGTTGGTAATCCCACCCAACCATCTCATCCTCTGTCCTCCCCTTCTCCTCCTGCCTTCTGTCTTTCCCACCATCAGGGTCTTTTCCAATGACTCAGTTTGTCACATCAGGTGGCCAAAGTATTGGAATTTAAGCTTCAGCATCAGTCTTTCCAATGAATATTCAGGACTGATTTCCTTTAGGATTGACTGATTTGATCTCCTAGCTGGCCAAGGGACTCTCAAGAATCTTCTCCAACACCAACAGTTCAAAATCATCAATTCTTCAGTGCTCAGTTTTCCTTATGGTCCAACTTTCACATCCATACATGACTACTGGAAAAACCACAGCTTTGACTAGATGGATCCTTGTTGGCAAAGTAATGTCTCTGCTTTTTAACATGCTGTCTAGGTTGGTCGGAGATTTTTTCCAAGGAGCAAGTGTCTTTTAATTTCATGGCTGCAGTCAGCATCTGCAGTGATTTTGGAGCTCAAGAAAATAAAGTCTGTCACTGTTTCCATTGTTTCCCCATCTATTTGCCATGAAGAGATGGGACCAGATGCCATGATCTCATGTTTTTTTTTGAATGTTGAGTTTGAAGCCAGTTTTTTCACTCTCCTCTTTCACTTTCATCAAGAGGCTCTTTAGTTCCTCTTTGCTTTCTGCCATAAGGGTGGTGTCATCTGCATATCTGAGGTTATTGATATTTCTCCCGGCAATCTTGATTCCAGCCTGTGCTTCATCAAGTCCGGCTTTCACAAGATGGCGTATATAATTAAGATTCATTTACAAGTAGTATTCACTGTACAAAATATCTTACCAATAATATTAATAAGACAAGCATTAAAATATAAAATGCAGATATTTCAAGGCCTGTAGAGGGCCTGAAATGATTAAATCATATTTCTCAATAAATATAAATTGAGATTTCATTTACTCACACAGAAATCTTTCATAATATATGAGGGATAATTTTTAATTCTGCAGATGATAAAATCCTCAATACTACAAATAAATTAAAATCCTATACTAAACAGGAGGAACTTCCTGTTCCTGTCAACTCAGGTTGACCCATCTGATGGAGAACTTCAGCATAAGTCTTATATAATATTCAAACTCCTGATACAGATCTAAATAATTTTCTACCTAAAAAAGGATGGTCCCCATCTATTCCGAGTACTGCTGACTGCAGCTATGTATTTTGCCAGTGTCCTTCAATGCTGGTTTAAAAGAATGAACCTTATTTCATGGGATGAGAGAGAAACACATGTTTAAAGAATTCATCTCTTTAGTCATTCTTAAATAAACCTCACTCATTCTTAAATAATTTTTGTACAACCAAAACCCATTTTCTGGCTGATAATAATAATGCAATTTCTCTCAACACAAATACATTCTAAGTCAACTCAGGGAAGAAAGTCCACCACTTTAGTGAAGACCTTATCCTCTCTGAATTTAGACAATGACTAGGGCTTCCTAGGTGGCTCAGTGCTAAAGAATCTGCCTGCCAACGCAGGAGATGAGGAGACACGGATTTGATCCCTGGGTCGGGAAGATCTCCAGGAGGAGGAAAAGGGAATCCACTCCAGTATTCTTGCCTGCAAAATTCCATGGACAGAGGAGCCTGGCACGCTATATAGTCCATGGGGTCACAGAGTCAGACACAACTGAACACTCATGCACACAGGCTTGGAACTAGTTATCTAAAGAGAGTGGTTTTCAAAATATGTCCAAAAAATATCAGGGTTTAGCAAACATTTACATTACTTTCACTTATTAAATAAACTGTAACTATGGGCTTCCCTCGTGGCTCAGATGGTAAAGAACCTGTCTGGAACGCAGGAGACCCAGGTTGAATCCCTGAGTTAGGAAGAGCCCCTAGGGAAGGCATGGCAATCCACTCCAGTATTCTTGCTTGGAGAATCCCATGGACAGAAAAGTCTAGCAGGCTTTCTTTGTCCATGCAAAGAGTCGGACACAACTGAAATGACTTAGCACACATAGCACAACTATTTCTTCAATAACAAAGATGCACACAAATGTGTTATATGCCAATTGTAATAAAATGGAAACACATTCCAGGCAATTTCACCTTCCAGGTTAACTTGCTTTTGTGAAGGACTCAAAATAAGGCTTCTCCAGCCATTTCTGTCCACTTACTGAATGTTCTTCTTCTTACTCAGGACTTACTCAGTATATACCCACTTACGTAAAATGATTCTGGCACACAGAGAGGCTGCACTCCATAACTGTCAGGCAACACTGCCTCGGCACATGCTCTACACGACGTAACACGATTGTTACAAAATAAGCGAACCTCTAACGCAAAGGCTTGGGTCCTTGTGTCCTACTTTTATATTTTATGATAGCATTATCATAAGCTTTGGGGCTATCCCAGTGGCTCAGTGGTAAAGAATCTGCCTACAATGCAGAAAACTCATGTTTGATCCCTGGTTCGAGAAGATGCCCTGGAGAAGGAAATGGCAACCCACCCCAGTACTCTTTGCCTGGCAAATTCCACGGACAGAGGAGTCTGGAAGGCTACAGTCCATGGGGTCGCAAAAGAGGCAGACATGACTTAGCAACTAAACAACAACATCATCATAAGCTTCTAATCCTTCTTCAATCACTTAATGTTTGCAGTAAGGTAAAATGATTAATCAACCATATCAATGAGCCATATGAAAATATGATTTAAATTCTGGGATTTAAGAAAAATATCTAATAATGGATGTAACAAGACCGATCATATTCAAGGCAAGTTGACAACTGGTATTAGAAATCAATGCCAACCAATTCTTAAACCTCTATCAAATACACTGATAACACACTATATTATGAAATGATAAAGTCTCATATATTGATATATGAGGTATATAATAAGGTAATAGCAATTTGTCACTGAAAATCACCTTTTACAGCAAGAAAAAGTATATATCTCAGCTTCTTGATATATTTAATGAAACCAAATCTTATAAAATCTATTTGTGATCCCTGTTAAATTATGACACAGTTGGAGGGTGGGGAGCAGGGAAAAGTAAGCATAAAAAGAAAGCTTGATGCTATTGAGAGGCAGAGAAAGTATTCAAATAAAATTTAAATCTAACAATGAAAATATCACACCATTGTTCAAGATAAATTTTTACAAAGAACAGGAATAACTAGTATATACTCTGGAGGAAAAGCTTGTTAAATCCTAGGTGGCGCTAGTGGTAAAGAACCCGCCTGCCAGTGCAGGAGACATTAAGAGACGCAGGTAGGATCCCTGGGTCAGGAGGAAACCCTGGAGAAGGGCATGGCAACCCACTCCAGTATCCTTGCCTGGAAAATCCCACGGACAGAGGAGCCGGAGTCCATGGGGTCGCAAAGAGTTGGACACAACTGAAGCGACTTAGCATGCACACTTGGTACTAACACTGTGAAGAAGTTTATTTGATGACTACACTACTGTTTAAATATGATTGTAACCACTAGTAGAAAATAAGATATTAGAGAAAAACATCTACAATATCTGAACTATTGAAAGGCTAAAATTATGTGAAATTTTTACACTTTAAGCAAGGACATGAAAAATGTTAGAAATTTCAAATTTTTTAAATAATAGGTTCAGGCAAGCAATGACGAAAAGGGCTTATCTGTAAAACATCATATACAATAGGAGGGAAAAAATTAAGCAGTAGTTAGATTACTTTTTACTATGCCCTCAAATAAGTTGGTTAAAACATAATGAGAATGTACTAGTGGTAATAAAATAATGACAGGAAAAACCGTAATAGTGGTTCTTATAAAAAGCTATTACCTAAATATAGATTAAGTAAGAACGGCATGCTCCATAGACCAGCATGAGCTGTTAAGAAAACGCCAGTATGATTCGAATTATTGATTTATTAAGGCATGGTCTTTACACTGCAGACTTTACAGTTATTTGTAAGTATATAATGAGTTCTAGAATCTCTTTTTTCATTTTGAGAAATTGGTTAGTTCTATTATAAATGGTTCAAATAAAGCCCCCTCCTCAAAACAAATTAAGGGTAGGAGGAGAAGGGGACGACAGAGGATGAGATGGTTGGATGGCATCACCGACTCAATGGACATGAGCTTGAGCAAACTCCAGGAGATAGTAAGGACTGGGAAGCGCAGCGTGCTGCAGTCCCTGGGGTCACAGAGTCAGACATGACTGAGCTATTGCAACAACAACAACAATTTCAGAGCAATACAAACACAGTACGATGGTTAAGGGCATCAGATTTGAGTCTAGCTCTGTCACTTACTCACTATCCATAAGCTCGGTATTAAATATTTTAACTCACTGTGCCTCCGTTTTTTCATTTGTAAAGTAGAGATGAAATGTTTGTTGTGGAAATCAATACATGTAAAGCTCCCACCAGGAAGTCTAGGGCTTGGGTGCTCAAAAACGTTAGATGTTGCTGTTAGGCAAAGTGCTCTAAATTTTTTTTTTTTTTTTTTTTTTTACCATTTACAAGGACTTTTCTGTGTAAATCAGGATTTCTTTTGATACTATGCAACAAAACAAAACACAAAAATAACCTAGAGCTACATCAAGGGCAAGGCATTGGTGGTTTGAAGGCAAAATAGAATTCTCGCTTCCCCTAGTAGAGTTCATCAAACACAGACTGACTTTCTTAAACATTCAGCAAACTTATAAATAGATTTATACTAATTTATCAGCTTCATACGCATTAGGGCTCCAGATAAAAATTCATTTACAAAACCTCAGACTAGGTCAAGGAGCTCAGGATAGAAATTTTGGCTATAAAAATGTTTTTTGAGAAAGCAACCCAATCAGAAGTGGTCTTACACTCAGCTTTTAAAATATCTGATATAGATAACAGTGCTAATTCATCCAAACTCAAAACTGCATGCTCCAAGGTGAACCTATTTTCAAAAGAATAAAAATACTTCAAAAAGTGTTTTGGAGAAAAAAAAAAAAAAGACAATGAATTATTTTCCTCTCTAGTCTGTGAGTAACAAGCTAATCCTGGTAAGGAAGGTGTGTGAGGCTCGAATAAGAGAATTGTTTCCAGTGAGAGAAGAGAAACAATAAAGAAAAAAATACAAAATTAAAAGGGAAAAATAAAAGTTAAAGCAGTGTTATGTATATCTTACCACAATTAAAGTTTTTAATTAAATCAAAATAAATTATCTTCCATGACACCATGCAGAGCAGACAACTGTACTTCCCTAAAATCCAAAACTCCATTATTTTTGTATAACATAGAAATAAGAAATAAAATTTTCAAAAATAATAAGGTAATAAATTGCTCCTCATAAAAACACAAAGAATACGTAAGTTGTGTTTTCCTGAAAGTTGAGATACTGTGGTATGAAGATACTTTGCAAAACAGTTCTCAGAAAAAAATAACTGTAACAAAAGGAAACATGGAAGCTATGGGGACTATCCGTGGGTTCATGGGCTCTTACAAAGCTTTGGAAGGTCTACTCTGATTCTACATAAAGAAGAGCTAGCATTCTGACTCTACTTATAGAAGAGCCAGAGCTCCTGAAGGAAGAAAAGCCTTAAAAACTAAGGTAGCAATCATCATGGGAAATATTTTAGGAAATAACTTGAGGCTTGTGTTTTCCCCACAATTTTTTAGAGGGAAGAAAAAAAAAAATGAAGATCTAACTATATCCTCTCAAGAGCTCAAAATAGTTTCTTCAAAGTAGAATTTTGGATTTTTCTCCCCTAACAAAAATATCATATTTTGTCATTATGCCATCACAGGCAACTTGTATTAATGTAGCGTTAGTTCCTTCAGAATTGTTACATGCCACCACATCAAAGTCAGCACAGAAAACACACTAAATGATTGTCTCGCAAAACAGTTAGAGCTCCCAACAAGGCAATGACAAACAAACAATAATTCTTATGAAAGTTGGGGTGTTACATAAAAGTATGCAGATTCCTTTTAAATGTGAAACCCCCAATTAATTAAGAAATAAATCCCTTGGAAGAAATTCAGAGCACCACATCAACCAGGTCATTCATTTCTAACGTTACAAGGTGAGTGCAGCAAAATTAAAATGTGTTTTATACAGTATTAACCAGTCATGTAAGATCTTCATTTTAAATGTTTGCCTGTTTACCTGTTTCTGTCTTTAAAATATTTGGTGATGAAAATTAAAGCAAAGTAAAGGATACGATCATTTTCTCTCCAAACCAAAAAACCACTCAAGTACTTATCTAGGAAGACTTTGGCCCCCAGAATCTTGGTTGTGTCTGTGGCAAAGGGGATAACTGCTTTTATCAAGGCCATAGGCAAACACCACGTGGCCCGAAAAGTCTGAAAGATTCTGAGAGTTCTTATGAAATGTTCTAAAGGATGTTCTTGCCATCTGAGACGCAAGAAAACTTCCCATGGTAAATCCAGGGAAAAATAAGAGCCACTATAAAATGTATGCTGTAATTGTCGTTGTTCAGTTGCTAAGTCAACCCCATGAACTCCATGGACTGTAGCTCACCAGGCTCCTCTGTGCATGGAATTTCCCCAGCAAGAATACTGGAGTGGATTGCCATTTCCTTCTCCAGGGCATCTTCCCAACTCAGGGACTGAACCTGCATCTTCTGCATTGGCAAGTGGATTCTTTACCACTGAAACACCAGAGAAGCCGCATAAAATGTACAGGGAAAAATAAATTAGTAACAGCTCTTGTCCTCAAGCAGCTTAACAGTAACAGTAAAAGTCAACTACAAGGGATAACACAAAGCCAAACAAGATTAGTTAACACATGACTCAGAGACAGTGAAGCGAGTTCAAAGACGGGCACAGACCACCTCAGCCAGAATAAACAGAAAGATCCCCTGACGCTGAGAAGGGTTTAAGCAAGGTGATGGGCAGAAGTTCTTAGGAGGAAGGCCACTGAGGCATGCCTCCCATCTTGACGGAGAAGGCTATACTCAGTGTGGATCTGACACCTTTTATCACCATAAGCAACTAAGATGAATGAGGATGGAAAAGACACCTAACTGATCTCCAGGTTCCTGCCACTCCCAAATAATACAGCAAGCGTCAAGACCTAAAAGTGGGTACAACAAACTTCAGTGACTCAGCTTAGGACCAGCTGTAAATGAAGTTCTGGTTAAACAAAACAACTGATTGAACTTGAATCCTGTGTCAGTAGGGTAAATGCCCTAGAGAGACAGACATCTTCCAAGGCAGAAACTGACAGACATGACAAGCAAGCAAAAGAAAAAAAAAGGCACGCGAAACAACAGAACCACCACAGAGCCGTCATTCAAACTCTGCCTTGGTTTCTTTGCCAAGAAACAAGTTAACTTCTATGCTAAATACCTTTCCTCTGTTTTCACGTGGTTTCTCAAATGCTGAATGCATCAAGAAATCATGCCACTTAAGAAGCTCTAAAAAGTTTTATGATTTCTCTTTTTTGTTGTGTATTCTGTGACTGAGATCTGTTTTGTTTTAAATTCTGAATCAAAAGAAAGCAGTAAACCTTAGCCAGAATAATTTATACCAGATATGTGAATTTACATTTCAGACAAAATTTTTTAAAACAGAAACATCCTGACTGGGGGCTCTTCTTATAAGATTATTGACCTAACTTGGCCTCAAGACCACCTTTTCCCTTTCCAAGCACAATCTTCCTGTTTTCTCAGCCTCATCTGAACCTGCTCAACTAAACAAAGAACCACTCAAAGTAAACTGCACAGAACACCAACTTCAATAATTTATAGCCAAACCAACACACCCCTGGCTCAAGTCTAGAGTAAATTACTACAAGATTCTTTATTTACAATGACTCTCCATTCCTCTTATCCTTGCTAAGAATCTCATATTTCTTCCCTATACATGAATCAAAACTAAGATTCTTTCAACAATCTCACACATTCACACAGAATCACTCAGGTCAGAATCACCTAGGCTCTACATTGAGACTACAGCAATTCTCGGCACAGGAAGGTGACTCTTGAGGGTATAGTTTAAAAGAAAAAACATAATCGACAAAATAAATCTTATTTGATAAATAAAAAGATACCCATCATCTTCATATTACAGACACCAAAAATAAACCTCAACAATGAGAAAATATTCAGAACAAACTCAATTTAAGACAGGCTTGCCATCAATATATGATATTTGTACATACAATGTACACTAGAATTCTTAAAATATATCATAAAAGAAATGTTTCCTCTCCTCAGATAGCAGTTTAATTTTGATAATTTTTATTATAAGATAGAACTTTTATTTAAGAAGTAAGGCCATTTTGGGCTTCCCTGGTGGTCCAGTGGCTAAGAATCCAGCCTGCAATGCAAGGGACACTGGCTGGACCCCTGGTCTAGGAAGACCTCACGTAGAGCAGGGCAACTGAGCCCGTGGGCACAAGTACTGAGACCTGAGCACCAGAGAGCCCGGGCTCCGCAACGAGAGAAGCCACTGCAACGCGCAGACCACACACTGCAATGAGAGTGGCCCCCGCCTGACACAACTAGAGAAAGCCTGCGTGCAGCAGTGAATACCCGGCACAGCCAAAAATAAAATATTTTTTTAAAAAACAAGGCCATTTTGTAATTACTTCAAAATACTCATGGAATTTTCCAGGCAAGAATACTGGAGTAGATTGCCCTTTCCTACTCCAGAGGATCTTCCCAGCCCAGGAATCAACCCCACGTCTCTTGTGTCTCTTGCATTGGCAGGCGGATTCTTTACCACTGAGACACCTGGGAAGCCTACCAAAGACAACAAAGCATGAGATTTTCATGTCTATCAAAAGGGCTGATGAAAGCACCGAAAATTTCTGATCGATGACTAGAGCCACAAGCTGAGTAACATAGCCCAGTATCTCCTACAAAAAATGAATTTACTCAATATGAAAAATGTTGGAATCTAATACTTTGAGCTCTTAATCTAGTGCTCATTTATTTGCCCTGAGATAGAGAACAAGTAACTTAAATGTTGGACTACCAGCTTCCCCAAATCAGAAAATAAAACAACGTGAAGTAAAAAAGAAAAAAGAAAATCATAAAAGACAGATCTATTTACTACTTTGAAATCTGAAGGTCTAAGTTAAAAGGGACTTTTTTTTTTTTTTTTTAAGAGAGAAGCAGCCAGTTTTACATTAAGTAAAGCTTCCTGTTTTATAACTAGTATCAGTTGACAATATGTTCTGGGCACCAGGCTAAGTGCTCTCCATGATTATCTGGTTTAATTCTCATAAAAACACTAATGAAATAGCTACTGCTATTTTACAGAGGAGAAAAATGAGGTTTAGAACAGTTAAGAAACTTGCTAAACTAATAAATTAGGAAGTTGAAACTCCCATACAGGTCTCCAGACTGCAAAGCCAGGACTCACCACTATTCAGTCCACAAAGAAAGCAGCAGTCTCTAGGATAGCAATGAATCTTCTCGGCTATAAATAACATCCTGCATTCTCCCCACACACTCATCTCTACCACTCCCTCGACCCACCTAACTCTTGCTAACTGTTCTTAGTCATTTAGAACTTCTTACATGGCTAGATAAATGTCAACTTCAAAAAGGCAATAACGAAAGTAGCTTACAATTTTGAAACACAGCTGATGGGACTCTTTTCCATCAGCTTGCACATTCATTCATTCATTCAAATATTCACTGAGGACCTACTCTAGGAAGCAGTGTTATGTTGTGATTAGGGCATGAGACTGCTTAGGGCATTAGATTCCTGGCTCTATCACTAACTTAATATGTGATTTTGAGTAATTTACCCTACCTCTCACTGTCTTAGCTGCCTCATCTATAAAATGAGGATACCGAGAGGACTGTAGTAAAGATTGATCACATAACGTTAGCTTGTATTATCACACTCTGTGTAGGGGATAGTTAAGCTAGGAGCTATGGATGATATAGGTGGTATAGAATGGTATGCCCTCTCTTCTCAAGCTTGCAAAATATCTGCATAAATAACCACAGACCAATGTGTAAATATCACTATAGGTATTAATAAATAAATGCTGTCTGAGGAAGAAGAGATTACTTCTAGCTAAAGAGTTCAGGGGAGGTCTAATGGAAGAGCTAGCACTTTGGTTAGACCTTAATATAAAGACAGAGAACATTCCAAGCACAGGATATAATCATGGAATAGTAAAGAAATTGAGCTTCAGTGAGGAATTATCATGGGTGAGTAGTGGTGAATAAACCTCAAAATGTAGTTAAGATCAGGGTCCAATTATCAAGAGTCCTGAAACTCAAATAAGGAGTTCATGTAAATACTATCATATTTTAAAATGTAAACTAGTATTAATATTCCCTTCAAGTGGAATACACAAAAGGAAATGAAAGAACAGAGAATTTATTCCCCTAATTGAGGGGTCAGGGGGTGATGCTGGAGGAATGGGAAAGAGGAAAAAAATTACCAACGCAAGTTAGAGGAGCTATACAAACCCAGGTTTACAGGTACCACAATTATATATACATACCAGCTTTTTTCAAACTGTACTGTGGTCAACCAAATTTGAGAAAAGCCACACGCTCCACCCCGTTTCTCTCTTCAGCCATTCACAAGGCACACCAGTATTTGAAGAACTCTCAGATGTTCTACAGCAAAACAGCAGACTAATTTTGTTCACTATTATATTTTGTTGTGGAACCCTACTAGTCCCCCAACTTACCTAATGATTCTTTTCCTCCTAGAACATGTATTTAAACATTGAGGGACATTAATGTTCTCCTGAACTTATTTTGGAAAACTTGGATATTAAGTATCTGATAAAGTGGGGTGTGATCACAAGAGAAGAGAAAGAAGACATCTTGCAGCCCCAAAATCACTTTCCGAAAGACCTTTCTGAGATCACACACTACTCTGGAAGTCTCCCTTACTTTGTTTTATCCTAAGTGGCAAATAAACCAACTCAAGAAGTCCCATGAGCATCATACTTTTTTTTTCCCTACCTTAAGAACAACAAAAATTTTTACTATAACCCAACAACAGTACAACTCAAATTAACTTTTCATTTCCTTGCCCCTAGAATTTTACAGACATATTTTCTTTTCCCAATCCCCCCACCCCAAAAAAAGAAAAGACTGTTCATGCCTACTCTCAGGTCTTTTTAAGCTTTTTCTTTCCAATTTACCATTCTCTATTCTTTCATCCACAAGTGATTTTCCCTTTACAGGCCCACTTCTGTCCTATATACCTCTCTCCTCTTTATTTCACACAAGTAACTTGAAATTATTATCTTGTGCCTTTGTGCTCTCAATATGATCAGAGAATGTATTCAACATAGGACTTCCCAGATGGCACAAGAAGTAAAGAATCTGCCTGCAGGAGATGCAAGAGATGAGGGATTGATCCCTGGGTCGGGAAGATCCCCTGGAATAGGAAATGGCAACCCACTCCAGCGTTCTTGCTGAGAAAATTCCATGGATAGAGGAGCCTGGTGGGCTACAGTCCATGGGGCTGCATAAGAGCCTGACGTGACTGAGCACACAGGCGTGGCAGGGATGACAGACAGAAGAAGCAGATACTACAGTTTCACCATTCCAACCCCAAGCAGACACTGCCCATCCACCACAGCACTCCTTCCCACTAAATCCACGGTGCTCTCCACAGCTATTTCCAATCTCCTGAAAGTGAAACTGATTTACAGACAGGTTCCATCATTTCCGTCTGCATGCTTTAGACTCTATCTGCTGAAGTGTAAGATGCACTAGCAAACACAACTTTCAGGTTAGAAAAGAAACACATATTGTCTTGAGGCTGGAGTGGTGTCTTACTGCACATCTACATGAGTCTGGGTTTTAAAAGTCAGTATCTGCATCAGAAGTGCTTAAGACACAACATAGGGCCTTACCAGAATAGTACCACAAGCTGGAACCTCCCTCCACTTAACACACTTAAGGATGAATATAAAACAATGAGGATAAACTTTGAAACAATTTTGAAACATTTTACCTTCTAGGCAGCTTTCCTCTACCATGACTAACTGAATGTTTTCCATAGTATGTATTTCATTATCATTTCTCCCTGAGTTGAAGTTCATCTAAACACATAATTAAGGAAAGCCAGTTGGCAAATATGCTTCAAAAGCAAGCCCTCTTTTAAAATAATTAATATCAGTCTCTGGTCAACTAAAAATGTGGAGTGCAGCAGCATGAAGGAAAATATAAGATTCCTTCAATGATGGAACGTAACTAAGCTAATTAAGATAAGTAAAAAAAAATTGTTTACTTAGTAGCCACCAAATTCTATAAGGAAAATAACTGTTGGTATAATTATGCAGTTTTGTATCTCATTAACTACCACAGTGGAAGATTACATATTGTGCAACAATTATATCTGGTAAACCTATGAAATCTGAAGCTACCATCATAAAATCATGTTTATACATCTCTTTAGAACAGTAAATCTTTTTTTCCCTTTTAAAACTAAGATATGCCCACAAGAGTCCACCAGACTCTATATTCAAATCACAAATTACTTCCTTGATCAGAGCTTCTCTCACCTGGGAAACTGGAGAAACAGTAGTAGCTTTTGATTCAGCAAAAAGCATTACATCCTGCCTCACCAAGATGCCATGAAACAACTCTAGAAACTAAGGAAAGGGAAAGTTTAATAACTTTAATAAAAGAAAAGCACAAGGGAAAAGGGAGACAGGGCAGTTTCTAACCGGCAATTCACTTCTACTTTTTCCATCTCAATGTTAAATCCATACTTATCATAACAAAAACCTATTACCATGTAACAATAAAGTGAAACCTCTGTCCTCAGCGCCTTAGCCTGGGTTCCTACACTGTCCCCGCAACACGGTGAGGTTTAAATACAATTAAAAATAATACTGAAATCTACCTTATATCCAACTCTTATAACCAAGGAGTAATAACACTACCACTTAGACAGCCAACTCCAAGTGACATTTTCATGAGAGTTCCCCCAAAATGCCTGAAGTCTTCATAATCCTGCTAAATATACGTATCATGTCTTTAACACAACTCAAACATAACGAAGCTTAGCTTCTGTATCATGTCACTAGTAGGAGGAACATTAAACTGAGCCTCTCAATCACAGGGTCAATGTTTTATTGTTCAACTATACTCCTGCCTACAAATCTAGCTTCTATTTTCCTAGGTTCCACACTTGTTATATTTTACAATATTATTATACTTACTTCCTGTCAGCACTTCCAAGCCCTTGTAGAACAAAGCCCAGTATAAATAATGTCTTATTCACCTTTGCGTCCTCAGTATTTAGTGCAGTGCCTGGCACATAAGTTCTTAATTCATGTTTACTGACTTGAAGGCGACCGCGGCAGCGCTGTTCTAGCTTCAATAAAATACCTATGTCAAATGACCATAGCAAACCATAGCAATATTATTTACTGACCTGAATCAGAAGCTATATGCCCTCAGCTGGTATTCTAGACAATGTTTCTGTTAATGAACAAAAGGAACATTAAAACTGTTTTTTAAAACTGTTCTAATCCTCGAATCTTTTCAAAGAAAGAGTAATCATTTCATTTTTAAGTAATAAATACAAAAACTCAAATAGAGATTTTCAGATTTTGATTTGAATAACTATTTACTTACTTTTCTGCTTATTTTCACTTTCAAGGCTTTTTTCCTTTGAGCAGATGACAAAGAAGCCTATTTAAATGCTTCCAAAATAATTTAGCATTTATAAAAAACCCACCTCAATGATCACAGCAGACCTGTATCAGTCTAATTCCGTGCATGACAAGGAATAGTATATCTCTATAATATAATTCCTGTTTGGATAAGATTATGAGCCCTGGTGACTATATTTTAATTATGACTCATTCAGACAAGCCAAGACATACTACTAAACAAAAAGTAAACTGCTGACTTAAGAGATCTGATGAGACAAAACACAGTAGATTCTGCCAGGTAACAAGAGTGTTTCCCTCTTCAGCAGCAAAAAGCTCCAAGCCTGGTCAGTTTACAGACTTCTCTGCTCTATATTTTGTACTGCAAAAAAAAAAAAAAAAGAAAAAGCTAAAAATTTTAGGTTCCAATCTAACTATCTAGCCAACCAAGGCAAATCATCAAACTGTCCAATATTGAGGATAATAAAGAACAATAACATCTGCAAATCAGCCATAAGAATTTACTAAAACAATGGAGATGATGTTAAGAACAAATACAAGAGATAAAGACTGGCAACAGGAGTTAAATAGATAATATTTCTATATGCTATCCTAAAGGAAATCAACCCTGAATATTCATTACAAGGACTGATGCTAAAGTTGAAGCTCCAATACTTTGGCCACCTAATGAGAAGAGTCAACTCACCAGAAAAGACCCTGATGCAGGGAAAGACAAAAGGCAAAAGGAGAAGCAGGCAGCAGAGGATGAGATGGTTAGATAGCATCACCAACTCAATGGACATGAATCTGAGCAAACTCCAGGAGACAGTGAAGGACAGGGAAGCCTGGCGTGCTGCAGTTCATGGGGTCACAAGGAGTCGGACACAACTTAGTGACTGAACAACAACAAACTTGTATATGGTAAAACTACCACAAGTTAATTCTATCTATTTTATTATTCTTAACATCCAAAAACACAAAACAGTAGCAAAGTCTTCTATTCCAAAAGTTGTTTAAAAAGAATCTGTCAATATATAATCAAATATCTGCTTACTGACGGGAAAAATCTCTGTTCACCAGCCAAGGGATTTTGGGGAATGAGAACTGCATGTGGCATCTCCCCTCCACAGCCTACAAATCCCACACCAGTTTGTAGTTATTCTTGTACTACAAGAGTATCGGTTTCAGCATGTAAGCTTCATAAGCCCCCAGGAAAGCCATTCTAGTGGAGCTCTTCCAGAAAGTTTCACTTTAGTTCCATAAAGAACCCAAGAGACCCAGTCCATGACAAGAGCGAACTGTAACTGCTCCCTTGGTTTCCCCCTCTGACCCTTAAGAGCAAAGCGTGGAGCTGTCTGTAATCCATAATCCACTTTAGTATGTGCAAAAAAAAGTGTACAAAAAAGTGGCTTTCAATAAAGGCCCTGCTATGAAGCTAAAATTGGGATTCTTGGTTACTAATTTTGTGTACAATTTTCCTGATTCTCAAAAAAGTAGAGGAAATTCTCCTTAGTCCCCTCCCAAATAAAAAGGGCGGGGCGGGGTGGGGGGTGGTGTGGACAACCCACAACACTTCTGACAGGCTGCATAATACACTGTCTTAATCACACTTCAGATAAATGACAAGTAGTAGGTTGTTATTCTCCACAACATTACGTTAAGCAAGTAATCTGCTCCAGTATTTTGGGCATTTAAAGTCTGCTACAGTTATCACTTCCAAAATTAAGGCACCGTGTAAAAATGTATGAAGCAGCTGGTTCTTAATTTCTGAGCTAGATCATTACCCAGGTTTAAACTTTTTTTTATAAAGGAAATGTTCAAATGTGTTTGAAGTGATTTGGCCAAGGTCACAAGGACTAGGTAGTAAGGGCATGAACTGGATCTCCTGACTCTGGTCTCATGTTCGTCATGACCACAGGGACCAGACAATGAGAGACAGCTCCCCTATTCATCAGTGCTAAGCGCAGTGGGCACTTCTCTCCATCTGTCTTTTAAGAGATACAGTCCCTCTCTGTTCTGCACAATAGCTTATGTGGAAACAGAGCACATATGAGCTAAATCACTATTCAAGGGTCATTTTAACAAGCACGATGCAACACTGAGGCACAATGTCCCACGCTAAAAAAGCAGCAAAATACAACCAAATAAAGGCTTTATTTAAGCCAAATGTGTATAGGTCCCCACTCTATCATTCAACTAAAAAGATTCTTGGGGGTAGATACATGGTTTCTTCTTGATCTCTATATTCTTTGGAGTATTATCTTTCAAAAGTTTTCCTCATACACCCCCTAAAATAAAACTGGGAGGAAAAAAAATCCTTGAATACTTTTAAGTTGATACTGAAAATCTTTTTATAAGAAGTTTAAATCATTGCAAACGCTGTACTTTCCTTTACAGATCACCATAGGCCAATTTAAAACTGACATCTAAAAAAATTAAATGATTATGTCATTAATTTAAATACAGCCAATGAAATCTAAACACTTGAGCAATTTGATAACCACCATCCTCCATTTCAAAACTATAATAGAGTCTTCATTTCTTATTGAAATGCTACATTACTTCTTTCTCTCCTTGAAATTATATTTCTATTCTTCTTCTTCCATAGTATTTCATTTTAATATAATTTCTTTTATCATACTTAACTATAACAAAAATATGAGTATTGTTTTTTATTTAAAGTACTTCTTTTGGATTGAGTTCCTGTTACTTTTATTAGTTACAATTGGTGCAAACAAGGCAAACATATATAGCTCAGTTGTGTTCAATTCTTTGTGAGCCCATGGACTGTAGCCCTCCAGGCTCCTCTGTCTATGGGATTCTCCAGGCAAGAATACTGGAGTGGACTGCCATTCCCTTCTCCAGGGGGTCTTCCCGACCCAGGGATTGAACCCTAATCTGCATTGTAGGCAGGTTCTTTACTGTCTGAGCCACCAGAGATGCCCATAAATTTTGATAACTAACCATAAAAATTAATTCCTTTTTTGGAGAGTCAGCTCTCACTCAGATGTATGGAGAAGGGTATACACCTTGATAAAGGGAAGTTTCACACTTGACGTCAGAAGTTTCATACTTGACATCAGTGTCACAACTATCCCTTTGTTGGGACCCTGGAGAATTTTACACCTCAGAGAAACATACATTGGTGAGATTCAAGATGAATGAAAGGTAAGCTTTTTCTTTTGTAAATCAGAAGAGCCAGAGATCAAACCGGTCAACCCTAAGGGAAATCACACCTGAACATTCACTGGCAGGACTGAGGCTGAAGCTGAAGCGCCAATACTTTGGCCACCTGATGGGAAGAACTGACTCACTGGAAAAGACCCCGATGCTGGGAAAGACTGAAGGCAGGAGAAGAAGGGGGCCACAGAGGATGAGATGGTTGGATGGCATCACCGACCCAATGGACATGAGTTTGAGCAAACTCCAGGAGATAGTGAAAGACAAGGAAGCCTGGCGTGCTGCAGTCCATGGGGGTTACAAAAAGTCAGGCACAACTTAGCAACTGAACAACAACAACAAAGGGAGGATAAGAAAAGAGAGTGAGGATTATGCCAGTATTGTCTTCAGACAAATCAATTTCACGGAGGAGTATAAAATATGAACACTTGAGAACTCTCAAAACTATCCAGCCTAGATACCTTTAGACATGGACTCCAATTTGAAGATCACTGCTCTAAAGCACTCAGCTGGATTCATTTATTGGAACTCACTGAAATGATAACCATGCCTGACAGACACGAAGACTCACTGCACATTACCTGCTATTAGGCAAATCTTCTTATTTTTCCACGTTTCTCATACATTTATTTAAATAAAACTAAAGTCTTATTCAGATATGGCAGTGTGATTTATTTTTAAAACATACATATAGTTCAGTCTGCCAAAGAATAACTGATCAAGATGGTTACCATGTGGTACCCCTTCTACCCATATAATGATTTTTATACCACAAACACACAGATTACCTGGAGAAGAATTAGAAAGTGCTTTAAGCAAATATGAGAAAATGTTACTGATGAAAATTATACTTTTGACTTTTATGAAAACCCAAACTGATTTAATTTTAAAAATTAATAAAAATACTTGTAAATACATAACGCCTATTTCCTTATAGTTCACAATAAGACAGATTTCTCAAGATCTGTGAGGTACACATCCAAGACAAAATGGCAAGAACTTTAGCCTAAATTTAACAGGTCAGAACCTGCTCTGTTTAAAACACTTCTTGATCTCTCTACATGTTAAGATATTTGTCTGGATTCTAAGAGAAGGTAATTCCATCCTTATCTGATCCGCTCCTACTTTTACTCTGCCCACTATCGTCACAGGGCACTGAGCAGCTACCAGGCTTAGGTCTGACAGTCTCCCACTCTCTGCTCCCACTAACCTTTGGCCTTACTTGGAGCTCAAATGTAAGTAATCTTACACTCATGTTCCATCACACCAGGCAAACAATACCCTAAACCAGATCACAATTTAATACAGGAAGCTGGGACTGTATTTTTGAGATGTAATTCCCATACTATGAAATTCACCCTTTTAAAGTATATAATTCAATGGGGGTTTTTTTGGTGTGTGTATCTGGAAGACTGTGCAACTATCTCCGCTGTCTAATTCCAGAATGTTTACATCACCCACAAAAGAAGTTCTATACCCGTCAGCAGCCGCTCTCCATTCCCTCCTCTCTCATCCCCCTGCAGCTCCTAACAACCACCATCTACTTTCCGTCTCTGTCAATCTGCTTGTTCTGGATATTTCATATAAAGGGTACCATGCAGTGTGGCGCCTTCTGTGCCTGGCTTCTTTCACTTAGCAAAATGTTTTCAAGCTTCATCCATGTTGCTGTCTTATCAGTACTTCATCACTTTTTATGGCTGAAATATATTCCACTGTATGGAAATACCTCATTTTGTTTTTTCATTCATCAGCTGATGGGTATTTGGGTTGTTTCCACTTCTGGGCTATTATGAATACTGCCGCGATGAACATTTGTGTACATGTTTTTGTGTGAACATATGTTTCAGATTTCTTGGGTATATACCTAGGAGTAGAATTGCTGGGTCATATGGTAACTCTATGTTTAACTTTTTGAGAACCTGCCAAATTGTTTTCCAAAGTGGCTGTACTGTTTTATATTCCCACCAACAATGTATGAGGGTTCCAATTTGGAAAACAAACTTTATTTTCCAAAATTTCTTCCTTTACAAGCCTTCTGCCTTCTTTAAAAAATGAGCCTGAGGATAACACAACATTGTAAATCAACTCTACTTCAATTTTGAGGAAAACAAACTCTTTTTTTCACAATGCATTGTGTGTTTTAACACTAGCTTATTTTTAAAATTAATCTCTATAAGAATATAAGCATTAAAGGAGAATATAAATGGTATGGCTAAAAAAATATTGAGAGTATCTTAACCAATATATTAGAATATTCAGGGGCTTCCCTGGTGGTCCAGTGCTTAAGACTCCATGCTCTCAATGCAGGAGACATGGGTTCAAACCCTGGTCGGGAACTAAGATCCCACATGCCATAGAGCATGGCCAAAACAAAATAAAAATAGAATATTCACATCTAAATGAGGACTGTGCCTCCTTTAATTACTTAAGGAGGTTATTCATCCATTCCCTCTATGGAAACTCCTCTTTTGAAATTAATTTCAAGGCCGGTTCATAAAAGCAGATAAAAATCAGTCTTACAATATCATATAGCCATACCTTTTCACTGTTAAGGACCACACACCATACTACCCAGTTTGATCACCCACCTAGTTTGTTTTACAGATATGAGTTCAAATGGCTTCTGGCCACTTCCACAAGTCCAATACAGCCCTTTAAAAAAAAAAAAAAAAAAAGGTGGGGGAGAAGGAAGGAAGGAAGGAGGAGACAGATAAAAAGAAAAAAAGAAAGGAAAGAAAGAGAAGTTTTTTCCCTACCACTGAGAATATTCTTCAAAATGGAATTTCAAAATGGATCTTGTATTATACTACAATTATATATTATCATTGGGAGAGGCTGGCAGAACGGTACACAGTACTTTATGTACTACTCTGCGATTTCTTATGAGTCTATAATTATTTCAAAACAAAAGGGTTTCAAAATACATATCTTAAAAGAAGGGCAGAATTTCAAAAGAAAAATGGGAAAAGAATGGAAAACACTCCCAGTAGGTAAAAAGGGAAAACGTAATTCACATTACGCAAATCACAACTAGACCAGATAATCTACAAAGTTCATTCTAGCATACAAATGGAATATAAGGTAGAAAAGATAATAGGAGCCAGACTGTAGAGCATCCTGAATGGTAAAGAGTTTAGAATTTACCCTGTATACAAGGGTGTACTCTTGGAGGATTTTTTTTAATGCATGAGAAAAATCAGAACAGGACTTCTGAAAGATTAACATGGCAGCAGTATAAAGAACAGACTGGAGAGAAAAGCATAAAGGTAGAAAGACCAGTTACTATTGCAATAGCCCAGACATGCTGAGGTGTCAAGGGCTGGCAATGGAACCAGACCACATGGGAGTGACTGACTTAATATTCCAGAATCATCTATAAAAAGCCCAAATCTGGCATTCATTATAAGCTCTATATTATGTTTACAAGAAAGAAATCTCTTCTTTGAATCATTAAAAGGGAAAAGTTTTAACATTTCAATAAGAATAAAGTTGAAAAGGTAGAAACAGCTCTACTTATACTCAACAAAACAAACAAAAAGGCGTAATAGAATAGAAAATACTTTCTAGCCTGAATGTCCCTTTAAACAAAAAACATTAGAGGTTCTCTCACACTCTGGGAGAAACTTCTGCAAAGACCACACGCCAAAGATTGCATTCTGCCTGCTATAGGCAAGAAGCTTCATTGTAATGCCAAATTTCTGGTCAAAGAGCTCACTGAGGTTAGGAGCAAACAGTTTTGCATCTCTAATGCCACACTTGCAGAAGCAGTCGTTTCCAGAAGAGATAAGATGCTGGTGGCTAAAACAGGGGAGGATCCAGCGCTTTATTATGAGTCAAGCACACAGCACGACAGAAACAATGTTTACTGGGGGCTCCGGTGTACCAGATACCAAAGACACAGAGGTGACTAAAACACAAGTTTCACCTTCAGAGAAGACACAATCCACTGGGAAAAACACAACAAAAAAAGTAACTGCAATAAAGAGGGAAATGCTGTTGGGAGGTATGCAAGAGATGTTTTGAGAATAAGAATAATAGTAGCCAATATTTAAGAAGTACTTTGTATGTGCAGGTTCTATTCAAAGCATTTTTCCTACATTAATTCACTTAATCCTCACAGGGAAAGCAACATTATCCACTTTTTATAGATTAGGGACACAGGTTAAATAGTTTTATTCCAGTTCTACAGCTGCATTATTAACCAAGAGGACTGACTCATGGACTTTAACTACCCACTATAAGGCCTCTTTAAAAAGGACCAATTAATGTTGCCTGGAAGGACAGTTAAGACTAAAGAGAAGAAAGAGTATATTAACATATTTGTCAATGTACCCACCCACCACTGAAGGATGACCAAGAATTCACCAGATGGCTGAGGAGTCTGGGGAGGAGCTATGGATACTTATTTGCAAGGAGTGGCTGAGGGGACAGCAGCCCAAGCAAAAAGAAAGGGGAAGCCACAGCAGGGGAGGACAAAGGCGTGAGAGCTGCGAGTGTGCGGGGCAGCTGCCCAGCGTCAGCAGACACGTCAGCCCACGGGTTCCAGTAACAAGGGATGAGGCTGTAAAGACTGGGAGGGTGCAGGCCTTGCAGGTCCACACGTCACATAAGGAGGACACATCTGAGCCCTTTACTGCTGGGTGATATGAGCAGATCTGCCTTCAATAAAGATAAATCCTGGTGAAAGGTGGGAGGGAGCCTGCAGGCCGGAGACCAATTAGGAGGTTACACAATAATTCTGTGAGAAATGATAAGGAGTGGATGAATGCAAGCAGAGGCTTCTGAAGTACTGATAGAATCAACAGTAGCTGGTGACTAACTGCAGGTGGAGGATGAGGAAGAGGAGGCAGACCAAAATAGGCATCTCTTAGGCTTTTGTTCTGGGCAGAACAGGGCAAAATGAAGACTGAATTTTAGACGAATAGTAATAATAATTAATTAATTAATAATAATAAAGTCCTTTTATTTATCATCCTTTCAGAAAAATGGAGAAGCTGAGGCTTAAATAAGTAATTTATTTAAGGTCACAATCACTAAGCATTGAAGCCAGAGAGCTAAAGACTTCAGACAGAGTTTAAGTTTGGCATGGTATCCAGTGAAAAAGTGAAAGTGCTAGTCACTCAGCTGCCTCTAACTCTTTGCAACCCCATGGACTACAGCCCACCAGGCTCCTCTATCCGTGGAATTCTCCAGGTAAGAATACTGGAGTGGGTAGCCATTTCCTCCTCCAGGGGATCTTTCCCACCCAGGGATTAAACCCATGTCTTCTGCACTGCAGGAGAATTCTTTACCATCTGACACACGAGGTATCCAAATGTGAATCCCCAGTAGGCAGCTAAGCATCTCTGTACGGACCTCAGGAAGGCTGGCAATCCTAGGGGTTCACTGATGTTGTTCAGTCACTAAGCTGAGTTCAACTCTTTGTGACCCCCTGTCCTTCACTATCTCCTGGAGTTTGCTCAATGTCATGCCCATCGAGTCAGTGATGCCATCCAACCATCTTGTCCTCTTGCCCCCTTCTCCTCCTGCCCTCAATCTTTCCCAGCAGCAGGGTCTTTTCCAATGAGTTGGCTCTTCACATCAGGTGGCCAAAATATTGCAGCTTCAGCATCAGTCCTTCCAATGAATATTCAGGGTTGATTTCCTTTGGAACTGACTGGTTTGATCTCCCTGCAGTCCGACGGACTCTCAAAAGTCTCCTCCAGCACCACAGTTCGAAAGCATCAATTCTTCGGCACTCAACCTTCTTTATGGTCCAACTCTCACATCCATACATGACTACTGGGAATACATAGCTTTGACTATATGGACCTATGCTGGCAAAGTGATGTCTCTGCTTTTTAATATGTTGTCTAGGTTTGTCATAGCTTTCCTTCCAAGGAGCAAGCATCTCTTAATTTCATGCCTGCAGTCACCATCCACAGTGATTTTGGAGCCCAAGAAAAAGTCTGTCACTGCTTCCACTTTTTCCCCTTCTACTTGCCATGAAGTGACAGGACCAGATGCCATGATCTTCATTTTTAAATGCTGCGTTTTAAACCAGCTTTTTCACTCTCCTGTCTCGCCCTCATCAAGAGCTCTTTAGTTCCTCTTCACTTTCTGCCATTAGAGTGGTATCATCTGCATATGTGAGGTTAGAAACAGTTACAATAACAACAAAACTACATTATCATCACTATTCCTACTACTAGTATTTATTGAGCACTTGCTGTAAATGAGAGACCCAGTTTAAATGTTTCACATAGATTATTTCATCTATTCTACATGATACTGAGGTAGCTGTCACTACCCTCAGAGAAAAAAAGAGAAATGAAGTAAACTCTTCTGACCTCTCAGACAGAAAAGAACGGAATCGGATTCAAACGTGGGTCTTTCTGATCCGGAGGAGGCAGAGATGGGAAAGATAGCCTGAATGTGAGTGGGGAGGAAGAGCAAGGAACTGACCCCAGAAGAATTTAATCACTGAAAAAGCAAGTAGAGAAACAGAGTGGCAACGGGGCTTAAGAAGTAGTCGTTTCAGTAAAGGAAGAGAGAAATCAGAAGGCATTTCTGTTTTGAAAACTAAAGGAGAGGGAATTTTTAAAAAGAACCCATCTCCTCTGTCCATGGGATTCTCCAGGCAAGAATACTGGAGTGGGTTGCCATTTCCTCCTCTGGGGGATCTTCCAGACCCAGGGATTGAACCTGCATCTCTTATGTCTCCTGGTAGGTGGGTTCTTTACCACCACCACCACCTGGGATGCCCTTAAAAAGAACACAGTAGTTAACAGTGTCAAATGATACAAAGAACTCAAGATAGAACAAGATTTAAATCAGGTAACTAGGATTGTCAATGAGGCACTGAAACCCTCCCCAGGGCGGCTGCTGCTGCTAAGTCACTTCAGTCGTGTCCAACTCTGTGTGACCCCATAGACGGCAGCCCACCAGGCTCCCCCGTCCTTGGGATTCTCCAGGCAAGAACACTGGAGTGGGTTGCCATTTCCTTCTCCAATGCATGAAAGTGAAAAGTGAAAGTGAAGTCACTCAGTCATGTCTGACTCTTAGCGACCCCATGGACTGCAGCCTACCAGGCTCCTCTGTTCATGGGATTTTCCAGGCAAGGGTACTGGAGTGGGGTGCCATTGCGTTCTCCGCTCCCCAGGGCAGTTTAAGTGAAATTGCTGGGGTAGATATAAGATAGATATAAGGTGTAAGAGAGAAAGGGAGGCGAAGAAATAGAGGTCGGGTGGTAAAAAGAAATTTTAAAAAAAGAAAAGGGAACAAGCAGGGGTCAGTGAACTACACACTGTCCCACATTTTCCATTGTTTATTTTTTTAAACAACCCTTTAAAAATTCATAAAGCATTTTTAGTTGGGATATATAAAAAACAGGCCATAGGACAAACCTGCACAACTGACACGAGTTTGCCAGCTCCTACTCTAGAGCCAGATTGACTGGATTAATATCCAGCTCCTCACTCTCTGGGTGACCTTAAGCAAGTCACTTAACTTCTCTGTGTCTCGGCTTCTTTACTTGTATGATGGACAGAAGAATGGGAGCTAGCTCACAGGGTATTACATAAGGATCAGTAAATACAAGTAAAGCACTTGGATGCTGAAGAAAAGCCCTGTGGACGTGGAGGATCTGATAGAGCAGGGGTCCCCAACCTCTGAGGATGAGATGGTTAGAGAGCATCACCAACTCAATGGACATGAATTTGAGGAAACTCCAGGAGATAGTAGGGTTTCCTGGTGGCTCACACGGTAAAGAATCTGTGTGCAATGCCGAAGACCCAGGTTCAATCCTTGGGTTGGGAAGATGCTCTGGAGAAGGGAATGGCTATCCACTCCAGTATTCCTGCCTGGACAGAGGAGCCTGGCATATTGCAGTCCACTGGGTCGCAAAGAGTGGGACACAATTTAGCAGCTGAACAACAACAACCCCAGCCTCTGAGATCTAATGCCTGATGATCTGAGGTGGAGCTGATGTAATAATAATAAAGTATGCAATAAATGTAATGGGCTTGAATCATCCCGAAACCATCCCCTAACCTCTGGTCTGTGGAAAAATTGTCTTCCACAAAACCAGTCCCTGGTGCCAAAAAGGTTGGCGACTGCTGCATTAGAGAATAGGCAGAGAGAAGAGAACCTGCAGAGAAGGAGAGATATTAAGTGGAAAATGACTCATTTTTAAAAGTCCCAAAGAAGCAGCAGAGAAACAGAATGAAGACAGTGAAGGGGACTGCACAGAGCACAGGCTCTATCCCAACTGCTGGTCAACGTATAAACTGGATGCAGAATAATCTGTCAGATTTTATCAAAATTCCAAATGTGCACACCTTTTGACTCCAATACTGTGGCCACCTGATGTGGAGAGCTGACTCACTGGAAAAGACCCTGATGCTGGCAAAGACTGAGGGTGGGAAGAGAAGGGGACAAAAGAGGATGAGATGGCTGGATGGCATCACCCACTCAATGGACATGGGTTTGGGTGGACTCCGGGACTGGTGATGGACAGGGAGGCCTGGTGTGCTGCAGTTCATGGGGTTGCAAAGAGCCGGACATGACTGAGCGACTGAACTGAACTGAACTTTGACCCTTTCTGCTCTTCTAAAACTTGTCTGTACATTCATATCCAAGCAAGTATAAAGCTATGAATGAAAGGATGTTCCCCTTTCAGTAGTTTTGGGAAAATGAAAGAACGGAAATAAAAGTTCATCAATTAGGGTACACTGCCGAGGGCATGGGTTCAATCTCTGCAAGGGGAACTAAGATCCCACAGGCCATGCAGCATAGCCAAAAATAAAAGAAATAATACAGAGATATCCCTTACACTCTTTACCTCATTTCCCTCAATAGTGATATCTTGCAAAACTACAGTTCAGTATAAAACATCAGCTCTTAATATAAAAACAAACTTAGAATAGTATGCATATTACATACACTCCCTTTTGGGTATTTAAAGTATCCATACAGTTTGTATATGTACAGGAGGAGACATACATTTGACTGCTAATAGTTGATACCTCTGAAAAATGGTAACGGTTAAGCAAGGAAGAAAATGAAGGAATACAGTTATACTAATTGCTCTTACTTACCAAGTACACACATGCTTTTAGGACATCAAAGGTAAACAGGTTAACTTTTGAAATAAATAGGGCATGTATTCTTTCGATCAAAGGGATTTTTCATCTTCAAGCAGAAGGGGAGGAAACTGAGGACCTTCACACTGAAAGCCTCTGCTTACTCAATCAGGCAGAGAGGTGGCTGTCACTCGCTGTGTCCCAGCCTCCTCACTTTCAGCTCTGTTCGAGGCCCCTGGAGAATCCAAAATTAACTAGACAGGTGCCATCTCTGAACTCAAGGAACTCAACACCTACCAAGGAAGGTGGACGTGAGTCAGAAACAACACAGTTACAACCACCAGTACCACACAGCACAGCAGCTCAGAACACAGGCTCTGGGGCCTGACTGCTGAGGTTCAAATCCCAGCGCTCCTACCAAATCGCTCTGGGACTTTGGACAAGCAACTTAACACTCTTCACTTCAGTTTCCCCATCTACAAAGTGGGGACAATTCTAGGTCCTGTTTATTTACCCATCTCTCTAGCCTATCAGATTGCTGTGAAAACTAAAAAAGTTCACATGTATAAAGTGCTTGGAAGGGTGTCTGACATACACACACTCAAATGTCTACTGTTATTGTTACTCTCATGACCATTAACTATTTCAGGGAGAATTTAAGCTATCTTCAGGCCAATGGAAGGTTAGAAAAGTCTTCCCAAGGAACTGACATATATGTCTCAAAGAGGAGTCTGAATTAAACACCAAAAGAGAAAACCTGTCTGGCAGAGGAAAGAACATATGTAACTACCCCATGCTAAGAATGAGCTTGGCATGTGAAGGATCTGAAAAAAAGCCCATGAAACAGGAGCTCTGAGAGGAGAGAGATGAGGCTGGAAAACTAGAAAGGGCATGTTAAACTTAACATGTTACCTTTATCTGAATAACAAAAGGGATCACACAAGAAATAAAATAGATTTGCTGGATTTCCTTCTTTTTTATAAAGATCACTTTGCTGAAGTACATGGAATCTTCTGTGACAGAAGGAGGTGAACCTGAGTTGTTTAGAAAGAACAGTCCCTCCAACTAATAAAAAAAAATAAAAATAAAAATAGAAAGAACAGTCATTCTGGTGAAGGAGAAATGAAATCAACCACAGACAAGTAAGAAGACTACTAAAGAGAATAACCAGCATATATGGGAGCAGGGTGCGTCATGAGTCAGTAAGAGAACAAATGAAGGCGACTCAGTCATTTCTTGAAGCTCTATGGCAGGAACACAGAAAATGGGCAGCACTGTTTATCCACAGCTGGAGACCTGCATGACACACGGGAGAGAGGAACAAAGGTGCAAGAGAGTGAGGGGACCCAGGACGCACCGCGAGTGACCACCTAAGGGATCCATGCGGGCTACAGTAATCCCAGGTGCAATGGTATAGATCTGGAGACAGAGAAGATTTAAGGGGCCGGAGGCCTCAGTGAAATCAGAGAATAAGTTCAGCAAACGGCAACCTGAGAAGGCAGGAAACCGTGTTCAGAGCCAAATTTCCAAATTCCCGCTTTCAGAGGTGGAAGTCTGACTGGCCACAGGAAAAGACGGCCACAGACCCGTGGAGGGACAGATAGTCGCAACAGAGACAATCCGGCCAGAATGAGATTAGGATCCTGGACAAGCAAACAAGTTGGACATTAAAGGCCCATGAGATCATGGAAGGAGTAAGAATAAGCTATTTACAAGGATAAGAATTAAATTTTCAATTACATTCTTAAATATAATACCACAAGGAATGTGTTTTAAAAGTATCTGGAATACAACAAGGATGCCTTCTGAAAAACAAAGCTTCATCTATCCATTCAGCCAAATAATCTTCAAAGATGTCCCTGCTATAAGGCATTCCTGATAAAAAGCTCTTAGGCAAACAGAGAAGGAAACTTGCTTGATTATTTGTCACAACTGGAGAGCAAGCCTTGAAAACTGGAAGGAAACCTTTGCAAAACATAAATCTAATGAAGGATTGGTATCCAAAATATACATGGAACTCTTAAAACTCAACAGAAAAAAAAGAAAAATTTTAATGGGCAAAAGATCTCAACCTCACCAAAGAAGATACACAGACATATGAAAAGATGCATGCTTCAAATGTAAATAGTGAACTGCAAATTAAAAAACAAGATTATCACTATGACCTGTTAGAATGGCCAAAATCCAAAACACTGGTAACACCAAATGCTAGTGAAAATGGGAAACAGGAACTCATTACATTGCTGGTAGGAATGCAAGATGGTACAGTCACTTTGAAAGACAATTTGGCAGTTCCTGACATAACTAAACATACTCTTACCATCTAGCCATATAATCATGCTCCAAGGTATTTACCCCAATGATTTGATAACTTAAGTCCACACAAAAATCTGCATGTGGATGTTTAGTTTTATTCATAACTGCCCGAACTTGGAAGCAGATGAGATAGCTTCAGTGAATGGATAAACTATGGTATATCCAGACAATGAAATATTATTCAGTGATAAAAAAATATAAGCTACCAAGCTTCAGAAAGACACAGAAGAATCTTAAATACACACTGCTAAGTGAAAGAAGCCAACTCAAACAGGCTACATACTCTTACGATTACAACTATGATTCCAGAAATCTGGAAAAGGCAAAATTATGGGGACAGTAAAAAAGGCCAATATTTGCCAGGACTGAGGCCTGGAGGAGAGAGGAAGAGATGAATAAGTGGAGCATGGGGTATTTTTAGGGCAGAGAAAGTATTCTGTGATATCACAATTGTAGACAGATAACATTATACATTAGCCCAAATCCATAGAATGTACAAGATAAAATGTGGATCCTAATGTAAACTATGGACTTGAGTCTAAAATAACGTTATCAGTATTGGCTCATTAGTTATAGCAAATGTACCACACTAATGCAAAGATGCTAATATTAGGGGAGACTAAGGGGACAGGGAAGATAAGGAGGTACGGAATTCTCTACCTTCTGCCTAATTTTTCTGTGAATCTAAAACTGTTCCAAAAATTAAAGCCTATTAACTTAAAACGAAAACTAAACTAAGAGCAATACCATGTGAGTCACACAAGAGAAAATAATATTTGCTATTGGTGAAGAAATATATCCAAGAGGGGAAGAGTGCAAAGGGCCTGAGCTTGATCTGGCTCTTCCGCTTAGCAGCTGTCATTCTGGGCAGTCATAAACTCGTCTAAGTCTCAGCTTCTTCACTGGTAAACAGGGATGCTAATCATCAAGGAGTTCAGACAGAGTCTATACATGTCCAGCACTCAGAACAGTGACCAGAACACCTCAAGTATTCAATAAATATTAGCTCCCTGTTACTCAAAATAAGGTCTGTAAGCTTGTAAACCATCATTACCCAGGGGCTCATCAGAAACGCAGACTCTCAGGCACGCCCAGACTTACTGAATTTGCTTTTTGGTAAGATCTCCCAGGTGATTTCTGTGCCTATAAGGTTGAGAAGCACAGCATCTCAGGTGGTATTACTAGCATCACGGCTCTTCTTCAACATCACTAAAAAAGGAATATAAATACTAGAAGAATCCAAATTAGTATTTGCTGATGATTATGAAAGTCTAAAAAGGGAGAATTAATTGTAATACTTAATTAAATTTTGAAATATATGCTAAAGTGACAGTAATTAAAACATGTAGTACAGGTACACAGTAAGTAGGCTTTATTAAGAGTATATGTTAACGAGACCATTTCAAACATGCAAGTAAGTGATAAATTACGAGAGTTGGTTATCAATATTTTTAAAGTCAGATCTTTATCTCATATTATACTGAAGATATACTCCAAGTGGATTAAAAACCTAAATATTAAAAATAAGTTTATAAAGCACTAGAAGAAAATATAGGACATTTACATTCCTAAGCACACATAAAACCCAAAAATCATACTAGAACTATAGTTTTTTAAAAAACTTTTATATGACAAAAGATACTACGAAAGTTGAAAGTTAACAATAAGCTGAGAGAAAATACACCATACATAACACAGGATTAATAACCATAATATGATTTTTTTAAAGTCCTATACATGAACAAGAAAAGTCTTTCAAAAACCCAACAACAACAAAAAAATGGGGGTGGAGGAAAAAAGTAGGCTTCACATGCAAAGAGAGTAAGCAACAAAAGCTGTAGTAGAACAAAACAAAGAAATTTACCTACAAATATTTGTATGTGCACAGAAAAAGACATGGAAGTACATATATCAAACTTAATAGTAGTTAAATCTAGAGAACAAAACGTGAGAATGGGGGACTTTCTTTTTCTTTATAAACTTCTGCAAAGACTGACATTTTTACATTACAATGAATTTTTTTTAAACTTATCATTGTTTAGTTATAAAAGAACAAATACTGAGTGTTGGAAGTTTTAGCATAAAAGGCAAATACTTTCAAGAAGAAAGCTTCCTGGCTTTCCCTACAACTACTTAACCTCAAAATCATATGACATTTGGAAAATATATCTTCACATTATCAAAATTTTCCTAAGAATTCTTAAGCAAAAATATGCCAATTTTTTGTCCTCCCCACATAGACCACTATATTCAATTTCCAGTGGCCCTCTGTTCAAAGCCAGTTCCAACCTAACTTCAAAAGCGAAGTGTCTAAACCAGACAAGAAATTTAGCAACATAACACCAAATCTTGATATGGAACCCACATGTCCAAAATATGCCTACCAGTAACAGACAGCAACTGTTTAAGAATAACTGCAAGTAACTCCATATCCACTTCAGTTTCAATTCTGAATCAGTTCTCACTAAACTGGAAAAAAGTTTTTTGAACCATTTGTCACCTCTGACTAAACGCAGGCTTCAGCCCCTAAATCGTTAAGTGTGGAAAAAGTACATGCCCTCAAGAACTGCCAAATGGAAGAGTTTTTCCAGAAAAAGCAGTTCGCACACACAGCAGGAAAATCTTGTATAGAGGGAACTTAGCTACCACTTTAATTCCCTCAACCAATTCAGAAACTACTGGAAGTAAATGACTAAGAAGTAAAACATAAGAGAAAAGTTTTAAAAAAATTTACATATTAAAAATACATAAAGTGGTTCAAATTTGTTTTTAAAAGTTGCCTTTTGCTGAAATTAGAATATTACATTCTTCTGCTCTGGATGAAATGGAAATTAGTTTTCCTAGTTTCCTACAATGCACTTAGAAGTCTCTAGCTGCTATCATGAATTATATTAATATGACTACTCAGAGATCTTCTTACTACTATACTTAGCAAAATGCATTACATGTAGGTTTGCCCAACTATTCTTCCCATCATTAGACCTGAATTTACTAAATATATACTACCAATTGTTGGAATTCAGCACCCTCCCCTTTCCCTAATACTGTCGCTCAAACAAGCTGAAACTAAAATAATCAGCATCCTTGTCTCAGAAGATGTGACCATAACCACAAGGAAACCTTAAACTGGTGAGGTTGGAATCCTTCCACAAAGCACCTTTCACCACTTATGTATAAAATAACAGCACAGGGGAATACATGTAAATCCATGGCTGATTCATGTCATTGTATGGCAAAAACCACTACAATATCGTAAAGTAATTAGCCTCCAACTAATAAAAATAAATGGGGAAAAAAAAAAAAAAGGGCAGACACAGAAAAAAAAAATAATAATAATAATAACAGCACAGCACCTTGGTTTCTAAAGCGTCCAGACGCAGAACCACTAAGCACGGCAGCACCCTCTGCTCAATCCAAATTCAGCTGCCAGGCTATTTGCAACCAAAGCAAACTGTAGGACCTCGTTTCTCTTTTTCAAAAGGTAAACAATCCCTTTGGCCTGACTTATCAAAAAAGATGTGAGTAAAAAGAATTATCAGGAGGAGAGCACTCCCAGGTTTTAAGTTCTTAAGTTCTCAGTGAAGTTTCTTAAGATTCCTCACTTAGAAAAACAAGCCTTGTCAGTAACACTAGAAAAGGCATACTCTACTCCAAGAAAAACAAAACAAAACAAAACCTCTTCAGGTATACTGATAACTTTATCAGACACCAATGGGCATATCATCGGAAAGACCTAGGGGGAAAAATGTGCCTGTAAAAGTACAGCATTAAAAATTCAGACTGGTCAAGAGAAAACAGACTCAAAACTAAGGTTAAAATTCCTCAGTATTTTTAAGTTTGGGCTTGCTCCTGTCCCAAACAAGCTCCTAAGCTTGTTCTTGAGTGTAATTTGTCAGTAACTGCCAAGAAAAAAAATTTAAACAACACAGAGTGCTTGTTTTATCCAATTTATAACATATTTCTTTATCATCAGAGAAACACTAAAAGTTACATAACCCTACATCTTTTGTAATTATCTTCTAAAGACAATTACAAAGATAATTTATCTTCTAGAGACAATTATCTTTTTATTTTATGTTAAATAAAAAACAGCATACAATTTATGGTCTCCCTTTCTTGACTGCTTTTTCTTTTTTGAGATTCAGTTCACTCACTCAGTCGTGTCTGACTCTGCAACCCCATGGACTGTAGCACACCAGGCTTCCTTGTCCATCACTAACTCCCAGAGCTTCCTCAAACTCATGTCCATCGAGTCAGTGATGCCATCCAACCATCTCATCCTCTGTCTTCCCCTTCTCCTCCCTCCTTCAATCTTTCTGAGATTACTGACTCTCAAAACTGGATAACAGAGACTGTGGAGGAAACTAATTTTCCTCCAATTCAACTATCAGGCATTTGACCTTCAGCAGTAGTTTCATATTTAACCATCATTCACATTTCTTCTCTACCAATAAACACTGCCACAAATTAGGATGAACAATACAATTTAGCTCAGGAGGTAAAGAATCTGCCTGCAATGCTGGAGATACAGGAGGCATGGGTTCGATCCTTGGGTCAGGAAGATCCCCTGGAGGAGGAAATGGCAACCCACTCCAGTATTCTTGCCTGAAAAATCCCATGGACGAAAAGTCTGGCAGGGCATAGTTTGAGGAGTCACAAAGAGGAGGATATGTCTGAGCGACTAAGCACACAATATAACTGAGCATGTTATCTTTTTAGATTGTGTACTTATAATTACTGGCTGCTACCCAGATCTTGATTGTCTACTCATACATCTACAACAGCCTCTTTTGGAAAAGGCACAGATCTTCAACTTAAGTTCTTTCTACAGAAAAGGCAGAGTAATTAACAACGAAATGGCCTACAAAGTGAGTTCTCTTAAACACTCGAAATATTACTTATAGTTAATTAATAGATGTTAACGGACAGCAGTGGATGAGATGGTTAGATAGCATCACCGATTCAATGGACATGACTTTGAGCAAACTCCAGGAGATGGTGGAGGACAGAGGAGCGTGACGTGCTACAGTCCATGGGGTTGCAAAGAGTCAGACACAATTTAGTAATAGATCTTAAGTGCATTTGCCTTTTAATTGCTAAAAACCTTGTGCTACAGAGAAATCAGGAATGGATCCCACAGAAAATAACTTGTCTCTTAATGATCCCTGGTGGCTCAATCGAAAAGAATCCTCCTGCAAGGCAGGAGCAATGGAGGAAAGGAATATTCCATTTTACTTACAGCAAATCAGACAAGCTATAAACTTTCGAAAATCATGAGAAACAAATTTTATAGCTTACACTGAAGTTCATTCAAGAGCATGGAAACTTAAGTGTGCTATAACATAAACTATTGTATGCAAAGAAGTTTATCACAATTTATTTATGTTACATCAACAAAGGGGCTATTTTCACACAAATCTAGCACCTTTCTTCAATATCTTCAAATCTTTTTAAATCTTCATAAATTGATTTTAGTAAAGTTTATCCCTTGAGCTAAGATGGATTAATTTTTTTTTTAACTTCTATCAATCTAAGATTTCTAACATCTTTACACTGACCAGGAGGGAATCTGTTCTTCATTAGAAAACATGATTTTTCCATAAACCATGTTAGATATGTATGGGTATTACTGCACAGAAATTATTTTTCTTTTAAATATTATTAAAATCTATGATTAATAAACAAGACATTGCCATTCTCCTGAGTACCTGAAAAGTAGCTGGAAGACAGTTTTCCTGTGCTCCAGTTATGCGTAAAGGCAAGGGATTTCTTAGAAATGATACCAAAAGCACAGTTCATAAGAGAACAAATGGATAAACTGGAACTCAAAATAAAAACTCTGGCTCCTAAAAGACACTGCTGATGCATGTATAACTGATTCACTCTGCAGCACACCTGAAATTAACACTGTAAATCAACCTTCCCGTGTGGCTCAGATGGTAAAGAATCAGACTGCAATGCCGGAGACCTGGGTTCAATCCCTGAATCGGGAAGATCCCCAGGAGGAGGAAATGGCAACTCACTCTAGTATTCTTATCTGGAGAAATCCACGGACAGGTGAGCCTGGCTGGCTTCCAGCCCATGGTGCTGCAAAGAATCAGACTTGACTGAGCAACAAATCAACCATACTCCAATAAAAAATTTTTAATTAAAAAATAAAAAGACACTGTTAAAAGGATGAAGAGATAAACCAAAGAAAGGAAAAGAATCTTTGCAAAGCATTTATCAGATAAAGGACTTGTTTCAAGAATATATATAAAGAATGCTCAAAACTCAACGTTAAGAAAACAAACAACCCAATTTTTACAAATGGGCAAAAGATCTGAACAAGTATTACTACATTTCACCAAAGAAGATAAACAGCTAGGAAGTAAGTACATGAAAAGAGGTCAATATCATTAGTTACTAGGAAAATGCAAATTAAAACCACAAGACAGCACTCTACAATGATTAAAAGAGGAGTGGCCAAAACTTTATCATCCTGGTGTTGGTGAGGATAAGGAGAAACAAGAACTCTCATACACTGCTAGACAGAATGTAAGATAGTATAGCCACTCTGGAAGACAATTTGGCAGTTTCTTAAAAAGTCAAACACACACCGACCAACCATATGATCCAGCCATTCCACTCCAAGGTGTTTATCCAAGAGGATAAAATATAAGGCTACCCAAAGTTTCACATCAAGTTCATAGCAGCTTTATTGACAATAGCCAAAAACTACAAACAATTCAAGTGTTAGATACAAATGAGTGCATAAACAAATCCTCTTACAGTCCTTACAATGCAACAGTGCTCCCACATACCACTCAGCAATAAAAAGCAACAAACTACTGATAAAGGCAGCAACAATGAAGGATGCTAAACAGAGGATGCTAATGAAAGAAGAGTACATCCTGGATAAGACTGCTTACATAAGAGTCCAGAAAAGGAAAAGCTAAGCTATGATGACAGCAAATCAGTGAATTTCTAGGGGTAAAGAAGGGTGAGAATGAATGCAAAGGGCACAAAAGGAACTTCTGGGGATAACAGAAAAGTTCTTACATCTTGATTATATGACCACTATTTGGGTGAGTTTATGTCAAATGCAAATCATATACTTAAAAACAGTTCCATTTTACTGAATGCAAATTATACATCAATCAAGTTGATTAAGAATATTAAAATGTTATTTGAGAGAAAAAAAATCTATAAAATTATCATGTTTCCTAAGGTGTTTATAATACTTTCCACTCGATACTTTCAGATCATTGACACACACACAAAAAACCTCAGAAAAGGCTGGGATTATCATCCCATTTTATAAACCGCAGGGCAGTGGGGAAGTAAGATACAGCGGCAGCAATCAGAGCACAAGTCAGGGGCCTAACATCCCAGTGGGAGCTTCATCGATGGCAACGAAACGACTGCCACCAAACAGACAGGCCGGGGACAAACAAAGTGCTGGGCCCTGATCTGCTGAACACACTGGCGAGAACCAGTTTAAAAATTAAGGGTGGGGACCTCCCGGGGGCCCCTGGTTAGGACCCCGCGTTTCTACTGCAGGGGGCTCTGGTTTCAGTGTACGTGCTGCCGAAGCGCGCTGGGGCACTGGTCTGACCCCTGCTTGGGAAACTAGGATTCCACATGCGGGATGTGGGATGTGGCTGAAAAAATAAAGAAAGAAAAAGAGAAAACGGGAAAAAATTAATAATAAGGGCAAAGAAAAATATATACTCCCAAGAAGGCTGGGTAAGAAAATGCAGAAAGTGCCTAAAGTCAACACTGAGCACTACACAACTGAAAACGATTACCTTTAATATAAAGTAAAGGGAGCAGAAGGAGTTCAACACCCAAGACACTGATCCGAACCCAGATCTGCCACTGTGTCACACTTTATTAAGGTCACTGACCCTGGGAGACAGTGAAAGACAGGGAAACCTGGCATGCTACAGTCCATGGGGCCACAAGGCTTAGCAATTGATTGACAAAACCTCTGAGCATCTCAGTGTCCCTCCCCTTTTTGAAACAGAATAAATTATGGTCTCTGAATAACCCTTTTGAGACACTGCAAAATAAAGAATTTATGTGAAAATAAATTTAAGTTATACAGGAAAGTTATATTCTCCATGAAAAGGCATGCAACTAAGAATATCTACATTATCATCAAACCAAATTAATAACTAGGTACATTAAGAGTCAAAACTGGCTCCACATCCCAAAATGGCTCCCTACAGACTATAAAAGCAAGCCCAACTGCCTCAACTAAAAAATCACGTCCTTCATGAAAGTGACCCAATCTCATCTATCTAAAACATCTCATATATCAATCCAAATTCATTTACTTTCCCCAAACGTAGTATCTTCCCTCCCTGGACACACTGTGCCCGGGACTTCTGTCAGCAATCCAACTCCTCTACTGTGTTTAAAGGTGATCCCAAAGTCACTGGCCTAATAAAAACTGCTTATCCCTAGGGGGTGGATAAATTAGGAGGCTAAGATTAACATATACATTCTAGAATATATAAGATACAAAACCAACAAGGACCTACTGTATAGTTTAGGGAACTATACTCAGTATTTTGTAATAACCTATAAGGAAGAGTATCTGAAGAATATATATATACACACACACATGTAATATACACACACATATATATACATACATATGTATAGGTGAATTGCTGTGCTATACACCTGAAGTCAAGGTGCACAATATTATAAATCAATTATAGTTCACTTTTTTTAATGATAAAAAAAACTGTTTATCCATAGCCAAAAACGTTCACTCCTTTTTCTTAATTTCCAGCACTTGCTCAGAACTATAAAATATTGCATTTAATTTTAAACCATATTTTCCTGTTCTCTAATTTTGTACTGCTTTTTCAATCAATATTTCTTCACCTACAGAAAGGAAGAGACTTAGAGATGGACAGTATGACTTCCATCCTGCGGTAAGGTACCCCACTGTTGGGAAGACAAAGGTAGAGCTTGTTGCTTTCTCAGTGATACTGTATTACAGACAGTTTCCCAACTTGAAGCGATGAAAATCTTAAGCCAAATTCCATTTCAGCAACATCAGCAACAATCTGTACTTTTACTTGCTCTATCTGAAGTGAGTTAGTAATGCTCAAAATTCTCCAAGAGAGGCTTCAACAACACGTGAACCAAGAACTTCCAGATGTTCAAGTTGGATTTTGAAAAGGCAGAGGAACAGAGATCAAATTGCCAACATCTGTTGGATCATAGAAAAAGCAAGAAAGTTCCAGAAAAACATCTACTTTCGCTTCATTGACTACGCCAAAGCCTTTGACTCTGTGGATCACAACAAACTCTGGAAAATTCTTAAAGAGATGGGAATACCAGACCACCTTACCTGCCTCCTGAGAAATCTGTATGCAGATTAAGAGGCAGACTTATGGACATGGGGAGAGGGGAGGAGAGGGTGAGATGTATGTAAAGAGTAACATGGAAACTTACATTACCATATGTAAAACAGACAGCCAACGGGTATTTGCCTAATGGCTCAGGAAACTCAAACGGGGCTCTGTATCAACCTAGAGGGGTGGGGTGGGGAGGGAGATGGGAGGGAGGCTCAAAAGGGAGGGGATGTATGTACACCTATGAACTGAACTGAGCTGATGGCTGATTTATGTTGAGGTCTGACAGAAAACAGCAAAATTCTGTAAAGCAATTATCCTTCAATAAAAAAATAATTAATTTTTTAAAATTAAGAAAAAAAAAACAAACAACAGTTAGAACCAGACATGGAACAATGGACTGGTTTCAAATTGGGAAAGGAATACATCAAGGCTGTATATTGTCACCCTGCTTATTTAACTTATATGTAGAGTAGTACATCATGCAAAATGCTGGGCTGGATGAAGCATAAGCTGGAATCAAGACTGCCAGGAGAAATATCAATGACCTCAGATATGCAGATGACACCACCCACATAGCAGAAAGTGAAGAACTAAAGAGCCTCTTGATGAAAGTGAAAGAGGGGAGTGAAAAAGCTGTCTTAAAACTCAACATTCAAAAAACTAAGATCATGGCATCCAGCCCCATCACTCCATGGCAAATAGATGGAGAAACAATGGAAACACTGACAGACTTTATTTTCTTGGGCTCCAAAATCTCTGCAGATGGTGGTTGCAGCCATGAAATTAAAAGACACTTGATCCTTGGGAAAAAAGCTATGACCAACCTAAAAAGCATATTAAAAAGTAGAAACATTACTGTGCCAACAAAGGTCCGTCTAGTCAAAGCTATGGTTTTTCCAGTATTCATGTATGGATGTGAGAGTTGGAGCATAAAGAAAGCTGAGCGCCAGAGAATTGATGCTTTTGAACTGTGGTGTTGGAGAAGACTCTTGAGAGTCCGTTGGACTGCAAGATCAAACCAGTCCATCCTAAAGGAAATCAGTCCTGAATATTCATTGGAAGGACTGATGCTGAAGCTGCAATACTTTGGCTACCTGATGCAAAGAACTGACTCATTGGAAAGCATCACCCTGATGCTGGAAAAGATTGAAGGCAGGAAGAGAAGGGGCCAACAGAGGATGAGATGGTTGGATGGCATCACGGACTCAATGGACATGAGTTTGAGCAAGCTCTGGGAGTTGGTGATGGACAGGGAAGAATGGCGTGCTGCAGTCCATGGGGTTTCAAAGAGTCAGACACGACTGAGCAACAGAACTGAACTGAACTCATGTGGAGTTAAGTTGGAAGAAAGCAAAAGTGTGGTTGTGGTGGTGGCTGACTCGCTCAGTCATGTGCGACTCTGCGACCCCATGGACTGTAGCCCACCAGGCTCCTCTGTCCATGGGATTTTCCAGGCAAGGATACTGGAGTGGATTGCCATTTCCTTCTCCAGGGAATCTTATCAAACCCAGGAGTTGAACCCGGGTCTCCTGCACTGTAGGCAGATTCTTTACTGACTGAGCAATGAGGGAAGCCCAGAAGTGTAGGTTTGACAATTCTATATCTAAATTGTTGGACTTTTTGGTTTTTTGTGGATTTTAGTTTTTTGCCTTTTTTTTTAAGTTGTCATTATAATGAGAATTTTCAAATACACACATAAGTAGAAAGAAAGAAACTGCATAGTGACCCTCCTGTACCCATCAGACAGCTACAACAATTATAAACACATAGCCATTTGTACCTGTACTCCTGACCTCTTTTTTATTCCTCTCACCAGCAGATCCCAGACACCATGTAATGTCATCCACATGACATCAGTACAAATTTCTAAAAAGTAAGTACCTTTGTCTTTTGAATACAACTATAACATTACTATTCTACCTACAAAGATAATAATTCCTTAGCATCAAATATCTAGTCAATGTTCAAATCTCTTTATTGTCACACAATAATCAATAAGTATTTCGGGCACAAATTATAGAAACAACATAATGTACTTCTATGTACCCAATATCAAATAATAAAACATTACATAAATAACTGAAACTCATTTAAAGTACTTTTCATACAATTTTTTAGTCAAATGGTCTGTTTAAGTCAGGATCTCAGATTACTTCAGGAGAAAAAATGGTTTCTTCTCTCCTGCTCTTTGGCCTTCCTTCAATTTCACAGCCGAACTCTCTTAATTTTTAGGTGTATGCAGTAGGGCATTTCCATCTCCCAGTACCCATTACTCCCCTTCTCAATCAAGAAAACAGCCCTTCTCAGGCCTTATACTGAAGTCTATCATTACCTCAGAGCTTTCAGCACATTCAGAAAAACATTTAATCCAATGGCACAGCCTCCTTCCTCCACAGGTAAGCTGCCACATTTCATTTACTACTCCAAGGAAATTTTTTAAACATTTTAATTTATTTATTTTTAATTGAAGGTTAATTGCTTTACAATACTGTGTTGGTTTCTGCCATCGAAAAAGTTTTGAACTCCACTGTCATATAAAAGTAAATAACGCAGGCCCCATTAAATGATCACTTTTCCGTTTCTATGACTCTCTCAGGAGCTCAATTTTAAATTTTAAGTTCTTACATTGTCAGCTTCCCATTTTAAGTTAAGTTACTATTAAGTTAAGTAACTTACTTAAAATTACTATTAAGTTACTTCGTGAGCTAAGGCACAGTAGGTAGGGCATTTAAACCCAGAAAATTATAGACACAATGCAGACAGATCAACAATGGGTTGGCTCTCTTCCTTAGCCATGAAATTCATCACTCACTAGCCACAAAGGGAACCAAGTAAGACGCTATATAATAATCAGCTCAAAAACAAACTCTTCACTAGAAAATAACATAAATGCAGACAGTGAATCATTGGGATTATTTTCATTCATTATGACTATAGGTTAATACAAGCAGATAGCAAATGTTATGTGAACAACTGGGAGACAAAAGGGGGAAAAAAGCATAATCTTTATAACTACTTCTAAACTCCAAGAGCTAGTAACTTGGACATTCAGCGGGGACTGACGAATCAAAACACCTTTATTATCTACATGTTGGACTTAGCACTGTGCAGAACAAAAATCAACATGGCAGTCTCTGTCTTTGAGGAACTTACACTTGCAACACTTGCAAAAAACCTACTTGCAAAAGTATGAAGTCAAGAAATACCTGGAGTAACAGGCAAATTTGGCCTTGGAGTACAGAATGAAGCAGGGCAAAGGCTAAAAGAGTTCTGCCAAGAGAACGCACTGGTCATAGCAAACACCCTTTTCCAACAACGCAAGAGATGACTCTACACATGGACATCACCAGGTGGTCAACACCGAAATCAGACTGATTATATTCTTTGCAGCCAACAATGGAGAAGCTCTATAGAGTCAGCAAAAACAAGACCAGGAGCTGACCATGGCTCAGACCATGAACTCCTTATTGCCAAATACAGACTTAAACTGAACAAAGTAGGGAAAACCACTATACCATTCAGGTATGATCTAAATCAAATCACTTATGATTATACAGTGGAAGTGACAAACAGATGCAAGGGATTAGAGCTGATAAACAGAGTACCTAAGAACTATGGATGGAGGTTCATGATATTGTACGGGACGCAGGGATCAATACCATCCCCAAGAAAAAGAAATATAAAATGGCAAAATGGTTGTCTGAGAAGGCCTTACAAATAGCTGTGAAAAGAGCAGCAGCTAAAGGCAAAGGAGAAAAGGAAAGATACACCCATTTGAATGCAGAGTTCCAAAGAACAGCAAGGAGAGATAAGAAGGCCTTCCTCAAAAAAAAAAAAAAAAAGAAAGAAAGATCAGTGATCAGTGCAAAGAAATAGAGGAAAACAATAGAATGGGAAAGACTAGAGATCGCTTCAAGAAAATTAGAGATACCAAGGGAACATTTCATGCAAAGATGGGCTCCAATAAAGGACAGAAATGGTACGACCTAACAAAAGCAGAAGATATTAAGAAATGGCAAGAATATACAGAACAATACAAAAAAGATCTTCATGACCCAGATAATCACAAAGGTGTGATCACTCACCTAGAGCCAGACGTCCTGGAATGTGAAGTCAAGTGAGTCTTAGGAAGCATCACTATGAACAAAGCTAGTGGAGGTGATGGAACTCCAGCTGAGCTATTTTAAATCCTAAAAGATGATGCTGTGAAAGTGCTGCACTCAATATGCCAGCAAATTTGGAAAACTCAGCAGTGGCCACAGGACTGGAAAAGGTCAGTTTTCATACCAATCCCTAAGAAAGGCAATGCCAAAGAATGTTCAAACTACCACACAACTGCACTCATCTCACACACTAGTAAAGTAATGCTCAGGAGAAGGAAATGGCAACCCACTCCAGTATTCTTGCCTGGAAAAGTCCATGGACAGAGGAGCCTGGCGGGCTGCAGTCCATGGGATTACATGACTGAGCATGTGTGCAAGAGGGTGGAGGGAGATGGGTTGGTAGCAATAAAGTGGTGGAACTAAAAAAAAAAAGTAATGCTCAAAATTCTTCAAGCCAGGCTTCAACAGTACATGAACCAAGAACCTCCAGATGTTCAAGCTGGATTTAGAAAAGGCAGAGGAACCAGAGATCAAATTGCCAATATCTGCTGGATTTTCAAAAAAGCAAGAGAGTTACAGAAAAAACATCTGCTTCTGCTTTATTGACTATGCCAAAGCCTTTGTGTGGATCACAACAAACTCTGGAAAATTCTTAAAAAGATAGGAATACCAGACCACCTTACCTGCCTCTTGAGAAATCTATATGCAGGTCAAGAAGCAACAATTAGAATTGGACATGGAACAAAAGGCTGGTTCCAAACAGGGAAAGGAGTATGTCAAGGCTGTATACTGTCACCCTGCTTGTTTAACTTACATGCAGAGTACATCATGAGAAATGCGGGACTGGATGAAGCACAAGCTGGAATCAAGATCGCTGGGAGAAATATCAATAACCTCAGATATGCAGATGACAACACCCTTATGGCAAAAAGCAAAGAAGAACTAAAGAGCCTCTTGATGAAAGTGAAAGGAGAGTGAAAATGCTTGGCTTAAAACTCAACATTCAGAAAACTAAGATCATGGCATCCAGTCCCATTACTTCATGGCAAATAGATGAAGAAACAGTGGAAACAGTGGCAGACTTTATCTTTTTGGGCTCCAAAATCACTGCAGACGGTGACTGCAGCCATGAAATTAAAAGATGCTTGCTCTTTTCCATAACTTGGAAGAAAAGTTATGACCAACCTAGACAGCATATTAAAAAGCAGAGACATTACCTTTCCAACAAAGGTCCATCTAGTCAAAGCTATTGTTTTTCCAGTATTCACGTATGGATGTGAGAGTTGAACTATAAAGAAAGCGGAGTGCCAGAGAATTGATGCTTTTGAACTGTGGTGTTTACAAGCACAAGAAGAAGACTCTTGTGAGAGTCTCCACAAGATGATTCTTGTGGAGAAGACTGTTGAGAGTCCCTTGGATTGCAAGGAGATCCAACCAGTCCATCCTAAAGGAAATCAGTCCTGAATATTCTTTGGAAGGACTGATGCTGAAGCTGAAACTCCAATACATTGGCCACCTAATGGGAAGAACTGCCTCATTTGAAAAGACCCTGATGCTGGGAAAGATTGAAGGTGGGAGGAGAAGGGGATGACAGAGGATGAGATGGTTGGATGGCATCACCGACTCAATGGACATGAGTTTGCGTAAACTCCGGGAGTTGGTGATGGACAGGGAGGCCTGGCGTGCTGCAGTCCATAGGGTGGCAAAGAGTCAGACGCGACTGAACTGAACTGAACTGACACTCTGGTAAAACTAGATTAATGTATGTTTATAAGCACTGAATTGTGTAAAGCAGATTTAAAGCACTGGAGCTCATAAAAGGGATGGGTGGGCAGAGGTTAAAGAAAGTCAAAGAAAATGATGAGGAAGAAGAGCTGAACCTTGAAGGCAGGGCATAGCAGGATCGGTAATACTAGGATACACTGTAAAGTCATGAGGGTACAGACCACAAGCCTGGCACACAGCCTGGAACATTTAAATATTTGTGGATGAATAGAACAAGGAAAAAAAGAAAAGAAAGGGAGGAGAAGAAAAGAACAGGCATTCCAGATAAGAGATTATTTTTTAAATAAGAGTAAACGTGGCAATTTCATGAGGCAGTAAGGAAACACAAAGTGGTAAGAAATTAGGTAAAAACGGGTAAAATGAACCCAACCCATTCGCAGTTTTAAAAGTCAAAGACCAAAGAGATACAAGCACACCAGTGTTCACTGCAGCACTGTTTATAATAGCCAAGACATGGAAACAACCTGAATGTCCATCAACAGAGGAATGGATAAAGATGTGATGTGTATACACACACACACACACACACACACACACACAGGAATACTACTCAGCCATTAAAAAGGATGAAATAAGGCCATTTGCAGCAACATGGATGGATGTAGAGACTGTCAAACTGAGTGAAGTAAGTCAGACAGAGGAGAAATATCATATGGCATCCCTTGTATGTGGAATCTAAAAAGAAATGATACAAATGAACTTACAAAAGCGAAAGACTCATAAACTTAGAAAACAAACTCATGGTGCTAGTGGAGAAGGAATAGTTAAGGACTTTGGGAGGGTCATGTACACACTGCTATATCTAAAATGGATAACCAACAGAAACCTACTGTGTAGCACATGGAGCTCTGCTCAGTATTATGTGCCAGCCTGGATGGGAGGGGGGTTTGGGGGAGAATGGATACATGTGTATGTATGGCTGAGTCCCTTCACTGCTCACCTGGAAACTATTACAACACTGTTAATCAGCTATACCCCCAATACAGAAATGTTTTTGCTGTTAAAAAAAAAAACTTTTAAATTTTAAAAAGTCAACGAAGGAGATATAAAACTGATCTCATATTAAATACTAAAATTAGTATGTCCAGAAAGCATATTCTGTCATGTCTCCACTTTTCAAGAACACTAATAAAAAGTGTAAATAGCCATTTTTCCTTAAACGGTCATTCCTCTTTGTCATATTATTGGGCACAACCTAGAAACCATGCTAATATTTCCCCAGAGAAGAACTAATACCACTAGCTGGTACAGATGAGTAATTTTTTTCCTGAATATTTTTACTATCTGGAAATGTGACTGGGTTATCACTAAGGTCAGCCTCTTTGGTAGTTGTGTAATCAAATGTCGGAGACTCACCACAATTAAAGCAAGAGACGGCTGAGGGCAACCAAGTACAGAAGCCAGTGACTAATGCTGAATCACAGCTTCCCAGTGATTACTTCACCATAATGTCAACCTCCCATACTAACATCCCCTTCAGTGGTCCTTGGAAGTACATCAAAAGTATTATCCAATAATTATTCTCCAATATTTTACAGGATAATGCTAAGGAATTAAGAGTAATAAAATCTAGTAGTCTTTAGCCTATAAGCCAAAATTTGTTAAGCCAAGGAAATTCTTACCTCCTCAAACTTCACAAAGGAGAAGAATTCATGATTATGGCATACATTCTGTGTATATAGTAGATCCCCCAGATATTTCTCCCCGACAAAACATTCCAGGTCCTGACTACCTACCACCAGTTACGGTCTTCAGCATGTGTGTGTGTGTATGTTAGTCGCTCAGTCATGTCCAACTCTGAGACCCCATGGACTGTAGCCTGCCAAGTTCCCCTGTCCATGGAATTCACCAGGCAAGAATACTGGAGGGGGTTGCCATTTCCTTCTCCAGGATGGTCTTCAGTGGCAGCTGTATAATCCCTGTAGAAGGACTTCAGGAACTGCAGTCTAATGAGGGAAGGGGACAGTGGAGATTACATAATAAAGCTGAATATGCATGGTGAGTGCACTACTTTCATGTACATTATAAGCATATTTAGAATGAGTCTGGCCAGCTGTTAACATCGCCAGTCATTTTCCTTAGCATTCCTTCTACTCCTCCAGCCCAGCTCATGCAAAACAGGCAAGCTGTCTGGTTATACATCAACACTGTTACAATGACAGTGATAGAATTCTGGTTATTTTTAATTTCACTGTTCAATTTGGGTGCCTAACACCTGGCATAATGGAAAGAACAAGAGCCTTGGAGTCACACTGACCTACTTATAAATCTCAGCTCTACCGCTTAAAAGATATGTGACCTTGAAAAAGTTACACAACTGAACCTCAGTTTCCTTTATGGAAACTAGGTATAACAACAGCCTCTTTGCAAAACTGTCAAGAGGTTAAGCATGAAATTATGTGTAGTATCTAGAACACAGTAGGCACTTAGCATATGGTAATTATGACGGAAGGCTGGTGAACACTCCTATACTCAGGTTTCCAAATAGTATTAACTCTATAATGAAAGCCTTTTTTCAGCCTCATTCTCTCTAGTCCGCTTGTGAGATGACTTACCTACCCTTTTATAATCTCATCTGGTCTCCAGAGGAAAAAGGCTCCCTCACAGAAATCAGTCTTGCAGTCAAAACTGGCTTGACCTTACAGCCATCTCCTAGCAATGTTATCATGTCCTCCCTGATTCTGGGGCCTCTAGAAAATCCTGTTTTCTCTATTGCCTATTTCTGTTTCATTGCCTTAGGCTACATGCATTCTCTTACCAGATTTCGAATGCTCAGTTTTGTCCCCCAGTCTATTCTAGGGCACTCTGAAGTATCCAGTTTCTCAAGAAGTACCACGTTTTGGACTGCTATGCTACTATACTCCAAGAGGGCAGTCAACCCAACATGTTCTGCCAATGCTTAAAACCTCTCTATCTCTGTCACAGGCGGAATGCCAGCTCTTCTCTCCCAGCAAATGGGATCCTGACTTCTAGAATGACAGGCGCATCCCTCTCTCTCTACTTCATCTTATTCTCCCATCATTCCCCTATATCCCACAACAGGAGGGAAAAGTGGAAAGATAATTCAAATCAGAGTCAAAAGACCTTGATTCTTCTACTCTGTCTCTGTTACTCAAATTTGTTCTTCTTTGTAAAATTCTGTGCTTATCTCACAAGATCAAAGTAAGGCTCAAATAAGATATTTGTGAATATGTTATGCAGATCTACGATATTACTATAACTATTACAAGTCTCTATTATGACTTAACATTTATTTTTGAATATAAAACCCTAACATCTTTTAACTCTTCTAGCATTATTTATATTAGCAAAGGATAAGAAGTAACTCAAATAGCCATCCATTAGGGGACTAACCAAAAAAATAAGTGATATATCCTTTCACAGGAATACTATATAGCATTTTTCTTTTTATTAGAAAGCTTCTTATATAGCTACAGGTCATAATCCTGAAGATATAATAGTGAAAAAAGATGCAGATCAGTGAGTATAATTTACTGCAATTTTTTTTAAAAGAGGGGGTACAGTAAACAGATACACACATTTACTTCTAAACACATAAAATATCACAATATAGATAAGACACGTGCCTGGGCTTCCCTGATGGCCCAGTGGTAAAGAATCTGCCTGGCAATGCAGGAGACGCGGGTTGGATCCCTCGGTCAGGAAGATCCCCCAGAGAAGGAAATGGCAACCCATTCCAGAATCTTGCATGGGAAATCCCAAGGACAGAGAAGCCTGGCAAGCTACAGTCCATGGCACTGCAAAAGAGTCAGACAACTTAGCGACTAAACAAGAAATCTAAGACACTGATAATACTGACTGTATCTGGATCCAGATAGCCATGTAGTATGTACAGGAAAAAAACTTTTCTGTGTATTTCTCTCTTTTGTACCTTTAAATTTTTGAACCGCTCGCCTCTGGATGGGGTAGGAAAACCATCTCTTCATACAACTATAAGCCTAAGAAACAATATGACCATTAGTGAGGATGACAGCATATCTGACAACTCATTTCCAGCCTCAACATCACAATTACCACCATCTAAAACAAACTACATATCCTTCCATGATCTCATTCCTTCAAGTGACCAGAGTTAATTTATTCCTTCCAGTCAAACTTCCTGACTTCAGCATTGTGTGTCCATGTGCTATACACTTCCACACTCAATGCTATTTATAAAACTTATTGTCTTAAGGGATCTACTGCAAAGTCGTAGAAGGGCCCTCTGAACCATAACATTTTCCACCTTCAAGTCTGGTCAGGAATCATTCCAATGCCAACTTTACTGAACCAAAGACTGAGTTCTTCCTTTTAATTACTCCAGGTTCACCACAGGATCCAAGTAAGTCATTCATTTGAGTCTCCATGGTTAAACGACTCTACTGCAGATCATCCCCTGACTTAGGGAGGAGTGAATTCTGTTCATTCCCTCTAATCTGGCAGAAAAACACTCCCTCCAAACCGTGCAAAATAACTCTTCCTGGAGGATAAATGAAATGCACTGAGGCAACATCCTCCCAAATGTAAAATGTAAACAACACTGCCTTAAGCATGACTTTAATCAGGAATGACATCCCAGGAGCTGAAACACTGCTCCAAACAGTGGCAGGTACTGCCTGCGTTCTCGCTGTCCTGTGGCATGCGGGGTATCCTTGAACCTAGATTATGAAGAGCACACCACTGAATATGAGCTTCATCCTCTGCATATTCCTTTCACATTCAACCCTCGTTCTCACTTTCTGGCATGGAGATCCAAAACCTCAATGCAGTACAGAATGAAATGCTGGATTGCTTTAGTCCAAAAAGGTGAAGCCTCCAAAAGCGTTCTAATTAGGATATCTCTTCAATGAAAGCATACAGAAATGTGCCGACTCCTTCTCCCTTCTCTTTCCAACAGCTATCTGCTTTCTCAGGAGCAAATCTTCAGTCAAACACAAAAGCCAACCACCTAGCAAAGCTCAAACACAGACGGGTGTTTTCCAAGCACAGTTAAATCTCAGGAGTAACTAGTCATGATGAGTAACATCAACTGAGCGAAGTGAAGTCGTTCAGTCGTGTCCAACTCTTCGCTGCCATGGACTGCAGCCTCCCAGGCTCCTCCGTCCATGGGATTTCCCAGGCAAGAGTACTGGAGTGGGGTGCCATTTCCTTCTGCTAACAAGGTACTTATTGGTGTGCTGGGACAGTTAACAGCCTAAAAATCTCTCAGTTATGACCAGCGTTGATAAAAATGAGGAATAAAACTAAAAGAAAAGCAAGCTCACTTTCCACCAACAGAAAACTTACAAAAGGAAGAATCACACAAATCAGCTAGTCCTGCCACACAAAACCCCTTTTATTCCAGGGTGGAGACTAAGGGCCCCAAACAAACCTATTTGAGTATTTTTCTACTTTAATCCTACTGAAGCCCATGGATAGGCTTATTAAGAAAAAGTCTGAGAGAACTGGACAAAACAGTTTTTTATTTTTAAAAAACGAGTAATCATCTGAAAATATACTTATAAATGAGCAGTTTTTTAAAATTAAAGAGTTTCATTGAAGCACTCTAGAATAATGTTCCATACAATAAGTATGCCCTGCTCCATCAGCTCCATTCACCAGACTTCAAGTTTCTCTGCTTCAAACTTCTTTAATATTCACAAGATCCTAAAGTTGGTTCCTGCATGAGACAGACATGACAGAAAATCCCAATGCTAATATCTGACTATGAGAATTTTTAATGTTACCAGAGAAGAGGGTATTCAGCCGTGCTACCTGGACTTCACCCAAGTCACATCCTTTGAATCGATCTATTATCGCAAGTCACAGGAGGTAAACAAGTCAAATACAGGTGAGACACTGAGGTCACTACAATGAATTCCATTACAGCACTTTTAGGTAGTATCTTTTTCACTATCTGCTTTGACTTTAGCTGGGTGCCCGCATTTCTTGATGCCTTTTCTACCACCTACCATCTCCCTGTGTTTTCTGCATTAAAAGATTGTGAGGAAAATGCTATGCTTTTCTAGAGATATCCAAGATTATAAAATGAGAGTTTTTTTTTTAAAGACACTTAGTATGTCAAGTCAGAACTTGACATAATAAGTATGTCATATCCTAGGAAAAGCTCTTTAGCAAGTAATACTCCCAAATCATCTCTACTTTGCAGGCTCTCAGAACGAATTAAATGTTTAATAAGTTAAATGAATGTTTTCTACAGGATAGCAAGGGGTTTTACTAAAGGAGATTACAAGGTTTCCCAAACTGGTATTATATTTAAGAATGTTCAACACTGGCCTTCCAAATGTACTTTAAGTACTATAAAGCTATAATAATTAAAGCTATACAGTATCAAAGAAAGTAAAGACAGCACAATCAAATAATTAAGAGTTCGGAAATAAACTGAAGTATCTGGAGATTTTGTAGACAAAGTAGCTTTTTAAATCAAAAGGGAAAAGATAGATTAAGATAGATTATTTAATAAATTGCATTGGAACAACAAACTACTTGTTTAGTCACAAAGTTATGACCGACTCTACAGCCCCACGGACTGCAGTATGCCAGGCTTCCCTGTCCTTCACTATCTCCTGGAGGTTGCTCCAATTCATGTCCACTGAGTCAGTGATGCTACCTAACAATCTCATCCTCTGCCCCCCTCAAACTAGACATCTCAGGGAGAAAAAGATAGATTCATTCATTCAATAAGTGGAGGGCCTATCACTGGCAAGCATGGTGCTAGATACTGAAAATAAGAACAAGGGAAAAAACTGCACACTCCATCACCCTCAAGGAGCTCCCAATCAAGGGAAAGAAGAAAGTTATTAATAACAACAAAAGCGAATGTAAAATCACAACTCCAGTAAATTCCACAACTGATTCCCTTTTCAGTTGGTTTAAAGCAAAATGCATTCCAGATGAAGCAAAGATCTAAATTTAAAAACAAAACCATAAAAAGTACTTGAAGAAAACATGGGTAAATATTTTCACAAGATTAGGATGAGAAAGAAAACGAGAAGCCAGAAAGTATAAAATATAAAAATCTAATGTACTGTAAAATGTTAACATGAAAATATTTGTATTTTACAGTAAAAAAAAATACATACACGTACATACTGTCAAGACAAACACAGAAACATCAGTATCAGTTCAGTCGCTCAGTTGTGTCCGATTCTTTGCGACCCCATGGACTGCATCACACCAGACTTCCCTGTCCATCACCAAATCCCGGAGCTTGCTTAAACTCATGTCCACCGAGTCGGTGATGTCCCCTTCTCCTCCTGCCTTCAATCTTCCCCAGCATCAGGGTCTTATAGGTAACTAATTTCCCTAATATTCAAAAAGTTATGCACATTTTCTTTAAATATTTATTTTCATGTATTTATTTGGCTGCTGCAGGTCTTAGTTGCAGCACATGGAATCTAGTTCCTTGGCCAGGGACCAAACCTGTGAGAGCTCAGTGTTAGCCACTGGACCACCAGGGAAGCCCAGCTATGCACATCAGTGAGAAAAAGCCAAGAAGCCCAACAGAAAACTAACCAAAGGATACAAATAATTCCAAGAAAAAATATGAATAGCAAATAGACAAATGATACTCAAATTTAGTAATAATAAATAACTCTTACAAACTAAGATGACATTTTCTTACCTATTAGACTGACTCCCTAAAAAATGGCTGGTTGCCACGGTTTAAAGAGGATAGAAGAAACACTTCATACATACTCTCCATTGAGTGAATTAGCTTGGCCTTTCTTGGAGGGCAATTTGGCAACACTAATAAAATTTTAAGCACTCATACTTTGACTTGGGCACTCCACCTCTAGTGATTTATTCTATTAAATTACTGAGAAAATGAAAATAAAAAATAAGTTTCTAACATTGTATATGTCATAATGGAAAAGAACACACAACTTTTAGGAAGTTTACTCTAGTATAAAACTCTTGATTTTTAAAAACTAACCTAAATCTGAGATATGAGTCTTTTGGAAACTAAATAGTGCAAATAAGTGGAATAGAAAAGAAATGCTAGCACAAGTGCACAAATATAAATGTGCAGAAACTGTGAAGTGACATATAATTTATATTAAAAAAACAGCTGGAGACAACCCTAAACCTATCAATAGGATACTACTTAAATAAATTATAGTACATCCATAAAATGGAACACTCTGCAGCCATTAAAAAGATTGTGGCTAGGACAAAATGCACTGACATGACAAGATGTGGGAGATATTAAATCAAAAAATGAGTAGTGAAACCACCATATATAAAATAAACAGCAAAGCCATGTTGCACAGCACAGGGAACTAAGTCAGTGGTTTGTAATAACCTGTAATGGGAAAGAATCTGAAAGAGAATATATACATATATTACTGAATCACTCTGCTATACACCTGAAACTAACACTACATGTAAATGAACTATACTGCAATGTGAAAGACAAAAAATCCAAAGTAAGAAAACATAGGCAGTAGTACATACTCTGACATCAGCCCTAGCAATATTTTTTGAATATGTCTTTTCAGGCAAATGATATACTCGATAAGGGGTTAATATCCAAAATATACAAAAACTCATACAATGCAATAGAAAGAAAACAAACAACCCAATTTAAAAATGGGCAGAGCATATGACCCAGCAATCCCACTTCTGGGCATACACACTGAGGAAACCAGATCTGAAAGAGACACGTGCACCCCAATGTTCATCGCAGCACTGTTTATAATAGCCAGGACATGGAAGCAACCTAGATGCCCATCAGCAGATGAATGGATAAGGAAGCTGTGGTACATATACACCATGGAATATTACTCAGCCGTTAAAAAGAATTCATTTGAACCAGTCCTAATGAGATGGATGAAACTGGAGACCCTTATACAGAGTGAAGTAAGCCAGAAAGATAAAGAACATTACAGCATACTAACACATATATATGGAATTTAGAAAGATGGTAACGATAACCCTATATGCAAAACAGAAAAAGAGACACAGAAATACAGAACAGACTTTTGAACTCTGTGGGAGAATGTGAGGGTGGGATATTTCAAAAGAATAGCATGTATACTATCTATGGTGAAACAGATCACCAGCCCAGGTGGGATGCATGAGACAAGTGCTCGGGCCGGGTGCACTGGGAAGACCCAGAGGAATCGGGTGGAGAGGGAGGTGGGAGGGGGGATCGGGATGGGGAATACGTGTAAATCTATGGCTGATTCATATCAATGTATGACAAAACCCACTGAAATGTTGTGAAGTAATTAGCCTCCAACTAATAAAAAAATAAAATAAAATAAAATAAAATAATCAGTACTTCATCATAAGTTCTCCATCTTCTTAAATATTCAAAATATTAAGATAGAAAAGAACCTCTCTCCATGGTTTCTTTAAGACCTAGTGCATTTTTATCGAAGTCTCCAAAAAGTGTAAATCTCCCAATGCATAGTTAACATGATCAACTGGTTTTAAAATATTTTTATTTGTTTTTTATAGAATAGTATTTGGAATAAAGAACTACGGCATATACCTTTAAAAAAATAAAAATAAAAATGGGCAGAGGATCTGAATAGATATTTTTCCAAAGAAGACATACAGACGGCCAACAGGTACATGAAAAGATGCTCAATGTCGCTTACCATCACAGAAATGAAAAACAAAAGCTCAGTGAGATTTCACTTCACACCTGTCAAAATGGCACAATAAAAAGACAAAAAATATTAATAACAAGTGCTGATGAGGATGGGAAGAAAAGGGAACACTCATTAACTGTTTATGGGGACATAAATGATACAGTCACTATGGAAAATAGTATGGAGATTTCTCAAAAAAATTAAAAGAGAACTCTACCATATGATCCGGCAATTCCACTTCTGGGTACTTATTTATCCAAAGAAAACAAAACCACTAGTTAGAAAAGATATAGGCACCTTTATGTTCACTGCAGTATTATTTACAATAGCCAAGATATAGAAACAACCTAAGTGCCCATCAACAGATGAATGGAAAAAGACACAGTATATATATATATATATATATATATATATATATATATATATATATATATATATAGGAATATTATTATTCAACTAAAGGAAAGAATGAAATACTGCTCTTTACAACATGGATAGACCAGAAGGTATTATGCCAAGTGAAATAAGTTAGACAAAGAAAGACAAGTACTATATGATTTCACTTTGATATGGAATCTAAAACCTAAAACAAATGAATAAACATAACAAAATGAAACAGACTCATAGGTACAGAGAACAAATAGGTGGTTGCCAGAGAAGAAAAGGAGTAAGGCAAAAAGACAAATAGGTGAAGCAGATCAAGAGGTACAAGCTTCCTGCTGCAACATAAGTGAGTCAAGAGTATGTAACGTACAGTGTGGGAGATACTGTCTGTCAATAATTATGTAATACTTTTTGTATGGTGACAGATCTTACCTAGACTTATCATGGTGATCATTTTGATATGTATAGTAATAATGAGTCACTATGCTGTGTAACAAGAATTAACATGGTATTGTAGGTCAATTATATTAATAATTCAAAAACAATCTCATAGAAAAAGACATCAGACTTGTGATTAGCAGAGGTAGGGGTAGGGAGAGGAGGAAGTGATTGAAGGAAATCAAAAGCTAGAAACTTCCAAGTACAAGATAAGTAAGTATTACGAATGTAATGTATAACATGATAAATATAACTAACACTGCTATGCATTACATATGAAAGTTATTAAGACAGTATATCTTAAGTGGGCCTTAGGAAGCATTACTACAAACAAATCCAGTTGAGGTGATGGAATTCCAGCTGAGCTAGTTCAAATCCTAAAAGATGATGCTTTTAAAGTGCTGTACTCATTATACCAACAAATTTGGAAAGCTCAGCAGGGCCACAGGACTGGAAAAGGTCTGTTTTCATTCCAACCCCAAAGAATGGCAATGCCAAAGAATGCTCAAATTACCTTACAATTGCACTCCTTTTACATGCTAGCAAAGTAATGCTCCAAGTCCATCAAGCTAAGCATCACCAGTAAATGAACCAAGAACTTTCAGATGTACAAGCCGGATTTAGAAAAGACAAAGGAACCAGAAATCAAGCTGCCAACATATGCTAGATCATAGAAAAACCAAGGGAATTAAAAAAAAAATCTACTTCTGCTTCACTGACTATGCTAAATCCTCTGTGTGGATCACAACAAACTGTGGAATATTCTTAATGAGACGGGAATACCAGACCACCTTATCTGCCTCCTGAGAACATGTATGAAGGACAAGAAGCAACAGTTAGAAATGGACATGGAACAATGGACTGGTTCAAAACTGGGAAAGGAGTATATTAAAGCTGTCTACTGTCACCCTGCATATTGAACTTCCATGCAGAGTACATTGTGCAAAATACTGGGCTGGATGAATCACAAGCTGGAATCAAGATTGCCAGGAGAAATGTTACAGTTATGCAGATAACACCACTCTAATGGCAGAAATTGAAGAGGAACTAGATGAAGGCAAAAGACGAGACTGAAAAAGTTGGTGTAAAATTCAACATTTAAAAAATGAAAATCACGGTATCCAGTCCTATCATTTCATGGCAAACAGATGGGGAAAATGTGGAAACTGTCAGATTTCATTTTCTTGGGCTCCAAAATCACTGCGGACAGTGACTGCAGCCACAAAATTAAGGCACTTGCTCCTTGGAAGAATCAGTTCAGTCGCTCAGTCATGTTTGACTCTTTGTGACCCCATGGACTGCAGCACGCCATTCTTCCCTGTCCATCACCAACTCCCAGAGCTTACTCAAACTCATGTCCATCAAGTCGGTGATGCCATCCAACTATCTCACCCTCTGTCGTCCCCTTCTCCTCCTGCCTTCAATCTTGCCCAGCATCAGGGTCTTTTCCAATAAGTCAGTTTTTCACATTAGGTGGCCAAAGTACTGGAGCTTCAGCTTCAGCATCAGTCCTTCCAAAGAATATTCAGGACTGATTTCCTTTAGGATGGACTGGTTGGATCTCCTTGCAATCTAAGGGACTCTCAAGAGTCTTCTCCAACACCAACAGTTCAAAAGCATCAATTCTTTGGTGCTCAGCTTTCTTTATAATCCAACTCTCATATCCATACATGACCACTGGAAAAACGATAGCTTTGACTAGATGGACCTTTGTTGGCACAGTAATGCCAATGCTTTTTAATATGCTATCTAGGTTGGTCATAGCTTTTCTTCCAAGGAGCAAGTGTCTTTTAATTTCATGGCTATAGTCAGCATCTGCAGTGATTTTGGAGCCCAAGAAAATAAAGTCCCTCACTGTTTCCATTGTTTCTCCATCTATTTACCATGGAGTGATGGGATGGGATGCCATGATCTTAGTTTTTTGAATGCTAAGTTTTAAGCCAGCTTTTTCACTCTCCTCTTTCACTTTCATCAAGAGGCTCTTCAGTTCCTCATCACTTTCTGCCATAAGGGTGGTGTCATCTGCATATCTGAGGTTATTGATATTTCTCCCAGCAATCTTGATTCCAGCTTGTGCTTCCTCCAGCCCAGCGTTTCTCATGATGTACTCTGCATGTAAGTTAAATAAGCAGGGTGACAATATACAGCCTTGACGTATTCCTTTCTCAATTTGGAGCCAGTCTGTTGTTCCATGTCCGGTTCTAACTGCTGCTTCTTGACCTGCACACAGATTTCTCAGGAGACAGGTAAGGTGGTCTGGTATTCCCATCTCTTTAAGAATTTTCCACAGTTTGTTGTGATCTACATAGTCAAAGGCTTTGGTGTAATCAATAAGGCAGAAGTAGATGTTTTTCTGGAACTCTCTTGCTTTTTCTATGATCCAACGGATATTTGGAAGGATAGCTATGACAAAAAAACAGAGACATCACTTTGCCAACAAAGGTCCGTATAGTCAAAGCTATAGTTTCTCCAGTAGCCATATATGGATACGAGAGTGGGACTATAAAGAAGGCTGAGCACTGAAGAATTGATGCTTTTGAACTGTGGTGTTGGAGAAGACTCTTGGACACTTGGACAGCAAGGAGATCCCAGTCAATCCTAAAAGAAATCAACCCTAAATATTCACTGGAAGGACTGGTGCTGAAGCTGAAGCTCTAATACTTTGGCCACCTGATGTGAAAAGCTTACTCACTGGAAAAGACCCTGATGCTGGGGAAGTTTGAGAGTGAGAAGAGAAGGGGACAGCAGACAATGAGATGGTTGGATGGCATCACTGATTCAATGGACATGAGTTTAAGCAAACTCGGGGAGATAGTGAAGGACAAGGAAGCTTAGCGTGCTGCAGTTCATGGGGTCACAAAGTGTCAGACACAATTTATGACTGAACAACAACAATATCCTAAGAGAAAGGATTTCACAAGGAAAAAAATTTTTCCATTTCTCTAACTTTTTTTTTCTTTAACTTTTTTAATCTATATGAGATGATGGATGTTCACTAAATTCATTGTGGTATGTAAATTCATAGGTACGTAAATTAATTATGCTATTCACCTTAAATTTACACAGCAATGCATGTCCATTAAATCTCAATAAAACTGTAACACTAAGTAAAAATTAAAAATAAGCAGCAGAGTATGTGGCATGATCCCTTTTCAACAAAAAAACATAAAATTCTAACATGAATAGAAAAAATCTGGTTATAAAATGTGAACAATGTTCTCTCTAGAGAGAAGGAATGTTCACTTTCGACATTATACATTTTGGGTAGAGTCTGATTATTTCATAAGACACGTGTATCAGACAGATACAAAGATTTTTTTTTTTTTAAGAGACTCTGAGGCTGGGATTTCCCTGGTGGTCCAGTGGTTAAGACTCTGTGCGTCCAATGCAGGTGGAAGGGGTTCTATTCCTGGTCAGGGAACTAAGATCCCACATGCCCTGAAACCAAAAACCACATACCCTGAAACCTGAGGCTATAAAATGTCCTGGAAAAGGGAGTACCAAACCAAAGTGAGAAAATGGTTCAGAATGAACACAAACACATTCACAATAGAACACATAATTTCAGAGTTAGAATAACTTTACAAATAAAGAAACAAGAACAACAAAATTTTAAACTTTTGTGCTGCAAACAAAACCATCACGAAAGTGAAAAGACAACCTACGAGATGGGAAAGGGTATCTGCATGTCATATATCTGATAAAGGACTTGTATCCAGAATATACAGACTTCTTACAACTCAACAATAAAAAGACAAAATAACCCAACTGAAAAATGGGCAAGGAATCTAAACAGACACTTCGAAGATCTACAAATGGTCACTTAGCACATGAAAAGATGATCAACACTAGGAGTCATAAGAGAAATGCAAATCAAAAACCACAAGGAGCAACCACTTCACATCCACGTGGATGATTAGATCAAAAAGAAAGAAAATAACAAGTTTCGGTATGCATGTGGAAAAACTGGAAGCTTCATACATTCCTGGTGGGAATGCAAAATGGTGTACCCATTTTAGAAAACAGTTTGGCAATTCCTCAAAAAGATAAACATGGAATGTTTATGACGCAGAAATTCCACTCCTTGGGCATATATGCCCAAAGTATATATGTCCAAGAGAAATGAAAACATATGTCCACACAAAAATTTGTACACAAATGTTCCTAAGAGCACTGTTCATATTAGTCAAAAAGTGGAAAAATGCAGATGTCATCAATTCATGAATGTACAGAATGCAATATATTCATACAATGGAATATCATTCAGCCATAAAAAGGAAGGAAATTCTGACATATGTTACAACATAGATGAAACTTGAAGACATGTTATATGAAAGCAGCCAGACAGAAAAGGCCATATGTGATATGATTCTATTTATATGACATGTCCAGAATGGGCAAATCTATAGAGACTGATTAGTGATTGATTAGGGCGCAGGGAGAGAGGTTGAAGACATGAACAGTGACTACTAATGGGTGGCTTCTTCTAAGGGGAATGAAAATGTTCTAAAATGGCTTGAGGTGATGGTTACACAACTTTGTGAATAGGCTAAAAGCAATGAATTGGGTGAACTGTACAGTATGTGAATTATATCTCAGTAAAGCCATAGAAAACATATACACATTAAAAAGAAACTGGAAGCCCCGTGAGGTTAAGTGATGTGCCCAAGGAAAACTGCCAGGCCAGGAAAGACCGAAACTGGAAACACACAGGCTGACTCCCACAGCAATGGACGGATTCCTTACTGCAGCTGATCGACCAAAAGGTTCCCCCAGAGAGCTGGGAAAGCATAAAATGCTGCTCTCAGCATAAGGAAAGGAAGAGACGTTCAGGTAACACAACTGAAATGTTGTTTTCAAATTTTAATGTGACTCCAAAACCGGTTCTTGGACTAAAAAAATCTAACAACCACTGATAGAAGAGGTTGTGACTCAGTATAACAGTGCCCCTTTTACTAGGAGCTCAATTAGAGCTGGGCACGGGATGCAGCTGCTGGCTGAAAAGGAAGAAGGAAAATGAGATCAGAAGAGGCACTAGGCTGAAATCACCGGTCACTCTTCTGCATATGTCAAAGAGGTTAATGAGTAACAATGCTTCAAACAAGTTTTATTCTTGGGGGGGGGGGGGGGGGGGTGGGCAGAGGAGCTGTAAAATCCTATACAGAGATCCAAAAGTATCATCTCAAAATTGAATTACCTCCCCAAATTACTATACACATATAAGATATTTAGGTATAATGAACAGGGTTTCTCTGCAGCTGACTTGGACACAAAGATCACTGCTGGAATACAACGGCCCCATTTGACAAGAATAACAATATCACTGTTGATGTAGAAATGGAAAGTAAGCCAAGAACATACCATCACTAAAAACATTATTTCAAGGGTTTAAAAAAAAAAAATGAGCTACCAAAAAAAAAAATCATCTATTGTCAGAACATTGCTTATGCAACGTTAGAACATTCTGACAGAAGGAAAGGACAACAGGAGGCAGGAAGCAGAAAGAAAGAAGAAATCCTGCAGGTGCCCAACTAATCCTAACAAGAAACAGCTCTGAGCCTGCCTTCTACAATAACAATCTTGTTCCTGTGGTATATGAACCAAGATTTCTCTTGCCAGGAACAGAAAACAACTGACTACATGAAAATGTCAGCTTGTTCCATGGAACACTACACTGGCAGTGAACAGATATAAACCTTTCAAACTACAAAGTTTTGGCTGTTTCCTCACCAAATTTTTAACATCGCTGGCCCATAGTCAAATTCAGTCCAGTTTATGCAAACTCTTAACACAAGTGGACAAAAATACCACACTGCAGAATATACTATAAATAAAAGATTCTATAAAATATCTTGTCCTCAGATTTCTAACAATTTGGCTCATTTATAATTATAAAATTTGTATAGAAGCTCTCTTAACCCACCACCATCTCTCAACCAACCTGAAGAAAATAACTGATGCTTCCCCTTCCCTCTGTAAAATAACAAGCCCTAGCAATGCAAACCAGCCTCAAATTAATAGCCACTCATTCTAATCCTGGATATTTTTCCTGCTCCCATCCATTAAGTTGCATGCTTACCAAGAATTAATTTTTTCCCAAATCTATTTATACCAATTGCTCTCGTTATTACAGCTATGCAATTTAATTAGCTATATAAACTGATGAGAAACCCAGGAGAAAAGAAAGACATGCTTCTTTGAAAATTAGGCTGAATGTTTAAAATGACTTGGTAAAGTCACATTACATGTGGATGCATGTGTGTTCAGTTGCTAAGTCATGTCCAACTCTTTGCAACACCATAGACTGCAACATGCCAGGCTTCCCTGTCCTTCACTATCTCCCGGAGTTTGCTCAAACTCATGTCCATTGAGTCAACCATCTCATCCTCTGTCTCTCCCTTCTGCTCTCAATCTTCCCCAGCATCAGGGTCTTTTCCAATGAATTGGCTCTTTACATCAGGTGGCCAAAGTACTAGAGCTTCAGCATCAATCCTTTCAATGAATATTCAGGGTTTAATTCCTTTAGGATTGACTGGTTTGATCTCCTTGCTGTCCAAGGGACTGTCAAGAGTCTTCTCCAGCACCACAGTTCAAAAGCATCAATTCTTCAACATTCAGCCTTCTTTACCGTTCAACTCTCACATCTGTACGTGACTACTGGAAAAACCACAGCTTTGACTACCTGGTCCCTTATCAGTAAAGTGACGTCTCTGCTTTTTAATACACTGTCTAGGTTTGTCATAGCTTTTCTTCCAAGGAGCAAGCATCTTTTAATTTCATGGCTGCAGTCACCATCTGCAGAGATTTTGGAGCCTAAGAAAATAAAGTCTGTCACTTTTTCCATTGTTTCTCCATTTCTTAGTCATGAAGTGATAGGACCAGATGCCATGATCTTCGTTTTTTGAATGATGAGTTTTAAGCAAGCTTTTTCACTCTCCTCTTTCACATTCATCAAGAGGCTCTTTAGTTCCTCTTTACTTTCTGTCGTTAGAGTGGTGTCATCTGCATATCTGAAGTCGTTGACACTTCTCCTGGCAATCTTGATTCCAGCTTGTGATTCATCCAGCCCGGTAATTTGCACTACGTACTCCACATAGAAGTTAAATTGATACACTGCCTTGATGTACTCCTTTCCCAATTTTGAACCAGTCCATTGTTCCATGTCTGGTTGTTGCTTCTTGATCTGCATACTGGTTTCTCAAGAGGCAGGTAAGGTGGTCTGGTAGTCCCATCTCTTTAAGAATTTTCCAGTTTGTTGTGATCCACACAGTCACAGGCTTTAGCATAGTCAATGAAGCAAAAGTAGATGTTTTTCTGGAACTCTCTTGCCTTTTCTATGATCCAACAGATCTTGGCAATTTGATATCTGGTTCCTCTGCCCTTTCTAAATCCAGCGTGTACATCCAGAAGTTCTCAGTTCACATACTGTCAAAACCTAGCTTGAAGGATTTTGAGCATTACCTTGTTTTTTTTTTCAATGCAACAAGCGTAAAAGATGGGGACAGGAGGGAGAGAGAATCAAAAACTCAAGAAAGAGTCTATGTTCAAACTGCTACACAAAATGTCTTTAAATTGCTACTCTGCTTTAAAAAAGCAAAACAAAACTGGAAATCATAAATGATGAACTATAGGTATGTTTAACACAAATAAGATGGCAGAACTCTAATCAAGATATCAATATACAGAGAAAGGCCTACAGCAAAAGATTAGCAAACATGTTTCTTAAACAAACTGCAAAGAAAAAGAGGGGCAATCTATAGAGTAAAACAAATAATTCTTTTTAACAATATAAAACTTAAGGGACATCAATCAATTATAAAGTATGGACTTTATTTAGACCCTGATTCAAACAAGTGGTTAAAAAAGAAAAAAAACTAAATGTGTGTGTATATATATGACAATCAGAGAAATTTTAACACAATTTGATACTTAATGACATCAGGGAATTATTGTTCATTGTTTTAGGTAGGATAATAGTACTGGGGTTTTTTTTTTTGTTTGTTTTTTTTTTTTTCAAAAGAATCCTCCTCTATTTAGAGATACATGCCAAAACATTTACAGATGAAATAAGATTCTGGGAATTGCTTCAAAATAAACTAGGGAGAAAAGAGAGACTGGAAGTGTTACGTGCAAAAGACTGACCATGAGGTGATTAATTGCTTTTAGTGGGTGGTAGGTCAATGAGGGGTTCATTATATGATTCTTTTTACTTTTGCTTACATTTGAAATTTTCCATAATGAACACTTTTTTTAAAAGACTAGTAGATTAATGCATATTTATATTTTAAATTAAAACAAAATATTAAAAGTATATATGTATCATTATTTCTGACTTTCCTGCTTCATTCATTTCTTTCTCCTAATTAACTAAGAAAATCATAATCCAAACTTATTGTATTAAAGGCCTTCTATTGGAGATAAAAGGGCATATTGTCAGATGCCCAAACTACAGCAGTGGGTACCCCCAAACACTGTAAGAACAATAGTCCATATGGCCCAATTACCATTGAAAACCTCTTAAATAACACATAAAGTACATAAGTACAACAAATCCAGACATAATAAGACTGGTGCATCACCACATTTATTCACATAGTTATTTCCTTTATAATTTCCTTTATCATCTTTTTACCATTAAAAAAAGAGGAGTAATTTACAATTTTCATCAATCTCAGAAATTCTCCCTCAGGTCTACCAAAAAGTTATTTAAAAATCAAAGATTCAGGTAATCAGAATCTCTTCCTCATCAACCTTTCTTCTTGCCTTCAACAGCTCCTCCAGTTTAAGTTTATGCCTCTTTGTGAAAGATCAGGAGAGAATGATGATTCATAAAAAACAACTTAAAAAATTAGAGTCACACTTTCTTCCTTCCTCGTCCAGGTTTGGTTCAGAAGAAGGACTAGGCAGTTGCTCCAGCCGTCTTTTAATAGGTCCCATATCTATCGCCCAAGGTTTACAGGTGCAGCAGGGAGTAACAGCCCTGCCTTCCAAGAAAACAAACGCAGAACAGGAGACAATAAAGAAAAAAACACTTCTGGTGGGCTAAGCCTGGCACAGCCTTTCTGGAAAGCAATGTGCCAATATATGTATCAGGTGTCTTAAAAGCAAGTGTATTCTCTCGCCAATAATTTCATATCCAACAATCTATCCTGAGCAAAAAATCAGAAATGCATCAAAGATTCATACACAAAAATGGTCACCACAGCAAATTGCTAACAGTGAAAAACTGGGAAGAGCCTTAAAATATGAAAAAGGTCAAAAAATAACAGTGATCATACAATGGCAAAGGTCCGTATACAAAAGTCCTTCTAGTCAAAGCTGTGGTTTTTCCAGTAGTCATGTATGGATGTGGGAACTGGACCACAAAGGCGGCTGAGCACTGAAGAATTGATGCTTCAAACTGTGGTGCTAGAGAAGATTCACTGGAAGGACTGATGCTGAAGCTGAAGCTCCAATACGTTGACCACTTGATGCGAAGAGCCGACTCACTGGAAAAGACCCCAATGCTGGGAAAGACTGAGGGCAGGAGGAGAAGGGGACGACAGAGGATGAGATGGTTGGATGACATTATCGACTCAATGGACATGAGTTTGAGCAAACTCTGGGAGACAGTGAAGGCCAGGGAAGCCTGGTGTGCTGCAGTCCATGAGGTTGAAAAGAGTTGGACACAACTGACAGACTGAACAGCAACAACGATACAATGGCAAAGTACACATCCATTAAAATTGATGTTTACAAATAGTTTTGAATGATGAGAAAATACCTATAATGATAAGGAGGAGGAATAAAATAGAGTATCAGTATGATCCTAATTATATACTGCAAAAAATTAATAACTATTGCCTGTGGGTGACAGGATGATGGGTGATTTTTTTCCTTCTGCTTCTTTATAAGTTTCCCCAATTATAACTGGAAAAAAATAGAACAAGGTGGTAAAAGAGAGCCCGTAATAATAAGCAATTGGGTTGAAATAAGACAATTTACACTCCAGACCTCTTGTAGTCCACCTCTATCAGGTCTGAGCTGCAAGCGTTCAATTGCTCCTTTAACTTAACACTTTGCCCACTCCGAGAAGAATAACACTTATCCTCTTGTCTTCTAATATCCGTAGTTGCTACTTTTTGCCTACAGATAACACAAAAAATATACCAATATTGTATATTGATGCATACATATGGAATCTAGAAAGACTGTACGGATGAACCTATTTGCAGGGCAGCAATGGAGTCACAGACATAGAGAACAGACTTACGGACGCGGGCAGCGGGGAGGAAGGAGAGGGTGGGACGGGAGAGAGTAACACGGAAGCACACACACTACCACGTGTAAAACAGATAACGAATGAGCATTTGCAGTGTGACTCAACTGAGTCACTGAAACCAGGGCTCTGTGACATCCCACGGGGATGGGAAGGGAAGGGAGGCGGGAGGGAGGTTCAATGGGAGGGGACTTATATACACCAATGGCTGACTCAAGTTGATGTATTTTGAAAGTTGCTCAGTTGTGTCCAACTCTTTGCGACCCCATGGACTTATACAGTCCATGGAATTCTCTAGGCCAGAATACTGGAGTGGGTAGCTGATCCCTTCTCCAGGGGATCTTCCCAACCCAGGAAACGAACCAAGGTCTCCTGCATTACAGGTGGATTCTTTACCAATTGAGCTATCAGGGAAGCCCGATGTTGATGTACAGCAGAGGCCAACACAATATAGTGAAGCAATTATCCTTCAATTCAAAATAAATAAATTTATTTTTTAAAAACTACTACTTGAATTAATTCATTAAAGGTAAGGCCCAATAAAAGTAACTCCGTGAAATTAAAGATTAGTGACAGAAAAATACTAGTTGCTTTAATCAGGTCACTTAGAATAAAGAACAAGTGGGAACCCCAGCAAACAGTATGAAGTTACTCCAGGAAACGCCAGCAGTAGAAGACAGGCAGGTGGGTCTGCAAAGAAAAGCTCCAAGGCAGAAGAGGAAAAACAAGGCACTGGCTGACTACGCTGACTGCACCCGTGGGACCTTCTCCAGGCGGTAACCCATGGGGAGCCTGGGTATGAAAGAACTTTCCCCTTAAAATAAGGGACTTGAACTTAAATTGCAGGATTTAGTGAAATTATACTGAACTTATTAATAATGAAAGTTTGAAATATGCCAAAAATAACTTGCCCAGAAAGGCAGTAAAATCTCTTTACCTAGAGATTTGTGAGAAAAAAGTAGAAAATTACTTTCCTTTAACATCTTAACTGGAGATAGAAAATTTCAGTAATAAAACTCTAAGATGCATTAAGAGTATTAAAAAAATTAAGTCAGCTCTTATTTTTTTTTAATCCTTACATTTATTCACTAAATGAATATTTACCAGCATTGTAGTAGGCACTGGACATACAGCAGCAAATACCAACTTAAAATGTCTGCCCTCATGGAGGCGACATTCAGTTATCACACTGTGTGTGCCTCCTAACAAGCCTTAAAAGTTAGCTATTTTCTTTTAATTTTTAAGTAAAATGATTTTTAGAAATTTCAGGCATGTGACAACACTGGCAAAAAACAAATAGCACTGAGCATTTGGACTGATCAAAAGAAGCCCTTAATAAATATTAGAGAAACAAAACTAACAAAACTGTGTGGATGAGGCACTGGGGTGGCAGGAAGACAACTTCACTACATACAAGTTTGCACTTTTTGAATTTTGTGCCATATATTATTCATTTATAGTTTTTGATAAACAACTTTCCAAAAGTTTATTGGCTGGATGGATGGAATGAATTAAATGAAAATTTTCTTCTCCAAAAATTCAGTCTCAAGAAATGTGCTAAGGTAACCTAAAATTTCACATTCAAGTTTTCTGGAGAGAGCAAAGAGAAGTAAAGCATACAACTGGTAAGTTCAGACTGAAACTAGCCGAAACTAGGCAGAAATTTGAGGATTTCTCAGAAATTCCAAACCAAAACCTAAATATAGTTTAAGATAACTGGCCAAAAGTATCCAACTGAGTGAGCCCAGCCTACACAGTGGAGCTTAAACAGGCAATGGGTTTGAGTCTCTTTCCTTTTCAGTTTCTGGGAAACGAGGCTGAGTATTTGCAATCTGATTCCTAAGTCTCTGAGACAGTAAATTCTGAGATGAAATACTTACCAGTGTGGCTAAAGACTCCTGGTCTACCATGGATCACACACCTCCTAGACAGAAATATGTTCCTAACATACCTATGCCACTGTTCATCCAACAGTTTTGTCCTCAGCTGATGAAATTTTTAACTCTAAACAGATCCAAAAGAAACTCTTTCAAGCTAATATATCCAAAACCATTGAGGGCTTCTCAAAGACACTGCCAAAGCCATTTATTTAACAAGTATTTATTACATTGGAACAAAAGTCCATGAGAATGTATATAATTTTCATCCTCTGGATGTTATCAGCCATCCACAGACAGTATGACTATACTATTATGCCAGAAGGGACCAATCTACTCACTGTTAGAAAGGAGAAGGTAGGGACTCACCTGATGGGTGAGATCATTCACCTGTGGAACAGGCCAGAGCTTTCAGATCAGAAATTAGAACCATGTAAAGGCAGCTCTAGATAAATGGTCCTCTCGGCCCTCACCTGTATCATCAATGTATGTATCTTGGTGACCAGTTCTCTTCATGAGTTATAAGATGGCACCATCCCTGGAAACTGGTAGTGATCTGGTAAATAGAGAGTCCATCTAAGAAAGGTACCTTCAAAGACAGACCAGACCAACCCAACACTGCAAAAGTATAATTACTTATATTCCCTGGGTGTGAGCTAGATATAGTGGCAAAAGAAAACTATATAAGGCAGACTGTGTTTACGCTCATTGCTTTTTCTGTGCTTCTTTCTTTTTACTTCTTCAGCATTTTTTTTTTAAGTCTTACTGAATTTGTTACAATACTGTTTCTATGTTTATTGGTTGTGAGGTATGTGGGATCCTAGCTCCCTGACCAGGGACTGAACCCACATCTCCTGTGTCTCCTGCATGGCAGGTGGATTTTTTACTGGCTGAGCAAAGTCTGAGATTCTAAATTCTGTTAAGTCCATCTTTCTAGATTCTGAAAAAGAGTTGGAATAGAACATCTCTAAGCTCTTTTTTAGTGCTCCCCAAATCAACAACTATTTGTTGGATGATCATGTTTACTTTGTATGTAAAATGTATGCCATTCTCTTAAAGTGTGAAAAAACAGAAGTTGTTAAAATTTAACACCTCCCCTATTTGAAAAAATGAATCAGAAGAAGCTTTTTTACCCTAAGCCATAAAATATCCAACATGAGTTTTTAAGACATTAATCAGATAACGTCAGTGCTCTGCCTTAATATCCCCTGAGGTCAATCCCTTATTTCATACCCAATTCCATAAAATGGCCTGTAAGACCCATATGATCTGGCCCCTATCTAACCTTCTGATCTCAGTTCCTCAACATCCCTTCTCTCACTGACTAAGCTCTTAGGCATCCTGACCTTGGGTCTAATCTTTAGACAAACCAAGCTTATTTCTACCCAAAGGCTGCTGCACCAGCCATTCCTTCTTCCTCATCTTCCCAAGCTGGCTCTTTCTCATTATTCAGGTGATCAGCGCAAATATCACCACCCTGGAAAGGCCTTCCCTGACACTTTATCTGAAGCAGCACCCTGCCCCAGACACTCTCTAGCCCATTTATTTTTTTCATAGTATTTGTCACTATATAAAGTTATTTGTTTACATGCTTCTCATCTGTCTCCTCCCATAAGAAAATAAGTTCCAAGAAGGCAACAGCTTTTTTCTCTCTTGTTCATGGGGTATTCAAGAGCCAGAGTAGAACCTGGCACAAAATTTGCATTCAGTAAATACCTGCTGAATGAATGAATAGATAACAGAAAAGTTCCATTACTATGCAGAGAGGTTTTAGGTGTTTTTTAGACTTACAGAGACGCTGGTAGAAAGAACGCGTATCTTTTTCTTTTCAGAGCATCCATTTTGTTCTCTTTCATGCCACGAACTAGAAAACATTAGCCAGACTGATGCCTGGAAAATGAAAACAGCACTTCTGGCACAGAAATAACTAGTCTGGGCACCTCTGGCTTGAGCCAGATCTCTGACTTTCTAGGGAGCTGGCACCATAGTCAAAATGTTAAACAGCTTTGATGCTGAAAGTGGAATGCTGGTATTCTGACTCTGGAGAAACTAGTCCAAATCATTCTTAGCTCTTCACAAAAGTTTCAACAAATCTCTATCAAAATGATGTTAGTCATCTTTCAACAGTCATTTCTAGATTATCCAGAGATGGAACTATTCTCCTCCAACGTAACTAATATTCATCTTTAATTTCAATTTCTTTTTGACATAATTCTCTTTTCTATTTACTAATGAATCTTGTTTTCAGCCTTCTAACGAGCACAAGCATCATCCTTAGAGTGAAAACAATACTATTAGCCCACTTTGAGTTGTTCTTCTCATGGAAATGAGTGTGCTAAACCACACAGCACACAAATGTGTCCTGGCTGATCAGTATTTGGAATTGGGTCACAGGGCGAAATGTTTTCTCTGCGTAATATCTAAAGTTAAGAATCCTGACCTTGGCCTTCTAAGTAGCACACCCTGCACCCAAGTGCAAATGTATCCTCAGGCTTGTAGGAATATTTCTTCATACTCTCCATGAAATTTAAGGAGTTCTCTGGAGAAAACACTGCAAACTCTGCTCTGTCACCAATGTGACCAAGTGTAGCTATACAAACACCCTGAGTATTCAAGGCAAACCAAATAAAAGCCAGTATTAGTTACAGTTTTCATTACAGTTACAGACAAGTCTCATAAGTGTTTGAAAAATTTAATGGGAAATTATGTTTTTAAATGTCAATTTCATGAAATTACCCCAAAGTCCACAGGAATGAAATCTACTCTCTCAAAGAGGCACCTGAAATAATAGCAAACTTTTTTTTTACCCTGAAATCACATCATCAGGGTAACATCTACCTACACAAAACAAATGGCACGTGCAACCATGAACTGTTCCAAAGGGGTGAACAGTGAACAAGGGGAACTATGTCTTACTCATCTTCGTTCCAACAGTATCTGATGATGATGAAGATGGTGATAACACTTACCATGTGCCTACTAGGTGCCAGGCACGTTTGTTCGCAAAGTTTCACATACATTATCTTATTTAATCTTCATAACACCCTAATTTGTGAGCAAAGTATTGATACTATTGTCATCTCATTTTATACATGAAGAAATCCAAGCACAGACAGGTTAAATTACCCAGCTATTAAGTAGCAGAAGACCCAAACCCAGGCAGTCCCATCCAAAGCTCAAGCTCTTCCCATAAACCAATAAACACGCAAGTGATGTATATTTATTAAAATACATTTTTAAAGTATTTGACCAATGGCTTTTACAGTCATGGATACTTTCTTTTTAATGCATACAAAATATACCTACTCTTTGTTCCCACTCTTCCAGCCAGTGAAGGTATAATTAGGCACAAGCAACCAACTATAAACAACTGACAGTAGAAAATCTTTTTTTTTTAATCTTCTAAATATTTCACGGTGTCCTACCAAAAGAAGAGGACCAGAGAATCTCAAACCGAGGCTCCTCCACAAAAGGGAACTCAAAGAAGGTGGGACAAAGACAGCCAGGGTGAGCTGCTGACCAAAGTATGTCACAGACGCACATTCCCTCCTGGTAACTGCTCTGCAGTGGCGCTGTAACACTGCAGTGCTGCCAATATTAAGTCTGAGCTCATGAATGCCGTGCTGCAAAAGTCACCAACAACTGAACAGGAAAATATTTCCCATTCTCTACTTGTTTTATTCATCCCAGGGTCCTGATCTAGGAGGTTGGAGAGTTAACAGAATTTGGGAAAGGGCCAGCTTTACCACTTATTGTTGGGAGGAGCACGGTAGCTTGATCAATAAATAAAGTTTACTTTAGCCTCCTGGTCTGTGGAATAGGTAGTATGTGTAAGAGACAGTGACCATAAATATTTCTCTGATGTTCAGAAAACACCTACTACATAACTTCTTTCAACCAACACAAATATCTGAATTACCTGAGTCTGATGATTACATATGGTTATAGGAAAAACCCAGACCATTCAGTGGCTGACAGGGAGCAGAAAGAGAGAAAAAAAAATCACATACCTCTAAAAGACAAAACAAACAAACAAAAAGACACATTCTGAAAACAGAAGAGGAAGATAAAAATAGGTGAAAATAGGTGACTCTCTTTGGTTCCAAGTTACCTGAATGCAGAAGTAAGATAAACACTGCAGCGCCCGGGAGAAAAATCTATCTACCTGAGTAACTGAACAGCAGCTTCTGCAACTGCCAATACCCAGGCACCTTCCTCACCATTATATAACCAGACCCTGGCCTTAATGGGCCATCATACTGTATGTCAACAGTTGTTAGACACATCTGAGCGGCAAGCATTTGAGAAACCTTTCCAAAGTGGATTCAGATAAGCAAGAAGCAGGCCAAAATATGTTCATCATTTACCCAGAGCACATGACAACTCCCTGTGAATTAAGCTTCACGCATGTCGTCAGAGTAATTTAAGCAGCGAAAGAGAGGGTGCCTGTAACTAGGAAATTGCACACTGCTACAGAAACACAAATGAGTGCTGGTGTGGTCCCCTCACACATGCAACTCATTGTCCAAGCCATTTCAGCCTCATTCAAGATTTTGAATATTTCCATACATAGGAATTGCATAACTGCCGACCACAAATGATCAAAGATAAAAACCAACATAAACAGTGACACCCGTTTATAAACAAGCTGATGTTTAAAATGCTGCAGTCCTAAAGGATACCAACAACTTAGAGAAAAACTTAGACACACACACACACACACTGGAAAATTAGAAAGCGGGCAGACCAGCCATAATTAGCCACTGGCTTTGCTGACTACTGAAGATAGAAATGTCTCTATTATGTATAAAGCCAAGAATCAACTGTTTGCAATTACATTTACAAAAACATTGAACCCTCTGTCCCAGATTTTTTTAATCATTATTTTGGTGTATCCAAGGGTTGGGCGATACAGAATTCTTTAAATCATAGATACCATAAACCAGGCAGCCAATTAAGTTCACAGAGGCCATCCCCCAGAGGTCAGAGCAAAATAATCACAGAAGCCCAAGTGATTACTTAGGTGGGAAGGGGAGGGTGTGGAAAAGGAAATACCAAAACAAGGAACAGGGCTGGAACAATTAGAGTTGTTTGTAAACATGAATTTGTCTTGGCTAACTGTAAACACAATAGGAAACACTCAGAGGGGCAGGGATGCACCAGAGTCTTGGTTCAGTTTACTCCCTGTCAGGGTCTGAGGGTAGCATCAGGAAACCTTGGGCTCTGGTATCTCATTCAGCTCAGACCTGCAGACTTGAGGCCCTCTGATAAAAACTGGAAAAAAAAACCCAAAAAAAAGGCCGAAGGGGGCCCCCTCAGAGGAAGTGAAACTGACCAATCAATTTTCCACAGCCACCCACCCCACAACCCTGGTAAGAAGGGCCCTTTAGAGTCTGACAGAAAGGAGGGAAAAAGGAACTTCAGGTCGTGAGAGGGAGAGAAGGCAGAGATAAGTCACTGCCTTCTGAAAACAAGTGATTGCCATACAAGCGAAAACAAGGCAGGAGGCAAGAACCAAAGACGAGGCTGAGGAGGTGAGGGGACCTGATGTGGCTTTGGTAGGAAGCAGCAGCAGCTGTATGGGTTCTTCGTCGAGCTGAGGGAAACACAAACTGCAGTTTTAAATATAATGAATGACTTCACCGAAAGTGTTCATTCAAGTGAGAGATGGAGCAAAGAAAGAAATCTTAAGTAGAAACGGGTTCTGGGAGTCCTATCAAAACCAAGCAGCTCCTCCTGGTGTCTTCAATGCCAAGACTCCCAATGAAGAAGGCCACAGGAAAGAACTAACCGTATTTCCTCCAAAAATGAATTTTGTAGGGAAAATTTTAAACCTGTAATGATATGGCTTCCTAATTGACCTTGCCAATTTCACCACCACTGCTCCACAAATCCCCTGGGAACCAAAGGGCCCAATGAGTGTCCGGATTCTTCACACACCTTCCCAGTCACCAGGCGCCCCCTCACCACTGACAGCCCACCCTGGGTTCTATAAACTGTACAGTTCTGGACCCTCCAACAACTAAATATAACCAGCAATCCAGCTCTCCCAAATTGTTTAACCCCTGATTACCTAGGGCCACCACAAAGCAGGGGTACCGCTGGGTCTCTGTTCCCTGACCCTTTTCCTATGGAAAAACAAACTAATTTTTTTCCTCCTTATTTCCCCATTTTTTTCATCGCCTCCTCCAATAATCTTGTCTGTCCTCAGTCTCTCATTCCCACCATCTAGCAGTCTTGGGCGACCAAATGCTGACGGGTGCCTCTGTCATAAGGTACCAGGTCCCTCATACCTCCCAGTACCTTGTACCCCGCCTCAAGACCCCAGCCATCCTTCTTCCCCTCAAAAACCCACCTGTGTCAGTTTCACCCTTGTTTTCCCCCATCCTCCTTGTCCACATTTCCTATTCCCCTGCCCTCATTCCCGCAGGATTTCCTAATTTCTGGTTTCAGAAGCTTCTTAGCTTACTGTCTCCTGGCGAGTTCCAAACGTCTTCTTCCTCATCACCCCTGCTACGACCCTCCGCACAGCCCGGGGAGCCCCCTGCCCATCCGCGGCTCTCTAGTTCCCCAGGTCCCGGAGCTCAGTGGCCGCTCTGCGCCCCCTCTGCTGTGCAGTCACCCTCTCCCGGGTCCCCCGGTGCCCGCCGCCTCCTGCTCTCCCTCTCCTCACTCCTGCCCGATAACCCCCTACCCGCTTCCCCGGTCCCCAACGCACTCCGGAGCCCCGCTCGCGGCGCCGACCCCTCCACCTCCGTGTCGCGGGGCTCCCCTTCCCCCGCCACACTCGGACGGTCCCGGGCCGCGTAGCCCCGCCGCCGCCCGGTCCCGCCGCGCCACTACCTTGGCCTTAGTGACGAGGTGCGTAGCCCGCTTGACCACCGCGAAGTTGCCCTTGCCGATGGTGCGGTCGATCTCGTAGTAGCCGATGCGAGCAGGCACCGGCCCGCGGGAGGCCGGGGCTGGGGGACGCGGCGGGCCAGCCGCCGGGGGCACAGCAGCGGGGGCGGCCGGGGGTCCCGGGGCGGGCGGAGGCAGCAGGCGGCCGGCCGGCCCGGCTCCCCCCGCTCCGGCCCCGGCAGCCCCGCCAGCTCCGCTCGCCGCCGCCGCCGCCATCTTGTTGTGCAGTGAAACCTCCGGGGCCGCGGAGAGCCGGCGGGGGGGGGGGGGGGGGGGGGGGGGCGGGGGGGGCGGGAAAAGAGGTAGGGGGGGCAGCGGACGTCACTCCAGGAGGCGGAGCGCCCGCGCCGCCCGGGCCGGGAGCCATGGCAACCTGTCGTCACGTGCCGACGCGCGTCACTGCCCGGAGCCATGGCAACCATGACCTCACCGGCTCGCTCGACCTTCCCGCGTGGGCCCGGTTCCTCCGGCGCCGGCTCCTGGGTGCCCCCCTCCGGGGAGGAGACAGTGGGTACCGCAAGTGTGCCAGCCAGTTCCAAGCCATCGCAGCGTTGGCCAAGTCGGGGGGTGCTTGTGCCTGACCCAAAACCTGCCCTCGATCCCCCCAGGAACTGCTAATGTCACCCCCTACTGTGACCTCTGTCCCAGTTCGGCAGTCACCCAGCCTCCTTTAAAGCAAAGTATTTCCTCATCATCAAAAATATTAGCACTGTCCCACTTTAGCCCTTGAGGCCCCAAAGGCAGGAACAACTACATTACTGAAGCAACTGTAACCAAGTCGGTAGCGAGGCAGGGGAATTCTTCAGTAAAATTCCTTCCTCTTACAACCTGGTACAACCAATCTAATTGTCACCGAATGTAGAAGAATAGGGAAACTAGGATTTGCGTGTACAAGGGCGGAGAATCAGCCCAAACACGCATTTCAGTCATTGGGTGGGTGAGACCCAAGCAGGGACGTCATTTTCCTTCCTCCCACCCCTTCTCTGAACAATTCTATAGCTAGATGATTGTCAAAGTGCCTGCATCCTATTTCTGTCACTTGTATAACCCTGGTGAAGCAATGTGCGCATTGTCCAGTGAGTCACCTCATGGTTAAGGACTATTGGTCTGTTGGGCAAAATAAATAAGTAAATAATAAAATAAAAATTCCACCCCTACCAGCGACCTTCCAAGGACATTAAAGGTGATCAAATCAAATTCCAACAATAAATCTCATATCGCTTTTCTCTTCTCTGTTATCTGCCTTTCTGCACCCTCCAGAGCCCTCACCAGCTCCCAGGTTTCCCCCCTCCTTTCTCTCCTCCCTCTGTTAAGTAGATTTGCTTTAACAGCTTCAGGTAAGGCTGGGGAGGGGTAGGCTACTTGGCTATCAATAACAAGATGTTCTGAGCAGTCAAGGGCTTTCCCAGGGGCTCAGGGGTAAAGAATCTGCCTGCAATGCAGGAGACTTGGGAGATGCGGGTTCGATCCCTGGATAGGGAAGATCCCCTGGAGAAGGAAATGGCAACCTATTTCAGTATTCTTGCCTGGGAAATCCTGTGGACAGAGGAGCTTGGCGGGCTATATCCAAAGGATCACAAAGAGTCGGACACAACCGAGCTTGCACACATACTGGGGTGGCAAGTGGGGAGGAGGGAAGGCCATGAACAGGCCAATGTTGAAATGTATTCCACTTTCCAATCCTGATTCCTCTATATCTATTTCTCTCTCAATGGCAGAACTGTGTTGTCAGGTCACTACATGTACAATACTAAAAATTGACACCCAATGCACTGTGAATGTGTGAGAAGCAGAGCACCTATTTACTCTCTCTGACCAAAAGATATTTATTAGCTCTCTGATTCCTCATCTGACTGTGAGTAATCTCTGGGACTAGGACAGAACAGGGAGGTCATTCCACGATTTCTTGAATCAATCCCCTGGCGGCTGTTCCAAATTGCCAACACAATTAACACTAATTGGCTTCTTTACTAGCAAATGAGGATAAGGATGAAGTGGTCCTCAGCTTCTGGCACTGGTTAAGCCCTTTCATTGGTTGAGCTCATTCAGTCCCAGATAAATGATGGTGTGCAGCCAGCCTCTTTTAGCACTTCGACCCTACTCACCTGACTCTAACAGGAACTGTACATTAACGTTGGTGCCAGGCCCGAGGGTCCTAGTTTTACCATCTTCCTAAGGAAAGGAGGAGAAGGAGGGTCCCAACAGGAAACTTATGAGAAATAAAGCAAGGGGAAAAAAATCTTTTGCTCTGAGGGCTGTGGGAGCAGCACTGAATCCATCAACTTTGCAGCTTCTCCTTTACTTGTAGAGATCGTTTGAACATCAAGTACAGCAACTTTTGCTGCTCCCTCGAGGGTGTCAAAAATAAAGAAGCCTCTGGGGAGAAACTAGAAAATGGAGCATTGGTCTAAGTCCCCAGGAAAAGAGGCAGATAACTCTTGTCCCTAATAATGGCCAGACTGTGTACACTGTGTGTTAAGTGATTTACCCTCTTTGCCTATATGGATAGAGGCCAGTAACTGTGCCCTATTGAGACTTGGACAAAGACTTGCTGGAGATTTCCCTGAAGAGTCTTTGGTGAGAAGAATATAGAAAATTAGGGAGGGGATTGATCAACAAAGATCATCAGGGAAAAAGGAAAACTGTTTAAATGTATGCATTTAATAATTATTTATTGAATACCAAGACTGAGTTAAGTCTGGGGAGGAACTCAGAGTCAGTGTGTGATTCAGTTGCTCAGTCGTGTCCAACTCTTTGCAACCCCATGAACTATAGCCCACCAGGCTCCTCTGTCCGTGGAATTTTCCACGCAAGAATACTGGAACAAGTTGCCATTTCCTCCTCCAGGGGTTCTTCCCAACCCAGAAATCAAACCCACATCTTTTGTGTCTCTTGCATTGGCAGGCGGATTCTTTACCACTAGCGCCATCTGGAAAGTCCACTCACAGTCAAAAACAATTTGCCAGGCACTACACTAAGCAGTTTTACTTAAATGAACTTATTCCTCAACAACCCTGTGAGACAGGATATATTATTATTCCCATTTTGCAGAAAAGGAAAATGAGGCACAGAAGGATTAAGGGAGTTGATCACAGTCATTGAGCTAAAAAGTAAGTCCCAGGATTAGGATTCAAACCCAGGCAACCTATCTCTGAAACAGAGATCCTCCCCCACAGGATTATAACTAGCAGCTATAGGAAAGTAGCTAGTAGGAAAACGTAGTAGCTTGTAGGAAAAGCAGTTTCCTCCTCAATCTCAGTTTAGACCCATGGGAGAAGAAGATTTGAGAGTTCTGGAGCAAAGGACAGAGCAGGCACCAGATCATATCAATAATGACAGGGACTTCCCTGGTGGTCCAGTGGCTAAGACTCCATGCTCCCAATGCATAGGGCCTGGGTTCGATCCCTGGTCAAGGAACTAGATCCCACATGCCATAGCTAAGACCTGGCACTGCCAAATAAATAAGTAAAAATATTTTTTAAAAATAAAAATATTTTTTAAAAATAGAACAGATTTTTTTAAAAAAAATAGCAGATTGCAAAACTGATTGACGTGCTGCTTCACTTGCAAGTAGATCCATGAAGAGATTCACTGCTTATTGTACCAGTGTTTTGCTGCCCTAGAAAATAGGTGGGAAGGTGTGTTCCTGCCCTTCTGCATATTCAGAGGGGTGGCTTGGGGGCTGAAATTCTTGGAGCCCTGCTGTCCAGGGTGAAGGCAAAAACTCCGCCACCCGGCTCCCAATCCACCTCCATAACCAATGCACTCTTTTCTGCAAAAGCAAAAGATAGACTCAAAGATGAAAGTGAGACATTTCCTTCCATAATGTCATTGTGTTTTGTTTCTAAAACTTGAAAAGGGCAAGCCAAGACATTCTTGATGGATAGGGTAGGCCCTTAGGAACTTCTGAAAGCGATGCAAAACCTATGAGGACTTAAGGTCTGCGTGGGGAGTGATATAAGCCTCGGGAGGGAATATATGAACTCTTTGAGGTTCGATCCCTGGGTTGGAAAGATCACCTGCAGGAGGGAAAGGCTACCCACTCCACTACTTTGGCCTGGAGAATTCTATGGACTATATAGTCCACTGGGTCCAAAGAGTCGAACACAACTGAGTGACTTTCACTTTCCCTTTTATGATTTTAAAGGCCCTCTGCAGAGCAATTTACCAGCAACCGAGAGGGAAACTGCAGCCTCACCACATAGCTCCAGAGTCTCAGAGGCATCAGGACCTTGAAGAAAATCTAAGCCCTCACTTTTCATTATCTCAGCTCATTACCGCTCAGAAAGAAGCAAAGCATTATTCAGAAATTCTGTAGGCCAAAAGGCAACATTGTGCAATGTTTGCATGCCACATATTGCCAAACAAGGCAATTATTAGCCAATTTTTTAAAATATTTATTTATTTATTTGGCTGTGCCAGGTCTTAGTCGCAGCATGTGGACTCTTTAGTTGTGGTGTGTGGGATCTAGTTCCCTGACCAAGGATGGAACCCAGGTCTCTGGGTTGGGAGCACAGAGTCTAAGCCACTGGCCCCCCAGGCAAGTCCCTGCTAACCAGTTTATAATCTATAATCCTGCCATCGCGTAGAAAGCGGGCAGAAAACTGTCGTATACACGTTGTTGAGACATTCAGTGAACGTGCATCTCCTCTCTATTTCGGCAGTGCTCTGAGTTACCACCTCAGCTACGTGACTCTAACCTTGCCTTTCCTGTCCCAGACCAACCCAGTCATGTCCAAGTGCTTCCTCTGGGTGCCCAGAAACAGGTCTGAGCAAAATAAGTACATACTCTCCTGCTGTAAAATGTCCTGGGGAGGGGGCTTGAGAACAGCTAATAAGCTTTCAATCTAGGATTTTCTGTTCAGCTTGCTCACATTTTGCTTCTTAATGGAACCATTTGAGCTAAATGAAGCAAAAAATTACCCTTACTACTTTGCATATGTTCTAGGATACAATTTAAGCATTTTTAGATTATTATTAAATAGTTTTCCCGTAGATCATCCAAAAGATCTCTAAGAATGACTTTTTTAAAAGATTTTCTGCATTCTCAGATTTGACTATATTATCATTTAGGATCGATGTTTTCCTCAAGTAAATACACCTGTTGTTTTATAAGGAAAATCAGTGGAAAAACATATTTAGTGGAGAAAAAGAGTTCATTCAGAACAACTTTTTTTACAAAAGGATATGCTCCTTAATGCAAGTTACACTTAGTTACCCTATAAATCAACTCCCAAATATTTACACTAATTTAGAAAGAAGTGTTTAATGATTTGTTTCTCTCAAGTTAAAAGTGTGCTATTCAACAAACATTAAGATTTTGGCATTATGTGGATCCTTTTTTCCTCCTTGAATATAGAAGTGTATCTCAAATCTAGGAATTCACCATATTTCATAGAAAATAAACATGTGCTTCCAAGGTCTATCTCAGACAGTTCTTTATTTCCCTAGTTCTAAACTGACAGAATTGCATCTTTCCTCCTTTTCTTTATTCTTTACAAAAATATTTATTTATTTATTTGGCTGCACCAGTCTTGGTTACAGAACATGGGATCTTAAGTTGCAGCATGCAGGCTCTTTCTTAGTTGCAGTATATGGGGTCTAGTTCCCTGACCAAGGATGGAACCCAGGTTCCCTGCACTGGGAGCATGGAGTCTTAACCACTGGGCCACCAGGAAGTCCCTTTCCCTTCATCTTCACATCTCTCCTAAGAGGGCATCCTCTCTGCTGCACCTGCCTTGGGAATTGCATCTGAGTTTTTAGTGCTTACCTTCAAACAGACTTGCATTTTTTTGGAAAACAGTGCAAGAGACACAACCTTTATTGCAGTTTCCCTACATTACAATTGGGGTTTGCTTAAGTTTTCTACCAGCCTTTCCAGCTACTGGCTAAGAAAAATTTGTACTATTGGGATTGATTTCTGTAGGCAGCTGACCCACCTTTGTTTGCTTCATCCCACCACAATTTTCTTCAGTTAAACTAGAAATCTTCATCCATCTTCATCTCTAAGCCCGAAAGAAACCCTTTCCCTTGTCTGCAGAGACACCTGCTGGTCAAAGTTCTAAACTACATGATGCCTAGCAGGACTCCCTCATGCCACTACAGCCTTCTAGTCCTTTCTGTTTCAACTGCAGGCGGTTGAAAACCACAAACCCACAGCAGGAGCCAGGAAATTGGAATCCAAATGGAAGCTGGCTCCAGGAAGCTGGATGTCTTTATGGCCAAATAGAAAGTACAGTGGGCTAAAGTTACAGTGGTACTTTGGGCTTGGGATAACAGTCCACAACTGCGGTTTTATGCCACCCAACGATATCTCCAATTATCCTTAAGAGTCCTCATGGCATTTTAAAAGACTTACTTCTTAAAGGTGAAATTATTTCTGTTGGTTCTTATTTTCAAAATAATTTTATACTCCTTTGACATGTTTAAAGGGCAGCCTGGAATAATGAGTGAAAAGAGCAAGGGTTAGACCATGCTTAGACAGTTAGACCTACTGAAGGGCTTTTCCATTTACAGGCTCATCTCTGAGCCTCAGTTTCCTTTTGTGGAAAATCACTCCTAATTCATGGGGTTTTTAGGAGAATCAACTATCATAAATATATAGAGGGAAACTTCCCTGGTGGTCCAGTGGCTAAGACTCTAAGCTCCCAATGCAGGGGGCCAGGGTTTGATTCCTGGTCGGGGAACTAGATCCCACATGCCACAGCTACATGATACCACATACTGCAACTAAAGACCTGGCGCAGCCAAATAAACAATTTTTAAAAATAAATACATGCATACATAGAGGGACCTGGATTAAAATCTGTACATAATATGCATTCAAGTATTAATTTTCTCCCTTGCAGCACTAAAAGCATATAAATAATAACATGCTGCTTTCCAAATCACTTTCACAAGATTAGGAGGGTTGAGAATAGAATTAGGGTTTCCAAAATGGATTAACTTCAGAGTTAAAAAGAGAAAATTATAGTTTTAAGTGTCTTGGTTGGTTGAGTAAGCATGTACAGTTCAGTCTCTGGAAGTTGGACATATCTATGTTTATGGTGCAAACCTACGTGTCCAATGACAACCGTCTCACCACTTCACAAAGTTGTTATTATTCCACTTTACAGATGGTCAGTTTACTTGACCAGTCTGATAATTGGCTCAGACAGCTAGGACGTGGTGAATTTGGAAGCAAATCCAGGCCTTTCGATCTCCAAATCAAGTTTCCCAGACTTTAGAGAATCCCAATGTCTGTGGTCTATTTGTTTGTTTGTTTTTTAAAGATACTAATGGTTTTTCTTTCTAAAATTTAAAGTATATATGTAAGAAAAACACTAAAATATTTATACCATTGCTATGCAACAATCTGCTTGAGAAATTGTGTGCATTCCCAAGCTTTCTGCAGAATGCAAGCACTCTTTGAGAACACTGTAGGAGCTCACTGAGAAAGAAAACTTATTCCAGGTGGCATTTTTTTCTTCTAAAATTCATTTAAAACCATATATGGGGGACTTCCCTGGTGGCTCAGTGGTTAAGAATCTGCCTGTCAACACAAGAGACACAGGTTGGATCCCTGGGCTGGGAAGATCCCACATGCCTCAGCGCAACTAAGCCTTTGTGCCACAACTACCGAACCTGTGCTCTGGAGCCCAGGAATTATGACTACTGAACCCACGTGCAGCAACTACTGAATCCCATGTGCTCTAGACCCTGGCTCCGCAATAAAAGAAGCCACTGCAATGAGAAGCCAGCACACCGTAATGAAGAGTAGCCTCTGCTCACCGCATCTAGAGAAAGCCCTCTAGACAACAAACACCCAGCACAGCCATAAAAACACAAAAACAAAAAAACCTTGCAATAGTGATAACTGGTACTCTACGAATAATTGCTAAAATTATTATTATTAATCTATTGTAGCTTTTTTTAACACTCTAACTTACTTTACATGAATAGGTGTCTAATTAGATAGCAATCCCCAGATAGGCAGGAACATATTTGTTTAATTCACCATTATCCAGGTCTTAACACTGTGTCTGGGATATCATAAATGCTCAGTACATATTTCTTAAATAAATTAATGCTTCCCCACTAATTATGGTTTCCTTGAGGCCAAGAACTTCTGTATGTTCAGAGCATTTCTTTATCACTTTATTTCAACATGTCCAGAACCTAATACAGTGCTGGTACCTTGTAGCACTCAGCATATACTGGCAAAAGTAAAGCAAAAGAAAGACAGGAAAGTTTTATCCAAAAGTTTATATTCTCTATTCTGAGCATTCAGTCAAACACAACTGGTGCTCAAGGGCTGCCATCCAAAATCTAAGTTTGTTCTGAGCAGTTTATCTTGCAGAAATGTGACAATCCCAAGGCACTTCTTAAGAAGCCAAAAGAAAAGTGAAGGGTTTGCTGAGCCATCAAGCACCCTCCAGAAACTTGAGTACATAGGTCTCTGTGCCTGCCAGGAAACAGAAGGATGGGAGAAGGGCATGGGAAGGGGTACCTGGCAAAGATCTCGTTTGGACCTCGATACAAGAGAAAGGAAAGATGAAAGAGTCTCAACTATCATTAAATCATGACCCCAAGACTGCATAAGAGTTAAAAATAGTTTCTCCAAAGAGGTAGTTTAATCTCATTCTCTCGCCAGGACAAGTGGGAAGCCATTGATTCTATTTTTTCACTACTGTTATAACAAATAACAAGATGCAAATAACAAGGCGTCTAACAAGGCGCTTTGTAACCAAGTTTCTAGGGAAAATAAAGCCTTTTAAAAATGCTCCTGTCCCCTCTTTCTACTTCTTTTAACCTTGTGTACCAGAGGTTTCAGAAAGGGTAATTAAGCAAGAAAAAAAGAAATAAAAGGCATCCAAATTGGAAAGGAAGAAGTAAAACTTGCAGATAACATGATCTTGTATATAGAAAATCCTAAGGAATCCACTAGAAAACCATCTGCTCTAATAAGTTGAGCAAGGTTGCAAGTTACAAGACAATTATACAAAAATCAATTAGATTTCCATACATCAGCAATGAAAATTCTGAAAATGAAATTAAGATAACAGGCCATTTATAATAGCATCCAGAGAAATAAAATACTTAGACATACATTTAACAAAAGAAATGCAAGACAAAAAGTCACATATCGTATGATTCCAAATACATGAAGTGTTCAGAATAGGCAAATCAATAGGAACAGAAAGGAGAGGAGTGGTTGACTAGGCCTGGCCACATCGGGCCAGAGGGAGCAATGGGGTATGGCTACCACTAGATGCAGCATTCCCCTTTAGGGTGACAAAAATAGTCAAAACTTAGGTTGTGATGATGAGAGCACAAGTCTGAGAATATTCTAAAAACCCTCACACTGTACACTTTCAATAGGTTAATTTTATGGTATGTCAATTATATCTCAATAAAGGTGCTCATCTTTTTCGTATTAAAGGAAAACTCAACTGGAAAAAATTCTCTACCAACAGTGAACCGCTAAAAGGAGTTCAATAAAGAGGCGTGGGGGGTGGAATCAAGCTCTTCATGCAATCACCAAGGTCTCTGTAGGAAGAGCTACTTCCAGGGAAGCCAGTGGGAAGGGTTAGTCTGAACTACCCTCTGAGCTGTAGAATCCGGATTCAGAGTCAGTTTTATTTCTATAGCGAACACACACTGCTGGGGAAAGGACTGTATGAGAAATAGCTCAGGGAGGGAGACTTTCACAGGAGAAGGAAAGAAAATGTCTATTTCCATTCATCTCTTCTATTGAACAAGAGCTCTCAAAGACTTCCTTGGTGGTCCAGTGGCTAAGAATCAGCCTGACAACGCAGGGAACACAGGTTTGACCCCTGGTCCGGGAGGACTCCACATGCCCCGGAACAACTAAGCCTGTGCACCGCAACTAGTGAGCCTGCGCTCTCGCACGTGCTCTGCAACAAGTCACCGCAGTGAGAAGCCGGAGCATCGCAACTGGAGGAGCCCCCACTCACCACCTCTAGAGAAAGCCCGCACGCAGCAACGAAGACCCAGCACAGCCATAAATAACTAAATAAAACCCCAAAATATAACCCACCCTAAAAAATAGTCCTCAAAGATTTAAAAAAAAAAAAAAAAAAAAACCTCATTTCATAGGCAATGATTGAAATGGGCCACACAGCTGAGCCCGCTGATTCTTGGGAAAACTGGCAAACTTGCCCTAAAGTCCCTGAAGAATCCCTCATGGTTATAAAAAGCGCAGCTGATTCTGCGGCAGTAACAATGTCTGCTTGTTTCTGTCTAACCCTTGTTGATAGACCCCAAGGGTTGTTGATTGCAGTCTCACTTGGAGGTAGTCTCATGAGCTGAATTACGCTCAGCAACCGTGTGTTTACATAATACCCTGTATGTTGGAGGAAGTCATCAAAAAGATGTGGCTGCTGGTTGGCCCTCCAAGTGGGCAACTGGAGGCTTCTTGCTCCCTCCGCTATCCTTGGAATGCACACTCTGCCTACTGTTCCTACTGCCGGAGCTGCTCCAAGGACGCAGCCTAAGAGAGTACAGTGTTGTTGAGACTGGACTGAACATGTAACTGAACCCAGTTAAGGCCTCTCTGCAAACTTTTAAGGTTCTGGTGTGGGGTGTGGAAATCTATTCATCTTTTTTTTTTCCAGAAATTACTTGGTTATTTGTTATTTTTATTCATTTATTTTTATTATTTGGCAGTGCTGGGTCTTTGTTGTAGCACACTGGCTTCTCTCTAGTTGCCACGCACAGCACATGTGGGATCTTAGTTCCCAGGCCAGGGGTCAGACTGGTGTTCCCTGCCTTGGAAGGCAGATTCTTAACCACTGGACCACCAGGGAAGTCCCAGATCTATTTATCTTGCCTCCACCCAAGATAAGCATCTTAAGTTCCCTTGCTTATTAAACCTGCCACCTACCAACTTGGAGAGGTTGGCTTCTTTCTTCAGTCTCCCTTGCCCTCTGTGTAAGGGGGCCGATTATTAAACCAACCTTGTCAGCTTGGGGGGAGTTGAATATGCATACAGCTAAAGCTGGGGTTTCATAGAGGCAAAGATGCAGCCACAGGACCAGCTGTTCCAAGTATTTGACAGACCTAAGGAGATCATGAATTACAACTCCTCCAGGATGGGGTTTGAGGTATGAATTGGGCAAAGAACTAGAATGATATTCACTTACCTCGCCAAAATAATGGAAAGAGGTTAGCAGATTTTCCATAGAAGACAGTACAGCAAGGCTGTGCAAAGTTTATCAAAAGGAGTGGGATGAAGAAAAGATTTAAAAATACAGAGCAGACCACTTAACTTCAAGTTATAGAAACCAACAAGCCATAAACACCTCCAACATTGTGTACATAACTAGCTTCAGTGAAATGAACTCCTTGCCTTTGAGAAGCTAATCTAAATTTTTTTCCTGTAATTTGCAAAGACAATACTATGCTGTACTTGGTTCTGTAGCAAAAATTCCCTTTCCCAGGGAAATAACCAGGGCATACTTTAGCATCTGATAATAAGAAATTTATGATAAGCACTTAGGAAGAAGGACAGATGGAATATTATGGCTGATAAAAATGAATGCTAGGTAGTCGAGAGACTGAAAGCAACAGAGAAGGAAACTAGGATGCCAATTCAAATTGATGAAATGAGAACATTTTATACCAGAAAGGATCCTGGATCTTGGTTTTCAATCTCCTTACATTGCAGATGAGAAAACTGAGCCTTAAGGGATAAAGCTATGAAAGGACTTGTCTAAGCTCACACAGCTTTTAGCAGGCTTGGAATCTGAAACTACATCTTCTGACTCTCTCCTTACGAAGCCAGCACTTTTGCCTTACGATGTTTCCTCCCATGAGCAGGTCAAGAAAAGCCTAGAAACCAAAGGACCAAAGCAGCAACAAGGAAACCCCTCTCCTTACAATGATTATGCCTGGCCAGGGAGCTGAGAATCCAAGACAAAGCGAGAGTGGGCTGTGAGGTCTGCATTGGTTAGCTTAGGTTGCCAGAACAAAATAGATTGGGTGACTGACACCTCATCAATTTATTTCTCGTAATTCTGGAAGCTGAGAAGTCCAAGATTAAGATTCTAGCAGATTCCGTTCCAGGAGGAAGGGTTTCTTCCTGGCTTGGAAACAGCAGCCATCTTGCTGTGTCCTCGCTTCTCAGAAAAAAAGAGAGTGTGCTGTGGTCCCTCTTCCTGTTCTTACAAGGACACTACTCCCATCATGGGGACCCCATTCTCAGGAACGCATCTAAACCTAATTACCTCTCAAAGGCATCACACTGGGGGTTGGGGCTTCAATATATAAATATAGAGGTGGGGGACACAAACATTCAGCCCTTAAGGTCTCAGAGGCCCAAGTGAGAAAAGACCCCAAACGCAAGAGAGCAAGTTGGAAAAGGAAAGGAAAAGGATTAAGTAAAAACGGGTTGTCTTTGGTCCTCTTTCACACTTTCTGCTGAGATGGAGAGAATAAAGAGAGGTCACATGAAGGGAAGGTTGAACCTAGATTGAGAGTATGAACACTGTGAGTGTGTTAGTCACTCTGTCCTGTCCGACTCTTTGCGACCCCATAGGCTGTAGCCCGCCAGGCTCCTCCGTCCATGGAATTCCCCAGGCAAGAATACTGGAGTGGGAAAAAAAAAAAGAATACTGGAGTGGGTAGCCATTCCCTACTCCAGGGGATCTTCAAAACCCAGGGATCAAACCCTGGTCTCCGGCATTGCAGGCAGATTTGTTACCATTTGAGCCACCAGGGAAGCCCCATGAGTGCTGTAGGTGTTCCCAATGCATCAGCAGTGCAGTAATGGAAGAGACCTGCGCTGGAGTCAGTGAACAGGGCCAAGGCTCAGCTTCACGACTGAGTGTCTTGGTGACCTTGGACAGCTTGGAGCATCTCAACTGCAAAATGAGGATACTAATACCCTAAGTACAGGGTGGTTGTAAAAACTAAATGAGATAATGTTTATGAAACTGCTTTGTAAGTTATGAAGAGTTGTGTGGGTTTGTTTTGCTTAAGGTTCAGATAGTTGTTGTGAGACTGTGCTAATGTTACGGATGGGAAAGAACTGGAAAACATGGTCTCTGGTCTCCAGTATCTTGGGATCCTATAAGTGTAGATAAGGCGTGTGTGTGTGTGTGTGTGTGTGTGTGTGTGCACGCACGCTCAGTCACATCTGAGTCTTTGCGACCCTATGGACTGTAGCACACCAGGCTCCTCTGTCCATGGGATTCTCCAGGCAAGAATACTGGAGTGGGTTGCCATGACCTCCTCCAGGGGAGCCTTCCAACCCAGGGATTGAACCTGTGTCTCCTGTGACTTCCACATTGCCAGGTAGATTCTTTACCAATGAGCCACCTGGGAAACCTATAAATAAGGCTCAAAAAATTGAAAAGCTGCACAGGGTTGATCAGGGTTCTCATCTCTTCTGCTGCAGGTGTCGCAGATTTGGCTGGATGTGTCTGGTTAGCATGTAGGGTGGCTTTGAGGCAGTCTTTTTGTAAGAAGCCTGTGGTGCCTCATTTGAGAGACCTCCTCCTAGAGGACTATGGAGTCAGGTGTGATAGGCTCACCAAGAATTAGTGCCTTGCTCACCTGGGTGGAGTCCGAGTGTTGTTACTTAAATGCAACATTGCCCTAAACACTTACATGAAAACCTAGGCCTCAGAGAAATGACAAGTCTGTAGACATTGAAAGAGCTGTTTCCTTATCTTTATAATACACTGGGGTTCACACAGCCTGTTTGAGGACCCCTCTCTGAGTACATAACCCAAAGAGTGATAGAAATTACTCCCTATTCTGCTATGGACCAAGTGCTGCTTTGATCCTCAGCAGGCGCCCAGCGGAGAAACAGGAAAGACCCAGAGAACCCGGAAGAAAGAGCAAAGTCACAGCAGTGCCAGCCTGCAGAGGTGCCAGCTTCCAGCAAGGACTGCAGCACAGTGATTGAATGCAACAGAGTGCGTATTGTTCCCATCAGGGCGGTGACAGTCCCCAGCAGAAACAGCCATGCCAGGCGGCATGGTAGGAGGTGGTGTTCACAGACCAGCTCAAAGCAGCTGCAGGTCTTGATGGAGCACTGTGGATATTTGGGGGATGGAGGATGTTAGACAGCCTATGGAGCGTCCAGGAACTTTGGGGTGGAGTGGGATTTGCAGAGGACTGGGGTCCCCATATTACCGAGTGAGACATAAAAGGCCAGCAGAAAGTTCACGTAATACAGAGTCATTTCAGATAACAAGTTCAGTAGACTGGATTCACTGGCATCACAGAGGAGGTGGCCACTGGACCTTGCAGCTTTTCACCGGGCCTGTTTAAGTACTGAAAGGTGCCTCTTAGCCCACAAGTCAGAGAGTAAACATTCAAGGAGTAATTCTCCAACACCCAAAGTGCCAATTGAGTTTAAAAAGAGCCCTTTTTAACGCCACTGTGCCAGACTAAGGGCTGGGTAGGGAGACTCCCTCCCATGTAATTCTTGCCATTTGCCTATACCCAGAGCAGCCGTTGCCCCTCCTTTTTCCAAAGAAAGCCTTCTCTGTGTTCTATCTTGCCCCAGGGACCTAAAGGAGACAGAGGTCCCTTAGCTCTTCCCCTGGTGAATAGGTTGGTTGAGTCTCTTATGCCTCTGGGGAAATTCAGAAACAAGTGGTAGCTGATGTGTGGTAGATCTAAATTATCCATGGCCCTGGCCCGCTGAAGAGTTCCTGCAAAGATGGCTGCCAGGGTTGCTTAGGGAACCTGCAGCAGTAAATCTCAAGCGGTCTGTTGGTTGCCATAGGCAACACTCTATCTTCTCTGAAAACAAGAGACAGGTGTTCCCTTTGCATCTTTAATACACTGGGGATGAAGCTATGGGGGTAGGGAGAAAAATTGATTGTCCTTAATCCTGAATTCACCTTAATGAATTGGAAGCTGAATCTCCCTTAGGATTTCCTATGGTGGAAAGGATTTTTCAGTCTCCTATTTTGGAAGAGAGACAATAACCAGCAATCTAGCTAAGTGACAAGTAAACCAAAGGAAACTTAATGATGATAAAAATTTCAAGGTTTATAAGCTTGTGGCCTGGATGTAACCAAAGAAAAGGGTGTAAATCAGTACAAAGGTTCTTCATCTTTAGTGCCTGTAATAATAAGTGTAATAATCACTTAGGAAATTAGCTTAATGGATTCTAATTCAATAAGTCTGAGTTGAGGCATAGACAGCAGCAGCCTTATCTACCCTTCTTTCCAGCACTGTTAAGAGTTTGCAGGCAACTTATTCAACTGAAACTTTGAAGCCTTCAATAGACTTGTTGAAATGATTGAGGAAAAGCTAAGAAATTCATAGGGCCATAGGAGCCTAAAGACTTGATTTCCTCCTTGATTGCTGATTCTTACCCCTAATAAATGCTTTCTCTGTCCCAGATATCATCTCCTTCCACCATTGCTGAGACTGGGGGAAGTTTTTAATACACATAGAACAAAAGAGATGAAACAGCTGTTGGCAGGATTTACCAGTGCATTCTTCCTGTTGCTGTAGAATAACTACACTCTAGACTAGATCTAGATCCTGGAAATGGTGACAAGGGAGAAATTAGAGTAGCAGTTAAATTCAGAAAATTCAGGTTGCAGTCCTCCTCTAAGTATGTAAGGGTGAACTTCAGGCTTCTGGTGGCGGTATATACTGCCCTCATGGCCTTCAAATCACAAAGCCCTTGATCAAATTATTATAAGATTAATTCTGACCGCATCCTCTACTTAGTTCTGGTTACTGGTTATCTTAGCTCAGACTGCCATAACAAAACACCATATGGATGACTTATACAACAGGATTTTTAAAAAATTGAGTTGTAGTTGATTTACGATGGTTCAGGTATACACCAAAGTGATTCATATATATATTTCTTTATTCTTCAGATTTTTTCCATTATAGCTTATATAAGATATTGAGTGTAGTTCCCTGTGCTATATAGAAGGTCCTTGTTTTTTCTCTTTTATATATAGCAATGTGTGAATGTTAATCCCCAATTCCCAATTTACCTCTCCCCCTTCCTTTCCCCTTTGGTAACCTTAAATTTGTTTTCCATGTCTGTGAGTCTATTTCTATGTCTGTGAGTTTTGTAAATAAGTTCATTGGTAACATTTTTCTAGATTCTACATATAAGTGATGTCAATAGTCACTAAGTCGTGTGCAACTCTTGCGACCCCAAGACTATAGCCTGTCAGGCTGCTCTGTCCATGGGATTTCCCAGGCAAGAACACTGAAGTGAGGGAGTGGGTTACCATTTCCTTCTCCAGGGGATCTTCCTGACCCCGGGATTGAACCCATGTCTCCTGCTTTGGCAGGGGGATTCTTTACAGACTGAGACCCATACATACAACAAAAATTTATTTCTTACAGTTCTTGAGACTGGAAGTCCAAAATCAAGTTACTAGCATGGTAAAGTTCTGGTGGAAGCTCTCTTCCTGGTTTGAAGAAGGCAACCTTCTGGCTGTGTCCTCAGATGGCAGAAAGCCAGTGAGCTCTAGTCTCTTCCTCTTCTTATAAGGACACTAATCCAATCATAAGAGTTCTGGCCACAAGACTTCATCTGAACCTAATCACTTTCTGAAAGCCTAGTCTCCAAATATCACATTGGGAGTCAGGGCTTCAACATGTGGGAAACACAAGAGTTAATTGCTTTATTTATTTAAATTCTCAGAGTCCCATTCTGCCCAGAACACTTTCCCCAGTCTCTACCTTTTAAAACTTTTTATTGTGGAAATTTTCAAACACAGAAATGTAGAGAGATAGTACAATGACACCCTGTTTGCCTATAATCCAAATCAATTATCACCTCTCTGCCACTTTTTTCATTGGTCCCAACTCCCAGTATAAAACAAGGGGTTTCTTTGAAGGCAGAAGCTGTTTGTATGGCATCTCTAGCATCAGGTAAAATGCCTGGCTCATGGGCACTTAAGAAGTTGTTGCTGAATCAATCCATTATGGAAATAGCACTGTACTACTGTGCTAGATGTTACAGGATGTACCAAGATAAATTAGACCCTGTTCCTGCCCTCAAGGAGTTTATAATCTAGAGAGGAACTAATGGAGTCTACCTCAAGGTGGGTCAGAAACACCTGCCAGAAAGAGGGTGCTGATTTCACTGACACTGTAAATACCTAGGAGTCTATTCCCTGGGGCACAATCAGACTTTAATCAAGGAGTTACTTTCCTACCAAAGGAAAAGACTCTTGTTCTCTTCATCTCTACCAGAGAGGTGGCAGGAACACCAAGGGTTCAGATAAGCGGTCAGAACAGAAACCAGCAAGGTCGGATGAAAAGAGAACTCAAGAAGTGATAATATGAGCAAACCTCTTCTGAAACAAGGTGGCCAGAGGCTGGGTCCTTAAAAGGACAGGTAAGCAATGGCACATAAGGAGGTGGCCCTGATGCCAGAGGTCACATCCTAGCCTAGATTGGATAGAACAGGAATAGCAGGTTAAAATAGAAAGTGAAGTCAGAGAATTTGAAAGAGATGGGGGACAGGCAGAGGAGATGAGAAGTTTTCAGGCCATGTAAGCTTAAAGGGGCTTCCCTGATAGCTAGATGGTAAAGAGTCTGCCTGCAATGCAGAAGACCCGAGTTCGATCCCTGGGTTGGGAAGATCCCCTGGAGAAAGAAATGGCAACCCACGCCAGCATCCTTGCCTGGAGAATTCCAAGGACAGAGAAGCCATGCAGGCCACAGTCCATGGATGTGAGAGTTGGACCATAAAGAAAAACTGAGCACCGAAGAATTGATGCTGTTGAACTGTGGTGTTGAAGAAGACTCTTGAGAATCCCTTGGACAGCAAGAAGATAAAATGAGTCAATCCTAAAGAAAATCAGTCCTGAATATTCATTGGAAGGACTGATGCTGAAGCTCCAATACTCTGGCCATCTGATGTGAGGAACTGACTCATTAGAAAAGACTCTGATTCTGAGAAAGACTAAAGGTAGGAGGAGAAGGGGAATACAGAGGATGAGATGGTTGGATGGCATCACCGACTTGATGAACTTGCGTTTGAGCAAGCTCTGGGAGTTGGTGATGGACAGGGAAGCCTGGCATGTTGCTGTCCATGGGGTCACAAAGAGTCAGACATGACTGATCATCTGAACTGAACTGACTGACTTTGTGGACATCCCTTCAAATCAAGGTGTAGATCTAATACATCCTTTTCTAAGGGTGGGTAAAATTTCATGTATGAATGGTCCACAGTTTATTCAAACATTCCCTGTGGACAGTTATTCTGCTTGCATCTGGCTTTTGCCATTATAAACAATGCTGCCGAGCACACCCTTCTGCTTATTTCCTCCCACACTGGTGCTTTTATTTCTGTTATGAAAGGAGGATTCAGTTGGTGGCTAGGAGTACAAGCCCTGAATTCAGACAGCCTAGATTTGAAACCCAGTTCTGCACTTGCGATGTGTGTCTCCTTGAGTGAGTCACATGACTCTCTGTGCCAGCAGTTTCTCATCATTCCCTACAAAAAATAAGGATAATAATAGTACCTACCTCACAGGGTTGTTGTGAGGATTAACTGAGATAATGCATTATTGTGCACGGAACAGAATCTGGCACTAATAAATACTCAATAATTGTCACCTTAACCTGCTATGAGATAGATCCCTGGCAGTGATACTGCTTGCTTGAAGGGTGCATACATTAAATTTTTAAATGTTTTTTAATTCAATCTTTCTATTTTTAAATATATTTTATTGATGTATAGCTATTTACAATGGTGTGTTAATTTCTACTGTACAGCAAAGTGATTCAGTTATACATTTGTTGTTGTTGTTTAGTCCCTAAGTTGTGTCTGACTCTTTGAGACCCCATGGAATGTACCCCACCAGGCTCCTCTGTCCATGGGATTTCCCAGGCAAGAATACTAGAGTGGGTTGCCATTTCCTTCTCCAGGGGATCTTCTTGACTCAGGGATAGAACTCATAACTCCTGCCTTAGCAGGCAGATTCTTTACCACTGAGCCACCAGGGAAGCCTCAGTTGTATATATATATGTATGTATATGTATATATATACACACATGCACATAATTTTTCATATTCTTCAGGATATTGAATCTAGTTTCCTGTGCTATTCAGTAGGATTTTGTTGTTTATCCAGCATTCTAAATTTTAACAGATGCTTCCAGATTGCTTTCAAAAAGTCAACATGCTTCATATTTCAACCACTTAGAGTCCTTCCCTTTTTACTCACTGTCAGCAGTAGGCATTATTACTCTTTTTAGTTCTCGCCAATTTGATAGGTATAAATGACAGCATTGTACTTGAATCTGCATTTCTGACTGCTGAGAAAATGAGCATCGGTTTATATGTTTTCTTGTCATTTATATTTGCTCTTCTGTGAATTGTCCATTCATATCTTTTGTCCACTTTTCTATGTGCTGTCTTTTTGTTATCAAATTGTAGAAGTTCTTTACACTTATACTTCATAGTCCTTATATGTTCTTTCTACTGCAAAAACTTTTATTAAAATATTAACAGTCTCTTTGTTTAGGTAACCTTTTCCACAGTTTTTGAGGGGTTTTTGGTATTGTTAAATCTATCCTTTTTAGCTCCTAGGCCTTCTGTCTTGATTTACTGGTTATAACATTTAGTAGGTAAGTGTGTGTGCATGTGTGTGTGTGTGCATGTGTGTGTTTGTGTGTAGGTGCCTAAATTTTCTCTTATAACTTTTATTATTGTTTACTTTTAAGCAGAATTTATTTGCACATGATGTGAAGTAATAACTTTATTTTCCCATTAGACCACTTATTCAACAGGCCACTTTTCTCCAATAAATTCAACTAGCATTTTAATGTATAAAATTATCATATATTTTGGATATATTTCTAGGTACTCTCTACTGTTCTCATATATTTTATTACCAAGGTTTTACAATAAAATTTCTGTTATAGCTAGTTTATCACTGTTGCTCTTTTTCATGACTTTATTGACTATTTTATTATTAATTTTTTGGCCACAATCACGCAGCATGAAGGCTCTTAGTTCCAGCCAGGGATTGAACCCATACCCCCTGCATTGGAAGCACAAAGTCTTAATCACCGGACTGCCAGAGAAGTCTGTTGGCTATTTTTAAATATTTTTTCTCCCATATAAATTTTAAGATAATAAAATTAAAATTAGAAACTCTGTTATAAAATGTCACGAAGTTTGCAATTATCTCCAACAAAGAATGCATATTCATACATATAGAACCTTCCAAAGGTATATACAAAAACACATGCTTGTTCACTGCACCATTTGCAGTACACATTATAATCTAATATATTCTAGTACACAAGCAATTTTATTTTCATATAGGAAGCAGAAGAGGATATATTTATTTTAATATGTAAATAAGACAAAATATTAACAATTGTAGAATCTAGGGTGCATTTTTTTTTGTTTGAACTATTCTTGCAACTTTTCTATAAGTTTGAATTCTTCTAAATAAACAACTTGGGAGGAATGAAATAATAAATCATCTGGGGATGTAGATGGGGAGATAATACAAATAAAATACAACCATAAGTTGATAATTACTTAAGCTGGATGATAGGGACATAAGGGCTCACTGTATTATTCTATTTTGTGTATTTTTATAATAATAAGTTAATTTTTTAATTTAGGTAGGATTTTCATTGGAACTCCATTTAATTTATGTAGTAAGTTGGTGACATCTTAGTTGTGTTAAGTCTTCCTATCCAAGAGCATAGTACATCTCTTCTTTTATTTGAGTCTGTTTTTTTGTCCTTTGGTAAGATTTATCTTAGGCTTCATATTGGTCATTCGCTGCTCCAATTAGTATTTGCTAAGGTTCTTACCACAGGTCAGGCATCATTCTTGAGGCCTGGCATCCATCAGTGAGCAAAAGGAAAGAGCTCTGTCTTTTTGAAGCTTAATACTAATGAGGGGAATCCAACAATAAGCTATGAAAGTAATAAAGAAACTAACAATATAATATGGTAGAAGATGTCAAATGTGATGGGTAAAAATAATTACAGCAGGATGAAGGATTCAGTAGTACAGGGAGTGGGTGGTCAGCAAAAGCTTTATTGATGGTGGTGACATTAAATAAAGACTTGAAGGATAATGAGGGAGAATGGATACATGTATATGTATGGCTGAGTCGCTCTGCTGTCCACCCCAAACTATCACAACATTGTTAATTGGCTATACTCCAATACAAAATAAAAAGTTTTTTTTTGATAAAATATTTGAAGAAGGTGAGGGAGTTAGCCAAACAGAAACTGGAAGAAAAATATTTGAGGAAGAGGGAAATGTTTGTATCCTGAGAAAACCTATCTAATAAAGAGTGGAAAATGATGACTCTTAGGACAGAGAAGGGACAATTGCTGGAGTGATGTCCTCCAGTAGATGACAGGAGGGGTATCTGGGATGCAGGTGGAGGGATTGGTTTAAGGCAGGAAAACAGATAGTTTACCTGTAATTGTAGGTAGAAAGATGTGAGTTGTGATGTTGGGAGTCTATGAAAGTCTTCTGTTTGCTTAGATTTTCTCAGTGAAATAGGAAGTAAGATCATGATGTGGATGGAAGTTAAGATGTTCTGAGGAGAGAGAAGCTGTGACGTTCTCATCCAGAAGAGTGGATAAGTGAATGAAATAAGGGTATATACCATCATTCCTAGCAACATTAGCACCCACTTGAAGTTCATGGGACTATATCTTTTCTCCAGTCACCTTTAGCTGCTCAGAGCAAGTGAAAAGTTTTTATGTATTCAGAGTTGTGGGTTTGCCAAATGAATATGACAAATTAAGAAGGAGGCAAGACGAATGTGGAGCAGTATATGAAGGTTGCAGCAGTCATTCAGAATGCAGTCCAGTTTCACCATGTGATCTGTGCTGAGAAAAAAAAAAGAGCTGCTACCCAGACATCACTGGAAGGTTTTTCCAAGAGGGTAGATGGAACTGAATCCAACAAGGAACCAGAACCTGAGCCATCAACGTCAGATATGAATGAACTTGCAGCTTGCCCTCCGTCTCCTATTGCTGGTGACCCTTCAGCTCCACCGCCTCCCGCCTCCTCTCCCTCCTCCAGTCTGTAACTTCTTGCCTGTTCACTCGATGCCAGCCCCTGTATGCCAGCTGCTGTGCTGTACCCTTGTGCAGTGGTACAATAGTGCTGTGCTAGAAGATTAAAATATGTTCTTCAAAAAAAGAGGAAGGAGTAAGAGAGTTTTAAATATGCACAGGGATTTGAATACAGCGGCTGATCATGGAATTTAAGCTGGGTAAGAAAAGGAGAAAGGCCATTGAGGGAATAAGATATAGTGAAAAGGTAACAGGAGGACAGGAGATCTGGGAGATTGAAAAATTGTAAGTGTCAGGAAAAATTATAAGTGTCTTTTCATACTGAAAAGAGTATGGGGGAATGAAAAGAGTGACAGTTGCATGGCACTGAGGGAAGGCTTTAGTTATTGGTAAAGTGAGATGGAAATAGGGTGGAAGACAATATTAATGGAGGAAAGGGTGCCAAGGAATTGAGAGGCAGGATGTTAGAAGGATCATTTACAGGTAAATTGAGATTACCAGGAATTGAGATGAGGAGTTCTAGAGAGTAGGTAGTAGTAGCAGTGTTGGTCGCTCAGTCTTGTCCCCATGGACCATATCCTGCCAGGCTCTTCTGTCCATGGGATTCTCCAGGCAAGAACACTGGAATGGATAGCCATTCTCTTCTTCAGGGGATCTTCCTGACCCAAGGATTCAACCCAAGTCTCCTGCACTGCAGGCAGATTCTTTACCATCTGAGCCACCAGGGAAGCCCTCTAAGAGAGTAAGCCAGGAGCTCAAAGAGAAAATAGATGATATGGGTGTATTGAGATGAGGAGAATATTGGAAGGTATCTGAAGCTACCAGGGAGAATGGGTGATGGTGGAATACAAGATTCTGAGCTTGGGTTTATCCAGGAGGAAAGACTGAGAATAATCTGAAAATAGCAGGACACCTACCTCATGTCCAGGTCCAAGAATATAACAGTCACAGGAGTATATGTAGCCACCACTCTAAATGCAAAAAGATGAAGGGAATGTTTAAGAGATATTTGTGAATATAGGTGATTTTGCTGATAAGGGATCACAAAATTTAAGGTAAATAGTGAAAGCATTTTAGAAGTTTGGAAGGGTGAGAGGGGACGGAGTAGGGGATATGCCAATCTTTATGGGGTGTCATGGAAGAACCCCACCCCAGAGAGGAAAATAAGAAGTTAACAAGACTCCAAAGGTGATACCTAGGCAAGCAAGCAGGTTAGTTTGCACAACTCCTTGGTAGCTAAAAGTCAAAAATGAAAGTTAATAGAGCATGGCAAAACAGTTTATTTACTATAGCACGGCAAACAGCAGGAGTGTCAGCCTCATTGTGCTGACTCCCCTGGCCCTTGGGCCCCACGGGATGATATAATAGGCCCAGACGGATGCACCACACACTACACAGGTTGTGCCTCAACTGAGAACCGCAGGGCCGGGTCTCAGTATCTTTTGTAGTAAGCAGCAGACAAGCCAGGCCCCCTCCCCTAGGAGGGCGCCGCTGGGCAGACAGACAGCAGTCGGACCATGGTCACCTTGAGCTACTTCATTGCTCATCTGACTATGGAACTGCCCAATATCAGGGGCTAAGTCTCACAGTTTGGTACCCTCTGTAGGGCTTCCCAGGTGAGTCAGTGGTAAAGAATCTGCCAGGCAATGCAGGAGACACAGGTTTGATCCCTGGATTGGGAAGATACCCTGGAGGAGGAAGTGGCAGCTCACACCAGTATTCTTGCCTGGAAAGTCCCAAGGACAGAGGAACCTGGTAGGCTACAGTCCAGGGGCTCTCAAAGAGTCAGCCATGACTGAGTATACACGCATGTGTGTGTACACCCACCCACACACACACACACACACATTTCCAGAGCAGAGATAATAGACATAATGGGATTAGTTCCAAAGGATTCAAGGCAGAAGTTCAAGTCTGTTCAGTGTTGTCAGGAAATAGGGAGTAGTTGGTGTCTGGCTATCATTTTTTGCCCCTGTTAACAGAGGTAAGGCAGTCTAGGGATTCAAGATCTCGGTCCCAGTTTGTGGACCCTGCTTGTAGTCTGATGATGTGGGTAGAAAGCCTGACGGAAGGGAAAGGTGATGACCAAGTTCTCAGGCGTTCAGGTTCACTCTTGGCCCTGTTGGTGGAGCGGCACGTTTACACCAGATGCGGAGTCCGCTTTGATACCTGCTGAAGAAGTTGGGATTTCTCAGGAAACCAGGGGTTGGTCTGAGGTTAGAGATCCCCTCTTTGATCCTGTGATATGGAAACAAGACCTGAGAGGTGTGTGGTCTTAGTTCAGTGCACAAATGAGTTACACAGGCCCCCTCGGCACTTTATTTATTTATTTGCTGCCCTACACAGCTTATAGGGTCTTCGTTCCCCAACTAGGGATTGAATCTGGGCCCACGGCAGTGAAACCCAGAGAAAGCACAGAGTCCTAACCACTGGACTGCCAGGGAATTCCATCCCCTCCACTCTCTTAATGATGGGGTTAAATAACGCAAAGAGACATGGTCTTGATCCCGACGTACACGTTCACTTGGGGAAAGGCAAATTTGCTTCTTCAGTCTGTCTTTTTAAAAAATTATGTATATAATTATATACATACATATATAATAAAATGCATCATTTTAGCCATTTTTAATTGCACAGTTCAGTTGCATTACGTACACTCATATAGTAGTGTGACTGTCACCACCATCCATTCCCAGAACTTTTTCACCTTCTCCAACTGAAATTTTGTACTCATTAAACACTAATGCACCATTCCCCCTTCCTAACCCCTGGTGACATCATTCTAATTCCTGTCTCTACAAATGTGACTACCCTATGTAAGTCGAATCATACAGTGTTTGTCCTTTCATGATTCTCTTATTTCACTGAGTATAATGTACTCCGGGTTCATCCATGTTGTAGCCTGTGACAGAATTTCCTTACTTCTTTTTTGGCCTTGTCACCTGGTTTGTGGGATTTTAGTTCCCCGAGCAGGGATTGAACCCTAGCCCTCAGCAGTGAGAGCATGGAGTCCTAAGCACTGGATCAAGGGAATTCCAGAGAATTTCCTTACCTTTGAAGGCTGAATACTATTGCATTGTACATAGACTGCATTCTGTTTGTCCATTTATCCATCAAGGAAGGTTTGGATAGTTTCCGACCCTTTTGATTAAAATATTGGGGAAAATGGAAGGCCCATTTTCCACATTGATGGGGATAGGAAGTCCTTACAATCTGATTATAATCACAATTCATAATCTTTGATATGTATGTACTACTAATATTGGTCTATGTATGGTTTTATTTATTTATATGTATTAATGTAATGAACTCACTGCCTAACTTGAAAAATGGAACTTTGTCAATAATTTGCATCTATCTCTTTGCTTCTTCCTTATCTTCTTCCCTTGCCCACCCTCAGAGGATTTTTTTCTTATATTTTATCACACTTTATGCCTGAGATACATACTGTTCCTGACAACCCATTTGTAAAATCTGGTAGAACTTAATAGCACCAAGAGTGAATCTTCATTTATGCAAATTTTAAAAAATCAACCAGGAGGATAGAAGATTCTAAGATGGAATATAGACTATTACAAAAGAATTTAACTATGTTGTACATGACAGAATTTCACTGAAGCAGGTGGGGAAAAAGAGGTGCTGCCTTAAGTAACTTTGGAAACTGTAAGACTGAAAAGAAACTATGCTTAAGCTTTGTCATCCAGCTGGTTTTCCTTGGGAAAGTCATTTTCCTTGGAGGTGTGGGTTAACAATTCTAAAACCACTCTACAAGAAGACTGGGAATGAAAAAATAAGTATATGAATGGCAGATGGTGTGAACCTGATTTGTCACTATTGGAGTCGGAAGGTACAGTTAGGAAAGGAGGGAAAGCTAGAATGAACCACATGATACAGATTAGAGTAAGCGCTATCAGTATGAACTCATGTCTAGCTTAATTCAGATACTGAGAGATGAGGATAGTGTGGTGTATACATGTGTAAGCACAGATATGGTTATTTCCTAGCTCTGTCCTTTGAGAAGCCTGTGAGCAATATTACTCAGTAGCAATGAGGACACCAGTTAGATCTTTGAGTCCAGTATCTCCATGCCATTGTACAGTAAAATATTTTAGGGGGGTTTACCTTGTAGATTCTCTCTCTCACTTTCTCTTTTTTGTTTTTTTGGCCATGATACTTTTTTCTTTCTTTCTTTCTTTTGTTTTATTTGGTTGTCTGCACTGCATGGCTTATGAAATCTTAGTTCCACGGGCCCTCTGCAGTGAAGGATGGGCCTGGACTGCCAGGGAATTCCCTACCATGATACTCTTTCTGAGATATCATAAAACTCACATTTTTTTTCCATGAAAATATCATGGGAAAAAATTGTGTTTTGTTTTCTTGTTTTTTCCTCCATTTTCAATATTAGGAGCTTTTCTCAGATATCTGATAACTTTGGCTTCTGCTTTGCTCCTGGTTAAGAGGGAGGGAGTAAATAACTGTTGAAATCTCTGAGTACATCCATGGGGCTTGTTGACTTTGAGCTTCACCATAGGGGTGAGCTGCATAGGTCATTTGTTGGAAACAAGATTCCCTAGAGAGGCGGCTTCCTTGGTAATTCCCTAGTTAAGAATGGATTCGGGCCCTGGTCTGGGAAGTCTCCACATGCCACAGGGTAACTAAGCCCGTGGGCCGCAACTACTGAACCTGTGTGCCCTGGAGTCCGTGCTTGGCAACAAGGGAAGCCTCCACAGTGAGAAGCCTGCTCACCACCACTAGAGATTGGCCCCCGCATGCCACAGCTAGAGAAAGCTTGTACACAGCAGTCAAGATCCAGTTCAGCCATAAGCAAATAAATAAATCTTAAAAAAAAAAAAAAAGATTCCCCAGAGAAATTTCTTTCAACCCCCTGCCTTGGTGAAGGTGTGTGTTCTGGGAGTCAAGTGGAAAAAGGTTTGGGGCTCTGTGCATCCAACATTCAGCACACACAAAGAGTCACTTCATCCCTCCTGTGTTAAAGTGCCTCCCATTCTCCAGGCCAGAACCTCTCTGTTCTACCTTCTCCAGAGAATATAACTCGAATCTTCTCCTGGGAAGACGGATGGGATCAACCAGTGGAATGGAATGGGGTGGGGAACCTGTCTTTCTCACTTAGCTTTCACACAACACTCCTCATCTGAGTCCAGCCCCATTCCCTTCCCACCCTTACACCCAGTTCCAGAGGGATTGGGTTGGCCAATACTGGAAAACCCAAATTTTTTGGCCAACTGAATACTTAGTGCTGCCAACTCTTGTGACTTCTGAAGATTTTGTGATGTAATTCAGGCTTGTTTCCAGATTTCCCAACTGCCAGTTAGGGATTGAGCTTTCTCAGTTCTGTCAAACTAATAACTCTTTGGTTATTATCTTTCAATTCTAGTGGTTTTATTTTCTTTTAAAAATACCATTACCATAGTTGCAGAGGTGCTTTGAGAGGGAGTGGAATTACATAGATGTGCTAAACTTGCCAAATTAATTCTGAAGTTTCATACCTCCAGTCTTTTATCCATCAAAAGTGAAAAATTCAAAGTGTTAGTCGTTCAGTCATGTCTGACTCTTTTTGACCCCATGGACTGTAGCCCACCAGGCTCCTCTGTCCATGTAATTCTTCAGGCAAGAATACTGGAGTGGGTAGCCACTCCCTTCTCCAGGGGATACTTCTTGACTCAGAGATCAAACCCAGGTCTCCCACATTGCAGGCAGATTCTTTACCATTTCTGCTACTAGGGAAGCCCCATCAAATCCTATCTACAAATCCTTACCTCATCTCTTGCCAGAAACAAGTGGGATCAGGGTGAGGGGGTCTACATAGATTACCTCTGGAGGGTGACCAGTCATTCAGGTCAGTGTCAACAAAGGCATGGCAAACCCTGTCTCTCTCTGGGTCAACTTAGAGACCCAAGAGGCTCTATCTTGTGATAGAGGGGTGATACATGATAGTAGGCACCAGCTCACCAGGACAGTGTTAGTAATCAAGCCATCGGGACTTCCCCGGTGGTCCAGTGGCTAAGACTTCATGCTCCCAATGCAGGAGGCCCAGGTTCAATCTACGGTCAGGGAACTAGATCCCGCATGCTGCTACTGAGAGTTTGCATGCCACGACAGAAAGTTTCCATGTACTGAGACAAAAAATGAAGATCCTGCCTTCCACAACTAAGACCCAGTACAGCCACATCAATAAATACTTTAAAAAATCAAGCCACTAGTTTGAAATAGAACCTAATGGGGAGGAACAAAAATGAAGACCTGTCCCCAGAAAGAGTAGTCTGAAAAGAATTATGTAGGTTGTCACACAACCCAATGATAAAGTTCAGGGTAGACTATAGTTTCAGTGAGGAGAACTAGAGGACTAATCCAGAAATCACATATGGCAAGAATGGTAGATGTCAGCTCAAGGGACTCACCCTTGGAGAAAGACTGACACCAAAAAGACTGACTATAGCCTCTGGGTTTGTCTAGGTCCTTGTTACTCAGAATATGGAGTCAAGGACCAACAGCTGGGATATTATCTAGTAGCTTGTTAGAAATGCTACTCTAAGCCCATTGTATCAAACTTATATTTTAACAAGACACCCAGCTGCTGTGTGTCTGCCCATGGTTTGAAGGTCTTTCCTACCTTCCACTGGGGCAGGCTTGAGGGCAACAGGTGCTACCATTAGGAATACTCTTACAGATTTGCAGAAACTACGTCAAATTGAACTGCCACTACTTCATTCATGGTGAGTAAATGGATTTTCCAGTGCTTGATCTGCTCAAATAAAATCCAAGATTACTATTATGATGGGACTACAAGGTCAATATAATGTGTAAGATGGTCATAGTTGCTCAATTAATGCAATAGGGCCCATCATACTCTTAGTATTAAGTTAATTTTGTGAAGCCACTGAAAACAAAGCAGAGAAACATATGTCTTGTGTTTCAATAATTGCTAAAAGTTTAGAAAAACAAGCCAACAAAAATATGAGGACCTTTGGGAATCTAGAAGATTAAATGTACGATTTCTGTAACTTCATATTCTTGGTACAGTAGAAACAGTGAAAAGGGAAAGTATTAGTCACTCAGTCATATCCGACTCTTTGCAACCCCATGGACTGTAGCCCACCAGGCTCCTCTGTCCATGGGATTGCACAGGTAAGAATACTGGAGTGGGTTGCCATTTCCCCCTCCAGTGGATCTTCCCGGCCCAGGGATCAAACCTGGGTATTTCAAGTCAACAGACCTGGTTTGAATCCCAGGTCTATCACTTACTGGCTAATAGTGTCCAGGTTATTCAACCTCTGAGAACTGACTTTTCTCATCTGAACATGAGGAATAATAATACCAAATCATAGGGATAAGTGAGTATTAAATAAGATGGTGAAGGGGCTTTATAAGGTTGTGGAGAAATTAACTGACAACATGGCATCAGCCAGGCTCTCTTGCCCCACTCTCTCATGCCCCTCACCCTGTGTTCTGCAAACAATGATATTGCTGACCTCGCAAGGTTATATAACAGCTGTAGCACTGAGCATGCATGTCACGTTGCACCCGCTTGGCCACAAGCCACTTTTGTTCTGTCTCAGTTTATTACAAGTCCTACCTGAGGACCCCAGGTTGGTGTTGCCCAGAGAGAATAAACACGTCTGCAGTCCCCATGGCTCCTCGGGTGTTTTTCCAGCTTACTTGGTCATGCCTTGTCTACCCTGGGCTCAGTGCACAGTGCAAGAAGCAAGACAGAAGTACTGTGCAAATGTGTCTTTTATTATTGTTAAGCCCCTAGTTCCGTTATAATTCTGTAAGTAGAGCGATGATCAAATTGTATGACTGAGAAGTCTGGAAATCACCTGCATGTGATTTGAGGAACACAGGAAAAGGTCTTTACTCAAGTGAGAACTACACCATCTGGAATTCCACTGTAATTGCTATTACTTCTTGAGGTTAAGTCTATTAGCCCCATGAATCCCTCTGTTAAAAAGCAAATTCTATAGTGAAAATGCAATCAGCCCTCTCTTGTGTTATTGCTTTAATTTTTCAAAATGTCTTCATATTTATTATCTCATTTTATCCTTTCAATGTGTGATATGGTAGAGTTGATATGTTTACTATTTTTGCCATTTTGCAAATAACTAACTGAGGCTCAGACAGCTGAAGTGACTTAATCAAGTTCACACAGTCACCTTCATCCCTCTTCAAACTTAAGTCAAAGATTAAAGCAATTCTTGAGTTTCTCTTTCCCTGTATCTTATATTCAAGTCAGGAGAAGATTCTATCAGTTCTACCTTCAAGATATTCCTAAATCCATTTTCTCTTCTCCATGTCTACTTCTGGTTATTTTATCCACCATATTTCTACATAATTATCATCTCTATAGCATCATCTCTCACCTGGACTACTGTGAAACCCTTCTGACCCTTCTCCCTGCTTCTACCTTTCCCTCCCACAGTGCGTCCTCAAAAACAGAAAGTGGATTTCTAACAATGCTGGATGTGCATGTGTGCATGTGTAGTCACTCCAGTCACGTCCAGCCCTGTGTGACCCCATGGACTGCAGCCCGCCAGGAACCTCTGTCCGTGGGATTCCTCAGGCAAGAATACTGGAGTGGGTCATGGTGCTGGATATCCACATGCAAAAGAAGGAACCTGGACTCTTACCATTCACCCTACACAGAAATTAACTCAAAATGGATGAAAGATCTCAATGTAGAGGCTAAAACTATAAATCTCTTCAAATAAAACATAAAAGAAAAGCTTTATAATTTTGGATTTGGCAAAGATTTCTTGGCTACAACACCAAATCTACAGGCAACAAAAGAAAAAATAAGTAAATTGGACTTCATCAAAATTAAAAACACTTTGTGCATCAAAGGACATTATCAACAGAGTGAAAAGGCAACCTATGGAGTGGGAGAAAATATTTGCAAATATCTGATAAGGGATTAATACCCAAAATACAAAGAACTTCTGTAACTCATCAACAGAAAAACAAACAAATCAATTAAAAATGAGTAGAGGATTTGAATGCACTTTTCTCCAAAGAAAGCATCCAGATAGTCAATAAGCACATGAAAAGATGCTCAAATCACTAATCATTAAGGAAATATAAGTAAAAACCACAATGAGATAATACTTCATTTCATTAGGATGAAGAAAGAAAGAGAAAGAAAAAAAAAAGGAAAGAGAAAGAGACAAGAGAGAGAACAAGAATAGAAAAGAAAAAGGGAAGGAAGGAAGTGAAAGAGTAGGGAAGGAGGGAGAGAGGAAGAAAGGGAGAGATGGAAAGAAAAAGGAAGGAAGAAACAAGAACAGAAAATAGCAAGTGTTAACAAAGATGTGGCGAAATTGAAACCCATGTGTGTGCATAGCTGATGGAAAGGGAAAAGGTGCAGCCACTGTGAAAAACAGCATGGAAGTCCCTCAAAAAATTAAAGAATGACTGTACAATCCAACAATTCTACCTATCAGTATATATTCAAAAGAACTGAAAGCAAGGACTCAGACATTTGCAAATTCATGGCAGCATTATTCACAATAGCCAAATATCCATTGATTTCTTTTTTTTTTCCATTGATTTCTTAAATAGATAAACAAAGCATGAGTTTTATGTATATATATGCAATAGAATATTATTCAGCTTTAAAAATGAAGGATTCTACCACATGCTACAAAGTGATGAAACTTAGACATTATATTAGGCTGAGTGAAATAAGCCAAACAGAAAAGAACAAGTACTATATGATTCTACTCATGTGAGGGACCTAGAACAGTCAAATTCATAGAGACAGAAAATAAAATGGGGTGACCAGGAGGTGGTGGAAGAGAATGCAGAGCTATTTTTTAACAGATGTTAAATTTCAGTCTCAGTTCAGTTCAGTTGCTCAGCTGTGTCTGACTCTTTGCGACCCCACAGACTGCAACACACCAGGCCTCCCTGTCCATCACCAACTGCCAGAGATTGCTCAAACTCATGCCCATCGAGTTGGTGATGCCATCCAGCCATCTCATCCTCTGTAGTTCCCTCTCCTCCCTCCTTCAATCTTTCCCAGCATCAGGGTCTTTTCCAATGAGTCAGTTCTTCACATCAGGTGGCCAAATAGTGCAGCTTCAGCTTCAGCATCAGTCCTTTCAGTGAATATTGAGGACTGATTTCCTTTAGGATTGACTGGTTTGATATCCTTAGAGTCCAAGAGACTCTCAAGAGTCTTCTCCAACACCACAGTTCAAAAGCATCAATTCTTTAGCACTGAACTTTCTTTATGGTCCAACTCTCACACCCATACATAGCTACTGGAAAACCCGTAGCTTTAACTAGATGGACCTTTGTCAGCAAAGTAATATCTGCTTTTTAATATGCTGTCTGGGTTTGTCATAGCTTTTCTTCCAAGGAGAAAGCATCTTTTAATTTCATGGCTTCAGTCACCATCTACAGTGATTTTTGAGCCCAAGAAAACAAAGTCTCTCACTGTTTACATTGTTTCCCCATCTATTTGCCATAAAGTGATGGGACTGTATGCCATGATCTTAATTTTTTGAATGTGAGTTTTAAACCAACTTTTTCACTCTCCTCTTTCACTTTCATCAAGAGGCTTCAGTTCCTCTTTGCTTTTTGCCAAAAGGATGGTGTTATCTGCATATCTGAGGTTATTGATATTTCTCTCGGCAATCTTGATTCCAGCTTGTGCTCCGTAGAGCCCAGCATGATGTACTCTGCATATAAGTTAAATAAGCAGGGTGACAATATACAGCCTTGACGTACTACTTTCCCAGTTGGAACCAGTCTGTTGTTCCATGTACAGTTCTAACTGTTGCTTCTCGACCTGCATACAGATTTCTCAGGAGGCAGGTAAGGTGGTCTGATATTCCCATCTCTTTAAGAATTTTCCACAGTTTGTTGCCATCCACACAGTCAAAGGCTTTGGCATAGTCAATAAAGCAAATGTAGATATTTTTCTGGAACTCTCTTGCTTTTTCTGTGATCTAACGGATATTGGCAATTTGATCTCTGGTTCCCCTGCCTTTTCTAAAACCAGCTTGAACATCTGGAAGCTCTCGGTTCACATACTATTGAAGCCTGGCTTGGAGAATTTTAAGCATTACTTTTAGCGTGTGAGATGAGTGCAATTGTGCTGTAGTTTGAACATTCTTTGACATTGCCTGTCTTTGGGGTTGGAATGAAAACTGACTTTTTCCAGTCCTGTGGCCACTGCTGAGTTTTCCAAATTTGCTGGCATATTGAGTGCAGCACTTTCACAGCATCATCTTTTAGGATTTGAAATAGCTCAACTGGAATTCCATCACCTCCACTAGCTTTGTTCGTAGTGATGCTTTCTAGGGCCCACTTGACTTCACATTCCAGGATGTCTGGCTCTAGGTGAGTGATCACACCATCGTGATTATCTGGGTCGTGAAGATCTTTTTTGTATTCTTTTTTATTTTCTTCTGTGTATTCTTGCCACCTCTTCTTAATATCGTCTGCTTCTGTTAGGTCCATACCATTTCTGTCCTTTATTGAGCCCATCTTTGCATGAAATGTTCCCTTGGTATCTCTAACTTTCTTGAAGAGATCTTAGTTTTTCCCATTCTATTGTTTTCTTCTAATTCTTTGCATTGATCACTGAGGAAGGCTTTCTTATCTCTCCTTGATATCCTTTGGAACTCTGCATTCCGATGGGTATATCTTTCCTTTTCTCCTTTGCCTTTCTCTTCTCCTCTTTTCTCAGCTATTTGTAAGGCCTCCTCAGACAACCATTTTGCCAACCAAACAGGAGATGGCAAGAGTGAACACAGCATTTTAGGAGTCAGTGAACTAAAATGGACTGGAATGGGTGAATTTAATTCAGATGACCATTATATCTACTACTGTGGGCAAGAATCCCTTAGAAGAAATGGAGTGGCCCTCATAGTCAACCAAAGAGTCCAAAATGCAGTACTTGGGTGCAATCTAAAGAGTGACATAATGATCTCTGTTTGTTTCCAAGGCAAACCATTCAATATCACAGTAATCCAAGTCTATATGCCCCAACCACTAATGCTGAAGAAGCTGAAGGTGAATGGTTTTATGATGACCTACAAGACCTTCTAGAATTAACACCAAAAAAAGATGTCCTTTTCATGTTAGGTGACTGGAATGCAAAAGCAGGAAGTCAAGAGATAGCTGGAATAACGGGCAATTTTGGCCTTGGAGTACGAAATGAAGCAGGGCAAAGGCTAACAGAGTTTTGCCAAGAGAACACACTGGTCATAGCAAACACACTCTTCCAACAACACAAGAGAGGACTCCACATGGATATCACCAGATGGTCAACATTGAAATCAGATTGATTATATTCTTTGTAGTCGAAGATATAGAAGCTCTATACTGTCAGCAAAAACAAGACCGGGAACTGACTGTGGCTCAGATCATGAACTCCTTATTGCCAAATTCAGACTTAAATTGAAGAAAGTAGGGAAAACCGCTAGACCATTCAGGTTTGACCTAAATCAAATCCCTTGCGATTATACAGTGGAAATGACAAGTAGATTCAAGAGATTAGGTCTGATAGACAAAGTGCCTGAAGAACTATGGACAGAGGTTCATGACATTGTACAGGAGGCAGTGATCAAGACCATCCCCAAGAAAAAGGGATGCAAAAAAGCAAAATGGTTGACTGAAATTTCAGTTTACGATGAAAAAGTTCTGGAGATGGATAGTGTTGATAGGTTCACAACAATGTGAATGGAGTTAATGCCACTGAACTGTACCCATGAAAATGATTAAAACAGTATATGTTAAACTTTTTTACAAAAACAAACAAACCAAAAAGCCCCTCCCAGACAGAAATCGGATCTTCTCAATCCACTCCTTAAGTTCTTTTAATGAAATTTTTTGGACATGTGCACACTGCTTTATTTTATTTATTCATTTTTGGTTACACTGGGTCTTCGTTTCTGCACATGGGCTTTCTCTAGCTGTGGAGATCGGGGGTGGGGGGTGGGCAATTCCCTAGCTGTGGTGCACGGGCTTCTCAGCTGGTGGCTTCTCCTGTTGCAGGACACAGGCTCTTGTTGGACGGGCTTCGGTAGCTGTGGTGTGCAGGCCCACATGCTCCGCAGCATGTGGAATCTTCCCAGACCAGGGATTGAACCTGGGTCCCCTACACTGGCAGGCAGATTCTTATCCGCTCCGCCACCAGGGAAGTCCATGATCTTTTAATGATCTCTGCTTACACTTACCATGGACTCCAAGGCCCTACATTATCTGATTAATGTGCACTTTGCCAGCCTCATTTTGGGAAGGAAGGGAGGGAAAAAGGGAGAAGTCAGAACTGAGGTCTGACTTTCAATGATAAAGTCTGTGTCTTGTAACCACCTGCCTCCTATATTTGTAAGTTATACTTTATCAGTTAATTAACCCCTGAGATCACATATTTCAGCAAATTGCTTTCCAGTGTGACATCTTGCTGAGAATCCAGTTCTTAACTACATAACATGATAACTTCTTCAAGAAGAAAGAGACCCTGGGCAGGTAGCACCGGGAAGAAAAGCAGAACGGGAAACTGCAGTCACTTCTGATTTGTTCTAACTGGGGAAAAATGGGGAAGCTTTACAGAGGAATGGCTGTTAGAACTCTGCAAAGCTTTAAGAAGTAATAGAATGTCCACAGGTCAAGGACTGTAAAAAGAACACTGAAGGCAGAGGACAGCCAGGGCAAAGACAAGGAAAAACGCCTGGGGAACGTTAGGTAGATGGAGGTGTGGAGTAATGGAGTGTGCACTGGAGGGGTGGGAGATGAAGCGGGGGAGGCAGTTCAGGACCTAAAAGGAAGGAGGGAATTCAGAGCCACAATAAGGAAACTGGACTTTAAGAGAAAAAGAGGCTGAGTCACTGCAGTGTAGAAACAGAATCAAGGATCAGCAGGAGTTTTTGGTGGAGAGAAAGGGCAAGGACTCCATCATGGGCCAAGTGCCTGGCACCTGAGCATGTGGGGACTTAGGATGGGGAAGAGAGAAAGATGGCAAAGAAAGAGGAAGGTCTCTTCCTGGCCTGTGCTCAGATGGGGAGATTGAGAGACCGGGACCGGGAGGAATTGAGAGTAGCAAGGACCTAGGTACACTCCCCTGTGTGAAATAGATAGCTAGTGGGAAGCTGCTGCAGAACATAGTAGCTCAGCCTGGCGCTCTGTGATGACCCAGAGGGGTGGGATGGGGGTGGTGGGAGGCTCAAAAGGGAGGGGATATGTATATATGCATAGAGTGATTCACTTCGTTATACAGCAGGAACTAAGACAACACTGTAAAGCAATTATACTCCCATAAAAAAGAAAAAGAAAAAAAGAGCAAGGGACAAGAGACAGATGTGAAACAACTGTGATACTGTTGGATGAACTCTAAAGAGTGTAACTGCACAGGGAACTATATTAGATATCTTGTGATAAACCATAATAGAAAAGCATATGAAAAGAATGTATGTATGTATAACTGAATCACTCTGCTGTAAGCAGAACTATAACACATTGTTAATCAACTATACTTCAATAAAATAGAAATTTTTTAAAAAGAGTGTAGTTTGAACTTGGAATCAAGAGACCTTAATGAAAAAAGTAAGGGTGGGAGGGATCCCAGAGGCCTCTAATAAGGGCAGAGATAAGAGGGCAGCCTTCCCTGGTAGCTCAGACAGTAAAGAATCTGCCTCCAATGCAGGAGATCAGGGTTCAATCCCTGGGTCAGGAAGAGCCCACGGAGAAGGGAATGGCAACCCATTCCAGTATTCTTGCCTGGAGGATTCCATGGACAGAGGAGCCTGGTGGGCTATGGGATTGCAAAGAGACAGACATGATTGAGTGACACACACACACACACACACACACACACACACACACCCACACCCCCCCCCCCACACACACACCCCCAGCAGAGTGAAGCTGGACAGAGGAGCCTGGTGGGCTATGGGATTGCAAAGAGACAGACATGATTGAGTCACACACACACACACACACACACACACACACACACACACACACACACCCCCAGCAGAGTGAAGTTCCAAAAGGGCAGAAATGTCTGTATCCCAAACTGATAGAAAGTGACCCCGTGGGAATACTAGATTAGTATTATGAAAGAATGAATGGATGCAAATAAATGGATTATTGGTTTTGTATTAACCTAGAAGGTCTCTAGCACTGAGATAATACAAAGCTCCCACCTTGGTCCTGTGCTATTTTGTTCTTTTGGCTGAAGAAATACAAATTATACATATCAGAGAGCTATCAATAATTAGGGCTAGGGAGAAAAACGCTGGCCTTAGAAGAAGTAAGTTCCCTGCCAAGTGATTACTTAAGTCAGAATTTAAGGGACTTCCCTCGTGGTCAAGTGGTTAAAACTTTGACTTCCAGTGCAGGAGGTATGGGTTCAGTCCCTGGTAGGAGAGCTAAGATCCCACATGCCTCCCAGTCAAAAAACCAAAATATAAAACAGAAGCAATATTGTAATAAATTCAGTAAGACTTTTAAAATGATCCACATCAAAAAAAAATATAAAAAAAAAGAATTTGAGTAAATATAAGTTGTGCTATTTAATATAAACATGTTTCTACAGTCTTCTCACCTGAGACGCCTTCTAACTTTCAAGTTCCCTAATAATGGTTATGTTACTCCTTATACTTAAGCACCTAAAAAGGTTCTTTATTGCCTATCTAAGTTAACACTTTCCTCTTTGCAAGGCCCTGCTTACTTTGATCCTACTCTCTCTTTTTGTTCCCAGCACTTTTGAAAAGCTTTTCTCATCCCACACAGAGGCCATGCCTGCTCTACTTCAGTGGTTTGAAGTTTAAATAACGTAAGTGAAGTTTAAATAACATAAGAGCTGGATTTATAAGGAAATGGCTCTGAATTCCAGATCCACCACTTGCTGTGGGGCTTTTGGTAAGTTACCTGACTTCTTTCAGCTTTAATTTTCTTTTGAAGTGATGATGATGATGATGTGTTTTTTGAGGACTGTGCATGTGTGCTCAGCCACTTCAGTCATGTCCAACACTCTGTGACCCCATGGACTCTAGCCTGCCAGGCTCCTCTTTTCATGGGATTCTCCAGGCAAGAATAATGAAGTGACTTGCCATGCCCTCCTCCAGGGAAAATTCCCGACCCAGGAATCAAACCTGTATCTCTTAAGTCTCCTTCATTGGCAGGTAGGTTCCTTAACACTAGTGCCTCCTGGGAAGCCCACTTATTATATATGTGTGTACATAAGCTATATATTTATGACATTGTAATATATTTATTTACAAGCAGTATGCATACCTGAGTGTTAAGTTGCTTCAGTTGTGGCCAACTCTGTGCCACCCTATGGACTGCAGTCTGCCAGGCCCCTCTGTTCATGGGATTCTCCAGGCCAGAACACTGAAGTGGGTTCCCATGCCCTTATCCAGGGCATCTTCCTGACCCAGGGATTGATACAAACAGCATATATAGTATATATAAAGTACCATCCATATATATTGTATATAAACTACCATCTATATGTATATATATGGTATATATAAACTACCATCTATCTATATGCTGTGGTAGTTGTAATATAGAAAGAATGGTGGTAATAGAATAGAATTTGAGGCAGTTCTAATTTATTCACCAGTTTACACTGAGGCTGGACTTATGCTTGTCCAGGGTGATTCTCTGACAGCAGAAAGGTCCCTTGTCATTGGGAAATTATTATTTATTAGTTTTACAGGGCATTGTACACAGAATCCATGCTCTGTGTCAGTCAATGTGAAGAATATAAAGCTGATTTGGGCATGATCCCAAACTGGTGAGGGAGACAGCTAATACGAAGTTATCACCATGGTGTTCTACCCTGAGAGATTTTAAGCAAAGGAGGTTTTGCTCCTGCTGCCCCTCCTGCTTCAAGCCTTCAATCTGGCTGTCCCCTTACCTCTCTCCTCTGCCCTCTCTGCTTTATACGTGGCAACTCTTATTTATTCTTTAAGACAGTTGAGGTACAGAATGCTTCCACCCCAACACACATCTTACAATCACGTTACTAAAGGCCTGTATATAACAGTTCCTTTTACCTTGTACATCATGTTCAGCAATTAAGAAAAAGTATAAGCCATATTAAAAAGCAAAAAAAAATCCATAATTTGAAGAGGCAGTGCAAGCACCAGAAACAGATATCTAACCAGAGTTGTTAGAATGATCATACCAGGAATTTAGAACAACTGTGATTAATATGCTAAGGGCTCTAAGGGATAAAGGAGACATCATGCAAGAATGGATGGGTGATGTAAGAAAAGAGATGAAAATTCTAAGAAAGAATAAAAAATAAATGCTAGAGATCAAAAACACTGTAACAGGAATGAAGAATGTCTTTCATGGCTTATTAGTAGACTGGTCATGACTGAGGAAAGACTCTCTGAGTTTGGGGATATATCAATAGAAATTTCCAAAACCAAAGAGCAAAGGGAAAAAAGACTGAAAAGAATAGAGTGGAATATCCAAGGATTGTGGAACAACTACAAAAGATGTAAGATATGCAAAATAGAAATACAAAAAGAGAAGACAAAGAGAAAGGAACGAGAGAAATTTTGAAACAATAATGACCGGGAATTTCTCCAAATTAAGTCAGACACAAAATCATAGATCCATTAAGATGAGAGAACAAGAAGAAGGATAAATGTAAAAAACCCCTAGGTATACCACTTTAAAACTATAGAAAACCAAAAACAAAGGAAAATGCAAAAGAATAAAACTTCTGGAAAGTAACATAGATGAAAATATCTTGGTTATGTCAAAGACACAGCCCCAAAGTCACAGTCCATGAAGGAAATAATTGATAAACTGGACTCCATTAAAAATAAAAAAAAAAAACTTTTGTACCCAAAAGATAATGTCGAGAGAATAAAAAGACAAGGCAGTAAATATTTGCAAAAGACCCATCTGATAAAGGACTATCATCCTAAACATACAAAGAACTCTTAACTCAATAAGAAAACAGCCTTATTTTTAAAATGGGCCGAAGAGTTTAATAGACTCCTTACCAAAGAAAATATACAGATGGCAAATATGCATACGAAAAATGCTCCACATCATATATCACTAGGGAACTACAAATAAAACAAAAATGAGATATCACTATACACCTATTAGAATAGTCAAAATCCAGCAAGTGCTGACAAGGATGTGCATAGGCTGGTGGGAATGCTAAATGGTTAAGCCACTTTGGAATACAGTTTAGTGTTTTCTTGCAAAAGTAAGCATACTTTTATCATATAATCCAGAAATCAAGTTTCTTGGTATCTACTCAGATGAGTTGAAAACTTTGGTCCACATGAAAACCTGCACATGTATGTTTAAGACAACTTCCTTCATTCATTACTGCCAGAACTTGGAAGCAACCAAGATATTCTTTAAGAGGTGAATGGTATATCCATTCAATAGAATATTGCTTAGCACTGAAAAGCAATGATCTATCAAGCTACAAAAAGACATGGAGGAATCTTGAATGCATCTTACTAAGTAAAAGAAGCTAATCTGAAAAGACCATATACTGTATGATTCCAACCACATGACGTTTGGAGAAGGCAAAATTATGGCAGCAGTAGCAAAATCAGTGACTGCCAGGGTTTGGAGAGGGAAGGGGAGGGAGGAATAGGTGGAACACAGTGAATTTTTAGGGCAGTGAAAATATTGTGTGATATTATAATGATGGATACAAATCATTGTACATTTTTCCAAACCCACAGAATGTACAATGCCAAGAGTAAACCCTAATAAAAGTAATTATGGGTAATTATGATGTGTCAGTGTAGGTTCATCGGTTATAACAAAGGTGCCATTCTGTTACAATAGGGATGAGGCTGTCCATGTGGGTTTGCAAGAAGGGTATGGGAAATCTCTATACCTTCTTCTCATGTTGCTGGGAACGTAAAACTGCTCTTTAAAAGTTGGTTTTTTTTTTCTAAAGATTCAGATGAGGCATTATTTTCTCCTAGGAACCCTATCTAATCACCCCACCTCCTCCTTTAATTTCTTAGACCATGCAATGTTCTCCTCTATTGTTGTATATTTTATCAGAATATATATGGTCCTTGTGTCCATATCTATCACTAGATAGGGAGTTCCTTGAGGACAGAAATGTTACCTTACTCATCTTTTCTCACCATCGATTAGCAGAGCACCTGGCTCATAGTAAGAATTAAATAAATTAAATAAACTAAAATGAAATAAATAAACAGAAATGAAAAGAAACTCAATGGGACTAAGATCACTTTGTCAATTACTTATTTAGATATTGCCTTTAGGAATACTCAGCTTTTTAAGGCATATAAGAAGATGCAAGAAATTGTCTGCCAAAACTAATGTGGACGATGTCAAGTTACCTCCTGAGTTCCAACTTCCCACTGCATAGCAGCCTCTTAGGATTCTGGTTGCTGATTCCTATTCTTGGCTGGTTCCAGCATCTGCTCTCCTCTGGTTTCATGGTTTTCTTTCTTGAGACCTGAAAATTAACCTTGAATATTCATCCATCTTTATTTTCTGTAAGACTATTTTCTTGGGCTCCAAAATCACTATGTATGGTGACTGCAGCCATGAAATTAAAAGACACTTGCTCCTTGGATGAAAAGCTATGACAAACCCAGACAGAGACATTACTTTGCGCTATGACAAACCCAGACAGAGACATTACTTTGCCGACAAAGGTTCGTATAGTCAAAGCTGTGGTTTTTCCAGTTGTCATGTATGGATGTGAGAGTTGGACCAGAAAGAAGGCTGAGCATTGAAGAATTGGTGCTTTCAAACTGTGGCGCTGGAGAAGACTCTTGAGAGTCTCTCGGATAGCAAGGAGATCAAACCAGTCGATCCTAAATGAAATCAACCCTGAATATTCATTGGAAGGACTAACGCTCTGGGAGATAGTAAAGGACAGGAAGCCTGACAAGCTGCAGTTCATTGGGTTGCAAAGAGTTGGACACAACTAAGCAACTGAACAACAACAGTCTTCAAAGCTGGTGAGCAATGAAAGCAGAGCACTTAGCCAGTGAGTTAGATATCTAGACTGGGTGTGTATTTAGGCCTAGCATTGAGGTTCTTAATTCCTCAAACACTTTGTTACACTTAATCTAGACATCAAGTTGATTGTTTAAATTTTTCAGGCACATTTAATCAGAAATTAAACACTTTACTGTGGGTTTCCCAAAAATGGGGTGTTTGCTACAACCTCAAGAAAATGTTCTTATGAATGTGAAGAATATGTTATATATACTTAAGGGTAAATTTATTCAATATATAGACCTTTACAATGAAAGTTCCAAAGTAACGCTTAAAGATGATCTAAAATGATGGCAGTGGGACTTCCCTAGTAGTCCAGGAGTTAAGACTCTACGCTTCCACAGCTCATGCAGCTCAATATCAGAAAAACAAACAACATGATCACAAAGTGGGCAGAAGACTTAAACAGGTTTTCTTTCACCAAAGAAGACATACAGATGGCCAATAAACACATGAAAAGATCCTCAACACACTCATCATTAGAGAAATGCAAATCAAAACTACAGTGAGGTATCACCTCACATGGTTAGAATAGCCATCATCAAAAAATCTACAAACAATAAATGCTGGAGAAAAGGGAACCCTCTTGCACTGTTGGGAATGTAAATTGACATAGTCACTATGAAGAACAGTATGGAGATTTCTTTAAAAACTAGGAATAAGACTACTGTATGACTCAGCAATCCCACTACTGGGCATATATCCTGAGAAAACCAAAATTCAAAAAGACACACGTACGCTAATGTTCACTGCAGCACTATTTACAATAGTCAGGACTTGAAGAAACCTAGACACCCACCAACAGATGAATGGATAAAAATGTGGTACATGTATACAATGGAATATTAGCCATAAAAAGGAATGAATTTAAAAAAAATAAAAAAAAATTTTTAAAAATTAAAAAAAAAAAAAAAAAAAGGAATGAATTTGAGTCAGTTAAACTGAGGTGGATCCAGCCCAGACTGGATGCATGAGACAAGTGCTCGGGCCTGGTGCACTGGGAAAACCCAGAAGGATTGGGTAGGGAGGGAGGTGGGAGGGGGGATTGGGATGGGGAACACATGTAAATCCATGGCTGATTCATGTCAATGTATGACAAAAACCACTACAATATTGTAAAGTAATTAGCCTCTAACTAATAAAAAAAAAAAAAAGAAAAAGAAAACTGAGGTGGATGAACCTAGAGTCTGTTATACAGAGTGAAGTAAGTCAGAAAACAAGTATCGTATATTAACAACCTATATATGGAATCTAGAAAAATGGTACTGATGAATCTATTTGCAGGGCAGGAATACAAACAAAGACATAAAGGACAGACACAACTTGGGAAGGAGAGGGTGAGATGAATTGAGAGTAGCATTGAAACATATACATTACCACACGTAAAATAGCTAGCTAGTGGGAAGTTCGGAGAAGGCAATGGCACCCCACTCCAGTACTCTCACCTGGAAAATCCCATGGACGGAGGAGCCTGGTAGGCTGCAGTCCATGGGGTCGCTAAGAGTCGGACACGACTGAGCGACTTCACTTTCACTTTTCACTTTCATGCATTGGAGAAGGAAATGGCAACCTACTCCAGTGTTCTTGCCTGGAGAATCCCAGGGTCGGCGGAGCCTGGTGGGCTGCCGTCTATGGGGTCACACAGAGTCGGACATGACTGAGGTGACTTAGCAGCAGCAGCAGCAGTGGGAAGTTACTGCATGACGCAGGGAGCTCAGGCCCCACAGGGAGCTAGGCTGCTCTATGGACAGCCTAGAGGGGTGGTTGGGGAGGGTAAGAGGGAGGTTCAAGGGGAAGGGGATATATGTATACTTATAACTGATTCACACTGTTGTACAGCAGAAACTAGCAAAACATTGTAAAGCAATTATCCTCCAATTAAAAAAAAGAAAAAAAAGTCTCTGTGCTTCCACTTCAGGGGCACAGGTTCAATCCCTGGTTGGGGAACTAAGATCTCGCATACCACATGGCAAGGCCAAAAAAGATAAAATAAAATAATGGGACAGTAAACACTATTCATGAATCAGAAGACCCAATGTTGTTGTCATTTCTCCTTAAACATGTATGCAGTGCATCTTAATCAAAATTATAAAAAGCTTTTTGAGGAAATCAAGAGCTTCATCCTAAAATTTATCTGGAGGGAATTCTCTGGTGGTCCAGTGGTTAGGACTTGGTGTTTTCACTTCCAGGGCCTGGATTCAGTTCCTCATCTGGGAACTAAGATCCTGCAAGCCATGAGGCACAGCCAATAAATAAATAAATACAATTTATATGGAAATACAAATTATCTAGGTTGTCAAAACAATTTTGAAAAAGACGATAGCTAGAAGACTTACACTGACTGATTGTAAGAGTTACTATGTAGTTACAGTAATTAAGATTGTCTGGTATTGCTGTAAAGATAGACATAAAGATAAATGGAACAGTATATAAGTCTGAAATTGAGTCAATTGTATTTAAATAAAGTGGCCACAGTAATTCAGTGGAAAAAAGAAAAACCTCTTGAACAAACAGTGCAGGGAAAATTGGATATCCATATGCAAATAAATTGACTGCTCTTTACTTCACACCACACACCAAAATTACCTTAAATAGGATTACTAACTGAAATGTAAAACTTAAAGCTATAAAACTTTAAAAACATAGGAGAAACTCTATTGTAATTAATAGTAGATAAAGATTTCTTAAATAGAATTCAAAAATCACACACTGTAAATTAAAGAATGATAAACTGTACCTTACCAAAGTAAGACTGTCTAAGGAAATGGCAACCCACTCCAGTATTCTTGCCTGGAGAATCCCACCGACAAAGGAGCCTGGTGGGCTACAGTCTATGGGGTCGCAAAGAGTCGGACACGACTGAGCAACTAACATGACTAACACACATACCAAAGTTAAAAAATGTCTGTTCTTTGAAAGATACTGTTAAGAAAATGAAAGCACAAGCCACAGATTGGGGGAAAAATGTTCGAAGTACATATATTGACAAAGGACTTTTATTATAAATATAAAAGAACTTTTACAACTCAGTAATAAGAAGACAGTCTAATATTTTTCTAAAAAGAGTTGAACAGGCACTTTGACAAAGAAGATATATAAATGGCCTAAAAGAATATGAAAAGATGTTTAATATCATCAGGGAAATGCAAATTAAAACCACCATGAGATATTGTTATAGAACAACTAGAATGGCTATGTGGCTCAGCTGGTAAAGAATCTGTCTGCAATGCGGGAGACCTGGGTTTGATCCCTCGGTTGGAAAGATCCCCTGGAGAAGGGAAAGGCTGCTCACTCCAGTATTCTGGCCTGGAGAATTCCATGGACTACTATCCATAGGATTGCAAAGAGTCGGACACGACTGAGAGACTTTCACCAATTTCTTTAACTGATAATATTATGCATCGTCAAGGATTCAGAGCAACTGGAACCCTCACACTGCTGATGGGGGTGTAAAATGATCAACCCCTTTGGAAAACAGATGGGCTGTTTGTTATAACGCTAAACTACACTTACCATATGACTCAGTATTTCCATTCCTAGATCCAAGAGATCCAACAGAAAGGAAAACACATATCCATGCAAAGATTTATGACATGAATTTTTATCTTCATTTTATTTATAATAAGCAGAACCAGAAACAACCTAAATGATCATTAACTATTGACTGGATTAACAAACTGTAGGATATACATCAACAGCATATTACTAGAAAATAAAAAGGAGTGGACTTCTGACACAGGATGTGAATGAATCTTAATGTATCACGTCAAACAGAAGAAGCCAGAAACAAAGGTTGATACTATTTATTGAAATTGAAGAAAGAACAAAACTAAAGTGACAGAAAGCAGATCAATGTTTGGTTATGTCAAAATGACTCAGGAGCCAACTTAAATAGGATCACTTGGGAACAATCTAGTTATCAATCAGTGTAATGATTGTAATGAATGAAACATCATATTTCATGTTTCAGTTTGTGCATTTATAATATTAAACCATATACACACACATTGTTAAAAATATATATAAAAATGTGACAAACTAACAACTTTCAGTTGGGAAGACAAAAATGCTGTTATAATATGTTCTTTACATTATTTCTAACAATATCTTGACTTGTTCACAAAGATCTTAAAACTGAGAATTAAAATATATATTGACATTATGGCTACTGATGGAAAGAAATTGAGACGAATGTGTTAATGAAAATGCGTTAACTCATGAGAATGGGAGTAAAAATTTTTTTTCTATTAAAATATTTCTTAATGTTGTTTTAACAATAAATATAACTTGGAAATATTTCTGTAAACCATCTGACCTTGCGTTCTACCCACAGAAATTCCCTGGATTCACACTGTGTGTCCATTCTCAGACCACATAGCTTTCCTTCTTTCCTTTCATATCTGAAATGCCAGGGTCCCCAGAAGTCTCCCAGTTTAATTACTCTAAGTGATGAAATGTCAAGTAGTCTCCTAAATTCAGGCCACTTGGGTGGTATTTTGACACATCTCATTCTCAAAGTCCTAGGTTTACATTTGATTATGTTTATGATACTCAAATCAGTCCCCTGATGGCTCAGTGGTAGAGAATCCACCTGCCAATGCAGGAGATGCAAATTCCATCCCTGGGTAGGGAAGATCCCCTGGAGAAGGAAATGCAACCAATTCCAGGATTCTTGCCTGGGAAATCCCATGGGCAGAGGATGTGACAGGCTACAGTCCATGGGGGTCTCAAAAGAGCCAGACATGACTCAGCAACTAAACAGCAACAGTCAGTCCACAGACCTTTTGTCAGGGTTTCTATATTCTCTCCCTTTGGGCTGGCATTCAGCTGTGGGAAACTAGACTAAAGAATCCAGGTAGATTCATTAAACCTATCATCATTAATGGAAAAACAACTTGAAGGGCAAGCTCTCCTGATAGCTTTCAGTCAATTTGTTTCAGAGTCGAAAACAGCTATTTTTACCTATCACCAATTGAATGGTGATACAGAAAATTATGGAAAACACAGATCCTGAATGGGGCCCAGGGGAAGGGGAGGTTGTGTGTGGGAAGTGAGAAGTGAGATAGGGTTGCATACCCCAGAGTTATGTTCTTGCAGGGGACTGAGGGGACAGTGGAGGCTTAGAGCTAAAAAGAATTTTGCAATGACCTAGTATATCCTTCTCATCTTACAGACTAAGAAACAAAGGTTCAAGAAAGTAAAGTGAGCAGTAAACTTCAGACAAGAATCCAGGGTATTCTGAAGCCTAATTTATGGTCCTTTTCACACTACCACCTGCATTTTTAAAAATCATTATTTAGAAAGCCAAAACAGACCTATTAGGAGACAACCTCTTCATAAATTTCAGGGTTCGGTGACATTGAGATGTTTGCCTTATTAAACACTAAAAACTGACTGAGCCATGTGTGTATGCTAAGTTGCTTCAGTTGTGACCAACTCTTTGCAACCCCATTAACTGTAGCTGGCCAGGCACCCCTGTCCATAGGACTCTCCAGGCAAGTATACTTGAGTGGGTTGCCATGCCCTCTTCCAAGAGATCTTCCTGACCCAGCGATCCAACCTGCATCTTTTATGTCTTCTGCATTGCCAGGCAGGTTCTTTACTACTAGTGACAGGTGGGAAGCCTGTCTGAGCCATAGAGGTCTTCAAATATTTGCAGAGACTAGTTTAACTAGTGTTCCCTGGGGGCACATTTCCCTTGTTTGTATTTCTTAATTAAAAAGTTGAAGACAAGAAAATATACAGATAGGTCATAGCTACCACATAGGCACAAATTCAACCCTTGATCATTTATTCCTGTTTGAGCAACATTTAATAAGTATCTGCTATTCATTGGGCATCATGCCAGGTACCGGGAATCCACACAAGGTCTCTGCTCCCTCAGAGCTTAGAATATAGCAGGGGAGACAGTATATTAAAGTAGTAATTACATTATAGTGTGTTGAGTGTTAAAATTGAGGAAATTCAGAAGGACGTTGCGGTTGAGCCGTCGAAAAGAAAAACTATGTCCACTGCTTTGGCAAAACCTCAGATGCGTGGCCTCCTGGCCAAATGTCTGCAATTTCATATTGTTGGAGCATTCATGGTCTCCCTGGGGTTTGCAACTTCCTATAAGTTTGTTGTGGCTGAACGAAGAAAGAAGGCATATGCAGATTTCTACAGAAATTATGATTCCATGAAAGATTTTGAGGAGATGAGGAAGGCTGGTATCTTTCAGAGTGCAAAGTGATTTAGAATATAAAGAATTTCTTTGGGTTGAGTTCCATGGAAGTTTGTCACTTTCCTGTGTTCCTGAACTATGAAACTATGACTATCTGGGGTGAGAAATAGTCTCTCAATAAATAAACAATTAACAAATTAAAATAAATAAATAAATAAAATTGAGGAAATTCAGGATTCCATGGATTTATCCCTGGAGAATAAGTCAAGCTCTGTCTTCTGTTATTAATACATTTCCAGATTGCTTTTTATACCATTGTCAGATTGGTATACCCCTCCCCCTTGGTTCTTGTCTTCACATAGCAAAGATATGCAATGACCAGCCACCTATAGCTCAAACAGATCAGATTTTATTAAGCAGGCAGTATTCCTAAGAAAGTAGCTACAGCTGTTACAGCTCAAGTGGGAAAAAAGCAGTAAGCTCCCAAGATCCAAGAGAGGGCAGACCCTGAAGAAGCCCCAATTCTCTTGGCTTCCCTTTTTATGCTGTCTCCTCCTCCTGCAGCCTGACTGGTCATGCCCAGGACGGTAGGTTCTGGCTCTGGTCCTCCACTTCCCGTTTTATGGGACCCCACCCGACCCGGTGGTTCTGCCATCTTGGGCTCCTTTTTCTATTCTACCTGATACCATCATTTGAGTTCCCCAAACACAAATTCTTTTCAATAAAACATTTACATCAACAATTTACCTACTGGCGTGCTATATATTGTGTGAACGTCTGCAAGAGAATACTAAGGTAACAGCCATTTTATAGGAGGACAAATTATTTTGGATTCTATATGCCTGATAAATCATTTGACAGCACAGGTCATCTGAAAAACAATTTGATATACCTTGAAACTTTAGGCTTCCAGATTTTCACAGCAATCCTTAACGGGTTTTGTCTGCAAAAACAAGCCCCCTGATCATTTTCAGAGCTCTGGAAGGCTCTACCAATTCAGACAAGGATCTGAATGGATCCCATTCATTTTTAAAGGGCCGGCTCTGGATGTTGCTCAACCAAACGTTTTGCCAACTACAGCCTGCGTTCATCTTTTGCCCCACCTCTTTGCTGTTACAGATCCCGCATTTATATAGCATTTAGCACATCGTCTTTTCATATTGACTGTACGCGCGCGCGCACACACACACACACACACACACACACACACACACACACACGTCTTCCCTGAAACTGGATGGATCTCTAAAAGAAAAAGACTCTGGCTCTCCATACCCCTGCTATGGTATCAGCTTCAGAGGCGGTCATCCAAAATCCGTACATTCATCATAGAAACAGAAATTCCACCCATGAATATGAGGTACTGCCTCATTAACCTCGGGGCCCTATTTCCCTCCCTCTGGCAGCAATTTGGTTTATTCCACGGGGTGGAGAAGGAAGCCAGGTTGGCGGGGTGGGAAGGGAATGGCGTCAGCGTGAGGTCACCGCACATTGTCCTGAATGCCATCTCGACGCTACGGTGATATGAACGCAGGATTGAGGGATGCAGCGGAAGGAAAGATAGAGGCCCAAGTCGCGCAGACTACATGCAAACCAAGGGCAGGATAGAGAACAAAGCGCGGAACTCGGAGGGGCCCTGCAGGACAGCTGGGGGCTAGCACCAAGCGCCAGCAGAAAGAGAGCGCGAGCAGAGGCAAGTGGAGGCCGGGCAGGATGGGGCGGGACTTCCGGAAGCCATTTGCCTGAGTGGCAGGGGAACCGGAAGTGGGGGCGCTGCAGCGGGTGCTGGGGCCGGAGGAGGGACGCGCCGGAGCGGGGCCGCCGGGACTGAGCGAGCGACAGACGCGCCACCCGCCGACGCCGCAGCCGCTGGGGGCCCGCACGGACCCTGTGCCTGAGTGAGTGCATCTCGAGGCGCGGGAAACGGGCGGCTGAGAGGCGGGGGTCGGAAAGGGCTGCGGTTTGTTATTGTGCGAGGCCCCGACCTCGCGTCCCCTCCCCCACCCCGCCGGGCCCCTCCCCCCGCGCCTCCCCCTCGCCCCCGACCCTCGGGGGGCCCTCGCGCGCACGCGCAGTCTCGGCGGGCCCGGCGGCGGTTCGCCTGCCGCCCTCCCGCCCACCCCGGCCACCGGGCCTCCGGGCCTCCGGGCCGCTCGCCGCACTCCTCGGAGCCCTGCCCCAGCGCCCCACCCCCAGGCCTGCCACTTCCTCGGCTGCCCCGCCTCCCCGCCGCTTCCCGCGGCCGAGCCCCGTGGCGGGGCGCGCCGCCCTGCCCGGCCCTAACCGGCCCCCCTGAGGAGGCCGCCCTCAGTTCTCCGCCGCTCCCCGGGCTCGCCGCCGCCAGCCCCGTTTCCAGCCACACTTCTGCCCCGGGGTCTCGGCCGCTGCCTTTCCCTCTGTCCCCGAGCTTGAATCTCCGACCCTTTTCTCCCATTTCCTCTGTCTGAGAGGCCATTGGTGCGGACCCAGACCAGTTGCTCTTGCTTTTAGGCGGAGCACTTTTTTCTCCCCAGATCTTTTTGTGAAAAATTTCAACTGTGCAGAAACTTCCTCGTTGCTTGCTCTAATATATTCAAAAATAGACTGCCACGACTCAGAAGAGCTTATTTCTTGGAGGGCTGTGCAGTCCATCATCACCTCATTTTAAAAGATGAGGCCCAGCGAGGCTGGTGATTTGCCCAAGGTCAACCAACTTAGGTAAACCTAGCGGTGGACAGGTTTTCTTAAGATGCTTTTTACCTGGTCCGGGTCCATGTACCAGATCAGGATCTTCTGGCCTTCAGGTTTGTGAGGTACCCGTTGCACAGTGACTCACTATTTTGCTTTCCATGACTCCCAAGCCAGCGTTGCTTTTCATAATGTGTATGCAAACATTGAGGAAACCAAACACATAAAGCTTCGGCCTCTTTTTAGAGCTTACCCACGGAGAAAGGGAAGACCGCCTGGACCCACCGTGACATCTCATGGTTCAGCCTTAAATGGGGGGTGTGATGGGGGGGCGAGGTGGGGGGGACTAGTAAACGTGTGGAGAGAACAGGGTATTGTGCCCCTAAGCATTCCAATATGCCTTCCCTGGGATATGCCTTGTGTCTGCAGATTCTTCTTCTGGGCACATTGTTCTGATATAAAGGTTGCCTCCTTGTGGGGGAGCAGGGGAGGAGTATGAAATCATCTTGCTTTAATGTGTTGGCTTGGGCATTTGATAATGAATTATGGATGTACTGGAACCCGGGGACCCATCCACCCCTCCACTGAGGCAGGGTACTCGGGATGAGGCCTGTCTTCTCCTTTAGAGTAAGCTTGCCAGCTCTCTCTGAAAACGAGGAGTCTTAGGTCAGAGTGGAAACATTCTAAATCTTTTTAATTCTTAGTGCGACTTTCCCTCTCCATCTGTTTCCTGACTCATGAAGCATCCAGCTTAGCTTGAGGGTTTATAATTCTTTGTTGTTGGAGCTAGACATACTAGCTAGACATACTACACCACTCTGGTACAAGCATTTGGAAATTCTGGTACTATATTTTCATAGTCTGAGTCAAGTAGAGAAGACAGAAAATGCAGGAAAATTGGGAAATGCTGTGCAAGTCATTTACTCATCTTCCCAGAGAACTCTTTTTTTTTCAGAGAACTCATTTTAATGGACAGTTAAAAGTTTGCCTGGAATAGTCTACTGATAAGTTAATTTCCTTGGACCTTTATCTCCATTCTCCTGGGTTTTTGTAACTGAACCTGCTGTTTGTGATCGCGGAAGCTAATGACTTGCTGCATGAGGGCAATTAATTACCAAGCAGTGCAGTGAGATGGGAGTCAGATCCCTCTCTGGTGGGGGTTTTTTCTGTTGTTACTAATTACAGCTTTCAGAATACTTCCATGCACTGCCCTTGGTTGCATAAGGTGACCATTAGAATATAGGAAAAAATTTAGAACCTCTTTCTACATGCATTTTTTAGGAATGAAGTTTTTATTACCTTTACTAATATTTAATATACAGGTTAACAGCAATTCACAACTGATTTGTAAATATACATATATTAAGGAGCATTTCAAAAAGATTCTAAAACCTTAAAAAAAAAGGTTGGAACCCCACTGATCTGGGCCAATCTTGACTCACATGCTTTATGCTTTTCTAATAGATGTTCACCTCATCTCTGAGTTGCCTTTGGAGGAATCTGCTTTGAGAGACAGATGATGTCATTTGCAGTTCTGTGTGTTAGAAATTTGTCTGTCTGTACACGATATCCACTGGCCTTGTCTTCCTATTTGGAGACACTGTAGAGTAAGCCTTAAATCCCTTCCTAATAATCTTCAAGTATTTTGACAACCATTTGTCTTGTGATCTCTTCCCCAACCAGTTTTTCTACAGATTATAAACATACTTATTTCTTTCAACTATTTCTGATATGATAGGTTTTTTAATTTCTCCTTGGCTCCTTTCCTTGAGACACCTGGTTTGTCAAAAAAAAAATTCTTTTAAAGTTCTTAACAAGATCTGAACATGGTATCCCAAGAACTGAAATGTAGTTGAAGTGCCTGCATTGTGTTTTTAAGTGATGAAGGATGTATTTGGATATGTTTTATTAGGGAGGCACCTTGTATGCACAGTTTGTTATCCTTGTTTTTTTTTAACGATCCCTCGGAAAATGGTTTCAATTATGTAATCATAGAGTGTTTGCTCTTGTTCAGTTGCTAAATTGTGTCTGACTGCATTCCCCATGAACCTGCAGCACTCCAAGATTCCCTGTCCTTTATTATCTCCCAGAGTTTGCTCAAACTCAGGTCCGTTGAAGCTGTGATACTGTCTAACCACCTCAGCCTCTGCCACCCCTTTCTCCTCTTATCCTCAAGTCTTTCCCAGCATCAGGGTCTTTTCCAGTGAATCGGCTCTTCACAAAAGGTGACCAAAGTATTGGAGCTTCAGCGTCAGTCCCTCCAACAAATATTCAGGGTTAATTTACTTTAGGATTGAAAGGCTTGACCTCCTCGCAATCCGAAAGACTCTCGAGTCTTCTACAGCACCACAATTCAAAAGCATCAGTTCCGCTCAACCTTCTTTATGGTCCAACTCTCACATCCATACATGTGAGATGTATTTTTCCAGTAGAAAAACCATAGCTTTGACTAACAGACCTTTGTTGGCAAAGTGATGCCTCTGCTTTTTAACACGCTTTCTAGGTTTGTTATAGCTTTTCTTTCAAGAAGCAAGTATCTTTTAATTTCCTGGCTGCAGTCACTGTCCACAGTGGTTTTGGCACCCAAGAAAGTAAAGTCTGTCATCACTGTTTCCATTTTTTTCCCATCTGTTTGACATGAAGTGATGGGACTGGATGCCATGATCTTAGTTTTTTTGAATGTTGAGGTTCAAGCTAGCTTTTTCACTCTCCTCTTTCACTTTCATCAAGAGGCTCTTTGGTTCTTTCTTCTTCACTTTCTGCCATAAGGGTGGTATCATCTGCATATCTGAGGTTGTTGATATTTGTCCGGGCAACCTTGATTCCAGCTTGTGATTCATCCAGCCCGACATTTTGCATGATGTACTTGGCATATAAGTTAAATAAGCAGGATGATAATATGTAGCCTTGATGTACTTCTTTCCCAATTTTGAATCAGTCCATTGTTCCACTTCCTGTTCTAACTGTTGTTTCTTGACCTGCATATAGATTTCTCAGCAGACAGATAAGGTGATCTGGTATTCGCGTCTCTTTAGATTTTTCCACAGTTTGTTGTGATCCACACAGTTAAAGGCTTCAGCATAGTCATTGAAGCAGAAGTAGATGTTTTTCTGGAATTCTCTTGGTTTTTCTATTATCCAAATGAATGTTGGCAATTTGATCTCTGGTTCCTCTGCCTTTTCTAAATCGAGCTTGTACATCTGGAAGTTTGCTCAGTTCACGTACTGTTGAAGCCTAACTTGAAGGATTTTGAGCATTACCTTGCTAACATGTGAAATGAGCACAATTGTATGGTAGTTTGAACATTCTTTGGCATTTCCTTTCTTTGGGATTGGAATGAAAACTGACCTTTTCCAGTCCTGTGGCTACTGCTGAGTTTTCCAAATTTGCTGGCATATTGAGTGCAGCTCTTTCACAGCATCATCTTTTAGAATTTGAAATAGCTCAACTGGAATTCCACCACCTCCACTAGCTTTGTTCCAAGTAATGCTTCCTAAGGCCCACTTGACTTCACATTACAGGATATTTGGCTCTAGGTTAGTGGCCAAACCTTTGTGGTTATACGAGTCATTAAGACCTTTTTTGTATAGTTCTGTGTATTCTTGCCACGTCTTAATATCTTCTGCTTCTTTTAGGTCCTTGCTGTTTCTGTCCTTTATTGTGCCTATCTTTGCATGAAATGTTCCCCTGGTATCTCCAGTTTTCTTGAAGAGATCTCTAGTCTTTCCCATTCAAGTAGAACAAATTATTTTTCTCCATTTTAGTAGTGATCTTTCAGTTAACCCTGTGTCCGTTAAGTTTTGCCTCAGAAATACCTAACATGCTCCAGGTGGGGAAATAATGAGAAATAGTGGGGTGTTTTAATCTATATTAAAAGTTAGGCAATAGATTTTTTCAACTAGTGAGTGGAAAATGGAGCTGTTTTGTTGCTATATTTCTTTACATTGTATATCTAATTTTTTAAAAATTTATTTAATTTTGGTTGCACTTGGTCTTCATTACTGCGTGCAGGCTTTCTCTAGCTGTGGGGCTACTCTTTGTTGCAGTGCATGGGCTCTGTTGTGGAGCACAGGCTCTAAACACACAGGCTTCAGTGGTTGTAGCACAAAGGCTCAGTAGCTGTGGCTCATGGGCCCTAGAGTGCTCAGATTCCAGTAGTTGTGGTGCATGGACTTAGTTGCTCCGAAGCATTTGGAATCTTTGTGAACCAGGGATCAAACCTGTGTCCCCTGCATTAGCAGGCAGATTCTTATCCACTGCACCACTAGGGAAGTCCTCTGTATCCAGTTTTGAAATCTAGAAAATGAGATTGCTCCTTGTCAGTCTCAAGAGCAGTAGTGCTTTTTGACTAGCAGGAAAGAAAGTTACTTTTAAAATTAAAACAATTATTAAGTGCCATATCAGATTTCACTTGAATAGCCAGACTTAAATCAAGAATTGAATGTAGACATCCCCCCCCACAAGAAACGAATATGGAAGATCTAAAATGTTTTATTGGTTAAAAACAAAAGGAGAACCTCAAAAACAAACATTTTTATATAGCTGTCTGTTTTAACCTTGTAATCTTTTTTTTTTTTTTAATGTATTTTAATTTTTCCATACTTTTCTTAGACAGTGAAACCCCCAAACAGATATCATAGTCTGATTAGATCTATACAGGTTCTTTTTATAGTTCTTCCTTATTCTTGAAATGATATAGGTTCCCTTTAGGGAGTTGGCATGAACTGGTTTTTGATCAGTGGGCCAGATGTGATGTAATTGGGGTCAGGCAAACCTCTTTTCCATTACTTACTGCACAAATTACCTAAATTACCTGATCCTCATTTTCTTCATCTTGCAATACTTTTGTGAGGATTGGAGGCTGTATGTAGAAGGTGTAGCGTTGATACTAGTCTTTCTGTTGTTTTCAATAGTTGCATAGTTTAGTAATCTGAAGAAATACAGGTTGTGAATGATATTTTACATCTTTAGTCAGATATGGGCTAAACCCTGAGCCCAGTTGTTTTTAGACCTAGGGTCATTTAGAGCTGAGCGAGTTTGGTTGCATAATTAGTGTTAAAATTGTTTGCTTCTGTAATTTCTTTTTTATGAATGAAAGTTTGCTTTCATGTTTAGGGCTTGTTACTTTCTGATCCTGAAAAGCTGCTACCTTGGCAATCCAGGGTATTTTATTTACTCAGTGAATACTTACTAAAAAGCTATAACTCAGTCCTCTTTCTGAGACAGTTTAGTTTTATTTGAGGATGCAAAGGAAGGAAATAGTATGGCCTCTTTTTCTGTAAGTCGCAAAACCCAGCCTTTTCTCTTTCATCATCCTTTGCATTTGCCCAGAGGCCTCTTAAGCCTAATGCCTCTAGTATGTATTATATATTCTCCAGAGTTGGTTGAAGACAATCTGGTTTCTCATTTGTCTTTCTTAAAGAGTAGCATTTCTAATTTTTCTGAATTTCACTGATTTATTCTTCTGCACTGTGCTGTGCGGTGTTAGGTCACTTCAGTCATGTCTGACTTTGCGACCTTATGGACTGTAACCCGTCAGTATCCTGAGTCCATGGGATTGTCCAGGCAAGAATGCTAGAGTGGGTTGCCATGCCCTCCTCCAGGGTCTCCTCTACTGTCAGATGCCATATTTAGGCTCATCGTTAATCATATTTTATCAGTGGAGACCTGTCAAAAATAAAAGTACCTAGGAAACGTTTTCGGAGAAGGCAGTGGCACCTCACTCCAGTACTCTTGCCTGGAAAATCCCATGGATGGAGGAGCCTGATAGGCTGCAGTCCATGGGGTCGCTAAAAGTCAGACACAACTGAGTGACTTCACTTTCATTTTTCACTTTCATGCATTGGAGAAGGAAATGGCAACCCACTCCAGTATTCTTGCCTGGAGAATCCCAGGGACGGGGTGCCTGGTGGGCTGCCGTCTATGGGGTTGCACAGAGTTGGACACGACTGAGGTGACTTAGCAGCAGTAAACATTTGTCAAAAATCAGTGCCAAAGCCCACAACTAATTTTATTATAATCTCTAGTACAGGTATATACTGTACTATAGATTAGATAGCATAGTATATTATAATCTGTTTAGTAATCAATGGAGTCTAATCATTGCTGTAGTAATTTTTAAGTGTATGACTCTAGTTCTCTAATATAGATACCTAGCAGATATCTAATATATATATTATTATATAGATATGTGGTCCACTGGAGAAGGGCCTTAATGGCAAACCACTTTAGTGTTCTTGCCTTGAGAACTCCATGAACAGTATGAAAAGGCAAAAAGATAGGACACTGACAGATGAACTCCACAGGTCGGTAGGTGCCCAATATGCTACTGGACATCAGTGGAGAAATAACTCCAGAAAGAATGAAGAGATGGAGCCAAAGCAAAAACACCACCCAGTTGTGCATGGGACTGGTAATAGAAGCAAGATTCAGTGCAGTAAAGAGCAATATTGCATAGGAATCTGGAATGTTAGGTCCATGAATCAAGGCAAATTAGAAGTGGTCAAACAGGAGATGCCAAGAGTGAACATCGACATTCTAGGAATCATTGAGCCAACATGTACTGGAGTGGGTGAATTTAACTCAAATGACCATTATGTCTACTACTGTGGGCAGGAATCCCTTAGAAGAAATGGAGTAGCCATCATAGTCAACAAAAGAGTCTGAAATGCAGTACTTGGATGCAATCTCAAAAATGACAGAATGATCTCTGTTCATTTCCAAGGCAAACCATTCAATATCACAGTAATCCAAGCCTATGCCCCCACCAGTAACGCTGAAGAAGCTGAAGTTGAACGGTTTTATGAAGACCTACAAGACCTTCTAGAACTAACACCCAAAAAAGATGTCCTTTTCATTATAGGGGACTGGAATGCAAAAGTAGGAAGTCAAGAAGCACCTGGAGTAACAGGCAAATTTGGCCTTGGAGTACAGAATGAAGCAGGGCAAAGGCTAGTAGAGTTTTGCCAAGAGCACGCGCTGGTCATAGCAAACACCCTCTTCCAACAACACAAGAGAAGACTCTACACATGGACATCACCAGATGGTCAACACCGAAATCAGACTGATTATATTCTTTGCAGCCAAAGATGGAGAAGCTCTATACAGTCAGTAAAAACAAGACCAGGAGCTGACTGTGGCTCAGATCATGAACTCCTTATTAGCAACTTCAGACTGAAATTGAAGAAAGCGGGGAAAACCACTAGACCATTCAGGTATGACCTAAATCAAATCCTTTATGACTATACAGTGGAAGTAAGAAATAGATTTAAGGGACTAGATCTGATAGTCAAGAGTGCCTGATGAACTATGGATGGATGTTCATGACATTGTACAAGAGATAGGAATCAAAAAAAAAAAAAGAGATAGGAATCAAGATCACCCCCAAGAAAAAGAAAGGCAAAAAAGCAAAATGGCTGTCTGAGGAGACCTTACAAATAGCTGTGAAAAGAGGAGAAGAGAAAAGGAAAGATATTCCCATTTGAATGCAGAGTTCCAAAGAATAGCAAGGAGAGATAAGAAAGCCTTCCTCAGCGATCAATGCAAAGAAATAGAAGAAAAAAATAGAATGGGAAAAACTAGGGATCTCTTCAAGAAAATTAGAGATACCAAAGGAACATTTCATGCAAAGATGGGCTCAATAAAGGACAGAAATGGTATGAACCTAACAGAAGCAGAAAATATTAAGAAGAGGTGGCAAGAATATACAGAAGAACTGTACAAAAAAGATCTTCACGACCCAGATAATCACAATGGTGTGATCACTCACCTAGAGCCACACATCCTGGAATGTGAAGTCAAGTGGGCCTTAGGATGCATCACTACGAACAAAGTTAGTGGAGGTGATGGAATTCCAGTGGAGCTATTTCAAATCCTGAACGATGATGCTGTGGAAGTGCTGCACTCAATATGCCCACAAATTTGGAAAACTCAACAGTGGCCACAGGACTGGAAAAGGTCAGTTTTCATTCCAATCCCAAAGAAAGGCAATGCCAGAGAATGCTCAAACTGCCACACAATTGCACTCATCTCACATGCTAGTGAAGTAATGCTCAAAATTCTCCAAGCCAGCCTTCAACAATAAGTGAACCATGAATTTCCAGATGTTCAAGCTGGTTTTAGAAAAGGCAGGGGAACCAGAGATCAAATTGCCAACATCCGCTGGATCACCGTAAAAGCAAGAGAGTTCCAGAAAAACATCTATTTCTGCTTTTTTGACTATGCCAAAAGCCTTTGTGTGGATCACAATAACCTGTGGAAAATTCTGAAAGAGATGGGAATACCAGACCCCCTGACCTTCCTCTTGAGAAACATGTATGCGGGTCAGGAAGCAACAGTTAGAACTGGACATGGAAAAACAGACTAGTTCCAAATAGGAAAAAGCGTACGTCAAGGCTGTATGTTGTCACCCTGCTTATTTAACTTCTATGCAGAGTACATCATGAGAAACGTGCGGCTGGAGGAAGCACAAGCTGGAATCAAGATTTCTGGGAGAAATATGAATAACCTCAGATATGCAGATGACACCACCCTTAGGGCAGAAAGTGAAAAAGAACTACAGGGCCTCCTGATGAAAGTGAAAGAGGAGAATGAGAAAGTTGGATTAAAGCTCAACATTCAGAAAGCTAAGATCATGGCACCTGGTCCCATCACTTCATGGGAGATAGATGGGGAAACAGTGGCTGTCTTTATTTTTCTGGGCTCCAAAATGACTGCAGATGGTGATTGCAGCCGCTTACTCCTTGGAAGGAAAGTTATGACCAACCTAAACAGCATATTAAAAAGCAGAGACATTACTTTGCCAACAAAGGTCCGTCTAGTCAAGGCTATGGTTTTTCCACTGGTCATGTATAGATGTGAGAGTTGGACTATAAAGAAAGCTGAGCGCCGGAGAATTGATGCTTTTGAACTGTGGTGTTGGAGAAGACTCTTGAGAGTCCCTTGTACCGCAAAGAGATCCAACCAGTCCATCCTAAAGGTGATCAGTCGTGGGTGTTTATTGGAAGGACTGATGCTGAAGCTGAAACTGAAACTCCAATACTTTGGCCACCTGATGCAAAGAGCTGACTCATTGGAAAAGACCCTGATGCTGGGAGGGATTGGGGGCAGGAGGAGAAGGGGATGACAGAGGTTGAGATGGTTGGCTGGCATTACTGACTCAATGGACATGGGTTTGGGTGAACCCTGGGAGTTGGTGATGGACAGGGAGGCCTGGCATGCTGCGGTTCATGGGGTCTCAAAAGAGTTGGACACGACTGAACGTCTGAACTTATATAGATATTATATGTCTATAATAATATAGATATCTAATATATTTATCTAAGATATCTTTGAACCATAAGAGCTTAACTGCTTGTCATTTGGTTGTTACAATAACATGTATTCATGAAAAGTGAATGTAAGTGTAAGGTATATACTTGGAGCAGACTTTTAAAATGTAATGCACTGTTCCTGAATGGTATTCAAACCTGTCTGGAAGTCTAGTAGTGCTGGAATATCTATGGAACTTGTGCAGTCATGTCCTGGAACTCATCTGCTGAAAATAAACTCCAGTTGCATCGTTTCTAGGCAAAACCACAATGAAATTTATTTAATTCTTATTTAAAACCTGACATGTAATATTTAAATAAGCAGTAACAGACATTCCTGTCAGTGAACAAAACATGACATAGACCTTTTTTCCCTTAGGTGTAGAATGAGCCAAGGAGACTCAAACCCAGCAGCCATTCCACATGCAGCAGAAGACATTCAAGGAGACGACAGATGGATGTCTCAGGTAAGGGAGGTGCACATAGATGAATCTCTCTGAATTTTAGAGTCTTGACCAAAGCTACAAAAGGGTGTTTTTAATGGTCAACAAGAACTGATTACTGTAAATAAAAATTTTTTATGTTAGAGATGTCATTCTAATCACCATCTGATATTGGAACTGAGGAATATTTTAAAGCATGTTCATTGCCCTTTGTTAATTTTAGTAGATAGCGATGTTTCTATTTTTTTTTTTTAAGCTTTTTTAAATTTCAAAGTAAGTTCATAAGTATATATATGCTTATATACATATATATGCATATATGCAACAAGTATTACAAACAGTTTAGAAAGAACTTCCTGTATCCTTCATATGGATTTGCCAGTTAACATTTTGCTGTATCTGCATAATTACTCTGTTGGAATCTGTTTATACTATTTACCAAGTTAATATTTTTTCTGAGTCATTTGAAACTATGTTGCAGTGTTCATGATGCTCCTTTACCCCTAAATATTTGAGTGTTTTCTAAGAAAAAGAACAGTCTCTCACATAACTGCAGTATAGTTATTAAAATCAGGAAATTTTACACTGACAGTATACTGTTCCCTCTGGAGAAGGAGATGGCAGTCCACTACAGTATTCTTGCCTGGAGAATCCCATGGACAGAGGAGCCTGGCGGGCTATGTAGTCCATGGGGTTGCAAGAGTCGGACACGACTTAGCAACTAAACCACCATACTGTTACCAAATGCAAAGACCATATTCATATTTCTTCAGTTGTCTGTTGTTTATATCAGTTTTCTTACCAATCTCGGATCACACATTGCGTTTGGTTGTCATATATCTCTTTATTCTCCGTTAATCAGAAACATTTCTTAGCATTTGTTTTTCATGACTTGACCATTTGTATAGGCTGTTTATTTTGTGGTGTGTCCCTCAGTTTGAGTTTGTCTTCTTGTAATCAGGGTTCAGGTTATGCATTTTTGGCAGGAATATCAGGGAAGTAATGCCTTCTGTGCATCACATAGAAGGCATTTTGACGTTGGTTTGTCTCATTGGTGATACTAACTTCGATCACTTGGTTAAGATAGTGTTGCCATAAACCAGTCCTAATTTGTTATAATACAGATTCATAGGTTCTTACTTTATTCAAGTGGGATATAATCCACTGTAATTTTGAAAGTCAGGTTGTCCCAGGTTTAGCAAGTGGGAATCCCTTCAATCTCTCATGCCGTTGTCTTCTTAGTATGTCCTATTATTTTGTTTCTGGTTTTTTTTTCCCCCTTTTTTTGTCCCACTGGGTTTTTTTTTTTAAGCACCTTTTTTTTTTTTCAGTACTTGTAGCTTACTTTTTAATAAAGTGTTATCACTTAAGTATATTTACCCTTTATCTGTTTTGAACCATATTGTCTTTTGAACTAACAAGTTCTGTATGATTTGAAGTCTCCAAAGTTTCCTGTTTTAGTATTTCATGATTCTTTTTGTACTCTTCAGAGTTGTATTCTCTCTCTGTTTTTGTCTTCTTGGGCTTAAAATTTATCAGCCTTTAGCTATTATATTTTGAGTGTTCTCCTATGGATCAATTACTTGGTTATTCTTTCTTAATCTTTCTCATTTGTTTATATCTTTCAGAAAGTATTATGGGGACTTCCCTGGTGGTCCAGTAGTTAAGACTCTGTGCTCCCAAAGCAGGGGGGCTTAGGTTTGATCCCTGATCAGGGAACTAGATCCCACATGCTGCAACTAAGACCCAGTTTAGCCAAATAGATACATACTTTTTTTTAAGGTATTATGAAATATTTTGAGCATCTGTTTGTTTGCTTCTCACTCTAAAAAAATACAGCATTGCTGAAAGAATTGTGTTCCCCATATATGCCTCATTGATCACATTTCTTTCTCTTTCCTACCTCCCCAGTATCCTGAATTTTTTTCACGTATTTGAATACTACATATATAATCTCTAAACAATGTATTTAGTATTTTTGCATGTTTTTAAACTATGTAAATAGTATCTTTGTATTTATCTTTCAGTATCTTTCTGAATGTGTTTTCTCTGCAGTATATCATACAGGTTAAAAGTATAGCTATAATTGATTGATTTTTTTCTTCCCTCTTTAGTATTTTGTTGCTTTATGTGAAAATACCACAGTGGGTTGTTCATTTTCTCATTGATGGGCACTTAGGTCATTTTATAAGTTTACTGAAAAGTAGTGATAAACCTAGATTTATTTATTTTGTGTGTGTGTGTGTGTGTGTAGTTTCTGGCATAAATTTAGCAGACGTTAAATAATTAGCACTGACTGGGAAAAAAGATAGTCAAATGAAAGAAGAACATGACTTTAATTTTTTTAATTTTTAATTTTTTTCATTTATTTTTATTAGTTGGAGGCTAATTACTTTACAATATTGTAGTAGTTTTTGCCATACATTGGCATGAGTCAGCCATTGATTTTACATGTGTTCCCCATCCCGATCCCCCCTCCTGCCTCCCTCCCCATCCCATCCCTCTGGTCATCCCAGTGCACCAGCCCTGAGCACTTGTCTCATGCATCCAACCTGGGCTGGAGATCTGTTTCACCCTTGCAAGTATACTTGTTTCAATGCTGTTCTCTCAGAACATCCCACCCTCGCCTTCTCCCACAGAGTCTAAAAGTCTGTTCTGTACATGTGGCTCTTTTTCTGTTTTGCATATAGGGTTATCGTTACCATCTTTCTAAATTCCATATATATGCATTAGTATACTGTATTGGTCTTTATCTTTCTGGCTTATTTCACTCTGTATAATGGGCTCCAGTTTCATCCATCTCATTAGAACTGATTCATTAATTTTTTTAAAAAAAGCTTGTATAATATGGAAGGACTAATTTGTATTAAAATATATTGTGCACCTAGATCTTGGCTTTTAAATACAGTTCTCCAGTGAAAGGAACCAGGCCTCTTTGGAGAAATCATTGATTTTATAGCCGAGGCAAAGAAAATAAAAAGATGGGCCTGGACCATCTTACAGTGCAAGAAAACAAGGAACTACTCAAGAAAGAAAAGGGAGGGGGGAAAAAAGATGGACGGTAGAAATACCGCTGAAGTGCTGGGTCCCCAGTGCAGCACGCAGAATACGCAGTGTTGGTTTCTCTCGTCGATGGCATTAACTTCGACCACCTGGAGCAGACCTGAACGAGCACCCAGAGTGCAGTGCTGAACAATTTGAGCAAGAGAATAATTGATAATATTGGTTTATAACTAAGAATAAGTATTCATTGATCCATTCCCTGTAAATAAATGAATGGATGAATAAATAGGAGAGGAGGGCAAAATCTTCTTTACAGAATAATTTAAATAAATATAGAAGGAAGGAGGAAAAGAAAAACCATGGATAGGACACTTCAGTACTGTAGGCAAGATCCACTGAGGAATACTAACATTGGTGAACACAGCTTTAAGGAGAAACAATGGATTTGTGTAGTATCTCCTTGTAAATTACTTTGGTAGCTTTAACATATGACTGCACATCTTTTGATACCCTTCCCTGTAGGAACTGGCGCTGAATTTAGTGTTTTGCTTCTAACAGAGTGTGGAACAGAAAATAGTGACTTGATAGTGGAGAAAACTGGCAAACAGCACCTTACCTAAGTGATCAGTGTTAACATCACCAGTAGTAGGTCATATTGGTATCATGTACCCACTGATATGATAAACAGGGGCACATTACCTCTGTCATCATATTCCCCAGAAATCCATAACCTCAGTCTGTTCATGGGAAGACATCAGACAGACCCAAATTGAAGGACCATCTGCAGAACACCCAAGCACAGCTGAATGTGTTGAGGTTATGAAAGAAAAGGAAAAATCAAGAGACTGTCCCATATTGGAATAGACTAAAAGAGATATGGAGATTAAATACAGCGTAATATCCCAGATTGATTCAGGAAATGGGCATTAGTGGAAAAATTAGTGAGTTGTGAGTGTAGTTTATTTTGGTTGCTAGTATTTCCTAATGTAAATGTCTTTTTTTTTTTGTAAATGTCTTATGTTTGACACATGTCTATGCTTATGTACAAATACTGTACAATCGTTGCAAATCTTATGTACATCTAAAATTATTTCAAAACAAAACATTAAAAAAATAATCATGATTAAAACAAGTGTTAAAGTGATACTCAAAAAAAAAAAAAAAAGTGATACTCATGGAGTATTGCCAAACTGTCCATCCCTAATCTAGACTTAAGTACCACATATCAAGAAGTAGCTGGAACCAATGAACTTGTCCTCCACCACCACAGGAATGTAGTCAACAGAGTCCAGACTATGGAGATTAGACTATGACCTAAAATTCTATAGGTCAGACAGTCATATTCCTTAAAAAATAAGTTTGGAAGGAGGTGACTGAGGGAGGTGGAACCTGTACATTAAAAGGAATTTTAAGAGACAAATTGTCTGGATCCTGATTTTAAAAAACATAAAATTTTGTAACATTGAGTTTGAACACTAGTTATTTTGTTGATATTAAAGAATTGCTATTAATTTTAGAAGAGTAGAACTGGTATTTTGGTAGTGAATTTTTTTAATCTTTTAAGAGTTACATATTGAAATTTTTTTACATGAAATGCTCGTCCTTGATTTGCTTCAAAGTAACCTGAAAATGAGGTGGGGCAGTATCTTCTGGAATGTTGAATTAATAATGGCCATAGTTAGATGATTGCTGTAATTGATGATGGATATATGGAGATCCATTGTGTGGTCCTCTCTGCTTTCCTGTATGCTTGACATTTTCCATAGTAAAAAGTTTGTTTTTGAGGGTGATAATAAAAAGACTTGACTGTAGACAAATTTTATAGCAAATCATATCAAAACAGTAACCAGCTAAAGAAGGCTTAGCAGCAACTGACAGAAGTATTTGCAATAAATATTACAGATGACGCACTGATATTTTTTGTTGTATTATCAGTAAAAAATATCCTCAGATATACTAGATAAGTATCTCAATGAGCATGGCAAGAACTGTTTAACTTTTTGTTTCCAAAAGGTACAGATTAAAACAATGAGAAGAAGGAGGGAGAGGGAAATACTAATGACCAGTACAGGTGTGACTATGGTAAAATGAGTTCTTATACATGCTGGAGTCAGTATAGATACAGCCAATAGACATTTTGTTAAGAATTTGGAAATATCTCCAAGATCCATAAAAGTGTTGATCTTTGACCTAAAACTTACCAACATGTAAAAAAAAACAACAACAAAGCATGTAAATTACTTCATCTCAGTCAATAGGAGGGTCCTGGCAAATCTTTCATTAGGAAAAGAGCTAAAAAAATATATGCATGTCTCACTGGATGCATCGGTAGGATATTAAGTAATGTTAGAAACTATGGTTATAGGGAATTCCCTGGCGGTTCAGTGGTTAGGACTCCATGCTCTCACTGCAAAGGGCCTGGATTCAATCCCTGATCAGGGAACTAAAGTTCCACAAACTGTGTGGCCTCGCCAAATAAGTAAATGAATAATGTTTTTTTAAATTTATGTGATAAAATTTTTTAAAAATTATGATTATGGAAATCATGTTGCCACATAGAAAAATGTCTTTAATGTTACATGCATTTATAATGGCCCTATTTATTGAATACCTGTTGGGTGCTAGCAAAGAGCTGGGTCCCTTTTATGGAACTCTCATCTTTACAACTCTAAAACAGTTGTCAGCAGATGTGGAAAACTCGGGTTATGTACTTGCTTAAGGTCACTGACCAGAAAATAGTTAAGCTAGAATTTGCACATGGGTTTTCCTGTCCCCAAAGCTGTGTTGCCAGAAGGAGATGTGTGTGCATATGTTTCAACTATTTTAAGGCAGGGGAGGAATGGGGAACATGTGAAAAAATGATGAGAAAAGATACCCCAAAACATTAATAGGTGCTGGGTTAAGATGGTACGGCTATAGGTATTTTGCTTTGATCTTTTCTGTTTTTCTAAACTCATTGCAACTATTTAAAAAGGAAATGTAAAGGACTGAAACCATTAGAACAGCAGAGCTCAGATTCCATGATGTTCTTTAAACATGAGCTGTTTTGTTGGTATTGAGAAGTAGTTGATACCTGAGTACCCACAGAGAGATGACATGATGTGAAAGAGCACTACTCAGTGAAATTAAAGTTTTATTTTTGTTCATCTTATCCCTTAAGTTTAAAAAAACTATTGAAATAATAGTAAGTTTTTAAAAATGATTGAACCCTGGTTGGGGATCTAAGATCCCACCACACTGTGCAGCCAAAAAAAAAAAGAAAAACCACTCTAAAGTGCTTGCTTTGGCAGCACATATGCAAAAAAAAATTGTTTACACAAGACATGGACCTAAGCACATATGCAAAAAAATTGCACATATGCAAAAAAAAATCGTTTACACAAGAAAAAAGAAAAAGCTATCCCAAATCCTGTTAAATTAAGAGATGTCTTAATTGTCAGATTATTTCCAGAAATGTTCTTGTATTTTTACCAGTCGCAGTGGAATATCTCAGTTTCAGCACAGTGTCATCTCCACTTGTATTATCAACAGAAATACTTACGTCGTAACATCTCCACCTTAATTCCTAGGGGAAGCATAATTGAATGTAGCGTTTGAGAAAAAGAAACCGCATTTGGACCTTTCTATAGAACTGGGTTAGAGACCTGCTAAAGCATTGTGGTAATTTGTTTCAGGGATGAATATAAAAACTTAAACTGTGTCCTTTGGTTTAACATCAATGAATAAAATCTTTTTACCTTAAGAGCAGAGAGGAGCATGCCTGGTCTAGGTCACCCCAGCCTAGAAACTTGGATTAAAGCCTAATTCTTAGTTTGCCACCATCTCACGTTGAGAGGTTAGCAGACATTGTCAAAGACCATATTAAAATCATTCAAATAAAATGCATGCCTTTTGATTGGATCCTAGTTTAAAAAATAGATATAAAATACTTTATCCAGTTCTTGGAACCGTTGTAAAGATCGAATATTAGTTGTGGGATTATTGTTTGTTTTCTTAGATGTATTGATAGTAGTTCTATGGCTTTATGGTAGACTACCCTTATGCTTAGGAGATGCTTGTGGAATATTTATTTTTTTTAAAAAATGTGTTTATCTGCGCCAGGTCTTAGTTGTGGCATGTGGGTTCTTCAATCATCATTGTGGCATGTGAGCTCTTAGTTGCAGCATGTGGAATCTGGTTCCATGAACAGGAATCGAACCTGGACCCCCTGCATTGGGAGCACAGATTCTTAGCCACTGGACCACCAGGGAAGTCCTAGCATGTGGAATATTTAAAGGTGAAGAATGAGAGTATTTGCAGCTTACCCTCAGATGATTCAGCAAACACACACAGATAAAGCAAATATGGGAAAATGTTGAATGTAGGTGGAGTGTGTACAGGTAATTATTGTATTACTTCAGCTTTTCATATGTCTGAAGTGTTCTTCATAAGAGTTGGAGGAAAACATAAGCTTTATTTTAAAAAAAAAAAAAAAATGTGACTGCATTTTTCTGTTCTGGTTTCTGCAGCGTTCCAATTTTCTTGAGCACATGAGAATGATCAGTTCGGTAGGACCCAGCAGTTAATTGCAGCTGAGAGGAATCAGCTTTAGGGACAGACCAAAGAGAATGTTTAATAAGAGTAACTGGTTGGACCACTGCTCCGACTAAACCAGGAAATCTCACAGGGAAAGAAATGCAAACTTCTGACTGTTCTGTCTTCTTCACACCAGCACAACAGATTTGTCCTGGACTGCAAAGACAAAGAGCCTGACGTCCTGTTTGTGGGGGACTCCATGGTACAGTTGATGCAGCAGTATGAGGTAAAGTGAAGGGGCGAGGGTGGTCCTTGGCTGCTAATGTCAGCACATCCGTCAATAGCAGACTTTCATCCGTTCCACCCTAATTCAGAGTTAGAAGGGAAATCAGACCTACTTGATGGGATTCTTGGTGCGATCAAGCATGAGACAGAAAATGTAGCATTATTTATTAGTACATTCCCCTTTTGCGTTGGCTTGCAAGAAGCCTCACATTATATTTGTCCTGGTCATGACTTTCAGTTCTTATTTGCATTTTACTCTTTCTTTGCTTGTATTTGCTCATTTTTGTTTGTCCTAGCTGTGATTCTCAATTCTTATTATTTGTGTTTTACCATTTAAAAATTTTATGTATTTTTGGGGTGAACTTTTGAATCTGTTTGGGCATTCTCCCAAGGGAAATTTAAAAGAAAAGATAGGTTTCTTTTTGTCTTTAGCACTCTTTTAAGTTTTTTCATCACATGTTTCTACTTCACCTCATTTCTTTTACATGATTTAATAAAGGGAAAGATGAATTTATTGAGTTGACTGCTTAATTATAAATGTTGGTATCTCTTAAGTGGTCACAACCTCTGCATTCTGACTCAGGTCTTGAGCTGAGGCCTAATGCTGCACTGAGAACTGAATTACAAAGCACTTTCTGCAGTTGGGAGCATGCCACTTGGGGTGTTAATTTTTGAATACAGAAGAAGGAAACTGTTATTTCAAATACCTCACAATACATTGCAGTTGAGGGATTTTATTTTCCAATAATTTTGGCTTAAATAAATGAATTTTTCTCTTTTTAGATATGGCGAGAGCTTTTTTCCCCACTTCATGCACTGAATTTTGGAATTGGGGGAGATACAACAAGACATGTTTTATGGAGACTAAAGAATGGAGAACTGGAGAATATTAAACCTAAGGTGAAATGAAGCTTTTAAAAAAAAAACAAATACCTTAATCTTAAGTCTTTTGCAGAGAGTTAAATTGTCAGAAACTGGTAGTTTTTAAGAAAAACTACTTCTGGGACCTCGCTGGTGGTACAGTGGTTAAGATTTCATGCTCCCAGTGCAGGGGGCATGAGTTTGATCCCTGGTCAGGGAACTGGATCCCACATGCCACAACTAAGACCTGGCTCAGCCAAATAAATAAAAAAGTTAAGTGTTAAAATTTTTTTTTTCAATTATTTCTTTAAACCATTATTTCATTATTCTTGGCTTCGTGCCTCTTTAAGATGGTTTTATCATTGTTTAAGAACATTCCAAATACATGATTAATTACGGATCAGTGTATTGCTTTGTTTGGTTCATACTTGAAATTGTTATTGTTATAATTATCTTGGTCTGGTGTTGGAAGAGATTTGATGCTAATGAGGTTTGCTATTCTGGGGACCTGAGGCAGTAAGGGGAGGAAAGTGCTCAGAGGTGGGCCATTGGAGCAGGGCTATGATTCGCTTGAAGTAATTTTGGATTCATTTAACACACAAACAGATTGGTAATCACGGCCTCCAAGTTCTTCTAAAGGAAATTTGAGGCAGATGTGAACAAATGTTCAGCACAAACATGTACCCCGTGCCTTATCAAATTATCAGTGTCCTGAGTTGGCATGCTGCATATAAGTTTTTCCAACCCCAAACAACAGAGAAAAAAGCTGAGGCACTGATAACAGTTGCTGTAGTAGAAAGCATTTTATTTTTGCCTTTCTAATAGAAAAACTCATGCATATTCTTTTTGTGCTAGGTGGAAATTACTTTGTTAGGTTACATAGTAAGATGTGTGTCTATAGATGATAGTCACCATGTAAAAGTTATTGTTAAAGCAGAAAAACTTCAAAAAACTATATCCAGCCTCCATGCCACTGACTTTACCTTAAGTAGAACTGTGTATTTGTACCTAATACCCTTCCTTGGGTACTTTTATTTTTGTTTTTCTAGAAGGTTACATCTGCTAGAGTCTTTTAATGTTACTTATATTTTTTCCCATGTTTCTTATTTCACTTTGTTTTTTGACATGCAGTGGTTTTATTTTTATACAGTTAAATTTATTTATTTTTTTTTTGTATAGTTTCTGGAGTTTAGGAGATTAACTACCAACTCCACAATGATAAAGAAATTTTCCCGTCTCTTCCTAGCACAACTTTACCACTTAAGTATTGCTCTGTTTGGAATTTATCCTGATATTAATATATACGAGGCCTACATTACTGTTTTAAGATGCCTGCCCTGTTGAAGTTAACCACTTGAGAAGTTCATCTTTCCTTCTTTGATTTTTGAAATAAGATTTTCAACTAACTGGTGGATATTCCTTTATTCCTGAGTATCTTTTCTTCCTTCCCTCAATTACAGGTCATCGTTGTCTGGGTAGGAACAAACAACCATGAAAATACAGCCGAGGAAGTAGCAGGTGGAATCGAGGCCATCGTACAGCTTATCAACACAAGGCAGCCACAGGCCAAAATCATTGTATTGGTATGTGGTCTTTGGGTGGGTGGAGACCTCGGTATCTTAAAGTAAAGGTGAGGTGTCTTATTAGAAATGGAATCAGTCATGAATATAGAGAATCTTTAGGTTGGAAGCAGCTTATGATGCTCCTGAGAAGCTCTTATCTGATATGTGCCTTTGTCTTATGGGTCTCATTATTTCCTAGAACAGCTGTGGGGATTATCTTTTTTCTGCTCATCCTTATTTAGAATTGTAAGTCCTCTTTGTTGCCTAAGGTAGTCTTAGTTTTCTTCTTCCCTTAACTTTAAGTCTTCTGATCCTCTGATAATTTTTTAAATGCATATGACATTTCTTTAGTCCTGAGTTCTCTTTTTTTATAACTGTTTCTTTATTTGATTGCACGGAGTCTTAGTTACGGCATTCAGGATCTTCAATCTTTGTTGCAGCATGAGGGATCTTTTTTTTTTTTTTTTGTAAGTTGCAAGCATGTGGGATCTAATTTCCTCACCAGGGATCAAACCCAGGTCCCCTGCATCAGGAGCGTGGAGTCTTAGCCACTGGACCACCAGGGAAGTCCCCTGAGTTCTCTTTTCATTAGACCTGAGTTTAGATTAGCCTAGATCTGTTGTTTTATTCCATTGTTAATATAGTAAAGATGGTGTATTTATCAGGATCTCTGAATTCTTTAAAATATGTCAGAGATTCCATCAGGAAGAAAATAGGTACTTCATAACCTTACCCCTTCAGGAAATGCTACCCTTCGTAGAATTAAAAAGCATTGTGTTTATGATCTCGGGTAAACAGCTGTCTATTTCAGTGTTAAAGTTTACCTGTAGACATTCTTAGCCAGCTAAAAAGATGTTTTTGAGACATCTGGTATATATTCAGTTTTTAAAAGAGGTAAGTGTTATTAAGGTAGTCATTTGTTCAAAAAAAGTGTGAGAATCACTATGTACGACACACTCTCCTAGGTCCTGAGCGTGTAGAGATGAGTTAGACATAGTCCCTCTCAAGGAGCTGGTGGATGGACATAGCAGGATAAATATGTAAAAGTTGACATCTGAGTTTAGTTTTAAAAAATTCATTGGTCTCCAGACAAATGGAGAAATGAAAGAGAAAGTATTACAGAGAAGAAAGAGAGGAGGAAGAGGAAGGAAGAAAGTAAGGAAATGATCAAAGACTTCTTCATGTATGTGTTTGTTGGGTGAGTGAAGGAGGAGGGTACTGGAAGAATTGAAGGTTATCATGGAATAAAGTTCAGGTCTTGGAGATAGTTAGGATAGTTGGATACTTGGATAGTTAGGAGAAAGAGGCCACAGTTCCCATGTTAGGAGTTTGGATATTATAACAGAGTTCTGGGGAGCCAGGTCTTGTTTTTTTATTACATGGTATTTAAACTTACTTGTTTAGATCTTGCCTTATTCAAGAAAGGATTACATTGTGGTTAAGAGTCCCAACTCTGAAGTACAGTGGCTGGTACATTGTAGTTGCTTAGGACATATTTGTTGCCTGAATGTTGCTGAATAAATCCTCCATAAATATTCTTTGTTTCAGCCAGGCTTTTGAGTTTGATATATAGTGGTGTTATCTGCAATACTAAAACATTGGAAATAACCTAAATAATCAACTCCATGGGAGAATGATTACACAAGTCATTGAATATAATAGCACTAATCATGTGACAATTACAAGGTCTGTGTGCAAACAAAATTTACAGTATTATTTAAGCGAAAAGTCTAAATACTAAACAGAATGTATATTATATTTGGAATTGCTTGAAAGTGAATATGCAAGTTAGAAAAGAAAGTGAATTTAAAATCGTTGTTACATGGTTAAGGAATTAGGATTCTAATTTTTTGTCTCCTTTAACATTAGCAATTACCACTTACTACAGAGAAAAATCACAGATCACATGGCGCACCCTTGATACATTAAGGGAAATGTTCCACAAAACATAAATGACTTTTCTCATCCTTGCTTGACAGTCCCAGTAGGGATGGTGCTCTGCTTTTGTGGCTTAACGTTTTTATGGCTTCAACTGCTGTGACATTCTCTGAAAGTCAGAACAGCATATGTGTTTGTTGGTCGCTGACCATCCTTCCTAGTTGCTCGTTATATCTCAGCCAAGCTTTGATGTGCCAGCAGTGAGGGCTGCTTTTCTTTATTAACTGTTAGATGCAGAACCTTACACTTTTAACAGTCATATAAACTAGGGTTTAGGATTGACCTCATTTGCACTTAACAGGGATAGAAGGAGATGGATTGGCGTATCATATTCATAGTTCTGTCGCTCTCTTTGGAACAGTACAGTCACACAGCAAATTGAAAATCAAAGCCCAACATTTTGCTGAAAAATTTTAAAGTAGGCATGAATAAGTACTTCCTCTGGGCATAAAACTTTTTTTGTTCTTTTAGTAGAATGCCTACAGAAAATCCATTTTTATGAAATAAGACCTCTTATCAAGTAGGAGAAATAAGTGGCAACATTTTTGCCTAACTTGCTGTTGTGGCATCATGAGCTGTAAACTAGCTAAAAGGTTGGTTGGGGGATTTCTGACAGTTTTATAGTAGAATCAGTTATCTATAAAGGCCATTTCTAGTTTGAGATGATAAAACCTTCTCTTGCCATATAAGAGCCAGCTTTTATTTACTATAGGAGAAGGACAGACACCTGATTTAGCTGTAAAATATATTAGATCATTAACAAGTAAGTTAAAAACGTATTGAGGACACATCTCTCTTTTGTTTATTGTTTTGAACTTTTTGTTTTGTATTGGAATATAGCCGATTAACAGTGTTAACGATAGTTTCAGGTGAATGCCGAAGAAACTCAGCCACACATATACTTGTATCCATTCTCCCCCAAACTCTCCTTCCATCCAGGCTGCCACATATCATTGAGCAGATTTCCCTAATATATATATTTTGGTGGGAGAGTACTGAACATTTGAAATCTTATATGTGTTTTATACTTACAGCACACTTCAAATTATCTTGGATTTGGCCATTTGAAAGTCCCTTTTACCTGGCTGCTGTATGCTTGTGACCATGCCCCATCATTTTGAGGGGGATACTTCTTTACTTTCTGTCATTCAGGATATTCCAAACTCATCTTGTACCTGCCACATCTCTTTTTGTACTACCGGATAGTCCATGGCTCTGATTCATCAAGACAGCACTTGTTCCAGCTCCATTTCTCATGTGTGCCAGTGAGGTTTCAGGTGACATTGATGAATAGATGTGTGTTTGAGCCAGATATTCTAGCTGTATGGTGGACTGTTTGGAGAATGAATTGAAGGGAAGATACTACTGAAGGGAGGAGGGTCAGTCAGGAGATTTTTACATTAATTGAGATGAGTAGTGATAAATAAATAACAATGTTGTTTATAATCAGAAAGAGAATGGATTGGAAAAATACTTAGGACGTAAAAGCTGAGTGATTTAACAATAAATAAACAAGAGTTATGGGATGAGAGACTCAGGGATGTTGAAAGGACAGTTGCCATAGAGAATGTGGAAGGAACTTAGTCTAGGGGAGATGATAAATGGTTTTTGGACATGTTGAGTTGGGAGTGCCTGAGAGACATTCAAGTTTGGTTCTATACCTGGACATTCAATAGGAGTTCTGAAGCTGTGGAAGTGATCTGGGCTAAAGTATGTAGAATGGGAAGAGTACTGGCCAAAGGACAAGACCTTGAGCAATACCAGCAATTAAGAAACAGGAGGAGGAAAAGGAAGCTGGGAAGAAGCCAAGGAGGCACAGTCAGAGAACTTTTTATTAAGATGGGCCTAGTCCAGTGTTTCAGAAATCAAAGGTATAAAAAAATGCTAAATGGAGAGTTCCAGGGATATTTGAAATCACAAGTAGAGAAAAACAGTGAGTCTTCTCATATTCTTCTCTGCTCTTCCCCAGGGTTTGTTACCTCGAGGTGAGAAGCCCAACCCTTTGAGGCAAAAGAATGCCAAGGTGAACCAGCTCCTCAAGGTTTCCCTGCCGAAGCTTGCCAATGTTCAGCTCCTGGATACAGATGGGGGCTTCGTGCACTCGGACGGTGCCATCTCCTGCCACGACATGTTTGATTTTCTGCATCTCACAGGAGGTGGCTATGCAAAGATCTGCAAACCCCTCCATGAACTGATCATGCAGTTGTTGGAGGAAACACCTGAGGAAAAACAAACCACCATTGCCTGACTGGCTCCCATCAGTGTTACTAGCATCCCAGCCTCCTCAGATCAGTTCTATCACTGGCACTACAGAATCCTTCTCTTTCTTAAGGCACTTTGCATTGTCGAATGTTCCTGAATGTTCCTATCTAGTGTTTGAAGGGGAGGAGGGATTTAAACTGGTCCTGTACATAGAAGGTTTGTTTTACACAGGAGAAAAATTAGCCAAGGAAGATGGTTGTTTAAATTCATTTGAAACCAGAAGGGGACTTTTTAGTTATATGTGTGACACAGTCATTGAATTATCACTGTTTTTCCTAGGACAACATCAAGCCTAAGTACTGAACAAAATGAAGATGCTTGGCCTTTCTTTGTGTGGATTATGTCATATATAATAAGATTAGAATCACACCTACTTGGCTTTAAAACAGATGTTTTTCCAGTTGTTAAAGTTCATTATTTAGTCTTTTTTATTTTGCTTTACTCATACATATTCTCAATGTTGTAGCAACATATAGCATCAGATTGAACGTGCTTGTCATTCAGATATGGGAGATGCTATAGTCAGTAGTGAATTTGTTCCACTCTTAATCCTTCCCATGCTCAGCAGTGAAAAATAGGTTTGGCCCCATCTGGGGGACTCTGTTGAGGGTATTATTTTTATGCTGCTGAATATCATGTCTGGAATAGACCCATGCATGCAGCCTTTCCTCTATTCCCCCTCATCCCCTCTCTTTTTTGGGGGGTCCTTGTTGACATTACAAGCTTTTAACACATTTTTAACCTAGGAGCTCTGTTGCTGGAAGTAGAAGCCCCCAGCCAGTCGCTCTCACGATGGTATTACTGACGTGTAACTCATTCTTGTGCGGTGTTCTGTGCTATAGAGTCTGTGTAGTGCTGTCCATGTTCAGGGTTCTGATTGGTTGGTTTGTTTCTCCCTTAAAACCTGTTAACAGTTTTCCTTCTTTTAGGGGGAAAAAATTGGAACTCTGTTTCCAACTCCATAAGACCTGACTTTTTTTCTTGGCTTAGTTTTTAAATTATCAGTCCAGAAAAATCTGGCCTCTTCTCATGGGGAAACAGTGAAACTGCTCTTCAGAATAAACATTCTACTTGATCACACCTGTTTTAGTAAAAAAAAAAAGAACTAGGTTTGTGTAACCTTCAGGATTTCTCCTTAATATGTCTTCACCTGTGAATTTCTTTCAAGAGAGCTCTTTGTAATCTTAATGGTTTGATGAGCTACGAGAACTGCCATTTACAAAATAATAGGAGCAGGTGGTTTATTATTTAATATACCAATGGAATATATACAAACTGGATCTACAAATGAATACTTTAAACTGGACCAGGTGGATATTGAAGTAACCCATCCAGATGGGCTCTGCAGAGATTCAGCTTAACTTTCAAGTTCAGTAACTAAGGCATACGTTTCATATTTGGCTTGCAAGGTACATGGCATTGCTGTTGTGTGTTGGAGGGGGATTTGTGGTTTGTGCTAAGAGCCACATCTGATTGAAAGAGATAGAACTTGGGCTGATTTTTTTCTTGTCAAGGCTTTTTCTAGATATTTTGTGGGGTCTTTTTTTTTTTTTTTTGGTCTTTTAAAAACAACTTTTGAATGTATCATGTCTTCATTAACAACTGAAAATATATGTGATGTTTACTAAACTTGTTTAGTATATTAAATTTTCCTTTTTATTTTTAGTAGCCCAGGCTCTTGAGTTTTTCAGGACAGATTTTTTGTCTTAGCTGAGGTATAATTCTAGGGAGGAGGATTAATTAAGCCACAGTTTTATGTGTGAAAGACTGTTTCCTCTCCTGGTCTTTTTCTGTTGTCAGAAATGGGAGTACAGTCCAAACCCATCAGGTCACTCCTGCAGCATGTAGTTTTAGCGTCTCTCTCGACTAAGAGTCACATATCCCTTTGTCAGCTGACCTTCAGCACTTTGCTTCTGTGTATAAACCTCGGATGTTACTACATTTTATATTTACCAGAGCTATTCGAGCAATAGTATTTGAACCACTAGTCTTTGAAATAAAAGTCAGCCCCATTGCTAACAGTGCAGATACTGAGTCCACTGTCATTTCTTGCAGCTTTCTTTGCGCTGCTTTAGGCAAAAAGTGTTCATCTGTTTTTCTTCACTTGACACCCCACTTTGCTGCAGTGACAGAACTTGATGCCTAATCTTTAGATTTCATATATATATATATATATAAAATATATATACACACACACATATATATATATATATGAAGTTTAATGAACTGTCCAAGTGAAATGTCCTAATTGTCCTCGTAATTAAGGAGCCGGTTTTGCAGGCAACCAGCGAGGTGTTTTCCTGTTGGCCTCCCAGCACATTCCCATTCCTTTGCTCACCCATTCCTACTATACTAGATGGCAGCTGGTGATGCCACTGTGAAGGTTTCTGCAGTCCTGTCTTGAGTGTGGCAGGCTGGAAGTGTACTGCCAGAGGTGAGCTGGGGCGTGTTTTGCTCCCCACACATTTCTAGACTGCTACCTACAGGCAGTGTACTGGCTGCCACCTCAAGTCCAGACATATGTCTAAAGCTGAATTTTGTGTCAGTAACCTTAACCCACCGAAACAAATCTTGAGTAGCTCATATCTTGCTCTTAGGAATTCTGTCGTCATTTAAAAGTAATGTTCAACTTTCTTTTCCTTTTTTATTTGTTTAACCTTGTCACTGTTTACAGTTGTATGCTAAAGCCTGAGATATTGTCTGTGCTGTGGTGTATGAGCATTGCCAATTTTATATTTATTGCAGCAAAAAAGAAACTAAAGATTTATGAAAATGAGGAGCATGGCTATGCTCCTAAATCTGTGTGGGTGCATGTGGGAGAAGTGAATTGGGGTCTCTTCAAAGGAGGCTTTTGGGGGTGGGGTCACCCAGGCTTCTCCTTGGTGTTCCTGCTTGGGGATCACTGCTGCTAGCTGACTGGACCTCCCCAATGGAAGTTTTGTGATTCCGCTTTGGCAAAGTTTCATTAACTAGTAGAACTCATTCTGTTTTAGTGCATATTTCAATATAAATGTAAACATTTCACTCGAACTCACTGTCTTTCGGTCTCCTTTATCATAGCTTGAATTCCAGTGTCAAGAAGAAGGGATGGTTTTTTTCCTAATCACAAGCAATTAGATACTTCGGTCATCTTGTTTCTTTTCTGTGGAACTGAATGTACCAAGCTGACCCTCATCACGTATCTTCTCGGGGGTGTAGAATGGTCAGCGGGGTGGAATGAGCAGATAGAAGGAATCTTAAGTAGATAAATGGAAATAACTGTCAAATAAAATGTTTCAGATTTGTTAGTACTATCTGGTAGTTAAAAACAATTAACTCTAAAAATTATTAAATTGACCTCTTGATGCTTTTTCTGATTTCATTCTTTAGAATTTTATTCACGTTAACTGCCCCAGCTTCCATGGTTTCTCCTTTCCTCCCGCTAGTAATCACCAGTTTTTCTTTTTTACACTTTGGCATATTTCTTTATTGTTGCCCCCAGCTTGAACTTAAGTGTTTCAGATTAATTGAACTATTCTGAGTTTCTGTGTCATCTAGGGAGACAAGCTTCAAGATAATATTTCCCATATATTAACCACCTAAGCACTTTAGGTGGGTGCATTCCCACTTTACTGTTTGGCCTGGGAGAGTTTTCTGTCCTGTCAGAGATGAGTCATCTAAGTGCTTGAGCTGGGCTTTGAACCCCACTTTGCCTGACTTCAAAGTCCTTGCCCTTGGATTACTCATTCAACCTGGGGTATCTTTTTAGCTCTGGAGTCTGATTCACAGTTCATGACAGACGGATTCCTAGTTTAAGTGCATTCCCTTAATGCACTTGTTAAGTGCATTAACTAGGCTATCTTGTTTCCCACCTTAAAAACCAACAGTAGATTTAAATTGTGTTTATGGAGCTAAGCATTTCTAGTGGTCCATGTGAAGGGGTTCAAAGACTACCTGGCTACTCTATGAACATGTCAGTAAGTTCAGATTGGCAGGAGGACATTACTTGGAAGAGTTAAGTGAAATAAGATTTAAAATCTAAAGAAAGGTGTCCCTGGTAGTCCAGTGGTTAAGACTCTGTCTTGTAATGCACAAGACACTGGCTCGATCCCTGGTCCAGGAAGATCCCACATGCCTCAAAGCTACTAAACCTGTGCCCCTCAACTACCGAGCCCACGTTCTAGAGCACAGGAGCCAGCTGAGCCCCTGTGCCTGCTGAAGCCCACTAGCCTTAGAGCCTGTGCTCCGCAACAGGAGAAACCACCACCACGTGACGCCCTCCCACCGCACTTGCCAAAACTAGAGAAAACTCGGGTGCGGCAACGAAGACCCAGCACAGCCAATCAATAAATATTTTTGGAAAAATTTAAGGGAGGCCTTCCCTTGTGGTCCAGTGGTTAAGAATCTGCCTGCCAATGCAGGGGACACAGATTCCCAGGGTCAGGAAGATCTCCCATGCCTTGAGGCAGCTATGCCCGTGCGCCAGGACTATTGAATCCGTGTTCTAGTACCTGGGGGCCGCAACTACAGAAGCTCAGGTGCCCTGGGGCCCATGTTCCACAAGAGGAGCCACCACAATGAGAAGCAAACTGGAGAGTGGCCCTCCACTCTCCTCAACTAGAGAAAGCCCTCTCGCTGCAACTTAGGCCCAGCACAGTCAATGAACAAGTTCATTAAAAATTCTACAGGATACAAAAGTGAAGTACAGCCAGTGATAAATGGCAGAATGATTAGGAGTTTCCTGGTGGTCCAGTGGTTAAGACATCGTGCTTCCATTGGAGAGGGCACAGGTTCATCCCTGTTTGGGGAAGTAAGATCTCATGCTGCCCGGCATGGCCCCCCACACAAATTTTTTTAATAAGTAATACAATAGGAGTTGCTAGCTTCCACATGCTGAGGGATGGGATGGGGACCACAATTGCAGGTGAAGATACAGAATGAGAGTTCATATGAGACCAGACAGCGCAGCTGCCTCCCTTGAAGTCCACTGTTGAACTGGTACAGTGCGGGTGTATGCTGTGGACCACCTCTCCTGACTGGGTGAGTGGCCTGTCTAACAGGGTGGCTGCTGAGTGACAGCGTGGACACAGTTCTTCATCACCCTCGCCTCCCCAGGTACTACCTGCTAACACGTCTGCCCCAAGCACTACCTCTTAAGAGCTGTGTGACCAGAACAGGGGTCACTTAGCTGGCCCTTTGGGGCCTGTCCAGTGACTCACACCACCAGCCATGCCAGCGATGATTACAGCAAACTGATAAGCCAATATGGTGTTTCTTAGCAACTGAAAGTTTCTATGTTTTTTGTAACATTCACTTTGTTACTTCTAACCAATATTGTGAGGCTACAATATTGAAATGATTTACTCCTAAAAAGGGATAAATATGGAGATACTAAGCTGAGGTGTTTTTCTCTCCTTTGTCTCCCCCATCACCATCTAATCAAACCACCTTCCTCTCCACCCACCCCCTAGAGGCACTACCTTTTGAGTTGCTTACAGGTTCTTCTTAAATCAGCAGTGCAAGCCGTGGAGGCCTGAGGCTTTGTTGATGGTGTCATAAAGACCCCAGTGAACCTTTTCAGAGGCCCAGAAGTGGGAGAGAGGGTAGTGTGGGGGAAGGGGAAGCTCCCTCACCAGCATATACTTCGGAAAGGAGCCAGCAAGGGAATCCATCCTTGTTTTCCTCCAGCCACGGCATAGCTGCCTCAAGGCATGTGGAATCTTGTGGAATCTTTCTGACCCTGGGAATCCGTGTCCCCGGATTGGCAGGCAGATTTCCTAACCACTGAACCATTTGTTTGTTTATTTTTGGCTGTGCTGGGTCCTCATTGCTTTCTGTAGTTGTGGTTTGTTTGTTGCGGTGCACGGTCTTCTCATTGCGATGGTGTCTGTTGTTGCAGAGCACAGGCTCTAGGCGCGGGGGCTTCCACAGTTGCCACTTGCAGACTCTCGGGCACTAGAGCACAGGCTCAATTGTGGTACGTGGGGTTAGTTGCTCCACGGCATGTGGGATCTTCCCAGAACAGGGATTGAATCTGCATTCCCTGCATTGACCGGTGGATTCTTACCCCCTGTGCCACCAGGGAAGTCCAGCTACATAGCCACAAAGACCTTAAATGTTTGCTAAACACATAGTCTGTCTTTGACCTCATTTTATGCTTTGCCTCTTGCTTATTTGCTGACTTATTTTAGCTTAACTAATGACATCAAAAATATGTATGTATCAAAAAAACATTTTATACACTGATAAAGCTTTGATAGCACCCCTGTCAAAAGTAAATGACACATCAGTGTACTGCAGCATATTCTTTGATAAGCACTGATAGTCCCAGTTATTAAATGTAACATCCAATGTGCTTCATGACCTGGTCCTCTTCAGTACATGTCCTCCCACCACTTTGAACTTTTAAGTCAATAGCTTTGAACTTTTGAGTCTATGCCTTTGCCCAAAGTTGAGCCTCTGTCTGGAATATGCTCCTGCCACTTTTGCTAAGCTAGCTCCTTGTGGATTAGTTGCTAAATCATGTCTGGCTCTTTACAACCCCATGAACTGTAGCCCACCAGGCAGGCTCCTTTGCCCATGGGATTTTTCAGTCAAGCATACTAGAGGGGGTTGCCATTCCCCCTCCAGGGGATCTTCCTGACCCAGGAATCAAACCCACATCTCCTGCATTGGCAGGCAGATTCTTTACTGCTGAGCCACTGGGAAAGCTCCCGGCTAGTTCCTACTCATCTTTTAAAAATCCCTGAGATTCCTGTAATGTATCTGATTTCTTCTATTTCCAGCTCCCATCTGTATTACGTGTCTCATCTCTGAATTCTCATAATATGTTTTATAAATCTTTTATCATTGCATTTACCACTTTTCTGCACTGCTAGATATGAATTCCTTATGAACAGAAAATGTGTTTTAAGTATCTTTGTGTTCACAGCACCTAGTTTAGTGACTAGTACAAATCAGGCACTGAATGAATGAATAGGAGATTGAATGATTTCTTCATGATCATCAAACCAGTAACAACCAGAATTAAAACTGGAATACAAATCTTTTGACTTCATTTCGTGTTCTTTCAATAGTATCTTGCTGCTGCTTTTAAGAAACAATAGAAAAAAAAGAAACAATAGACATTATTCCAGCTAGTGATAAATTCACTTAAGAACAACAAAAACAAACAAACAAAAAAGAACAATAAAAACAGGAAGAGGTATATACTACCTATTACAATAAATCTTGAGACATTTTCTGGAGTTGTTTGATTATAGCTAGATGGAATTGTGAAAAGATATATGGACTCCAGTATTCATAGCAGCATCATTTACAGTTGCCAAGATGTGGAAGCAACAAATGAATAGATAAAAAAGATGTGGTATTATATATACAATGAAATACCACTCAGTCCTAAAAAAGGAATGAAATTTTGCCATTTGCAGCAATATGGATGGACTTGGAGAGTATCATGCTAAGTGAATTAAGTCAGAGAAAGACAAATATTGTATATCACTTATATGTGAAATCTAAAAAATACAACTGGTGAATATAACAAAAAGTAAAAGATTCACAGATATAGAGAACAAATTAACGGTTATTAGTGGGGAGAAGGAAGGGGGGCAATGCAGGGCTAGGGAATTTAGAGGTACAAACTATTATGTGTAAAAGAAGCTACAAGGATATATTGTACAACATGGGAAATATAGCTAATATTTTATAATAACTATAAATGGAGTATAACCGTTAAAAATTGTGAATCACTGTATTGGACACCTGTAACACATCATATTTTCATTGTTGTTCAGTCTCTTAAGTCGTGTCTGACTCTGTGAACTCATGGACTGCAGCATGCCAGGCGCCTCTGTCCTCCACTGTCTCCTGGAGTTTGGTCAAATTCATGTCCTTTGTCATGATGCTATCTAACCATCTCATCCTCTTCCATCCCCTTTTCCTTTTGCCTTCAATCTTTCCCAGCATCAAGGTCTTTTCCAATGAGTCACCTCTTTGTATCAGCTTGCCAAAGGATTGGAGCTTCAGCTTCAGTATCATATAATATTGTATATCAGTATAATACAAGCACATTTCAATGAAAAATTTAAAAAAAACTAAATGGAATTAATACATTTTTTCTTCTTCTGACTATGCCACACAACATGTGGGATCTTAGTTCCCCTACCAGGGATCGAACTTGTGCTCCCTGCAGCAGAAGTACGGAGTCTTAGCCACTGGACCACCAGGGATGTCTCCATAAAGATTGTTTTTATAGGAAAAATGAAACTAGAAGAAAAAGGTAGATTGGTTCAGAGGAACAAAGGTATCATGAATAAGAAAATCACTTTTGTGAAGCAGCTATGGCGTCCCAGCCAGAATGTAAAGAGAGGGAATCCGTCCTATGAAGAACAATTTGGGAGCTGCATGCAATCTTTAGATACAGACAGAAGTGAAATGTTCTTTAGTTGCATTTTCTGATTTCTTAGCCAGAGACCCAGGCTTTCTTGAAATAGCATGACGGCTGGCTCAATTTTATCGGTGATCTTTGGAGACACGGATTTGAGTTGGTCAATTATTCATCTGCTTGTTTTCAGCAACCTGATGACCAGACTCATTTCCTGGAAGGAAAGCTCTGAGGTTTCATTCCATCACATGGTCACAGGGAACCTGATGCAGGGCCTGAACTCATTGTGCACATTTCCCCATCAGAATGGTGAAAGCCCAGGTTTAGGAAATGCAAAGAGGCTGATGTGTCTCTGGCAGAAGGCCAGGCTCACACAATCAAAGCTGCTTTCCCTTGACTCTCCTCCTATTCTTTAGACAATAGTTTAGGATGATGAACACAGTCGAGTCCAGCTCCGCTGTGTGGCGTTTGTGCATGATAGAGATGAGAGGTAGATACTGAAGGCTCAGAGAGTGTAATTTGTCTAAGATGGACAATGCAGGGAGTTAAACATAGAACTTTATATCATCAAAGTCCTTGCTTTTCCCACAACACCATGAAGCTGTGGGACAGGTCTGAGCCCTTATCCCCAGGACAGAGTTAATACTGTATTTTTACCTGATTCCTAATCTGATGTGCACCGTCTTTTTATAGTCCTTGAAGGAGAGAGAAACAGACAGGAAGGCAGCCCTGGGAAAGAACAGAAATTGCATGATAGTGAAAGTTGTTCAGTTGTGTCTGACTCTTTGTGACCCCACGGACTGTAGCCTGCCAGGCTCCTTTGTCCATGGGATTCTCCAGGCAAGGATACTGGAGTGGGTAGCCTTTCCCTTCTCTGGGGGATCTTCCCAATCCAGGGATCAAACCCAGGTCTCCTGCATTGCAGGCAGATTCTTTACTGTCTGAGCCACCAGGGAAACCTGATAGAAAGAAGAGCCATATACTCTTGTTTCTAGGACTGCCTGTATCCAGGATGATTCTATCAGAGTTCTGAGTAGATAAACTGAGCCCTTTCTATAGTCACAATGGAAATAGGGAAATTGAAGTTCGTTTCCTTCAGGAGGGTTGGTTTTGCAACTTTTTCTTCTGGGTTAAAGTTATACCATTACTTTATTCTAAAGTCTGATGTGATTCTGCCACCTACCCACAGGGACGGCCACCACCTACCTCTAGATTCCTCAATTATTTGATCGAATTCAGCTGATCCATTTACTGGGCTTCCTACAGCATCCTGCTCTTGGTGAATCTTAAGGTCGTTTTAACAATACCCTTGAGCCAGCCGAAGTTTCCTCCCTGTCCTCTTGCTCCAAACTTTGAAAATCCTGTGACAGACAATGGAGCTGGACTCGTGGAAAGCTGGGGACCTGGTCAGCTGCCTGGTGAAGGGTCCCATTTCCCAGGTCCTTTCTACATTCAGGCTGAGAAGTACGGCCCACAGGGAAATGAAAGTCTTCCAGCCTTGTGACCCCACCCTGCCTCCCTTCATCACCAGGGCTGGGGTTGGGCTTTTTATAAAACACGGCAGAGAATGCAGTGGCTGGACCTATACAGAAGGTCAGGGGGTCTTGCCCTCAGGACTTGATGTCTCTTTGCACTCCGAAGTCTGGCTTTGAGACCCAGTACTGCCCTTCTTTTATGCTGACTGCTGCAGCCAACAAAAAAAAAGTCTTCTCTCTCCACTCAGGGCTGCCAGACGTCAGAAAGGACCTATTCATAACAAGCTTGTGCTGACTCTCCCCCACCCCCACCTCCAACCCTCCTACCAGCCGTGGGTGGGGCAGAAGCGCTGAGGAAAGTTCTGCAGACCTGAGAACAGCGAGAAAATACAGGGCTGCTCCCCGCCTCCACCCCCAACCTTGTCTCAACGCTCAAGCCCTGGAGACCTTGAAAAAGGGAAGACTCCCTTCTGGGTTTATTTGAATAGATTTCTCCCAAGATGTTGCCCAGAGAAAGGGAGGAAACAGGAATATTGATTGGCCAAGGTTGTTTGGCCCCCAGGGCAGTAGTTCTCAAAATTTATTGTGCATAGCAAACTTCTGGAGTGCTTCTTAAAATGCACATTCCTGAGTTCCATCTCTTGCTGTTGTTGTTCAGTCACTCAGCCATGTCTCTGCAACCCCATGGACTGCAGCACTTCATGTTTCCCTGTCCTTCACTATGAGTCAGTGGTGCCATCCAACCATCTCATCCTCTGTCGCCCCCTTCTCCTCCTGTCCTCCTCCACCTCTAGAAGCTGGGACTCAAGAAGTGTATGTAGGGACTTCCCTGGTGGTCCAGTGGCTAAGACTCTGCTCATAATGCAGGAGGCCTGGGTTTGAGCCCTGGTCTGGAAACTAGATCCCATGTACTGCAACTAAAAGATTCTGTATGCTGCAATGAAGACTGAAGATCCCACGTGCTGCAACTAAGACTTGGCACAGCCAAATAAATAAATATTAAAAAAAAAAAATACTGTATGTAGGGTCTCTGTGTGCATTTTAAAAGGCTGAGGGGCACATTGTGCCCCCAAACCTGAGGCAGAGTTGGGACATTTCTCCCCATCCCAAGCACAGTTCAGTTCAGTTCAGTTGCTCAATCCTGTCCGACAGTTTGCAACCCCATGGACTGCAGCATGCCAGGCTTCCCTGTCCATCACCAACTCCCAGAAATTGCTCAACTCATGTCCATTGAGTCGGTGATGCTATCCAACCATCTCATCCTCTGTCATTCCCTTCTCTTCCCGCCTTCAATCTTTCCCAGCATCAGGGTCTTTTCCAATGAGTCAGTTCTTCACTTCAGGTGGCCAAAGCATTGGAGTTTCAGCTTCAGCATCAGTCCTTCCAATGAATATTCAGGACTGATTTCCTTTAGGATGGGCTAGTTTGATCTCCTTGCAGTCCAAGGGACTCTCAAGAGTCTTTCTTCTCCAACACCACAGTTCAAAAGCATCAATCAGTCGGCGCTCCGCTTTCTTTATCACCCAACTCTCACATCCATACATAACTACTGGAAAAACCATAGCTTTGACTAGACGGACCTTTGTCGGCGAAGTGATGTCTCTGCTTTTTAACATGCTTTCTAGGTTGGTCATGGCTTTTCTTCCAAGGAGCAAGTGTCTTTTAATTTCATGGCTGCAGTCACCATCCGTAGTGTTTTTGGAGCCCGAGAAATGTCTCTCATTGCTTCCCCAAGCACAGCCTGGGCTTATTCAATACGGCTGCAGCACCAACCAGCCTGTGGCAAAGATGCTCTGGTCCTCAACTTGTGATCCTCACAGCACCCAGGAAATTTCCTAGCAGAGGTAGACCAGTTAAGTCACATCAGGCTCAGTGGGGAGCTCAAGCTCAGGGTGACAGTATTTCTTAGAGTCCCAGATTTCCTGGGGGGCCAGGGGGTTTGCAATGAGAGGAAAGGTGAAGCCTGGTTGGGATAGGAAATCTACACTGACTCTCCACACTGGGCAGTGAACAGCAAGTAGCCAGGAGCTACTCTTTAGTTGCAGTGCCCAGGCTTTTCACTGTGGTGGCTTCTCGTTGAAGGGCATGGGAGCACGTGGGCTGCGATAGTTGCAGCTCCCAGGCTCTAGAGTGTGGGGCTCAGTAGGTATGATGCACGGGCTAATTGCCCTGAGGCATGTGTAATCTTCCCGGACCAGGGATTGAACCTGTAACCCCTGCATTGGTAGGCAGATTCTTAACCAGTGGACCACCAGGGAAGTCTACCTTTCTATTGACTTAAAAAATAGTCACAACCTAAAAGTTGAGAGTTATGTTTTATTTGGAGGAAATTTTTAGGACTTAAACCAGGGAGGCAGTACCTCAAGTAATCCTGAGAGAACTGCTTCAAGGAGGCGAGTGGACGAGCCAGGTTATATAGAAGCTTTGCAACCAACAGTAGGTAGTCTGAACATCAAAAGATTATTTTTACTTATTTATTTTAATTGGATAGATTATTGTCAATTAAAGAAAACCAGACATCCAGAGTTAAGGAATTCAGTGCTTTTCTGTGTATGGGAAGATGCATACACATCTTTGGGCTCATTGCTTTCATATGCATCTCAGCTATCTGGGGCCAGCATTCTGCATTTTTCACATCCTCGATTCCTCAGGATGCTTTTGAATTGTGGTGTTGGAGAATACTCTTGAGAGTCCCTTGGACTGCAAGGAGATCCAACCAGTCCATCCTAAAGGAAATCAGTCCTGAATATTCATTGGCAGGACTGATGCTGAAGCTGAAACTCCAATACTTTGGCCACCTGAAGTGAAGAACTGACTCATTGGAAAAGACCCTGATGCTGGGAAAGATTGAAGGCAGGAGGAGGATGAGATGGTTGGATGGCATCACCGACTCGATGAACATGAGTTTGAGCAATCTCTGGGAGTCAGTGATGGACAGGGAAGCCTGGCATGCTGCAGTCCATGGGCTTGCAAAGAGTCAGACATGACTGAGCAACTGAACCGAACTGAACTGACTGAAATTGCTCAGTGCTCACTGTGGAGAGTGGCTGCAGCCTGAGGGCTGCCTAATCGTGCAGGGGTTCTTCTTCTTGAGTGCCCTTATGGCTCAGGAATTAGCTTTTGGAGGTCCTGAATTGCTGATCACTATGGCATCCTTGTTTACTGACATGACAGGAAATATTCCATTTCTCATTTCTTTCTTTCCTTCTTTCTTTTTGGTATTTGTCTATATGCTGGAATTAGAGGGAAATGACATGTTATTTAAAAGGCCACCTGTAGTTCAGAGATGTGTGTGTGAATTGCTCAGTCGTGTCTGACTCTTTGTGACCCATAGACTATAGCCTCCCAAGCTTCTCTGTCTGGAATTCTCTGGCAAGAATACTGGAGTGGGTTGCCATTCCCTTCTCCAGGGGATTTTTTTCAATCTAGAGATCAAACTCGGATCTCCCACACTGCAGGCAAATTCTTTACCACGCGAGCTACCTGGGAAGCCTGTAATTCAAAGATACTCATTACTAAATTTCATGCATTTGTCAATGTTTTTCTATGTATTTGGAAAACTTACTGCTTATATAGGGTCATACCCTGAATTCTTTGCTTGCATATTCCTAAAAGTCTTAGGCGTCACTTTCCATGGCTTCATGATAATAGTGCACTTAACCACTCCTTCATTGTGGACATTAAAACTGTTTCCTTTATGCTCTATGTAAGTATCACAGTGATAAGCATATTTGCCCACACAATTTTTTATCTGTATTTCTTATTTCCTTAGAATAGTGCCCCAGAAGTGGAATTACTGGGTCAAAGAGTGTAAAGCTCTTTAAGCTTCTTAAGATATGGTGCAAAAATAATTTGTAGAAAAGGTTTCACTAATTTACAAAGTCACTATCTTTCAATGAGCTTTGTAGCTGCCTCATCAGAGAGAAAGGCAAGCTTTGAAAGCATCCTTGAAGCTATGTGGCCGCTGCAGGGAGGCGAGAGGGTTCCTCTAGCGGTTCTGTCTGGGCTCCCCCTCCGCGGGCACTTTCCTAGTTCTTAGAAATTTTTCTTTTCTTAGGATCATTGGGAGAAAAAAAAAAAGGCCCAGGAGTGTTAGTGGTAATGGCAGCGTTGAAGGGGTGAGGGTAATCCTTATGTTTGAGAAAGAGAATTTGTCAGCGAGAATTCAATTCTTGGAGATCCTTCACGGAGCCATCCATCTAATCCAAAGTGACCTTTCAGAGACGGGAAAGATAATGAAAGAGGAGGCGGCAACAGGATACGAGCGGGAGAAGCCTCCAGCTGGAAAGCGGCGGCCCCTTTAAGACCCAATTCGAGGCCTGGCCCTTTAAATCCGTGTCAGTTTCCCCTGACGTCAGCGGGCGGGCCGGCAGTTCAGCTGTTTACCGCCCAGCGGCGTCGCTCACTCCCCGGAGTTCTGAGCGCCGAAGCCGCCGCGTCTGCCCGCCCTTAAAGGGCCGGCGCCCGGGAGAACTGGCGGCGCCGCGCGGCGTCGGGTCGCTACCTCCTATCACGCCCCTCACCCTCAGACTCTCCGCCCCTTCGCGGCCGGCCTGGCCACCGGTTTCCCCTCCCTCCCTCGCTTCCCCCTTTCCCCTGCGGCGTCTCCAGGCTCCCAGCAACCAGCCGCCTCCCGGCTGTCACATCCCCGGCGGGCGCCCACCGAGTCTCCCGGCCGTGCTCGGCCCCTGGCGAGCTGGGGCCCCTTCCTGAGGCCCGTCACCTTTCCCCCGGCCCTCCCGCCCCCGGCCGCCCCGTCCCCTCCCTGGTCCCTGAGAGCGCGTCTGCGGCTCCAGGGAGGGGACGCTTCCTAATCTCAGGCCGGGGTTAAAGTTCTGGTCCTGGTGAGATGCTGGAAGCTGCGGCCCAAGCCCCAACCCGCCCTGGAGGTGTCCTGTCGCTTGCCGCCGCCGCCGCCGCTGCCGCCGCCACTGCCACCCTGCCGGGGCCATGTTCGCCCTGGGCTTGCCCTTCTTGGCTCTCTTGGTGGCCTCGGTCGAGAGCCATCTGGGAGTTCTGGGGCCTAAGAACGTCTCGCAGAAAGACGCGGAGTTTGAGCGCACCTACGTGGATGAGGTCAACAGCGAGCTGGTCAACATCTACACCTTCAACCACACCGTGACCCGCAACCGGGTGAGGGAAGGGGCTGGGCTCCGGGCTGGTGGCGAGTGGGGCGAGCCAGCCGACCAGGGCTCTGTCAGTTCCCAAGAACAGCTGCCCCCCTGGGTTTTCCAGAACCACACTGGACCCTTTTGCCAGTAGTTTCCTCCTGTGCTGGGGATGTTTGTTCTGAAGCTACCCCTTGACGGGTTTCTGAAGTTGCCTCATTCCCCCCTTCTCTTTTTGATCACTTCCTTTCCATCAGCTGTAGTCTGAGCAGGACTGGCCTTGCTCCCTATCCAACACCCAGAATCTTGACAGTGTTGTGGGTCTGGGAGCAAGGAAGCAGATATGCTACTGGGCTTGGCCCAGAAAACCCCAGGAGGATGAGAGTGGCCCAAGCTGAAATCCTCTGCCTAGCGGTTGGGGGTTGCTTATGGCTGAGACTCCCTGGGGAAATGAATGCAGGACTTTCCAGGCTGCTGTTAACTGCTGGGACCTTCCCAGCCTTCATCCTCCCTTGGAAAGCCAGATGGCCTTGAAAGTTGAAGGTGGTGGGGATGCAGCCAACCCCAGGGTGGGTGGGAGGGGAGAGGGAGTTTGCCTACCGTGGAGAAACTTCCCCACTCTGCTTTCTCTTTCATTTCCTCCCCACCTGTGAGCTAGGGGCATAGCTGGGTCTGGGAAATTCAGACCCAAGGTGGGGCTGAAATTGGGAGCTCTTTCCCCAGCCTGGCTGATGGTCTCTGACTCAGCTCTCACCAGGACCGAATTTACTAAGAAGTAGTGGAGTTCAGAATGGGAATCTGTTTTTTTTTCCAGAATAGGGAGATATTAGGTTTCGACGGCAGGCCAGGATCTGCCTTCAGTGCTTGGTTCTCTGAAGTTTGATCTCATCCAGCTTGGAATCCTGTCTCTGTTTGCCCCCATATGTGAGGTTACTCATATGTGGGGTTACCCTGAGGGACCTCTACCCCTCAGGGGAGTGCTGCCCTGAGTTTGGGTTTCAGCAACCCAATAACAAGCATTCCCAAGATTCATTTAATTTTATTCTTTTTCTTTAAGCTCTGAGTGTCCTATATCCTTTCCTTCATAGTGCCAAGAGTGGCAATGTCTTCATTTGATAGAGGGGGTAAGGTGAGGCTCAGAGATGTGAAGTGACTTTTCCACAGCCCTGACCCTTGGTCAAAGCTGAGGATAGAAGTTGGCCTTCTTGGCTTTCAACAAGTCCTGTTTCCCCACCTCCCTGTGTGTGGCCTCTGGCCACCAGATGAGTTGTGGACGAGCAGTTTTCCTGACTCACAAGGGAGGAGGCTGCAGAGCACTCTTGCTCTCCTGTGTCCCTCCACATGCACATTTGTGTGTACACGCATGTGTGTGCGGGCGCATGTGCATGCCGTGAACTTTTACAGAAGTGGGGTATCCTGGGGGATACCCCAGGTCTCCATTGTGATTCCTGTCCTCTCTTCTAAGTCCCTCCTGGACCCTGGGGGCTGCTCTGGCAGAAGCAGTGTGTGTGTGTGTGTGTGTTAGTTGCTCAGTCGTGTCCAACTCTTTGCGACCCTGTGGACTGTAGTGCACCAGGCTCCTCTGTCCATGGGATTCTCCAGGCAAGAATACTGGAGTGGGGTGCCATTAGGTATCTCCCCAGCCTAACCCGGATGGGAAAGCACAGAGTGGTCTGCCGAGCGAGGGCAGAGCTCATGGTCTCTGGAGCCATATGTTCTCTGTGACGGGATTAGAACCACCATGGGCTTGACCAAGGGGCATTTCCATGTCCTCCTGTAGACGGAAGGTGTGAGAGTGTCCGTGAATGTCCTAAACAAGCAGAAGGGCGCTCCTTTGCTGTTTGTGGTCCGCCAGAAGGAGGCGGTGGTGTCCTTCCAGGTGCCCCTGATCCTCCGAGGGATGTGAGTAGGACCTGGGCGTGGGGTGCGGTGTGGGGGTGGGTCTTCTCAGGCCAGGCCTTGATCAGAACCTCCCCCAGACCCTTGTCCAGAGCCTCTGACCACCCTGGCACCCCTCTGTTTCTCCTCCCAATCCCCTAAGACAGGAGGCTGGTCAACAGCAAGAGGGCCAAGCCATCCGACCGGGAGCGGGGGTGGGGTAGGGAGGCGGTGGGACCAGGGTGGAGGAATTGAGGGCCCTGCTCCCCTGGAGCGGCAGGGCCACAGTCACGTCCTGACTCTGCCTCGGGCCACAGGTTCCAGCGCAAGTACCTCTACCAAAAGGTGGAGCGAACGCTGTGTCAGCCCCCCACCAAGAATGAGTCCGAGGTCCAGTTCTTCTACGTGGATGTGTCCACCCTGTCACCAGTTAACACCACATACCAGCTCCGCGTCAGCCGAATGGATGACTTCGTGCTCAGGTCTGCAGGGGAGAGAGAGGGGGCGTGCGGGACTGTCCTCCTTCCCAAGCTCTGGGAGTGATGGTATTGGGGGGCTCTTCTCTGCCCCACAGGACCGGGGAGCCGTTCAGCTTCAACACCACAGCAGCGCAGCCCCAGGTAAGACCTCCCCATCTACTGCCTCTCAAGGGGAGAAATGGGGAGGCTTAAACTTGGGGGGTGGGGGTGGCCAGCAGTCTTTGCAAGGAGTTTCAGGTTGGCTGTACTCTCCATGGAGAACTCTACAGAGACGGGAGCCCTGGCCCCAAGTTGGTGGGGAACAGACGGCCTGGGGAGCACAGAGACATGGGGTTGGACAGCCATCTCTCCTACTGGCCTCTTGGGCACTGTCCTGCATACCCAGCTGAGGTTGAGCGGAGCGGTGTGTGGGAAATGGGGCTGCCGCTTGTGGTCAGGGCTTCTCTCTCCAGAGAGTCTCCACTGCCCGACCCCGGGAGGATTCACACCCTTCCCTTCTAGAGGGGCAGAGAAAGCATCCTCATGGGATGGGGCTCTCCCCGCCCTCCCTGTGCCCTCAGTACTTCAAGTATGAGTTCCCGGAAGGAGTGGACTCGGTCATTGTCAAGGTGGCCTCCAACACGGCCTTCCCCTGCTCAGTGATCTCCATCCAGGATGTGCTGGTGAGTCAGCGGCCCTTTCACGCCCCGCCAGTGGCCGGGCTGCTGAAGAGGGGGGACGGGGCCCAGGACCCTGTCCATTCATCTCTGCCCTCCTCCCCCTGCAGTGTCCTGTGTATGACCTGGACAACAACGTAGCCTTCATCGGCATGTATCAGACGATGACCAAGAAGGCAGCCATCACCGTGCAGGTAGGAAATGCACCTGGCCCCTTGGGGGATGCGGCCAGGTGATTAGCCTTCCTCAACCTTGCTGCTTTGCCCCTGCCCCATTCCTAACCCGCCAAAGGACTCAGTCTTGGTGTGCCAGTCCCCAAGACTTTGGGTCCCCTGGTATTTGCAAGCATTGAATCTCAATCCCAGTTGCCACTGGGGACAGGAAAGAGCAAAGTACCCTTTTTGGCTACCATATCTGCCCTGTTCCCCGCAACTGGCTAGTGATGAGAGCTGCTCTTGGCAAAGGCTAAAACCTGTGCTGGAGCCAGGGAGGGAGAGGCATATGTTCACCTCATGACATCTAGTCGTGCAGCTGATGGAGGCACTGTGATCCCTCCACTTTTTCTCCTGACTGATGCTCAAACTGTAATAGGGCCCCCATGCCTTCCACGATGGTGGGCATACCCACATTTGCTCACCTGGCAATAGTGTAGGTGCAGGATTTGGGCTCTGAAGTCAGATGATCCTGGCTGTATCACTTACTGGCACCAAGGTAAAGTCCAACAGGGATAATGATAGTACCTACTCATGAGGATCTTTGTGAGGATTAAGTAAAATAATATATATGCCAAGTGTTTAGCATAGCGTCTGTTCAGAAGAGGGTGGGGATGGTGATGACAAATGGTGATTGTGATGTGATGACAACAGTGGTCATCATACCACCATCTTCGTCACCATCGTCACCATCATCACCGTCATCATCCTGCAGCGTAAGGACTTCCCCAGCAACAGCTTTTACGTGGTGGTGGTGGTGAAAACTGAAGACCAGGCCTGTGGGGGCTCCCTGCCTTTCTACCCCTTTATAGAAGGTACATTTTGTGCCCTGGGCCTGGCTGGGGGTGGAGAGGGCTTGGGCTCTTCCTGGGAAGTATTAGAGCCTGCATGGCTGGTGGATCTGATGGGATATAGGTTTTTGGCCCTAGACTCGTCCAGGCCTGATCCCACCAACTCTACCCAAGCTCCAGGCAGACGCTTGCCATTTTGACATTTTACTTCCAGATGAACCGGTCGATCAAGGGCACCGCCAGAAAACCCTGTCCGTGCTGGTCTCGAGAGCAGTCACGTGTGAGTGTGGGTGGCTGAGTGGGGATGGCCTGGGCTCTGGCTCCTCTTTCAGGCCTGGGGTAGGGAGTGTTTTCTGAATGGGACGGGTGAGGAGGACCTACCCGAGAGGCTGACAGGGTAGGAAGAAGGAGTGTTCTTGGCAGACTTCATGATGGGAGCGCAGTGAGTGCCAGTGTAATGCACTTCGGAGCATCCATGAGTGAAGAGATTGCGGCACTGAGTTCTAGATCTGTGTCTGCCTTTATAGGCAGGGTAATCTCACTGAGCCTCAGTTTCCCCATCTCTGTAACAGGAGTACTAGAATCTGTTAGCCTCTGTTAGTCTCACTAAGTCGGTTCAGCAAAATTGGTCAGTCCTACAAAATTGGTAGGAAACTTCCCTGTCCTTTAGTCAGGCTCAATAAATATTTACTGAGTGACTGAATAGAGCCCTTTGTAAAGTGGAATGTATAAGATAAACATAAAAGATCGTGACGGGAGGGGAAAGAAGCTGCCTCTCCGATGCAGAGTCCTTACTCGGCACGTTGGTCTCAAGCCCCTTCTACCTGCCCACTGCTGGTGCTCCACCTGTGGTCTTTAGGGGGCCCCTGCCTAGAGCTCGCTGCCCTGTAGGGTGCCAAGGGCTGTGAGGAGCCCAGGACGGTCTCTGCGGGAGGTCTGGGCGGAGAAGGCCTCCTAGGGGACGCAGCGCCTCAGCTGTGCTTTGAAGATTAAGGAGAAAGAATGAGAAGAGAAAGTTCTAGCAGAGGGAGGTGCATGAGCAGACAGGAGCCATGTCTGGTGTATCGTCTGCACCGGCTGGGCCATTCCACCGTGGAGAGATGTGGGAGAGATGAGGCTGGGCCCCGTGTGCCGGATGGGAAGGCTTGGAAAGCGTTGGTCTGTTTTCCTGCCTGCTCCCCTCCCCACAGCGGAGGCCTACGTTGGCGGTATGCTCTTCTGCCTGGGCATATTTCTCTCCTTCTACCTGCTTACCGTGCTCCTGGCCTGTTGGGAAAACTGGAGGTAAAGTGGAACTGCTGGACCCTCCCTTGCTCCAGGGTGGGTCAGGTAGGGGATGTCGGGGAAATGGCCTGGCCAGATCTGAGCGCCCCTGGGTAAGCTACTTCCATGGGACAGAGGAAGGCGGGTCCCTGTGAGGGTCTCAGGTCCCTGGGCCTCTCCTCTAGAGACCAACCCCTCCTCCTCAACCTTCTTCCCCAGCAGGGAGACCCCACATTGCTTCCCAGCCTGGGAGGACCCCTGGGGTTGTGGGGGGAGGCCAGGGCTGTGGGTTGGAATGGGTGGAAGGCGGGCCGGCCCAGCAGAGGATGGCGCCTCCTCCTGCCCTTCTGGTTTGCCTCTGGATTCTGTCCCTGCAGGCAAAGGAAGAAGAGCCTTCTGGTGACCGTGGACCGAGCCTGCCCAGAAAGCGGTACCTGCAGAGGGTCTGGGTGGGGACGGCTGTCTGCTTTGTGGTGCGGAGGGGATATGGTGGACGGTTCCCGGGGGGCTGGAGGAGGCAGGGCCTTTGGGATGTTCAGATAGGGAGTAACAGTGCAGGTGGAAATGGGGCTGGGACAGAGTGCCTGTTGGTCTCTAACACGCCCATTTTAAAGGCCAGCACTTGATTCATTCAGTGCCTGGATCTACGTACCTGGTCTGCCGCTTCAGATAATGCAGCTCACCATGTCTGGGATTATTAACCTTTCGTTCTCTTTCCCTTTCTTCTATCCCGCTCTCTCTATCTTCACTCCTGCTTGGGACCTTCTCTCTCAGCTTCTCTTCTTGGTAAGCTCCAGGTGCTGTGGGCAGAGGAGCTGGCATCCAGAGTGGGTGGGAAAGGGAAGTTTCTCGGGGGGTCTGTGTGGGACCCAGGCCGGCGATGCGGGTCTGTCCTTGCTGCTGGTAACTTAGATGGTCAGTTCCTTGACGTTGCAGTCTCTCTAGGGAGGACGGAGGGGGCGAGTGTTTACACTGGGGCACGTGGTGGTGGCGGCGGGAGTGCGCTGTGTTTGCTGGAAGGATAGCTGCTTGTTCTTTGTTGCCACCCTGGTCCTTGGCATCTCTCTTCTCTGGAGTCCTCCTGCCCTCTTCTTGGCTTTCAGCCTCTCTCTGCTTCCAAGGCTAAGGGTCCCTGACTTCTCCCTGCAGGTCACCCTCGGGTCCTGGCCGACTCCTTTCCTGGCGGCCCCCCCTATGACGGCTACAACTACGGCTCCTTTGGTAGGTGTCTCCTCAGCGCCCCGTGGGGTCGGGTCCAGGGCCACCTGCCCTGAGGTCTCTTCTACCGGCCTCACCACTTACGATTCCCCCGCAGAGAACGGTTCTGGCTCCACTGGCTCCACTGACGGTCTGGTTGACAGTGCGGGCCCCGGGGACCTATCCTACAATTACCAGGGTGAGTGGGCCAAGCCGGGGAGGGCCGTGTGATGCCGGGCTGGTGCTAGCTGCTGTTGCCTCTTCTGCCAGCTGCTGGAACCAGGGAAGGGCTTGCTGTCTCCCTGCCTCCTCCTCCCTCGTCCCTTCCTCCTTGGCCCTGCTTCCCCCGTAACTCTCCCTTTCCTTTGAAGGGCACAACCAGTTCAAGCGACGCCTCCCCTTTGGCGAGATGCGGCAGCTGTGCATTGCCATGGGTAGATGTGGGGAGGGTGGGCGCTGCTCTGCCAATCAGCTCCTGCCAGGGCGGTTGACTGGAGCCAGGAGGCTCGAGGACCAGAAAGATGCTTTGTGCATGGCTTGCCCGTCTAATGCCGATAATTGCTAGCTCGTGTGTCTTTTGAAATAGGCAGGCACTGGCCCCTGACGCTGGTGGGCTGGCACCCCCTCTATGCCCAGGCCAGATGTTTGTCAGCTGTTGTGGTTCCCAGCGCCTCTCTTGCTGGCCTGCTGGGGCTTGTGGGCAAGGGTGTTATGTCCCAGCCTCTGGGGGCTTTGGTCAGCAAGGTTGTGGGAGGAAGCTTCTGATGACGTGAGAAAAGAAGAGGATGAAGTAGCTGGTGCTCTTCTTATAGGCAGCCTGTCACCCTTGCCTGCACCCCAGGGCCCACTGGGTCTTTTCCCAGCGGGGGCCACGGCAGTGTCTTCTCAGAACCCACACGGCTGGGCATCTTCTAATCAGCATGACTTCTGCTGATTCAGTCCTGCTGCTCATGTCTGGGGCCTGAGGTCTGCTCAGTGTCCTGGCCTGGAAGCCCTAACCCAGTGAGGGGCAGGGCTCGAGCGGTCCCTGGTGGGTGGACTATTTGCAGAGCCCATCCTGGCTCCCCTCCAGGACTCGGGAGCACCTGATGCCTCCTCCCCAGGCCTGAGCCCACCTCCGCCCCCACTCTGAGCCCACAATTTGCCTCCTCCCACCACCTAGAAATTGTGACAATTGCCCCAGACCTTGGGTTCAGTGCCTACCTGGTAACCCTTTCCCGCTTTCTTCCCCAGACCCCGTGGGCACTCGACCACGACTGGACTCCATGAGCTCCGTGGAGGAAGATGACTATGACACTCTGGCCGACATCGATTCAGACAAGAATGTCATTCGCACCAAGGTGTGAGCCCAGGAGGGCTGGCCCTGGTTAACAAGGAAGCGAGATTCTATGTCTGGCCCCACATATGTGCCCCCCACCACCCCTGCCCCTGCCCGTGGCATGTTAGGAAAGCAAATGGAGAGAGCTCTGTTAGGGCTGCATAGCTTCCGGGGAAACTGACTTGGCTCCCAGGCCTCTGGACCATCCGAAACTCTGCCCACCAGAACCCTGGCCAGTGGGAGGGAGGCCCCCCTGTCCTCTTCTACCAGGACAAGAGGGCCTTCCAGGGCGGTGGGGCAGGGGGCTCACTCCAGCTTCTCGCCACGTAGCAATACCTCTACGTGGCTGACCTGGCGCGCAAGGACAAACGTGTCCTGCGGAAGAAATACCAGATCTACTTCTGGTGAGCGGGTGGGGTGGGACAGGGTGGTGGGGTCTCGGGCTGTCTTTCTGGGTGCTGCCAGCTCACCAGCGCCCTCCCACTCCCCAGGAACATCGCCACCATTGCCGTCTTCTATGCACTTCCTGTGGTGCAGCTGGTGATCACCTACCAGACGGTGAGCGGGCGGGGCCCAAGCTAAGTGCCTCTGAGCAGCTGCCACAGACTCTGGGGCGTTGCCCAGGCAGAGCCTCCCAGCCTGAGGCTCTGGAGCAAGGCGAGGTCCTAGGGTTCCAGTCCCAGCTCTGCCTTACCAGCTGGGTGGCCTTGAGCAAGTCCCTCAACCTCCCTGAGCCTCAGTCGGTTCATCTGCCAAATGGGGGGCAGCATGCTAGCTCTGATGGCACCTCCCCCAGTTTGTAGGGATTTTATGAAACGGAAGTGGTAAGAAAGTCAGTCTCAGTTTCCCTTCCCTCTTCTCTGTGCCGTGGGGCAAGAACCTCAGTCATGGTCATGCCTCGAGAGTTTTCAGCCACACCTAGTGAGGAGGGCAGTGACTGTGCTAGAAGTGGGGCTCACTGGTGTCGTGTGCACACGTGTGTTGGCCGAGGTGGCACCCCCCATCATTTGGAGAATGGGACGGGTGGTGGCACAGGCTGTGGGCTGAGTCAGGCGAGTTAGCAGCTCCCCATCCCCCTGGTTCTCACTCTCACTGCAGGTGGTGAATGTCACAGGGAACCAGGACATCTGCTACTACAACTTCCTCTGTGCCCACCCGCTGGGCAACCTCAGGTGGGAACCGTCTTGCGAGGCCCCCTTTCCCTGTCTCTCGGTGAACCAGTGCAAGGGGCAGGGGCTCTGTGAATGCCCACCTCTCGGGTGGGGAAGGGGGCCTCGGGCCTGAGGTCGAGACAATGCGCCCTGTGTCACCCCTTCCAGCGCCTTCAACAACATCCTCAGCAACCTGGGGTACATCCTGCTGGGGCTGCTCTTCCTGCTCATCATCTTGCAACGGGAGATCAACCACAACCGGGCCCTGCTGCGCAACGACCTCTGTGCTCTGGTGAGCAGCCCGCCCTGGCCTCACTCCAGACCCTTGCCAGCAGGCGTGGCCCTGCCCAGCCCTGCCCTGCCCATCAAAGCCCAGCCCTTCCTAAATCACTCTAACCCTTCCTACTCCTCTCTCGTGATCTCCCTCTTCAGGGCCCCTTCCTTCCTCCTTTCTCACCTCACCGCCTTACCTTCTCTCTCCCTTCGCTTCTCCCTCCCCGACAGGAATGTGGGATTCCCAAACACTTTGGCCTCTTCTACGCCATGGGCACGGCCCTGATGATGGAGGGGCTGCTTAGCGCTTGCTATCACGTCTGCCCCAACTACACCAATTTCCAGTTTGGTGAGTGGGGGCTCCCTCTTCGCTGGCTGAACCTAGAACAGGGACCTGCCTGACTTTGCCCTCCCTACTCACCTGCAAGGATTGAGATCCCCAAGATGCAGCTGTGTGGGAGACTCCAGGGCTGGAGGACTTGTGTGAACCTACACCTTGTTGTTGCTTACTAAATCTTGTCTGCTCTGCAACCCCATGGACTGCAGCACGCCAGGCTTCCCTGTCCATCACTATTTCCTGGAGTTTGCTCAAAACTCATGTCCATTGAGTTGGTGATGCCATCCAACCATCTCATCCTCTGTCACCCCCTTCTCCTCCTGCCTTCAATCTTTCCTAGCATCAGGATCTTTTCCAATGAGTTGGCTGTTCACATCAGGTGGCCAAAGTATTAGCACTTTGGCTTCAGCATCAGTCCTTCCAGAGAATATTCAGGGTTGATTTCCTTTGGGATTCACTGGTTTGATCTCCTTGCAGCTTGTAGAAAATAGGCGTCTGAGTGCTGTTTCATGCATCTGTCAAGTCTTTTCTGTGGAGAAAAAGATAACTAAGACACAGTCCCTAATCTCAGGGTGCTTGGACTGAGTTGTCCTCGTCATCAGGGGAAGTCAGACTGTGGGTGACAGCCAGAGGGCCAGCAGCATGGCATGGCAGGGACAATTAAGGAGCTGGAGTTCAAGTGCCAGGCTGCCACCAGCTTGCTCTGTGGCCATGACAGGTGTGGGGGCTGGGGTTCCACGCTGGGGCTCAGTGGAGGTTTCTGCGGCTCATGGCCTCATCCATCCCTCCGCCTAGACACGTCGTTCATGTACATGATCGCGGGGCTCTGCATGCTGAAGCTGTACCAGAAGCGGCACCCAGACATCAACGCCAGTGCCTACAGCGCCTACGCCTGCTTGGCCATTGTCATCTTCTTCTCCGTGCTGGGCGTGGTGAGGCCCTGGCCCACTCTGCTCACCCGGAGGACAGGTGCACGCGTGTGCACACACTCCCACCCGCCCCCCCCTGCCGGAGAGACCCCTGCTCCCTCCCTAGGGTGCCCTCCCCGCCTGGCACAGCTGCCAGCCCAGCTTCTCCAGAAGGGCAGGCCGGGGCGGAGGGAGGGTGCTTTCCCCGGCGCCTCCTCACCCCTGCCCTCGGGGGCCCCCACAGGTCTTCGGCAAGGGGAACACAGCATTCTGGATCATCTTCTCGATCATCCATATCACTGCCACCCTGCTGCTCAGCACACAGCTCTATTACATGGGCCGCTGGAAGCTGGGTGAGGGCTTGCCCAGGGCCTGCCGGGGTTGGGGCCTCGGGGACCTGGCCTGATAGGAGACTTTGGGGCTCTGCCCTCTCATGGAGACCCCGGAAGAATCACCGGGCATGGAATTCATGAGGCCTTGGCACAGCTGTGCCCCTGAAGGCCCTGGGCCCTCTCGGCTGGCGCAGAGCAGGGTCTGGGGCAAATGGGTGCCTGGGCCTTTGAGCACCTTCCCTTCTCGCAGACTCAGGGATCTGCCGTCGCATCCTCCACGTGCTCTACACGGACTGCATCCGGCAGTGCAGTGGGCCTCTCTACGTGGTACCTGCCCAGCTCCCGGGCCCCTCCTCCTCTGTCTGCACTCCTTCCTCCACTGGGGGGGTGGGGGTGGGCAGAGCGAAGCTGAGAGCCCCGGGGTGGGGAAGGGAGGGGACTTGCTGACCCAGGCCTCCCTCCCCTTCTCGTCCGTCTCTCAGTCCCTGTGTCTCTGCTTCCCTCCAGGACCGCATGGTGCTGCTGGTCATGGGCAACATCATCAACTGGTCGCTGTGAGTCCAGCCATCATCTGTGTCCCCAGGCTGGGTGGGCAGCTGCGGACTTGGCCAGCCGCTGGCTCCTTTGGGGGCCGTGGACAAATATGGGCACGAGAAATGGGGGCCCAGGAGACAGGTGTTGGCCCCTGGGGTTCTAGAATCTTCTGTGGGCCTCTGAACCCTGCCCCACATCCTCATAAAACACAGGGTAGGGGCGGAGGGTTGGGGGGTAGCCCCTTCCTTGCTCTTGGCCGTCCCCTGCTTCACCAGCTGGTCCTCCCTCCTGCCAGGGCGGCCTATGGGCTCATCATGCGTCCCAATGATTTTGCCTCCTACTTGTTGGCCATTGGCATCTGCAACCTGCTTCTTTACTTTGCCTTCTACATTATCATGAAGGTGAGCCGGCAGGGCTGAGCCGCCTTGGCCAGCCAGGCCAGCGCTCTGCTTTGAAGGGAGGGACATGGACACAGCCTGCCTGGGGCAGCACCGGGAGGGAGGGGGAATCTTTCTGTCCATCTCCGTCTGTCCCTCTCCATCCACTGAGTTTTGAGGAGGGGAGAGGCTAGTCCCTTCCGCGTACTCCCTGGAAGCCCGCCACATCTTCAGACTGTTTCCTGAGTCCCTTCTGTAGTCTCAGTCCCACGAAACTGGTAGCACTTAAGGACACAGCTGGCAAGAGTCCCGTTCTGCATAGAAAAGGTTGAGGAGGTGGGGCTCGCTGAGACTGGGCGGGCTTGGGCCTCAGAGGGCCAGGGGTTCCCCAAGGCCTTTATGTCATCCAGTGTGAGAGGAGCCCCCCAGCGCACCCCCCCAGCAGCACAGGGCACATGGAGGCCCCGCCAGGGTGGACCTCAGGGTGAGGACACCTGGCTGCCAGTGTGGGGACAGGTGAGGCTCTGGGGTGATGGGATGGATCTGAGAAGGCTTCCTAAAGCGTCCGTCTGGGAAGCGGCTTGAAGGGCAGGCGGGAAGTGGGGCGGGACCTCAGGCTGGTCTCCCCTCTGCTCCCCCAGTGGGGCGGGGCCTCAGGCTGTTCTTTCCCCTGCTCCCCAGTGGGGCGGGGCCTCAGGCTGGTCTTCCCCCTGCTCCCCAGTGGGGCGGGGCCTCAGGCTGGTCTCCCCCTGCTCCCCAGTGGGGCGGGGCCTCAGGCTGTTCTTTCCCCTGCTCCCCAGTGGGGCGGGGCCTCAGGCTGGTCTTCCCCCTGCTCCCCAGTGGGGCGGGGCCTCAGGCTGGTCTTCCCCCTGCTCCCCAGTGGGGCGGGACCTCAGGCTGGTCTCCCCTCTGCTCCCCCAGTGGGGCGGGGCCTCAGGCTGTTCTTTCCCCTGCTCCCCCGGTGGGGCGGGGCCTCAGGCTGGTCTTCCCCCTGCTCCCCAGTGGGGCGGGGCCTCAGGCTGGTCTTCCCCCTGCTCCCCCGGTGGGGCGGGGCCTCAGGCCGGTCTTCCCCCTGCTCCCCAGTGGGGCGGGGCCTCAGGCCGGTCTTCCCCCTGCTCCCCAGTGGGGCGGGGCCTCAGGCCGGTCTTCCCCCTGCTCCCCAGTGGGGCGGGGCCTCAGGCCGGTCTTCCCCCTGCTCCCCAGTGGGGCGGGGCCTCAGGCCGGTCTTCCCCTGCTCCCCAGTGGGGCGGGGCCTCAGGCCGGTCTCCCCACTGCTCCCCCAGTGGGGCGGGGCCTCAGGTCGGTCTCTCCTGTGTTCCCCCAGCTCCGGAGCGGGGAGAGGATCAAGCTCATCCCCCTGCTCTGCATCGTCTGCACTTCGGTGGTCTGGGGCTTCGCCCTCTTCTTCTTCTTCCAGGGACTCAGCACCTGGCAGGTGAGTAGTCCTTCTGCTACAGGCTCATCATGAGCCCACAAACAGGTCTCTCTTCAAACCTGTTTGTGAGCATCACCCGTGCCCTTTCACAGCCACTTTCACGTTTAATCCTCCTGACATTGACCATGCTGGTGTGGAGGTATCCCCATTTTACTGATGCAGCAGCCGGGGCTCAGACAGACAAGTGACCTGCCCAGGGTCACACAGCCAATAGTGGCACCGCTGGGGTTTGAAGCCAAGATGTCAGGTTCTTCCCTCTGCTCATAGGGCACCTGCTGTGATCAGAACTAAATCTGGCAGGGTCTCTGCCTTTGAAGCAATTTTATTTTTTTTGGCTGCACGGCACAGCTTGTGGGATTTTAGTTCCCTGACCAGGGATTGAACCCAGGTCCTAGGCAATGAGCGTGCAGAGTCCTAACTACTAGACCACCAGGGAAGTCCCCTTTGAAACACTTAAAATCTAGTTCCGGGGACAGAGAGACTGTCAGTTCCTGGCTTTTCTCTACAATATGGTGCACAAGATGAAGGGTAACAGGACAAGTGAGGGGATGTGCAGGATGCAGAGAACAGAAAGACTTCTGTGAGTTAGGAGGTCCAGGAAAACTTCTTAGAGGAGGTGGACCTTGCTCTTGGCCGTATAGACTCTGTGGCCCGGAGGCACCATGACTTGAGTAATGAGACGGAGACAGCTTTGGGGTCAATGATGCATTCTCTTGGGAGTGCGTGGAGATGGTGAGCTCCTTGAGGACAGACCAGGTCTTTCTTGGTCATCTCTGCAGCCTCAGTGTGTGGCACAGACTGCCCTTAGACACAGTCCAGCCAGTGTTGGCTGGAGAGAGATTGGGGAGAGCATGGAGGACCATGAGGTGCAGGTGATGGCTACTGTGGTCCTCGGGCAGGTTTGTCTGACCTGACTGGAGTGTTTTGGAGAAGAAGTGAGCTGGAAGAAGCCCTGGAGGACTGATTGGCGCAGGGGGCGAGGTCTAAGGCAGGGAACCAGTTAGGAGCCTTTGGTGACCTGCTAGCTCTGCAAGGGAATCAGGACCAGTGCCCTTAGGGAGAAGTTTGCATCTAAAGGCCAATTCTTAGATGTGGGAGATAATGCAAGGGGTGAGCCAGAAAGAGGGTGCTTTCTGGCCTGAGGCTGGGGCTGGCATCAGAGGTGCCCTCCAGCGGATGGGCGCAGGTCTGGCCCTGCCTCGCCCCAGTGGTGTCAGCAAACAGCTCTCCTTGTTCCTCTCCAGAAAACCCCCGCAGAGTCGCGGGAGCACAACCGGGACTGCATCCTCCTAGACTTCTTTGACGACCATGACATCTGGCACTTTCTCTCCTCCATCGCCATGTTTGGATCGTTCCTGGTAGGTGGGGGGACTGAAGAGGGGGCAGAGGCGGCCTCCCGTCCCCTCCGTGACTCGGTGTCCACCCCCCCAGGTGTTGCTGACGCTGGATGACGACCTGGACACTGTACAACGGGACAAGATCTACGTCTTCTAGGGGAGCTGGGCCCCTTGCTTCTCTCATGGAGCTCCGAGCTCCTTTGCCTCACCGCCCGGAGGTTCCATAGTGCCAGGGGCCTGAGTCCCAGCCCTGCCGCCCAGTGCCAGGGGCGATGGGACAGCGAGGTCCAGCCCAGGCTTGGCCTGGGACAGTCACAGGGTGACCTTGAGTCTTGCTCCTGCCCTCTGCCAGGGATGAGGCCTGTGCCCCTTCAGCCCCGAATGTTGGCCAAACTGCTGCTTTATTCTCAGTGTTGGGGCCTTCCACGGGTCCCTGTCCATCAGCTGTCCGATTGTCGTTCTGCAGGAAGGAGGGAAGCATTGCCTGCCCATTTCACAGCTTGCGTCTGGCCGTCCTTCCCCTTCCCCCCTGGCCTGGACCCAAAGCCTACCCTTCTTGCCCGAGCTTCCACTCCAGGGCCCCCCTGGTCTGGGGCCTGATTCTCTGTCCTGTACCAGAGTTCGCTCCACTTCTCCTGGGTCTGCGCCTGCCTGCCATCACTGCCCTCTCTGGTCAGCCAGGATGGATGTGGCTGTCGGATCTGGGGGCTGGCTGGCTGGTGCTGGGCTTTTGGTGCTAAGGCCTGCAAGGGATCCTGGGCAGCACTGCCGCCTCCCTCTGACCTGCGCTCAGGGCTGGTTCTTTAGCAATGAGGGACAAAGCCCGCAGCGTGGGAACCGCCTGTGATTGAAGAGCTGAATTCAGAGGTCTTTCATATGCCGTCAGCCCCCAGGCTGACGATGGCACCCAGTGACTGATGTTGGCAACCAGGATTGGAAGGGAAAAGCAACTCACTCCTTTCCTTTCTTTCTCTTTCTAGGCCCTTAGTCCTGCCAAGCCCCATTTGTGGGCCTTTCAGTGCCATTTGACACTGCCCGAGAATGTCCAGAGGCGAAGGAGGGGCATTACAGAGAGCACAGCTCCTCCACGGCCACAGGAGCCCCAGTGCCTATCTTAGGGGCTCAGGGAAGGGACATGCCCTTCCCCCCTGTGTCCCAGGTCCAGCCTCACTCTGGGACACAGGGCTGGCTTCTAAGTTTCCGTCCAGTCTTCAGCCAAGTTCTGTGTTACACATACACATGCACACATATGAAACCTTGAGTTTACACTGAGTTGCCGTAACTGGTTCCCCTGGCTGCTCTTTCGCCCTGCCTGGTCCGTTCCAGATGCCAAGGTTGGGGAGATCAGGTCAGGCTTCTGCCTTGGGGATGGGAATGTGTTTTATTCTCCTCAGCTTGTTTTTATAGCTCTCCCTCGGGCTGGGGAGAGGCGGAGGGTCTGGATCTTTTTTCAGAGCTCCGTTTAATGTCTGTTTCCATGCTATGGTTGCATTTCTGTTTTCTATGAATGAGTTTGCATTCAATTAAAGAAACAACCAGATGCAGTCCTTGGGCCCGTCTCTGCTCCCTCTTTCTGGACGGAAATGTTGAGAACGAGGGCTGGGGCCAGGCTCCTCCATTTCCCAGGTCTTCTGGTCAGCCCTTCTCTTCCAAGCCCCAGTCCTGTTGGGAATAGCAGTCCCTTGACAGCCTCATGTTTTTTCTCTCCTTTGAGCAATGGCATCAGTTCAGTCAGCCTTTACCAGAGGCCTGCTCTATGCCAGGCGCCATGAGGGTGGAGAGGATCTTGTAGGGAAAAAGCTGTAGCCATGCCATCTCACCTGGCAAATGGGGGTAGCCTCTGCCCACCTGGTCCGCAGCCACCAGTCAGGCCAGCTTCACTTCTTATCTGAGGCCCTCCTGGCTCAGCAGGCTGCAGGCACAGGGCAATGCTCCCTCACCTGACTTGAGTGGACAGGTGATGCTTAGGGAACATGAAATGGAGCGGATGGTTGGGGAGTGGGCACCGCGCAAGCTCCAAGAGGAGGAACCTTCGAGATGACCCTGGAAGGCTATTTAAATTTCGGCAGCCTAAGGAGGACAAGATGAGGAGCGGGGCGGAGTGGGGCGGGCTTGCGATGAGGAAGCTGGTGAATTAAGGACATGCCTGAAAGTCTAGAGCTGCTCCTCCTCAGCTGCTCCCTAGCTCCTCTCCCTGCTCTTCCCAGCAGATGCCACTGGGGGGCACTGTACTTCTGCACTGCTAGGCTCCGGCGTCCGGAGCTGGTTGTGCGGGAAAGGCCTTTTCTGGTGGTGCCGGGTGGTGGGTGTGCAGTGTGTGATGGAGTATTAGCTCCTCCCTGCCAGGCCGCCCAAGGATGGAGTGGTGCCACAGCAGGCAGCCCAGAGCCCCCACCGGGTGCCCCTTACCTTTCTTCACTCCCTATCCTTCGCTGAAGCGAGATTTGAGCGGATCTCCTTCCTTGGGTGACGGGGTCGTCTGTTTTCCAGAGGAGGTAGAGACTATTTGAAAAGGAGTAGGTGGGGAGGCTTCCCTGGTGGTCCAGTGGTTAAGCCTCTGCCCTTCCACTGCAGGGGGTGCAAGTTCGATCCCTGTTGGGGAATTAACTATGCCACATGCAATTAAGATGCCACATGCAATTAAGATGCCACATGCAATTAAGATGCCACATGCGGAGCAGCACTTGACCATAAATAAATACATAAACAAATACATTTTTAAAAAAAATTAAAAAAAGGCGGGAGGGATGATAGAAGTCTTTGAGCCTCCAACCCCAATGTTGGTGCCTCAGGCCCTGCAGACCCTCTGGTTGGGACTGAGCTGTTGCTGAGCCCTCCAGTCCCACCCCCCAGCTAAAGCGTGTGATTTAAGACCCACCCCAACTGCGAACTCTCAATCTGAGCAGGTGCAGCTGGAAGGGTGGGTCTGCCAGCCTCTCTGGCTCCCGCATTGCTGGGGGGTCGGCAGGGATGTCCAGGTTCTGCCTTTCAAGACTCACCACGTGGCCTTGGGTAAGACGCCCTCCGAACCTTTGTCTCCTCATTTGTAAAATGGGAGAGTAATTATGCTGTCATGATGCAGCTGTGAGTATCAAATGAGCGCGTTTGCAAAATGCCTGGCATGTAGCCTGATCCTCGGGAAAGGTGAGCTCCTATCTCCCGCTAGAGCTGAAAGCCCCAGGAGGAGAGAGTGGCTGGTTAGTTCCCCACAAGCCTCAGGGAGGGGTCCCCCAACCTCTTTCACTGGACAGCCCCTCTTGAATTTCCCCCTCCCCGCAAACCCGGAGGCAGGGAACAGTGTCAGAGGAGCAACCCTAAGTCCAGACGGCAGGGAAAGCCTTCGTGGTCCTGTCCATAAAAGGCTTTTCCCGGCGGTTCCCCGCCGGCAGCGCGGCCCCGCCCCCGCCGGCTCCATCCCCAAAGCACGCAGAGAATGTCTCGGGCAGCCCCCGGCAGACTGCTCCAACTTGGTGTCTTTCCCCAAATATGGAGCCTGTGTGGAGTCACTGGGGGAGCCGGGGGTGGGGAAGGAGCCAGTTTCCTCTGGCCGGGAGCGGGCCGGGGCGAGTCAGCGGGGGGGAGGCTGACATCACCGCCGTGGCAGCCCTTTAAACCCCTCACCCAGCCAGCGCCCCATCCTGTCTGTCCAAGTCCAGACAGAGCTCACGCCTTCCCGAGAGCCCCGAGGAACCCCTGTAAGTGCATTTGTTCCGGGACTGGAGGGGAGTTGAGCTGGGGCTCGGCAGTTGGCGGTCGCAGTGGGTGTATCGCAGGCAGGACTCTCAGGCTCCCAGGCGGGGGGAAGCCCACCCTCTTGAGTGTGCACTCCCCACCTCCAGCTGTAGAGGTGGTCCTAGCTTGCTGGGTGAGAGGGGGTTACTAGAGTCCAGTACCTCTTAGCCTGGGCAGCCTTGAACCCAGTTGAGATACCCAGGGAGACTTGGCTGGTGCAGAAGGGTTGATGGTGGAAACCTGGGAAACTGGGGTCAGGGAGGTACCCCATTTTCAGCCATAGTCATCTTATGTGTGGTGTGATGGGCTCAAAGGTGGAGTCGGTTTAGACTCAAGGCTTGTCTGCTATCCAGCCAGGCCAGGAGGATGTCGGAGAAGGTGAGGGGGTGTGTGGTACACCAGGGCTGGAGCGAAGTGTCCCTCTGTTGGGTCCCCAGGAGCAGCCTAGGAGAGGCCCTGGGTAGCCACTGAGGAAGTGGGAAGGACCACAAAGCTCTTGTCTTCTGGAACTGGCTGGGTGGCAGGATGCGGGGACAGTAAGAGACCCGCCTCTCCAGGCACGAAGCTGCCTCCATGCCCTGGGGGGGAGGTCACCCACCAGCAGAGGGTTGGGTGGCCTGCCAAGAGCCTTGGTGTGATGGCCTGGGTGGTGCAGACAGGGCCAGGCAGGGCCTTCCCCTGAGATCTGGCTTTTCCTTTAGTGGTTTTTCAAAGGGTAGGTGGGTAGGACAGGTCTCCCCTGACCCCAGAATTTAGTCAAGCCACAGCTCCTGGGCTTGTCCTGAGTACTGTGTTTTGTTTTATCTGAAGACTGAGGGGCACAGCTGTCCTGCAGAGTACCCTGGTTTTCCGGGTTCCTGCTGGGAGGAGCTGCCCCCGCCTCTTGGCAGCTGGGCTTGTTTTTTTTCTCCGGGGAGGGTAGGCTGATGGAGCCACAGGGCCAGGGTGGGGGGTCGAGGCAGAGCCCCAGGCTCCCTGTCCATTCTGTGCTAGGAGCCTTTGCCTAGAAAGACCCTGGGGGGGCCGCTCTCTCTTCTCACCCCTCCCCTCCCCAGAAGCTCCAAGGTGGGCCTGGAGAGGTTTTTGTCAGAGGCCTGGCAGGATTCTTCTTGGAACCCTCCACTTTCAGACTCTCCACCAGGAAGGAGGAGGGTGGGGGTGGGGTATCTTTCATCCCCCTCCCTGGTTCTGATCAAAATCCGAATGTTGTCTCTAGATCTCGGGGCTGCAAGTTTGTGTTCTTGTCCCTGTGACCTTGCCACCTAGACTGTCCCGAATCTCCAGAGTCTGGAAGCTGGGGGTGGGAGATGCACTTGGCCCCTGTTCCTCATGGGCCCAGTGTGAAGTCTGGGGGGTGGGGAGGGGCAGAAAGGGGGGAAGAGGGGAGGGAAAGGCAGGACTTGGGAGGTGGGGGGTGGGGCCTGGACCGTGGGGGTGCCTCCTGCCTGCCTGGGATGGTGCGGGGAAAGCTGAGAGAAGGAGGGAGGGTGGGAGGCCTGGATGAAGGATAGGGGCTGAAATCCCCTGGCCCCAGCTGCGGGTGTGTCTTGACCCCAGTTCTTCGCCCAGGAGTCCTTGGGAAGCAGGGATGAGACACAGCGGGGTGGGGAAGGGAGGGACTTGGCCTTTGGGTTCTTTGGCATTGCTGGCTGGGATGCTCTGAGAACCACATCCTCGGAGGTGGTCCAGCCCGCACTTTACAAATAAGGAAGCAGACTCAGGGAGAAGTGAGGGGCCAAGTGGCTGGAATTTAAAGGAGCCTTTCTCTTGTTTTCTTCTCTCAAACTTTGCAATCCTCTCAGGGAATATGATTATGAAGAGGGGTGGAGGCTGGAGCAGGAGAAATTCTGTTTTTACCACTTGGTCAGGGGCTGGCTTTCTTGGGTCACTATCAGGAGACCGGCTCTGGGGGCAAAAGACTAACGTTTTGAGGAGCTCCGCTGAGGGACAGGCCATGTGTTGGGTCGTCACAGACAGGGCCTCCTGGAAAGTTCTCAGTTCTCTGGGGTAGATACATTATCCTCCCTGCACAGACGGGGCATGAGAGCTCAAGAAAGCCGTCAGCCATGGAGAAGGAAGGGCCGGGCAAGTGGGTTTTGGCAACTTACCTGGGCCCCTGTGAAGTGATGTCCACTGCCTCCTATGGGAGTGGGGAGGAAGAAGGGCTCAGCTCTGACAGGAGAGGGAGTTGGGAGCACACGGTACTGACCGCCTCCATCCTCAGACCTTTCTCTCCCTCCCAACCTCTGACTTCTCGGAGGCCAGGGGATGGGCTGGCCTCATTTGATTCCTCTTTCAAAGGACTCTTCTGGTGAGTTCTGGCGCCACGTGGTACCTGAGGCCAGCTCAGGTGCCTCCTGACCGGCCACACCCAAGCCTGCCCAGCAGCCTCCCTGCTTGGCCCTGCTCCCTGCCACTTGTGGGCGCTCCTGAGTGTGGCCAGCCCCGGGCCCTAGGGTCACAGGTTGGGGAGGGCTTCCCTGCTCTGCTTGGCAGATGCTGGGCTCACGTCCCCGGAGAACTCTGGCTTTGTGGTTACGCAAGCTTCCACAGTGGTGAGAGCCTGCGGTCACCAGGCAGGGTGGTGGGGGTACCAGCTGGCGGCCCCCACGCATCTGGCTCCCCTGGGGAAATGCAACTTCTTGGCCAGAAGCTCCGGGGCTTTGCTGGCTTCCTAGCCCTTACCAGGGGTGGGGAAGCTTCAGCCTCTGTAGCTGTCGGCTGGAGGCTGAGCTGAGCTGGCAAAGAGCTGGAGTTTTGGGGTTCCTGCTTCTGGGAGAACTGAGAGTTGGAGGGACCCCCATAGCTTCAGGCAGAGGCACCAAACCACCTCACACCTCACTGGACAAAGACATCTGTTGGCTTCATTTTGAGGGTCAACGTGGTCTCTTCCAAAAGACCTCTCCAGTGCCTCTGTCACCAATCTTAGCAAAGAAAGGGTGCTGTAGACCAGGGATTGTCAAACCCATAAATGCAGCCTGTCATCTGTTTGTGTAAATAAAGTTTTATTTGAACCCACCCATGCTCACTTGTTTACATATTGCCCAAAGCTGCTTCGATGCTACAATGGCAGGACTTTATGGCCTGCAAAGCCTAAAATATGACTGTCAGTAAAATGACTATCTGGTTATTTACCAAAATAGTTTTCTAACTCCTGCTCTAGACTGCCAAAGATCTAGTCTCCAAGTTCAGAGAGGCTTCCTGGACTGAGGGTATGAGCTAGCCCAGGTGAGTGCCGTGGAGACAAAACCAGGAAGCAAGGGGAGGCAGAGAAAGAGCTAGGGTGGTCTCCCCACTCCCCCGACCCTCAGAGCTGGAAGACAAGACCTGCCAGGCGCCGGTGACAGCAGAGCCGTTCTGACTCCCTGACCCCCTCCCTCTTCTGCCTGTGTTGCTTTAGCTCCCCGCCAACATGGCCAACAAGGGTCCTTCCTATGGCATGAGCCGGGAAGTGCAGTCGAAAATCGAGAAGAAGTATGACGAGGAGCTGGAGGAGCGGCTGGTGGAGTGGATCGTAGTGCAGTGCGGCCCCGATGTGGGGCGCCCCGACCGTGGGCGCCTGGGCTTCCAGGTCTGGCTGAAGAACGGCGTGGTGAGTGACACCTGGGCCAGGGGCCAGGGGTCGTGCCATTGTGCCAGCGTCAGGGGGCAGGGCCCCCCACCCCCACCCCCACCCCCAGCTGAGTGCTCAGCTGCCTTCTTCGTCTGGCAGATTCTGAGCAAGCTGGTCAACAGCCTGTATCCTGATGGCTCCAAGCCAGTGAAGGTGCCCGAGAACCCGCCCTCCATGGTCTTCAAGCAGATGGAGCAGGTGGCTCAGTTCCTGAAGGCCGCTGAGGATTATGGCGTCACCAAGACTGACATGTTCCAGACCGTTGACCTCTTTGAAGGTAGAGAGAGGAGAGGGGTGGACGAGGCAGGTGGACAGGAAGCGGAAGCAGGGATGAGGGATGATCAAACCTGCCACGATGACGGGTCTGCACCGCAGGAGTGGCACACACCAGGAGAATCCCACACCCACGGTGGGATCTCTGCGTCCCCTTCAATTTCAGGACCACCTTTGCCCCTGGCTGGCCATCTCTCTGGGGGGCACAGGCTGGCTCTGCCTTGGGTTCTGTTTACACAGTCCTAAAGGCTGTCCCCCCTCCCCTCCTCCTACTCACAGGCAAAGACCTGGCGGCGGTGCAGAGGACCTTGATGGCCCTGGGCAGCTTGGCGGTGACCAAGAATGATGGACACTACCGTGGAGATCCCAACTGGTTCATGAAGTATGTGGCCACCAGGGGTTCCCTGCACCCTAAGCTTGGGTCTCTACAGGAGGTGGGCTGGCTGGTTAGTGCAGCGATTACAGGAAGCAGAAAGCCAAGAAAGGTACACAGTTGAAGGTCTAGGGTGGGGGTAAGTGGGTCCGTGGTACATCTTGGCTCCTCCCTTTCTACCCTCCTATCTGAGCCAGTCTTTCCAGCCTGTGCTGCGGGGCAGCTACAATAAGGAAATGAGAGCAGTGAAACGCAGGAGGGGATGGCATCGGGCTAGGAAGTTAACAGAGGAAACCAAAGGCAGGTGGAAAACACACAGTCCCGGCAAGTCTTTGTCCTGGTTCCTCCTCTCCTAGGAAAGCCCAGGAGCATAAGAGGGAATTCACGGAGAGCCAGCTGCAGGAGGGCAAGCATGTCATCGGCCTACAGATGGGCAGCAACAGAGGGGCCTCGCAGGCTGGCATGACGGGCTACGGGCGGCCCCGGCAGATCATCAGTTAAGAGGGCGAGGGCTGGCGTCCAGCCCCGCCTTTGCCCAGCTCGCTGGCCACAGCATCCTGCCTCGCCCGCCTCACACACAGCTGTGTAGTTCCTTCAGCCCCGGCCAAGCTTCGAGGCTCTGTCACTGAGCAAAGGTGACTGCACTTGGGCAGCTCGCCCCCACCCCTCAGCCTCAGCCCAACTCCTGACCCCAAAGCACTGCTCCCCCGGCCCGCCTCCCAGTTGCCCCACCAGCTCTGCCGTGTCCCCATCCTGGGCTGAGCAGGGGAGACGTGGGCTGGCGGTAGCCTGGGTGTGGGCAAGTCCACTGTCCTCCTTGGAAGCAGATGCTCATAGAAGGAGACCCAGCCCAACCTCCCCCCCTTTTTTTTTGCTGGAATATTTGGGGGGTTGAAATTCAAAAAGAAAAAAAATATACATAAATTTTTTTCTCAGGCCTGGCTGCCAGAGTCTGATTTGCCCTAGTCGCTTCAGTCCTGGTTCCAGGAAGTCTGAGCGGGGAACAGGCAGGCAGCTCGGGTTCTCGTGTTCCATGATTTCAGGGGGTGAAATGAGGGGCATGGATGACAGTTCTGAAGGGAAAGGGGCAGCGTGGCGACTTGTGTTAGCTTTGGGAAGGTGGCCGAAAGGAGTGGGCAGAGGGTGACGCTGTGTGGAAGGTTTTTATTTTGGAAAAGCTGTGCAGAAAAAATTCAACAAAATGTTGCTGTGGAAAGAGAAAACCAAATCGTAAGCATTAAAAAAAACAAAGTTCCAATCAACCAACTCGCTCAGAAGAGGGGAGGAGGCCAAGAGTGGGAGGAAGTTGCAGCCCGCCAGGCAGCTGGCCGGCCTTGGGTGGGCACGGCCGTTTCCCTGAGTACTTTGCAGAGGAAGACGGGGTGGCGGCAGTCCTGCTGGAGACGCCTCGGTGGAGCAGCCTGGGCCTGGGGGCCGTGCCCACCCACAGCCCCGCCAGGCGCATTGTACCGGTCCTTTAGGATGAAGGGGTCAGGGGCGTGCTCAAGGTGGCTTCTGCTGATCAGGGCTGATGCAGGCAGCTGCTTTCAGGGCACGTGTGCTGTGTTGGGGGCTGACTGCCAAACCAACATGGCCAAGTCCAAGGCTGAGGCTGGATGGTGAGGGGCAGAAAGGGAAGGGCTGCTGTTTCTGGCCCCGGGGTCGTTAAAAGGACAGGCATATCCAGGGGCTCTTTCCAGCTTCCATCCCTAAGCCCTCTTCCCAAGGGACCCCAGTGACATTTCTGCTGAGATGCTCTTCTGGCCATGCGTGCTGAGGGTCTGGGTGGCCCACGCCGCTGGCCTGCCCTGGAGAAGCAAGGATGGAGGCCAGCCCAGTGGAAGCCCTAGTTCGTCATCTGAGACCTTCTCACCAAAAGCGCCTACTCCGTTGGAGGAAGGCTCCATGGCTGTTGCCAGCCTGTTCTCTGGCATCGCTGCTCTGCTGACTGGACCTTTTGTAGGCCCGTGCCCTCCCTGAGCGTGGTCTTTAGCCAGAAGGCGTCTTCAGGCCTCTGGTCCCAGCTGGAAGCACCTGGACTGCTTTCTGCCCCGAGCTCCCAGAACTAGGAAGCAGCTTTCCGCACTCCTCCAGGCGTAGGAAGTGAGAGCCCGTCCCACGGTGGCTGTGAGGCCCCGGGTCAGCACATCTGCGCCTCCTTCCCCTGCAGCAGGTCTGGGGGCAGGAGCTGAGGGACACCCAGGGCACCCCTGCTCTGGGACAGGCTCCAGTCCCCCGGATCCAGCAGGTCGGGGGCGTGGAGCCCTGAGGTGGCGGGAGCGCCCTCGCTCTCCAGCCCCGCTCTGCCTGGGTCCTGGCTGCTGCAAAGGGGGACTGATTCTAGTTCTGTCCCCTCCTCCTTGGCTTTCTGGCTTCGCTGGGGCCAGTGGCACGGTCCACTCCGACAAATTGGGCGAAAGGCCACGTTCCTCTGGCTCAAGTATACTTCCAGCATGTAGTAAATGGTCCAGAAGACTGTGAAGCAGCCAATCAGCACCAGGGTCTGGGGGAAAGGCAAACACCTATGTAGGGCTGCTCTCCCAGAAGCCTGCAGCCTTTCTCAGCCCAGAACAGTGAGCTCAGAGAGTCTCTCTCCTTCTGGAGGCTGCCTCTCCCACCCCAAGCCACACCCTCTGTTCCCCCCACCGACAAGAGTTAGCCCGGAGACTGGGGACCCAGGTCTGCCCAATCCATCACTCCCAAGTTGCCTTGAGTCTCCCACTGAGGACAATACCCCAGGACACCCCTGCCTGTCTGCACCTTGAGAGTGTTGGGGGTGATGGTGTAACCGTCTTCCTCGGGGATGTTCAGCCCAGGCGGGCAGGGCAGCGTGAAGCCGTCATGCAGGTATTTTCCACTCATGGCACTTTCTAGTAGCCTGTGGAGCAGAGAGGAGACGAGGATGCCCCACTCAGCCTGGTCCTCTACCTGCCTGCCTTGCCCACCCTCCCACCTGACAGCTGGACAGGGCGAGGTCCCACAGCAGACAGGGGAGGCAGGACGTGGAGCTCCCTAGGTGGCCTCCCCACCCCACCCCCAAATCCCCAGCCCTCTGACGCCCGTGTCTACACCTACCTCTGTCTGTCTCTGATGTCTACTGGACTCCATACAGAGCCATACAGGATGAGCTGCCATTGTAGGAGGACGCCGGCCTGGGGCATTTCGTCTCCTGGGGCGGCAAGCAGGGTGGTCTGTGAGCCTCTCCTCGCAGCTGGCCAGACGGCAGAAGGTCTGCCTGCCCCGCCACCCGGAGGGACTCAGACCACATGAGTGGGCGGCCAGTCGTCTTTAACTGTGTCCCACTGACCCTGGGGTTCTGCAGACCTACCTCTCTGGTGGTCTTAGGAATGGAAAGGGGAGGGTGAAAGAGAGCACTCCAAAGCTAAGAAGTTTTTCCTCTTTCATATTTTAGGGTTTCAGCTGGGATTTTTCTTAAAAAAAAAAAAAAAGTCCTGCTAAATTAAAGAAAGGACTGAAAACCACTGGTCTGGTGAGGTATACCTGAAGGTGAAAGACTCTTTGTGACCCCATGGACTACACAGTCCAGGGAATTCTCCATGCCAGAACACTGGAGTGGGTAGCTGTTCTCTTCTTCAGGGGATCTTCCAAACCCAGGAAATCGAACCAAGGTCTCCTGCACTGCAGGAGGATTCTTTACCAACTGAGCTATGAGGGAAGCCTGATGTATACCTAATTTGGGGGAAATTGGAAGGGTTGGGTTCAATTTCCAATTTTCTCTTTGAAATACTATATGACTTCCATACGTCACTTCAAACCTCTGTGTGGGCCTCAGTTAAAAAAAAAAAATGGGGAAAATTAGTCCTGCCCTTACCTGCCTACCAGGGCTGGCCGCAGGATGGTTATATGTGAAAGAACTTGAAATGTGGTTTCAACAAGGAATTTGTGTTGCTATCCTGAGGAAAAATGGATCAGTCACTTTGCCAAGGAAGATGAGAGGTAGTATTAATGAACAATTAATGAACAGGTCTCAACGCCCATTCTGTGGATGGGGCATACTTCTTGGCAGCTACCCTTTTGGTCCGATGGCACCCCAGGTGTTCCACCTGGGACACTTTCTGTGGGGACTCTGAGATCCAGAGGAACAGACGACACTCATGAAAGGCAGGGCCCTGGCTGGGAGGCAGGCAGGCTTACCTACATCCCTGATGACGAGTCTGTAGGTCCCTTTCGCCCTCTCCCCCCAGCACCGCACGGTGGAGAAGGTCCAGTCATTGAAGCCGTTGGGATCCCTGGGGCAAGAACACAGGAGACAGGGGAAGGTATGGAGCAGGGAACGGACCCCTTTTGCCCAGGGGCACTCTCTTACTGTAGCAGCAGCTGTGGTCTGAGCCACAGCCAGCAGGAGGGCGCCATGAGGGCCTTCAAGCGCAGGCCCTTGCCCCGGGATGCTCTCAGGAGCTGAGGGGCTTGTGTCAACATGGTGAAGCGGAAGAAGCAAACGTGGAGAGGACACAGGCTTGGGAGTCCCATAGAGCTAGGCTCACTGTTAACTCTCGGGCGCTTACTAGGTCTACGCCTTGTTTCCTCATTTGTAAAAGGAGGTTACAAAGTCGACTCTCAATCGTCTTTCTTTTGGTCATGCAGAGTGGTAGGCGGGATCCAGTTCTCTGACCAGGAATTGAACCCAGGCCCTGAACTGGGAGCGCAGAGTCTTAGCCACCGGACTGCCAGGGAAGTCCCTCTCATCGTTCTCACAAGGATTGAAGAAAACATACGTGAAGTGCAGTGCCGAGCACGCTGTGAGCACTTGAACAAGGCAGGTCACAAAGCCAGCGCCAGGGGAGTTTAGGGCAGGGCGAGTGTCCACTCAGCCCAGATCTCTTCCTGGGCAAGGCCCTCACTGCAGAGAGACCTCAGAAGGTAGGGGCACGAGTACGTACGAGTCCAAGCTGCGGGGGGCGCCGATAAGGGACATCATGCCACTGGGGCAAAAGAGCTTCAGTTCCAAGCTGCCGCGTCGTGGGTGGGTGATGGAGACTGTCACGGCCACGTGCTCCAGGGTCTTCAGCCCCGACATGTCCAGGTCCGTCCTGCTGACTGTGGGAAGTCAGGCTGGGCAGCTGGGAAACCAGCCCCACAGACACTTATGCCCTCACTTCACCCCACCAGACACAAAGGCATATACGAGTATCTTTGGCAACCCGACTGAACCTTGTGAACAGTAGGAAAGGGAGTGCGTGTGCTCATTTCAAGCTTCTAATTTAGTTTAGAGTCTAGTCGGGACGACAACACGTAACCAAGACACAAGACAAGAAAGAAATGGAGCCGTTCCCAACATTCATTCATCCAAAAAGTAATTTCCTGAGTACCTCCTACATCTCAGGCGCCGTACTAGACGCTGGGAACGTAAAGGTAAGTTGGCTATGGCCTCTGCCTTCTACCTGCAAGTGGAAAATGACGTTGTATGAGGTCCACATAACTGATGCCAGAGCAGAGACGAGGCAGACAGGTTTAGGCACTCAGTTGTGAGACACACTCTGAGGAAGGAAGTGAATACAGATTGGTAGAGAGTGTTGGTAGAGGTTATTCTAGGAGGGGAAATGACACATACAAAGGCAGAGGTAGAAATGAACAAGTTTCATATTGAAGGAAAAACAAGTTCTTTGAAAAAACAAAAAACCAAAAAACTACTGAAGTGATGGCCTTCCCTGGTGGTCCATTGGTTAAGAATCCATCTGCCAATGCAGGGGACACAGGTTTGATCCCTGGTCCAGGAAGATTCCACATTCCATGGTGCAACTAAGCCTGTGTGCCACAGATAGTGAGCCCAAGCACTAAAACCACTGAAGCCCACGCACCTGGGGCCCAGGCCCTGCAACAAGGGAAGCCAGCGCAATGAGAAGCCCGTGCACTGCAGCGGAGAGTGGCCCTGCTTGCCACAACTGGGGAAACGCTGGCACACAGGAATGAAGACCCAACAGAGCCAAAAATAAATAAATAAAAAGATGAGCTATGCGTTTAAACAAACAAACAAAAACCCACCAAAACTAGTGAAGTGAACAAACTTCAAGGAAATTGTACTGAAGGGAAAAAAGCCAATATAGAAAGGACACATAGTGCACGATTTCATGTATTTAATATTCATGAATAACGTTGACTGTGGAGATGGACAGATGAGTGGTTGCCAGGTGCTAGGGATGGGGCAGAGGGGTCGGGTGTGGCCCTAAGGGGTGACAGAGGAGTCCTGGGATGGGCTGGCTCTCGATCCTGATTGTGGTGGTGGTTACAAAAGACTATACACGTGGTAAAATTGCATACACACACTCACACACATACACATACATAGAGAATCTATATCTAACCAGTAAAATCTGAGTAAGTTCTGTGAGTTGGACCAATATAATTTTCTTGGTTTTCCTATTGTCCTATTCTAAGACATTTAACATCAGGAGACGAGTGCATAGGACTTCCCTGAACAGTTCTTTGCATCCTCCTGTCAATCTACAATTATTTCAAAATAAAAAGTTAAAAAACCAAACTAGTGAAGTAGAAGACTCAGTTGAGGAATATTAAGAAATTAAGCTGCAATGAGAAATGCCTCTTTCCAAGACAACTTTTCTTCCATTAATTCAGGCCAACAGGCAAAGCAGAGAGCAACACCCAATTTAACAGATGAAGAAGCTCAGAGAGGAGGTGAGAGACGACGGGCATGGGACCTAGGGTAGGAAGGGCTTTAACATTTTTATTTTAAACACATAACCGAGAACTATTAGAGATTACCATGCAAAGATGGAGTTTTTAAAAAAAGTGTTAAGGGGAGGTTACTCCTAACAGCTGTGGGTAGGCTGAATTGGAGTAGAAAGAAGAAACAGGTGACAGGAAGGCCAGCTACAATGTCTGATTCTAGTCTAGGGGTGAGGCAGTGTGGGTGTGGATAACTGGTCAAAGAAGAAAGAGCGGGGAGTTCCCTGATGATCCAGTGGTTAGGAATCCAAGTTTTCATGCCGAGGGCCCAGGTTCAATCCCTGGTCAGGGAACTAAGATCCCCAAAGCCTTGCAGCACAGCCAAGGTAAAAAAGAAGAGAGAGGGAAGAAAAGGCTCAGGGCTTCCTGTGGCCCGTCCGTTCTTCCTGTTCGTCTTGGCCTTCCACTCAGTCCGCCTCTCATTGGGCTCGCGTCAGGGAGGGGGGCCACCACCCATTACCCGACGACACCAGTGTTCGAGATCTACCTGTCTGATGCCATCTCTTCACATCCCTCTCCTTCCCCGACTCCACAGACCTTTCTCCACCCCACATCAGCACAGACTTCCATGGCCAGACCCTGGGCCTCGTCCTTATCTGGCACTGCTTCACTTCTGAATGGTTAGTAACTTCCCTTGTGGGATTTATTACATAAACAACACAAATTAGAACAGCAATTGAGCAAAAATGAGAACAAAAAAGCTCCTGCAATTCTTGATGCCATGTTGGTAAATACCCACTGAGCCTTCTCACTGCGTTTGTCTGTGTGCACGTGTGTCTTGTCTTGCACCCTCGCAACTCATGGAAGCCAGTGTTCCGCCTTCCCAGAAAGCAGCCAGCTGTCCCTCCGCTTTCTCCACTACCTTCTTTCTTTGGCTGCACCACGCAGCATGTGGGATCTTAGTCCCCCAACCAGCGATCAAATCCGCACCCCCTGCAGTGGAAGTGTGGAGTCTTAACCACTGGACCATCAACCAGGAAAGTCCCTCCACTGCCTTCTTGATTCCTTCATTTTCTTGCTCCTCAAGAGATCCGTCAAGCTCTTCCTCCCTAACCGCCTAAGATCCCACAGCTCATTTCGCCAACACATTCTTATTTACATTCCCTTGTTTTCTTTTCCTTTCACAGTAACTATCTGGCAAAAGGCCAACACCAGATCAGACCAATTATACAGTCTCTTGGCTGGATTTTCTTGCTTACGCCTTTCCCACTACAAAGGAAAAACAAACCCTTTCTCAACTCATCACTTGTGCCTACTAGTGCTAAGAGCCTGGGCTCTGGAGCCACCCAGCCTGGGTTCAAATCCCAGATCAGCCATTGACTAGTTATGAGAATTAGTTTCCTTATCTGTAACATGTCCCCTTTATATAGTTCATGGTTAGTCATTTTAAGATACAGCCTCTGTCTCCTGTTTTCTGCTGTACCTGGGGGCTCCGGGCTCTGGAGAATAAACTTCCCAACTCCTGCCTCGATGAGAAAGGGGCCACCACCTGGCTGCTAAGCATGGGAGAAGGCACCCGGGCGTCTACCTTTTAACTGACACCGAGTTCTACTCTCATACCCACCTTCGTCCTCTGTAGTGCATGGGGCCTCCAAGTCCTGAGCCCTTTTTTTTGGCCACATCGCATGGCTTGTGGAATCTTAGTTCCCATACCAGTGAATGAACCTGGGCCCTGGCAATAAAAGCTCAGAGTTCTAACCACTGGACTGCAGGGAATTCCCAGCCCCGAGTCTTTGGAGATTCTGTAGTGTGAACGAGCTTGTTGCCTAGGATCACTCCTGCCGGTATTTGGTTTGCAATTTTCTTAGCCCTGCTTACTTCACCATTCATTTTCTATCTTCCAAAATGTACTGCGATCTCTACTTTGCTGTGATCTCTTCTCTCATTCTCTTTGTCCTTGTGCTCATTCCACTTTAATTCCTTTAGTCTTACTTTGGTGAGGTTGTACATATGTACATTTATATATGTGAAATTTACATACATATAAATTTTTACTATGCATGTAGGTGTGCTTAGTCACTCAGTTGTGTCCACCTCTTTGTGACCTCATGGACTGTACCCCACCAGGCTCCTCTGTCAATGGAATTTTCTAGGTAAGAATGCTGGAGTGGGTTGCCATTCCCTTCTCTAGTGTATCTTATTGACCCAGGGATCGAACCTGGGTCTCCTGAATTGCAGGCAGATTCTTTACCGTCTGAGTCACCAAGTGACACATTACAGAGCATAACAGAAGGGAATAGAATCCTAAAAGAGACCTGAGTGCCCGTCTGTGTCAGCCTGTGTACAGAGTGGCCCACGTGCATTTACTTATTGGTGTGTACACGGACTTGGGTGGCCATGCATGTGAGAACATGAGATGTATTTTATTAGAATTGAGCTAGTATATTAAATGAGTTAACCCTTAGGCCAGTGTTTGGCACATAAAAGGCATTTATCTTTTTTTTTTTTTGGCTGCGCTGCATGGCATGCAGGATCTTAGTTCCCTGACCAGGGGTGAAGCCCATATCCCCTGCAGTAGAAGTGTGGAGTCTTAACCACTGGACCAGCAGGGAAGTCCCAGAGGCACTCATCTTAGTTGATGATGATGATCATATTATTATTTTACCTTTAGCAACACAGGATCTTGTTCAACCACCGCTGAGAAGATCCCAGGGCTTTATTTGCCCATAATCTTATGAAGCTAGGAAAATCTCTATCCTTGTCACTATCCTTGTTCAGGGATCAGAATAAGAGATGTCAATCTAGTAATCATTTGTGGAGAGGTGGCAGCTAAAGCCTTAAGTACAACTGGGCCATCGAGGATGAAGACGTAGAGGGAGGGTCAGGAACATGGCCTGAGTCTCAGAAGAAACTCATGGCTTGGAAGTAGTGAGGTGAGTGAACAGAAAACCAAGTTCTTTAGGCAGAGAAGCCAGAAGAGGACCATGGAGCAAAGGAGGTCACCAGAGCCACAGGAGGAGCAGGGAGGAGGAGGTGGAAGGCTGCCACACAGGCCTCGCTAATCTGGTCCGACAACAGCGTTGAGCATCATCGACCAGGATGAGCTGTGAGCTGGCCCCAGGTCTGAGCCTGAGAGGGGCACCTCAGAGGGATGAAGTAAGTCTTCAGCAGTGGAGGGATGGTGATAAAGGTGAGCAGTTGCTTTGGTCAGTTCATTTGAAAAGGTTACTGGCTGGAGGCAGTCAGGGACTTAAAAGGTGTTTTCTAACAGATGTGCTGAGGGTGTTGGAAGGCAGAAGGAGGAATCAATGGGGAGGGAAAGACTGGGCAGGAGAGGAAGATTCGGAGCCAGGAAGGAACAGGACTGAAACATGGCTGGCAGGGGGTGGTGGTAGCCAGCTGGGGCTGCAAACAAGGATAAAAGGGTATTTGCAACAGGTATTCAGGAATCTTCTGTAAATACACACAGGCTCCCTTGTGTTTGAGATACACTTCCCAAGCCCCACCCTCCCTCCCGCCCTCCAAAGACATTTCAGACCCAGAGTCAGAGCTAAAGGAACCGAGGGGCCCTCCTGCCAATGGGGAGAAATGACAACCTGTCTTGCTCTAGAGCTGCCTGGCCTAAGAAGGTGGCACCAGTCACATATGGCTATTTAAAATCAATTACAGGGACTTCCTTGGTGGTCTAGTGGTTAAGAATCTGCCTTGCAATGAAGGGGACATGGGTTCAATCTCTGCTCGAGGAAATAAGATCCCTTGTGCCACGGAGCAGCTTAGCAGCACAAATGGAGAACATTTCCACCATCATAGAAAGTTCTCTTGGTCACCACTGCTCTAGAGTCTTGGCATTTCACCTGCTTTTCCATCTCAGGAAGATTCATTTCCTTCTATCTTACAAAAAAGTTCACCTGCCAGCCCTTGGACACTGACTTGCCCAGGTCTTGGTGGGAAAGACTATCACCTGGCCATAGGGGGAGAGGTTTGCTGACTGTCCGGGACTGAGTTGCTTAGCTCTACATGAACTGGACTGACTTCCTCCAGCTTCCAAGAATGCCCACAAGTCTGGACCTTCAGTTCTGTCTGGAGTCACAACAACAGAGGGGAAGACATCTTTGCTGACCCTAGAGATCAGCAGACTGCTGGCCGCCCTCCAAACCAGTGAAGGGCTCCATCAGCAAAACTTGCTGGGTCCACCTCCCTTCTCTCCATCTTTCTCTCCCCTACTCCAGCTCCTGCTTTCCTCCTCCCAGAATAATCTGTCCTTCTTCCTCCTGCTCCTTCGTGACAAACAAGCAGTTTCCAGATGCCTCTGTACCGAGGGAAGTTTGTCAGACATGCCGGGGGAATGTCTCTGGTTAGTGGGAGGCAGAGGATGATGAAGTTGAAAAGGACCCTAACCCGCTTCTAAGCTGACCCTCTCACTTGATGGATGTGACTGTGGGTTACTGTTACTTAAATGAGAGGCAGCAGCTCTGGATAGGACGTAATAAAAGTTAAAAGATGTACTGTCTCCAAGACATGTGAGTAAAAAGCCCAGAGGTTCCTATTTGAACTGCATTCCTGGGAATGTTCCTGCACTCCTCTGCCTTGGCTGATGCTTTATGCCCTTTCCAAGATAGCATTCCTTTTACGGAAAATGCAATGAACCGGGCCCATGGATTTCCTTCCACGTAGAGGGGAAACTGGGCAAGCGCTGGACGTGGTTAGGGAGAGAGACAACGGAACTCTTCCCAGCCAGGGGAGCAGCCCCAACCCTCCCTTCCACGCTCCCATCTTTGGCCATCCCTCCTCGTAGCCACTGGCTGGTCTGATCACTTCCTAGGAGGATGAGAACAGCAAGGACAAAGCTCCACCTGGGTACAAAGCATGACATGCTTCCGACTTTACAAAACACAGTGGATAACTGCCTGTCAAAATTCCTTGAGAAAAAAAAAAAAATCCCCAAAAAACTGGAGGTATGGAAAACTCTCCAGTGGCAACTCTGGGAAGTCCGCAGAGAGATGATCCTTTAGCACAGTACCCCAGCCCAGCCGCACTCTTCTCTGGGAAGGGGTTCAACCTCTGGGCTCAAAACGAGACTACGTCTCAGATGCGCATAGACAGCCCTCACCCCTTCGGACAGTCCTGTGGCCCCGTGGGATGGAGGCGGAGGCAGAGGGAGGGCCACTCCAGTCTAGAGAGCCCTCTGGGGACTCCTCTGTCCTCCCCCTGACAGGTCCCAGCTGACTCTGTAATTAAACAAGCCTGAGAATCAAAGGGAGACATTCCCAGCTCCTTCACTTCATCCAAAGCCCACTGGGCTGCAGAAGATCATCTGGCAAGTTCCTAGCATGGAAGTCAAAGGAACTTCTTTTGACTTGTGCCTGTCTCCCCAGGCCCCAGGTCCAGCCCTCCTGCCAGCCTTCCTAATGGCTTGCTCAGCAGCTCCCTCCCACCACCCGTAACTCAGGAGAAAGGTCTCTCAAGCAGCCGGGGGCCAGCCAACTCAGAAGCAGCAACATGTCCTAAAATGGTCAAAGAGAACGCCGCAGATCTGGCTGGAGCTCAGCTCCTAAAGGAAGGGGTAGGACCAGCAGGAGGACGAGTTTAACTTCTCCATCACCCCGCCCTGAGCCTCTGGCCCAGGATTAACCCCCTTTCTGCTGACCGCTTACCATTCCACAGCACCTCCAGGGGGCGGGCGGACAGCGGGATCGCCTTGTTCTCTTTCAACACAGGGCTGACGTAGGAAGCTAAGTAAGGGACAGATGTCCAGACCTATGAAAGGAAGAGGGGGCGGTAAATGAACAAACGGACGGACCGTGCACACCCAACCTCACCTACCTGACCCCTAGGGCCGCACTCTTTTTATTTCTCCCTTAATCATCACTGTCTCTCACTCTGCAGACACCCTGGACTGCTCCCTATGGCATCACAACACGGAACCGGGGGACATGCTGTGTCCAGGGCAGCAGATGGGAAGCTGAGCACCCTGAGGGCTCCATGAGACATTGAGGTCTCATTTATTCTCCTGTCAGTTTAAGAAACTTTATAGAATGTTGAGCCTGCTCCTTCATGGGTAAAATGGGTCTCGGGTGAATGAACATCTATTGAGCACCTATGACGTGCTGGGCAGTGTTTCAGGCATTCGGCCCGGCCCCTGGGCCCCTCCATGCAGGACAGCCATTCACCTTGGCGGCGTTCACGAGTCTCCAAGCATTGAGCAGGCCGAATCCGTGCTGGTGGCTGTGGCTGAAGCCGGCCTCATTGGTGATCCAGTCCGCGCGGTGGTCCTCGTACTGACAGCACAGGGGTCCTGGTGAGCCTTGCAGATTTTAGGTTTCCCGACTCACCCCGATGGCTGATCCAGCCCAGACTCTCCCACCAAGGCTGCTAGGAAGGGACTCCCTGAGCAAAGCTGGGACAAAAGGGCAAAGCCCTGTGATGTCTCCAGCCGAATGGCCTGCTTACAGAGAGGGACCTGGGAGCCTGCCCAGAATGCCCCTTTGCAGGTGACATGGCAGCAGCAGGACAGGGACAAGTGAACTTAGGTCTACGGTCTTGGCGGGGTCTCCACACTGCTTCCGTAGGAACGCAACTCTGGGAGACACTGGCATCTAACGCCTGGGACATTAGAATCCGAACCTCCTGATCCCTCCAAGCCCTTGGTACCAAAACTCTGAGGTGGGCTGGGCCAGGCCATGCATCTGCTTGCGAATGGCTCACCCGGGTGGCCGTGAAGACGATGATGTGCTGGACGTCACGCCACGTGAGGCAGGGCCGCACCTGCAGCATCAGGGCTATCATGCCAGCCGCCAGGGGCGCGGCAGCCGAGGTCCCCGTGTGGCCCTCTGTGCAGCCGGTGCCCTTCTGAAGGTCCCAGTCAGTGGTCACCTGGGGAGCAGAATGGGAGGGACGGGGGCTGGTTAGGGCCTGAGTTCCCAGGGGCAGTTGGGGGAGGGGGCAGGGCGGGGCCTCAGAGTGAGCGAGTCTCCCGGGGACCGTTCTGTTTGGCAGGTCAGGATGAAGGAGATTCTTCATCCTCTTGGGCCTTACAGGAGAATCTCTGGAAAGCTGAGAAAAACCAGTTACTCTGAGGGTCTTGGCTGCAGTAGCGCAGAAAGGAGGTGGAGAGGGGAGAGGCCTCATGGGTCCTGATTTCTGCTCAGCTGATGACCCCTTCCCCAATCCCCCCCTCCACCCACCCCTACCCCTGCAGCCGTGGAGACAGAGGAGTGGCTGGGAGCTCCGGGGGCCCCCAGCTGGAACTGGGACAACAGTGACGGCACCAGGCGAGGAACTCCGGCTTGGCGGCTCAGAGACGGGGCTGGCCTGACGTCAGTGTGAACAAAGGGACTGTGTCCCAGGGAGAGGACACCGCACCCCTCACCCAATGGTGGGCTTAGCATGGGTGAACATCTGCACCACTGCCCACCCTAGCCAGTGGCGATCGATGGGCCAGGTCACATCCCTGCTTGGGGCCAAGTGCCTCGGGTCCCCCTTCTCTACCTGCAGCTCTGAGGTGGGAGATGAGAGTGGGGGTGGGGGTTGAGGGGGAGGGACATGGCACCTGTTTGGTACCCAGTTCTTTCCACGTTCTCATCCTCCCTGGAGCCACAGAGGGTGGAGCCGGGGAAGGCCCTGCCTGAATCCACTCCAGCCCATGGTCCTCTGGATCTAGCACGTGGTGCCCATGCTAACACTAGAACATCTTTTCCTTCCAGGCTTCTCTCCTGGTTCGGATACCAAGGTGCTGCCTTCTGCCAAGAGCTGCCCTTTCTCCACTGTCCTCATTGCTTGCCTTCCAGCTGTTATAGCAGCTGCCAAGACGTGTCATTTCCACTCAGAAGTCGCGCTCTTACAGAAGAGAAGGGAAAACTCTCCAAGTGGAAGTCTCAGTGAGGGTGGGAAGCCTGGTCTGTGCCAGGGAGCAGATTAATTTTTTCCTGTTAAGGAAACAGCCTCACAGTGACAGTCCAGGCTGGAGCCGGGAGGCCCGGGAACTTGCCTCTGGTGGCAGGAGCCCCGGGCAGCAGACGGCGGGGTGGCGTGTGCCTCTGTGCCTGCCCTCGGGGAGGCAGCCCCATTGAGCTGGTCATTGAACAGAAACTGGCAACTGGTTTCCAACACAGGAACAACCCAAAGATGGGAGGTTGGCTGAACAAACTCGCTTTGCATTTCTGGACAAATTACAGTTTAGATGGAAAGTGGTGGGGGTGAAGCAGAGTTGAGTCGGAGGAGAAACTAGTATGTCCAGAGGAGAAACTAGCATGTCTGGTAACTTCTTGGCCCCCGACTGTGGTTGGGGTGAGCAAGAGTTCTGCCAGGATGTTCCTGCTGTTCCTCCCCCTCTAGCCTGGCCCGGGCTGGGGGTAGGTGGTGCCTCTCTGTACCCAGACCCCTGTCTGTTAAGCAAAGTCTCCTGCCCACTTACTTTAGCTCACTCCCTTTTTTCTTCTCCCAGGGTGGGGGGCAGGGCTGGGGTCACCTGGCCCCGAGCCTTGGAACATTGTATTGACCAGAAGTCACTGAGCAGCAAAAACAGAATTTTAGTTTGGGAAAGAGAATTTGACCCAGAGGCAGCAGCCCAATTCCCAATGGCCCCAGAGAGTCCTCCCAAGCGCGAGCCACTGGAGAAATGTGACACCGGCTGGCTGCAGCCCAGCCCTGCCCGAGAGCCCCCCGTCCCCGGGTCACTCTGTTACAGGCATCAGGACGGGCAGGGAACTCTAGGACGACGGGCTGGAGCTGAGCCAGCTGCGGGTAGGCACTGCACTCTGAATTCCTTTACAGGTTCCCACAGCTTGAGAAACTCCACTTCCTTGCTCCAACCTCTTGTTCGCTGTGACTCCAAGCCCAGCTCCAAGGAAAGAGCTATCTCTGGGGCTGATGGGGACATTCCAGACTCCTTTTCCCATCCATGCGGTGCAGACAACCACTAGCTTTACTCCTGAGGATGAACAGGATCAAAACTCGCAGTATTTACATAAGGACTGCATAGCAATGCAATGATGATTTTTTTTTTTAAGCCCATAGAAATTAGCCAAAGCCTGTATTCTACCAAAGGAAGACATATCAAAGGTTCTTTCATCAGTGTGTGCTCAGAGTAATTTCTATAAAGATACGCATATTTGTTAACTTAAAAATTTAAAGATGAAGGAGCTTCCCTCCTCGCTCAGTGGTAAAGAATCTGACTGCTAATGCAGGAGACACAGGTTCAATCCCTGGGCTAGGAAGATTCCACATGCCTCGGGGTAACTAAGCCCTTGCAGCACAACTACTAAGCCCATATGCGCTCTGGAGCCTGGGAGCTGCAACTACTGAGCCCATGTGTCCCAGAGCTCGTGCTCTGCAGCAAGAGAAGCCCCCCAGTGAGAAGTCCAGACAGTGTAACAACAGAGCCCTCCACTTGCCAAAACTAGAGATAAGCCCCTGAAGCAAGGAAGACCGGCACAGCCATACATAAGTAAGATTTTAAACAATTTAAAGATTAAAATCCCTTTACACAGATACATTTAGAGTCCTCAACTCCATTCTACCAACAGGGGCAGACTCTTAGGGAAACAGATCTGCTAGGGAAGAAGATCCCGAGAGCCGGGCTGGGGAGCAGAGGGCAGGTGTAGGGGACAGGGCACTCACGATGCTCCGGAGCATCTTGTCCCCTCCGCTGAAGGTGACTGCCAGCATGGAGGCACACTCCTCGGCATAGAAAGGCATTCGGCCCTCCTCGTCCACAGCGCCTGGGGGAGGAGCAGGGAAATGGGAGCGGAGGTGAGGGTCTGAGAACATCAGACTTAGCTCTGATCTTAGTTATCATTGAGGGGTTGGTCCTGGGCTTAAAAAATGATCTCAGTGGTCCAAGTCCTTCAAGTACCCACACGCCCCGCCCCCACTCCCGGAAAAGTGGTCTCAAATGGCAGAGGGTAGTCTGTGCGGAGACCATTCTTTCAGCAGACTGCAGGGGGTGGCCCACTCGACACAGACTCATTCACTCGCACAAGCAATGGATCAGTTACTTATCAGTTATCTATTGCAAGTCACACACTGTATGAGTGACAGATGGGGGCTGTGGGGAAGGGCCACAGACCTGATCTCAGGGAGCCCATAGTCAGGGGGCAGGTCAGGGAAGTAAATACAGCTGGGAGGGTAAATGCCTACAGTAGGGAGCACAGGTACAAGGCAGTTAATTTAGGCTGGTGTGGCAGGGAGGTCAGGGAAGGTTTCAAGCAGGAGGGAAGTGACCTGTGGGAAGAGAGGTTGGAGCAGAGGCCTAACCAGCTGTGGTGGTGGATGTGGGGGCTGGGGGCGCAGAGGGGGTTATCTCAGATGATGGGTAGAAAGTGCTCCTGGGTATAACTCGTAAGGAAGTCCTGACCTCCCCTAAGAGCAGGGCTGGTTCCTCCTCACTATCAGAGTCTGCGGAGAAAACTGTGCACACACATTCAGACAGAAACATGGAAGCTGGGGGCACACCCAGATTACATGGTCCCCTCATGTCTGAATGACACACAATCACACACACTGAGATACATGGTCGCCTCACCCCTCACACACACCCAGATATATAGTCCCTTCACCCCTGAGTGACACACACAATCACACACACAGAGATACATGGTCCCCTCACCCCTGAGTGACACACACAATCACACACACTGAGATACATGGTCTCCTCACCCCTGAGTGACACACACAATCACACACACAGAGATACATGGTCCCCTCACCCCCGAGTGACACACACAATCACACACACTGAGATACATGGTCCCCTCACCCCTGAGTGACACACACAATCACACACACTGAGATACATGGTCCCCTCACCCCTGAGTGACACACACAATCACACACACTGAGATCCATGGTCCCCTCACCCCTGAGTGATACACAATCACACAGAGATCCATGGTCCCCTCACCCCCGAGTGACACACACAATCACACACACTGAGATCCATGGTCTCCTCACCCCTGAGTGACACACACAATCAAACACACTGAGATCCATGGTCCCCTCACCCCTGACTGACACACACAATCACACACACTGAGATACATGTTCTCCTCACCCCTGAGTGACACACACAATCACACACACTGAGATCCATGGTCCCCTCACCCCTGAGTGACACACACAATCACACACTGAGATCCATGGTCCCCTCACCCCTGAGTGACACACACAATCACACACACTGAGATCCATGGTCTCCTCACCCCTAAGTGACACACACAATCAAACACACTGAGATCCATGGTCCTCTCACCCCTGACTGACACACACAATCACACACACTGAGATACATGTTCTCCTCACCCCTGAGTGACACACACAATCACACACACTGAGATCCATGGTCCCCTCACCCCTGAGTGACACACACAATCACACACTGAGATCCATGGTCCCCTCACCCCTGAGTGACACACACAATCACACACACTGAGATACATGGTCCCCTCACCCTGAGTGACACACACAATCACACACACTGAGATCCATGGTCCCCTCACCCCTGAGTGACACACACAATCACACACACTGAGATCCATGGTCCCCTCACCCCTGAGTGACACACACAATCACACACACTGAGATACACGGTCCCCTCACCCCCGAGTGACACACACAATCACACACACTGAGATACATGGTCCCCTCACCCCTGAGTGACACACACAATCACACACACTGAGATACATGGTCCCCTACCTCTGACACCACCCCCCACCCAGATACAAGTCTCCTCACTGCTGCGTCTTTCTCTCTCTCACACACACACACGTGCACCCATGCACTGCGGGACCACTGGGCCCACTACCTATGGTGACGGTGTAGATGGAGTTGGCGTAGCCATCGTAGTTGCAGTTGTCGTTGTGCTGGCCCCCATTGCCACTGGCCACCACAAAGATGCTCCCAAAGCCCTGGCGGCCAGCGATCACCCCATGCTGCAAGGCAGCCTGAGGAGCAAAACAACCAGGTCAGCTGAGGAACTCACAGGAAGACCCTACCCCCCACGCCACTCGCCCTCCTGTCTCCTTCTAGAAGGAGAAGAAAAAAATAACCCAAGGGCATTGGACAAGGGAGAAAGAGACTTAAAAGACTGACTTAAGAGGGTAAGGGGGCTATTAGTGGAACAACTGCTTGATGGATGTGCTCTGCTCCTCAGAGAAGGTGGGGCCAGAAATGGGGAGCCAGCGCAAAATCAGAGCAAAACACCACTTCATTCTAAGAATGTCCCCCTCACCCCTTCACCCTGGGGCAGGAGTGCTGTTCCCAAAGGAGGGGTCGGGGCTACAGGGCAGGTCTTGGGGAGGGCGGGAGCAGTTCCGGGAACGGAATGAAGAGGGCGAACTTGGTCCCCAAAGTCTCCACGGTTCCCAGCTACCTTCCCCAGCTGGTGGGGGCCGTCCACCGTCTTCCCGTCATCGTCTGGTCCCCAGCTGTGGAGAGACACCCAGTGGAAAGAGCCAGGGCCAGGCCATGGCTGCCCACCCAGCCCAGCCTCAGCGGGCTGTGCCTCTGCCCCACGCTTCCCCTCCTCCCAAGGGCTCCAGCCCAGGACTCGCGTGATGAAAGGATGTTAAGAGTCCAGCCCTCACTCCAAAGTGGAAAACAGAAGGATGTGCTAACGTTCTTGTCCTTGGAAACCTTCCCAGTTCAGGACTACTCTAACCTGCTCCTTCTCAGGTCCCCAGGGAGTACAGGGTGGTGGAAAGGGACGAGAGGCCACCCCTTCCCCACTGAAGGAGCTAATTCTAGGCCTGATGGCAGAGCACCTGGAAAGGAAGCAGACAACCTGTGTAAGCTGTCTAGGAGATCTCTGTCCTATCTCTAAGTGTGGAGCACATCATGTATCTACAGGAGATGCTGGCCGGGGAAGAATAGGCTGCTGTCAACGCGGCGCGAGCAGCCCAACCTCAGCTCCTCCTTATCATCCACCCCCTTCCTACCAGATCCACAACCCAGAGCTGCTGGTGCGTCCCTGGGTGGGGGCAGAGGGGCTTTGCGCTGGGTATTCAGTCCAGCTGTGGTAGGACAGGAATCCTCAATTTCTCCCAGAGCATTACGAGTTTATTAAACAAATAAACACGAGGCAGGATAGAATGCTCCTTGTGTGGCAACCTGATCATTGGGGTGACTTGGGGCTTACGACGGAGAACCCAGAAGCTGGGGATCTGGAGAAGTGAGGGCCGTGGACTCACAGGTTGTACCCCAAGGGAGAGCCCCGCCCCCCCCCCCACCACTGTTCTCTGGTTGGGGGATTCGCCCGGTGCCCCGGCCCCTGGCCCGTTTCCCTGCTCCTGGCTGTACCTCACCTGCAGCTGTAGATGTCGTTGATCTGATAGTGCTTGTTGAACGCCACGGCCTCCATGCTGTCGGTCAGGGGTCCATCCAGCACCCGGATACCTAGGCAGTGTAGGCCACACCAGCTCCTCAGTAACGCGGGTCTCCTAGATGGGGAGCCAGGTGGTGGTGGGGGCCCCCTGTGGAGACTTACTTTTCTAAGTGCTCTAGGATCTTTTTAATTTTTATACCATGTGCATGTACCTGGCCAGAAATATTTTCTAACATAATGCTAAATCTTAGACTTTATGGATCCTGGGGTCTGGTGGGCGGAGGCATAGGCTAGAAGGTAGGGAATCCAAAGTTCCCTTTTTTCATGCATCCTTTATCACATAAAACACTGCTTGACACACAAGAGGGTATTCAACAGATGGTTCTCAGCCCGTTGCTCCTCCCATGGAGGTCTAGTCTCACTTTCTAAGATGGGGCAGGTCACATCCTGGTGGAGCTCTCAGAAGGGACCTGGGCTCCCCCGCTCTGTAGTCTCATTTACAGAGAGGGCTGCTGACCCCTGCTGGACTATAAGAGGAATGCAGCCAATCTGGTCCAGCCTCGTAAATGCAGGCTCCAAGCATTTATGAGAAATCACCAGAAGGGCATCTGCATCCATTCCCTTCACCCTCTGCCTTGATGGACAAAGACCGAGAGGCCGCGGAGCCATAGAACCACCCCAGTAGGTACCAGGGCCACTTGGTTCTCTTGAAAAGATGGGGAGCAGACAGTGACTGTCAGCAGGGGCGGGAGCTAGAGCTGGGAGAAGGGAGAGAGGCCTCCACAGACACACAGGATCAACAAAGAGGGGGAGATGAGGAGGCCATTGGTTAACCGTGAAAATACAAAAATGTGGATAAGTAAAAGGAGCTATCATTACAGTGAGCTGAGCACTGATGGGGCATAACCATGATCAGAAAAAGGGAAGTGGAGTCTGAGCAGGTGGGCTTGGGTCTCCATCTCTCATCCAGCTCATTTTCACGCTCTTAGCTGTTTTATATAGTCGTATGTGCTCAGTTGTGTCTGATTCTTTGTGATCCCACGGACCCCGCCAGGGTCCTCTGTCCATGGAATTTTCTAGGCAAAAATACTGGAGTGGGTTGCCATTTTCTACTCCAGGGGATCTTCCTGACCCAGGGATTAAACCCACGTCTACTTGTGTCTCTTACATTGATTGACAAGCGAATTCTTTACCACTGAGCCACCTGGGAAGCCCTTTTAAAGTGGAGTTTGCTGCTAAAAACATGTTAGAAACACCAAAGCACTGAGAAAAAAAATCAATGAGCCGATCTGCCCTGCTGATACCTATTTATAAGTGTACCTTTTGCTTTCTGCTGTGTGTTGAAGGGGTAATAAAGTTGTGTTGGAATTCAAGACGGAGGGACAGAGAATGAAGACAGCAGTCACGGTGGGGTGTACCGAGGCTGGACCAGAGGTACCTGCTATGCGGCTCCCGAACGCCACTCCCACGGCACAGAAGCTGTTGTTGGGCACAGCGGCAATCTCGCCCGCGCAGCGCGTGCCATGGTGATTGCCATTCTCCACGTCCGGGTGGGGCATGGGGTCAGGGTCATTAGAGTTGAGGTCATAGCTGCCCTCAGGGCTCTGAAACGTGGCGGGGGAGGAGGGGGGAGATGTGGTCACTCACTAGTTCCAACCAGTCAGGTCTTGGAGCTCAGGGAGAGAGGAGAACTGGGGGTTTGGGGCTCCGAGCCGACACTGCGGGCCCATCTCTGCCAACCACACAGGCTGCACAGGACAGGACACCTCAGGCAACGCTGAGAAGTGCTGTGTGCTGTTCTGGGCTGCGCCAAGTCGCTTCAGTCTGACTCTTTGCGACCCCATGGACTGTAGCCCACCAGGTTCCTCTGTCCATGGGATTCTCCAAGCAAGAATGCTGGAGGAGTTTGCCATTTCCTTCTCCAGGGGATCTTCCTGACCCAGGGATTGAACCCGTGTCTCTTAGGCCTCCTGCATTGGCAGGCAGGCTCTTTATTACTAGTGCCAGGAGACATGCTATAGCTCTAGGCAAACTTCTCTCTTGGCCATTATTATAGAAACATGCCCAGGAGCTGCTTCCATGGTGGGAAGCCTGAGATAAAAGAGGCTTCCAGCTACTTAAAGGGCAGGCTTTACAGAGGGGAAGGCACTGGGACTTGAGTGGAGAGGGAAGTTGCCCAGGGCCACTCCTTACTCCCCAGGGCAGGGAGTGGCAGCAGGATCCAGGAAGTATCTCTCTGCTGAGCTGGAGCCTGTGTCCTAGCTGCCAGGCCACAAGGCCACCTGGGGGAGAGGAGCAGATGAAGAACAACATCCTACCTCCTAGGCCCTTTCCTCTGGCCCAGAGAGAGGTCACTGGGAAAGGGAACAGGCCTGAGACAACATCAAGAATCAGGTAAGGCCTGGGGGTGGGACTGACGCCAGGGCCACTCACGTAGTTGGGTGCGATGTCCTGGATGGTGTGCTCCACGCCGTCGTCCACGACCACCACGGTCACCCCGCGCCCGGTGACGTTGCGCTCCCAGACACCCGTCACATTGATGTCCCTGCCGGGGCTCCGCCGGTTATTCTGGGGGAGAGATGGGGTCAGGAACTGCTCTCTGGGCCTTGGGAGTCCAGAGATGTGCAGCACGGCCCATAGTGAGACAAGTACAGTGAGCAGCCCGTTCTCACTCCTGGCTGCTGTCAGGGAGCCAGAGAGAGGGGTGGACAAACTGGGGTGGGTGGGATGGGGCCAAGGAGGGGACCTGTGAGAGCTCTGCCACAGCACAGGTGTGCAGGGAAGCTTGGCATCACTCATGGGCAACAAGGGTGAAACAGTGACCAGGGTTAAGGGTTGGAGATTAATATGCTGTGTGATATACATTGGGACTTCCCAGATGGCACTAGTGGTAAAGAACCTGCCTCCTAATGCAGGAGACATAAGAAATGCAGGTTCAATCCCTAGGTTGGGAAGATCCCCTGGAGGAGGGCATGGCAACCCACTCCAGTATTCTTTCCTGAAGAATCCCATGGACAGAGGAGCCTGGTGGCTACAGTCCATGGGGTCACAGAGTAGGATGTGAGGGAAGCAACTTAGTACCCACTGCACGCATGATATACATTATATTAACATTGTAAAATATAACATTACTAGTTAACCCCGCAGGCATGATATACATTATATTAACATTGTATAATATAACATAATGTTACTAGTTAACCCCACACAGGCATGATATACATTATATTAACATTGTATAATATAATGTTACTAGTTAACCCCACACAGGCATGATATACATTATGTTAACATTGTATAATATAACATTACTAGTTAACCCTGCACAGGCATGATATACATTATACTAACATTGTATAATATAATGTTACTAGCTAACTCTTGTAAAGTGTTTCCCATGTGTCTGGCACACATACATTAGTTCACTTAACTGTAACCATTACCTCTCCCTTAACAGAGAGGTTAAACAGTGCACTCAAAGGCACAAGCTAGTCAGCAGCAGGCAGCCCCGGCGGCCTGGCCCCAGCACCCACGCCGGGCACCGCAGTCCTCTAGCTCTCTGCGAGTGAGCACAGGGCATGTGGAGCCCGAGGATGAAGCCCACCATCGAAGCCCACGGAAATGTCTCCGTGGATGGGAAGCCCCTGAAGAGTTAACCCCAACGGCCACTAGAGCACCGGGTACCCCCACCCTAGCTGTGTGAAGCTGAAAGCGGCCAGGCTGGACTCACCAGGTGCCACTGCTGCGGGTACTTGGGGTCGTTGAAGTGGACGCCGCGCTTGGTCCGCTTGAGCAGTCTCTGCTCTGCGTGCCAGCGCACAGCCTCGTGCCCGGCCAGCACGGCTTCTACCCGCTGCCGGACGGCCTCGGCCTGCCGGGCCTGGCGACGCCCCGCTGGCTGGACCAAGAGGTAGTGCCCCTGGAGCTCCCCGATGCGCCCCGCGTTCATCAGCCCCGTCGCCTGGGCCAGAGCCTCTGCCCGCCGCTCCAACGACTCCTCTGCCCCCTTGCCTTCCGGACCGTCCAGACACACTGCCCAGCTTAGCCCCCCTGGGCCCTGGGCCCTGAGCCCACCTGCCCCCACCAGGCCCATAACCCAGGGAAGCAGTAGGAAGAGCCCAGCTAACTCCAGCCAGAGGCCCGCGGGCAGGCCCAGGGGGGCATCCGAGTGTGGCCCTCTCTGCCTCCCTTTCGGCATCAGAGCAGTACGCTGCGAACAAAGAGAAGGACATCAGAGGTAAGAGAGCTGATAACGGCAGGAATCTCAGGGGGCGACTGAGCACCAATGTATCACACCCGGAGACTCCTAACCCATGCTTTTTAAATCATTAAACGTGTGATCCTCTCTTTTAATTCACATTGATCTCTGACCAACAGGGATAAGCCCCTGGGGGGAGTGGGGAGCCAGCACTAAGCCTAGTGGGTCCCTCCATGACATGATTATCACGAGACAATCAAGCAAGAGGTCTAGCTGCTAACAGGCACCACACTGCTCTTCCCCACTGTTGCCATCTTGAGCTCAGAAGTCGTTATCACTCCTGCCAATTCCTGGCAGCTCCATGATTTTTCTTTAGAAGAGACCCTCCTCCCTTCTTCAGAGGGGACAGAAATCTTCCTCCAACTGACTTCTCAGACCCATCTGTGGTCTTGAGGGCTAACTTCCCGCAGTGGGGCCCCGTTCCCACCTGGACTCAGAGTGAGGCTGAGCTCCTGATCCGGTTAACCACCTCACGCTCATTTTGTGCAAATGGAGAAAAGGCATTTCTTCCGCTGTGAGTAGCGGTGACTCTCAGCATAGACCGCAGACCTGCAGGCCCCAAGAAAACAAGAAACGGTGTCCTCTCAAACCCAGTGGAGCAGGCAGAGGCTGGGAACCTGGGATCTGTGACCAAAGAAACTGCCAATGATCACCTGCAGGAATCTCAAATAGGTCACAGACTGGAACCAAAGTGGTACAGTAAGGCCAGATGGGTACAAAACCCAGAAACCCTACTTCTCATCCTAAACATCAGGCCATCCTCTTCTCTTCTTTTCCTAGATGCCTAGAAGAGGGCCTGAACTCTTACCCAAAACTCCTCTTGAAAAGTAGATAGGGGACTTCCCTGGTGGTCCACTGGCTACGACTCTGCGCTCCCAATGCAGGGGGCCTGGGTTCGATCCCTAGTCAGGGAACTAGATTCCACAAGCAGCAACTAAAGATCCGGCATGCCACAACTAAGACCCAGTGCAGCCAAGATAAATAATAGATAAATAAATAATAATAATAAAAGAACAAAAAAGTAGGTATTACTGCTTCTTAGAAGTCTGGGTGGCAGCTCACTTCCTGGTTTCTGTACCTGTGAAGGATGCCAGGGGAAGTAAGAGTAGGAGGAGGTGGGGGGGGGGTTGGAAATGGGGAAAAGCCCAGAATGCAAACAAAACTGAACAGGAATAAGAGGCAAGTGGGTGGGGTGGGGATTGGAAAGCACCACTACAGGGCTTCCCTTAGTCACTAGCTCAGCAAGTTGTGAAGTGTTCTAAACCTGGGACCGCCACCCATGGCTTGACAGAAGGGCCGAATCAGTGGGCAAATGTAGGGACAGGGGCAGGCGAACGGGCAGTGGAACAAGTGTGTCCCTATTGGTGGCTGAGCTCCTTCAGAAGCATCTGCTGTCTAGCGGGCTGGGGTGGGGGTCACCTTGAAGCAGGGTTTAGTACCTGCACACATACCCAAGTGGATCAGTCTGAAAATATGGGTATTGTACACAAGTTTCTTTGGAAAGGGAGGAGGGAACTTCTGCCACCTAACATTTCTCTCACCAGATCCATGTATCTCCTTCTCTCTTAGGTTCCTAGGAAAATACCCTGCTGCTCTCTGGCAGCCTTCACTGTCCCAAGACATTCAGGTGTCCTTCCCAGTCTGCAGGCCTTAGTGAAGCAAAATCAAATTCTTGTGAGATAACTTGATAGTGACCCAACTGGGCAAGGCTCCTTCCGTCTCAGTGGAGCCCACAGATTTCCGGAAGACAGGAGATACCTGACCACCACATCCTCCAGTCCTTCTGGCAGGGCAGGACTTTACCCAGCACCTCACCTCCACCCTCGGCTTCTGGGAAAGGAACCTTAGACATCCTCTGAAAGCGGATCTCAACTTCGCCCCAACTAACTAGGCGTGTCTCTACAGCTCTTAGCTGCCAAGGAGGGCAGCCCGAGTCCAAGGTTCCTGTTCCCAAGAGGCTGTCCTTCTCCTCCTCTTGGGAACCTCTACAACCCGTTCCTAGAAATCAGGCTGCCTGCCAGAGGTCAGTTTCATCGATCGCTGGCCTCCAATGCCCGGTGCAAAGGGCCCCCCTCTCCTCAGAGGACTCGCACGATCTTGGAATCCTGGACGCCGTGGCCCCTTCTCGCTGGGCTCGCGCACGCGGGGAATGAAGGCAGCCTCTGGGCAGCTCACTCACCCTCAGACAGCGGCTGCACACCCCCCCCCCCACGCCCCCGCGTCCCCCAGTTCTAGAGCACCCGGACTTCCAATGCCCCGCCCCCACCGAGTTTCCAACTCACCGGCCCGGCAGCCGCCGCCGCCGCCGCCCCCTGCGGAAACTCGCGGCTCCGCGGGAGCCCGAGAAGCCGGTGACAGCAGCATCACTTCCGCCCGGCGGCGCAGCCAATCAGCGGCGGGCCCCCGGCCGGGCCGAATGGCCAGGAGCCGCCGGCGACGTTGTGGGGGCGGGGTGGGGGGGGGTGGCTCCTCTGGGCGTCCTCCGCTGAGGAAGCGGCGTGTGCGGCGGCTGACCCGCCGCCCTGAGTCCTCGGGGAATCTTCAGAAGCTACCCTCTCCATAACGCCGGTCCTCTGCCTCATGGCGTCCTCTGGACAAGGCATCTCGGTGGAGACCTTTAAAACAACACTTCTTCCTCTTCTTTCTCTGACCGCCATGACCCTGACTCTTGCCTCATAACCTTCCTAGAGAGGGCTTCTCCCTCCGCCAGATCTCAAGTCCTTCTCGCGGTCGCCATCTCTCAAGTCCCTTCGCCCGGGCGGAATCTACTAGCATCTTAGCGCGGGGGGCGGTTTCCGCCAAGTCCGCGTCCCCACCGCTCCCCACACCCGGCCCCGACCGCGCCGGCTCCGGCCGCCAGAGGGCGCCATCGGGGGCGGCGCGGGTGCCACCGCGGCCTCTCCTCTCCGGGGCCGAGGCTTGCCCCCCGCCGCTCGTGCCGCCGGAAGTGGGAGGTGTCGCGCGCGCGGGCCGGCGCTCGACCCCTCCCCCCCCAGGTTCGGCCGTCCCCTCCCCCCCGCTCCGCCCGCTCAGGTGCGTCCCGTCCCTCCCCCGTTCGCTCCCCGGGGCGCGGCGCGGGAGGTGTGTGAGGGGCGGGCGCGCGGGCGAGGGGCTGCGGCGCGAGGGGCGGGGGTCGAGGCTGCGGGTGGGTGGGGGGGCGTGGAGGGAGTTGCGGGGACGGGCACGGGGGTCCAGGCCTAGAAGTGGGACGGGGGGTTGGCAGCCTGACCGGGGGGCCGAGGACAAGGTGCGAAGGGGGCTGCGGCCGGCGGGGCCAGCCCCCCTGTGGAGGGCGGCCGGGACCACTCGGCGTCTCTTCTCCCCATTGTCCCTTTCGCGACCGTCCCCGGATCTCCCCCAATGACCCGTCGCCGCCGGGTTGCGGTGCGAGGCTCCCCTTGGCCTCTTCGACCTAACGCCCCGCGCTCCGGCCGCAGCCTCCTGCCAGATGTCCCCGTCCCCTTCCCCTCTGCGGCTCTCAGCCACCGAGTTGCACGTAGGACCCGTGACCTGTGGTTTTGTTGACCGGGCGTCGGGAAGCCCCGGCCCGGGCTCCGATGGGGCAGGACGTTTTGCACCTGTGCGAACAGTAATGGCGATCTGGGGCCCGTTTTTCTCCTGGGAGCCTTGTATGATGGGGAAAACTGAGGCACAGGGGGAAGATAGCCTGGGACTTAAGTGTTGACACAGGCCAGCCTCCGTGCCTGCCCTATGCTTTCTTCGCGGGTCAGGGATGTACCTGGGATGCTATTAAAATAAAAACGAGAATTTGAGCTAGCCTTATGTTACACCTCCCTCTTCCCATATTCTTTTTTATCTTTTCACCATAGAAGGCCGTGAATTTGTCCTGCAACATAAAGGATGACCTTTTGATCTAAAAAAGATCTGTGTCCCACTTCCCTTACTTAGATTACTGTTTTTCAGCTTCTCATTTTCATGCTGGAGTAACTGAGATTCTCCTACTCTTTAGCACCTCCAGTAACTCTGAAGAGTGTACTTTCCGCAGTCAGTGGTTGTCAAACTTTTCCCATCTTTGGGGAACACAGAGTAAAAGATACTTGGATTGCCCAATTAAATACTATTTTTTCTCTCCTACAAGAATACTTCCAGAAAACTTTACTTATATTAATGGAGAATGCTTTTAATGTGACAGGCATAAAATGATTTTAAAACATAAGATACTGTTGATATTAGGCCCCAAGTCACATCTTTTGTAAATGATATTAGGCAAGGTAGGTATGTGGATCATTTGGAGGATTCTCACAGTCTGTGAGACTGCATTTCTCCTAAACTGAAAAAGCGTTGCACAGGCAAATATAGTGTTCACACACACGTATATATGTGTGTAATGTATGTAATGATATATATAATGATGTTTGAGGATTGATGTCCTTTGGGACCTGTTGTGTGTCATGGCTCTTTTTATATCCTACTGAAGAATACTCTTAAATATTTTCTCCTGGAGCCCAGCTTTTTCTTTGTGTTTCTTTCCTAATATGATTCTGCTGTATGGACATTCTGATGGGGAAAGACACGTTTGTTTTGAGATCCTGGAACTTGTAGCTGTAATTTGTTTCTGAATGTGCAGAGCACGATGGCGGCATCTGAGGTAGCTGGCGTGGTGGCCACTGCTCCGAATCCTGCGGAATCCTCTTCTAGTGTTTGTGCTTCCAAACCAGATGAAGGTCCCCCAGATGGTCTAAGGTAACGTGTGGACTCCTGACTGGGTAGATTTCGTTTGGGTGAAGGGCTTTGGAGATGGGCTTTTTACAGAAGGTCTTTCCCCTTTTTGGCTCTAGTGGCATTGCCCTAGATGAAAACTTTTTAAAGGTAGGGACTGCCTGATTTATGTTTGTATATTTGGTACCCCGCACAGTATCCAACACTCAGCAGGCATGCTGATTGTTTGTTGAGTAAATAGATTACAATACAGCTGGTCAAACTGTTTGAAAATGCAAATATTTCCCAACTTCTCCTACATGGACTTTATTTAACTATATGTTTATATATTGTACCTGTGTGTATGTATACATATATATGTATGTGTGTATATATATATATATATGTATGTATGTGCATGTATATGTATACATACACACTTAGTATATATGTGTGCTTTGTATATGTACATGGATCTACATCTGTATCTACAGATAAATAGATAGCTTTGTTAGTATGACTTACTACTTGTGTAGTTTGCCTTCCATCTAAACTCTTGAGGACTGGAATTATGATTACCCAGCCTTGCATTTTGTAGTGATTAAACCATTGTTATGTATAATGTTGTACTGGGTTGGCTACCTCAACACTTTTGTAGAGTATGTAGGACCTAATGCAATAGATAACAGTGTCCTAGCAGCTCTGTATGTGTTAATACATTTAATTCTCCTAACAATCCCAGGAGGTAGGTGCTAATACTGTTATTCCCATTAACAGGTGAGAAAACTAAGAGAGGTTAGTAACTTGCCCAAGGTTACCATGCTGTGTTGGAGTCAGGATTTAAACTCAGGCTTGTCTGACTCCAGTGTACTTAATAAATATCTGTTTAAATGAAGAAGAGAGGTTTGTTATTGTAATGGGGACAGGAGTTAAGTAAAACCTCACCATAAACTTGCATCTTCATTTATAAATAGTGCACTTCCCTGGTGGTCCAGTGGTTGATAAGACTCTGCCCTTCCAATGCAGGGGGCATGGTTTCAATACCTGGTCCCACATGCTGCATGGTGCAGCTTAAAAAAAAAACCCCAAAACAGGCACATACTACTAGTAATAATAATAGTAGCCAGGGTTTATTGAGTGTTTACTGTATGCCAGAACTAAATACTTCAGATGCTTTATCTCATGTAATCCTCACAATAAACCTGTTAGGTAGGTAATATTATTTCTGTTTTACAAATGGAGTTAAGTAACTTGCCCAGAGTTAGTGAAGTGAGTGAAGTCCCTCAGTCGTGTCCGACTCTTTTTGACCCCGTGGACTGTAGCCTACCAGGTTCCTCCATCCATGGGATTCTCCAGGCAAGAATACTGGAGTGGGTTTCCATTTCCAGGATTCACATCTAGGTACTGTGTCTGTCCAAATTTATAATTTGTGTCCCCGTACCCCACTTGATCCTAGCAAGGAGTCAGTAAAGAGCATTTATAAAGATTTTCATGTCACAAGATGCTCCCTGTTGTTTTATTTTGAACAGTAGGTACTATTTTGTTCTTGTTGTTTGTTTGTTTTTGAATTTTCTAGAAAGGTAGGTACTTGAGGAAAGAAAGGTATAATGACTTAAAGCCTCAGTCAGTGCTGGTTTGGAGTCCTTAAGGGTATTGGTGGAGAGAATCAGTTTTAATCTTTTTAATGGCAAAGGAATTTGACACAGATGTAGTCATTATTATTGGGTGAAAGAGTTGTGAATGTTGGATGTCCTTATAAATAGGTTTTGAAGATTTCTCTTAAAAGCAGTGTGTTAATGGTTGTGGCAAATGATAAAACAGTTTTTCCAGTGTTATACATGTGTCATCTGGGATAAAATTTCTACTGACAGCTTCAATTTTGGATTCAAAATTGTCTATACTCCAGGCAACATGAGGTAGTGATGTTATGCTCTAGAAAGCTGTTGAAGAACCTAAAAAGTGGTTCTGGTCAAAGATCTGTCTAGGGAATTTGAGTGTGAATTATTTTGTGAAACAAGAGTGGAATAAAAACAGTTTCCAAATTAATATTTATTAAAAATATTATGTGTAACAAAAATAGTACATGTACCTAAGTGAAATAGTCTTAACAATAGGCTATTTCATCTGCATTCCCCCAAATTATTAAATTTGACATCCCCCAATGATTCTGGGTCCCCAGAGTCATTCATGTGTGATTATTTATTGTGGACTGTCTCCAGAACCCAGATTCTTCACCACCGGGCTATATTCTTTGTGTGTGTGATCAAAATTACTGAATGGAACCTAAGTTTCTTTTCATCCTGATAATTTGGAGGGGCTTATATAGGTCAGTCTTGTTCTTCTAGTGGTTGTATTGGAAATATTATATGTTTCACCCTCCTTAAGATTGGATGGAGAGAAACTTTTTATCTTCTTTTTTCATAGCCCCAAAGACCCTGCACAGAAGCATAAGAACTCGCCTCTGTCGAGTGTAAGTAACCAAACGATAACCAAGGAGAATAACAGAAATGCCCATTTGGAACACCCAGAGCAGAATCCTGGCTCATCAGCAGGTGACACTTCAGCAGCGCACCGGGCGGTTTTAGGAGAAAACTTGATAGCCACGGCCCTTGGTCTGTCTGGCGGTGGGTCCCAGTCTGATCTGAAGGACGTGGCCAGCACGGCAGGAGAGGAGGGGGACACGTGCCTTCAGGAGAGCCTCCACCCCGCCACTCGGTCTCTTAAGGCAGGGTGCCATACAAAGCAGCTTGCCTCCGGGAGTTGTCCTGAAGAGAAGGCCCCACAAGCCTCCACCCTAAAGGAAGGGAGCAGGGACCCAGGCTTGGAGTTCCCACCTGTGGTGCCTCCAGCAAATGGGGTTGAAGGAGTCAGAGTGGATCAGGATGATGATCAGGATAGCTCTTCCCTGAAGCTTTCTCAGAACATTGCTGTCCAGGTCAAGTATCAAGTTTCTACTACTAACATGGAATTCGGGCTTTTAATTTAATTTTTTTTTTTTGGAGGGCAGGAGATACTTCTTCATAGTTGGTGGAGAACGGCTCTGTCTCTCTTTTTCTACTGGCAACTCTCATACGGTGCTCTGTGATAACTGCGTTCTGGTGTTCCTGGTGTTCCATAAGTAACAGCCAGTGTCTAATCATGGCAACTAGGAACTTCATGACCTACATACAATTGCTTGCACCGAGTAATTGATGAGCGTAGGTCATTAGCATTCATATTTCCCATCTTCGCACTTGCAGGAGGAATCCTTGTTAATTCTCTGACCTACATCTTAAGAAGTACAGTGTCTCCTGCCTTCTAGTGACTAATATGCTTTGTCGTAGAAAGAAGAATGGGCAGAATAAGTTGTAGGGGGCCAAAATTCCTGTTTCAGCCTTGGGGTTGTCTCTCCATCAGTTGTGGGGTCTCATTCAGGTTATTTTGTGGGATAAGTGCTTAATGCAGCGTGGATGTCAGAGGGCATTTGCCAGAACTACAGTTCTTTTGCTGTGAAACTGATAAGGAGAAAGAACAAAAAGTTAATTTCTCAGTTACTTGTGACAGATTTCTCAGTGAAAGGACTATATAATTCTGCCTTTTTAAAATGTCTCTGAACAGTTCTGAATATAATTGTTTCTTTCTTTATAGACTGACTTTAAGACGACTGATTCAGAGGTAAACACAGATCAAGATATTGAAAAGAATCTGGTGAGTAGTTAAACTGTCGTTATTGGTCTATGAAACTGTTAATGTGGAAGATCTAGCGTCACATCATCCCAATTGGAAAAGGTGCAGGAATCTCCTTTATAAAATCCCTGAGAGATGGTCAGCTAACTTCTGCTTGATTACTTCCAGAGATGGGATGTTTACTACTCACAAAGCAACATACTGCATTTAGAAAATAGATCTTACTGTTAGATCTTATTATGGGGTGAGAACAGAACCACTAAAGCTTCTTGTTATAGTTCTCTCCTGAGCTACATAGAGTAAATCTAAAACGTTTTACTTGTTAGCCCCCAGTATAGTCAAAGTGTTTTTTTTTTTTTTAATGCCTTTTGCTCTTACCTCTCAGGTCTGAACCTTTCCAGGTGAAATGTCCCCAGATGTTTTTAACCTTCTTCGTATATTTTTCAGTTTTTCATCATCCTGACTTCTTTTCCACCTCGAGAGGTTCCATCTTCTCAATGTTTCTTTTAAAATGTGATCTTAAGAGCTAAACATAGTAATGCACATATAGTATAATTACTTCACAATACAGTGGGACCCTTGTTCTCTCTCTCATTCTAGACACCGTTTCTTAAGCTGACAGCAGCTTGTTTTGACCGTCTCGTCACACTGTTGAGCTTTCACTCAAACTCCATCATGTCATTTTCTCATGTATTGTTTAGTTGTGTCTTCCTATTTTATTCCTAGGTAATTGGTTTTTAAAACTTAGAGAGCTTCACATTTATTTTTGTTAAAGTGGTCCCCTTGATCTGTCCCTGGCATTTTGTGGCAAAAACTTCTACCTTGTATGTGTGTGAATATCTGAGCATTTATTTTTAAGAGGAAGGATAATGTGCAGAAAGGCACCCTTGGTTCAGGAAGAGGTCTTTAGGATAAGATATGTTAGTTGAGTGGAAATAAGGAGGAAAACCAGTTAATATTTTGTTGTTGTTTATTTGGTTTTGAATTTTTTAGAACAGTAGGTACTATTGAGGAAAAAGTATATAAGAGGAAATAAAGTAGATATTTGACATAAGTCAAAGAAATTGAGGGGCAGATGGAAAGAAGTCAGTTATCGGAGTGTGTTAACCACATGAAGCCAATAAAAACTTTTAAATAGAGAGTAGCAACTCAGGAGTTATTTATAACAGGCAAGTAAAAAGATACCAGAGAGGAGAGACCTGATGGCCGTGTGCAAGCTGAGAACGAGGCTAGACAAGAACCTCCAAGGGGAGGAGGAGGAGTTGTCTTTTCTTGAGCACTTACTCTAGACACTTTGCATGTAGTATTTATTTGGTCCCCACAGTTGTAAGGTGGAGTTGGGATGACTATATAGCAGTTGAAGAGGCCAACTTAAGAAGTTGCAGATAAGCTTTAACATCAGTCTGAAATGGGTAGAGACTGGCAAGCCACTGGACTGAAAGAGGCCCAGGGTTGTGGTCTCTTTGGCTGTGTTTTTATAGGTGGTGATGTGGGCCACATGCTTTAATAAAGGCAGTGGAACTAGTCAGGTATTAAGCTGGATGGCAGTGCGGGGAACTTTGCTGTTGTTTTATTTGCTACCCTTTTCATGCACTTACAGTAATTGCCCACTGCCTGCATTTCAAATTGGGCCTCTGGGCTCTCAGAACCAATTAGCCACCAGTGAAACAAAGTAGCAGTGTGTAACCCTTTGGCTTGGAGAAGAATTGGATCAAGTAATTTCCTATACACCTCTGAGTCATCAATTTGCATGTACTAATGGTGTGTCCTTGAAACTTCCTTCTGTGAAGACTTGAGTTCTTTTTTTCCCCCGCATCCTGTGTTATATATAAAGATGCATCATGGACAAAAAAGTTTCCGTAAGAAAGTAAAGAGAGAAGAAAAGAATGCTCTTATTTACTAGTTTGATCAGTTGGTTCTTAACTTTTTTTTTTTTTAACTTTTCTTGGGTTAAGATCTTTCAGAATCTTTTGAAAACTTTGAATTCTCCTCTCAAAAAATTTTGTACACACCTATGCATAGATCTTAGGTTCAGAAAACCTTTAAAGTTATGATGCTAAGGAGTCATCTGTTTAGGGAGCCTTAGTCACATTTCAGTACCTGGACTAAGGACTAGCTTATCCCAAAGCTAAAGTCCCATCTTGAGAACTTCTGTTTTTTTTTTTTTTTTTTGTCATAGGGTGATAAGTTTTCCCCCATTCACTTCTAAAACCTTTCTTTTCTTTGAAAATAGTTACCGTCTAGTGAATGAATTCAGTTTAATGCTCTGTTTAAGTTTTACGTGGGCTACCTTGTACCAAATGTGTTTTTAAATTGACCCTCTAAGTTTTCCTGTCCCTTTGAAAGCTAACCATTACTTTTCTTGATTTACTAATGTCAGGGAGGCAGAGCTGAACTGTGGCCCTTAAAAGCTTTACTCCTGCTCCTACTTTATGTAAGAACTTGCCAATTTGTCCAATCTGAATCACAAGTCCCCCAGAGCACTGGTGGGTTTTTGTCAGTTCTTAGTGCTAATGACCAGTAAGGAATCCAGTTTCTGGATGCATTTTGAGTTCTTTGTTTTTGCTCATTCTTCTTCTTCTTAATAGATGATAAAATACCTTATTTCGCTTATTTCCTAGAGCAGAGGAATAGTTTGTGTAAGAATCTAGGTGAGCTGGGCTCTTTTGTAACTGCTCCCCTCTGCTGTTGTAGTGTGAAAGCAGCCAGTAAACCATTGGGTATGGCGACGTTCCTGGAAAACATTTACCTATAAAATCAGACGATGGCTGGATTTGGCCCGTAGGCCATGGTTGCCACCCACATCTTAGTGCAGTGTTGTACAGCAGAATTTCCTTTCACGACGGAAGTGTTCTTTATGTGTGCTGTCTAGCATAGTAGCCACTACTCACACAAAGCTACCGAGTGCTAGGAGTGTGGCAAGGTGACTGAAGAGCCGGCTGTTTACATTTTCTTATTCTAATTACTTTAAATTTACATAACAGACAGCATGGCTAGTAGCTCCAGTATTGGACCCTGCAGCTTAAGAGCTCTGCATGATGCCTTGAACAAGTAAGCCTATGGTGAATGTTTCTTGCAGCTAAATTGACGAATTCAACTCCTTTTCTGTTGTTACCCATAGGATAAAATGATGACAGAGAGAACCCTGTTGAAGGAGCGTTACCAGGAGGTCTTGGACAAGCAGAGGCAAGTGGAGAATCAGCTCCAAGTGCAATTAAAGCAACTTCAGCAAAGGAGAGAAGAAGAAATGAAGAATCACCAGGTATCCTGCTTATATTAAAATTGGCAACAAGTAAAGCTATAGTCACTAATTAGACTTTAACCTTGTTTTCAAATTAATAGAAATAAAAAAGCAGTGTGTGTGTGTGTGTGTGTTGTCATTCAGTCTTGTCTGACTCTGCTACCCCATGTACTATCCCCGCCAGGCTCCTCTGTCCATGGAATTCTGTGGGGAAGAATACTGGAGTAGGTTGCCATTCCTTTCCCTCTCCAGGGGATCTTCCCAACCCAGGGAGCGAACCCAGGTCTCTTGCACTGCAGGCAAATTCTTTACCATCTGAGCCACCAGGGAAGCCCTAGCGAGGCTAGGTTAAAATGACCTAAAACATACTCCCATGTCCTTTGACTAAAGGATAACAATGTATTTGAATTAAAAATTAAAACAGTCCCTAGGAACAAAAGATGGAGTAAACAAATTTCATTGCACAGGTGAGCTGTGGACATGAGCATCACAAATCACATCCCCCAAAGGCAATCTGCAAGTAACTTTTTAATCGTTATCATAGAATTTTAAGTATAAACAAGAACTTTGAGGGCATCTTGTCCAAATTCTCACTCCTATTTTAGTTCAGAATATATTTAATGTATTTTGTTGATGTAATTGGTTGCCTACCTGGAAAGTCATTTGATTAGATTTTTATCTCATACTGTATTTAAAAATACAATTCTAAGTGGATTAAAAATATACATGGAAAACTGGAAAAAAATTTTAAGGTCAAGAAAAATTTAGGAGAATATATATGTACCTTAAGTTGCAAGAAGTCCTCTTAATCCAAGCAGAAAACCCAGAAGATTTTTTAAAATTAATTTAATTATATATAATTAAAATTTTTGATATGGTAAATGATACAGAAAACAGTCAAAAGATCAATATTAAACTGAGAGAAAATATTTCTAGCAGATCTGATGAAGGGTTTAAGCTACAAGACACTCTGAGATTCCTGCAAATTCATAGTAAAAGCCAAATAGTCTAAAGAAACACCAGGAAAGATTATTGTATTACTTTTATATTGTAATAGTTTCCTATTGCTACTGTAGCAGATTGTCCTGAATTTAGAGCTTAAAACAACACATTTATTGTATCAGTTCTGTAGGTCTGAAGCCCGACATGGGTGTCACTGGGCTAAAAGCAAGGTATTGGAATGGCAGCCTTCCTTTCTGGGGACTTCAAGGGAGAAGACATTTCCTTGCCTTCCTGGCTTCTAGAGGCTGCTTGCATTCCTTGATCTGTGACCCCTTCTCCCTCTTCAAAGTCAGCCATGTTGCATTTCTGTAACCATTCTTCCCTAATCACATCTTACTCTGCTCAGGATAGGGAAAGTTTCTCTATTTTAAAAAACTATTTGTGATTAGATTGGACCCACCCAGGTAATCCAGGATTCTCTCTCTATCTTTTTGTTAAGGAAGGTAACAGAGGTTCCAAGGGGTAGAACATAGACATTTTTGTGAGGCAGGGGCTATTATTTTGCCTACAATTATAAACAGTAATTCACAGAAGAGGAAAAGCAAATGGGGAATAAATACATGAAAATAAACTCAGCCTTACTAGTGTTGATTCATTCATACAACAAATGTTTTTTGAGTTCCTCATCTGGTCCCTGAAGTTTTAGTGGTAAACAAAACATAGTCTTTGTCTTCGTTGGATGTTTATTCTAGTTGGAGCAGACAGACAATGAAAACAGTAAAAGAATAGGAGGTGGTAAAATGCTCGTTAAAATTACTAGATACCCTTCCTCCCCCTTTCCCGTGAGATTGGGCAAAACAAAATAAGCTGTCAAGGGTTAGAAAAAATGAACTCTTCTTAGACATTGGTAGGAGTGTGAATTGTTAACAATTTTTTTTTAAAGAAAAGATACTGGGAATTGTCAGTTATATTTTAAAATGTATAGACATCTTGACCTAGACTCCTCATTATTAGAAGTCTACTCAACAGAAATGAAAGGTTTTTGTATGAAAGTATAGACATAGAATGTTTATTGTAGTACAAGAAAACTGGAATAAACCTGATGGACGCTTTTAACAGAGAGTGGCTATATTGGCTAAATACATGTGTCATGTCGTGTTATGCAGCTGTTTTTTAGTTTGGTCTATATTTGCTGCAAGTATGCTCATGTCAGGTGAACAAAGCAAGATGCAGAATAAGGTATATAAAATTACCTCATTATAAAAAACCAGAAAAGCAAAGAAATACGTATCTAAGTACACATGTTGTGTGAGGATGGAGAAAGTTGCGAGAGCATAGTACAAAACACTTTAACACATTGATTACTTTATGGGTGGAATTGATGTGAATTAGAGATGACTTTGGACACCTGGTGCAAACAACTGATCACTAGAAAAGACCTTGATGCTGGGAAAGATTGAAGATAGGAGGAGAAAGGGATGACAGGCGACAAGATAGTTGAATGGCATCACTGATTGAATGGACATGAGTTTGAGCAAGCTCTGGGAGATGGTGAAGGACAGGGAAGCCTGGCGTGCTGCATTCCCTGGGGTCTCAAAGAGTCAGACACAACTGAGCAACTGAATAAGAGATGACTTAAATTTAGCACTTTTTAATTGTTTGACTTATTATACATATAGTCAGATAATTTAAAAAGAACAGATAATCCCTACACATAATGAAGTAGAACCATAACAAAACAAACCAAGATGATATTTGTTGGAAGTAACAAACTCCCACCCTGTACAAGAATGCCTTTCTCAGCAGTCTTGATAGGTGTTCATTCACCCTTTATTTGAGCACCAGTAATAGAGAGATTATTGCTTCACAAGGCAGCAAATTCCATTTTTGAACAGTTGTGATTCTTAGAAATTCTTTCTCCTGTTGAATTGATATCTGCATTATTACTTACTCCCTTATGTGTAAGTACTGGCTTTTGGGACTACTCATGAACTAGATTCCTTCAGTTCACTCTAAATTCACTAAAGTCAGTGTTAATTTGTGATAGTTGAAAGTAACCTTCAGACCAAAAGAATTAATTCATTTCCTTCTTTGTGTGTGACTATAATTGTGTGGGACTCAGGAGATATTAAAGGCTATCCAAGACGTAACAATAAAGCGAGAAGAAACGAAGAAGAAAATAGAGAAAGAAAAGAAGGAGTTTCTGCAGAAGGAGCAGGATCTAAAAGCTGAAATTGAGAAGCTTTGTGAGAAGGGCAGAAGGTAAATGATACTGTTAAGAATAAAAACGCTGTGTGAATGTGTGTGTTTGTATATAAGAGGCCGGTTCTGTTTGTGTTTCTAGTTCCTTTTCTTTCAGTCTTAATTTTTATTTGACAAACAAGTGCACAAATTAATATCCTCTAGTAATTTTAGCTTTTTCAGCACCCTATGTTAAATTTAGCAAAAAGTGTCTCAGGAATTCATTAATGCATTGGAATGATAGTAGTGAATTGCTTGGTCCCAGATATGATCAAGATTTTGGTATATATCTAGCACCTGTTTCATTTGCTTTATCTGATACTTTACAGTTTAGACGATGAGACTACTTTGATTATATTTTTGTTCAACACCAAAAGCAAATTTCAAAAGTAGCCTTGTAAGCGGTTTGGAAAGCTGTTTAATGAAAAGTGTCCTTTTCAGGGTACGGCAGCAGGACTAAGGTGGACATAAAATTCTGGCATAGCTTCAAATTTCCAAGTTTCTTCTTGTGACCTGTTTGGAAATCAAAGTAGCTGTGAATACTGTGGTTTTACTTAAATTCTACTGAAATGAGTTTTTATGTATCAAGAAATTCTTAGCTTGCTAATGTGTCAGAGAGCTAAGTGGAAAGTAGCAGGTTCATTTGCCAAATCATTTTTCAAGTATGAGAGATGGTAACTATGAAAGAACATTTTAGAATATCTGGGGAAATTTGAGTTTGAACTACATATTAGGTAATAGTGTATCAGTGGTAAATATTTTGGATGATTATGGTATGTGATTACATAGAAGGATCTTATTCTTAAGAGATACTTGCTGAAGTTTTAGGGGTTAAGTGTCATAATGTCTATAACTTTCAGATAGTTCAGAGAGAGAGGTAAACGTGGCAAAAAGTATAACAGCTGGTGGATCCAGATGAAGGGCATATATTTATTTATTTTTAGGAGATATGTTTATTGTACTCTTCTATTAACTTTTATGTTGGTTTGAAATTTTCAAAGAAAAGCTGCAGGGTAGATATAGGGAGGAATTAGCCAGGCAGTGAGTAAGGAAAAAGACATTGCAGGCAGGGGACCTGCAGAGGAGAGAGAATAACAACTGAGATTAAGTAGACAGGAATGAGGCTAGTGGAGAAGTCAGAAGTCAGATCACAAAGGCTTATATACTTTGTTAAGGAGTTTGAGATTTTTCCCTGATAGAGAGACTGAAGAATTTGAATTACTGTATAGGAAATTAAGATAGTTTCTCATTGATATTATATAAAGATGAATTTACTTAATAGAAATCTGCTAAGTGCTTTGTACTGTTTGAAGGTAGTCACTGTTTTATAAATATAATTTAAAAATTTTAACAAAGACACCATGAATTGACAAAAAAGTAAAGGACCAAATATTCAGTTTAGTCATAAATTTGATTTCTGTTCTCCTTGACACCTGGCTGCTCTACAGTGACGTTGCCTTGCTTTTGAGGGGACACTGTCTAGACCCCAGCTTTGAGATTATTGCTGGTATATTAGAAAGGTGAGGCTGCCAAGCTAGTTCTTTTCTAGCGCCAAACTTCTTGATGAATAGTGACTCATCAAGTATAACAGCAAATAGGGCTCTTCTTGAATAAAGATGGTGAGCTTACATTTTAAAAGACAACGTCACAAAAAAAAAACAAGACAGTTGATTCAGAGGTAGCTTGGGACAAGTAGCAGAAAAATTGCAGTATCAAGCAAGATCCTTATTTTTTTTTTTTTAAATGCTTTGAGCTTGCCTGACGAGCTCATGACGAGCTCATGATAGGTAGATAGCAGATCAGGGGAGTTAATGTTGGAAGCATTACTTTGGATGTGACATAAGAGTTTATGCTATATTGAATTGACAGTGTGCATGAGGATTCCTTTTGGAAATTTCTTAGCAATTGCTAGTTTGTTTAACTGACAGGCTTTGAAGTCTTAATAGCCTGTCTGGCCGTCAGTAAGTTCTGTGAGTATTTCTTAGGTACAAAGCAGTGAGCCAGACTGTTGCAACATTCTATATTTTGACCACAGCCTTCAGTCCTTCCAGCTTTCTTATTCCCAGTAAATGTACACTTTGACCACATCAGATCCTCTTTCTTGTTTGTTGACCTCATTGCATTTTCCACTAGTCCTCCAGCTCCCTGGAAGTGATTCTTTCCCTAGCCCACTGAGACTCAAAGTCCATTACTGGAATTACTTTTTTACCATTGCCATCAATTCTGCTGAAACTTGTTCCTTTCTTTTAATTTTTTTCATAGTACTCCAGTCCTGGCCCAAGTTAGCTACCTGACATCTCTATTCTTATAGTTGGGCTGCTGAGTCTGCTGGAGGAAATCCTACCACTGTGCATCTTGAGGCCAGAATGAGTTTGACTTTCAGACACCCAGATAGATCCTCAGGGCTCCCTCTTCCTCTGAGGGCTGTCCCTGAGTATTACTTCTCTTTCTAAACTTTCCGTCTCCACCATTTCTCTCATTAGTTTTAGCATGTGAGCTTGCCTTTTATTTCACTGAAAAAATAGGGGCCACTGAGTGAAGCTTCCTTCTGTTTCCTGTCAGCAGACGCATCCATGCTTTCTTCCTGTTCTTGTATCTGAGTCTAAACTTCCTACTTGTGTGTGAATCCTGTTGCCTCTTGTTTCTCCCAATTTTCCATAAGTGGCAGTACACCCTCTTCCAAGGCCTCAGCGGGAGAAACGAGTCATTCCTCTCTCTTAGCCCCTCTCCACCACATGTGCTTTATCATCTCCTGTAGATTCTGAACATTAGGGATCCCTCTCCATTCGCTCTGCCACTCCTACTTCAGGTTTCTATCCCTTCTTCTAGGTCTGAAGCAGGCTACCGACCTTTCTTTGCCTCCATTCTCGTCTGTCTAGTACACAGCTACCATAGAAATCTTTCTAAGATATGGATCTGAAAATGTCATTTCCCTGCTTAAAATCCTTCATAATTCCTAGGGTAAAGTTTAAACTCTGTATTTAGTGTAAGAAGCCCTTAATTATCTAGTTCCTGTTTATGTCCCCAGCTTATCTTTTGCTGGTGGTGGCTTAGTTGCTCAGTCTTTTGTCTTTTGTGACCCCATGGACTGTAGCCTGCTAGTTCCTCTGTCTGAGGGATTTCCCAGGCAGGAATATTGGAGGGGGTTGCCATTTTCCTCCTTTTCCAGGGGATCTTCCTGACCCAGGGATCTATCCTGTGTCTCCTGCATTGGCAGGCGGATTCTTTACCACTGAGCCACTAGGGAAACCTGCTACTTTTTTTAGCACTCCCCCAAACCACCATTGGAGAAGGAAAAGGGAACCCACTCCAGTATTCTTGCCTGGAGAATCCCTTGGACAGAGGAGCCTGGCGGGCTGCAGTCCATGGGGTCGCCAAGAGCGGGACATGGCTGAGCAACTGAGCACATAGCACAGACCACCACACTGGTTTATACCCAACTGCTGCATGTAGTATCCTGCGCTCTCTTAAAACTCAGCCTGTATCCGCTGCTCCAGAGAACTTCCCCAGCTGCACCCCTTATACACCCCTTCACACACCGTGCCCATTTAATTTAGATGATTCTCCTCTGTATTCATCTAGTATGGTGTGTGTATCCCTGTCATAACATTGACCTCTGATGGTCCTTCTTGTTTACTGGAATGTTTCCCCGCATTATATAGTTAGCTTTTTGAGAGCAAGTATTTCAATTATCTATTGCTTTCATGTTTTTAAAAAAGCGCGCAATTCTTTGGGTTGATTCTCAGATGGATGGTTTTTATTTTTTTTTATTATTATTTATTTTTTTGGATGGTTTTTCTAGTCCCCTTTGGAGACATTCTTGTAGCTTTAGTTTCACGGCACCTGGGGCTGAAATGTCCAAGATGGCCTCATTCATATTTCTGCTGCCTTGGCAGGGCCACCCGAAAAGCTGGGCTCAGGTGGGACCCTGGGATGTCTAGGATTTTTTCACTCTCTCTCTCTCCATGTTGCCTCAGGACTCTCTCCTCTCCAGGTGGTCTTTCCTGCAAAGGGGTCAGGTTTCTTACTTGGCAGCTCAGAGCTTCCAAGCGTGCAGAAGTCCAGAATTTCTTAAGGCATAGACTTGGAACCGGCACAGCACTACTCCTGTGGCATTTTGTTGCTTAACGTGAGTGATAGGGCCAGCCCAGATTCAGTGTGGGAGGGGACTGTGAGGAGGAGGCCTGGTTCATTGGGAAGACTCCGTTCCTGGAGATTTGCTACCGTGGCAAGTAACACATCTTGTTTAACTTTTTCTACTCGGCAGTATTATCTAGGTATGGAAAATCACGTGCATGCTCAGTTGCTCTCAGTCGTGTCTGACTCTTTGCAACCCAGTGGACTGTGGCCTGTCAGGCTTCTCTGTCCATGGGAGTCTCCAGGCAAGAATACTGGAGTGGGGTGCCATTTCCTCCTGCAAAGGCTCTTCTCGACCCAGGGGTTGAACCCGCGTCTCCTGCGGCTCCTGCATTGGCAGGTAGATTCTTTATCACTGAGCCATCTGGGAAATCATAGAAGTTATATACAAACAGGAGTAACGTAACTGAAGATGTTTTAGAAATATGTGAAGAAACAGAGGCTAGGATATGAACCAGTAAACTCTAAGTTAGTTTCCAAGAATTATTATAAGATTAATGGTGGCTGAATGAAAAGGGAAAAATGGATTTAGGAGGACTTGGTATCCAATTATTTTAAGGATTAGGATGGAGGGAGAAGTCAAAAATAACTTCATTGTTTTACCCTGGGTAACTGTGCCACCATGGACAATAATTGGGAAGTAGAATACCAGTTCTAAATTTTGAGGATAAAGTAACATTTTTAATGATTTGGGATGCACAAGTTTAAATACTTAGTAGACAATTAGAAATGGGAGACTTGAATACAGAAAAGATGCTGTATCTTCATTTGGAGTTGCATATAAGCAATAGTTAAAATAATGGAAGTGAATTTTCTGTGGGAAAAAATATAGAGTAGGGCTTAGTTCTGAACTTTGCAGTTTGGGAGTAGAAAGAGGAAAAGAAGGCAAAAAGAATTATCAGAGAAAGACAAGGAAACCGTTTAGAATAGTAAGTAGTATAAGGTTTCAAAGGGAGAAGGTGGTTAACAGTGTCAGAAACTGTAGGGTATAAATGAGAACCAGGTCTGAGTAAAGGCTATTGATAAATATTAAATGTAAATAGGGATTTTTAGGCAGGGGAATTAGGTTATTGGATTTATTTCCCCCCCTAATATTTTATTATGAAAATTTTCATTCATAGAAACTTCAAGTATTGTACATTAACTCATGACCTAGATTAACAACAGCAGGTAACATTCTGTTAAATTTGTTTTAACAGTGTTTCCCTCTGTCCATTAGTCCATGTTATTTGTTTATGCATGTTAGAGTTAGATGTAGTCATCAATAATTTCATCTCTAAACTCATAAATATGTATCATTTATATAATTTGTGCTTCCTTTTTTTGTGGTAATAAATCATATATGCAGTTAAATATATAAATATTAAGTACACCATTCAGTAAGTTTAAAAATTTTTTTATTTATTATTATTTTATTTTTGGCTCTGCTGGATCTTCACTTCCACACAGGCTTTTCTCTAGTTGTAGCGAGTGGGGCCTACTCTCTAGTTTTGGTCCGCAGGCTTCCCATTGCGGTGGCTTCTCTTGTGCAGACCACAGGCCCTGGGGCACGTGGGATTCAGTGTTACGGCATGTGGGCTCACTGGTTGTGGCTCCTGGGCTCTAGAGCACAGGCTGAATAGTTGTAGCTCATGGGCTTAGTTGCTCTGAGGCATATGGGATCTTCCTGGATCAGGGATTTGAACCTGTACCTCCTGCATTGGCAGGCAGATTCTTTACCACTGACTGAGCCACCAGGGAAGCCCCCATTCAGTCAGTTTTGACAATCAGTGTATCCGTGTGTAATTCAAATCCCATCAGGATATAGAGAATACTGTCATTAAACCAGGTAATTCCTCATGCACCTTCTCTATCATTCCCTGTCTTTATGCTCCCAAAGGTAACCACTGTTATGAATTTTTTCTTCAAAGACTAATTTTGCATGTTCTGGAATGTCATATAAATGAAATCATACAACATTGTACTCTTTTGTATAAGACTTCTTTCATTTAGCATAGTGCTTTTGGAATTTTTCATGTTGTCTTTTTTTATTCTTGTGTAGTATTCCTGTTGTTAATATACTGGTTTATCCTTTCTCCTATTGATGGCAAGTAGCAGTTTCCAGATTTTTTACAATTATGAATAAAGCTGCTATGAATATTCATGTACAAGTCTTTGATCATATGATTTTTATTTTTCTTCGGTATATTCCTTGGAATAGAATTACCAGGTTGTAGGGTAGTAGGTATATGTTTAGTTTTCTAAGAAAAGGCCAGACATATTTCAAAGTTTATATGACATTTTATACTCTATTACAGTGTTTGAGAATTCTGGTTGCTTCATATCCCTGCCATTCAGATGACTGTGCAATAAGTAGTTCATTGTGGCTTAATTTGCGTTTCCCATTAGTCATTAGGGTTCCCTGGTGGGTCAGTGGTAAAGAATCTGCCTGCAGTGCAGGAGACCTGGGTTCATTCCCTGGGTCGGAAAGATCTCCTGGAGGGAGGGCATGGTAACCCACTCCAGTACTCTTGCCTGGAGAATCCCATGGACCGAGGAGCCTGGCGGGCTACAGTCCATGGGGTTGCACAGAGTCGGACACAACTGAAGCGACTAAAGAGCAACAACAGCAATGACTAGTGATGTTGACCACTTTTTCCATGTGCTTATTGGCTGTTCATTTATCTGTTTTTGTAAAGTGTTCTGTCAAATAGTTCCCCATCACTACCTTTTTGCAGGCCAGAGGTTGAGGTTTTGGCTTTTTGTAACTGTGTAGTAGAAGCTTGTTATATATTCCGAATATAAGTCTTTTGTCAGTTACATGTTCTGTGAAAATTTTCTTCTACTCTGACTTATCTATTCATTTTAAAATTGCATCTTTTGGTGGCCAGAAAATTTAATTTCGGTGATATCTATTAAGTTTTCATTTATAGTTATTGTATTTTCTGTCCTAAAAAACCTTTGCCTACTCTGAAGTAGCAAAGATGTTCTCCTCTGTTTTTTCATGGGATTTTTATCATTTTAGCTTTAATATTTATGTCTGTGATCCATCTCAAGTTAATTTTTGTGTATGATGATGAGTAGGGGTTGAAGTTAATTTTTCCGCATGTTAATATCCAGTTGTTTTGGTACCGTTTGTTGGGAAACATTCCTTTCTTCATTGCGTTGTTTGACACCTTTGCCAAAAACCAAATGGCACCATGAGTCATTTATATAAATAGTGGGTTTATTCTGGGTACAGTACTAATCCATTGCATTGATATATTTGCCTATCTTAATGTCAAACCATAGCACTGTGATTATTATAGACTTATAGTAAGTCATGAAGTCAGAGTATGCAAAATCATCTGCTTTTTGTTCAAGATTACTTTGGATATTTTAGGTTGTTTGCATTTACATATATGTGTGTGTGTGTGTGTGTGTATATGTGTGGGTGCATATATATGTATATATATATATGAAGCAGCTTATCAGTTTCTATAAAAACACCTGATTTTCTAAGAGTTCTTAATATGAATAGATGCATAATTTTGTCAGATGGTTTTTCTGTATCTATTAAAATTATCAAATATTTTTTCTCCTGTATTCTGTTAATATAGTGAATTACATTGATTTATTTTCAAATGTTAAACCATTTCTCCATTCTTGGCATGCAACCAAATTGAGCAAGATATATTATTGTTTTTAGGTATTGCTGAATTTGACTCACTGATATTTGAAAAGGCTTTTTATGTCTGTGTTCATTGAAACTTTTATGGTCTTAATTGTTGAAACTTAGAATTATCCTTTAAATTTAAAAAATGAAATTTTAGGTATAATTTATATAGAATAAAGTTTCTCTATTTTTTTATTTTAAAATATTTAGTTATATCATTTGCTGAGGGGGCAGTGTTAAAATCTATGTGATTATAAATTTTTCTCTTTTTCCTTTTAACTCTGTCAATTTTTGTTCTTATCTTTTGAAGCTGTGTTGTTAGATACATATACAATTATTATTATTATGTGTTCTTGATAAATTGTCTTCATTATTGACATTGACATTTTATCTTTATAAAATGTCTTTATCTTGGTCATAATCTTAATGTTTATTTTGTGTAATATTAACATAAATATTGCAGTTAGATATGCTTACTCTTTACATAGTATATATTTTTCCATATTTTACCTTCAACCTATCAACATATAATTGGGTTTTTTTTTTTCAATCTATTCTGACAAGGTTCCTTTTAGAGGCTTTTAGTATTTGTATTTAATACAGCTAGTGATATGATTAGATTTGGGTCCAGTCTTTACTGTGTAAATTAAATATTAATTCATTGACTATTCTGTAGAATTCTGTTTTAATTTGGCCTTTTTCACCCTGAATACACATCTATTTAATTCACTGTCAAAATGCTTCATAAAAACAAATTATGTGCCTGGTGATTATGCCATATTAGAAAGATTTATAATTTTATTGAATAAAGTATTTGGGAAATTTTCATAGTCTTAATTGCTGAAACTTAGAGTTATTCTTTAAATTAAAAAAATTTTGCATATAATTTACATATAATAAAATACCCTTATTTTAAGTTATATTTTGTTGAGTTTTGACAGATTAATCACACATGTTAACACTAACACAGTCGAGGTATAGCACATACCATTACCCTGAAATATTCCCTGTATTTCTTCTTAATCACTCTGCTTCCTCCCCTCCATTCCCAGGTGAACACTTTCCTTCACTGTTACTTATTATAACTTATTAGTTATTATACTTATCTTTTCTAGACATAAATTATTTATTTGACTGCACTGGGTCCCAGTTGTGGTACTCAGGATCTTTGGTTGTGGCATTCAAACTCTTATTTGTGGCACATGGGATCTAGTTCTCTGCCCAGTGTTCAAACCCTGGCCCCCTGCTTTGGGAGCACAGAGTCTTAGCCACTGGATCACCAGAGAAGTCTCGTCACTTACCACATTTTTGAGATTCATCTATGATGTTGTGATGACTGTGAACTATATTAATAGTTCATTACTTTTTTTAAAAAAAGACTTTATTTTTTTTAAATTATAGTTTGAAGTTTACAATGAAATTGAGAAGGAAGTAAAGAGGGCATATGCCCCCTGCCCTCACACACGCACAACCTTCCCTTTATCAGTGTCACTCACTAGAGTGGCACATTTTTTACCAAAGGTGAACCTGCAGTGACACGTCATAATCACCCAAAGTCCATAGTTTACCTTAGGGTTCACTCTTGGTATTATACACCCTATGATTTGGATAAATGTATAATGACATATCCATCATTATACAGAGTATTTTTCACTGCCCATCCTCTGTGCTCTACCGGTTCATCCCACACTCCCCCACTGATTTTTTTATTGTCTCTGTACTTTTGCCTTTTCCAGAATGCTATATAGTTGACTCATACAATATGTAGCCTTTCAGATTGGCTTCTTTCACTTTGTAATATGCATTTGAAAGTATGTCTTTTCATGGTTTGATAGCTCATTTCTCTTTAGCATCAAAGAATATTCCATTGTTTGAATGTACGGTAGTTTTTTCTTTATTCATCTACTTTGGGATAACTTGGGTGCTTCCAAGTTTTGGCAGTTATGAATAAAGGTGCTATAGATATCCATGTGCAAGTTTTTGTATGGACATAAGTTTTCAGCTCCTTTAGGTAGATACCAAGAAGTGCGATGGCTGGATTGTATGGTACGAATAAGATTAGTTTAAAAGAAACTGCCAAATTGTCTTCCAAAGTGGCTGTACCACTTTGCTTTCCCAGCAGAAACGAATGAGAGTTCCTGTTGCTCCACATCCTTGCCAGCAGTTGTTGTTGTCAGTGTTCTAGATTTTGCCCATTCTACTTGGTATATAGTGGTATCTCATTGGTATTTTAATTTGCATTTTCCGGATGACAAGTGATGTGGAGCATCTTTTCACATTTTCATTTGCTATCAGTATATCTTTTTTGGTGAGCTGTCAAAGTCTTTGGCCCCTTTTTGTAAATCTTATTTTTTTTAACTGAGAGATTATATTTTTAATTTAATTGTATTCTTATATTTTTGGCTGTGCCACATGGCCTGTAGGATCTAAGTTCCCCAACCAGGGATTAAACCTAGGCCACAACAGTGAAAGCCTGGAGTCCCAACTCTTGACCAGCAGGGAACTCGCCTATTGTTTGTTTTATTGTTGAATTTTAAGAGCTCTTTGTATTTTTTGGATGACATTCCTTTGTCAGATGTGTCTTTTACGAATATTTTCTCTCAGTCTGTGCCTTGTCTTCTATTATTCTTGATACTGTCTTTTGCAGAAGTTTTTAATTTTAATGAAGTCTTATTTATCAGGTATTTCATGGGTCATGGACGTCTTTGGTGTTACATCAAATTCATTTAGTTTTCTCTGATGTTATCTTCTAGGAGTTTTACAATTTTGTGTTTTATGTTTAGGTCCATGATCCAACTTCTGTTAATCTTTGTGAAAGGTGTAAGGTCTGTGTTTAGATCCATTTTTTTGCATGTTGATGTCCTCTTCTAACAGGCTTCCCAGATGGCTCCAGTGGTAAAGAACCTGCCTAACAGTGCAGGAGACATAAGAGATGCAGGTTCGATCCCTGGGTCAGGAAGATCCCCTGCAGGAGGGTATGGCAACCCACTCCAGTGTTCTGGCCTGGAGAATCCCATGGACAGGGGAGCCTGGCGGGCTACAGTCCATAGCATCACAAAGAGTTGGACAGAACTGAAGCCACTTAACGTATCCACATCTAACTATTTGTTGAAGAGACTCTTTGCTCCATTTTATTGTCATCACTCCTTTGTTAAAGATCATTTGGCTATTTATGGAGTTCTAGGCCCTCTGATCTGTTCCATTTATCTCTTAGGAATACCACACTGTCTTGATGCTATAGCTTTATCGTACGTCCGGAAGTCAAGTAGCATCAGTCTCCCAATTTTGTCCTTCTCCTTCAATATTGTGGTCTTTTGCCTCTTCTTATAAACTTTAGAATCAATTTGTTGATATCCATACAATAACTTGCTGGGAATTGATTGGGATTACACTGACTATAGATCAACTTGGGAAGAACTGACTTTTTTTTGCCTGTGCTGGGTCTTTGTTACTATGCATGATCTTTCTATAGTTGCGCCAAATGAGGGCTACTCTCATCGTTTTAGAAAAGCAACTGACTTTTGTATATTAACTTCATGTCCTGCAACTTTGCTTTAACCACCTATTAGTTCAAAGGTTTTTTTTTTTTTTTTTTTTTTTTTTTAGTTCAAAGGTTTTTTTGTCTATTCTTTCTAATTTTCTACATAGACGATCACGTCATGTGCAAACACAGTTTTATGTCTTACTTTCCAATTTGTATACTTTTGGTTTCCTTTCCTTGCTTTATTAGCGAGAACTTCTAGTATGATATTGAAAAGAGATGGTGTGAGGGGACATCTTTAGCTTGTACCTGATCTTGGAAAAGCTTCCAGTTTCTCACTCTTGAGTATGATGTTAACTGTAGATTGTTTGTAGATAATCTTTGCCAAGTTGAGAGTTCTCCCTATTCCTAGTTTACTGAGTTTTTATCATTAATGGGTGCTGGATTTTGTCAAATGCTTTTTCTACATATATTGACATGATCATTTGATTCTTCTTTTTTTAGTCTTTTGATATTATGGATACTTTTAGTTGATTTTTTAAATGTTGAACTAGGCTTGCATACCTGAGATAAATCCCACCTGGTCAAAATCCTTCTTATACTTTTTTTTGTATTTGATTTACTAGTATTTTGTTGAGGACTTTTGTGTTTCTGTTCAGGAGAGATGTTGATCTGTAGTTTTTTCTCTTCTATTATTTTTGTCTGGTATTGGTATTAGGGTAAGATTGCAGAGAATTGGTTTAATTTTTTCTTTAAATATGTAGTAGAATTCACCAGTGAACCCATCTAGGCCTGGTATTTTCTGTTTTAGAAGGTTATTAATTATTAAATCAATTTTAAAAATAGATATAGGTGTTCATTTCTTTTTAATACTGAATATAGTCCATTGTGTGAGTATCTAGCAATTTGTTTATTCAGTTGAAAATGTTGTTTTAATAGTAACTGTCTCCTATAATTTTTTTAAAATTTTTAATTGGAGGATAGTTGCTTTGCAGTGTTGTGTTGGTTTCCGCCGTAGAACAGTGTGAATCAGCCGTGAGCATGCACGTGTCCCGCCGCCCTCCCCAGCCCACCCTCCTGGGTTGTCACAGAGCACAGCTTAAGCTCTTGGTGCTGTGCAGCAGCTTTCCACTGGCTGTCAGTCTTACGTATGGTAACGTGTATGTTCAAATGCTGCTCTCTCAATTCATCCACCCTCTTCTAATATTTCCGATGAGAACTCAGTAACGGTTGTTTTGTTTCTTCTGTGTATTAGGTCATTTTTTTCCTGTGGTTTCTTTCAGTATTTTATCTTTGGTTTTCAACAGCTTGACTTTGATTTTCCCAGGTATAGCTTTCTTCCTTTTATTCCTGTTTCAAGTTTTCTCAGCTGCTTATTCTATAAAGTTATGTATTTCACCATATTTCTGAAATTTTGACATAATTTTCAAATATTTTTCCTGCCTCATTCCTTCCTTTGCTTCTGGGACTCCACTTTCACATATGTTAGAACTTTTGGTATTGTCCTGTAGCTTATGGAGGCTCTTTTATTTCTTTCTAGTTCTTTTTTACTGTTCATCATATTGGATAATTTCCATTTGTGTATCTTCAAGTTTACTTTTTTGGCCATGCCACACAGCATGTGGGATCTTAGTCCCTTGACCAGGAATCAAACCTGTGCCCCCTGCATTGGAATTGCTGAGTCTTAACCACTGGAGTGCCTGAGAAATCCTACTTTTTATTATATCATTTCCAGTTTCCAGTCTGCTGTTAAGCCCATACATTGAATTTTATATTTCCAATATTGTGTTTTTCAGTTCTTTCATTTCCATTTAGTTTTTTTTTTTTTTTATGGTTTCTCTTTCTCTACAAAACTGTTCTTATCTATTCACTCCTTGTGAGCATATTTTTTTTATGTTTTTCTGCATAGTTAAAATAAGTGCTTTAAAACTTTGCCGGCTAATTCTTGCATCTTGGTCTCCTTGGAGTCCTTTCCATTGATTGCTTGTTTTCTTGACCAGAAGTCAGAATCAAAGTATTATGCTAAATAAGAAACTAGACACAAGAGGTATGCACTGTATGATTCTGTTTTTGTGAAGTTCTAGAGCAGACAAAACTACAGTGAGAGAAAGCAGATCACTGGTTGTCAATAGATCAGGGTGGAGGGAAGGGATTGGCAAGCATATAGTAAATATGTGAGGTTTTGCAGACTACACAGTCTCTGTCACAACTATTCAACTCTGCTGTTGTAGCATGAAAACAGCCATAGACAATATGTAAATAAAATGAGTATGGCTGTGTTCCATTATAACTTTATTTGCAAAACCAGGTAGCAGCCAGAATATGATCTACAGACCACAGTTTGCAGACCCTACTTTTGAGTATGGATCATGTTTCCCATTTCTTTATATATTGGTAATTGAGGGTTGAGTCCTGAGTATGTGAATAATATGTTGCAGAAACTCTCAATTCTGTTGTATTCTTCCATAGAATCTTGTGGTTTGTTTCTTTTTTAAAAATTTCTTTCATCAGGCTATTTCCTAGGCTTAAACATCATACATACCTGCTTGGTAGGCAGCAACTGTGGTCTCTGTTCAGTTCATGTATCTGTAGTTGAGTTCCTTGGAGTCCCCTCTGTGCATGGGTGGTTCAGGGATCATCCAGAGATTAAATCGATTTATATGCAGAATTGGGGCCTCCCTGTCCATGACTTTTATCTTTTGGGGATTTCTCCTTCACTTTCCAGCTGTTATGGTAGCTCCCAGTTTTATCCTTTATGTTCTTGAACTGGTAAGGCTTCAAAATTTCTATCTCAGTTTTAGTTGTCAGCACAGAGCTATCTGGGGTTTGTCTTTAGATGAATGATGACTAGCCATAAAAAACAGAAAAAAACAGTGATGTTCACTTCCTCCAGTTGTCAGGTCTTCTCCTGGCTTTTGTTTGTTCTTTAGTATCTTTAGATAGGTGCTGTTTTACATTTTGTGTAGAACTTATAGTTTTTTACCTGCAGAAATTGTTGGTCTATTAGGAGCAACTCTGACAGGCTGAATGAATCCCAGGCTGGAATCAAGATTGCTGGGAGAAGTATCAATAATCTCAGATATGCATATAATACCACTCTGGTGACAGAAAATGAAGAGGAATTAAAGAACCTCTTGTTGAGGGAGAAGGAGGAGAGTCAAAAAGCTGGCTTAAAACTCAACATTCAAAAAACTAAGATCATGGCATCTGGTCCCATCACTTCATGACAAATAGATGGGAAAAAAGTAAAAACTGTGACAGATTTTATTTTCTTGGGCTCCAGAATCACTGCGGATGGTAACTGCAGCCAGGAAATTAAAAGACACTTGCTACTTGGAAGGAAAGCTATGACAAAGCTAGATAGCATATTACAAAGCAGACACGTCACTGCCAAAAAAGGTCTGTCTAGCCAAAGCTATGGTTTTTCCGGTAGTTGTGTATGGATGTGAGAGTTGGACCGTAAAGAAGGCTGAGGGCTAAAGAATTGATGCTTTTGAAATGTGGTGTTGGAGAAGACTCTTGAAAGTCCCCTGGACTGCAAGGAGATCCAACCAGTCAGTCCTAAAGGAAATCAATCCTGAATATTCATTGGAAGGACTGATGCTGAAGCTCAAGTTCCAATACTTCGGCCACCTGGTGTGCAGAGTCAGCTCATTGGGGAAGACCCTGTTGCTGGGAACGATTGAGGGCGAGAAGAAAAGAGACAACAGAGGATGAGATGGCTGGATGGCATCACCGACTCAGTGGACATGGGTTTGATCAAATTCTAGGAGATGGTGAAGGACAGGGAAGCCTGGTGTGCTGCAGTCCATGGGGTCACAAAGAGTGGGACACAACTTAGCGACTGAACAACAAAACAACAACTACTCTTACTGGAAGTGGAAGCTCTACAGATTTAATTTTTAGAGGGACAGTTGTGGCTTCATTAAGTTAGATGTGCTAAAGTGAAGATAAATTTATGTCAGGAAGACAGAGTTTTGAAAAGATAAAATGAGGGCCTGATCTCAGTGGAAGAAAAAGAGAAAGCAGGGGTGTTCTGAGGTAGGGTTGGTGAGATTTGTTGGTTGTTAGAGGGAGAAGAGGAGTAGTGACAATGAGGTGGCTGAGATGGCAGAGACGATGAATAAAGCAAGTAGAGCAGATTTAGGATAGTGGCCTTGAGGGTGGAGGCTGTTAATTTTTGTTTTAAATACAGTTTTAAGGAGATATAGTTTCTATAAAATTAACCCTTTTTCCCCCTACAAATTGTAAAGGGTTTTCTTTATGTGTAACATAGGCAAAATTATGTAAGTCAGTACGTTTTTAAGAAATTTCACATTTTCTGTTTCCAGCCACTGCCAGTCACCTTAGTTCCTCCAGTGTCTGGAACATAATCTTCAAGGTGGTCCTTTCAAAAAGAATTTTGCTCAATCCGCAGTTATCATGTCAAGCAGTCTTGCCACAATTCTTTTAATTGGATTTCTTTGATCTCCAGTGAAATATGAACATACTTCAAAAATTCCCACTGGGGACTTCCCTGGTGGTCCAGTGGTTAAGACTTCACTTTCCAATGCAGGGGGTACAAGTTTGATTCCTTGTTGGTGAGCTAAGATCCCACATGCCTCTCAGCCAAAACAAGCAAAAACTATAAACGGAAGCAATATTGTAGCAAATTCAATAAAGACTTTAAAAAGTGGTCCTCATAAAGAAAAAAAAAAAATCTTAAAATTCCCCACCAGTAATCTTTGGAATCCAGTTTTCTCAAACTATTACATTAGGACCATGTTTAGGGTCAGAGGAGATGGGTCTGCCTGGTTCTGAGTTTTAGAGACCCTAGAGAAACAGAAGTATTAGTTCCTATTGAAGATTATGTCAAATTGAACAGTATGAGAAACTTCAGGGATACTGTGTCAGTAAAAATACTGGCCTAACATGCACAAAGCCAAGAAAAACAATGCCAGGCACTGTTCTTTGAACACCCAGCAAGAATTAACTGCTGAACGCAGATACCATGCAGTACAATAAAATTCACCAGTTTTAAATGATGAATTTTGAAGAATGTATGCTGTCATATAACTACCACCACAATCATGGTATAACATATTTCCATCACTCCAGAAAGTTCCTTCATACCTCTTGGGAATCATTTGCCCCCACTACCCCAAGGCACTGGCAGTCACTGGTCTGCTTCTCTCAGTGTAGTTTGCCTTTTCTAGAACTTCATGTAAATAGAGTCATAGAATATATAGCCTTTTCTGTCTCTTACTGAGGATAAAAGCTTTTGTAATTTATTCATGTTGTTGCATATATCAGTAGTTTAATTCCTTTTTATTGCTGAATAGTATTTACTTATATACTAAGATTATATACTAAGTTTATTTATTTACTAGTTGATGGACATTTGGGTTATATCCATTTTTTGTCTATTATAGATAAAACTCATGGCCCAGTGATTATGACTCCATGTTTTCACTGCAGGAGGCACAAGTTTGATCTCTGGTTGGGGAACTAAGATCCTGCATGCCATATAGTGTGGCCAAAAAAAAAGTTGAAAAAAAAGCTGCTCTGAATATTCAAGTGCAAGCCTTTTTTTTTTTTTAGCACAGGAAAGGGTTTTATTTTTTTATTTTATTTATTTTTTATTTTTTTAATTAATTAATTTATTTATTTTTTTATTAGTTGGAGGCTAATTACTTCACAACATTTCAGTGGGTTTTGTCATACATTGATATGAATCAGCCATAGATTTACACGTATTCCCCATCCCGATCCCCCCTACCACCTCCCTCTCCACCCGATTCCTCTGGGTCTTCCCAGTGCACCAGGCCCGAGCACCATTACACGCCAGTCAGGATGGCTGCTATCCAAAAGTCTACAAGCAATAAATGCTGGAGAGGGTGTGGAGAAAAGGGAACCCTCTTACACTGTTGGTGGGAATGCAAACTAGTACAGCCGCTATGGAAAACAGTGTGGAGATTTCTTAAAAAACTGGAAATAGAACTGCCATATGACCCAGCAATCCCACTTCTGGGCATACACACTGAGGAAACCAGATCTGAAAGAGACGTGCACCCCAATGTTCATCGCAGCACTGTTTATAATAGCCAGGACATGGAAGCAACCTAGATGCCCATCAGCAGATGAATGGATAAGGAAGCTGTGGTACATATACACCATGGAATATTACTCAGCCGTTAAAAACAATTCATTTGAATCAGTCCTAATGAGATGGATGAAACTGGAGCCCCTTATACAGAGTGAAGTAAGCCAGAAAGATAAAGAACATTACAGCATACTAACACATATATATGGAATTTAGAAAGATGGTAACGATAACCCTATATGCAAAACAGAAAAAGAGACACAGAAATACAGAACAAGTGCAAGTCTTTATGTGAACTTGTTTTCTCTTGAGTAAATAGTTAGGAGTGGGATTGCTTGGACCGTATGTTGGCTTGACTGTATAAGAAACTGGCAAATGGTTTTCCAAAGTTGCTTTACTGTTTTGCATGCCCACAAGCAACGCATAAGTGTTCTAGTTACTCCGTATCCTCACCAGTACTTGGTGTTATCAGTCTTTTTAGTTCTAGCCATTCTGATAAGTGTTTAATAGTATCTTGTTGTGGTTTTATTTTGCATTTTCCTAATGACTATTGATATGAACATCTTTTCATGTCTGTATCTGCCATTTGTTGTTCTTTTTTGGAGAAGAAGTCTTTGAATATTTTACCCATTTAAAAACATGTTTTCTATAAAAAACCCAAAAGACATGTTTTCTTATTGAGTATTCTTAGTGCAAGTCCTTTTATCTGTGTTTTGCAAATATTTTCTCCCAGTATATAACTTGCCTTTGCGTTTTGTAACAGTATCTTTTGAAATGCAAAAGTTTAATTTAAAAAAATAATTATTTTTATATAATTTTCCTTCATTTACAGTTACTACAAAATATTGTCTATATTCCTTGTGTTGTTTAATACATCCTCCTAGCTTATCTTACACTCAGTAGTTGGTACCTCTCACTTCCCCACCCTTGTATTGCTATCCCCCACTGGTAATCACTAGTTTGTTCCCTATATCTGTGAGTCTTCTAACTTTGTTATATTCATTAGTTTGTTGTAGTTTTTAGATTCCACATATTGTACCGTATTTGTCTGTCTCTATCTGACTTCACTTAGCATAGTACCCTTCACTTAGCATAGTACCCTCCAGGCCCATACATGTTGCTTCAAATGGCAAAATCTCTTTGTTCTTTACGGCTGAATATATTCATTGTGTATATACACCACATCTTCTCTATCCATTCATCTGTCATTGGACACTTAGGTTGCTTCCATATCTTGGCAGTTGTAAATAATGCTGCCTTGAACATTGAGGTGCACATATCTTTTTGAATTTGTGGGGTTATTTGGTTTTGTGTTTTTTTGTTGGTTTTTTTTGGTTATATACACAGAAGCGGAATTGTTGGACCATATGATCGTTGTGTTTCTAGTTTTTTGAGAAATTTCTATACTGTTTTCCACAGTGGCCGCACCAATTTACATTCCCACTAACAGTGTATGAGAGTTCCCTTTTCTTCACATCCCATTATTTGTGTTCTTTTCGATGATAGCCATTCTCACAGGTGTGAAGTAATATCTCATTGTGGTTTTCATTTGCATTTCTCTTATGATTAACAATGTTGAACATCTTTTCATGTGCCTGTTGGCCATATTGCATTTTCTTTTAGGAAAATTGTCTATTCTTTTGACCATCTTTTAATCAGTTTGTTTTGATGTTGAGTTGTATGAGCTGTTTATGTGTGTTGGATATATTAATCCTTTACCAGTTATATCATTTGCAGATATTTTCTCCATTCAGTAGATATCTCTTCATTTTGTTGGTGCTTTCCTTTGCTGTGCAGAAGCTTTGAAATTTAATTAGGTCCCATTTGTTTATTTCTACTTTTATTTCCTTTACTTAGTACATGGATCCAGAGAAGTATTGCTACAATTTATGTCATACAGTGTTCTGCCTATGTTTTCCTCCAGGAGTTTTATAGTATCCAGTCTTACATTTAGGTCTCTAATCCATTTTGGGTTGATTTTTGTGTATATCGTGTTAGAGAAAGTTCTTATTTCATTCTTTTACATGTAGCTCTCCAGTTTTCCCAGCACCACTTATTGAAGAGACTGTCTTCTTCATTGTATATTCTTACCTTCTTTTTTGATTAATTGGCCATAGGTACCTGAGTTTATTTCTGGGCTCTCTATCCTATTCCACTGATGTAGGTGTCTGTTTTTGTGCCAGTGCCTTAATATTTTAATTACTGTAGCTTTGCAGTATAATCTGAGGTCAGGTAGTGTGATTCCTCCAGCTCTAACCTTCTTTCTCAAAATTGTTTTGGCTATTTGATGTCTTTTGAGTTTCTGTACAAATTTAAAAATTTTTGTCCTAGTTCTGTGAAAAATGCCTTTAGGTATTTTGATAGAGATTACATTGAATCTATAGATTGCCTTGGATATCATGGTCATTTTTAACAATACTGATTCTTCCAGTCCAAGAACACGGTATATCTTTCCATCTGTGTTGTCTTCAGTTTCTTTCATCAGTGTCTTATCGTTTTCAGAGTACAGGTCTTTTCCCTCCGCAGGTAGGCCTATTCCTCAGTATTTTAGCTTTTTGATTTAATGGTAATAAATGGGATTGTTTCCTTAATTTCTCTTTCTGATAGTTCCTTGTTAGTGTATAGAAATGCAACAGATTTCTATATATTAAGTTTGTATCCTGCAACTTTACCAAATTCATTGATGAGCTCTAGTAGTTTTTTGGTGGTGTCCTTAGGATTTTCTGTGTATGAGTGAGTGAGTGAAGTCGTTCAGTTGTGTCTGACTCTTTGTGACCCAATGGACTGTAGCCTACCAGGCTCCTCTGTCCATGGGATTTTCCAGGCAAGGGTACTGGATTGGGTTGCCATTTCCTTCTCCAGGGGGGTCTTCCCAACCCAGGGATCGAACCCGGGTCTCCTGCATTGCAGGCAAATGCTTTACCATCTGAGCCACCAGGGAAGCCTTTTCTGTGTATAGTGTCATGTTATCAGCCAACAGTGACAGTTTTACCTCTTTCCTTTCCAGTTTGGATTCCTTTTATTTCCAAAAGTTTAAATTTTGATGAAGTCCAGGTTACCTTTTTTTTTCTTTTGTGGTTCCTATGTTTTATGTTCCAAGAAATCTATGCCTAACCCTTTAGTTAGAAGAATGACATTGTTTATATTTTTGTAAGCCTCTTTAATCCTATCTACTTCTCTATTGCAATATGTTGTTTTGGTTAAAGTCTAGGAAGAAAGTCTGGTGATACACAGGTGTGCAGTTGGAAAAGCAAGGGATATTGTAATAGTCTTTTTAATGTTTATTTTTATTTATTTGTTTGTTTGCACTAGATAGCACGTGGGATCTTTATTGCAGCATGTGGTATTTTTCTTTTTAGTTGATGCATGCAGGATCTTTTTTTTTTTTTTTTTTAGTTGTGGTATTATGTTGGATCTAGTTCCCTGACCAGAATCAAACCTGGACCAGAGTGCAGAGTCTTTTTTTTTTTTTTTTTTTATTACCAGAGTGCAGAGTCTTAACCAGTGGACCACCAGGAAAGTCCCAAATAGCCCTTTTAGATAATTGTGGCTATTCTTTGATAGTGCTCCATAGCTTGACACCTGATAGTTTCTTACAGTTTCGTTGCATTGTGGAATCTGAAAGCACGTCAGTGATTTTGTACAGTTACATTAAAATTCACTGTCTTTACTTGCACTTTGAAGGATCTTTATCTATTTTGACTTGGGGAGGAAAACCTTTTCCTTCTACTCTAGTAGGTTCAGTTTCTGAGGACTGTGAATTAAACTGACAAAAGAGTGACAGGAGGAAAAAACCCAGTTTATACATGCAACATGCATACAGTAGAAGAACTCAGTGATGACTAGCTCAAAGGAATGGTTAGAATCTGGGGCTTCTGGGAAAACAGAAGACTTCCTAAAAGTGGGGAGAAAGGACAGCTTTTGGACTTTGGGAAAGATAAATGGGTTTTCAGGAGAACAAGCGGTACTTCTAAATTTGTGATAATATATATAGGTATGAATGGTTTTTCCATCTCCTTTAGGGCCATAAAATTCCACCAGAGAAGGGATTTGGGTAGATTTTATTTGCATTCTTTCTTCTGGGAGTAGATCTGCCTTGAAGAGGAATTTATGACAGCCTTATTTCCCAAAAGTTGCTGCTGTTAGCTAGAGAAAGCTCTGAGGAGGCTTTTTTCTGCATCTGTTGAACCTTAAATGTCTTCAGCTGAAAATAATCTTTATACCAACTCTGGGGTTCCAGGTGGGTCCTACAGTTGAATTGGTGAAAAATACATTGATAGTTTGGAAAATACTGGTTCAAAGGTATGTAGCTCTTCCAAGTATTAATAGATTTTATTATACAGTGTTTAAAGAATCACATTTGTTTATGTCTCTTTTGATGTCATCAGAATAAGTAATGGAAACCCGGTGGCCCATGTAGACTTTCCAAAAATTTTAAATTTTGCCTGAAAGCTCAAATGTTATTGTTGGCCACAAACACTGTCAGTTGTTTCCTTTGAAATAACAAGAGTTTTTCACTTTCAAGAGCATGTCAGTTGTTCTTTGAAGTAAAAATTATTTTACATGAAAAAAGAGGCTGATTCAACTTAAACAGGCTCACGCATGCTTTTCCTCAAGACAACTGTAGTATTTTGGCACGTAGCATTTCATAAACAGAATATTAAAAATATATGTGTTTAAGAGTTGAGATTTAATAAAATTATTACTTTTGATGGCTTTGTCAAGGCATCCTGAAGTAAAACTGCCCCTCCCCCAACTGCGTGTGTGGCAGCAGAGAATACAGTGACTAGAGGTGTAGTGTGATGCCATGACTTCATTTGTGTATGGTGCCAGTGTTTGTACCCACTGTAATTTTCATACTAGTAAGTGCAGAGTAAGTGTCCGCACAGTTGTTCTAAGATAAACCACGAGATTCAAAACAGTTATATTCATCTTGGATTATGTCAGCATCACTTGTGTTTGTTACTAAGAATTCATACACGACATCATTGTCAGTGATTAACTGGTGCCAGTGCTAGATGAATATAAACAAAATGGCAGGTCTAATCTTGTCTATGGATTCATCTGTAAAGTAAAATTCTAGTTCCGCTGATGAGATAGTAATCAAGTCTTAGATTTGCAGCAGAATCTTTAATTTGGTAAATTAAAAGTATATCATTAAAAGAGAGGCATTGCCATGATTTATTTTACTGACTTCATTCAGCAGGCATGTAGCAATGTCAGCTGTACCAAGTTGTGCTTCTCCAGTTAAGGAAGTTCAGTCACTTACCCTGAGGTAGTTCAATGACTTTTTCATTTCTAGATTGAAAGGTGTTAACAATCTTTAAGAATTGTAAAGATTCATCACATCTGCATTTAAAATATTCAACTACTTTAAATTCCGAATGATCTCAAAATGTCACTGTAACTTAACTGGCATAATATAATTAGAAAATGTTCTGTTGCTTAAGATACAGTTAGCTAAATTATTAACATCTATAAAGTCAAGAGAAAGAAAAATGGCTCTTGTCATGCTGTGGTTTCTTATATATAATTTTGCCCAGTTTTTTTTGGAGTAGATTCTTCCTTTCCATGAGTCAGAAACTCTAGGCCAGTTACATCTATTTTAGCAATCTTTAAATGTATGTATTGCAGCTGTGGGTTGAGAAAGTAAGTCTTCTAATCTCCCTGTTTTGAGTCCATGATTTTTTTTTTCTTTTTTAATTTTTCGGCTACACCAGGCAGCTTGCAGAATCTTAGTTTCCCAACCAGGGATTGAAGCCATGCCCTCAGCAGTCAAAGTGCAGAGTCCTAATCACTGGATTGCCAGGGAATTCCAGAGTCAATGATTCATTCTTAAATATAAATGAAAAATTATGAATAAATTTTCTTTTATTTTAGAAAAAATAAACTCTAAAATAATACACATTAGATATAATTTAAAAATTTCTGCCACCCTTATGTCAGAAGAGCTTCCCTGATAGCTCAGTTGGTAAAGAATCCGCCTGCAATGCAGGAGACCCTGGTTCAATTCCTGGGTCAAGATATCTGCTGGAGAAGGGATAGTCTACCCACTCCAGAATTCTTGGGCTTCCCTTATGGCTCAGCTGGTAAAGAGTGCGCCTGCAATGTGGGAGACCTGGGTTTGATCCCTGGGTTGGGAAGATCCCCTGGAAAAGGTAAAGGCCACCCACTCCATTATTCTGGCCTGGAGAATTCCATGGACTATACAGTCCCTGGGGTTGCAAAGAGTCAGACACGACTGAGCGACTTTCACGCACTTATGGCAGAAAGCAAAGAGGAACTAAAGAGCCTCTTGATGAAAGTGAAAGAGGAGGGTGAAAAAGCTGGCTTAAAACTCAACAATCAAAAAGCTAAGATCGTGGCATCCGGTCCTGTCACTTCATGACAAATACATGGAGAAACAATGGAAACAGTGACAGAATTTATTTTTGGGGGCTCCAAAATCCCTGCAGATGGTGACTGCAGCCACGAAATTAAAAGATGCTTGCTTCTTGGAAGAAAAGCTGTGACAAACCTAGATGGCATATTAAAAAGCAAAGACATTACTTTGCCAATAAAGGTCCGTATAGTCAAAGCTATGGTTTTTCCAGTAGTCACGTATGGATGTGAGAGTTGGACCATAAAGAAAGCTGAGCACTGATGAATTGATGCTTTTGAAACTGTGGTGTTGGAGAAGACTCTCGAGAGTCCCATGGACTGCAAGGAGATCCAACCAGTCTATCCTAAAGGAAATCAATCCTGAATATTCATTGGAAGGACTGATGCTGACGCTGAAGCTCCAATACTTTGGCCATCTGATGTGAAGAACTGGCTCGTTAGAAAAGACTCTGATGCTGGGAAAGATTGAAGACAGGAGGTGAAGGGGATGACAGAGGATGAGATGGTTGGATGGCATCACTGACTCGTTGGATATGAGTTTGAGCAGGCTCCTGGAGATGGAGAGGGAAGCCTGGCGTGCTGCAGTCCTTGGGGTTGCAAAGAGTCGGACACAACTGAACAAATAAACTAAACTGAACTGAAAAATTAAGGAGAGTTTCCCCCAAATTTAAAAAGTATTATTGCAAAGCAAAATAACAAAAAGTACTTGTTCCTACCTGGTGTGTGGAGAACTTTTAAATTTTACAGTAATGATTTATTGGATAATAATGAGGTTATATCATATATAACTGGAGATAATTATAAGAGCCTAAACAGAAGTACTATGAAGGAAAAAACTTGAATTATACCCTAAGCCTAGTACCTTAGAAAATGTTAGAAAACATTAGACTACAGAAACACATACTCCACTAACCACTAGAGTGATGATATCATTACATGCTATGTAGCATCAGGAAAACTCCACTGTAGACTCATGAAAGAGTGAGAGTGAAAAAGGCAAATAAATTTAATGTTATCATGAAATTAATTTTGCTTTATAGACCAGGCCCTCAAAGGGTTTTGGGGACTGTGGACTCTCTCAAACTGCTGTTCCAGGTTATTTCTTTCTTATTTAGGGCTCATACTGCCATCTCTATGCCAGTAACACTCTCATCTGTATCCCAGCCTGGACTACTTATATACTGCTTGCCTACCTGGATTCTTTCCTCAGCTTGGTGCTCTCATTCTCTTTGGTGTTTGCACATGCTATTTGATCTGTCCAGAATTTCCTGTTCCTTTTGTTCACTTGGATAATTACTGAATTGTAAGCTGCTTGAGGGCAGGAACTCAGTTCAGTTCAGTTCAGTTCATTTGCTCAGTCGTGTCCGACTCTTTGCGACCCCATGGATCGCAGCACGCCAGGCCTCCCTGTCCATCACAAACTCCCGGAGTTTACTCAAACACATGTCCATCGAGTCGGTGATGCCATCCAGCTATCTCATCCTCTGTCGTCCCCTTCTCCTCCTGCCCCCAATCCCTCCCAGCATCAGGGTCTTTTCCAATGAGTCAACTCTTTGCATGAGGTGGCTAAAGTATTGGAGTTTCAGCTTCAGCGTCAGTCCTTCCAATGAGCACCCAGGACTGATCTGCTTTAGGATGGACTGGTTGGATCTCCTTGCAGTCCAAGGGACTCTCAAGAGTCTTCTCCAACACCACAGTGCAAAAGCATCAATTCTTTGGTGCTCAGCTTTCTTCACAGTCCAACTCTCACATTCATACATGACCATTTATATCCCCAGCTTTTAGCAGAAATTCATGGGGTCACAGAATCAGACATAACTGAGTGACTCACACTTTCTTTTCACTTTCCTAGCACTTTGTAGGCTGCTTAGCAGATGTTGAGTTAAATTGAATCACGTAAGAATTCTAGTCTCATAAACATAAGTTTGCATTACATCTCAGGGTGAAGTTTTTTTCTGTTTTTGTCTGATCCCATTCATTCTATATTGGTTTGTGTTATTGGATTGGCTGAAAAGTTTGTTTAGGTTTTTCTGTATAATTGTATGGAAAAACTTGAATGAACTTCTTGGCCAACTCAATAGCTTCAGTTCAGAGAAAAGGACTTCATAACCTACCTCAAATTCAGGACAACCAACTCCTGTCCGTATTAACTCATCCACCAGTGTTTGTTTTGTTTCCTTTTGCCTTGTTTGGAGTATAATACATTCTGAAAGGACGGTATTTGGGCTGAGGACTCAAGATCTTAATTTTTAGTTCTGTCTCTATGTTATTTTATTTTATTTATTAAGACACTTAGCATCTGCTTCTCTCCACTTGTGGTGGAAAATATGTTATTCATATATTTTAGTTTCTTTGAAGGAAGATGTTCTAACATCCAAATGATAACTAACATTTATTAAGTTCTTACTATATGTCAGAAACTGTTCCGTTTTACATGTATTAACTCATTTAATCTGCATAATAGCCCTATGTGGAAGATAGATGATTCTATTATCTCCATTTTACTCAAGGAAAGTAAGACACAGAAAGATTAAGTAACTTGCCAGAGGATGCATAGATAGTAACAGGGTCTGGGTTTGAGCTGTGAGCTATGCTCTTAACTGCTGTAAGAAACTCCCTCACAAATCTAAATATATTACTTTTATCATCAACCTATGTTAGTACACTTGTACAGATGCACGTTATAATATTTATAATTGTGAAATTAAAAATAACTTGAGAGAATACCTAAATAAATAATGAGATATATGTATAATGGATAGTTATTTTAAAATCACATTTTTGAAGGATATTTTAATGATATGGAAAAATATATTAGAATGAAAAAGTAACATAAAATCATAGGTTTTGTTTGAAAAACATATGTAATGGATTTATATGTTACATATCCATATATATGAGCTTCCCTGGTGGCTTAGCAGTAAAGAATCCACCTGCCAGTACAGGAGATTCTGTCCCTGAATTGGGAAGATCCTCTGGAGAAGGAAATGGCAACCCACTCTAGTATTCTTGCCTGGGAAACCCCATGGGCAGAGGAGCCTGGTGGGCTACAGTCCATGGGGTTGCAAGGGTCAGACACGACTTAGCGACTAAACAACAACAGCATACATACATAGATATGCACACAATGTTTATTTTAAAAGACTGGAAAGAAGTGTAATAGTGATTTTTTTATTATTATTATTATTATTTTTTTTTTCCAGTGGGTTTTGTCATACATTGATATGAATCAGCCATGGATTTACATGTATTCCCAATCCCGATCCCCCCTCCCACCTCCCTCTCCACCCGATTCCTCTGGGTCTTCCCAGTGCACCAGGCCGGAGCACTTGTCTCATGCATCCCACCTGGGCTGGTGATCTGTTTCACCACAGATAGTATACATGCTGTTCTTTTGAAATATCCCACCCTCACATTCTCCCACAAAGTTCAAAAGTCTGTTCTGTATTTCTGTGTCTCTTTTTCTGTTTTGCATATAGGGTTATCGTTATCACCTTTCTAAATTCCATATATATGTGTTAGTATGCTGTAATGTTCTTTATCTTTCTGGCTTACTTCACTCTGTATAATGGGCTCCAGCTTCATCCATCTCATTAGGACTGGTTCAAATGAATTCTTTTTAATGGCTGAGTAATATTCCATGGTGTATATGTACCACAGCTTCCTTATCCATTCATCTGCTGATGGGCATCTAGGTTGCTTCCATGTCCTGGCTATTATAAACAGTGCTGCGATGAACATTGGGGTGCACGTCTCTTTCAGATCTGGTTTCCTCAGTGTGTATGCCCAGAAGTGGGATTGCTGGGTCATATGGCAGTTCTATTTCCAGTTTTTTAAGAAATCTCCACACTGTTTTCCATAGCGGCTGTACTAGTTTGCATTCCCACCAACAGTGTAAGAGGGTTCCCTTTTCTCCACACCCTCTCCAGCATTTATTGCTTGTAGACTTTTGGATAGCAGCCGTCCTGACTGGCGTGTAATGGTACCTCATTGTGGTTTTGGTTTGCATTTCTCTAATAATGAGTGATGTTGAGCATCTTTTCATGTGTTTGTTAGCCATCTGTATGTCTTCTTTGGAGAAATGTCTGTTTAGTTCTTTGGCCCATTTTTTGATTGGGTTATTTTTCTGGAACTGAGCTGCAGGAGTTGCTTGTATATTTTTGAGATTAATCCTTTGTCTGTTTCTTCATTTGCTATTATTTTCTCCCAATCTGAGGGCTGTCTTTTCACCTTGCTTATAGTTTCCTTTGTAGTGCAAAAGCTTTTAAGTTTCATTAGGTCCCATTTGTTTAGTTTTGCTTTTATTTCCAATATTCTGGGAGGTGGGTCATAGAGGATCTTGCTGTGATTTATGTCGGAGAGTGTTTTGCCTATGTTCTCCTCTAGGAGTTTTATAGTTTCTGGTCTTACATTTAGATCTTTAATCCATTTTGAGTTTATTTTTGTGTATGGTGTTAGAAAGTGTTCTAGTTTCATTCTTTTACAAGTGGTTGACCAGTTTTCCCAGCACCACTTGTTAAAGAGGTTGTCTTTTTTCCATTGTATATCCTTGCCTCCTTTGTCAAAGATAAGGTGTCCATCGGTTCGTGGATTTATCTCTGGGCTTTCTATTCTGTTCCATTGATCTATATTTCTGTCTTTGTGCCAGTACCATACTGTCTTGATGACTGTGGCTTTGTAGTAGAGTCTGAAGTCAGGCAGGTTGATTCCTCCAGTTCCATTATAGAAAACCCTAAAGACTCTACCAGAAAATTACTAGAGCTAATCAATGAATATAGTAAAGTTGCAGGATATAAAATTAACACACAGAAATCCCTTGCATTCCTATATACTAACAATGAAAAAACAGAAAGAGAAATTAAGGAAACAATACCATTCACCATTGCAACAAAAAGAATAAAATACTTAGGAGTATATCTACCTATAGAAACAAAGGACCTATACATAGAAAACTATAAAACACTGATGAAAGAAATCAAAGAGGACACAAACAGATGGAGAAACATACCGTGTTCATGGATTGGAAGAATCAATATTGTCAAAATGGCTATTCTACCCAAAGCAGTCTATAGATTCAATGCAATCCCTATCAAGCTACCAACGGTATTTTTCACAGAACTAGACCAAAGAATTTCACAATTTGTATGGAAATACAAAAAACCTCGAATAGCCAAAATAATCTTGAGAAAGAATAATAGTGATTTTTTGTGAGTAGAGCAGTTGCAGTTGTAGAGCAATTTGTTGGACGTTCCCTGTGTGCGGAGCACCCTGTTAAATTCCTTATGTGTGTTTCCTCAGTGAGCTCTCCCATCAGAACCATGATGTAGATTCTACTCGTTTTTCAGATGAAGAAACTGAGCCTTAGACAGATTAAGTAACTTATTACGGGTCATTCAAGCAGTGAGTACAAGAGTTGGGACATCTGTATTAGACACTCTCTCTTTTTTTAACTTTTTATTTTGTATTGGGATATAGCCAATTAACAAATAATGTGATGATAGTTTCAGGTGAATGGCAAAGGGACTTAGCCTTACATCTGCATATATCCATTCTTCCCCAGACTCCCCTCCCATCCAGGCTACCACATAACATTGAGCAGAATTCCCTGTGCTATACAGTGGGTTCTTGTTCGTTATCCATTTTAAGTGTAGCCGTTTGTACAGTTCATCCCAAACTCCCCAACTGTCCCTTCCCCCCAGACTACTATAAGCTTGTCCATGAAGTCTCTGAGACTCTGCTTTTTAATTGAAGTACAGTTGATTTGTAATGTGTTAGTTTCTGGTGTACAGCAAAGTGATTCAGTTTTACATATATACGTATGTATATTCTTTTCAGATTCTTTTCCATTATAGATGATTATAAGATATTGAATACAGTTCCCTTTGCTATATAGTAGGACCTTGTTTATATCTATTTTGTATAAAGTAGTATGTACCTGTTAATTTTGGGCTCCTAATTTATCAGTCCCTCCCCCTTCCCCTTTGATAGCCATGTTTGTTTTCTGTCTCTGTGAGTCTGTTTCTGTTTTGTAAATAAGTTCATTTTTATCATTTTTTTAGATTCCACATGTAAGCGGTATCATTTCTCTGTCTGACTTACTTCACTTAGTATGATAACCTCTAGGTCCATCCATGTTGCTGCAGATAACATTATTTCATTCTTCTTTATGACTGAATAATATTCCTTTGTATATATAAACCATATCTTCTTTATCCATCCATCTGTCAGCAGACACTTAGGTTGCATCAGTGTCTTGGCTGTTGTAAATAGTGCTGCTCTGAACTTTGGGGCACATGTTATCTTTTTGAATCAGTAGACTCCGTTTTGTATTTTCTTAACTTTTTATAAGCTGTATTTACATGACCAAAAGCAAAATAAAAATTTTAAATTATGCAAATTGCAAACATCTTGGGACCTGCAACAAGTCAGACTTGTATGATCTGGTAGGATTTATTCATTTGAACCATTGATTCCTTAAACTGGTTATGCAAAATAACAACAGCATGGGACTTGAGAGAAGTTAAACCATGCATTTAAAGAGTTAAAACATACTCATTGATTTCTATTCTACCAAGGAATTTTTTGACCATCTATTATGGCCAACTGATTTTTTTTTTTCCCTAGCATGGGTTGCAGCTAGTACCCCTTAGTGAAGTGAAATCAGATACATATCTTACAGGCTAGTGACCGGATGATAAGGCTGACCATTTTTATGACTATTGAAGAATTCCTTAACCATTTTTGTTGTGGTTGCTAGTAGTTCTTTTTGTCTTACTGGATCCCAATGAGATAATGTTGTCACATGCCCAAAAGAAAAGATTTTTGTGTGTGAATTTGTGGGATGCCCCCCATTGACATAGTAAGTGACTTTTTCTAATATAAGTGTTACCGCAGTTGACAAATGATTTAGTGAAAGTTAGAGGTATTGGATGAACACTTATAATCTTTCAGAATAACGTCATTCACAGAAGGCAGCTGACATGTTTTCCTATAATTATCCCATTGTCAAAGAATATTTAGTAGGCTAAATAGATCCTTGATTGACCCCACAACATAATTCTACATATTCTTATGGTAAGAGGATTCTGACTCTTCATTTATTTTTTCACTTGAGGAATATTAGCTATATTAGGAGAATACATCTAACTATAAACCTTTGTCTAACTATTAGAGAATTCTTCCTCTGGCAGGAAGTTTATTTGGGGAGGACAGCACATATAGATTAAGGAAGAATATGCCCTCTTAGTTGTATCTATTACATGAGTTGACTTTATCAGTCTAAGTTAACTATAGATAAATACAAATAATATTTAAAGTGGTCTGAAATTGTATGAACACCCTGTATTTGAAAGTAGAAATGTTCACATCTCCATTTGTTTCTTATCTTACAGAGAAGTGTGGGAAATGGAACTGGATAGACTCAAGAATCAAGATGGTGAAATAAATCGGAACATTATGGAAGAGACAGAACGGGCCTGGAAGGCAGAGGTGAGAAGACCCACTGTATTGAAGGTGTGGATTTTGGGCTTCCAGGTGGTACATACTTTTAGTATGGTATTATACACCAAGCCATATAAGTATCCTACCATACAGCCATTAAACATTGTTTTAACTAGCTAGGGGTACCTTTGTGTGTGTGTAAAATTAATAAAGCGTGTGTGTGTGTGTGTGTGTGATTTCCTTAGATCTTATCATTAGAGAGTCGGAAAGAGCTGCTGGTATTGAAACTAGAAGAAGCAGAAAAAGAGGCAGAGCTACACCTTACTTACCTCAAGTAAGTACCTCCTGTTTCTAGGGTTTTAATGGCCCTGCAGTTTTTGGTTTTAGGGGGAATTTCTTTTTAGGGCCAGCTAGTCTGGCACATATACTATCTTCACAGCAAATCATCTTTGTGTGACAGTATTTTGTTCAGTGATTTTTCTCTTTCCATATTCTAAACTTCCACATTCTCTGGCTCTTCTCTTTCTACAGTTTTATAGTTTTGTCCTTTTTCTTGTATTATTTTGAATTGGATAAACAGTATCTCTTACTCTGTCAAGCATAACAAATGTCTTTTGAGATATGTTTCTTATACAGTCATTTGTCCTCTTTCTGCCATGAAGTCTGGAGACCCCTGTGGCATTTTCAGCCAGATGAGAGCCCTCTTTCTCCAGTACTTGGTGTCCATGATGCTGGAGTTAAAGTGAGGCAAACAGCTTAGGACCACGGCCTTCTCCTGTACCTGCTCCAACCTCTTCTCTGCAGGCCCTTCTCTCTAGCTATTCTTCTGCTATCTGAGAGAGTTAGGAGTGGGACTCTCTTTAATTCTGTAAATCACTGTTGGTTTCTTGAAAGGTCAACTCCCCCAACACTAGAGACAGTTCGTTCCAAACAGGAGTGGGAGACAAGACTGAATGGAGTTCGGATAATGAAAAAGAATGTTCGGGTAAGTGTAGTGATGGGTGATCATTCAGCTGGAGTTCATCTGTGCTCGCATGCTCCTGGCCATAGGGCAGGACCACTTGCAGTGCCCTTAGGGCCTGTTCTACCACTCCTCTTGTCTTCCTGATACAGGATGCTGGTCTCTTCATAGAGAGCCTCACTCTGCTCAGCAGTAAAGGATAACGCTTGCTCTTCTCTCTTTTCTAGGACCAATTTAACAATCACATCCAGCTCGTGAGGAATGGAGCCAAGCTGAGCAGCCTTCCTCAGATCCCTACCCCCACCCTGCCTCCACCCCCATCAGAGGTAAGCACGCTCGCTCTGGCGAGTCTACTTTTTCATGTTGGTGGAATCTTTCACTTGTTTTTATGAAGGTATTGGGTGTCCTTATTTGGTACAAGAAAGAGTTGCTCACTTTTAGTTGCTCACAAATTTAGTTTCCTAAATTTCTGTTTTCTTTCTCTCCCTCTCATCTTCCACCTTTTCCCTTCTGCAGACAGACTTCATGCTTCAGGTGTTTCAGCCCAGTCCCTCTCTGGCTCCTCGGATGCCCTTCTCCATTGGGCAGGTCACAATGCCCATGGTTATGCCCAGTGCAGATCCCCGGTCCTTGTCTTTCCCAATCCTGAACCCTGCCCTTTCCCAGCCCAACCAGCCTTCCCCACCCCTTCCTGGCTCTCATGGGAGAAGTAGCCCCAGCCTGGGTTCCCTTGTCGGCCCCCATGGTCCGCACATGCCCCCTGCCGCCTCCATCCCGCCTCCCCCAGGCTTGGGTGGTGTTAAGGCTTCTACTGAAACTCCCCGGCCCCAACCAGTAGACAAACTGGAGAAGATTCTGGAGAAGTTGCTGACTCGGTTCCCACAATGCAATAAGTAAGTATCTTTAAGGATTAATTTAAAAAGTGTTTTCCAGAGAAATATTTATGGGTTAAAATAGGAGAGGTTTCGTAGATATTCCCCATGAGGGTAGCACAAAATTTCTCCGCCTCAACATCTCTCTTTCTTAGGGCCCAGATGACCAACATTCTTCAGCAAATCAAGACGGCACGTACGACCATGGCAGGTCTGACCATGGAGGAGCTGATCCAGCTGGTAGCTGCGCGGCTGGCAGAGCACGAGCGGGTGGCGGCCAGTGCTCAGGTAAGAGGCGCTGCCTGGGGGAGCTCAGACCTGTTGAGATGTTGAGGCAAGAGGCAGATTTCAGAAAAATTGGGGATGAGAAGCAGCATTGCAGCCAGGGGTACCTGGCCTGCTTTCTTCCTTTGCTGGGCTGAGAAATGAATGATTTCCTTTTGTTAACGCCCTCTTACTCAGACGTTCCTCCCTCACTCTGACAACGTTTCTGCCCACAGCCACTTGGTCGGATCCGGGCCCTGTACCCTGCTCCACTGGCCCAAATCAGTACCCCAATGTTCTTGCCTTCTGCCCAAGTTTCATATCCTGGGAGGTCTTCACATGTAAGACTCTTTTGTTTGAAAACTGTGACATTGGAAAAGCTGGGGGTGGTGAGGAGGGAGTGGATTTATAGGTAGAGTGCAGGAAGAAACCATTATCTCCTTAGCTGGGTTGTTGGTAGCCCCGGCTGGGAAAATGCAAGTACTCTGTATTTGAACTTTTCTTTCTTTGGTGTAAAATCTTTTTGCTACGTGGATATTGTAGATGGAATCATGGGCATAAAAGGCAAGGAGACCCAGAGGTTCCTCCCTCTTTTGACGGTCCCTCCTCTGCTGTGCAGGCTCCAGCCACCTGTAAACTGTGTCTAATGTGCCAGAAACTCGTCCAGCCCAGCGAGCTGCATCCGATGGCATGTACCCACGTGCTGCACAAGGAGGTGGGTGCTGCAGCCCTCCCTCTTTTTCCGCTCTTCCTTTTTGACAGCTGTGATCATCTTAATTTTCTTGAATCTTTTACAGTGTTGATGCTCATCATTAATATCTAAACATAAGGTTTTCAGTAAATCGTGGCTTAAAACATCAGCAGAGTTCAGAATACCGGCAGTTAGGCTCTCCCAGCTTCCTTCTACCCCATTCCCTGGAGGGGACTGGACTGGATAAACAGTTCATACTAGAACACTGAGAGTCACTGTCTTGGAAAATTGACAAAAAGATGTATGTATCTAGTCATTGTTTCAGATGTACCATTGCCAAGAAATTTTGCTTAGGTGATAGGAATGGGATAGGGAACCTGAATATGAAATAAGTAACTCCATTAATAAAATAGTTTGAAGACTCACCTGTTACAGATTATCTTCACAAACTGACAAGTTATTCCTATCTCTTATTATGTTACCAGAGTTAAGTCTCTTAGCACCCGGGATGATTTCCTTTTTACTATTTTGTTTTGTTCATTTTGTTTTTCTAAGAGGTAGAAACTAAATATACATCTAAATTCTTAGGAAGGGAAAACCCTGAATAAGATTTGAGGGCAATGCATATTAGGAGATGGAGGCTCATCTCAGCCTAAATGGATTGTAAGAAGAAGCAAGCCTAGTCAGTCAACAGAAAGCAGCTTCACACTATTATGAGCTGGTTTTTAGTGTTTCCTGTAAAAAAATCAGGTTCACCTGCTCTGAAGACTCTACGGAGGGCCCAGATGACCCGTAAAAGCCAGCCCTTTAGGTCCCCCTGTGAGCTTTTCTGACTTAGTTAGCATTCCGTACATCTTTTGAAAACCTTAATCACACTCTTTCCACCCCTCTCCATCTTTCCAGATCAACCTGAGGTATGTCTTTCTTTCTTTCCAGTGTATCAAATTCTGGGCCCAGACCAACACAAATGACACTTGTCCCTTTTGTCCAACTCTTAAATGACGGACCTGACTGGGGAGGATGAAGAGGAGAAACTGATGTGAACAGGATGCGCGGGTTCCAGATTTCTAAAACTCTATATTTATACAGTGACATATACTCATGCCATGTACATTTTTATTATATAGGTAATGTGTGTATAGAAAGTCTGTATTCAAATGTTCGTAAATGAAAGTATGTATATTATGCAGAAATGGTCTGTCCCCCTCACCTTGCAGATCCTCTGGGGGAAGCAGATTGTAGGTAAGGTGATGTTTCATTTGGCCTTGAAATTACGATATTCCTGCCTAGGGCTGTTTTCAGATACATGTAAAAACCAGCTAGGAAGCTGCTCTTGCTCTACGGTCACCCTGCTTTGGTTTGGCTCAGCCTCTAGTCCATTTTCTTAAGGCTCACGTATGCAGATTTGAACCCTGGTGCTCACCTGCTGTAAAGCCAGATGCCTTGCTCACTGAAAGCCTCCAGAAGCCTCAGTGCTGTCCAGCCTCTCTCCTCCAAATGGAGAAGATGAGAGTGATTGAGGAAAACAAGATGTAACCCTGACAGTTTGGCTTTTCATTTTGAATGTTTTACTGTATTAACACTCATTATTTGTATATGACATTAGGTTTACAAGATAGTCTGTTTTACATCAGCAAAATTCACAGTCCAAGAATAATAGTGTAACCAGGTCCCATTGCCCCCATGCCTCCCACAGACTTCTGTCCACTCTGCCTCCTGGGTAGTCATCTCTGTAGAAACTAGCACAGCCCACAGGTCTGTTCTGGGCCACGCCCTCTGTTTCCACCACTGCCTTGGCTTCTGGTCAGGCTCTCACAGACCAAGCTTGTGAAGTCCTCACCTCTTCCCCTTCACTTCCGGTGTCCTGGTCTAGCTATTCCCTCTTCCCCCTGAAGGTTAAGGCAGTTGGTTCACAACCAAGTTGTTTGGTGACCTTGAGTGAGTTCCAGGCAGGCACTGGGGTGAGGAGATGTCTGTGCAAAATTACTTCCAGAATGATCATGGGATACAGGTTTGAATTTTTGAAGCCAGAAAGCTATGGGGACATGTGTCCTGTCAGGGAGAAAATGGAGACCAAAGTAATATGAAGAAGGGAGGTTAGATTTCAAGTTTATAAGTCATTTGTTCTGTGGATAGCTAGTTGGAACTGAGTCATTTTTCCACCTCTGTACTGAGCACTTCCAGTTCCTAGGTTTATACTTGGGAAAGCTGAGTTTCTATTAGAGCTTTGAATCTTCTCCTATCCTTTTATCTTTACTCTTAAAGGAAATGACTTCAGGCGAATTCTTTACCAGTTGAGCCAAGATTACTGGCTCAGCTCAGAATACCAGGGAAGTCCAAGAATACTGGAGTGGGTGGCCTATCCCTTCTCCAGGGGATCTTCCCGACATAGGAATTGAACCAAGGTCTCCTGCATTGCAGGCAGATTCTTTACCAGCTGAGCTACCAGGAAAGCCCAAGTAAAAATTAAGCATTAATAAAAACTTAGCTCCAGGGAAAGGATATTATTATATTACCAACAGCTGACTTTTTCCCATTCTTGGACCTGGAAATGCTTATCGGCACTGGCAGTACATATGAGGGTAGCAAAGACTTTTCCTGTCAGAGCAAATAATTCTCTCCTCTGTGTTTATATGACTCTTCCTACTTTGTCTTTCACCCTGGCCTGTCAGGTCATGAACATACTCTTTCTCCTCTCTTGTCTCACTTGCCCAGGTCTACTGACTGGCATCAGTATAAGGAGCTGGATTTCCCGGGATCTCCTTGGCATCTTGTAGGGTGATTGAAATGGCCTGAACACTCCCCACTGTAGAGGTCAGATGACCCACTTTCTTTGGTTCATGACATATTAATGTCTCCCGTTTGGTAGCTATTATGAACATGATAGCTGGAACATCATGAACATCATGGAACTGGAAGACCAGTTCCTTTGTTTTTTTCACTTGGGGGAGGGATTCATTTTTTATCTTGTAATCTTCAGATTTTATCTCCCCTCAACTTTGCAGCAGCCTTTGGGCCACTCGCTGTATGTTTCAATATCCCATGAAAATTTAGAAATTAGAAATGGGTATAAAGAATATTCTGTTTCTTTTCCACAAATCCTTGACACCAAAGGAGTAAAGAGAAAAGAGGAGGGGGTGGGGGGCTTAACTGCTTCCTAGTGAAAGCCCCTGGAAAGCCAGCGCCACAGGGGGACAGTGTGGTGGAAGGTGTGCATGGCCCCGGGCCCCTTCACTCTCTGCTCTTTCTTGTTCAGGATCCATCCAAAAGCAACACTTAGGTTTTGGCCACCGTTGTTCTCCCTTTTCCCTCTGTCCCCTGGCCTGCATTGGTACAAGCCACACAGACCCATGGGGAAGGCCCCTGATGGAGTGAGTGGAGATGGCACAGTCATTTTTCTGGCATAGATTTAAAAATAGAAATATATCGTACATATTTTTACAAGCAAAAAGCTGTGGTCAAGATTTTTTTTACACTTCAGAGTTCATGGTTTCAGGGTAAGAAAGGAAGAAACTGTGAAAAGAAAAATAAGTACAAGTTTTCTCTTTTAAAAGAAAAAAAATCAGACAATGAGTCTTATTAATGAAGGGGTTGAGTTTTATGCCCTGGAAAGAGCTGGGGAAAGCCAGTTTTCCCCAACATGGGTCAAAAATTATAAAGCAGAACGTGGCATTTTCATTTCATAGAAGCAATTCTGGAAGTTTATTTACACAGTAAGTTCGGAACCGGAAGTGGACAGTCTCCAATCTTCCTGTCAGTCTCTGTGGTCATGGGGTGTTCCCAGCCAGTCAGAGTAGCATCAAGTGCAGTGGGAATGAAGAGGACTCGGATAAAAACTGTGACTCAGTATTCTTGTTTTATTGGTTTATGGCTTGTGGGCAGCTGACTGAGACCAGGATCTCCCGAGGCCCTCCTTGTGTTTCCCTCTGCCTCTTCTGCAGGTATTTCCACTCTCTGCAGGTCCCATACCTGGAAGCAGTGTTGACCGAATAGGAATAGGATCCAGTGGAACAGTCAGAGAAATCAGCTTTTCCCACTAACACTGGTCTAGTCCACTGGCTTAGAACTGATAGGGAGGAAATGAACTTGGTCCCCACTGCCTAGCCCAAGAACCAGCCTGGGTGCCCAAGTCGTGTGGGGAGTGGGGAAGGAAAGAGCAGGATGGGGCAAAGGATGGCCTCCATCAAGGGATTCTTGTGGTGAAGGGAATCAGAAAGCCTGGGGGCTGCTATCCTTTTTCCACGCAGCCTTGATCCTGAAGGTGATGCTGCTGGAGCCAGAAAGCCCTGCGTTCCTGACACTCTTGGCATAATACTAGTGCCACTGTGGGATGCTTTAGCCAGATAAATGAGGGCGCCCTTGAGAGGGTGAGAAGGCAATGAAGCTGCTCTGATTATGTCAAGATCTTATTACCACTTAACAGCTGAACAGAAAGAAATCCAGGCAGGGTTACAGAGCATCAACTCTGTACCTGTTGAATGAATCTCCAGGATTCTGCTTTCAAGGATTAGAGAGGAGAGAACTCCTATCTGCTCTTAGCACCTCAGCTGCGAAGCTCCGGAGGAATGGGGCTTGGGGGGTGAACAGGCAGCCAGGAAGACAAAGTGCAGCCCTATTGTGTTTGCTCTCTTCCGGATGATTTCCTGCAGGGCATCTGGGGCTCCTGGGGTTGAGGATTTTTCAGTGCTGCCTATCACATGTAGAATAGAGGGTTCAGGTAGGGACTCATTTGTCAGATGGAACTTTTTAGTGGGCACTTTTCCTTTAAGAGAGCTAAAAAGAGCTTTTTGGCTTGAGAAGCCCTTTTTCCCATCGCACTTTTGGTCAGGCTGCAACCACAGAAAAGAAGACACTGGGAAGCAACACCCATCTTAGAAGATGGGTTCTGTCTTGGAGATGCTGTCTAAAACTGGGCCTGGCGAGCAGTCACTTTCTAACCTTGCCTAGCATTGATCCCAGCTGTTCCCTGTCTTTGCACTCCCTCTCTTTCTCCTCGTCCAGCCACCCCCATTTGTACAAATTATTTGTACAAATTGTTTTTTAATTATTTTTTAATTCAAGAGGCAGTCTTTGCACCAAGGTTAGGTTTGTCTATACAGTCCCTATCTCTAAAGCAAGTAGCAAACTGTGCATCCATCCACTCCCGCTGACTGGCCAGCAGGGAAACAAGATTGGCCCTTGCTCTGCCAGGGTACTGCAGAGACACCTGTGGGCGGGTCACCTTACTTGCAGAAGTAAGAAAAGGAGAATACTTTGGGTTGGAGACTCTATAAAGGGATGGTGGTCAAAGGTTCAGGGCTGAAGTTTCAAGGAGCAGGATTTCCCAACTCAAGTTTGAGGTGACCAAGAGGATTCCCGCTGGCAGAGTACTTCTTTCTTCCCTGTCCTGGTTCCTACAGGTGCAGTCCCTGCAACCCACCTTGCCAGCGTTTCCTTCTTCTCTGTCAAGACAGAGGCATTTGTGGGTGGGCGAGGCTCTTGAGGTGCCCTGGCCACAGGTACCGTCTGTGTCTCCTCCTCGTGACGAAAGTGAACCACCAGATGTGGTTTGGGGGTATCTCTCGCTCCTGCCTGCAGGCCTCCTCACTTCAGCAGGGAGATGTCATCAGCAAAGTCGTCGTGCTGATGGCGCAGGCAGCGGAGGCAGCGCCACTGGCACACCATCAGGCAGAGGGGCAGCATGAAGAGAGCACAGATGGCGGCCATGACGTAGGCTATGGTCATGAGGGTCGACTCATCCGTCTGTGGGATGTTGTAGCCACAGTCTTCCATGTCGGGGGTGACGAAAGGGCCTTCCACCGCCGCTGTCCTGAACTCATCGTGCACTGGGGAAAGGGCGTATGTGAGTCACAGAGCAGCTAGGATTACACAGCAAAACGAGCTTCCTGGGACAGGCCTTGAAACCAGCCCTTGAGGAGGCTGTAGAATCTCCCTTCTGGGTGATACTTAGGCGCAGGACAGACAGCCATTGCTAGTGGAGGCCCGGCTTTCCCTGCTCCAGGTCACTGGGGGCAGCAATCCTTTCCTGTCTACCTGTCCAGTAGGAATGATACCTCAAATCCAGTCATTCTAAGTTGGCCAAAAGGCCAGCCCCACGTATACCTAGTAAACTCGTGCTCCTGCTGAAATTCAGTGGCAAGCCCCTGCTAGTCGTGTTCAACTCTGGCATATGGCAGCTGACAGGGTCACCGCTGGCCCAGCCTGCTGCTTGTGGATCTAGACCTTTCCGGGGTGCCAAAGCAAGTGTTACTGCTCCGAGTCTCCAACAGAGGTTGCCAGTCCAGGCAGGGGTCACCATGCCAAGCGACCACAAGGGAAGCACAAGCACTGACACTAGCTTTTACACAATGTGTGGACTCTGGCTTGAGGTACCTCCCTCCCAGACTGACAGGGGTCTGGTGCCCTCACTGCTGGACAGGGAGAATAGACTGACCCCACACCCTCATCCCTGGTGCTCTCACCATGGCAAGCACTGACAGCAAAGCCAATTCGTTTCCGGGCCCGATCAAAGACAACGTAGAAGCCCTCCATGATGACCGCTCCCATGACAGTGCCAGTGGATGACTGTGAAATGGCGAACTTGTAACAGTCGTCTTGGGAGGTGGCCACATCTTCCACTGGCCGCAGGTATTGCTAAGGATAAGCAGTCACAGAGTAAGAGTTTGTATTTTCCTCTCTTCCACCCCATCTCTGCCTTCTTGGTGTCGATGCCCTTAGGCTGTGTTTTCCTTTGCCAGCCCCGAGCTCCACGGGTTTGGTTTCCCCCAGAGCCCTTCCCCACTGGGCCCTCATCTATTTTGTCTTCCAGGTTCCAGGAAGCCAGGCCTGCTCACCATCTCTTAGTATATAGTTTGTTCTTGTCCTGGGATCCCACTGATGGAGGCTAGGGACATACCTGTGGAAGGATGGTGATGCGGAAGGACTGGTTGGTGACCTCACCCATTAGGTAGAGTGAGATGACTGGGAAAATGTTCCACGGGGTGGTGCCTGCTTGCCAGCACACCAGCTGCTCCCCTAGCCAGAAACCATCTGGGAACTTCTCCGTCTGTGTTGGCAAGAAAGGGATAACAATGAGACCACTTCGCCCCTCCTATTTTCAGATCACACTTACTGGGCCCTGTACATGCTTTTCTGTGAAATATCTAAACCTAGGGATGCTAAGCCAAAACCCAAGGACTAGAGGAAGAGAGCAAGAGTGAAGGCTAAACTGACCAGGGAGATTGTGTGCCAACAGACTGAGGCCCATAGCAGAGAACCCCTTTTAAGTGATCTAAGTAGAGGGGTCTGAGCATAGGCGTCTTGGCTCTTGTGGAGGACTGTGCCCCTCGTGACACTGTCATCTCTTGTATCCCTGTCCTTAGTCCCACTGACCGAGGAGGCTGCCTTGATGGATTTGACAGCAGCTTCGAACACTTTCTTGGGTAAACGAAGGTTGGTGGTGCCACTGTCCACGATGCTCTTGTCATAGTTGTACTGAGAGGAGAAGAGAGGTTAGCACATCAAAAGGCTTTGTGATGCCAGGCATTGGCCAGAATCGGAGGGGTGAGTCTGACTGCTGGGGGTCCTTCCTGGGTTGGCATCCTGGCTTTGCCACTTCTTTGGTGGATCTCTTTGGGCAAGTTACTGAACATCTGTGCCTCAATTTCCTCATCTGTAACATGAGGAGAATAATAGTACCTACCTCAAAGAGTTATTATAAGCATTAAATAAATTAATATATTTGAAGTGCTGAGAATTGTGCCCAGCACATAGGAAGCAGTCAGTAAACGTTAACTCGTATTTTCTTGGATGGGTAGACATTCTCCAAATCTTGAAAATAAAAAAAACATCTTGTATAATACTTTTAACTTTTCATAATAATACATTTGTATCTGTTCTAACTTAACCTACATTAAGAATCTAGGTAAGGAATGCCCAAATAGTTCAACTGCTGGTTCCTGCCCTGTGTCAAGCACTGGGATAAACACTTTATTCATTTTCTCTGTTTTCACCACAATCTTTGGAAAAGCTGTTTTTACTTCCATTTTGCAGATAAGGAAACTGAAACACAGAATAGTAACTTGCTGAGGGCATGTAGCTAGAACAGAGCTAGAAACCAAGGCTCTCTGACTCTGAAGCCAGAACCTTCTACTGCATCCTGTCACTCTGCCTTTTGGACCACTTGCCCAGGGCCACTTAGCAAGACATGCTTTTTCCTTACCAGACATTAACCCACGTGGGCCCTGGGGAAGGGCACTGCCAGTGCCTAGCCCCAAACCTCTGGCCCTGCTGTGACTGTTAGGCTCCTGGCAGTCCCGCGCTCAGCCCCCAGCCCTCCTGCAGGTCCTGCCCCTCTGCGGCACCCTCCCAGCCTCATAACTCAGGGTCCGGCCTCAGGCTCTGTTCCTCCCCCTTGCCTCTCCCTGCTTCCCCCTGGGTTTTGTTACCTCCTTGCAGTCCATTTTCAGATCCTGTCCATTGATCTCCACCCGGACGATGATCACCTCATAATACCACTCCCGCCTAATGGGAGTGTACCAGAGGCTGCCCGTGTACAGTGAGTGGTCGATACCCCCAATGATCTAGGGGAAAAAAAGGCAGTATCCGTGAGCCGACACAGAAGGACAGCAAGTCACCCAGAGTGCCAGCAGTAGGAGCGGCCATTTCAGGGTTGGGAGGAGCGGCGGGGCAAAGCCCTCTGCACATCCGCTTTCTCATTTTCCTGCATCTAATCAGACCCCGTCCTAAAGCGATCAATACTTTCTTCAGTGTATCAAGGATGTGTTCAGGGGAGGAGGCTTTCCAGGATTTTTAATTACTTGTTTCAGAATCACACAACCCTTGATATAAAGTTATTTAAACCTAAACTGGCACAATAAATGTGGAGTGAATGATAACTTGCTTCTATTACAAGTTTTATTTTCTCTGCTTGTTGGAGATAGAGAACCATTCACCAGTTGTCCTAATTAATTAATAAATAGACTTTTAAACTCCTTACATCTCTGCCTTCTGATCATCAGACTGAATCGTCTTGATTTGAGAGGCCTTATTTCCACTTCCTTTGAAATTTTCCTAATCCTCTTTCCTCCTTTCCAAGTTTACCATAGGTGCCTCAAATCCTTTCTGGAATAATGCAGAGAAGACAAGGGCGGAAGAAGAAAAGTGGAGGCGGGGACTATACAGAGGTTTCTCTTGATTCTCAGTAATGGAGCCCAAGGCTGTGGTGGAGCCTCAGAGGGTGGGAAGCAGGGGGGCTCCTCTCTCCTAGGACCTACTCACCATACTCCCTCCAACTGAGGCCAGCGCTTCCGACTGGTTGAGGGGGAAGCCAGCGCCGCAGAGCTGCAGGGAGAAGAGATTGGGCACGTGGGTCTGCTTCACCAGGGAGTCAAAGAACGGCTCCAGGGAGTCATCGGGCTGTGGCAAAAAGAGACAAGGAGTGAGTCCTGGCTCAGAGGGCCCCAGTGGAAAGAGGAACAGGGCGGGGGGCAAAAGCAAAACTTGGGAGGATGTTCCTGGGGAAAGACCATCTTAAGGTACTGAGATTTGGTGGTGAGAGGGACAGCAAGACACACTGGCAGTGCACACAGAAAAGATCTACAGGATCGTTGATTCCCATCGGCTTAACCTGTCTGAGTTATGGGGGCCTCTTATTCTTAAAGATCTGAGAGTCAATAGAAAAAAACAGCCTGTTCCTCTACCTGTCAGCATAGTTCAGCCCCCTGTATGGATGAAATTCAGACTGCCACCCTGTCCACTTGTCAAGCAATTCTTTAAGCTGATTTGTTTCCCTCCCTTATTCAGTTCCCTCCCACCCCTCCTCTCCTCCAACTCCATCCCTGTGCAGCGTGCAGACAGAGTGCCTTGTTCCTCTCACCCGGGCGATTTCCGCGTAGGCTAGCCCCAGGATGCCCTCCCAGTTGGAGCCATTGATGAAGAACTTGTCTGATTCCGTGATGGCAGCAATGTTGGCACGCACGGTGACATTGGGGCCGTGGGGGATGCTCACCAGGTCGGTGCCCAGCTCCCCCTCCCACTTGCCCTGGGTGTAGGGCACATACACGCCCTTCCGGAGGTCCCGGTACGTGCTGGACCTGTGCAAAGGAGGCAGAGATCTGTGGGTGCGTAACCACAACCAGTACAGGGATCCGGCATCCTACCTACTCCCTTGTGCCTAATCTCATCCCAGGTATCTACACCCTGCTGTCATTCTGCTCCACAGAGCATCCGTAGATGATTCACTCAGAACAGAATGTCAAGTGACCTTGCTTGGGGCTCACTGTCCTGTGTCCACAGCTCATATTCCTATATCTGGAGCTCAGGCCCTGCCAGAACAAGCCTAGGCTTTGTGTATTGTGCCTGCTGCTGCGGAAGGGACAGCTAGCAAGCATCTCCCACCTCTCACCCCCTGACCTTATCTCGCTCCTAAAGAAAAGGCGCCGTTGATTCTTGCTGCCTTGGGACCTGGTGGTACCATCTGAGTGGTAGAGAAAGTACCAGGCAGGGTGAGTGTAAAATCTCTTCAGCAAGTTCGTCCAAGGACAGGGTTTGCACAGGCACCTCAGCAGGGTGGGTAGGCAAGGCACAGCCCTTGTAGGAAACATGCTCATACCATGTGTCTCCCTGCCTGTGTGGGATCACACCAACCAGGGCTGGTGTGTGAGTGATGGGGCAGCGAGGGGACACAGATATGGAATGAATGCTCTTTCCCTCTTCCTGACCACGCCCCCTTCCCTGACTGCTTTCTTGAGGTTGGAAAGTTAAAGGGGAGGGGCCTGAGAAGGCGGCATTGGCATCTGCCTACAAGTCCAGGGATGGGATGTCAGCCTCCGCTCACATGTTTTCACACACAGATACACCTCTTCCTGCTCTTCTGTTAAAGGGGCTCCCAGATCACCCTTCACTGCCTCTCATACCTTAAAAGCCCACTTCTACTGTCACTCCCACACGTTAGTCAAGTCCAGCTGCAACTCTGGGGAGGCACAGGGAAGCATTTAGCTTTCAGTCCCTGATAACCAGGTCAGGCAGTGGGATTGTGGAAGGCTTGTCCTTCGCTTCCTTGCACTGTGTCAGGTGAGGACACAGCAAAGGGAGCTGTCGCTGCAGCGTGCTCAGCCTCGACTTAGATGGGTGTCAGAAAACAAGAGCCACTGAGGTCTGTGGGATGGAGCCCCTGTGCCTTGCAGTTAAGGCAGAGAGACAGGGGACCCCGAGATTGTACTGTGAGTTTTGGGGCTGCTCTCCTCCCTCCCTCCGCCAGGAAGTTGCCCTGTCTCAGAACTGAAGCGTGTCCTGGCCGTCCCTTAACTTCCCCTTCCACCCAGCCTTTCTACTCCCCATCTCCCTCCTGTCACTGGGTCACTGTCTGGGGAGCTGGTCCTTCTCCCTGCAGCTCCTCCCTGCCCAGATGCTCCTTGGCCCCGGGTCTTTGGGAAAGGGCCCTCCCCGCTTGCTCTCAGTACCCCGCTTGGTACTCACAGCTGCCTCTGGTAGTAGCGGTGCAGGAAAGGGTGGGGGGCGGCCCCTACTGCAAAGTTACTGCTGCCTGTGTCCACCAGGATGTTGAGCTGTCAGAGAGAAGGGAAAGAAAGATGTTAGGACAGGAGGCCTGGACTCACTCCCTTTGTTGCTCTGTCCTGTACTCGCCTCCCACCCCGGCCACGTGGTCTTCCTTTGGAGTGTCCAGGGTGAAGCTCCCAGATGCAGGACTGGACAGACTGGCCCCTGTTAGTACCAGGACCACAGACACGGAGGCATCCTGTGACAGCCTCCGCACGGCCTCAGAAGCCTTGTGTCTGCTGCTGTCTTCTCTGCAGAACTGGAATGTTTTCTGTGTCATCAGAGCCACGGCGCTGGCGCGTGCGTGTTTCCATCCCTGTTTCTGCCACCAGGTGCCCTTCCTCACCCTGGGTTCTGGCCCAGCCTGTCTGCAGAGCTCACCCCTTCCCCTCACCTCTGGTTCTAGGGGGCACGTCACCAGCAGGCAGCCTGGCTCATCCCCCTCCTGGCTCAGAGACCAGCTATTCTCGGAGCTGGCACTGGCCAGGGGCGCTGTGGGTACCAGGATGGCACAGGGAGACCACATGTTTCTGACCCTGCCTGCCAGAATGGAGCTCCTCACGAAGGGCTCCCTTCTGTCTCAGAGGTGACCCAGACGTAGGAGTCCCACTGTCAGAGGTAGTGGGGAGCCAGGAGCCCTGTGTGAAGCCCTGGTGTTGGCTCAGCAAAGACAGACAGCTGTCGTCCTGCCATTGCTCGCTGTGCGGCTCCTTTGTCTCTTCTTCCTCCTGAGGTGGCCCGACCCCTCCTCAGGTGGTCAGCCATTTTTTGATGCCTCCTCCATCCTCACAGGCAAAAGGAAAGGCCCTGGTCCTCAGGAGCACAGTGATCTGTCAAGTGAATCCTCTCTTGCCGACTTACTGTGTCCTTCACCTCAGCTTCTCCCCTGACCTTGGGGCCCTCCATTTCTGTATCGCTTCTCCTCAGTGCAGTGAAGTCAGCTGACCTTGGCTGTGGCAGGCTCTAACCTTGTCACCCTGGGCAGGTCACTGTGTTTCCCCCCACCATCCGGTTCTTTGGCTCCTTCCTGCTCTCAGTGGTCCTTTGGGGCTCTGCTGACCACACCTCCCCCAGCGCCCACTTGCCCAGCCCTCGGACCCCACCTCCTCCCCCATTCCCAGCCCCCACTCCTGGCCCGGCTCCCCTTTCTTCCCCAGCCCCTACCTCTCCCCTTGTCCCTCTCCCTGGTCTCTTAGCAGCCACCAGCCCCAGATGCTGCGCTTTCAGAGAGAATCAATAAAGCGGGAGGCACAGCAGTTCAGATTTCAATCAACCAGGTTAATGATTAAAAAGGCTGCTTCACCCACCCACTCCTCAGGACGCCCTCCCCCACCTTCCAGGACTCTGGTCCCCACCCCAGGGGCTGGCCTCAGGTTTACAGGGATCCCTGTTACCACTGGACCCCAAAGAAAGAGGGTCTCCTCCACACGCTGGTGCCCGTGGCTGGGTGGGGGGTTGGGGTGGAGTATGGGCGCCTGGCCGGCCCTAGGGGAATCCGACCACCCTTGACCCTGGAATGGCAGCCTTATCTGGGGGATTCAGGCCTCCCCACTCCTCCTCTCTCTCCTGTAGGGAGAAGAACCCTCTCTGCAGGTCCCTCCTTTTCTAGCCCGGAGCCCCCCCGACCCCCACCCCTGTCTCTCCTGGTGCCCTTCCAGTCCCAGCCTTTCTCCTCACCTGAGGAAGGTCTCCCTGCTCTGCCCAGGGAGGCAAGACCCCCTCCACTACTTCCCCATCCCTCTAACAAACCCCCACACCAGGAATTCAGGCTCCCGCTGCTCTCTCTGCCTCCTCCTCTGCACCCTCCACAAAAAAAGGGGAAACCAAAATAAACAGTTGCCATTTCCTCCCGAGCAAATATCCTTCTGCCAGTTTGCCCTTTGCACTGCGATCCTGCTTCTGAGAGAAGTGATTTTGGTCTGGTCCTTCCCACATCTCTATCATGAGTCCCCTGGGCAGCCTGAAAGGGGAGGATTTACATGCAGCCAGATCTTAGCTGATGCCCTCCACTTTTATTTCACCAAATGGGGGCCTCCAGATGGACCCCCCATCCCCCACAACTACCATTCCCACCTGTCCTTGCTGTGCGGTGTCCTACCTCTCAGCAGACCCTCCTCCTAGCTCAGGAGGATTCGACTCTCATGCCACCCCACCCCCACCCCCAAATCGTTGATTCTTCCTATTGGCATTTATAAATGCTTGTCCCTTCATTAAAAAAAAAAAAACTTTACTCTCACACCCGCCTCCAGTCACCCTCTCTCTCCTCTCCCTTCACAACCAAAGTTATCGGACAAGCTGTCTTCATTTCTGCACCTCCTACTCATTCCGCAGCCCATCCTCAAACTGAGTCTCGCCTCTATCCCTTCCTCCGCTCTAGCACAGCCCTTACTACGGTTACCAAGAATTTCACGTCACCAAATACAAAAGACTGTTTTCAAATCAATCATCATCTCACTTGACTTCTCCAGAACATTCAATGCTGCTGACCCCTCCCTCCTTAATAGTTATTTTTTATTTGACTGTGCCAGTCTTGGTTGCGGCATGTGGGATCTAGTTCCCCAAATGGGGATCGAACCTGGGCCCCCTGCATTGGGAGCTTGGAGTCTTAGCCACTGGACCACCAGGGAAGGACCCCTCCCCCCTGGAAACACTCCTCCCTGTCACCCTGTTGCGTACTTTCCTCCCACCTCTCTGATGGATCTTCTGTCTACTCTGCAGGCTCACTTCAAGGCTTGGGCTTGGTCCGCTTCCTCTCCCACTCTGCTCTGTCCCCAGGCCATCTCGCCCATGGCAGCAGCTGCAATTACCACCTATATCCCTCTGACTCCTGAACTTAGAGCTCTAGGTTCTTCCTCTTTGTTGAACTGCCTCAAAGACACCTCAAATTTAGCATGGCCAGGGTTGACCTTACCTGGTCTTGCCCATCTGTCTTTTCTCCAAAGTTTGCTCTGTTAGTCACCATCCATCTGTTCCGTAAGTCAGCAACTTCAGAGACATCCTAACACCTTCCTCTTCACATCTCTATCCAAGGCATCAACGAGTCCTGTCCAGTTAAGCTTAAAGGCCTCTGAAAGTATTCTCTTCTTGCCAACTCTTTTGCCACCCCTGGCAGAGCTCTCATCATCTCATCCTAGAATATCACAATAGCTTCTCAACTGGTCTTGGTACATCCACCCTTGATCTCGCCAACTTGTTTCTGTACTGTGGCTAGATGTTCTTTCCAGAGTGTAGATGTGACCAAGTCACCCCCCCCCCCATGTTTTCCTTTTGCTATTATAATAAAGATTTAAAGCTTTAATGTTTCATATAGAGCCCTTCATGGTCCAACCCTGCCTATTTGTAGCCAGCCTAGCTTGTCCCATACTTCCCCAAGTCCTCTGCCCACCAGCCACACTGGCCTCATTTCAGGTCCTCCAATCAGCCATGGTCCCTCCCCAAAGACGGTTGCATGGGTCATTCACTCTACGTAGACCATCCTCCTTTCCACTTGTAGTTCTGTCTACTCATCATCCTTCAGTCTGAGTTCAGAAGGGACTTCCTCAGGGAGAAAGAACAGGTCATATTCTCTTGTTAAGATGCCTCCATAGGACTTGCCACTGAATCTCACCTTTCCTTGTAAATCTAATTTTTTTTTAATGTCCATTGTGTCCCCAGTGGATATCACAGTGCCTGGCAATAAGTATATCTTATATATTTATTGGCTGTGCTAGGTCTTAGTTGTGGCATGCGGGATCTAGTTCCCTGACCAAGGATCAAACCCATGTCCCCTGCATTGGGAGTGCAGAGTCAGCCACTGAACCACCAGGGGAATTCTCATAAGTATTCCTTGAATTAATGAATGGTTAGAGGAAAAAAGGGAAAGAGCTAATCTACCCTATTTTCAGGGTAAGGGAGGGATCTCTCAGTGGCCCCCGAACTGTGGGTGTTTTTAGATTATAGGTGTGGCTTTAGCTCAGACCTGCCTTCCTCTCACCAGGTCCACTGGTTTGACCAGCAGCCTGGAGTCCTTGAATCATCTTAACGTCTTTCTCATCCCTTGGGGCCAGGTCAACTCAGAAGTCTCTGTAGCTCTGGCCTTGAGATGCCCAGAGGGCTGCAGCGTGGGGTCAGGACTAGGTCAGTGCCAATCACTTAACAAACAAGCATGTCCCTGGGGGCATTTGAGGGCTGGTAGCTTCACAGGGAAGTGCTAACAAGCCCCACAGGGACCAGCACACACCATTCTGCTCTATTGGCAAGGCTCCCCTAGAGGGGTTTGCAGCAGTAGGTCTTGGGTGATGAGACAGGCATGCAGCCGGTGAGTTCAGGGTAAACTCCTTGTCCCCCAAATCCCACCTGTCTTGGCCCCTCCTCTCACTAGCAGATGGGAGTTGCTTCCATTCTTCTGGATGGAAAGAACCTTCAGGAGTCATCTGTCTGTTTGCCTGGACAGATGGGAGC